>NW_026294458.1:3065041-4490965 GCF_007827085.1 Peromyscus californicus insignis | reverse complement strand
AGATGGAGAAAATAAGATATTCCATAATAAAGCTGTGGTGGTTTGAAAGAGAATGGCCCCAAAGGGATTGGCACTATAAGGAGATGTGACCTTGGTGGAGTAGGTGTGGTCATGTTGGAGGAAGTATGTCACTGTAGAGGCAGGGTTTGAGGCCTCATATGTGCTCAAGATATCACCCAGTGTTTCAGATCACTTTCTGTTGCTTGCAAGATGTAAATTCTCAGCTACTTCTCCAGTACCATGTCTGCCTGCATTCTACCATGATGATAATGGACTAAACCTCTGAAAACGTAAGCAAGTCATCTCAATTAAATGTTTTCCTTTATAAGAGTTTCTGGGTCATGGTGTCTTTTCATAGCAATAGAAACCCTAAATAAGACAAAAGCCAAATTTAATCAGTATTTACCTACAAATTTAGCTCTACAGAAGGTGCTAGAAGGAAAATGGCAACCTAAGGAAGTTAACTACAACCATGAAAACATAGGGAATAATTTCATACCAGCAAGACGAAAAGAAGGTAAAACACACATACACACACAAACACACCACCACCACCACCAACAACAACAACAACACAATAACAACAACAACACAACAGGAATCAACAATCATTGGTCATTGATATCTCAATAGCTGTGATCTCAACTGCCCAATAAAGGACATAGACATCAATAGAATGGATATGAAAACAGGATCTATCCTTCTGTTGCATTCAAGAAACACACCTCAAAACCAAGAATAGACATTCCCTCTGAGTAAAGATTTGAAAAAAGATATTCCAATAAATGAACCTAAGAAGCAAGGTGGTGCAGCCATTTTACTATCTAACAAAACAGACTTCAAACCAAAACTAATCAGAAGGGAAAGGACACTACATACCCATCAAAGGAAAACTCCACCAAGATAACATTTCAATTCTTAACAACTATGGCCCAAACACAAGGGCACCAAAGTTTGTAAAAAGCAACACTACTACAGCTTATATCACATATTGACCCTCATGTGGTGACAGTGTGTAACTTCAATACCCCACTCTCACCAATATGCAGGTCATTCAAACAAAAACTAAACAGGGAAATACTTGAGCTAACAAATGCTATAAACTAAATAGACCAAACATGTTTATAGAATACTTCACCCAAATTAAAAAGAATATACTTTCTCTGCACCTCATTGAACTTTCTCCAAAACTGACCACATGCTTGGACACAAAGCAAGTCTCAACAGATACACAAAAATTGAAATAACTCACTGCATCCTATTAAGCCACCACAGAATAGAGGTTGATATCAACAGAAGGCTTACAAACTCATGGAAACTGAACAACACTACCAAATGAAAAATGGGTCAAGACAGAAATAAAGAAATTAAAGACTATATTAGAGTTTCTATTGCTGTAAAGAGACACCATGACCATGGCAACTCTTTTTAAATAAAAACACTTAATTGGGGATGGTTTACAGTTCAGAGGTTTAGTTGATTATCATCATGGCAGTAAGCATGGTGGCACACAGGTAGACATGGTATTAGAGAGGTAACAGTTCTACATGTGGTTTGGCAGGCAGCAGGAAGAGAGACAGACACTGGGCTTGGCTTGTACTTCTGAAACCTCAAAGCCCAGTGGAACACTTCTTCCAAAAGGGCCATACCAGGCCAGATCAATATATAATGTCACTCACTACGAGCCTACGTAGGCCATTTTCATTCAAACCCCCACAAAAAAACTTCCAGAATTAAATGAAAATAAATGCACAACATACCCCAGATTATGGGATACAATGAAAGTTATTCTCTTATATAATAATCCTGTCTTTATCTTCCACTCCATCCCCTCCTCATAATCCCCTCACCTCCTCTTTCCCCTAGATCCACTGCTCCTCTGTTTCCCTTCAGAAAAGAGCGACCTAGAGGTTTTAAGAGGCAAGTACATAGCACCAAGTACCTACATAAAAAAATTAATTAAAAAAAAAAACAATTGAAGCATGTGGAGGAAGGGCCCATGGAGCCAGGTGCTAGTAAAGCTGGTCCTGAGGGAGAGTGTAGAGGGTGGAACCCAAGTTGTTTACAAAAAAATATGATTGGCGCTTCAGGTCAAGAAAGATGATGTTAGTACATAATTCCCTCATAGACAACACTGTAAATTCTGTAGACTAGGCAGGTGCGTTATTGGGTAACCTTTAAGCTGATCCGCACAATGGGGCATTTGCCCCTCCCCCACCCTGGTCTCGTTTTCTTTATGCTTTAAAAGGAGCTTGTTGTTTTTAAATAAATGAGTCCCTACCTGACTTGGCTTCTTGCTTCATCTGATTGTCTCCCAGGTAAAAGGGAGGCTGGTGAGCAGTGCATTTACCTTTCCTCAGTTCTAGGGCTCCCTTCTCAAGGGACCTAGGTTCCCAGTGGGGCAGGACTCCACAGAAGAGTTCTCATGATAGCAATATAACAGAACACCTGAAACAAAAAGAAGAAATCACACACAAAGGAGTAGATGGCAAGGAATAATCAAAGCCAAGGTTGAAATCAATTAAAATAGAAACAAAGAGAACAATACAAAGAATCAATTAAAGATTGGTTCTTTGAGAAATCCAGTATGATAGATAAACCCTCATTGAAATTAACTAAAAGTCAGAAAGAGAATGTCCAAAGTAACAAAATCAGAAATGAAAGGGAGGACATAACAACAGACAGAGGAAATCCATAGAATCGTGAGGGTGTAGTTTAAAAACTTGTACTCCACTAAATTGAAAAATCTAAAAGAAATGGATAATTTTCTGAATAGGTATCACTTAAGTTAAATTAAGATCAGGCAAGCAATTTAAACTGATGCATAACGCCTAGTGAAATAGAAACAGTTATTAAAAGTCTTCCAACTGCCGGGCGGTGGTGGCGCACGCCTTTAATCCCAGCACTCGGGAGGCAGAGCCAGGCAGATCTCTGTGAGTTCGAGGCCAGCCTGGGCTACCAAGTGAGTTCCAGGAAAAGGCGCAAAGCTACACAGAGAAACCCTGTCTCGAAAAACCAAAAAAAAAAAAAAAAAAAAAAAAAAAAAAAAAAAAAAAGTCTTCCAACTAAAAATAGCCTAGGGCCAGGTGTTTTGAGTGCAGAATTCACCAGATATTCAAAGAAGAGTTAATGCTAATACTCTGTAAATTATTCCACAAAATAGAAATAAAAGGAACATAGCCCAATTAATTTTATGAGGACACAGTTTTCCTGATACCCAAACCACATGAATACCCAACAGAGAAAGAGAATTACAGACCACTTTCCCTTATAAACTTAGATACAAAAATACTCAATAAAATACTTGAAAACCAAATCCAAGAATATATCAAAAAGATCATCCACCATGATCAAGGAGGCTTCATCTGAGAGATGCAGAGATGGAACAACGTGAAAATCAATAGATGTAATCCACCATATAAACGAACTGAAAGAAAAAAACTACACATGGTCATCTCAGTAGATGGAGAAAAGACCTTTGAAAAAATCCAACACCTTTTCATGATTAAAATCCTGGAGAGTTTAAAGGTACAGGGGACATACCCAAAATAATAAAGGCAGCTCACAGTGCACCTGTAGCCAACATTAACTTAAATGGAGAAAAACTCAAAACAACTCCACTAAAATCACAAGCAAGACAAGGCTGTCCACTCTCTATCTATTCAACATAGTACTTGAACTCTTAACTACAGCAATAAGACAACTGAAGGAAATCAAAGACCAAACCTAAGAAAAATAGGGATAGAAGAAGGAGAATTCCACCTTAAAGGCACAGAAAATATATTCAACAAAGTCATAGAAGAAAACTTTCCCAACCTAAAGAAGGACAAGCCTATGAAAGTACAAGAAGCTTACAGAACACCAGGTAGACTGGACCAAAAAAAAAAGTCCCCTTGCCTAATAATAGTCAAATCACTAAACATACAGAAAAAAAAGAGTATTAAGAGTTGCAAAGGAAAAAGGCCAAGTATAAAGGCAGACCTATCAGAATTACACTAGAATTCTCAATGGAGACTCTGAAAGCTAGAAGGTCCTGGACAGATGTTCTGCAGACAATAAGAGACCATGGGTGCCAGCCCAGACTACTATACCTAACAAAGCTTTCAATCATCATAGATGGAGAAAACAAGATATTCCATGACAAAGCCAGATTTAAACAATACCTGTCCACAAAACCAGCCCTACAGAAAGTACTACTAAAAAAAAAATTCTAACCTAAGGAAATTAGCTGCACCCACAAAAACACAGGCAATAGATAACCAACAAACTCCAAAGAAGGGAAACACACAAACGCTACCACCACCACTACCAAAACCCAAAATAACAGGAATTAATAACAATCACTGGCCATTAATATCTCTTAATACCAATTATCTCAATTCATCTATAAAAAGACAGGCTAACAGAATGGGTACAGAAACAGGACCCATTCTTCTGCTGCATACAAGAAACACACTTCAACCTCAAAGACAGATATCACCTCAGAGTAAAAGGTTGGGAAAAGATTTTCCAATCAAATGGACCTAAGAAATAAGCTGGTATAGCTATCCTAATATCTAACAAAATAGACTTCAAACTAAAATCAGTCAAAAGAGATGGAGAAGGACATTTCATATTCATCACAGGAAAAATCCATCAAGATGAAGTCTCAATTCTGAACATCTATGCCCCAAATATAAGAGCAGCCACATTTGTAAAAGAAACATTACTAAAGCTTAAATCACACATCAAACCACACACACTAATAGTGGGGGACTTCAACACCCCATTCTCACCACTGGATAGGTCTGCCAGACAGAAATGTAACAGAGAAATAAGGGAACTAATGGATGTTATGACTCAAATGGACATCTATAGAACATTTCACCCAAACACACACACACACAAAATACCTTCTTTTCAGCACCTCATGGGACCTTCTCTAAAATTAACCACATCCTTGGTAACAAAGCAAACCTCAACAGATACAAAAAAAAATTGGAATAACCTCCTGTATGTTATCAGATCGCCATGGCTTAAAGAATTCAAAACAACACTCAAGGCAGAAAGCCTACAGACTCATGGAAATGAACAATGTTCAACTGAATCACCACAGGGTCAAGGAATAAATAAAGAAAAAAATTAAAGACTTCCTAGAATTCAATGAAAATGAATGCACAGCATATTCAAGCTTATGGGAAACTATGAAAGCAATGCTAAGAGGAAAGTTTATAGCACTAAGTGCCTACATAAATAATGTGGAGAAATCTCACACTAGTGACTTAACAGTACATCTGAAAGCTCTAGAACAAAAGGAATCAAACTCACCCTGTAGATGACAGGAAATAATCAAAATGAGGGCTAAAATCAATAAAATAGAAACAAAGAGAACAATACAAAGAATCAATGAAACAAAGAGTTGTTTTTTTGAGAACATCAACAAGCCCTTATCCAAACTAACCAAAAGGCAGAGAGAGATTATCCAAATCAACAAAATCAGAAATGAAAACGGGGGCATAACAGACACTGAAGAAATCCAGAGAATCATTTGATCATACTTCAAAAACATGTACTCTACAAAATTGGAAAATGTGAAAGAAAGAAATGGACAATTTTCTGGATAGAAATTTACCACATACCAAAATTAAATCAAGACAAGATAAACAATTTAAATATACCTATAACCTCTAAGGAAATAGAATCAGTCATCGAAAGTCTCCCAACAACAACAAAAAATTCCCAGTACCAGATGGTTTCAGCTCAGAATTCTACCAGAATTTCAAAGAAATCTAATAGCAGTACTCCTCAAGTTGTTCCACACTATAGAAACAGAAGGAACATTGCCAAACTCTTTTTATGAGGCTACAGTTACCCTGATGCTCAAACCACTCAAAGAAACAACTAAGAAAGAGAATTACAGACTAATCACCCTCATGAACATTGACACAAAAAATACTCAATAAAATACTGGCAAACTGAATCCAAGAACACATCAGAAAAATCATCCACCATGATCAAGTAGGCTTCATCCCAGAAATGCAGGGATGGTTCAGCATACAAAAATCTGTAAAATGCAATCCATCATATAGATAAACTGAAAGAAAAAAAACCACATGATCATCTCATTAGATGCTGAAAAAGGCCTTTAACAAAACCCAACCCCTTCATGATAAAAGTCTTGGAAAGATGAGGGATACAAGGGACACACTGAAATATAATAAAGTCAATATACAGCAAGCCAACAGCCAACATCAAACTTAATGGAAAAAAAACTCAAAGTGATTTCACTAAAATCAGGAACAAGACAAAGCTGTCTACTCTCTCCATATCTATTCAATATAATATTCATAGTTCTAGGTAGAGCAATAGGACAACAAAAAGAGATCAAGAGGATACAAATTGGAAAGGAAGAAGTCAAACTTTTGCTAATTGCAGATGATATGATAGTATATATAAATGACCACAAAAATTCTAACAGGGAACTCCTACAGATGATAAACACCTTCAGTAATGTGGTGGTATACAAGATTAGCTCAAAAAAATCAGTAGCCCTCCTATGTACAAATGATAAATGGGCTGAGAAAGAAATCAGAGAACCATCATACATTACAACAGCCATAAACAACATAAAATACCTTGGGGTAACTCTAAATAAGCAAGTAAAAGACCTATATGACAAGAACTTCAAGTCTTTCAAGAAAGAAATTGAAGAAGATATCAGAAAATGGAAAGATCTCCCATGCTCTTGGATAGGTAGGATCAACATAGTAAAAATGGCAATCTTACCAAAAGCAATCTACAGATTCAATGCAATCCCCATCAAAATCCCAACATAATTATTGAAAGAATAATACTCAACGGAAGAACAAAAAACCCAGGATAGCCAAAACAATCCTGTACCATAAAAGAACTTTCAGAGGCATCACCATCCCTAACTTCAAGCTCTACTGTAGAGCTATAGTGTAGTCCAGTGGTTTCTCCCATCCTGCCTGGCCCTGCAGTCCTGCAACCACTAATAAAATAATCATTTAGAGGCTTAATATTATTTACAAACTATATGGTCTATGGCAAACCCCGTGTTAGTTAGCTCTTATATCTTAAATTAACCCATTTCTATTAATCTATGTTTTGCTATGTGTTCTGTGGCTTTACTGGTTTGTTGGCATCTTGTTTTTCCTTCAGTGATGGCTGCTGTCTCCCTAGATTCCACCTCCCCCCTCCCCTCTTTTTTTTCTTTCTTTGGATTTCCTGTCTCTAAGTTGCCTTGCCATGGCCAAAGCAGCTTATTTATTAACCAATGGGAGCAACATATATTTACAATGTACAGAAAAATATCCCCTAGCACTAAAGTATTAAAAAACAGCTTAGTATTGGCATTAAAACAGACATGTGGATCAATGGAAATGAATTGAAGACCCTGACATTAATCCAAACACCTATGAACAACTGATTTTTGAAAAAGAAGCTAAAATTATGTAATGAAAAACCAAAAGCATCTTCAACAAATGATGCTGGCATAACTGGATGTCAACATGTAGAAGATTGCAAATAGATCCATATCTGTCACCATGTACAAAACTCAAGTCCAAGAGGATCAAAGACCTCAATATAAATCCAAATACACTGAACCTGATAGAAGAGAAAGTAGAAAGTAGTCTCGAATGCATTGGCACAGGAAACTACTTCCTAAATAAAACACCAGTAGCACAGACACTGAGAACAACAATTAACACATGGAACCTCTTGAAACTGAAAAGCTTCTGTAAGGCAAAGGACATAGTCCACAAGACAAAACAGCAGCCTACAGAATGGGAAAGGATCTTCACCAACCCCACATGTGACAGAGGGCTGATTTTCAAAATATATAAAAGAACTCAAGAAACTAGACATCAAAATACCAAATAATCCAATTAAAAATGGGGTACAGAGCTAAACAGAGAATTCTCAACAGAAGAATCTCAAATGGCTAAGACATTTAAGGAATTGCTCAACATCCTTAGTCATCAGGGAAATGCAAATCAAAATGACTCTGAGATACCATCTTATACCTGTCAGAATGATTAAGATCAAAACACTGATGACAGCTTATGTTGAAGAGGATGTAGAGTAAGGGGAACACTCCTACACTGTTGGTGGGAGTGCAAACTTATACAGCAATGTTGGAAATCAGTATGGCAGTTTCTCAGAAAATTGAGAATCAATCTACCTCAAGACCCAGCAATACCACTATTGAGCGTGTACTCAAACGATGCTCAGTCATACCACAAGGACACATGCTCAACCATGTGCATAGCAGAATTATTTGTAATAGCCAGAACCTGGAAACAACCTAGATGCCCCTCACCTGAAGAATGGATAAGGAAAATGTGGTACATTTACACAATGGAGTATTACTCAGTGGTTAAAAAAACAAAAAACAAAAAACAATGGCATCATGAAATTTGAAGGCAAATGGATAGAACTAGAAAGAATCATCCTGAGTGAGGTAACTCAGACCCAGAAAGACACACACAGTATGTACTCACTCTTAAATGGGTATTAGATGCAAAACAAAGGATAACCAGGCTACAGTCCACAACCCCAGAGAAGCTAGGTAAAAAGGACCCTAAGAGGGACACACATGGAGAGCCCCAGGAAGGGAAAATAGTTAAGATCTCCTGGGTAAACTGGGAGGGAGGTTAGATGGAAAGGGATAGTGGATGGGAACAGGAGTGACTGAGATGGCCAAGTGGAGGGAGGGACAGAGAGGGAGCACAATGAAAGAGATATCCTGGTAGAGGGAACCATTAGGGGGTTAGGGAGAAACCTGGTACTGGAGAAATCCCCAGAAATTCACAAGGATGACTCCAGCTAAAACTCCTAGCTATAATGGAGAGGGTACCTGAACTTATCTTCCCTTATAATCAGATTAGTGACTACCCTAATTGTCACCATAGAACTACTTCCAGTAACAGATGGAAGCAGATGCAGTGATCCACAACCAAGCACTGGGCTGAGCTCCTCGACTTCAATTGAAGAGAGGGAGGAGGGATCTCAGGAGCAAGCGAGGTCAAGATCATGATGTGGAAAACCATAGAGACAGGTGACTCAAGCTGGTAGGAGCTCATAGACAGCTGGGGAACATGCATGGGGCCTAAATAGGCTCTCTGAATGTGGGCAACAGTTATGTGGCTAGATCTGTTTAGAGAGCCCCTGGCAGTGGGATCAGAACTTATCCCAGGTGCATGAAATGGCTTTTTTAAACACATTCCCTAGGGTGGGATACCTTGCTCAGCGTTGATACAGGAGGAAGGGGCTTGGTCCAGCCTCAACTTAGTATGCCAGACTTTTTTGACTCCCCAACAGAAGCCTGTCTGAGGAATGGAATGGTGGAATGGGGGGGATGGGGAAAGGTGGAGGTAGAGTGGGAGAAGGGGAGGGAGAGTGAACTGGAATTGGTATGTAAAATGAAAAACAATGTAAAGACAGAGAGAAAGAGAGATAGAGAGGAAGGAAGGGAAGGAGGGAAAGGCGGAAAGAGGGAGGGAGGAAGGAAGAAAATACAAAAGTCCTTGAAAATTACAAGATCTTATGAAAAGAAAAATAAGTAGTGAGGAATAAACAGTATAAATTTGGTAAACTAGGTTCAGGTTTTGTTTGAAATTTCTTTCTTTGGTTTATAAATCAGATTTTTATTAAAATCTGTGACTTTGCTAGTTTATTTTTCCTGTAGGTATTCTTTAATACATATGTAACACACTGGGCAAACACTGAATCTAAAACCTAAGCAATAACTGATTCTAGAGCCAGGTACAATGCTGACTAAATACATGACTTATAAATCAGATCGTTTTTTCATAGATTTTACTTTAGCATAGGAATTATAATACCATCTGTATATTCCTTGTAAGGATTTTTAATTTAAATTTTTATGTTTTTGAGAATATCATGCATGAGAACTGTAAATACATCATTTGTCTCTTCAGAGTGTGTTGTTCAGCTCTATGACAAACAGTGTGCCGGAGACAGGCCATTTACAAGGAGCACACGGTTTTATAGGGAGCACACGGTTTTATAGGGAGCACACAGTGGAGTAAGTTTTTCACCTCATGGCCAGATGCAACAAGATAGAAAAGCCAGAGTTCTGAGAAATCTGTCTGTCTACACTCAAGTTCTAGGTTGTAGACAAGTATGCCTTCATTGTGGGCTGTTTCGTGGCCGCTAGGACCCAAACTCAGGGCTTCACACTTGGGCAGGAAGCACTTTACCCATTGAGTTATCTCTGTGGCCCCTCCAACCACTTTTTTTCAAACCACTTTTTAACAGGGTCTCCTTTAAGAGTTGAGAAGCCTGGTGCAAAAGTACCAATGAAGGTCCTAGTACCCCTGTTAAATAACATACTCAGTATATTTCATTTTATATTTTCATACTTATTTGCATATTTGAGCATCTTCCAGTTTTCCTGCTTTGACTACTATAACTTATAACAGAATTGAACACGTATAAAGTCATAGTTTGGGGCCAGAAAGATGGTTCAGTGAGCAGGGCTCTTGCTGTCAAGGGTGACAATGTGGTGGAATGAGAGAACTGACTCCTGCAAGCTGTCCTCTGACCTCCACACTTGTGCATGGCGTGTGTACCACACCCCAAATAAATCAATGTAATATTAGTAAAAAAAAAAAAAGATCATTTTTATAGAACTGAGAATCATAAACTATTGACAATAACTAAATTGAACATCCATATTGTAGTTCTGTTGCTGAGTCAGTTATACTTGAATGGATAATAGGTATAGATGAACCCCATAAGTTATTAGTTATTCCAAGAAATACTTTTTCTTCCCTTCATGTTAGCAGAAAACCACTCTATAGTTATAATTGAAATTTCAACATAATTTGATCTCTGGTGATAGCAGTGATCTAAAGTAGCTATGATTTAAGTAGAATGGAGTGTGTTTAAATGAGGTCAAAATCTGAGTATATTTGCGTTATGAATCTGAAGAAAAATTAAAGGAAGATGATTGATACCTGGTATTACTGGACATAATACTTAATTATGTAGGAACATATAGGGTTTATATTGTGTAAGAAGCATTTGACAAGCTGATTAATTTGTCTTTTTCTCTTGCCTAAGTGCTTCCAGTGATCAATTCCTCCCTGCTCTCTGAAGCTGGACGAGCTCCTGATGTCCAATCGTGGTGCAGACTGTAAACCATCATAGAATCCCGACAACTTCATCGTCCTTCTACGCCATCTTAAAAGATCCACATGGAGTCTTCTCCTGGGCCTGATGAACATAAAGAGAATAATGTGAAGAGCTACCATGTGCTCTGCCAGGGCTGTGCTCTGGACCCAGGTGCTGGGGCTCCTGGGGATTTCATGTATATGTGTATGAGAAGGAAATCTGTGGAGGGCTCAAAAGTACAGAGCTTAAGACAGAGTATCATAAGGAAACTTTGTGGGAGGGTGGAAGTGTTTCAGTCTTGATGTGTATCATATCATGATCATGTTAGTTTATATGTTTGTTCAGATTTAATAATTGTACACTTAATATTTGTGTGTTCTGCTTGTATTCAGCAAAGTTTTGTTAGTATAAAAATAAAGGCTACAGAGAACACTTCTCTCTCATTCCTACTCTTTGCTTCTCTAGCCTAGATTTCTCCTATTTATCCTCTCTGCCTGCTAGATCTGCCTATCATTTCTATGCCTAGCTATTGGCCATTCATCCCTTTATTAGACCAATCAGGTGCCTTAGGCAGGCAAGGGGAGATAAATGCAACACATCTTTTCATAATTAAACAAATGCTGGGTAAACAAATGTAACACATCTTTGCCTAGTTAAAATAATATCCACAATACCCCAGTCCTTTTTCCATTACTTTAATGCAGCTGTATAGTATTCTCACATGCCCCCTCACATACACAGATATACTAATTGCTTTACTTTTTAACCTGGCTACACTAAATTTTGTCTTTGGCATTGAACCCTAAGTCACTGATATAGACATAGACTCTAATTACATATGATTACTTCCATTTCTCTCTTCTAAGTAACATTACAGTTTAATTTGTTGCATATAAAGTTTTTATTATATTATGGTTTTGTATTGTATTATTTTTTTCATATGGAACATGAGTGAAAAACATTTTTTTAATTTTTAAAAGTTTAATTAATTACATATCCCCCCATTCTTCCTACACTTCCAATGTGTGCATCCTCCTCCCTCCCACCATCACGGCCTCCTCTTCTTTAACCATCGTTATTACATGTAAATATAAATGAATAAAAATACAATCTGCTGAGTTCACTCAGGACTGCCTGTATGTATGTTTCGTGGGCTGACCACTTGGTATTGGATAGCAAATCAGGGGCCTCATCCCCTGGAAAAACTAATTCTCCCTCCTTCAGCTGCTGTTAATTGCTTGTAGCTTCCCACCTGGGGTGGGCCCCAGTAAGATTTCCCCTTTCTGTGTTGGGATGTCAACTGTTGCTGGAATTGTTCATGTCTTGTTTAGGCAGCCATGTTGTTGAAATTTCACGGGTATAGTGTTTTAGGGTTTCCATTGTTGTGATAAAGACTATGGCCATAATCAACTTGGGGAGGAAAGGGTTTATTTTACTTCCACTTCCACATCACACTCCACCATTGAAAGTAGTCAGGGCAGGAACTCCAGGCAGGCACCTGGAGACAGGAACTAATGCAGAGGTATGGAGGAGTGTTGCTTACTGGCTTGCTTCCCATGTAACAAAGACTATTGAGGTCCAGCCACGTATAAGCCTTTCCCCAGAGTTCCAGAAGAGATGCTATCAGTGGCAAATTAATTAATCTGAGGGACGTTGAATGAATCTATGTACCCCAAGCTCTTTAGTCCATTCACTTTATTATTCCGCGTCAATTCTCTCTCTACACAGCTTCTTTTGTACTCTCACACTTAGCTCCTTTCTTTCCTGATTCTCTCTACCATTTCCTGCTGTTCTCTTTATGTTCTATCTTAGTTCTCCCATCTTAGTCCTACCCCGTCTCAGTTCTCCACCTTAGTTCCTCCCAAGTCTCTGAGGTTTACAGTTATACACCCATGCAATCAGCAATACTCTGGCCAAGGCAAGGTCACCAGGCTTGAATTCTTTCAGAATCAAAAGGAGGGGTGATACGATCCACACAAAGAGCAGTATTTGTCAGCTGTCATTTGCAAGCCAAAAGGGAAGTGACTAATGGGGAATGAATCAGCTAAGGGCTGAATTCAGTTATTAGATCTAAAAGGGGGATTTATGTGCTCAAACTGTATTCTCAGAAGTGGTTAGTTAAGATGTTAGGAGTCACTAAGTTTTGAGTGAAAATAAAACTACTTTATGTTCCTTTGGCACCACATCTCCCCAAGGTTATCTTGGCTGCACCATTTTCTGGCAGGGGAGGGGAAGTGTACTCAGTAACTAGGCAACCTGTGTCACAGCTAGATGTACCTGGTATGTAAAAGCCCTTTTGTTCTGAGTTAATTGTTAAAGGCAGATCTTTAGAACTAGAGATAACACTTGGAAAAAAAGAAGGGTTAAGCTAATTAGCACATCCACCTGGCCTGGGCAACCAGTAGTCTCAGGAACTAACAGATAGTCTGAATGCTTATCTATCTGCAGTCTGTCCTAGAAGGTCTGGGAAGTATCTCAGATAAAATACTTCCATCCAGAGAAGGTCCTGGCCAGATGTTTGCTAGTGACGATAATTACAAAAAGGTCTGGAATTAGAGGTCTGGCTGGGTGACTGCTGTCAGCACAGTTGGGGGATGTTGTCCAAATACTCCAATTGTATAAGGGACATTGTGCCAAGTGAATGATTCAACCACATTGTTAAAAGTTCTTGGGAAAAGAATCAAATGGGAAAGCTACAATAGCACACAGGAAATTCATTGCAGGAAACAGCTTATATATTCAAAAGCATCACCAAGACTCCTTGAATCTTGGCTTTATCCTCTGGAAGAGTTTTTAGCTCTTCCAGGTAATAGCTTTTGCCATAGTCAGCTGAATTCCTATTTTATATTTCTGCAACTTGCAGCACCCATGACTTGCTCAGATAGCTTTCTTATATAACCTAGGACTTCCAGTCCAGGGGTGACATCACCCTCAGTGGTCTGGGCCCTCCCACATAATTATTAATTAAGAAAATGCCCTACAGACTTGCTTACAGGCAAATCTCATGAACGAATTTTTTCCCAGTTGAAAGTCTCTCTTCCCAAATGACTCTAACTGTGTCAAGTTGCCATAAAACTAACCAGGACTTGAAGCTTTCCTGAGATAGTAAGTTTTTAGTGGCTATATTAAAGTGGTATGTCCCAGTGGCTAAGGTGCTGGGCTTTGGAGTTCAGAAAAAAGCTAGGTTCAGGTCCTTCTGTCCTTGACCTGTGTGGTGGTTTGAAAGAAAATGACCCCCAAAGGGAATGGCATTATTGGAAGGTGTGAGCTTGTAGGAGTAGGTGTAGTCTTGCTGGAGGAAGTGTGTCACTGTTGAGGCAGGCTTTGAGGTCTCATATATGCTCAAGCCATGCCCAATGAGACAGTCTACTTCCTGTTGTCTATATATCAACATGTGGCAGCTCCTTCTCTAGTATCATGTCTGCCTGCATGTTGCCATGCTCCCACCATAATGATAAAGGACTAAACCTCTGAAACTGTAAGCTGCCACCTCAATTAAATGTTTCCCTTATAAGAGTTGCTGTGGTCATGGTGTCTCTTCATAGCAATAGAAACCCTAAGACAACCTGGAACAAACTAATTCAAATCTAATTTGGTGTTACCCTTAGAGTTGTTTTAAGGATTAAGATAATGTATAGAAAGTGTTTGGTATTGAATGACCACAGAAGTACCCTATCAGCACTAGGAACAATATTATTAATTATCTCCTTCACTACTGGAGGGTATGCAAAAATGCTAGCTTCTGATCCACCCTCAGTATTGTCTATTAGGACCTAAATTATTTTCTTGATGAAATGAATACATGTTGAATGGTCCTTGTCTGAAACTCTTAGAATTAGAAGTGCTTCAGACTTCACATTTTTTAGATCCTGAAATATCTACATATCCATAATGAGATATGTTGGGGATAAGACCCAAGGCTAAACAGGAAATCTATTGTATGTTTTGAATAATTTGTTGTGTGAAACAAAGTTTCATGGTGTAGAGTTTTCCACTTGTAGTGTGATATCTGTGCTCAAAATAATGTAGAGTTGGAATTTTTGAATTAGGGATGTTTAGCTTGTGTGTGTGTGTGTGTGTGTGTGTGTGTGTGTGTGTGTGTGTATGTAGTATTGGGAGCCAAACAATAGTAGAGTTATATTTTCAATTCTCAACCTGTGTTCCATCCTTATTTTAATTATTTAATCATATTACTTGGCTAATAGGAAGCTGGACATTTAATTTTTTTTTTAGCATTTTAAATTTTAAAAATCTTTAAAATTTCTCCTAGATTCTCTATCTACTTCCTAGGTGCCTTTTATTCACTGTTAATTTATGAACAGGTACACGATAATTATGTTATGGGGCAGGTTAAGCATAGCTGCCACATGGGACACAGTAAAGGAAGGAAACATATTTTCATTATTTCTGACATGGACAATAAATAGATAAGTGAAAGCCAGTATGCCCCTGAGGTGGCTTCATCACCAGCTATGCACTCACTGCCCATACATGTGTTTCCTTCTTTCCATGGCAGTTTAGTCCAGTCTAGTTGGCCAGAGAGAGCAAGGTTAGCTAACTGGATGTGGTTCATTTGAATACCAGGGCATATTTTTGTTGTTATTATATAGCTATTTGAATCAGTTAGTCTGTAAAGCACATTATTTGTGTATGGTCATAGCTGTTGTTGAATTGAAAATGTCATTTGAGAGATGTGTGAAACAGTGCCTGAATGTAGAGATCCCAGGCCATCATTGGCAATACACTGTGACCTAGCTTGGCCACCGGGCAAATCCTGACACTGCTATGGACAAGGTGGTGCTGTTACTGGGTCAGCCTCACCTGTGCTGCCTCATCTGTGCTGCCACTCCTCCTAGCTAGCTCCCCCAGACCCATGTCTTTAATATAACAGTGTTATAAATATTTCAGAACAGCAAGAGAGCGAGACCCAGAATCTCCCTGCCCAACTCTCTATTTTACACCGTTTGCAACAACACTCTGCTCAGACCTAGATGATTCACCGTGTTTATGGCTTCTGTTTCAGGCAGTTTCAGTCACTAGTGATCATCCTGCCTGGAGCCTATGTAGCTAGCCTGCCTAGAGTGGGAATTAGGGGACACCTATGCAAATGAGAACTGAGAAGAAGCTGTGCCTTCAGAGACTGACTGATTAGAACAGCAGTACTGTGGGGAGATCAGCTAAGTACCTAATCTAGGTCTAGCTACCGTCTTCCAACAGCCATCCCTTACCTACCTCTGCATCAGAACATCCCATGACAAATAGATGAAAACCTTTTGAAATCTATTAACTTAGCAGACCACTAGCTCCCACCAATCCAAACACTAAGAATGTCATAAGATAGCATCTTATAGAAAAGCTCCCCCAATCCTGCTGTACCTGCCTTTCTGATGTACCCTTCAATGTATTTTAAACATGCCTTGATTTATGACTTTGTTGTGTAAAACTATAAAACTTCATGAAACTGCTTCCACATTGGAACATGGAACTTGGGGTAACGTGAATCTGTTCCCAGGCCATGGTCACTCAAAATGGCTCCAGAATAAACTATCTCTTACTACTACCCTTAAGATGACAGCTGTGGTTTCTGCCTTGACACCAACTTGCTGCTTGCTGCCCCCTGCTGGACATGGGACATGTTGTGCTCTTCCATCACCTGAAGACTGGGGGGAGCTTTGTGTGGCCTTTCCTACTGTCTGCACTTCTGGAATTGTGGATCTAGGGTAAAAGACAGATACTTACTAGGGATAGGAAAGAGACCCATGTTTTCTCTAGTGTCTTTGTAGCTTTCCCAGGACAGAATTGGGGATGGATGGGATTACTACTTCTCTTTGTCTCATGGAGATCAAAAAGAGACGAGTTTCTCTCTGATCCCTAAACACCAAGTGTAGGAGAAAACAAGTAGGAGGCTGAGACCCCAACAGGCCAGAGCAGATGTGCAGCAGGAGCCAGTGCCCCAGGGAGTCATCAGTGGTTGTGTCCAGCTTTTCCTGAGAGAACGAAAGCATTTCACCAGTGAGGACACTGAGGATCAGAGTAGACGTGCCTGACTGTAAGGTAGCAGAAGGGGCCTTTGTATATAGACCTGTTGGGATATTAAGCCAGTTTTTCCCCCATGGCACTGAAAGGTATTTCTTTAGAACTAAAGAATTCCTGGATGCATCCTCTCCCGTCTTTCCAGAGGTAGGAGATGGTAGAATATGCCCCTATTTTATCAGGCTCACAAATATCAGCCATCGATAAAAGTTGGGTATTATCACTAGGCATCACCTTGGGGTCATGCTGAGTTTGAGACACTCTTGGCCCTTTGTAGCTGTCTACTGTAGGTCATGTGGCCCCTCACTAGGAAGACTTCAAGGAATAACCAATGCTATTCCCTGGCTAGGTACCAACCACTCTCAGCACAACCTGAGCCAAAGGCAGACTAGCTCATTTCTGTACTTAGAAAGACTAGCCATAGATCCTAGATTATTAGGTAGCCATGCAAGCCTGGAGGAAAGGATTCAGCAAGCCTCAGACTCACACGATGGATTGGTCAGTCATGGGGGTGGGAAGGGTCTCTGCACCTCAAGACCAAAACCAAGGACTTGCATCACTAATGGCCAAGGCTTGTCCTCTGAGTCAGGTGACCAGGTCTGATCCAGGTTCTAGTTTATTTTGTTGTGTCACCACAGGCGAGTTTAGAATCTCTCTGGATTTCCCTCTACTTTACTTAGAAAATGAACAGGGCTCTGTTCCCCAAGATCTAACCCAGCTCTGCAGCAGAACACCCTTGGCAGCCTTCCCTGCCCCTGCTCCTGTGGATCCCACAGCTTTTCCCTCTAACTATCCTCCCCCAACTTGTTGCTTTGTCCAAGACCACAACCCCAGCAGGCACCCCCTGCTAAACCCATGGGCCCGTTCCTTCCAGGGCAACTAGTAGCCTGAAGGCAGACACGTACTTCTCCTACTGCTCTGGAGATCCAGTGCCCCCAGTCTCATCCACAGCTCTGTAGCTGGAAACCTGCTATGGTATCCCTTTCCTCTCTGACCCCATCCCCAATGGATCACAGAGACCTTCTCCTCCAATCTTCCGTCTCTCAACTCATCCCAGTACCCCAGCCTCTAACACCAGCCGGCATTCCCTGAGAACACACCAGCTGAACAGGCCAGGAAATGAGGCAACGCACATCCATCACACCCTCTGAAAATCCAGAGAGGAAACAGAAACTAAGGAACAAAATACCCACCAACGAAGACAAATCCAGAAATCATCACCCAGACCTATAATCATCCCAAACCTAGATGCCAGCATAAAAACACAATCAAGCCGGGCAGTGGTGGCGCACGCCTTTAATCCCAGCACTCGGGAGGCAGAGCCAGGCGGATCTCTGTGAGTTCGAGGCCAGCCTGGTCTCCAAAGCGAGTTCCAGGAAAGGCGCAAAGCTACACAGAGAAACCCTGTCTCGAAAAACCAAAAAAAAAAAAAAAAAGGAAAAAAAAAGGAAAAAACACAATCAATAACAGCCAGGGCAGTAAAGGTTCACTAGATCCCAGCTATTCTATCAGAGTAGACGCTGAAAATTCTAACACAGCTGAAGCAAACAGTGCAAGGAAATGAATACATATCTTAAAGAAATCCAAGAAAACAAAAACAAACAGTTGAAGGAAACAAAATTGTTCAAGACCTGAAAATAGAAACAGAATCAATAAACAAATGGAGGGAATTCTGGAAATTAAAAGTTTAGAAACTTGAACAGAAACTACAGAAGCAAGCTCTACCAACAGAACACTAGAAATGAAAGAGAGACTCTCAGGCATTGAAGATAAAATAGAAGAAATAGACACATTAGTCAAAGAAAATGTTAACTCTAAAAAGCTCCTGACACAAAACATCCAAGAAATCTCAGACACTGTGAAAAGACCAAATCTAGGAATAACGGGAATAGAAGGAGAAGAATCCCAGCTCAAAGAAACAGAAAATATTTCCAACAAGATCACAGAAGAAAACTGAAATGCCTATAAAGAATGAGATGTCTATAAAGTTACAAGAAGCATGCAGAGAACCAAACAGATTGGTGTTCAAACAGAAAAAGAAAGGTCCCTCACCATATAATAACCAAAGTACATACAGGAGAAAGAAAGAATATTGAAAGCTGCAAGGGGAAAAGACCAATAACATACAAAGGCAGACCTGTTAGAATTACATCTGACTTCTCAATGGAGACTTCAAAAGCCATTAGGGCCTGGACTAGAGGCTCTAAGAGACCACAGATGCCAGCTCAGACTACTATGCTACACTGGCTGGCTTTGTGTCAACTTGTCACAGGCTAGAGTCATCAGAGAGGAAGGGCCTCAGTTGAGGAAATGCTTCTAGGAGAGCTAGCTGTAAGGCATTTTCTTAATCAGTGATTGATAGGGGAGGGCCCAGCCCATTGTGAGTGGTACCATCCCTGGGCTGGCAGTTCTGAGGTCTTCAAGAAAGCAGGCTGAGAAAACCACGTAAGCAGCACCCCTCCATGGATCCTGCCTTGTTTGAGTTCCTATCCTGGCTTCCTTCATGATGAACAGTGATATGGAAGTGTAAGCCAAATAAACCCTTTTCACTCCAACTTGGTGTTTGGTTATGGAGTTTCATTGTAGCAATAGAAACCCTAACTAAGACATTGACCCTGAAAAACTTTCAATCACCATAGATGGAGAAAGTAGGAAATTCCACAATAAATCAAATCTAAACAATACCGACCTACAAATCCAGCTTTACAGAAGGTGCTAGAAGGACAACTCCAACCTATGACGTAGCTGAACCCATGAAAACTCAGGAAGTAAATGATATCACTGAAAGGATGATAATCAGCACTGGTGGTGGCACTGGTTACCAGTGGGAAAGTCACAAGCCACAGCCACAACTACCAGGGTTACAGAGAGCCTTATTAGGAGGGAAAGGTAGGGGGGGGGAGAGAGGGGAGCCAGGCCTGGGGGGGGAGCAGAGCAGAGCAGGGAGCAGAGAGCAGAGAGGAAAGAGAGAGGGTGGGGGTCTGCATCCTGCTTTTTTAAGGCGCAGATTGTGTGACCATGCTGCATGTACGTAGTTGCCAATGCCCCCTAATGACATAAGATGCAAGACCCCGAGGAGTGATGGCAGGATCCTAACATTCCAGCATTTTGCTTATTATAAAAAACCAAGTGAATAGGAATAGGGGCATTGTTCCTCTCAGAAAAACTGCTTCCAGCTGACTTGGTGGGCGTTGGTTGGCTCTTAGGGGGGTAGGGAAGGGGGCCTTCCGAGGTAGACAGGTGTCCTGGGATGCTGGGCCATCCTGCTGCCCTGGAGCCGTCCAGCCCTTTTGGCTTGGCACTCTGGCTGTTTTTGTGTCTGACAGGATGTTGGTGAGACAGAAAAAGCCTGAAGTAGATCCGACCTGTCCAGATGGATTTAAGCTGGTTTCTGGAGCTTGGGGAAAAGTTTGAACATGTTAAAAAGCAGCCATGAGAAAATCAGTGACCATTGTTTAGTACTCTGCTTATATTGGTTAGTGTTAATGAGAGAGACAGAGCAAGAGTCTGTCCTATGGGACCTTGGCAATGGATAATAGTATAGGGGAGTTTGACTTCTGACAGTGTCATATCCATTCTATTTGTTCCATAACACCACATGTCACTCTCACCTCAGCCCCACAATTCAGCTCAATAGTTGAGGAGGGCTGGAGAAGTACATATAAGTCCTTTTCCCTGATCACAGAAAAAACAGAGATGGTCAATGACAACCCAGGTCTGAGTCAGCAAAGCAATTCTGTGTCTAGTCACAGGGATTAATCTGGGGATGACCACTTGGGGCAATGAAAGTTAGGACCAGGGTTTTATTGAGACTGTTAGAAAACCGGATTTGCTCTTTTTTCTGCTGGGAATTCTAGCTGAAAAGGTGATGTCCAAGTCCAAGCTGCTATGGGTCACAGTTCACATGAAGCCATCACAGATACAAAGTCACAACAAAGACAGATTGACACTAATTAGTGTCCTAAGGACACTAATTCAGAGACCTTTAAGGCTGTTCTATATAGTCTTCCATTCTGTACTAATATTATCCCAGTTGTACTTAAGGCAAATTGATTAAGGTTGAATCAGACTATAAATTCTCAGTGGAGGGAGTCCAGGCTGATCAAATTGTCTAGGCAGCTCTCACTTTAAATTCAGTAAAGATACAGTCCCTCTATTTCATTTACCAGCTGGGTTATTATGTTGCAAACCTAAAACAAGCATGCCTTATGTGAAATTTTTGCTTGAAAACTTATCATTGCAACTGAGGGTACACAAGCTTACCCCTTTCTAAACTGAGAAAACAGAGGCAAAGCAGGAAGATGAGCAGACCACAAAGGCTACAGCAAAGACAATCTGAGCTCCAATCAGCTCGTCTCAAACACTGTGAAGCTGGATTTATGCTTTAGCACTGAACTTGCCAGAGTCTAAACTGCTGATGCAAGTAACACTGCACACTGAGAATGTGACATTAGCAGGTAACAAAGAGTGAGCCTGCCTGCTCAGACATTTCTACAAACAGCAGGGATCTCTGCCTCAGACCACAACCACAAATGACTCTAAAGTATCATTCTCCATTCCACTGCAACTTGGATTGCAAGTATCATGGGAGCAATGATGCCACTGATGCCACAAACACAGCATGGATAAAGAGCAGAGGATGAAAATAAATAAGCCAGTGTTGGGAATGCACATTTTCAAGACCCACCCCTGAGCTTCAGTGTTTTCAATCTTCAGTATATTTTTATGTGATGCTTCTATTTGATGTATAGTACAAGTTGGGATACTTTATTAGTATAAAATTTCTGTCTCCCCAGCTACAGTGTGAATCCTTTCAGGCACAGGACCTTATCTTCCTATACATACAATAGATCTGACATAAAATAGATGAAAATATCTGGTAGAAGCCAGAGAGGAAGTGTATGCCCATGAGCTCAGCACTGGAGAGGCAGGAGTTTGAGAGTTTGAAGCCAGACCCTGTCTTACACACACACACAAACACACACACACACACACACACACAGAGAGAGAGAGGGGGGGGGGGGGTTTAGAAGAAGGAAAATTCTGATGACATTACCTAAACATTCAAAGACATCAATTCTTGTAAACTAGCCAAGCCTGACCACACTTCGCATCTAAGATCAGATGGTATAGGACACACTTAGGTAAGTATTTTAATGTGAGAAATGATGCCTTACCCATGCATAAGGCCTCCTCCCGAACATCTCCTCACCAGGCTGATGAATATCCCAGGATGCTTTGGGAAGTGACGAGATTTCTTCAGGTGACGCTAACCTCACCATGTCCATGGGATTGCTCTGAAATCGGTACCGAGGGATGAAGCAGATTTTGCCTTGTCTGAAAATGTCCTTGATGATCTCTCCCATGTCAATTTCATCTTGCATGCTCAAAAAGATGGAAATTTTGTGGGCAATCACCTAAGTGGGAAATGATGGCAATTATAATTTTTAAGACTATAGTTTTCATAAATAGTAACTCCTCTTACCAATTTCTCCCTTTTGTCACAGCCTTCTCCAAGTAAAGTGATACAGTGAGTTAATGCTATGTTTTGATACCTGGCTTTTATTTCCATACTCAAGATTTGCATATTCGATGATCTCTTTACCTTTCTGGTAGGCCTGTTGTCTGTACGGAAACTCATTAAGAAGACATGAAGTGGTAAAGCTGTCTATCTTCAGAATTCCAGATGTGATCCCAGTTTCCAGTACATGTCAGAGACTTACTAGAGGATTTTTGGTTTATTTTCTCTTTGAAATTTGAATCTCACCAATTTTCCAGTCCTTGGATTGTTTGGCATTTCTCCCATCAATTTTAGCCCTTTAGGCTCAACCAAGACCTAACCTTCCCCCTTCTGCATAACCTTTACTACATTTAGAATGATATACAACTCAGCACTTCAGTCTGTAAGAGGTAAGTCATGAGTCAATCACTGCTTATGTGTCCTAAACCAGTCCACAAGCTCCCACAGAGAACATGCCCTATAACAGTCTCTACCAATGCTATTCCATTCAACTGGGTGTTCAGAAAGTTCATTAAAATGGGGCCAAGGGGCTCCTAGTGTAAGAATTTTATTTAGTAGAATCACCTGTTGTTGTTTTTTTTTAAATGACAAGCGGTGCTGGTTACCGTTCGGAAAGGTCATGAGGCATGAGCCATGACAAAACCCAGCATTAGAGCTTTATTAGGAGGATGTTGGGGTGGGGGACAAAAGAACCAGCCTGGAGAAGAAGCATGTGTAGAGAGCAGAGAGAGAGATAGTGGGGGTGGGAGAGAACAGAGCAGAGAGAGGAGGAGGAGTCTGTGTCTGGCTCTTTTAAGGACTCCCGTGAACATGCAGGTGGGCTTATGGAGCTATGCCATGCATGCGCTGCATGACCATGCCCAGCGCACGTAATCACCAATGCACACTGATGACTTAAGATGCAAGACCCCTTGCTTAGCTCCTGAACTGTGCATGTGCAGTCATGCAGCTGGAGCAGCGGCAGAATTCCAACACTCATCAGGCTAAGGGTGCTAAGTTCTGCTCAAAATCCTAGGAACTTACCCAGACTCAGAAGTTGGCCTTAACTCCCTTTTCCTCTCCATTCCTTTTCTGTTCTGTCCTGTCCTCCAAGCTAAGAAGAGAAGGATAATGCAAATGCAGCTTACAAATGTGACTGGCAGAAAGATACAGTACAGAAAGCCAAGTTACAGGTAATACAAAGGGAAGAGAGAAGTGAAGCAAAGCAAACCAAACCAGGGCCGAGGAAGAGAGTCAACCCCCGGTTTCTGAAAAGCTGTAAAGCTGTTGGAAGGCTTGGCGTAAGTGAAGCAAATGGAAAGGGGGAAACCCAGATTTGGAGGAGGCCCAAGGCTTTGACACCACTTACTATATGAGAAAGTACTTTTTAAAATCTCTTTGAAGAAGAGGATAGAAACCCAGGAGCTGAATAAGCAGTAAGGCACACAGCTACAATTCAGTGTGAGACTATGCATATGCATTTGCCTTCCTGCCTTCAGGCTCACTTACATGTTATTTGTTAAGAAGGGAGGAAAAAATGAAACCTGTCATAACAATGAAGACAATAAAGCAGAAATTTGATTAATTCCTGTAAGACAGAGGGAGAACAAGACAGTATTTATAGACAAAGTTGCACTAAAACATGGACACAGGAGGTAGGCAGAATCCATTCTTCTCTTAGAATTCTGACCAGTGTCTACAAAAACAGGGGGCATCTTGTAGCTAACACACTTTCATTCATAAACATGTACAGACAAGAAGGGCCAGGAGTTTCATTCAGTGGTAGAAGGCTTCACTACCACGTACAAGGTTCTCAGTTGATGCCCAATACCCCCAAAGGACATAAATATACATAGCCAATAAATGATTTTCAGCCATTTTGAAAAGCAAAAGTACAAAATAGAAAGATTTCTAAAATAAAAAAAGAAAGGAAAAAAATGATTCAGTGCTAAATAGATAATTAAAAAAAGATTATTTTTAATTTCTAATTAGTTTTCTCAGACAAGCTGAAAACAATAACTGAATCTATAAAACATCAATAGGTTGCTATGGAAAGGAAGCAGTAAGAAATAATTATTGGAAATTAAAACCACAATTAACAAAATGAAAACAATCTAGGAAGAAATCCTGCGTGGGGAGACAAATTTGGGAAAAAAATATGAAAAAAAAGTTAAGCGACACAGAAGATCAAACTAAACTTTTTACTATCTAATTAACAAGAATTCCTGAAAGATCCAGAGGAAAACTAGTTACCAAGATGTGGTGGTGTGAATGAGAATGGACACCATAGGCTCATCCATTTGAATGTGTTGTTCTCAGTTGATGAACTATTTAGAAGGATTAGGAGATGTGTACCTCTTGTGGAAGGTGTGTCACTCAGGGTGGGCTGTAGAGGGCACGAAGTCCTTGTGCTCACAGATAAGCACTAGGGAAACCAGGAACGTTAAACACTAAAGCTTGTCTCTTCAAAGGAAGAGATGTATCATCTCTTTTCTGCCCAGAAGGCTGGGAATGGATTTGATTAATAGCCTGGTGACCTCTGAACTATCTCTATGGCCAGACCACACATGGTTCTCCCACATTCTTATGTTTGTCTCAGTCATCCTCCCCAGACCCTTATCTTGAGCGTAGTTTCTCAGCCAGTAGAGCCCATCTTTATGGGAGATGTCACATGTGCTTTACAAATGGGAGCAGAGGAGGTTAATAACCTTTGCACTATCTGTATGACCAACACCACACCAGATCTTCCCCCAGACCTTTAACATGTCACATGTAGTCAATCTTTACAATCTATCTTAATGGGAGAGGACACATGTACCTTGGAAAGAGTTTCAATGTAACCATGTCTTAAGCTTTGTTGTACACACAGGATTGAATTAATTATCACCAGAAAACTTTTTCCCAAAATGTGCTTAAATATGCCTAAAATAAACTGTCCTTTGTTAGCCTCTAGAAGTGTGAACCAACAACAGCCACTGAGTTGTGTTGAGGAAGGCTTCCTTCCTTCTTGCTTCACACTGATGACACCCTTCTGGCCTCTATGATCACAGAGATCACTGGAGTGAGCTTTGAGGTTTCAAAATCCCACAGCCCATGACAATCCCAGTCAGTCTCAGTCTCTCTCATTCTCTCTCTCTCTCTCTCTCTCTCTCTCTCTCTCTCTCTCTCTCTCCCTTTCTTTCCTTCTCCCCCTCCCTCCCTCCTTCCCCCACTCCATTTTGTGGATGTAAGCTCTCAGCTACTTCTCCAGCACCATGCCTGCCTGCCTGCCTCCATGCTTCCCACCATGATTAAATGCTTCTTTTTATAAGTTGCCTTGGTTATGGTGTCTCTTCACAGCAACAGAACAGTAACTAAGCCACAAGATATAATACATAAATAAAAAACATCAGTCTCTAGATTGGAAGTCATAGATCTTAAACAGAATGAGAAAAAAAATAATCAAAAACTTGAAATCAATTTAGCAGTCAAATGGGAGTTGTTGGGTCTAGAGAGATGGTTCAGCAGTTTAAGAGCACTTAATGCTCTTGAAGACAAACTGGATTCAAATTATAGCACCTACACTGGGTGGTGGTAGTGCATGCCTTTAATCATAGTACTCTGGAGGCAGAGGCTGGCTGATCTCTGTGAGTTCAAGGCCAGCCTGGTCTACAAAGGGAGTTCAGGACAGCCAGGACTACACAGAGAAACCCTGTCTTGAAAAACCCAAACCCAAACCAAACAACAACAACAACACAACACAAAACAAAACAAAACACACCAAAAAAAACCCAAAACAGACCAAAAACAAATTACAGCACCTACATGGGGGCTTACAACCATCCTTAACTATATTTCCAGGGGATCTGGCACCCACTTCTGACCTCCAAAGGCACCAGGTGCACTTGCTAGTGCGCACACACACACACACACACACAATGTACTTACACACATGCAGGCAAAACATTCATACATATGAACTAAAAATAAATAAAGGTTGCCAATCACATTGGTATTTTCTTTAAAAATAATTTAAGGATATAATCTAAAAAAGTTGAGAAGAAAAAGTACATAAGAAAGAAGGCAACAAGTTCCATATACAACCCTAACTCAGAAGCAGAAACCGGACTGTGCGGATGCAGTTACCTCACAACATGAAAATTAATCTACCCCTAGATGAACACAGATTATTACAACGACACAATTTAAAACTAGGAAAATAGACCCGAACGCAGTGTTCTAAGTATGGAGAAATAAAATGTAGCCCATTTTTTAACAGCTGTACCACTGAACCTTATCTCCAGCCCTCCAATTTTTCATTCACCTGCTTCCTCTTCTGATCCTTCAGGGGCAATGATCATCTTTTTCATCTCTGTAACCCAATACACAGCAAAAAGGTTTGCTACTAGGTGTTAAACACATGTGAATGAATTAAATTTAAACCGGGAAGTGAGGACGTGGATCGACATTCTCTGCATCTTCTTAAGCTCACAGGAATGCCTTTCCTCACAATAACAGAATAACTCCAAACGTGCCCAGGTCCAACCTCCCTTAGAAGCTCCGGGGCTATCCACAGGCTCCGCCCCCTTTCCTAGGAGGCCAGACTGGAGCCAGGAGCATCAGTGCGCCTGTGCAGACGCGCAGCCGAGCCCAAGCTTCCAGGCATTTAAATCCATTCTTTGCACCTTCGGAGTGAGGAGTGGGACTGGCGCAGCCGCTCCTCTGCACTTCCGCCTGCAAACGCTGCTTCAGCTCCGCCCGCAGGCTACGCAGGGCGCTGCTTACTGCTACCGCTGCTGTCACGTGGCAAGCACCGCACAGGCCACGCCCATCACCTTCTGCCACGGGGGGAGGGGAGGGAGGGGGCGTGGCCTCTGTAGACTGGCGGAGGTGCACCGGCCTCTTAGTTGGCAGAGCCCACCCCAGTCTTGTGGCAGCGAAGGGCAGAGTGCTGGGGCGTCCTTGGCTGCCCCGGCCAGCGGGGTGTCAACGGGGCGACCCACCCATGGGAGAGAATGAGAGGGATGGGGGAGACATGAGAGAAGGCAGCAAGACAGTGTGTTCTGATCAAGCTGCAAATTTTATTCTCAGCAAGGCTTATATAGTATGAGGGGGGCAGGAAGGAGGGAAGGAGTGCACGACGTGCCATACAAGCAGGTGAAGGTGGATGTGCAGGTGAAGGGCTACGTGCAAGTCATGCAAGTCGTGAGGCTGCTAGGTGGTAAGGTCACTGGTCAGGGCCCATTGTTCTGTTGCTATGCTACCTGACCTGCCTGACCTGTTCTTTATCTTTGGGGGCATCTGGTTTAGGGTAGGGGCTTGTTCTCTGGCTTAGCTAGTACTTTTCCATGATCCATGTTTGGACCCTGACACTTGGCCTTTCCTGCACGGTAGCTGGGGACAGTGCACCAAGCCCAGTACATTTACCCTCCCTCACAGCCTGCGGAGGTAGCCGTCCTTCTGCAGAAGGTCCAGCAAGGGACTATACTTGCGGACTCAGTACTCATCTAATTACCTTAACGTTGTGCAAGTGCGGGGCTGAAGAGGCATCAGAAGAAGGGCAGAGCAAGCCGGATGCGCGTACATCATTGCCGGTGGACGCTTGGCTCCTCCTGGCCAAAGGATAGAACATTCTGCTTTACCACCAAGTGCCTTTTTCGGCCAGTTGGCTCATTACTGATAGACTTGGGGGCCGCTGTTACAGCAAATGGCAGGCCCTTTCTGGAGATGGATGTCCCGTCTCTGGGGAACTCAGGACTCAGTCACCCGGTTCATTACTGTCGAAGAGTTTTGCTGCTGTCCGAACCTGCTCTTCAGAGACAGATAATGCCTTTCTCTAGCAGATGTTTGACTGAGTGGAGAGAGGAGATTATAGTAAGTGGATGTGAGGAGGGCTGACTCGGATTTATACCATCATCACCCCCATGTTACCATTCAATAGCTGAGGACTGGCTTTTAAAGAGTTAATTTTTCAGAGCTGGGAGGATGGTTTAGTTGGTAAAATGCTTGCCACACAAGCATGAGGAGCCAAGTTCAGATCTCCAGCACCTATGTAAAAAGGTATATAGTTCATTTCTGTCAGATCTAAGTGCCTGAAGACAGAGCAAGGGAGAACAGAGAAGAAGAGAATTCTTACCATGGACCATAAAACAAGCAGTGAATTCACTTACATCTGTGGTCTCATCTTTACGCTTATAGACCTAACAATTCGGGTCAGTGTGGTCACATAATATCCATTTACCAATACTTGAACAAGAGTGTGTTCTATGGATCAGTGTCCCCTGAAAGCATGCCAAGTACAGAGAATCCTGAGCCATTCCCAGACCTAGGCAGTCCAAATGGTCCTCAGGTGATTTATATCTGTATTAATGTTTGAGAATCACAACCACAAATCAACGTATGCAACAAGTATTAATCTGCAGAATAAATTTAAAACTTATCGTGCATGTGGTCCAAGGTTTTATCACCAACACCACACAAAAAAAATAAGTTGTACATGTTACTGTTGATAAATTGCTGCTTTTGAATTTTGGAGGCAGGCTTTTTCTAGATATCCATGGCTATTTTATGTGGCTTCATATCATGGGCACATCCCTTCAGCAATAAATATGTAGTCTGTCAATATAACCGAGGGGTAAGTCTAGCATACCAAGGCTCTTGGTTTGATTGCCAGTGATGCAAAAATAATAACTTTGTCCAGTTTGGAATGGGAGAAAACATTTTCTTTACTTAATCCCAGTCTTTGACAAAAATGCTGTAGCTCCATATGTACATTTTCATCAAGGATATATTTGCATCTGTAAATGCATGCAATCTTAGGTGTAAAGCTCTTTAGGGTTATGAATCTTCAGAGGGTTCTGTATGTCCTCTCACAGGTAAGGCTTCACGACAGAATCACTGGTATCTCAGTTTCCCCAATGTTTTCAACCATCTGGAGCTATTATTTCCAGCAGAAATCGAAATCATAGGAAGACTCAATAACAAAACGGTGTCAGACACTAAGGAAAGATGTTGTAGTTGACACTGTAGAGTAGCTGAAACAAAAGAAGAGATCAAGTGTTCATAGAGAAAAAAGGTTGTTAAAGGTCTTACAGGCTAATGTCTGAACCTTGAAGGTTCTAGGCCATTCTGAGCTACATAGGTCCATAGGAAGACCCTGACTCAAAACCAAACCAAATCAAAGAAATCTCACACAGGATATCTTGAGTTGGTGGCACACACCTCTAATCTCAGCGTTCAGAAGACTGAGGCAGGAGGATTGTGGTACCAGGATCATCCTAAGCTCCACAACAGAGACTGTGTCTTCAAACAAACACAGTTTCATGGTTTGAATGTGAAATTCCCCCACCCACAGCCTCATGTGTCTGAACACTTAGTCCCCATCTGGTGGCACTATTTTGGGGTGCTTTGGAACATTTCTAGTGGATCACTGTGGGCATCAAAGGTCACAGGTGATATCTTGTTCTGATTCGCCTCAGTAGGATTTTAAGTAACTTCCCACCTGGTCTTCTTGTTTATTCCTTTTCCCTTCTCCAGTTTAAAGGTGGTAAAAAAATGAAAGTCCATGCTGTTTAGGAAGCACCATTGCTAGAGTGCTTGCCTTGCATGCACAGAGCCTGGTGGTGATAATGTAGCTGTAATCCTAACCCTCAGCTGTGGAAACAGAAGGATCAGGTGGTAAGGCCTGTACTGACTTGGTCCAATATCTCCATTCCCTCAGTTAGGAATCACACCGCAGAGGTAGTGTTGATAACTGAGATCTGTGGTGATATTTTATTTGTGCTGTAATGTGATTTTTTTGTATGTTAATAAATAAAGTTGCCTGGAGATCAGAGGTAAAAGCAAGCCATTAAACATAAGTCCAGTGGTGGTAGCACATGCCCTTAATCCAATCACATGGCAGGCAGAGTCTCTGTGTGGTCAAGGACTTAGCCAAGCGTGGTGACACAAGCCTTCAATTCCAGTACCAACCATAGAGACCTAGAGGTCTGTATAGACAGGCAGTGATGAGGAAGTCATGTGGTTGGGTTTAGAGTCAATGAGAAGGCAGAACAGAAAGGTAATAAAAAGACAAGTCAGATAGGAAGAAACTCTCTCCTCTGGGAAGCAACGTGGTGAGATGGTAAGATAAGGTCATCATGACTCTCTAATCTCTTTAGCTATTTACCTCTGTATTTGGCTCTGTATTTCTTATTTACTAAGACTGTTTAGAATTTCGTCTACAGAGATCCCTTGTAAAGATGTGCCTGGCCTTGGAAAAAGGGGCTCCGTCTTTATGGACTCTATTAATAGTCTGAATGAAAATGTAATGCAAGTGATCTAGACCAAAATAGAGGATTTCTATAATGCCATCATACTTGACCTGAACATTGGAAGATGGTCTAACAAAAGACAGTTTTGTCACACACAAAAAAATCAAGTTTAAAAATGACTTGATATTCATTCACTTAACTGTCTTTTTTCAAACCACTCCAGTTTCCTGCTGTAGGAGCAGAAAGAGAAGTGATCCTTTCTGACTGCTAGAAAGGCAGACTGATCATATGGAGTCTAACGATTGATTATGACTTGACTCAGGGGAAGTGAATTCTACCTTTTGTATCTTGCCTAGGGAGAAAATGGGATGGGGGGAGAAAAGAAGGCAAGAGAAGGTCAGAGAGAAAAGTGATTTGAGTCCTTCCTTTTAGGGTATCATTTCTGACCCCAGCACTGCATATCTGACTGTCCTATCCATGAAGCCCAAATGAAAGGCCAGAGAGTGCAGGTTGAGGTGAGAGCATCGGTGAGAAACTGTAAGCAGCCAGGGACTCTGAGATATAGAAAGTGTGGACTCAGGAAAGAGTTAGGGGGCAGATTTTAGCCCCCATATGGTTTAGCCTAGTGACACAGAATGTCGTTGGATAATAGGCACACCCTTATGGAAGAGTCTCTACCTCCAGGTCATCATCAGACCTTACTTCAGTACCTGTCCCTGTGTGGAGTATTGTTGGAGTTCCAGGTGGACTCGAAAACTTAAAACATGAAACACATCCAGGAACAAATATCAGTAATTTATTCCTTCAAGTGGGAACAAAACATCTGCAACTCTGGAAAGTCAAGTCCTGTGGTCTGAGTGGTTTGCAAGTGGACGTACTAAGTGCTGGTCACCATTGTCACAGGAGCCCTTGTCTCTCCGGTCAGTAGTGTTACTTGAGGAGAGAAAGAGCATCCCAGATCTGCCCTGTCATTTCCAGAAAGGTCAGCCAGCTAGATTTGGGTTCAGACTTCTTCATGACGCCATCTTCCTATGAGAAGAAAGTGCAGATTTAAGACTCAGTGAGATAATCCTCTCTATTCTCTCACCATGAGTAGTCATTTCATTCTCAGCATTGTTCTCTACTCCAAAGCTAAACCCCTTTAGAAACGCCACCCAATAGAAATACAGCTGAGCTACATATGTTAGTTTCAAGGGATCGTGCTGCCCTATATTAAGAAGTGTCTTTGTCAGTCTTCTATTGCTGTGAAGAGACACCATGACCAAGGTAGTTCTTAATTTAACTGGGGACTAGCTTATAGTTTCAGAGGCTTAGTCCATTATCATCATGGCAGGAAGCATGGTGGCATGCAGGCAGGTAAGAACTAAGATGGCATGCAGTAGCTGCTAAGAGCTACATTCTGATCTGATCCACAAGCACAGAGAGAGAGAGAGAGAGAGAGACTCTGGGGTTGGCATGACATACTTCCTTCAACAAGGCCATACCTCCTAATCCTTTTAATCCTTTCAGAGAGTGCCACTCCCTGATGACTAAGCCTATGGAGCCATTCTTATTCAAACCACCACAAGAAGTAAAAAAGTAAAAAGAATTTGAAAACTTATCTAATTCAATGTGTATTTAGTATATGAGTATTCTTTCAGAATGTAGACAGTATGGAGTCGTTATTGAGATGTTATATTCTGTTTTGCCTACCAGACATTCAAAATCCAAAGACTAGTATTTCATCTTCATTCAAACTAGCTCACTGCCCGTAAGCTCCAGGGAAAGGAATTCTCCAGTTTTTGTTTTGTTTTGTTTTCCTCTCTTTTTCTTTCAGTTGCCTAGCACTGAAAATTACATTTATATTTATAAATTGTATTATACTGAGAATTATTGTTATTATTTGTTTGTTTGTTTTTTGAGACAGGGTTTCTAACAGCTATGGCCGCCCTAGAACTTGCTTTCTAGACCAGGCTGACCTTAAATTCACAGAGATCCACCTGCCTCTGCCTCCCAAGTGCTGAAATTAAAGTACCACTGCCTGGCTGCACTGAGAATTATAAGAACTCATAGTAAATCCAAATTCAACCAATGTACTTGAGTCTAAGAAAATATTGATTATTTCCACTACAATTATTTTTGAGGCTGGACTTTTTTTTTTAATTAGGAAAATCCAGGCTGGTAGAAATGCCTGTCTAGGACATTGAATTTCTAGATTCAAGCCCCAGAACACACACACACACACACACACACACACACACACACACACACACACACGCACACGCACACGCACACGCACACGCACACGCACGTGCCAAAAAACCAACAAACTGTAGCACACTGTAACAATATTTTAACAACTTGAAATCTATAATTATATTACATTTTCATTGGAAATTACTTCCCTCTGCATGCTAACTCTTATGTTATCTAATGAGGATACTGAGAATTAGGGGGAAAAGATACCTAAGATAATACAATTCACGGTGTGTATTGGCATACTATAGCTAGAGTTTTCCTGCCTGGCCCACAGTCAGGATAAATCTCTCTCACCTGCCAGCCCCACAGCCGCTCAAACCCGACCAAGTAAACACAGAGACTTATATTGGTTACAAACTGTATGGCCATGGCAGGATTCTTGCTAACTGTTCTTACAGCTTAAATTAATCCATTTCCATTAATCTATACCTTGCCACATGGCTCATGGCTTACCGGCATCTTCATATGCTGCTTGTCATCCTGGCGGCTGGCAGTGTCTCTCTGACTCAGCCTTCCACTTCCCAGCTTTATTCTCCTCCTTGTCCCGCCTACACTTCCTGCCTAGCCAATGGCCAATCAGTGTTTTATTTATTGACTAATCAGCAACACATTTGCCATATAGAACATCCCACAGCAGCATACATCATGTTCTCAATACTTAGAAGATGGAGACAGGGATTACTGTAAGCAAGCCTCAACTACACAGTGAGTTCCAAGCCAGCCTGGGCTACACAGCAAGATGCTGTGCCAAAAATAAATAAATAAAAGATAATATAATTTTTTGCCTGGACCTGGGTTGGGATGCAAACTTTAAACTCCTTTTTACTCCATATATTTCAAAACAAGCACAAAAAAAGACTATAAAATTGTTCAAAACATTTATTTCATTCATTGTTATTTATTTATTTATTTATTTATTTATTTATTTATTTATACTCATTTATTTTCTAGAACTTACCAAGTAGCCAGAAATGCCCTTGAACTTTTGAATCTTCTGTCTCTACCTCCTGGCCCTGGGATTAGAGCCATACCCCATCATGCCTGGTTCAGGCAGTGCTGGGGATAGACACTAGGACCTTATGCATGCTAAGCAAGCACCCTACCGACTGAGCTATGTCCCCAGACTGTGCTTGCATGCTCTCTGTACCACCACCCCTGATATTTTTGATATTCATCTAGTAAACATTTGCTCTGCATCTTGTAGGTTCCAGCATTACAATGTCTCCAAATGTGTATGCCATAATAGGACTAATCCAGAAAATGGGAATCAGGTTTAGCTTCTCGAGAGTCAGAAGACTTTGGAAATCTCTGCAGATCTTGAAATTAGTAGTTGTGGAATCATCAGCAAACCAGGCAGCCACCAGTCATGGGAAAATGTCTGCATGTGGTGTGCAGAGTCAGCTGTGAGGCAGGTAGGCAGATAGGTACAATGATAGCCTCTAAAATGATCCTTTATTAACAGAACAACAAGTCATTTCTGGGTAGTTAGCATGCTAACATGCTACATATTTTCAACTTCTAAGGCAAAGAAAGTAAAAGAAAAAGCTACATGAAGGTATGAAACAGTCATAAATCTATAAAAAACTAAAATTAAAAGAACCGCAAACCAGGAAAATATATTTATCAGGAAAGAGTTCATTCCAATGTAAGAAAAAATAATCAGGCCTTAATAGCTAAAAAGAGAAGTTCGCTGAGGCATAAATCGCTAATAATATACAGGAAAACACTTTACATTACCATCAGTTAAAGAGCTTTACATTATAATACAATCATAGTTTTTTTATACCTATAAAAATACTTTTTCAAGCAGATTCTTTCAAAACTATTTCCTTTAGTGGTGCAATTTGAATATTAAGGCTAATATATAAAAATAAATATACAAATAAGGATTCATTATCACATCAGTAATGTGGTAATAAATAAGAAATGGCAAGGTCTGATTATTTCTGGGAGTAGTGAATATTTACTAAATTGGGCTTCTCTGGTTTTGAGAAAGGCTAAAGGGTAAAATAATATACCAAGCTGGCATGTTTTGTTTATATCTTCCAAAATTCATGTTGAATCTAAGATTGTATTTTGATAATATTAAGAGTTGGAATCTTTGAGAAGAGGATAAAGGGAAATGAGCAATGTCTTTTTTTCTGTTAGGACATGACCTCACGTGCCTCACAGCTGACTCTGCACACCACATGCAGACACTTTCCCCTGACTGGTGGCTGCCTGGTTTGCTGATGATTCCACATGGGAGCATCCCCTCCATGACTACTAGATCGAGCCTATTACTCAAGAGGCAGATTTGTTATCAAAAGATGTGCTCAGTCCTCTAGTCATCTTTCCTCCCTTCCCTCCCTCCATCCCTGCCTTCCTACCTCACTTCCTGCAGCAAGAAGACTCTCACCAGATGCAGCCCTTCAATATTGGTGCCCTTAGATGCTGGCCCTCTCCCCTCCCTTAGCAGCTTCTTTTCTATTATCATTTTCCATGTGATATTCCATTACAGCATTACAAAGCAGGCTGACACATACTGTGCCAGTAACCCAAAGAAAATGAAAAGTTCTGATTGTTTTTAAAGATATAAGTGGATACCACAGTCACTCCTCTAGAGATTCATTCGAGAGCTGTTTTGGTAGTTGGGCTATAGCTCGATGGTGGAGCATGTGCTTAGCATTTACAGGGCTTGGCTATTTATACCTTTGGAAATGCCTTTACTGAGATGAATGGTTACTCAGTCATCTATATGTATCTGTATATCCACTCTGCTGATTTGCTTTGTCACCAAATTAACCCACGCCATTAGAGTAAGAGGAAAGAAGGCAGGAGGGAAGAAGGGAGGAGAAGAGGAGAGGACCTATAGCTTAACTCTTCTTTTTCTAGTTACTTGGAAGGGACCAATTCAGTGTATCCCCACTTCTAAAAGGGGTTTCTTTTTGTATTTAGAGTAGTTTTAAAAACTATAAATTTCTCCATTCAATTTTAATTCTAAGAATTCACACACTATATTATATTAACATGTATTTAAGTAACACATATTCTGTGGCTCCCACAGATTGTGCTAGACGATGCCATAATAGAGTAAACCTATAGCGCTTGTAAGACTATTCTCTACAGGCTCATTTGTGGCCTCTGTGCTAGAACACATCTGCCTTTACTTATTCTGTAACTGTTTTTTTTCAACCCAGTACTTAAAATAGTATTTTAAAGAACATTTTAGTGACTGGGGAAGTAGATCAATTGTGGAGCTCCTGTGTTGCATGAACAAGGCCTCTAATTCAGTCCATAGCACCATAAATAAACAAAAATTAAAAGAGTTCTTTTTTAAAAAGATTTATTTATTTATTATGTATACAGAAGAGAGTGCCAGATCTCATTACAGATTGTTGTGAGCCACCATGTGGGTGCTGAGAATTGAACTCAGGACCTCTGGAAGAGCAGTCGGTGCTCTTATCCTTTGAGCCATCTCTCCAGACCCCAATTTTTTTTTTTTTTTGGTTTTTCGAGACAGGGTTTGTCTGAGTAGCTTTGGAGCCTTTTCCTGGAACTCATTTGGTAGCCCAGGTTGGCCTCGAACTCACAGAGATCCGCCTGGCTCTGCCTCCCAAGTGCTGGAATTAAAGGTGTATGCCACCACCGCCTGGCTAAAAGAGTTCTTAATATGTTCTGCTGAATGCACATGCTATCGAAGAGCTGTTTATTTGCACACAGTGCAGCAGAGATTTTTCTGAGTCTTTCCCACAGCCAACCAGGAGAAACATAACCAAACATCTGGCATGTTTCACCTAGAGTCAAATCCAGCCACATTAGAGGGAAGAGCTACAGGTAGTTGAAAGCAATCGAAAAGGAAGACTGCTTTACAGTGTGACATAGCACTGAGCAAGCAGACTCATCAAAGCAGAAGTGGAACAAAGTCTGTGTTCAATAAAGTCAATTGCATCAAACTCCAAAAACTTGTAATTGTTGAAGACATCTATAACTTTAGAAGATAATCAACAAACTAAGAGAAATCTGCCATGTATAAAAATAACTTGCATTCAGGTTGTTCAAGGAATTCTTTTGTAAATAAACAATTGGAAACCAGGCAAAAGAAAGAAGGGGGCATTTCTTTCAGTAAGAATTAGTCGATGAGCATGAACTTGAGCTCAGCATTAAGAGAACTGTAACTATACTTGTAACCAGGGGCAAAATTAATTAACATAAGATACTAAGTATATGTATTAACAAAGTGGAGAAATTGTAATAGATTACTAGGACCTCTTTGTACCAAGGAAATGTTGGCTACTCTAACATGCTGCTGACAAGATTATAATTTGGTAGAACCACTATGGAGCAGAAAAATCTAGTCATTTCAAAATGGATAGAAACCATGAGCAAATAACTCTATGACCAAATATCCACCCTAGAAAACACCTATACACAGGAGAGGATTCATATTGGTATATTCAAAGAAACATGCTTATGACAGAAAACTCTGGAAATAACCCAAATAAACAGCTCTTGGACAGCCATGTGCATTCAGCAGAACATATTAAGAACTTTTAAAATTTTTGTTTATTTATGGTGCTAGGGATTGAATTAGGAGCCTTGTTCATGCAACATAGGAGCTCCACAATTGATCTACTCCCTCAGTCCCTAAAGTATTCTTTAAAATACTATTTTAAGTACTGGGTTGAAAAAAAAAAAAACAGTTACAGAATAAGTCCATGTACTATTTGGGGTGGACAGATTAAACAGGCCTTCATATGACCAGATCTGGCCTTCTACTGACTTGCTGTGTAGTTGAAGATGACCCTCAACTTTTGGTCTTCTTATCTTTTGTTCCTGAGTTCTGGAATTACAGATGTGCACTGCCATGTCTAGCCCAGATACTAATTTGTAGAGTATTTTTCAGAAAGACTGCAATGAGGCTGAGGGTACAGTGCAGTGACAGAGCATGGGTTCAGATTGTGTTAGGCTCTAGGTTTGATCCCTGGTGACAAAGGGCTGAGTGGGCATCTTTCTAGCCAGGCATGGTAGTGTACATCCAGAGTCCCAGATGGGAAGTCCCAGATGTGGAAGGCTGAGGGTGGAAGCATCACTATTCTCTGGAAGTTGGAGGCCAGCCTGGGCAAAATGGTGAAATCTCTCCTCCAAATGGGGAAGGGAGATGCTCCAAGTATTTTCTTTGGGTGTGTTCAATAAATATGCTTTGTACATAAAAAAGCAAATTTTTATATTTGAATATCCTTTAAAAGGGTTCCTTCCAGTGAGGCAGTACATCATTTATTTGTATCATGAAACTTCAATAGCCCACAATTTATATATTAGAAAATGGGAAAAGTCAATGTGTAAGTAAGGAATGCACAAAACTGTGCTGCTGACTGTTACAACACTGCAAAGTACAAACGAGAAGATCTAATTCCAGCTCTTTCTGTACTAATTCTCTATTGTCATGAGAATCCTAGCAAAAGGCCGACACTTGAGGGTCTGCACTGCTAATTCTGAAGATGCAGTCAAAAGCTGCTGCTTTCAGTCCCAGACCTCATGACTAGTTCCCAAGCTAGAAGAAAAGCTGGACAGACAAATGTTTGCCAACTGTAAAGCTGTAGGGTCCATTGGAAATGACCCAGGAGATTTCTGCTTTGTTTACTTTTAATTTAAAAGTATCTAAAATAATCTACTGTAGCTCGAGAGTTTTCTCTCCAGGGCCCGCCAAATCCCGCCAGTCCCAGAGCCTACTTATAAAATAAACACACAGACACTTCTATTATTTAAACTGCTTGGCCATTAGCTCAGGCCTATCATCGTCTAGCTCTTACTCTTATATTTAGCCCATTTTTATTAATCTATATTTTGCCACGTGGCTCGTGACTTACTGGTACCTTACATCTTCCTTGTCCTGGCGGCGGCTCCAGCAGTCTCCTCCTTTGTCTTTCTGTTCGCTCAATTCTCCTCTCTGTTAGTCCCACCTATACTTCCTGTCTGGCTACTGGCCAATCAGTGTTTATTTATACAGAGCGATATCCACAGCAATCTATGAACAGACTGAAATCTTTTCATTGGTATTTTCTTGTTTGTTTTAATTAGTAAGGAAACTCTCCACTCCAATTTTGCAGTAGAGAAATGTAAAAGGAATATCATCACACTTACCCAGCCTCCATTCTGCCGTATCCATTCTCCTGTGTTATTATTCATGATGAATTCAGCCACAAAACTGGAAACTTGCTTGTAAGCATCCACATCCAAGCCAATCTGCTCTTGGGGGTGTTTTGAGGAGAACACCCCCAAAGGCAAATACAGTCACAATCCTTCCCCAGTTAACGATGCCGTCTTCAAATTCTTTTTCCATCACTTGATTAAATATAGTTCTGGTGGCATCTATGGATCCCACATCAAAATCATTTCCCTGTGTCTGGGTCAGAAATCATGGGAGAAATTAGAAGGAGCAATGATCTTAGAGTCACAATGCCTGGTCTCAGTTGTAGACAAGTCCTTCTTCCTGTGGCCTGAACTTTGGAAAAGGAAGCCATCTAGACTGACTTTAGGGGGTTGAGGTGAAACCAAAGGAGATGACCTAGATAATGCGTGCCTGTCACCATGTCTGGTGAGATTAGGTGCTTTGTGGTGCTGCTCTTCATTCTTTTAAGAATTAGGGATGATTTGGCTTCTCAGTCATCTGCTGACCAGTGAGTACAGAACTTCAGAAGTTCACAATTTGAAAGCTTGTATTTTGTTGAGTTTTGGTAGCAATTTGGAGAGAAGCTTGGTGGAGATGGTGAAATCAGTGGCTAAAGCGATGTTGCTGACTTTGGGTTGGAGCTTAAGTCTCCTCACCTAAGTATGTAGCAGTGAAGGCAGCTGCTGAATGCATGAAGATGCGGGGCCATGCTTGTCTGATGGCTTCAACTGAAGAGCCAGTGTGGAGAAATAGAGACAATTCATATCCTTGGAAAAGTCAAATGTGTTTTTACCCTCCTTCTATACATGCTGTCTGTGATTTTGATTCTTTGCATCAGATTCCTATGAGCAATTGCAAACATGGAAGACAAATTCATTTGCAACTTGTATTTATGATCCATTACCATAGAGTTGAGGAGGAGGGGAGAGAGGCTGCTTAGGGTGCTTGGAAATAGAGAGACACGTGGTAGCCATGGAAATACATGAGAGTTATTGATTCAAAGCCCCAGCCGATCTGTTTTAAACGTACCTCCAGCTTTGCACTAGAGGCCACAGGTCCCACAGTCTCAGCCAGTGACAGCAAGGCAGGACTGTGAAGCCGCCCTCCTGTACAACTGGTTGTACAACTTTCCATAGCAGGTAGATTATATTAATCTTCTTGAGAGCTGTCCAAGCCTAAGCCTACTTTCCATGCTTTTCTTCCTTCCTCACAAGGATCAGTCCTGAATTACTTACTCTCTTGCAGCTTACCAGTTTCTTCTGGCTCCCTCAGCTATCTCCTCACATCTACTTAACATAGAATCTTCTTTTTGGAGTATCCATACAGAACAGAACAATCCATGGTTATAGGGCCACCATACTTCTATTAAATTTTGCCATGCAAAATTCCTCTGTGGCTATTTCTGTTAGCCCACAGAATCACAAGGCCATGGGCAAACTGCTTTCTGGCTTCTAATCAGATTTGAGCATCCTAAGGACCACTGAAACAATAGGAGGATTGTACACACACACACACACACACACACACACACACACACACACACACACACACACTTCTATGATGCTCAGAATTTCGGTAGCTGGGCAGGAAGTTAGGTGGGAAAGCCAAAATGAGAATGATGAGAAGGAGGGTCGAATCAGGGAGATGCCAGCCAGCCAGCCACTCAGGAAGCAAGACATGCTAGAGGACAGGTAAAGTCACAGGCAATATATAGATTAATAGAAATGGGTTCATTTAAGTTGAAAGAGCTAGTTAGTAACAAGCCTGAACTATTGGCCAAGCATTTATAATTAATATAAGCCTCTGTGTGATAATTTGGGAAGCAGCTGCTGGGTATTGGGGAACAGGCAGTCAGGACAGGAAAATTCTGATTGTAGATGACAGTGATGAGCAATATCAAATAAGGTCCCCCACTCCTTCTTGGGAGCTCACAGTCTAATGAGGTAAACAATGATTAACTTTTTTAAAAACAACAAATGGAATTGATGTAAACGTTGCACAAAGCCACTGTGCTCAGTGCTGGAAGATGGAGCATTAGGGTATCCAGTCTTAGATTGCTGAGTTGGGCATATGAGCTGATGGGTTCAAGGAAAACAAGTAGGGGCTAAGAAACAGCATGTTCCTTCCATGGCAGGAATTAGAAAAGCTGAGCAGCTGAGAGATGGGAGCAAGGAATACTGTATAGTAAAGTGGGGGTAAAGGGTGGGCTGAGGCTGGATCACTGGGGGCAAAGACAGACACACACACATACACACACACACACACACACACACACACACACACACACACACACACACCCTACTCACAGGTACAGGAAAACATCCTAGCTCTAGCTAGCACTGAAGGCTCTCAGGACTTGTCTCTTATAATCCAGCCATGATGGATGGACTGCGCTTAGTGCCCTCAGATTCCTCTCCCTCTGCTTTTGAAGTCTCTTGAGGTCTTGTTCATCTGTGTCCTCTGCTTGGAGAGCTTCTCCCAGATTTCTAGGAGTAATCTGCTGCAGACTCCATGCTGCAGACTCCACGATGGTCCCTCAGAGACTTGAGTGGTCGTATGACAGAACCACTCAGAGACCATGGGGCCTCCCTCATCTCCAGGCTCTGATGCACAGGTCAAAGACCGTACCTGTAAACCACACTGGAGAATCACTAGCCTAGATCCTTGAGATGCAACATGAGAGCTGGGAGATGTTCAGTTGGTAAAGTGCTTGCTGCACCACCTTGAGGACCTGAACCCACATTTTAAAAAGCCAACGTAGTGGCATGTTAACTGTGAGATGAACTGCAAGAGCTAGAGGTTGGATGAGTAAACTAATAGTTTCAATAATAATCCCAGTGTTGGGAGAGAGACAGCAGCTCACTGCAGCTCACTGGCCAACCAGCCTGGCCTGCTTGGCAACACCTGAGGTTGTCCTATGATCTCCACAGTTGTGAATGTGACATGTATACACACACACACACACACACACACACACACACACACACACACACACACGCATGAACACAAACATGTATGTACACGCAGACATGCACACACCATCAATACCCCCTATGGCTTGTTAGAAAAGCAGTCTCAGGTCCCACTCCAGACCTACTGAGTCAGAATTCTCAAGTACAGTCAAATCTGATATGTACTAGTTTAGATCACTTGTCATGACCCTGGAGGCAAGACTGGGGTCTAGTGTTTCCTGAATCCCAGCACCTGGCACCCAGCACGGATTGCAGGCAGACAGGCATGAATAAATATTTGTTGAATGAACATGTAGACTTGAGTGCACGCTCTTAGGCGGCAGTTTCTTCTGTTTGTACTTGTCTTGTGGCAGAGCTAAGCAGCATACAACACGTGCTACCAGAATTTGTGGTTTGCTTTGCTGGGGCATATGTAGTCCCAGCACCCAGAGCTTTAGGAACTGCCACGGCAGTTCTAGAATGCCACCAGGGAGGGAGCCCCCAGGGCTTCAGATTCAGTAGGTCTAGGATGGAACCCAGGAAGCAGCATTTCTCAGATTTCCAGGTTTTACTGCTGCTGGCCCAGGAATGCTCATCTAGAACGGCAGCTTTTACAAAGAGCAAAGCTTACACATTCTCTGAGCTTTAGGGGCTGCTGGGTTGGGCTGTGCCCTGGAATCTGCACCTGTGGCCTTGATCCATCCACAGGGAATAACTTAACAAATGCCTAGGCATCCTCCACTTAGCCCCAGCCTTGGCCACTCTTTGAATCTGACTGGCAGGAACATCACCCTCCCCGGGAGGTTTGGGAACTGGGATGTCCCCACCTGGACTGTCACCAGCCCGGGTTCCAGCTCTGGGGCGTCACTGCTCCAGCTGGGAAAGGGGAGCCACAAGGCTGCTCCTCCTGCGGTTTGGGGGTTAATTTAGATTGTGGAAGTAGAACTGAGCTCCTGAGTGTTCTGTAAAGCTGGTGCTGTTGTTACTGGGACTCTCCTGTCTCCCCCAGGGCTTTGTGTCTCCCATCCGAAGGCTGGTGTTCCCGAAGGCTGCTCGCCAGGCTGCCTTCAGGAACCATGTCAGTCGCCCGCCCCTGCACTCTATGCCTCTGTATCCTCCTGACTACCTCATTGACCCCCACATCCTGCTGTGTGACTACCTGGAGAAAGAGGTCAAGGTGAGCATGAGAAGGGGTGGGGGGCATCGGAGGCACACCAACCCTTGACACACCCTGTGCCGTATGAAGGAAGCTGTGTCCTACCTCACAGCCACAGGCTGCACAGCCTCAGCAGGTGACACCCCCCAATGAGCCCCCCAAATTGCTGTCCTAACATGGGGCTCAGAACCTACCTCCACAGGAGCCTGGGTGGGAAGCCGTGCTGTGTTCCCAAAAGTTCAGCCTCCTCGTGAGATTTTTGTCTGCAATCTCCATTATTCAGTGTCCAGGTTAAAGGCAAGGCAGAGGCTGGGCCTGTGACTTGGTGGGAGAGCACTCACCTAGCATTCTGGAGACCCCAGGCTGCATGTCCGGTGAAGGAGGCAGGGCTGGAGGTGGAGATATTGGGAGAAGCCGCAATGCAGGGCTCTCTTATCCTCAAAAGCTTGACTTGTATTTTAGAGCCACTGTGAAGGAGCACTGGGGAGGGAAACCAGTCCTCATCAGCCAAAGATCGGTGTGAGGTAGGATTAGCGCGTTTAACAAACAGGCTACCTAATCAAATTTAAATTTCAGATGAGCAGTGATTATTTCTTTAGCATAAATATGCTCCAAATATTAAATGGAACTAAAAGTACAAAAAAATCCTAAAAACAAAATTGCTGTTTAACTGACATCTTATATTTTATCTGGCAACCCTATAAATAGAGAAAAGCCAGAAAATGAATATGTTTAAAAACCAAGAGCTGAAATTTTACAGAATAAAAAGGAAAGATGTGAGTGGTGAGATTCACCCAGAAGACTGCAATTAAAGTAATAAAAAAGTTAATTCTTACACTGAATAATAACATTTAAATGATAATGTTGCTATAACTAAGAATGGATGGGGAACTCACATATTGACCGAGAGAATCATTTTTTTTTCTTTTCTTTCATGTAATACATCCTGATCACAACCTCCCCTCCCTCCAACCCTCCCAGTTCCCCACCACCACCATCTCTCCTCTCCCTCAGATCCACTGCTCCTCTGTTTCGCTTCAGAAAAGAGCAGGCCTCTCAGGGGTATCCACCAAACATGGCATAACAAGATGCAGTAGGACTAGACACAAACCCTCATAGCAAGGCTGGACAAGGCTACACAGGAGGAGGAAAAGAGTCCCAAGAGCAAACAAAAGAGTCAGAGACACCCCCATTCCCACTGTTAGGAGTCCCACAAAAAAACAATCTAAACAACCACAGCATGTATGCAGAGAGCCTGGAGCAGACCCATGCAGACTCCATGATTGCTGCTTCAGTTTCTGTGAGCCCCTAAGAGCCCTGATTAGTTGATTCTGTGGGCCGTGTTCTCATGGTGTCCTTGACCCTTCTGGCTTCTACAATCCTTCCTCTCCCTCTTCCAACGGGTGTCCTTGACCCTTCTGGCTTCTACAATCCTTCCTCTCCCTCTTCCAACGGGGCTCCCCGAGCTCTGTCTAAAGTTTGATTGTGGGTCTCTGCTTCTGTTCCCATCAACTGCCAGAGGAAGCTTCTCTGAGGACGATTGAGCTAGACACTGATCTATGAGTAAAGCAGAATAGTGTTAGGATTTAATGATTTTTTTTTTTTTTTGGTCAGTCTTATTCAGTTCTATCCTAGGTCTCTGAGCCATCCAGCTTCAGGTTCCTGACCATCCAGGCAGTGTTGGGCATAGGTTCCCTCTTGTGGTGTGGGTCTCAAGTTAGAGCAGTCCCACAATAAATATTTTTATTACTTTTATTGTCTGTTTGATTGAGATAGGGCTTCACTGTGTAGCCCTGGCTGTCCTAGAACTCACTCTGTAGACCAGGCTGGCCTCAGACTCAAAGATCCGCTTGTCTCTGCCTCCTGAGTGCTATGACACCACCACCTGGCAAGAGAGCATCATTAAAAAAAAAGAAAGAAAGAAAGAAATGATATATTAATTCCATGTTTCTTTCCATTTAATCTGCAATGAAGTTGTTAAAAAGGATTAATAACGCATGGGGTGGGGAGAGCCCCTGGGCAAGAAAATTCCCAGGGTTACTTCAAGACGTAATAGTAGAGCCTGGGGCAAGTGTGGAGAGGGGAATGGTTCAGTGGCTAAAGTGCTTGCTGGCAAATTTGAGGACCAGAGTGCCAATCCCCAAACCCCTATAAAGCCGGGCACGCACAGAGCATGCACCAGTGGTCCTAAAAAGCTCACACAGTCGAGATGGGAGGTGGAGAGAGGGAATCCACAGAAGCTCAGGAGCCAGATCATCTGGCATGTGAGGTATAAAACACACACACACACACACACACACACACACACACACACACACAGCGCCTCCAGCAATGTGGAAGGCAAGAGCTTATCCCCTGACTTCCACACAGGTGCTTTGGCATATGTCTGTACTCACTCACGGCAACGTGTGTACACATAAACACGGAAAAGAGTAGGGTCTGGCCTAGCATGCAAAGGAGCTCTAAACCTGATCTTTAGCATGGCAGTGGGCTGAGGGGACTATATTACTTTGCTTCCTGCACAACCTTATAGAGTGAGATGGCCAGGTGTTAGTGTATGTCAGCTAGCTGTTGGAAATGTGGGCTCTGGCACATGTAATCCATACCCCACAGGGTCCAATGTCACCCAGGGAGGTCTTGAACTTGCTATGTACCCAAGGATGAACTTGGACCCTTAAACTTCCTGCTTCCACCTCCGAAGTGCTGGATTACAACATGCTCCACTGCAACCTGGCCAGCCTTACCCTTTCTAGCTATAATCCAGGGCCAGACTTTTAGCTGTCTATACTGTGTTGAGCCTTTTAACCCTTAAAGCAAAGATGAATGGATGGGAAAATATACGTATGTGTGTATAGATGCATAAACTCAGAACTGGTCCTGGCTGTCAGTGTATTAGTTAAAGTTCTTTAGAGGAACAAGAGAGAGAGAGAGAGAAAGAGAGAGAGAGAGAGAGAGAGAGAGAGAGAGAGAGAGAGAGAGAGAGAGAGAGAGAGAGAGATTAGAGTGATTTACAGGCTGTGGTCCATCCAGTTCAACAATGACAGTCTTCTAACAGAAAAGCCAAGAATCTGATAGTCGTTCAGTCTATGAGGCTTAATGTCTCATCTGGTCTTCAGTCTTTGTGGAAATCCTGAAGAATTGGGATCTATTACCATAGCAGGGATGCCCCTGCAGCAGGATAGATGAATTTGCCAGCAAGAGCGAGGGCAAGCACGCAAAAAGTGAAAGCTTCCTTCTTCCATGTCCTTTTATGTGGGCTGCCACCAGAAGGTGTGACCCAGATTTAAGATGGTCTCTGACTTCATATGATACAGTCAAGAGAACCCTCCACAGGAGTGCCCAGCGACTTGGATTTGAGTCAGTTCTGTATGTAGTTAAGTTGACAACCAAAATTAGCCATCACACTGGTTATTATTAATTTGAGTGTTTCAGTCTGTCCTGCATTAACGAGGAGGCTAGAATCTCCTAAGGCTTCTTCATGGTGACCTCCCATTTCCCATCCAGTTCCTGGGCCACCTCACCTGGGTGACTTCCTCACTGAACCCCTCCAGCCAAGACGAGCTCCTGCAGCTGCTGGACATTGCCAGGGTGAGGCGCTGGGGAAGAGGGAGGAGGCGCTGCATCTGCTAGTGCTTAAGACTGGTGCTGTGCAGGGAAGCGGGGTCGGGAGGCCAACCTGCAGTGCTGGGACCATTGAGTGAAGAGCACCAGGGATGGGTCCGAGGCTGGGAGACAGATAGCAGAAATCTGGGCACACTATTCTGAGACTAGGGGCGGGCAGATGAAGCCATAGGCAAGACCAGACAGCCTGGGGTTGCAGATGAGGAGTGGGCAGCCTGACCAGATTGAGGTTGGGTGGGACAGAGAAGTTGGGAGTCCCGAGTTCCACGCAGGGCTACTTTAGTAGAATTCAACGTTAAAGGAGGTGGTAGAAGACATAATCCCTCGGCTCTGACAGTAGGGGGCACCCTCGGGCTAGGGAAGGACTGGGGTCTGGACTTCTAGGAGGTTACAGTCAGCAATCTGGGAGTGGGACTGAAGATAACAGAAGTCGTACTGGAAGGCAGGGATGCTGAGACCAGGGTCACCGTCCAAATGAAGGGTACGGAGAAAGGGGACAACTTGACCACCACCTTCAATTCAGAAGGCAGGCCTGAAGGGAAGGTCTCCAGGGTGTGTAGGGGAGGATGGGAACTAAGCTACTGCCGCCCTGGAGATCTGGGGCGGAGCCAAAGTCTGGAGGCGGAGTCATAGGCCCAGGGCGGGGGAGAGGGGGAGGCGGCGAAAGTCATGACAGCAGAGCCTGGGCTCTGGTGCTGGGCGGGGCCTTAGAGCAGGGACCCCAGAACTGTGCGGTGGCCCTCCGGGTGGCCTCCGCAGCCTGTGCGGTGACACTCCCCCCCCCCATCCCTGGCCTCCCCTAGGTCTGGGCGTGGACGCCAGCCCCGAGCGACGCCACACCATCTGCAGCCTGGACTGGCGCATGGCGTGGGGCGGGGGTGCGGGCGCCGAGGCCCGGGCGGCGGGCGGCGGCGGCAGCCTGGAGCGGCAGCGCGCGGGAGCTCGGGCGTCGGGCAGCTGGGAGCGGCGACAGACGTTCAGCGGCAGCTGGGAGCGGCGGCACGCGGGCGGCGGCGGCGCGGGCAAGCCCGGCGGCAGCTGGGAGCGACGCCACCCCGGCCCCAACCCGCTGGATCCCCAGAACCCCAGCCCCGACGCCTACTGCAACCTAGTCATCCTAGCTGTGGCCAACAGGGTGAGCGCGAGGCAGTGTTGGCGCCACCGCCCTGACGGTCACAATCGCACTAATCACACCACACACGTGAAGCACCGACCCAAGACAGCCGTGGGACAACATTAACACTTAATCCCCACAGCAGCCCCGGGGGCAAATACCACACCTATTCCCATTCCTTAAGGAAGGACATAGGCTTTAAGTTTAGGTCCCGCATAAGCAGGTGGCTTCAAGATTCGAACCCAGGAAATTCAAAGCCTTACTCTTGGTAACTAAGGTAGCCACCCAAGACAGAAGAAGCCTTACCATCATTCTTGCCTGCCCTGCCTGTCACCTCTCTGTCCCCATTCACCTTTGCTCTCACTCACTTGAATATACACACAGTGTTTCTCTGTGTGTAGCTCTAGCTGTCCTGGATCTCGCTCTGTAGCTCTAACCGGCCTCGAACTCACAGAGATCAGCCTGTCTCTGCCTCCTGAGGCCTTCGTCACCACTGCCTGGCTGGCTCCGTGGTGTTTATTGAGTGCCAGCTGTGTGCTCCACACTGGGCTAGGTGTTGTGTGCATGGAGGTGAGCAAGCCATTTGGTGTCCTCCCTAGAGGAGTACCCAGTCCAGCAGGCACTTTCAAGCAAGCTTGAGCCTTCCAAACATCACCTCTACCCCAGGGCCCTGGGCTCTCTCTCTCTCAACAACGAGTGTGCTTGTGTGCAGGGAGAGGCAGCCAATACCTGGAACGCAGCACTGTAGCTCAGGCCCCCACCCTGAGATACTTTCTCACTTGCTATCTAGGGCTCCTTCTCTGGTTTTCCCCACCCCCCACGCCACGCTCCTGCTTGGAAGCTGGTACCTCCTTTTCTCTCCAGCCTCTTAAAGTAGGGGTTGTCTAGATATTATCCTCAGTCTTCTCTCCTTTATCCACACTTGTTTCTAGGTGATTTCAACTCTGCTGCCTTCTAAAACCTGGAGAATACCCTGAATTTCATCTCTAACCAAATTTCCGCTCATCTTGTCTTTTCCAGGTCTGCTTGTTCTTGCAGCATAAATTTGTCCCATTGAGCTCCCACTCTCCTCCCAAACCTGAAAGCACCTTCATCTCCTTGTTTCAATTGAATGGCAGCTCCATCCTTGGTGGCTTGGGCTGAAACCTTGTAGTGGGTCTTGGTTTGTCTGTCTCTCTTTCTCTGTCTCTGTCTCTATCTCTGTCTTACACACACACACACACACACACACACACACACACACACACACACATATACACACACACACAATCTACTCTGTCAATAGATCCCACTGGTCTTATTTTTAAATACACGCAAATCCTATGGCCTGTACTGTCCATTCCCTGTTCCATCTCCTCTCGCTGGGATAATGTCATAATGCTCTACCCCCATTGGCTCAGCCCTTTCTTACATTCTGTACTCTACTGCCTCATCCAACACAACCTCATCCTGGAAACTTGACTAGGGTGACGAGGAAATGAAAACGGACAGACACATAGACACATAGACAGAAAAGCTAGGATCAATGGGTCGTGCTGGCTCTGAAAGGAAGTGAGCGGCCCGTGTGATAGGGAATGGAGGAAGAGACCTGCTTCAACAGGAAACGTTAGTTCGTTATTGTTTACAATGAAGCAGGAGGAGAAACAGTCAGTCCAACCAAGGACCTGCAAATTGAGCACCAGACAGGGGCAACCACGTGCGTTGGCTAGCCCACTCAAGCGTGGCAGCTTTAAGGCTTCGGGCCCGGCCTAGTGGTAGAATAAGTAAATGAGTTGCTTTCCAGGGCTCTGAAGTACAGTGGTCCCAAGCACACCAGTCAGAGCTAAAACACCCGGTGCCAGCCTTAACTATAAAATGAGGGTCCTCTCTGACCTGTCAGGGCAAGCATCCACCCTGGTGTAAATATCAGTACCTGCTACAACCACAGATACCCATCCTGAATTACATTTTAATTTTTACCTTAGGCTTTTTTAGAGGCAGTATATTCGTAAGCATGATCTTTTTCAATCAGTTATTGTTTCAAATAGTAATTGCAGAAAAATTGGCAGTTATTCTGTGTCTCGCTCGAAGAGGTGACTTCCTCCTCGAATGCACAATCTCCAAAGCCTTGCCCAAGCCTCTACCTTCTACAGAGACTACTGTCATGACGTTGCTTCCAGTATCGCATTGGGTACCAGGGAGCCCACAGCTGTACATTGTGTCCAATAGTAATAACAGCACTGAGCCTAAGGTTTTGATTCTTTGAAGTGTCCCTCCTCCTCCTAATCCCATCTTCATACTGGGCTTCAGATCATGCACCTGTACAGTAAGTTAAACGAGCCCTTATGTTAGGTAAAGTTCGTGATAGGCCAAGAATCCCCTGGAAGTCTGGAATGTATTTTCATGGCACAGGGGTCAGAGTTGCCTCTGGGTTCTATGAAGATCATAAGAACAGGAGAGGAGCCATATAATTTTGAGGGGAAATGTCTTTGAAATTCGCTTAAGGGGGCCCAAGGGGTGTGTCTCAGTCCCGGCTCGCACTGCATCTGGGGAAGCAGAGGTGCCCTGATAGAGGCCAAGAGCTGAGCTCTCTTCCTCCCCCTGGACCAGGATGCTGCTGAGGAGTCCTGTGCACTCATCTGTCAAGTCTTCCAGATCATCTATGGGGACCAGAGCATCGAGTGTGTAAACCGGGCTGGCTACCACTACAGATCCACGCCCAAGCAGCCGTGGCTCTCCAGCTTCAGTGAGTACCTAAACTCCCAGAAAGCACCCAGAAAGGCTGGATGTCCTGAGAGTCGGGACTGATAAAGGTCTTTAGGGGTTCTGAGCTGTACCCCAGTTCTAGGGATCCACTTAATAGAATATCAGTCTTCAAGATGACCTTTTAAGAGATGATCAGGTTGTCAAGTTTGGGATGAGTATGAACTTGGGCACTTGAAACTTCTCTCTTGTTTTGGGTGTCCCTGCTTTGCAGAAAGTTAAGCTTGTGTATTGTCTGCTAACTGTGCCATCCACCCCATGAGGCTCCTAGGCTAACATTGCTGGATTAGTCCATGTATACAGTCAAGGACTGAAGTTAAAGTGAGACAAACAGGGGCATTTATTGAGTGCCAATTAGATGCCAAGCACAATAGCAAGTTGCCAAGTCATCTTCTTCTTCTTCTTCTTCTTCTTCTTCTTCTTCTTCTTCTTATTCTTATTCTTATTCTTATTCTTATTCTTATTCTTCTACGGTTTTCTAGTTTTATTTTATGTGCATTGGTGTTTTGCCATGAGTGTCAGGTCCCTTGGAACTAGAGCTACAGAAAGTTGTGAGCTGCCATGTGGGTGCTGGGAATTGAACCTGGGTCCTCTGGAAGAGCAGTCAGTGCTCTTAACTGCTAAGCCATCTCTCCAGCCCCCGCCAAGTCTTCTTGACTCTTCATGCAACTTACTTGTCTCATTCACCTAGCACAGGACTGGGCACAACACAGATGATAGACAGGTAGTCTTTGGATAAGTGAAAAATGCTCAGAGCCTGGGCTGGTGAGAAGGCTCAGTGGGGGAAGGGTGCCTGCGGCTAAGTTTGATAACCTGAGTTCGATCCTCAGGACTCACGCACAGGCTGGAAGGAGAAACTGAGTCCCAAAAGCTGTCCTCCCACCTCCACATGGGCACCCTGGCATACGCAGGCTCAAGCCCAAGCACATATACACGAAATAAATAATTTTGTGTAATTAAAAAAAATTTAAAACCTCTCAGAGCTAGACACGAGGGCATATGCCAATAGTCCTCAGCTCTTGGGAAGCTGAAGCAGGAGGAGCAGTTTAAGGTCAGCCTGAGCTACAATGGAAAAGCCTTGTCTTAAAAAGGAAAAGATCTAGGCATAGTGGTGGTACACGTCATTAATCTCAGCACTTGGGAGGCAGAGGCAGGAAGATCTCTGTGCGTTCAAGACATCATGGGTTCCAGGCTAGCTAGGACTGCATAGTGAGACCCTGTCTCGAAAGGAAAAGGAAAAGGACGAGGAGCCTTTCTGAGGCCCGTGGATCCAGTTTTACAATTTAAAACAACAACAACAACAACAAAGTTGAGTCTCAGAGTAGTCAATAAATTGTCACAGGTCATACAGTCGATAAGTCAAGAGTCAGAAGCCAAACCTAATCTGTCTGGTTCCACAGCTTCTACCTGCAACAGCCTGCCTCTGTGTGCTAGGTCACTGAGTGAATTCCCCCTCCACAGCCTGCTATGGGGTGGTCTCTGCTTGCACAGCTCCGGTACCTGGGGCACAGGCTTTCTGAAGGCCCTCCTACCCGCAGGAGCTGTGCCCGCTGGGAAGCTGGGGTATCTCATCAGATCCCACCAGGATGCTGGGTGAATGAATGAGAGCACTCATCTGGTAGTCGACAATTCATTCATTCAACATATATTTGCTGAGCACTGACTGTCTCGGGCCCAGTTGTAATCTGCAAGATATACTGATGGTGGGTAAACTGAGGCACGGCCACAATTTCCTGCAAGTTGCATGGAATAGTCACACAGATAAATGTCTAACCACAGACAGTGTTTTGAGAACCTGTAATGAGGAACTGGTCTCTGAGAATTCAGGGTGACCGAATGACCCCGAATGAGCTGGGATGAGAAGGCCATGCCTGCACAGATGAGGGGCAGACTGAGGAGGAGGCACATTCTCCACAAATGCTGCTGCTTTCCTTTCACACTTCCAACCCTCTTCCCCCTTGCAGAATCTTCCTGACTCACCTAAACACACACTTACCAACACTTCCCCATTGGCTCTCATTTGCCGTTCCCCACATCCCATCGAAAAGGCAGATGCTACGCGCCTGGGTACTGAGGAAGATGAGGATCAGGGAGTGTTGCCCACAGTTGGCTGTGTGTCGGGGTTGGACCAGAGCTAGATCCTAGGGTACCACTAAGGTTGGGGCTTCAGGGAGCCTAAGATATTGGTCCCTGCACGTCACTTCTGACACTTCTTCTGTCTGCTGGTCCCAGGTGAGAGCTGCTGCACAGATGGGACGTTTGCCTACGACGCCGACTTGAGCTGCTGCAGCTCCTTGTGGGTATCACCTTTGTCGGGGATGCCTGTGTTCTCCTTCTCACCCCTACCCAAACAGGGCCACTCCTCTAGAGTGCGTGGGGGAAAGGGACCCAACCCTGATTTTCGTTGAGGGTGGGATGTAAGCAGAGCTCCAGGATAAACCCCGAGAGACCTAGAAATGCCAGAACTCAGACCCAGGTCCGCAGAGATCTTCAGGTCTCCTAGGTTTAGTGGCCTGCAGAGTCCAAAGTTACAGCTAATGCTGCAAACAATATTGGTTGACTTTAGTCTTGGCTCTATATAACAGAAAACCCTGAGGAGGGTGGGTTTAAAAAGACAAGATTGGTTTTCTTGTCTTTTCACATAAAGTATAACAAGAATTCGGGGCTTCCTGGTCCTCTGGGCCCCCGAGCTTCTCTTCCGGTCACAGCTTCCTCTTCACCATCCTCAGAGTAACCTCATGGTCTAAGCTGTGGCTGCAGCCATGCAGCAGCACACCAGGAGCCTCTATAGGGAGGGTGGAGGCCAGGGAGTACTTCAGCATTGCCATGCATGCTTAGCATGCAAAAGACCCTGGGTTCATCCCCAGCCACACACACACACACACACACACACACACACACACACACACACACACACACACACGTGCTATCTAGCTTACATGTTAGTAGTCAGAATTCGGCCACTTGGTCAGAACTAGCTGCAAGCCAGGCTGGAAAATGTAGGCTAAGACAGCTTTCTGGGTGCTGGGGCTGTAGCTCAGGTGGTAGAGCCTACTTTTCCTAGCTACGCACAAAGCCCTGGTTTGATCCCTCACACTCCATAACATGATGCACACCTGTAACCTCTGCACTGGGAAGGTGGAAGCAAGAGAATCGGAAGTTCAAGGTTACCCTTGGCTACATAGTGAGTTCCAGACCAACCTGGGATACATGAAACCTGCCTCAAAAAAAATTTAGAGAATTCTGTTAAGAACATTGCCTATCCCAGTTTGCTCAAGATAGAGGCGTTTCACAAGATATGGGATTTTTAGTTTAAATTCAATAAAGTCCTGAGCAGACCTGTAGTAATAGGTCCTGTTACTAAGGACGCTGGTGTTGGCAAGTAGTGTTCCTTATCTACACTATCGTTAAGATTGGCACCACATTTGCCTCCCTAAGCCTGTGTGCACATAGACCAGTCCATAGCCAACCTGACTTGGCTGAGGAGAGCAAAATCACACTAAGGACACATTTGCTGCGCTTGCTGTATGCTGTAAAGCACGCCATTGACTTTTGTCAGGACCTATGTGGCTAGTTATCTATTTCAAAGGCTCTATGACCTGAAGTGCTTGACAAATATTAGTTCCTGTCATTTTCACAATGACACCAGTCTTCAGCCTCCCATTTTACAGATGGAAAAGCTGAGGACTAGGGAAACAGTGTTTAGCATTGCAGGGATCAATGAGCTACGAGCACAAGTAAGCTGGGATGTGAACTCAGGAGTCTGCACCCTTGCCAAGTCTCTAGACCCAGCACTTGGGAGGCGAAAGCCAAAGGACCTGAAGTTCAAAGCCCGCTTCAGTTACATAGTGAGTTTGAGGCTAGCCTGGGCAACATGAGACCATGGCTCAAGCAACAAGCAGAAGGAGTACACAGGCTTGGCCAGGAAGCTGTGCTGTCCTGTATATAATAATAGAAAGTGATTCTGAAACAAGTTAAAAACCAAGCGAGGCGGGAGCCCAGGCTAGACATCTTATTTTAAAAGCAGTTAATAAAGAGAACTTCCTTCATGGGACTGGGGGTGCACCTGAGTTGAGAGTGTTTGCCTAGCACATCAGAAGCCCTGGTTCAACCCCCATCATCGCATAAACCAGGCTTGGTAGTTCATGCCTGTAATCCCAGCATTTGGGAGGTAGAGGCAGGAGGATCAAAAGTTCAAGGCTAAGTTTAGCTACATAGAGAGTCTAAGGCCAGTCTAGGATATGTGAGACCCTGTCAAAAACAAAACAGGCTGGGCGGTGGTGGCGCACGCCTTTAATCCCAGCACTCGGGAGGCAGACGCAGGCAGATCTCTGTGAGTTCGAGGCCAGCCTGGGCTACCAAGTGAGTTCCAGGAAAGGCGCAAAGCTACACAGAGAAACCCTGTCTCGAAAAACAAAAAAACAAAACAAAAAAAACAAAACAACAAAAAAGAACCCTCCACGATGAGCCCGGCAGCCTGGTTTACAGAAAGGACGAAAGGAGAAAGCAAGAGCCACACAATTTAGCACAAGATTCAGCCAGCATTGATGATACCACACTGAAGAGAAGCTTCCTGGTCTATGGGAGTCAGAAGGGGACCTTATTTAGGAACCAGAAGGGTTTCCCCAAACTGATGATAGTTGCGCTAGGGATAAAAGGGACAGGGCATCCACACAGAGAATGAATACAGCCACGCAGGAACAGCAAGGACTCAGAACAAGCAGGTAGGGACCCTGTGACTATAACACCAGATATGAGAGAGAAAGTGAGGAGGAGAGAGGATTCCAGGGAACATCATGAGCAAAGGCCCAGGATGAGGTAAGGATGGCAGTGTGATCTGAGTTCTGAGAACAGGAGAAGGCTTGAAAGGTTGCTGGGCCTCATGAAGAGCCTTGGAGGGAAAGATGAGGCCTAGGATGGGGCTTTGAGCACTGGTACATAGGACCAACCAACTTTAAGGAAAAGAACAGAGGTTGATGAGGGTCTTGTCCTCTTGTCTCTACAGCAGTGGTTCCCAGGACACATTTGAAGCATGTTACAGTGGTGCATCCACCCCGTCTTTCCATGGCTCCCACTGCAGCAGTATTGACCACAGCAGCTGGGCCTTCGAGCAGCTACAGGATTACATGGTCACAGTGAGTGGGGTGGCAGTGCTCCGCAGCAAGCACAGTGCATTGCAGGAATCATACGTGACAGCTCAGAGGCCAGGGAGGGAGATGCGATGGGGAGAGGCCACCTTAGAAAAGCCTTGGCTAAGCCGGGCGGTGGTGGCGCACGCCTTTAATCCCAGCACTCGGGAGGCAGAGCCAGGCGGATCTCTGTGAGTTCGAGGCCAGCCTGGGCTACCAAGTGAGTTCCAGGAAAGGCACAAAGCTACACAGAGAAACCCTGTCTCGAAAAACCAAAAAAAAAAAAAAAAAAAAGAAAAAGAAAAGCCTTGGCTGACATCAGCCAGCACTGAATGTCCCAAGCCTTTTTGGACATGTTGTCTTTTATCTTTTCAACAACCCCAAGGAGGTGGGAGATCCCTTCTCACCACAGGGGCAGAGGAGGAAGACAAGGATCAGAGAGGGAGTGACCTCCTGACACCACAGAGGTGGTCACCAAAGGATTGGGCTTAGGAAGCTGGACCCACATCCCATTCCTAGATGCAAAGGACCAGATATTCCCCCAGTGGGCAATGGAAGGTTTGGGAGGCAGACTAGGCCAGGCAGACTGTCGGAGAGAACCCCAGCATTTTTAGCAGGAATCGAGTTTTATTGCACTCTGGGACTGGTCTCCAAGAACGTCCCTGTAGACAGATTTTTCTTTGGGCTGCCAGTTCCCAAAAAACAACACAGAGACTTATTATTAATTGTGAAAGCTCGGCCTATAGCTTAGGCTTGTTTCTAACTAGCTCTTATAACTTAAGTTAACCCACTTCTATTAATTTACTTTCTGCCTCCTGGCTTTATTACCTCATCTCCATACTGCCCATCCTGCTTGCTCTGCATCTCCTAGTATCTCCACCTTCTTCTTCCCAGCATCCTCTCTGCCTGGAAATCCTGCCTGGCTATTATTGGCCAGTTCAGCTTTTTATTAAACCAGTCAGAGTGACACATCTTCACAGTGCACAAAAAGATCATTCCACAACACATTCCTTGTTCTCACAGTTGCGGAGTAAGCTGGGTCCCCCTGAGATCCAGCAGTTCGCAATACTGCTACGGGACTATCACCTGGGGCTTCCTATCCAGGACTTTTGTGCAGGCCTGCAGAAACTCTATGGGGACCGTCGCAAGTTCCTTCTCATTGGTAAGCCCCGGCTCCCCTTGGCTCCTGGCATCCCTAGTTGGGCACCACCCGGGAGCACTTTGTTCTTCCAGCCCCTAAGGCCAAGATCTTGAGACCCTGGAACAGAGAAGGAAGGCAAGAGTATGGAGAAGGAAAAGGAATTGCCAGGAAACAGCTGACATGAACAAAGCCCTCGGGTAGCAAAGCTGGGTCAGGTTGTGACCCACCCCTACACACACAGCCTGGGGGAGGGGAGGGGCTCAGCCTCAGAGAGGCAAAGGAACTTGTCGAGAGTCACACAGCTAGTGTGTTAGTTAGGGTTAATAAGCACCAGAGGAATAACGCCAGCAGCACACAAGCACATGTTTGGCAGTTATCACAAGCCAAACATGATCTCATAGATTGTCCCCACCTCTGGGAAGTAAATACAGTTATTTTGTGCCCATTTGCATGCAAAGAAACTGAGACTCAGAGTAGCAAAGTAAAGGAAGAAAGTCAAAGAGCTAAAAGGGGACAGAGGCAAAACTAACTTTTAATGGGGCTCAGCATGGGAAGTAGCTTGTTATTACATTTGCACCAAAACAGGTAAAAAGATCTACTTTTACAGGTGAGGAAAGTGAAGTTTGAGTAGTTATTTAATATAGGTTGTATAGCTAATAAGTGGGAATATAACCCTAAGAATATACTAAGCTAACAAACATGTGGGGAGCCTTGGGTCATCTGCTGTTCTGTGAGGTTAAAAAAAGAAAGAAAGAAAAGAAAAGAAATCTTGGGTAAAGCCACACTGGCAGAGACAGGATTTGAACTCAGACTTCCAGAGAGTTCCCTGCGAAGGAGTACACGCCTTCGCAGACTGGCCGAATGAGGGAATCACCTTGCCCTGTGTCCTGTAGGGATGCGGCCCTTTATTCCGGACCAGGATGAAGAATCGCTCCACCTACTGGCGGACAGAAAAGATTTCCAATTCAAGCCCCAGCTTTCTGCACTCCCGACCCAAACTCAAAACAAAACCATTTTCAGAGCCCCGAGACCTCTCTTCAATTTTACAGGCTGAGAAACTGAGAAGTTTTTGTTGTTGTTTTGTTTTGTTTTTTAAGGAATGAATATGAGGGAATGACCCTGTTCTTCTTGGATATCGCTGCCTATTTCCACATCTGTACAGTAATTTCACCTCTTTTCACAAGTGGTCATCAGGATGAATGGAGGTCAAGACTTTAGTATTGAGGTCAAGACCTTAGCCTAGCATGCTGTAGATGCTCAATAAATGCTGTTTCCTTCCACTTGGAATGTTTCCTGACTCAGTTTACCTACCGTTCCTGGGAGCAGTGGGTGGAATGAGATGTCACAAAGACTGAAGGAGTTTACAGCCTGAAGAAGAAACAGGACTGGCCTTCACAGTGGTCTTATAGCCTGGCCTTGTGCCCAAGCCCCAAACACACACTCCGGACTCTGCAGACGCTTGCCCTGGGGCTGGGCAAGTCAAAGAACTGTGCAGATTGGTTCTGCTGTGAGCTATGGATGTTGCGACAAGGCCAGCCCTTGGCACAGCCTGAGTGAGGATGGTGAGCCTTGAGAGGAGGCCAGACAGATACTTCTAAAAGAGAAAAAATGTGTCTGCAAAACCTTGCTAAGCCTTCCATGGCCAAATATTTTCAAATCACGTGATCACTGGGACTTAGTGTTCCAGATTCCCACTTGGTTTTTTGTGGCCGATGACTGTCCCTTCATCACTGGGTCATGCAAGGCTCTCCTGGTGCTCTGTTTCATTCCTCCCCTGTCCATATTCTTCTCCACACCACAAACCCCAGCCCCACATGTCAAAAACTCATCCCTGTCCATGAAACACACAATGCCGGGCTGGGAAGATCATGCCGTGAGTGAAATGCCTACCTCGAAATTATGATGGCCTGAGTTCGAATCCCCAGGACCCATGTAAAAAGCTAGTGTGGTCACATATGTCTTTAACCCTAGCTGGGGTCAGGGGTACAGAGAGAGTGGCCAGCTAATCAGTAAGTGTGGGTGAGAGACCCTCAGCTCAGTGAGACAGCTCAGATCGTAAAGCACTTGTTGCATAAGCCTGGCCACCTGAGTTCGAGCCCCAGAACCCATATAAAGGTGGGGGGAGAAACCAGCTGCACAAAGTTGTCTTCTGACCCCCACACATGAGCACGGTGGTGTCAGTCATCACCACCACCCTGCATGTATGCATGCACAGACACTAATAATAATAATTTTTGGTTAACAAAGAGAGACCCTTTCTTAAAAGGTAAGGCACCGAGAGACTGAGGAAGATGCTCAGCATTGACCTCTGACCTCCGCACGCACGCAGCAAACCAGGACATGTACACACGCACGTACACTAGGCAATGCTGTGTGCACAGGAACACGGCATAAGTGACGTCGGAATGGGTTCTAATTCTTCGACTCCCTTTCACAAATGTGTTGTTTTGCCATTTGGGTTGGATGATCAGTGGTGTGATATTTTGTGTTGTTCTTGTTTTTTGATGGGATTTTGCTGTGCAGCCAAGGCTGCACCCAACTCAGGATCCTCCTGACTCAGTCACTTGAGTGCTTGGATAATAGGTGTGCAGCACCATGCCTAGCCCACTCTGTAGTGTTTTTAAGGTCCGGACACATTATTATGGGAAAACACAGCTTATTGCATTCAACAGCTGCCAGATATTCCAAGTTAAGTATTCCCTCTCTTTTTCCAGTCTCGATGATGGAAAGTTTGCTTTCAACCCTCTCATACCACAAACACTGCTGTGAGGAACATCTTTGGCCCCTGTGGACCCATGTGAAGATTCCTTTGAGCTCTGCCAGGAGTGGAATTAGTAGATTCCAGACACACGTGTGTAAATTTCACAAAACCCTTCCGGAATGGCCTATCCATAGCTTTTAAACAATGCTGTTGCCTTGCGCATCCATCTGTTTTCTCTAGTGCTTGGCTATAATATTTGTCTATCAGTTTGGATGTGGCATCTAAGCAGGACTCAGCCTCAAAATAAAAAAGCCTAAGAAATACTGGTATATAGCTCAATAGTAGAATGTTTGCCTAGTATGTATGTGACCCTAAATTCAATTCCCAGTAACAAACACAAACACACACACAGAGAGAGACAAATACACATATACCATGCACTCTTGCATTTCTGTGCTAATCCTGAGATCTGTGTTGTTGTTGTTTTGCTGTTGAGATAGTGCCTCATGTAACCCAGGCTGGCTTCAAACTTCTGATCTTCCTAAGTTCTAGGATTAAAGATGTGCACTGCATGCCTGGCTTGTGGAACGCTGAGCATCGTGAATGCCAGGTGAGCACTCTCCGAACTAAGCTACATCCCTAGCCAGCTCCTGAGATCTGAGGCCTCCTTCTGTACCTATTGGGCACTGGGCTTTCCCTGCTATGGACTGCTCCTTTACTGTTTGCTCACTTCCATTGGGTTTCGTGTGTTTTTTACATTCATTTGCAAGAATAGCATTCAAATTTTAGATATCACTCCGGTGTCGGATGTTGGTGTTCCACATATCGTCTCCCAACATGTTGCCCATCTGTTAAGTTTCTCCGTAGCCTTGATTGACTAACTCCAGTGTGCCCTGGAGCCTCCAGGAAGGCTTGCTGGAACAGACTATTTAGCCACTTACCCAGGGTTCTTGACTTTGTAGGGCAGAGTTGGGACTGGAAGTTTACCCGGCCAACATGAACTCTAGTGGGACAGTGACCTGGAAAACTCACGTGGAGAGCAGCTAGTCCACGGTGCCTGCTGTGGAGCAAATGTGTTCTCTTGAACATGCTCTTTAATTCTGATGTTGCCAGGTGTCTTTCCTTAGCTTGTGAGGAGTGGCCTGGAGACCAAGGAGGAGACTTCAAGAAGGAAGCCATGTTGCACAGTGAACTGCAACATGGACTTAATAACAGAGTTCATTTTTCAGCCTCCCTCCTGCCTTGCCTCCTACCCTAAAGGATGTGGCAAGGCTAGCTAGGTCACACTGGGATCTGAGGCCCTAGGAGTCTTAGGAAGATACTGAGGGAGGCAGCCTCTCTTAAAGTCTTCAGCTTCTAAGAACTCAGATTTTGCCCACAGTCCTAGCCAGGGTACCATGGCAGCACTTTGAGAGGCACTAGAATGGTTCTTACCCCATATCCCTGAGGATGGGGCAATTTCCCTCACAGGCAGGGAAGTTCATGCTTGCCCCAGAACTATCATATTACTAAAGTCATGTGACCACTTGCTGTCAGAAGGCCTACAGGTCTGGCTGGGGTAGCCTAATCCATGAGCCTAGGAACTCTGGCGACACTTCCTCCTGTGACAGGACATGCAGACACCCTGCCAGGGTCACTTCCTACCATGGTTCAGTTCCTGGCATCGTAAGAGGGGGAAATCCCCTAGGGTAGGGCAGTTGGCTCCCAAAGACCTCTGGGGTCATGCAAGTGTGGAACTTCATCACCAGCTGGCCCCTCTGGGGAGTTTGATCCAGTGGTAAGATCAGTAAAACTGTCTCTCAGAAAGTGTCCCCTACATGGAGATCTCTCCTACCTGAGAACTCTACAGCTTCCTCCTCCTTCCCTGCTTCTTTCCAGCTGGACACTCATGTTCTGGAAATTTCTAACAGTGTTCAGGGATGAGTGCTGAGGCCCCTGCCATTCAGGCCTCAGGCATTTAGAGAACACCCATTTCTGTGCCCAGTTTTGTGATAGACACTAGAGGGAGACAGAGCACGTTTCCTGCCAATGACGCTCCTGGGTGTGGGTGGGTTTGGGTGGGTGGAATGGGACATGGAGTCTGGAGGGAGGTCTCAACACAAGCTGAGAGTGGTGGCATATGATGGTAACTTCAGCATTTGAGAGAGTGGTGTAGGGGGATCATGAATTGAAGCCTGCCAGGGCTATGGAGCTGTTGGGGATGATGATGATGATGATGATAAGTGGCATTACAGAATTTTCTCAGTTATAAATTAAAGAGTGAGAAATCCCCTGTTCTTGGGGAATCTGGAAAGGACTTTGAAACAGAGGTGACTTAGGACCAAGACCTTCTATGACAAACAAGGCTTGGGGTAGGTGGACAATGGAGAGGAAGAGTCCTCCAGGCAGGGAACTTAGCTTGGACAGAGGAAGAAAACTCAAAGGAGCATGGCAAGCAGTTAAATGTAGAGCAGTGAGTGGGTGCTATGGTGGAGGATCAGACTGAATGGGTTTGAATCCCAGAGCTGTTATCTGCTAGTCAGGTAAAGTTGGGGAACCCCTTGAATGTCTGTGGTCCTTGAGTTCCTTATCTGTAAGATGGAGATAGTAACACATCACAATCATGGAGTCTTGTGCAGTTTGAGCAAGATAGGTCCTACTATGTAGCTGGGCTCTCTGGGTCTCATGTTCAAGACCAGCCAGGGCTACATACTAAGAAATAGCTCAAAAATAAATAGATAGGCCGGGCGGTGGTGGTGCACACCTTTAATTCCAGTACTCAGAAGGCAGAGGCAGGTGGATCTCTGAGTTCAAGGCCAGCCTGGTCTACAGAATGAGTTCCAGGACAGCCAGGGCTACACAGAGAAACCCTGTCTTGAAAAACCTAAATAAATAAATAAGTAGGTAGGTAGTCAGGTAGGTAGGTAGGTAGATAGATAGATAGATAGATAGATAGATAGATAGATAGATAGATAGATAGATAGATGATTACTCAAAAAATGTAGTAAATGCAGACGTTATTGCTGGAGGAGCAAGGAGGTGAGGTGGTATCTGAGTGGGTAGAGTTTATAGGAGAGGAAATCAGAGAAGCCTGAAGATAGAGGAGCCCTGCAGGGACAGGCCAGGAACTGCTGGAGAGGAGGAAGAATCAGAGAGCAGAGGAGAGTGGGGGTGGGGCCGAGGCTGGAGCAGGGGTCCGGTGGTAAGATCTCAGACAGGGAGAGGAAGAAAAGTGAGGGTCCATTCAAAGAGGAAAGAGGACTACTTAGCCCTTAGATGCTGACCTCTTGGAATTTATAGTCTAGTAGTTGACAATAATGGGTTTCAGTTTTTGGTCTTTTGAGGCAAGGTTTCACTCTATAGCCCAGGCTAGTGTCAAACCCTCAGCAATGCTCCTGCCTCTGCCTCTGGAGTACTGGGATTACAATTGTGAACAACCACATCCGAGTTCACTCTACTGTTAAGTGGTGTTCCTTGGAAATTCTGGGTCCAACTACTCCTCATCCAGGCCAAAGGGACAGGTTTGAATGACCCCACTCTTACATTTCCATCCTCCGGGGGTGTTTCAGATGCAAGGCAAAGAAGCTGAGGCCATAAAGCCAGGCCAGCCTGTCCTGCCTGCTATCCGCCATGCTGAGTGCACAGTCTTTAGCACCAGCCCCGCCACCATGTGCAAAGCTGACAAGTGTCCCGTCATTCCTTCCACCACTGCAGGCTCCAGCATCACATGGCAGGCTCTATGCAACAATACGCAGACAGTGATGTGACCATCAGAAGCTTCTTTTAACAGACAGCTGTTTCCAAAGAAAATTAATTTCTCGAGTTCATCATATAGACCAATGTGGCTGCATTCCTGCTGAGCTACTCCTGGCCTGGCTCCAGAGAGTAGCACCTAGCCCTAATCCATCCTTTGTTTAACCAAAACCTTTTGTTTCTCTTATCGCCCTATGTGAGTCTTGTCTGAGAGTCTCCCAGGGATCAAAGGCCCATGCAAAATTTGGTTCAGGAAACCCGGAAAACCGTGGTACCTGGGAAATTGAGGAATTTGCACTTGGCATTGTATCTTTGGGAGCTCCTTTCAGGTTGCTTTGAAGATATGGAAATTAACTGGCTAAACTGTAAATAAAGAGAAAATAAAAATGCTTTGGGCGAAGGGAAAGTGCTTCAGTCCTTAGAGGCTAGACCCCCCTGCAGCTGCAAAAGGCTAAATTCATTCTCAAGGTGTCTCTGAGTCTTCTTTGCACAGATCCTCGTGAACCTGCACACCCGTGCCGTGACAATCCACGACAGACAAGGGATAGAGCCTTTAATGAATAACGAGATCCACCAATATGTAAGATCCTAACAGAAAAGCAGGAGGTGTTTTCATACAGTTTGCGGAAAACAAACTGTGAGTGACCCTGAAGCTTGTGGTGAAATAGTCAACCTCACTCATGAAGACAGAGGTCAAAATCGATACTACCCAGGGAAGCCATTTGCCAGCTGTGGGATCCGGCAACGTTCAGAACATTTGGTGACTGCCTTTGAGGCTGCAGCTATGAGGGTCAGGCCCTGATGCTGGTGACCCAGGGCAGCTCCCCGCCTGGAAGCCCATTCTTTCTCATATCCACACAAGTGCATGTCGATGGACATGCGACTGACCGGATGTTAACATAAACCAAAGAATAGGTGACAGGGGACTGGCTACATAAACTGTAGGTCCTGAAGAAAATGGAATACCATACAATCATAAATAAGGATTTGGTAGCTCTCTGTGCTGACACAGAAGTATTTCCAACATAATGTAAGTGGGGGGGAAACAGACAAGTTACTGAACAACGAGCTATAGAGCATCGTGGGAAATACCTTCGTGTGTTGTGAAACGGTTCTGGACAGATACAGGGAAAAGGTTGCTGTTGTCAGCTCTGAGCTGGGACGTGGGTTGGCTGTGGAAGGGGAGGAAGGAGATTTTCTCTTTGTGAGCCGTGTATCTACATCATAGCGAAACTATCCTTAAGAACCACTATTCTGCTGCCGCCCCTGCAGCAGTGTGGGTGGGGAAGAGATGCCTCCTTTACCCTCTCTGACTACAGCCTGCAACAGATGAGAGCTGACCCTCCCCCTGACCAGCTGCGGCACTCAGGAAGGCGGGCCCTGCTCCTCACTAGACAGCACAGCAGAGCTGTCCAGGTACTTGGAGGTGAGATCAACCCAGCTCCTAGGTTGTGAGCAAAGGACAGCTGTCCCCCCATCTCCCATCAATGCCTGAGGCAGGTGGAGGAACTGGCCCTGGGGTCCTAAGAGCAGGAGAGCTGCCCCTGCCCCTCACCAGCAGCAGCACTAAGGAGAGTGGTCCCTGTACCTCAGACAACAGACTGGCCCTCATGGTGTAGATGTGGGAGAGCAGACCCTGAGAGCCTGAAAACAGGAGAACTGGCCCCGCCCTTACTCATTGCTACCAGAGGTGAATTAGACTGAGGTGGGGGGGGGGGGGTGGCGGCAGTGCTGGAGAGCTCACCCTGGTGGTGAGGACAGGGAAGAACTGGCAGGCAGACCAACCCTGTAGCTGCCCAGGCCCAGTATCAGGGTTTTGACTTGGCCCACCCCAACATCCACCCCATCCATGATCTACTAGAGCAAGTGAAGAGGCCTGACCCATAGACCCAAAGCTGCAGGATCTCCACAACACAGGGCAACAACAGGATATCCAAGAATATTCCTAGTGAGGGCCCAGCATCGAGAGTGTAGTAGAAACCAGAGGCCTCGAACCAGACTCTGCAATGAACACTTGCAAGTAAAGATACAAGGAAAAAGCAGTTTAATTCAAAACTCACTGTGTCACACAGAGGCTTCCATCATGAGATTTTAATTGTTTTCCTTTCCCTTTCTTCTCTAAATTTTATTTTATTTTGAAAGGGGATGCAGGGATGGAGGGTGGATGCAAAGGGACGAGGAAATGAATGGGATCAAGATACGATGTAAAAGACACATAGAATAAATAAAGAAGGAAAAGAAACACTATTCTACTGTTGAGCGGTTTATTGAGCTCGATAGACACCATCTGTTTCCATACGTTGAGCTGCCACCCCCACCCATAACACGCAGGCTCACATACATCTTGTAAGGGAGGGCTACTTCTGAGTCGCTCCTCACTCCCTGGAGCTCCGATCACCCTTGTCACGTGGCAGACATTTGGGATAATTGAAAGTGTATTTACACAACCCTGTCCTCCAGTTAATCTCACCTCCTGGTAGTCATGCTCTGTGCAGACCCCTCCTGCAACTGAACAGAGATGCCCTGTCTAGCCACTGAGATATTCCTTCTGGCTCTCGAGGCTCCCTCGCTCTGGGGGGAAGCCTGATACCACCCAAGAACACATGCAGGGGTCTACCTGAGGAGGGACTAGGGTTTCCTGCTAACCGCTGCTGTGGGATGTTCTCTATGGCAAATGTGTTGCTGATTAGTCAATAAATAAAACACTGATTGGCCATTGGCTAGGCAGGAAGTGTAGGCGGGACAAGGAGGAGAATAAAGCTGGGAAGTGGAAGGCTGAGTCAGAGAGACACTGCCAGGCACCACGATGACAAACAGCATGTGAAGATGCCAGTAAGCCACGAGCCATGTGGCAAGGTATAGATTAATAGAAATGGATTAATTTAAGCTGTAAGAAGAGTTAGCAAGAAGCCTGCCATGGCCATACAGTTTGTAAGCAATATAAGTCTCTGTGTTTACTTGGTTTGGTTTCAGCGACTGTGGGACCGGCAGGTGAGAAAGATTTGTCCTGACTGTGGGCCAGGCAGGAAAACTCTAGCTACATTGCATAGCACAAGGATCTATTGAATGGAATGATTAGAACTCTAGTAGGTCCAAATATAGAGATATTTCCCAAATTACAAACTAAGGCAGTTGTAGTGTGAGGCCATGCAGTAGTTCTAAAGCTCTGAACTTGATCTATTGTGAATTAAGTGGGGCAGACTGATTGGAAAGAGAGAGATTATGGAAAGAGATTTGCCAATATTTCCATATTTAAAAAGTCCTTAGACTCAGGGTCTGGTATTTAAAACAGCTGTAGGGCAGCTGGTTAGCAGCTTGCCCAGGTTCAATCTCCAGCAAAACAAACGTGAAAGAAAAACATCTATGGCCTGACTAGGCCTTTCTTTGTGCTTATTTTATCCAGAAGTTTCTATTGAAGAAGCTTGATAGCCCAGCCAGGACTGAATGAACTACTAGTGACTACCTTGAGAACAAGAAGAGTATGTGTCATCTTAATAATGAATTAAGAACTACATCCTTTTGTATAATTTTTTTGTCGTCAGTGTTGTGATTATTAGTGTGTACATCCTTGTGTATTTTCGTTGAACTTGTAAAAGTACTCCTATGTCCAACATTCTATGCTTGTAATAAGCCAGCCTCTCACTACTCAAGGTTTAAAGTAGTAATCATGTGGTTGTGTGTGTGTGTGTGTGTGTTTCTCAAGACCCAGACATTTGTCAGGACCCAATAGGGCTAACTGGTATTCATTCCTTAATGTCTAGGATTTGGCTGAAATGACTTTAAACAGTTGGGACTCTTTTCTATTCTGACCAAGACGACACAACAGTTGTGATGGGAACAAGTGGACAGAACCCCAGACCATTCCAGCTGATGAAGAGCCAGGATGATGCAAGCTGCAAGACAAGGTAAGTCAGTTTCTAAAGAAAGGACTGAGGTGAATTTCTTCCCCCAAAGGAGGAACCTGAGAATTTGCTGGGCTTTTTGCTGCTTCCTTGGAAGTGACATGGGGGAGTTCTGACTCTGCTTGGCTCTTTCATATCTCTGAATCTAGCATAACTACTTCCCTATTCTGAAGCCCAGACCAAGGCAAATTCTCTGTCAAGAAAGATGGTCTTCACATATACAGAATAAGGAGACGATCTCTTCAAGGTATGGTTGAGGAAAAGGTTTTGGTTTTGGTTTTGTTTTTATTTTTGTTTTTTTTTGACAGGGTTTCCTGGATCTCACTCTGTAAGCCAGGCTGGCCTTGAACTCACAGAGATCTGCATGACTCTGCCTCCCGAGTGCTGGGATTAAAGGCGTGCGCCACCACCTCCTGGCAAGGAAGTTTTTTATTGAATATATGAGGGAAGGTACAGCCAGAGGTATCTGGAAGGGTCCAGAGAAGGGAGAGAAAATAGTAGACTAAACATGACCAGTATACTGAACTGGGCCATGGGGGGAGTGCCAAGAGAGGGGTCCAAGAACCAAGAGAGAAAAGAACCAAGACAGGGGCTGGAGAGATGGCTCAGTGGTTAAGAGCACTGGCTGTTCTCCCAGAAGTCCTGAGTTCAATTCCCAGCAAACATATAGCCACTCACAAACCATCTGTAATGAGATCTGGTGCCCTCTTCTAGCACGCAGGTGTACATGCAGGTAGAACACTGTATACATAATAATAAATAAATAAATCTGAAAAAAGGGAGAGAGAATCAAGACAACAAAAAGAGGGCACATGTCCAAAACGGCAGGGCCCTACAGGGATGAGAAGCTGGGGAAAGGGAAACCCATGAGCTGAAGAAGTTTAGGGTAGGGGTTGGGGTAAGAAGAGCTGAGAGGAGTCATGGACTCTATAACAGGTATTCGCAATGCTGAGAGAGTCTAGAGGCCAGCATGTTCTTTGGTGTGTTAATAGGTACCAGTCATGTTGGAGACCGACTCCAGACAGCTGTGTCTTGAATTTTGTGTGACCTTCCTTACTTTATCAAACCTTGCAAAAAACAGGTTCCTGGCCTAACCATGAGCTGTACAACTTCCTGGAGTACGTGCTAATCAGCCAGCTGCAGGGGCCTGGGACCAAAGCGACCTCACCCTTCCTTAGGAATTTTCCATTCTTCTCTCCTTTTGCTTCCCCTGCTACCCCTCCCTGCCTAAAGCCCTGCTTATAAGCCTCAATACCCAGTCAATAAACGAGACCTTGACGCGACTCAGACTGACTCTGTCTTCCTTTTATGCGCCTGGTCTCCTTTCTCTCTCACCCCCATTGATCTTTCAGGAGGTGCCTCCTCGGGTCTCCCCAATAACCTGGCCCGTGGGACGGGTCAAGTGGCGCCCGAATGTGGGGCTCGAGGCACGGTGACCTGCCGGACGACGGACAACAGAAGGGGCCCCCGGAGAGGATCAGGGTAGAGACGCCCGACTGCATCACTCGTGCAACACGGGAGAGTCTTGAGGTAAGTATGTCGTCCCATCGATCATGGGCAAAAATTTATCTAAAGAGGTTGTTTTTCTCAAGGAGATGAAAGGTAATCTTAGGGAGAGAGGAATAAGAGTTAAGAAAAAGGATTTGAGGCCAGGCGGTGGTGGCACAGGCCTTTAATCCCAGCACTCGGGAGGCAGAGCCAGGCGGATCTTTGTGAGTTCGAGGCCAGCCTGGTCTACAGAGTGAGATCGAGGAAAGGCGCAAAGCTACACAGAGAAACCCTGTCTCAAAAAACCAAAAAAAAAAAAAAAGAAAAGAAAAAGGATTTGATAAAATTCTTCCAATATGTGGAGGAGAAATGTCCCTGGTTAGTGATTAATGGACCAGGAATTCACCCTTTGACTTGGAACAAGGTTGGAAAAGATATTAACAAATTGATCAGAGACGGGAAAATGTCCCCAATGCCTTTTTTAGTTTTTATGGTGTGATTAGAGATGTTCTAAAGGAAGCAGAGGGAGATGGGCGTGTTTCACATTTACTAGCACTTGCAGAGGATTTTCTCTCAAACTCCCCCTGCCTGACACCCAAGGGTCCAGAGGTTTATTGATATCTACCGGTAAGAGCGCTCTCTGTCTTGTCTGTGTCTCTCTGTCTTGTTACTTTTGTTTTGTACTTTGCAGGCTTGATTTGTACTTTGCAGGCTCTCACTGGGACAGACGTGTCCGGACAGTGAACCTGGCGGCTAAGGGAGACGTCCCAGAGCCCTAAGGCCACCTCAGAGGTGACCATTTGGTTTAGGAGCATCTTTGGGTATCTTCCCCCATGGTGGGAGGAAGTGCCACTTTGTATTTTGTCCCGGGAAATTGTCAGAACCATTTTGTGGTTTTTTCTGTATGTTTTGTTGTGATCATTGTTACTTTACTCTCTCCTTCTCTTCCAAGAAAAAAAAAAGGGTACATGTCTGACTGACAGGGATGTGGAAGCCCCTGATGTCTGTTTGATTAAGGACAGAGATCCTCCAGTCTGGATTGTTTTTGATGTGATTGAGCCTGGAGGGTTACCCCCCGCCAGAGCACATCACGCTGTCATTGTTCTTGGAGCTTTGTTGGTTGTTTTGTTGGGGCAAAGTTTTTTCGTGTGCCCTTGGTCTTGTGTGTAATGTATTAACTGTTCTCATTGTTGACTTGACTGTGATGGACGCTATGGGACAGTTCTCTTCTTCTCCACTAGACCTTTGCCTAGCCCGCTGGAAGAATGTGTGAGCCACAATAGAGGGAACTGGGTTCCCCACCCCCACTCCCTGATTGAACTGAGATAAACAGGTAGCTCCTGCCAGGTGGGGCTTGCATACTGTAAGAGGGGCTTGCTGGCTGTGAATGAGGCCGTCGTCTCAGTGCTGATGTTCCGGTTCTTGGATTGTCTGTGTAAATGTTATTTGTTTCTGTCTACTAACCTCCCTTATTTTCCTAAAGGAAGAGGAGGAAAAAGAGGCATAACTAAGGCCATAACTAAGGCCATAACTAAGGCCATAACTAAGGCCATAACTAAGGCATAACTAAGGCCACCTCTGTCCCTCCCTATCAGGACTGCTATCAGGACTGCAGCCAGCTGGCCGCTCTCACGAGGGTGGGGTGCGTGCTCTCCATACAGGCAGGCAAAGACAGGAGCTCTGGACAGGGCAATGGGGACTGCCTGCAATTGACAAAAAACTGTGTGAACACTGAGCAGAGAATCTGACTTTAGTCAGAGGAGTTAACAAAAACTTTTTTTCAGGAACACTGGCAGCCAAGGACACGCTCTATGCCCACTGCTCCCCCTCCCTTCCTTTACTGTGATAACTTCAAGGTCTCTTCTGCCGGCCAGCATCTTCTCTTGTTAACCCTTCTCTGTCCTGATATTGCTTAAAAAGAAATGTTAAATTATCAGTTCAAGATACTGGGAAAATTATGCTTTTGTTTCCACAGGAAAAATAAAAATTAACATGGGTTTTGGTCATTTGAGTTCAATGGGTTACAAATACTTGCCATCATTTAAGAGAACTGGTTTCAAATTATTGTTGGTTAAGATAAAAAAAATGTTTTAAAAAAATATATAAAATGCAAGTTATTAAAATATGTAAAAGCAAGGTATAAAGGTCTGAGGATAAAAAGGCTTAAATAATGATTCAAAAAAAATGACTTGAGATATATAAAAAAATGAAACATGTTTCAGATTTCTTTGTCTTGCTATTCTGCTGTTACATTGAGACTCCAAAGGGTCATAGTTGTAAAAATGTCTGTCTACTCTACAGGTATGAATGAAAAATGTGGCCACATGTATGCTTGGTTTTGAATGTCTGAGTTTGCATGTCCTTTATGTTAAGGAATACAAGTTAATACTAGTCATCTGGCTATTCAGATACTAGTTTAAAGCATAAACTGTTCTATTTTAATTAAAAAAAAACTGAGAGGTATATTTAACTAATATATCTATAAGAGAACAAATTGGCCTGGTTATTGTTACCAAACTTAGAGATATTTTTCAAGATTGGGCCTAGATTTGTTTGGCTCAGATACATTTAATAGATAATGGTCCTCAAACCTGTCAAAGATCTGTTGAATATGGCATTTACATTATTTGATAAAAAGCTTATTATAGCAAACAGAGACTCCAAGCTCCCCAGCTCCTAGCAATGACTCCCAAGGTCTCCAAAAAAGATATGGAGCAATGACAAGAAGATGCCACCTGAATTGCGGACAACACCGACCACTGGGCAAGACGCTCTGACTCAACACCTGCTGCCAGGGATCTGGCCTATGAGACACTGACAAGATAAGGTCAGTTTTTACCAAGTTGCTTCTCAACAGGGAGAATTTCACATTATGGGCCCAGCAGCCAAGACTGATGCTGTCCTGACACCTGTCCTGCCAACACTATGAAGACTATAGGAGCCTGGGATGATGACAGTCTGGGTTATGGATAGTCTATGTTGTTGTTTTTTTAAATAGATTTAAAAGTCTGCACTCAGGTAAAGTTTATCCTTCTCAGATCTTTGATGACATTGATGACTGGACTAGCTATAGCTTTCTCAGCTTAGTAATTGATTGATCAATGGATTAATTAATTAAAGCTAATAAGTCTCTTTAAAAAAAAAGATAAACAGGTTCTAAATATAGACTTACAGATGCTTTTCATTGGACCAAGGAAATTTCAGTGCAATTTATACTTGGCTCTCTAGATAGAAAAGACACTATGGATTTCAGGGCAAATTGATAATACTACAATTACTAAGACTATGGGTTTAAAAGTTACAAATAAGTTCGTAAGTTTTAACTCCTGTTCCTAGTTTATATCTATCTCAACAGGTTTCCACTTGGCTGACAGATACATCCTAGCATCATTTGCTGGTGACAACCTACTGCAAATGACTGTGAGCCCTGAACTTGCTGAAAGCTGATATGGACCAATTCAGCCGATATGCATACCATCTCTTCAGCTGGTCAATAAAACGTTCCCTCTTGTCTTGGACTAACATTCTGGCTTTCCAGGGCCTTGACAACAATGCCCCAATGTCAGCAGGAAGTAATTACAGAAGAGAAAACATCGCCCTTGTTCCCCCCCCCCCCCCAGAATGTTAGATCAAAAGGGAATTTCTTGTCATAGAGAACCTGAGATAAAGTTCCAAGTTCCTTGAGGATAAGGAACTCTGTCAGCCATCATAAGGTTTTTGGCCCTTGTGCTTCTGCTAATTATTGTTGGCTCTTATATCACTGATGTCTTAATTAAATGATAATTCATGTCTGGGTACCACTAAACTGAGGATGCTAGAATTCCAATATCCACCTCTGAACCCATGACACACTTGCAGATGGCAAAAACTGAATAAGGGGAAGCTCGCTTTGCCATTGATAATGGGAAAACTCTTATGTTCTGGTCCAATTAGTCTCCGATATGGAATTCTTTGAGCAGAGAGGCAGATACACTCAAGAACCTGTGTCTATGACTATTGCCCTCTTGTTAGATATTGGGGGCATCACTGCAGGAATTGGTACAGGAACTACTGCCCTCATGCAGAGCAACCACCTTATGCAGTTACAAATGGCTATGACTACTGACCTAGAGGCCATAGAAAGATCCATTTCTGCTCTGGAGAAATCTTTAACCTCACTCTCTGAGGTTGTGTTACAAAACAAAAGAGGTCTGGATTTACTTTTTTTAAAGGAGGGGGGATTATGTGCAGCCTTGAAGGAAGAATGCTGCTTTTATGCCGACCATACTGGTATTGTCAGGGAATTGATGGAAAAATTAAGGGAAAGGCTAGCCCAAAGAAAAAGAGAGTTTAAAAATCAGCACGGGTGGTTTAAAGATTGGCTGCAAGGGTCCCCCTGGCTCTCCACCTTGCTACCTACCATTCTAGCCCCCTTAATTGTTTTTCTCCTTCTCATTACCTTTGGTCCCTGGGCCAGATTCTGAGGAGGCCGGCCAGGAGCCCCATCAAGGACTCAGATTCAGTGTCCTAAGGCCCCAACGTCCCCACGGTACTGCTAGAGGGTACCCAATGACGGGAATAGTACAGGGCCCACGCCGGAGACAACAGTATACAGAGGTCGTCGAGACCGGCTCAACATGGCACGCTGCAGAGCGTGGGAAGCCCCCTGTGTAGCCTGAGACAGGGACTCTCTCGGACCCTAGCCACCCCGATCACAATGGACTTGGTCCATTTTTGAGAAAAGAGGGGGAACTGTTGGAGACCGACTCCGGACAGCTGTGTCTTGAATTTTGTGTGACCTTCCTTACTTTATCAAACCTTGCAAAAAACAGGTTCCTGGCCTAACTGTGGGCTGTACAACTTCCTGGAGTACGTGCTAATCAGCCAGTTGCAGGGGCCTGGGACCAAAGCGACCTCACCCTTCCTTAGGAATTTTCCATTCTTCTCTCCTTTTGCTTCCCCTGCTACCCCTCCCTGCCTAAAGCCCTGCTTATAAGCCTCAACACCCAGTCAATAAATGAGACCTTGACACGACTCAGACTGACTCTGTCTTCCTTTTATGCACCTGGTCTCCTTTCTCTCTCGCCCCCATTGATCTTTCAGGAGGTGCCTCCTCGGGTCTCCCCAATAACCTGGCCCACGGGACGGGTCACAGTCAGCCATTTGTCCCCAGTTTCTTTTGGACCTGACACACTAATAACACAGTTGAAGCACAAAAGAATGAGAGAAATAAGCACAAGAATCCACCTGTGTGTCTTTCATGACCTCCTTCAGTCCTGTGGGGTCAGGCCTTCATGGTCAGAAAAATCCATTGGAGACAAACCCATCCCCCCAGTTCCCTGGGTTATTTTGTTTTTGTTTTTGTTTTTTGTTTGTTTGCTTGTTTGGTTTTGTTTGGTCTAAAAAAAAGAAAAAGAGGCTCAGAGTGACAAGGTTCAGGGTAGAAGCTGCATTTCTCACTATGGAGACTGAGCTCCAGGCTATCCTATGAGCACACATGTAAGCAGGAGTTTCCCTAATTTTCTTCCTGTGTTCCGGAGGAAGGTTCAAGAGGGTTCTGGAGAGACCCAACTAGTTGTGAACTCAGTGAGTGGATTGATACCTGAGAAAGCAGAGCAGCATCGTACAATCTGGGGTGGAATGTTATCTAAGGATACAGAGGCACAAGGAAATGAAAGGGGAAAAGATGGGGGAAGTGAAGCCGGGAATGGGAAGCCAGGGAAGAGGTTATCTTTAAGGATACAGTCAGGAAACCCCTGTTGTTTTACTGTCAGCTTGGCAGTTGCATCTGAATCTAAGACTATTTTAGCTGCTGTCTACAGCTCTGCAGTCAGTGCTCCTCTACTCAGGCTGCGGCTGGTGGGACTTCCCGTCCTTCTGACATCGGTTCTGCCACTGCCACCAAATGTAGATTTTAACTAAGTCTCTATCGTTCTATTTACCAATAAAGACTTGGGAGTCAGATGATGGGGTGAAAACCTGCTAGCTCAGAGATGCCTAAAAGCAACCAACTGACTGACCTTCCTCTTTGGCTAGTGACCCAGCAAGATTATCTCTCCAGCTGTTCCAAACCCAAAAGACTGCCAATACTCCAAATCTCCCTACTACTTCCTGTCTGTCTGTCTATCTGTCTTCCTGGCTCCCTCATAGTCACTATGGCTAACTCCTGTCAACTAGTTGCAGGCTCTGAAGGTTTTAACTTTAACATAGTAAAATTACATATAACAAACAAGAATTACAGTTATGGGCTGCAGAGATGGCTCAGTGGTTAAGAGCGATGGCTACTCTTCCAGAGGAACCAGGTTCAATTCCCAGCAACCACATGGCAACTCATAACTGCCTGTAACTCCAGTTCCAGGGGATCTGACACCTTCACAAACACATACATGCAGGCAAAACATGAATGCATGTGAAATAATAATAAATAAATTTTAAAAAGAATTACAGTTACAATATCTAGTCTCTTTGTATTTTGTAAAATTAAAGAAAATATCTATCTTATATTTGTGAGTCTAAAGTTTCATATCTACCTTATCTCTTATCATAACCAAGGAAAACCATAATTATAACTATCTAGTCTTCAACTACATCAAAGACTTCAGAAGGATATAATATTACCTAAGTAGCCGGGTGGTGGTGGCACACGCCTTTAATCCCAGCACTTGGGAGGCAGAGGCAGGCGGATCTCTGTGAGTTCGAGGCCAGCCTGGTCTACAAAGTGAGTTCCAGGAAAGGCGTAAAGCTACACAGAGAAACCCTGTCTTGAAAACCAAAAAAAAAAAAAAATTACCTAAGTAAACAGGAAGAACATTGTAAGCAACTTCCAAAAATCTAGAATGTCAAAGACAGTTGCCTGGACAATCACCCAAAGTTCTGCAATGTTGGGGCATTCATCTTCAGCCTATAGGCCTAGAGTCTTTCAGTCACTTTTCTCTGTGTCCTGTAGAATGTCTGGCAGTTTCCTCTGTGAAGCAGGAACCTGAAGGACCATCTCACCTTCCTATGGGTCTTGTATGTTCAGTCAATACAACATTTTGTCAAGCAGTCCAGGCAAGAACAGTTTCTTGCCCAAATGGCTATTTTTGCCAAGAAGAAGATAAATTCCATATGGAGTGTCTTTGATGCCCATCTTTCTTTGAAATAAATCAGTGCTGCCAGGAGCAGACATGTCTCATTGTCCAGGAAAGTCTAAGCTTTTAAAACATTTAAAATGCCATATTCTGTGGATCTTAGAAGTGTTTGAAGATTACCTACCTAATTGAAATGTATCTATATATATCTAGAAAACTTAACTAACATGACTATAAGTTTGATTATCATGGATGATTAATTATTAATCTGTATTTCTCAACTATACATTACAATTTCAAATGAGTCGCACAAACAAAATACTTTAAATAAGAGTAGAAATATACATACAGTATAACAAAATTAACTTTAAATTTGTATCAATAAACTAAAATCCATAGCAATGTAAAACATTTTAAACAAGTTGCTCTTGAAAAGTAGGTTCAACAATCCACCCTTTGATCCTATCATATCTATATCCTATATTTTCATATCATATCCTCCTTTCTTCTTTTAGAAAGATACTGACTATGACCAATAACAATTTGTAACCAACAACCTAAACAAAGACAAACATCCATAATCCATTATTTGGGAAAGTGGGCATAGTGTTCTAGGCTACTTCCTGCTGATAATGGTCAAGTCCTGATTGGAGTAGTCTGTGAGACTGCATTGTCTGAGCCAGTTGCCTTGAAACAGTTCTGGATGTTGGATCATCTGGGCCATGGTGTCATCAAAGACCTTTCAGGGGGTCTTGACTGGTCAAACCACATTAGCCTGGAAGCAGTCCACAGGTTTTCATCTTCTGTGGAAACAAAAGCAGAACCTCTTTCCCAAAGCAACATATCCTTAGACAAACAATTTGAAATCGAGATACCTTTAATATATACATATTGATTTAACTCAGCAATTTTTACAATCAAATGTCTCTCTGCAGGTAAAAATCCCAAAGACAACATATTCCAGACTCTCTGTGTGATATCCATCTTTACATGGGTTATTTTTTATACTACCTTTACTGTCTCTTTAAAGATTTTCTTTTTTAAAACTATCTATTCCTTTATATAACTGCATATATTCCTTTTTCTCTCTTTTCCAAGCCTACATACATTTTTACACACATTGTAAACTATTCCATCTGAACCTGTCTTATTGTGAATCTATTGCTTTAAACTGCAGCATTACTAGGACTGAAATGGCAGCTTTGGCTGCTGGCTCTGCCCACCTCAGCTTCCCAATATGGCAGAACTATGTTTACCGCCAACTCTGGTAAGCAGTGGGTCTATGCTTCCATCGAGCAGCATGTAGCCCAGAAGCCTCTCTCTCTCTCTCTCTCTCTCTCTCTCTCTCTCTCTCTCTCTCTCTCTCTCTCTCTCTCTCTCTCTCTCTCTCTTTTTGTCTGTACTAGCAAAGGTTAAATTCACCACATAGCATAATGTTTGGCTTGGAGAGGCCTCTGTGTACCACGGGAATACATCATGCTGCAGGTCAAGCCCACACACTGCTGCAAACCTGCCATAATGTAGCTCACAGCTTGCCTGAGAGACACAACTAGGAAGCTGTTTTTAGCTCTGTTTTAGAATCTTTTTTTTCAAGCTTTCTCAGGATTTAGGTGGAAACACTTGCTCCACAGTGGCCACCATTTGTAGCTGAAGATTTCCTGTGTCCTGCCCAGTCTGCAGCAGCTAAGACCTAAGTAAACACACAGAGGCTTATATTAATTAAAACTGCTTGGCCATTAGCTCAGGCTAACTACTGACTAGCTCTTATATTTAGATTAACCCATTTCTATTAATCTATGCATTGTCATGTAGCCTGTGGCTTACCTGTTCTCTGACACCTTGTTCTTTGGGTGACTGGATCGAGTCTGCCGACTCCTTCCTTCCTTCTCCCTGTATCTCCATTTTGCTTTCCCGTGCAGCCTTATTCTGCCTGCCTATAGGCCAAATCAGCTTTTATCATCAACCAGTGAGAGCAGCACACATTCAGCATACAGAAGGATCTACCACAGCAACTGGGTCTTGGGAAATTGGTGTCATGAGAAATTAATTTATATAAGTCCTGCACATGAGAGAAAGTGTGGTATTAGGCTGAGTTTAACTTATTTCACTTAAAAAAGATTTCAGTTGCACCTCTTTTCCTAACAAATGTCATGACTTTATTTTTATTTACAGGATCACAAAATTCTACTGCAAATATGTATCAGGCTTCCTTTATCCATTTCTTGTTGATGGGCATCTAGGCTGGTTCTATTTCAGGCAATTATAAATAGTACAGCAATAGATGTGGGTATGTAGGTAAGGTATTTCTGTCTATGTTAACTTAGCATCCTTCAACTATATACATAAGAGTGACATAGGAGACTGAAATGGTCATTCAATGTTTAATTTGTTGAGGCGCCTGCATACTTATTTCCATAGTGGCTGCACAGGTTTGGTTTCCCACCAGCAATGATAAGGGTTCTCCTCACACGCCCTTCTCTCTTGAATTTGATGTTATTTGTTTTCATGATCATGGCCATCTGACTGGATTAAAATGGAATTTCAAAATAGTCTTGTGTCTCCTTGATGACTTGGAACACTTTTCCAAGTATTTATTGCCCATTTGTATTTCTTCATTTAAGAATGGTCTGTTCAAGGCTGGAGAGATGGCTCAGAGGTTAAGAGCACTGCTTGCTCTTCCAAAGGTCCTGAGTTCAACTCTCAGCAACCACATGGAGGCTCACAACCATCTGTAATGAGATCTGGCGCCTTCTTCTGACCTGCAGGGATACATGCAGGCAGAACACTGTGTACATAATAAATAAATAAATCTTAAAAAAAAAAAAAAAAAAAAAAAAAAAAAAAAAAAAAAAAGAATGGTCTGTTCAGTTCATTGGCCCATTTACTGGTTTAGGTGCTTTGTTTTTATCTGTTCCATTTTTGCAGTTCCTTTTATATATATATCCTAGAAAGCAATGACTTGTTTTATGAGTAATAGGCAGATTTTTTTCCCATTCAGTAGGCTGACTCTTCATTCTAGTGTTGTTTCTTTTGCTGTGCCAAAGATGTTTTAATTTCATGTAATCTCTCATTTGTCAATTCTTAGAACTATTTCCGATGTATTAGAGTCCTTTTCTAAAACTGCTTGCCTATTCCTGTATCTTCAGGTGTTTTTCTTAGATTTTCTTGGGACAGTGGTAAAGTTTCTTGTCTCACTTTAATATCTTTGATCCATTTTGAATTGATTCTGTGGAGGGTGAGAAATAGAGATCTAATTGTGTCCTTTTACATGTTAATCATTTCCTCAGAACTATTTGTAAAGGAGGCTATTTGGTCTCCAATTTATATTTTGGACAGCTTTTCCAAAATGATATGACTGTGACTCTAAGGCTTTCCCTTGCTCACAAAGTAAAGATATTGGATCCTTTCTTTTTTGCCCATGACTTGGGTAATTTCCATAATTTACTGAATTGAACCCTCACTGCTGAGACATCTTCATTAGCAAGATAAACATTTTATAATTCATCTCATGTTAAAAAGAAATAAATCTTCCTTAATTTGTAACCTCCTACAGCTTTACTACATTTTCAATTTGTCACAATAATTTTCTGTGTCATTTAATCCGTATGCCCCCATTTCCTCACAGTCACTGCTTCTTTGAATTCACACTTTGAAGCACTTTATATCCACCTGCTCATCAAAACTGTACTCAGGATGGTGTGGCTGGCAATACATAGATGAATAGAAATGGGTTAATTTAAATAGTAAGAGCTAGTTAGTAATAAGCCTGAGATGTTCAGCCAAGCAGTTTGTAATTAATATTAAGCCTCCGAGTGATTATTTTAGAAGCAGCCATGGGATGGGGTGGGACAGAAAAAAGCCTCCATTTACACCGACCTCCTGCCACCTCTGTCCTGAAAACACCAGCTTTGCTATAACAACCCCACAATTTCCTGTTGTTATTATTATTTTTTGTTTGTTTTTTTCGAGACAGGGTTTCTCTGTGTAGTTTTGGTACCTGTCCTGGATCTTGCTCTGTAGACCAGGCTGGCCTCTAACTCACAGAGATCCACTTGTTTCTGCCTCCCGAGTGCTGGGATTAAAGGCGTGCGCCACCACCGCCCGGCACTCCTGTTGTTATTTGACCAGACCATATATGTAGGATATTACCCCATGAGAATCTCCCTTCAAGAATTTTATGTAAGTTGTTTCTCAGGATTTATGGGCTGGGAGCTTGGTCTCCAGTATGGCAGTGTCGAGAGCCTAATGGAAAGTAATTAGTGATGTTTTAATTTAGGCACAGTGGCTGAGCCCTCATGTACTGCTATTTCAGCCGGCAATTGCAACTCTGCAGTTATGGGCCTGCTTCTCCAGCAGTGGCCTTGGCTGCTCAGGCCACAGCCTGGTGGGAATTCTGTTCCCGCAGGCACCAGCTCTGTCACTGCCATTGGAGGTAGCTTTAACTAAATCTCTATCATTCTATTTATAAATAAGACTTGAAATTCAAAGGCTGGGATGAAAACCTGTGAGCTTAGAGAGGCTGAGTAGCCAAAAAGCTAACCTTCTCTCCTTGCTTCTGCTTGCCAAACCAGAAAAACCTGTGCCACTCCAAATCCCTCCCTCCTACTTCCTGTGTCTCTCTATCTCTCCTGGATGCCCTCTGATGCTGTATGATCACTTTCTGTCAACTAATTGCTAACTCAGCCTCCTGATCCAAGGTTAATTTTATTTAATCAACACAATGCAAACTCAGGGCTCACAGTGTGATCAAATATCCCCCAACAAATTAGAACATGGCAGGCCCCACCTCAGGAATGGATTAATGCTGTATACAGAGAGTGGGCTGGATCTGTCAGGAGTTAATTCCTGGTGGATCATGTAGTTAGAAATAGACATGCCTGCCCTTAACTCATACACCTTTTACACATGTCTGGTACCCTTTCTGATTTTCTGTGACTGTGCAACACAGTCAGAGGACTCTTCCTAGGATATCAGACAGCACTATACTATGTAGACTTTCTAGCTACTAGAATCATGAGTCAAATAACATTTTTTTTCTATATTGTCCAACATCAGTTTTGTTGTCCCGACACAGAGTATACTAAGAGGTATAACAGAGATAATTCAGTCTTCTTCATCATATAAGTACTAAAGTGGTAATCAAGACCTGTTAGTGCCTGTGTTTCTCAATTTGTGAAGCTGGTAAAAGTGAAAGAAGTCCAGAGCTGGGGAGATGGCTCAGTGGTTAAAAGTGACTTTCTATTCTTGAAGAGAACCCTGTTTTTGTTCCCAGTACCCACATGGTGGCTTACAGCCATCCTTAACTTCATTCTGAGTGATATGGCACCCTCTTCTGGCCTCCACAGGTACAAGGCACAACACACACACACACACACACACACACACACACACACACACACACACACACACACACACACAGTGCATATATATTTGCAGGCAAACCATTCATACAAAAAACAAATAAATGAAGAGTCTTTAAAAATTGAATGAAGCCCATATGTAGAAAGGAGAAGAGATTGCTGGGGAGAGCCCTAGAGGTCTACGGGTCCTAGGTTGAAATTGTTCCATCCCATATTTAGGAAGTGGAACATCTCAGAGTCCTTCCAATAAATTATTTGTCACTTGTGACTAAGCAGCTCAAATCAAATAGAACAGGTCCAAACTCAGTGCTATTGGTGGAATAGGCATTGGCTCTACTGAGAAAAGTCTTGAACGATGAAGAAAAAACCAGACACTGCTCACTATGCAGCATCATGACAAGCAGATGTCATGTGTTAGGTTGTCAGTAAGCAAGCTGCCAGTGTCTTCTCCATCCTAATCACTCTGCTCTCTTCTATTGGTGATAGGACTGAGCTGTCCCTAGAGCTTCAATTCCATATGGCCTAGGTGGGACTTCCCTTGCTCACAAAGTAAAGACATTGGATCCTTTCTTTTTTGCCCATGACTTGGGTAATTTCCATAATTTACTGAATTGAACCCTTACTACTGAGACATCTTCATTAGCAAGATAAACATTTTACAATCCATCTCATGTTAAAAAGAAATAAATCTTCCTTAATTTGTAACCTCCTATAGCTTTACTACATTTTCAATTTGTCACAATAATTTTCTGTGTCATTTAATCTGTATGCCCCCATTTCCTCACAGTCACTGCTTCTTTGAATTCACACTTTGAAGCACTTTATATCCACCTGCTCATCAAAACTGTACTCAGGATGGGGTGGCTGGCCAACGGTGAAGTGAGAGGCAACAAAGGAAATTCTTGGATTCTAGCAATGCAGATGTAACAGGTGTAGAATGGTGAGGTTGGTCCAAAATGTGCTCAATTCTAGGGCTTCCTATCCTCACCGTTTCTCTAGTATTTCTTTCCCACAGACTCTAGACTCATATATCCAGTTGGCTACCTGGCTTTTCTACTTAAAAGTGTAACAGGCATCTCAGGCTTTAAAATCTCCAAATGAAATTTGACTTCCCTCCTCTCTGTTCCCACAGTGTTCCTTATCTTATGAAAAGCATCATCCTCCATTGCATCCAAGATATTTAGATCATTTGCCTTTCTTCCATGTTAACCACATGCCCAAAGCTTGGCCTTGGGAAAATAGGAGAGAGAAGTATGTGTCACGGGAAAACATTCCCACAGGAACGAGGGACTCAGCCATTTCTTCCTGCCATGATACTCCAGAGGAAATCCAGTTTATAGGGGACCATCGTTTTGATGTTCTGATAGCCAAAGGAAAGAAAACAAGTTGTTCTATTTAGAATATTTTTACTCTTGCAAGTAGGGTTACCTATAAAACCTTTGCTTTCTAATACACTTGGGGGACTTCTATCTGTCTAGTGAAATGTAAGCTCCAAAGGAAACTGCCTTCCTTTGTCATTCTTGACATCTCAGGCACCAACCCTAGCTGCAGATAGCTTTAACAGCCATATGTCTCCACCATTAGAAAGTCTTGGGGGGGTTCCAGAATCTTTTCTTCCCATTTCCTATTTCTCAAGCCACTTTAGCTCTCATATATTTTTTAAGCAGGGAGGTTAGACATAAAGCACTTGGCCAAGCCTCCCACTGAGGGCAAAGTCCCATCATTAGAGCTCAGTCCCCCTTGTAATCTTAGTTTAGATGCAGAAGAATTAATGATGAGTGGTAATTTCTGTCATTTCATTCTGTATATTCTACTCTGCCATACCTGGAAACTGTAGAGGAAGAAGGGAGTGTCAGGGCTCAAAGCAGTGATTCCAAGTCACAAAGCATCTACTTCTATAACCATCCTGGCAGGCATGAACTAATGTAGAGATATACTTTTGGTCCTCCCTTTGGTATTAGGACACTGATACCATGGATGCCAAGAATCTCATACTGAGAGAAGGAACAAGCTAGGACCCTTGAGGAAGCCAGGAGGACTTATTTTCTGAAAAGAAACTTAAAATGTATCATATCACTTTTCAGGAGACTGAAGCTCAGACAATGGAAAAGGGGGTCAGGAGGGAGGGAATACCTTGACCAACACTGCTGAGCTATGGATACCTCTTGACTTTGTTTAAAACAAAACCTCTGATAGGATCCTGAGGATGGTCTTGATGGAGGAGTCAATAAACCTCTTTATTCCTCTTCACAATGTACTATCATAGCCAACATCAAGAGGCCTTCTTAGGTTGCCATCTTGTGTTGTTCAGTGGGACTATGGCAGAGCAGTCAGGGCAGCATTCATGGGAAGTGGTCTGGTGGGGCTGAAGCAAAGAAAAGAGTTAATTTATCAGTCTTTCATTTCTGCTTTCCAGTACTAATTGTGTCTTTAATTGATTAGGGAGTGTCTTAATTACTTTTATATTTCTGCAATAAAACATCATGGCCAAGGCAACTTATAAAAGAAAATATTTAATTTGGGGCTTAAAGTTTCAGAAGGTTAGAGTCTATGACCATCATGGCAGGAAGCATGGCATCTGGGAAGCAGAAATGGCACTGGAACAGTAGTTGAGAACTCGCATTTTGATCCACAAGTAGGAGGAAAACACACACACACACACACACACACACACACACACACACACACACACACGGAATGGCAAAAGATCTTTTAAGGCCACACCTCTTAATCCTTCCCAAACAGTTCCAACAACTGTAGACCAAGTGTTCAAATATATGAGCCTATGGAAGCCATTCTTATTTGAACCACCATAGTGGGATTCAGAGTCACGGTTTGGACCCTAACATAGGTACCACTTACACATCAAGTATAGGAACTGTACAGCTGAGGATGCCTAAAGAGATCTTCCTTTAACGTATTCTACCCCTCTGTTACAACCTGGGTGGGTTAGCAATTCTAAAGAGCTATGCTGATCACCCCAAGCTTATGAAAAGCCTCTTGAGGCAATCCCAGGCTTGTTCTCCTAAGAACAAGACGGGCTGAGCTCCAATAGACACATAGACAATCTAATCAAGAGGCTAGCCCTTGTAACCATATGACCACATTTTAGAATATCTGTACTCTTTCCAGGATGGTTGCATTTAAAGCCATCATGCAGCCAAACGAACCTATGATGTTGGGGAGGACAAAAAGACCCACAACTGGACAATGTACAGAGAGAGGAATTTTGGAACACTCAGTCCTAAATGATATGTCTTCATCAAGTCTGCACCTCGTGGCTCAGGGACCTATGCAGAAGAGGAGGTGGAAAGATTTCAAGAGCCAGAGGTGACGAACCACTCCAAGAAAACACTGTCCTCCAGATGTAGCAGGATTGATGCACATGTGACCTCGTAGAGCCCGTGGCAGCACACATGGCACCTTCACAGAGGTGAGCCAGACAGGGTCCCAACTCTGAGAGGGGGAAGTGAACAGGATTCCTAACCCAGAAGCTATTTGCAACCAATACCTATGGGCAAAGGAAAAATAAGTTTTCTACAATGTCAAATAGATGACATTTGCAGAGTTCTTGGCCTAAGCCCTCATGTTGATGATAGACTTCACTGACCACACTGCTTACTGTTCCGTGCATTATAAAAGCTTCTGCACACAGCTTGTTGCTCATTCTGGTGTGACCTCCTGGTGTACAGACTTGCCGTTCTGTATCACTCAGCTCCACGGCCATCACCTAGCAGTGGTGAAGTAAATAAACTTCCAATTAGATGATGATGAATGAATACAGCATGTATTGGCACCTTCCCTACACTCTAACTTCCAAGGCCTTTGTGAAGTGGTAGAGAAAGCTGAGTTACTCAGGTCTAAGTGTTACATAGCTACTACACTATTAGTAGGCTTGAAGGACATCATAATTAATAGTTTAAAACCCAGGACTACAACTACAGTCAACTAATCAATGGTCAAGAAGAATGGGACCTGAGTCATATCTCTGACCCTGAAAGGGAACATGACATCTTGAACGGCTAAGAAAACTTTAATTGATAACTGTCAAAACTTGGTTCTGGAGAAACCTGGTAACTGCCAATACCTGATTATTGAGAAAATGACCTTAGTTTAAAAAAAAAAGATCTGATCTCTGTTAGGGAATCTTCAAAAGCATGGTCCTGAAATCTCAAACTGCTACCACAGATTGCTGCAACTTGGCATCACAGAGCTGCAGCCTATTGCCCTGTGACCCACACTTTAACCTGAACCAAACTTTAATCAACCAGAACTGCTCTTAGTTGTATGATTCTGATTTGCACAGGCCCTATTCACATGGCCAGGAATGCATAATTGAGGATTGTGTGCACTACAGTTTATGCTGACCTCCCAGACTAGGTAATCTGAACTGCATTTCTTTGCATGGGATAAACAGGCCATGGAAAGTACACAAGGAAAGCCCCCCTTACTATAAGAGTAGTTTGCTCAAATGGAGACATCTTCCACACCTGTCTCCTGCCTGCTGCCCTGTGCTCTAGGTGATACTGTAGTTACTTCCCAGCCTGCTTCCCTTTTGTAGTCTACTCTATAAACTATTATTCCTGTTCTGGGCTAAAGAGTGAATTTGTTAACTCTACACTTATGCCTTCCCTACTACTACTGTAGTGGCTGAACACTCAGCCTGCTACAAAAATCTTATAAAATTACTATCTAGCAAGAGGCCTCTGATAATGAGCAAGGGATACCATATTCACTTCCCATAAGAGTCAATCCGAATGGTCTTGTCAATCACCCACACAGGATAACACCCATCAGGCGGCTTTGGAATAAAGCTTGCTTAAAACAGAAATTGACATAATAGTGTCTTTAGCCACTGTTAACTTACCCCTGTTGAGAGTGCCAGACTTTACTCTGTAGTAAGGACTGTCTACCTCCTGTACTATACTCTAAAATGTCTCATCAGAATTCTCTCCATAGAGCTAACAAGGACCAGGGAGAAGAGGCAGAGCCAGGGTGAAGTTTTTCATGTATTTTTTTTCTTAGAACACAAAAGGGGAGAAAAATTGGGTAAAACTTGGACTGGTCTTTTTGTGGCAAGGATGTGGGGAAAGGAGAAAACATTTTCTTTGGTGGTGGGAGTGCAAATTTGTACGGCCACTATGGCAGTCAGTGTGGTGGTTCCTCAGGAATCTGGGAATAGATCTACCTGAAGATCTAAATATACCACTCTTGGGCATGTACCCAAAGGATTCTACCTCCTCCTACAGAGAGACTTTTTCATCCACATTCATTGCCGTTCTAGTCTAGACGTCCATTGACTGATTGAGACGATATTGAAAATGTGGAACATTTACACAAAGGAATTTTGTGTTTTTTCAAGCTGAATGAAATTCCATTGTGTAATTAGACTAGAACATCCTTGCAGCATGAGCTGCCATTTGTTTTATTGATGATTTTGGTTGACTGGTATAAAATGAAAGTAGTTTTAATTTGCATTTCCCTGATGGCTAATGATGTTCAAGATTTCTTTAAATGCTTCTGAGCCATTTGTGTTTCATCTCTTGAGAATTCTATGCTTAGTTCTATACCCCATTTTGAATTGGGTTATTTTCTTGATGTTCAGTTGTTTTAGTTTTTTATGTATTTTAGATACTAAGCCACTATTCAATACATAATTGGTAAAGGTCTTTTCCCATTCTATAGCCTGATACTTTGTCTGAATGATGGCATCCTTTGCCATACAGAAGCTTTTCAACTTCATGAGGTCCCAATTAGTAACTGTGGGTCCTGTACTACTGGTACAGTGCCTGTGCTACTGGTATTCTGCTCAGGGAGCATTTTCATGTGCCAATGAGTTCAAGACTATTCCCCACTTTCACTTCTATCAGATTTGGTGTATCTGGCCTTATATTGAGGTCTTCAGTCCATTTGGAATTAAGTTTTGTGCAAGATCATATGTATGGATCTATTTGAATTCTTCTACATGTAGCTGTCCAGTTTGACCAGCCACATTTGTTGGAGATGCTTTCTGTTTTACAGCTCTGGAGGGAAAGGTATTCTGACCATTCGGGAAGTCAAGCTATACCTGGAGCTGCAAAAGGACAGCTCAGCTCTGGAGAGAAAGGTATCCTGTTTGCAAAGTCAGGCTATACCTGAAGCTGGGATGCAGTAGGGGATGGTCTCCCTGCAGTATATAGCAATGCTGCTCCTCTCCTGGAGAAAGCCATCACAGTTGAGCTTTGTTCTGCCTCCCCACCCCCACGTTTAGGGGGACTTCCCAGAAGAGCGCCGCTGCTGCTGCTGCTGCTTCTCCTCTCTGGCCCAAGATGTTGCTTCTTCAGCTTCCCTCTGCTAAATGGGAAACCCATGCAGAAATGTAGCAATCTCCTCAGGCTCTGGTGAAAATCTGTTACATTTTTCTGCTCCACCCTGCTCAGTCCCCTAAGGGATGTCTCAGCAAGGTTCTTCTTTTCTGCACCTGCAAATGAAGATCTTCACCTAACACTCTTTTAAGAAAGAGATTTATCACTCTGGAAGTTGCAAACAGCCCAGCACCAAAGTTCACACTGAAACCCTGCTGGTGGCCCTTTCTGATTTCATCTCTGTAACGCCACTGCTCAGAGGCACACAGGTAAGTTTGGTTTCTAACATTTTTTGTCAATTATAAGTTTTTGTTTTTAATGTTTTGAGGTAGGCAATTGGTTCCTTTATTGAAGTACAAATTGAGAAAAAAGAAAATGCTATTCCTTTAAGTCCAGTATACAACTCTACCAGCTGCACTAGTAGACAGCTGACAGGACTGGAGTTAGAAGAGACAAGAGTATTGAATCTTGGGAGAACAAGGAAAGAGATCCCATGATAAATGAAGGCACTGTGAGAATAGGGAGAAGCAGAGTGCTAGGGAGGTTCCCAGGAATCCACAAGGATGACTCCACCATAGACTACTGGCAATGGTTGAGAGGGTGCCTGAGCTGACCTACTCTGATGATCAGATGGCTGAATACCCTAAGTGTCATCATAGAGCTCTCATCCAGTGACTGATGGAAGCAGATGCAGAGATCCACAGCCAGGTCCCAGGTGGAGCTCCAGGAGTCCAATCAATGAGAGAGAGAGGGGGGGGGAAGGATTCTATGAGCAAGAGATATCAAGACCGTGATTGGAAAAAGTACAGAGACAACTAGCCAAACTAGTGGAAACACATGAACTGTGGACCAATAGCTGAGGAGCCCCCATGGTACTGGACTAGGCCCTCTGGATAAGCAAGACAATTGTTTAGCTTGAACTGTTTAGGGGGCCCCCAGGCAGTGGATTGGGACCTGTTCCTAGTGCATGAGCCGGCTTTTTGGAGCCTAGTGCCTATGGTGAGACACTATGTGCAGCCTTGGTGCAGGGAGGAGGGGCTTGGACCTGCCTTAACTCTGCTGACTCCCTATGGGAGACCTTGCCTTGGAGGAGGTGGGAATGGAGGGTGGGAGGAGGGAGGAGAGTGGAATCTGTGGTTGGTATGTAAAATGAATAGAAAATCTCTTAATTAAAAAAAAAGAAAAAAAAAGAAAGAGATTTATTAGGAAGAAGGAGTCCAGGAGAGTGGCTGCCTCTGCCAGGGTGGGAAGGAACAGCCCACAGCTGAACATGCAGAGATGTTTATATAGGGCTTCTTAGGGGTGGAGTTTCTTGATGGAGAAGATTTTCTGCTTAGAGATTGGTTAGTTTTCCTGCTCAGGGATTGGTTGGTTTCCTTGATCAGAGGCAGAGATGGCTTTGGTTTCAGGGTCAAACTCTGTTTCTTTTACTGGCCCTTTTCAGCTTTTTGGCTCTAATTCTAAGGCTAGGGCATATTTATTTCACTGGCTCTGACTCGAGGGACAAAGTATGTTTCTTTGGCACTGGTTTCAGAGTCAGGGCATGTTTCTTAGGTGCTGGGTTCAGAGATAAAGTGTTTCTTTCACTGGGTCAGGTCTCAGATTCAGGGTGTGTTTCTTTCACTGGCTCTGGGTTCAGGGCCGCGGTGGGTGTCTTTGGCTGGCCCCCTTTCCCTACAATAATTATGGATCTATTTGAATTCTTTTACATGTAGCTATCCAGTTTGAACAGCAGTATTTGTTGGAGATGTTTTCTTTTTTTCAATTGTCTATTTCTGGCTTTTTTTTAAAATCAAAATCAGGTGCCCATAGGTATGTGTACTTATTTCTGAATCTTCAATATAATTCCACTGATCAATGTGTCAGTTTTTATGCCAATACTGTACATACTCTGTAGTACAATTTGAGGTTGGGGATGGTGATGTCTCCAGCGTTCTTTTATTATTCAGGATGGTGTTAGCTATCCTGAGGTCTCTCTCTCTCTCTCTCTCTCTCTCTCTCTCTCTCTCTCTCTGTCTCTCTCTCTCTCTCTCTGTCTGTCTCTCTCTCTCTCTCTCTCTCTCTCTCTCTCTCTCTCTCTGTGTGTGTGTGTGTGTGTGTGTGTTTCCACATGAAGCTGAAAATTATCTTCAATTTCTGTGAAGAATCGTGTTGAAATTTTTATAAGACTTGCATTGAATCTGTAGATTGCTTTTGGTAGAATGGCCTTTTTTTTTTTTACAATATTAATCCTACCTATCCATGAGCATGGGAGATCTTTCCATTTTCCAATGTTATCGCGTCAGCCTCGACCAGCAAGGAAGACACAACACCGAGCTCTTCTTCAAGCTGTTTTATTCAGGTCCTTTCAAAATCTGAGTCCTTTGTTCTTCTCCCCTAGGGAGAGCCCGCCCAGCCTTATATAGGTCTCAGACCACCAGCCATCATGCGCCACATGGGATTCCTGGATAGGTGCACGTATACCTTAGCAAGCCGAAATTTAAAGCCAAGCCAAATAAGGAGTTGTTTAACATAGAGAGCACTCGCCATCGGGAGGGCAGTGGGCGAAAGCCAGAGCCATCTCAAGAATGCAGCTTCACGCAGCTCTCTACAGTTCCCCCTTTTTGTTTTAGACAACAGGCAAGAGTAGAGGTTTGATCTCTGAGAAAACAAGAACCTGTACTAATGCTATCCAGGTGACATCCACCTAGAGAGTACCAGACCAGTTCAGCATCCTTTTTTCAGAGGCGGGAGATAGATGCCAACCCGCATGCAATCAAACATGCTCTTCTTGAGGTCAGTGTTATTTCGACCTCAAGTGCAGTGCCATGCCTCGCAACCTGTGCTTCAAGACTGCAGCTTTACTAGCCAAGCCTGAGGGGACTGACCAGCCTCAATGGCGGTAAATGCTTGGATAATCATGGCTGCCTGACGGCGCTGTGCAAACCTCATCTTATGGAAACACCACAGGCAAACAAGGAAGGCAAATATCACAAGAACCAACAAGGCACCTAGTCCCGCCCACTCCTTCAAAAAATTAAAGGACTGATGAATCCAAGTCAGAAGTTCCTCTGCTGTGGCCACATGGACCCACGTGCTGTTGACCGCAACAATCTCGTTCCTCAAGGTCGCTGTTAAATTATCAAACTCAGCAGTCCAGGCTCCTGTAATCGTAGCACTCAATTGTTTAGAAAGATTAGCTGCTCGAGTCCAATTCTCATAGGTAATAGAGGTAATGCACAACCCAGTCATGGGTGCTATGCAAGCAGAAGTAAGTACTCCCTCCATAATATCAATTTGTTCTTGTAATAGATCTACCCTCTGATTAAGTAATGTGATCCCACGATGTAGATGCACATTAATAGCATTTTGACTTTGCAGGGCTTTGGCAGTATTACTCGACAGTTCATTTAGTGCTTGTGCTGTCGGGACAGATGTGGCCATGGATGCAGCAGCCAACCCTGCAGCAGTAGCTGATAATGCAATGGCTGTTACTATTGCTGCTGTAATGCCAAAGTCTCTTTTCTGCCTACTTAAGACCACTGGTAATTGTGCATCATCGATACGGACGGGTACAGGAATATAGGTGGGTACACGCATCACAATAGCGGAATCATGCTCAGAGGCATTCCAGCATTGTGCAAGAAAACATTTCTGAGATGAACAATTCAACATTCCACCCGAATAATTAAACAGCAGGAACAAGAAAGGGGGCCACACACAAACCGGGGTAGGACTAAAACGAACTGACTTAGAATGGGTACAATTCAGGGTGACATCTGATTCAAACGTCATCCCCATATGTACTGAATAACTACAATTCTGAAAAGCACCCCCTTTTACAAACCCCAAAGCATTAAGCTGGGTACAGGCACTGAGGGAATTACACAATACCCATGAATCAAAGGGATTAGAAAATGCTGCCTGCAAAGGATTATTATAAGAAAAATTAAACCCACTAAAGGAATTATTATACGGACTTACTTTCAATGATAAAGAAAAGGTCCTATTAAGATTAACAAAATTGGGTTGTAGGGTGCTTTGGCATCCTGTCCATGCCGGAGGCCAGGTGACAGAGCTCATACATCTAGGTAATAGGGATGGTTGTTGAGGAGGACTAGCCCCTCCTTTACTTATGGCTCTGGGTGTAACTCCTTGCAGAAGTATTGCAGTACCACGACCAACAGAGGTGGTGGACCTATTGACTAAATGATGAAAAACACCTAAAACATGATGATGCAACACCAAGCATGGATTTTCACTAATTTTTTTTTGTGACATAGAAAAACATAAGGTATTATACAAAGAAACCCAAGTAAAATTATCTATGGCTTTTACATCATCAAATGGCAAAGAGGGCCATTCTAAGGTATCATTAGTAGTAAATATGAAAGGCAATATCCCTGAATCAGATGTCAAAGGAAGAGGATAGGGCCATGTTTTTAGGACGGCCCATAATTTAGTTTCCCTCTGTATTGTTCCTGGGAACATCAGCATCACCATAATCATAATTGCCAGTAACCTTTTCATGGTTATTTTCTTCCCTTTCCCGGTCCGGTTGTATCTTCCTCACGAGTCGCTCTGGAATCCAGATTGGATCTTGTTGACCCTGTGGGAAAACACAAAGAGAGCCTCGTGCCCATGCAAGCACGGGATCAGGTCCATGCCAGATACCTGTCAAGGCATCTTTCCATTTTACCATCCCTTTAGAGGGACTGTGCTGACATTGATGTCTATCTGCAGCTGAACAGTTTGATCCATCCAAATTTAAAAAATTCAAGGTAAATAATGTAAGAGAGAGTCTATCCTTAGGGGTACGGCTATGGCCTATTCCCCCTTTTTGTTTTTGAAGCAGTTCCTTCAAGGAGCGATGTGCGCGCTCCACAATGCCTTGACCCTGGGGATTATAGGGCAGGCCATGTACAAGTTGAACATCCATTTGACGGCAGAAGGAGGCAAACTTGTGACCCGTGTAAGCAGGACCGTTGTCTGTTTTTATTTGTTGTGGTTTGCCCCACGCTGCCCATGCCTCTAGGCAATGGGTGATCACGTGAAATGCCTTCTCACCTGCCATTGGGGTAGCGTGGATGACTCCAGAACAAGTGTCAACAGAAACATGGACATATTTGACCCGTCCAAATTCAGAGATATGTGTAACATCCATTTGCCATATTTTCAGAGGGAGCAAACCCCGAGGGTTGACTCCTAATGCAGGAGGGTGCTGAAAAATGACACATTGAGGACAATCCAGAACTACCTTACGTGCATCAGCACGTGAGAGAGAAAACCTTTGTTGTAATGTTTTAGCATTAACATGATATTCCTTGTGGAATTCTTGTGCTCGTTGCACTGCTGAGGCCACAAACATCCACTGTTGCCTGGTACAGAGGTCTACAACATTGATGCCCTCAGCTAATGGGCCTGGTAGGCCAGTATGAGCACGAATATGTTGTGCAAAGAATGGGTTTTTCCGCTGCCAAATCAATTGTTGCAATTGACAAAAAACCGACTGTACGGGACTAGAGGATTTAAGAGGCCCTGCACATTCAAGAATTCTTAAGGCATTAACAACATAGCAGGAATCTGATACCAAATTAAATGGAAATGGACAAACCTTAAAAACTTCTAGAGCAATTAAAAGTTCCACCTGCTGAGGTGCGCCTGGTAAATATTGGTGCTTCACAGGCTCCCCTGAGCCCACCATATAGGCCCTGCAACCTGTTTTAGATCCGTCAGTAAAAACAACGGCAGCTCCGGGAATTGGCCGGGAAGCAGTTATTTTAGGAAAGACTACAGGATGTTCCTTAAAAAAATTCAATAATGGATGTTTTGGATAATGGCAATCTATATGCCCCGCATAGCTACAGCGCAATATGGCCCAATCATCAACAGTAGCACATAAAACTTTCACCTGATTGACATTATAAGGTACAATCAGCATTTGCGGGGAAGTTCCAAAATATTGCAAGCACTGCTGAATACCTTGCTGGGCAAGTAGTGCCACAGTTGTGGGATAATATTCAATGGATTTTGCAGGGGAAATTCTAGTGTAAACCCACAATAAAGGTCCATCCTGCCATAAAATACCGGTGGGCTGCAAAAAGGTGGGCAGAATGCATAATACAATTGTGTTGGGATCTCGAACTCTCTGAAGAAAGGCTTCCTGTAATCTATCCTCAACTTTGCATAGTGCTTCACGTGCTTCTGTGGTTAACTGTCTAGGGGAATCCAAAGCCGTGTCACCTGCTAATGTATCATAAAGTGGCTTTAGCTCATAATTTGCCATTTTTAAACTGCCTCTTATCCAATTTATGTCCCCTAATAATTTTTGAAAATCATTTAATGTACATAAATGATCTTTTCTCAATTCTACCTTTTGAGGCCTAATCTGTTGACTGGTAATCTTAGAGCCTAAATAAGTAACCACCTGATCCTGTTGTACCTTCTCAGGAGCGATGTACAACCCTTTAGCTCTTAACACTGTCCCTAAAAAGTGATATGCAGCTTGTAAAACATCCTTTTCTTTTGCTGCGAGGAGGATGTCGTCCATATAATGGACACATCTAACAGTAGGGAAGCGGGCCCTTAATGGCTCTAGAGCTTGTGCTACAAACAACTGACACATAGTAGGACTGTTGGCCATGCCTTGTGGTAGGACAATCCACTGATATCTCTTATCTGGCTCTTCATGATTAGTAGATGGCACTGTAAATGCAAATCTTTCACTATCCTTGTCATGCAAGGGGATGGAGAAAAAACAATCTTTAATATCAATCACAATAATGAGCCAGTTCTCTGGTAAGGCTGATAATAATGGAAGACCTCTCTGTACAGGCCCCATAATATTCATCTGGTCATTTATTGCTCTAAGGTCATGTAACAATCTCCATTTCCCTGATTTTTTCTTTATAACAAAAATGGGTGTGTTCCAAGGAGAAAGGGAAGGTTTGATATGTCCCTCTCTTAACTGCTCTTCCACTAGCTGCCTTGTTGCTAGCAGTTTCTCGGAGGAAAGTGGCCATTGAGGAACCCACACTGGTTCCTCCGTTTTCCAGGATATGGGAACTCCTTCCTCAATGGCCCCTAAGAAAAACCCAGCCCTTGCCTGGGCTTTCTAGGTGTTGCCTGTATTGGCTCCTTTCTCCCTTGTAAAAACTTTCCTAATCCAAAATTGGGATGGCATCCCATCTTTTTCATAATATCTTGAGATTCTTTGGAATACTCATTGCTTAATTTGAAACCCATAGACTTCATGAGGTCCCTCCCCCAAAGGGAAACTGGAAGCTCAAGGACATAGGGTTGCATAATGCCGGAATGTCCTTCTTCATCATGCCAATTTAGTAAACTTGCACTAATATTAGGAGCGCTAGCATAACCCAGTCCTTGTAGCATCTGGGAAGAAACTTGTATTGGCCAATCCCGAGGCCAATCTTTGCTAGCAATAATATTGCGGTCCGCTCCAGTATCTAAAATTCCCATAAGTTTAATACCATTGACAGTTAGTTGTAATGTAGGTCTCTGATCTAAATCCAGTGATAAGAATGTGAAATCTGTTCCTGATGACCCAAATCCTTTGTCTCCTCTTTCTTTGTCATAAGCTGGATGGGCACCATGCAGACTGGGGAGTAAAATAAGTTGTGCAATTCTATCCCCTGGGGATATGGCAGTAATTCCTTTTGGTGACTCTACCATAATCTTTACTACTCCTATGTAGTCAGAGTCAATCACCCCTGGATGAATACGCAATCCTTTCAATAAGGTAGATGATCTCCCTATTAACAGCCCTACTGTTCCTGGGTCAAGGGGGCCTTGAAAATCAGACTCTATTACTTGTACCCCCATTTGCGGAGTTAGTACGAGTCTGGCGGTGGCAGAGGTCCAATCCTGCTGAGCCCGCAGTGGCTCTCCGCGGTGCTTGGGATGGCGAAGGGAGGGCCACTGCTCTGGAGGGGAGTCCTGTCTCGGGGTCTCCATCGCCCCATATATTTGAGGGCCCTGGGAGCGTGGGCCCCGCTGGCCGTTTTTTGGAAAGCTGTCAACTGCAATGGGTTGCCCGTTTATGTCTTTGACGGACTGACATTCACTGGCCCAGTGTCTTCCCTTTCTGCATTTTGGGCAGAGTCCTGGCTGAACGCGGCGCTGGCTACTTCCTTGTTCCTGTCTACTAACCCCTCCTAGTGGGCAGTTGCGTCTTATATGCCCTCTCTTCCCGCATTTAAAACAAGCATTTGGAGTATTACTCTCTTTTCTCTGGGTAAGCTGAAGGACTGCAGCTGCCAGACCTGCATTGGTCAGAGGTCCTCCTAATTCCCTGCAAGCCTTCATCCAGGCTTCCAACCCCTTGGCCTTATATGGGGTGATAGCAGCCCTGCACTCCTTTGTACATTGCTCATATATTAACTGTTTTATCAGGGGCATTGAGGCATCTGTGTCCCCAAAAATTCTACCAGCAGCCTCTATCAAGCGGGCCACAAAATCTGAAAAGGGCTCCATGGGACCTTGGAGTATCTTGGTCAAATTGCCACTCACTTCACCTTTGTTAGGCAAAGATTTCCAGGCTCTAATGGCTATTTGATTAATTTGAGTATATACATTAGGAGGATAGGTAGTCTGTTGATTGACATATCTGCCCAGACCAAGCAGCATATCAGCATCCCATTGCAGGCCCGTGTTGTGGTTTGCCGCCGCCTGCTCATTAGCAAATTCAATAAAGAAGGCCTTCCAGTCTAAATACTGGCCTGGACTAAGGCAGGCACGGGCAAGATTCATCCAATCTGAGGCAGTCATGCATTGTCTTTGCAGAGTCTCAATCTGAGTAAGTGTAAATGCAGCGGTAACACCATAACTTTTCACAGACTCAGCTATAGACTTGACAAGTTTAAAATCCAAAGGTTCATGATATCTTTGATTCTGATTATCTACAAAAACAGGACAAGCCACCTGCATCTCTCTCCTAACCTCCCTCCACAGCTGTGGGTGGAGGCTGCTACTGACTGGAGATGCTCCGGGAGCTGCTGTCGCAGCCTCAGGGTAAGGGGGAGGAGTGGAGGGGATTAAGGACCCACAAACCTTTTTTCTTTTGTCTTTCTCTCTCACCTTGTTTTTAATCTTTACTTTTTGTAATGCTCTAACTAGAGACTCTATCTCCTCCGAACCGAGAGAAGAGTCAGTAGATTCGGGGTCTTCAAAGTCCGATAGGGAGGGATAGAGTCGTGTCTCCTTTTTCTTTTGTTGTTTACTGTCCTTGGATTTTACAGATTCCGCCTTTTCAGACCCCGCCTTCTCTGATCGCTCCTCTTGTAACTGCTCTAGCGCGGCTTGTCCGTTTTCCAATGCATCGCTACAATGTTGATCCTCTAAGCAGCCACGTACTAATCTCCAAACTGGTCTCACCCCCGGTTTCAGGGTCCCCTGTTCTGCTGCGAAGTCTAAGTCTCGTCCCAATTTTTCCCAGGAGGACACTGTGAGACTCCCAGAAACAGTGAACCATGGGGCCACGACATCGCATTCCTCTAAGAATCTTTGTAAAGTTCCCTTCTTTATCTTTAAGTCTTTAGTTAGAAGCAGCTCATTGAGAGCTATAAAAATTGGGTGTGAGAAGGAAGTGCCCATCCTTGTACAACCCTTTGTTTTTAACCTAAGATATTTCTCGGAGCTTCTGCCAAAAAGCCCCAGTTTACAAGTTCACTTTTGCTCCACGGAGATGTAACAGCCAAACTAGTTTTGTTTCAATATATACCGTCTGCTTTTGACGCAGCTCTTCAATACCGCTCTCTCTTTATCTACAGAAGAGAGCAAAACCCGCTTTTGTCGCGGTTCCCCAATTAACCCTGGGACTTACCAGGTATACCTACCCTGACAGCAAGAAGTTCTGAGCTCCCTTTCTTCAAAGAGTTTTCCCCGTACGGGCCACCAATTGTCGCGTCAGCCTCGACCAGCAAGGAAGACACAACACCGAGCTCTTCTTCAAGCTGTTTTATTCAGGTCCTTTCAAAATCTGAGTCCTTTGTTCTTCTCCCCTAGGGAGAGCCCGCCCAGCCTTATATAGGTCTCAGACCACCAGCCATCATGCGCCACATGGGATTCCTGGATAGGTGCACGTATACCTTAGCAAGCCGAAATTTAAAGCCAAGCCAAATAAGGAGTTGTTTAACATAGAGAGCACTCGCCATCGGGAGGGCAGTGGGCGAAAGCCAGAGCCATCTCAAGAATGCAGCTTCACGCAGCTCTCTACACAATGTCTTCTTCAATTTGTCTATTCAGTGTCTTAAAGTTTTTATTATATGTCTTCCACTTGCTTAGGGTTATCCCAAGGTTTTTTTCGTTTATTATTATTATTATTAAAGAGATTTTTCTATTCATTTTACATACCAACCACAGATTCTTCTGTCCTCTCTTCTCCCATCCCCCAGCCTTTCCCCAACCCACTCCCCATCCCCACCTCCTCCAAGGCAAGGTCTCTGAGAGGTGTTATTTTCCTGATTTCTTTCTCAGCCTGTTTGTGATTTGTATATAGGAAGGCTACCAATTTTTGTTTGTTAATTTTTAATCCTGCCACTTTTCTGAACATGTTTATCGACTGTAGAAGTTTCCTGGAGGAGTTTTTAGGGTAATTTATGTATTTAATCATATCATCTGCTAGTAGAGATACTTTGACTCTTTTCCTGTTCATATCCCCTTGGTCTCCTTCAGTTGTCTGATTGTTCTTGCTAAGACTTCAAGTAGTATATTGAATAGGTATGGATCGAGTGGACATTTTTGTCCTGTTCTTGATTTTGGTGGAAATGCTTTGGGTTTCTCTACATTTAGGTTGCTGTTGGCTATGGGCTTTCTGTAAGTCACCTTTATTATGTCAATGTATGTCCTTGGTGTCCCAACTCTTCAGGAAGGAGTGTTGGATTTTGCAAAGGGTCTTTTCTGCATCTAGGGCCAGAGAACAAGCCACAGGCCCTAAACCAGATGCCCCCAAAGATAAAGAACATCCCACGGTCAGGTAGCATAGAAACAGAACAATGGGCCCTGACCAGTGACCTTATCACCTAGCACAACATCCTGCAGCTTCACGACCTGCACATCCCCCCTCAACTGCACGTCCCCCCTCAGCTGTACATCCTGCATGTCCTGCACCCCTTTCCTCCTTCCTGCCCCCTCCCCCTCCCATGCTATATAAGTCTTGCTGAGGAGAATAAAATTTGCAGCTTGATCAGAACCCTGACTTGATGTCTTCCTTCGTGTCTCCAGTCCCTTTCATTCTCTCCTGCAGGTGGATCACCCTCATTGAGACCCCGCTGGCTGGGGCACACGCCACAGTTCTTTATCTGGAACATGAATTTCTCCCTCTACCCCCATCCTCATTTACAGCAGGAAGCTGGAATCATGGTGAATCTGCACACCAAAGCCAGACAGCTGTGTATCAGGGACCAGTGAAGGATTCCCCAGCACACACCATCTTCTGTGTCTCTGCTGCACACTGTAGTCACAGGAGGAGTCAGAGTGAGGGGCTGCCCAGGCTCTGCTCTGGTGTACTTGCTTTTCCAATAGGGTGTTTCCAATAGGAAACCAGGCGAGACACAGCAGTCAGGTAAACGGAACCCAAAGACAAGAGCGGAGCAAATCTAGTTACCAATACCAAGAGGTACAAGTTCTTCGTGGCAGAAATGTCTCAGGCTATTTTGCTGGGCAATTTCAAAATGTGTCTTCAAATGGAGAAAACAAAAACAAAACATGCTGCTGAGGGAAATACTTGTTCCCACAGTCTGTAAAGATGCTACTTTGAATCATGTGGCAAGCTTCTCTTTTCTCTCTTGAAGTTCTACTGGCAAAGAAGCCACCTACCACCTATATTGCATGCATCCATCTTATCATGTCTTAATACATTTGAAAGAGGAAGACAATGTCAGTGGTGAGGAGGGCAGGACAGAGTTGTGCAGTGCCGCCCTAGGAAAACAGGGAGTTTCCTACCTTAGGGACCCCAACTCAGGCCAAAGCTGGGTTTGTGGATTTGATGCTGAAAAGAATTTCAAGAGTAGGTGGCATAGTGAAGCAAAGTTGGGAATTTTATTAAAAGTATTTTAATATAGTCTGTGGTAGTTTGAACATAATTGGCCCACATAAGCTCCTAGGGAGTGGCACTTTTAGGAGGTGTGGCTTTGTTGGAGTAGGTGTGGCCTTGTTGGAGGGAATGTGCCTGTGTGGGGGCAGGGTTTGAGATTTCCTATGCTCAAGATACCACCCACTGTCTGAGTCCATGGCTTGTTGTCTTCTGAAGATGTAGCCAGCATCACGTCTGCCTGTATGATGCCATGTCCTGCTATGATAATGGACTGAACCTCTGAACTGTAAGTGAGCTACCCTAATTAAATGTTTTCCTTATAAGAGTTGCCGTGGTCACAGTGTCTCTTCACAGCAATAGAAACCCTAACTAAGACATAGTCTTAAGCTATACTATAAGAAATATGAGAAAGAAGCACCCAGAAGAAAGTAAGACACAACAAAGGTGTGAGTGTGGGCTTTTCAAAGAACAAGTAGCAGAGAGTGAAATACACCCAGAGTGATGGGTGTGGACTTCTCCAAGAGGAAGCGGGAGTTGTTATTGTATTAGCCATATATACCATTGACTCTCCGTTTACCTTTCAAAAGATTAGTAAGAAGCCCCCCCGCCTTTCTCTTTTGTAAGACACTTGAGATGACTCTGGAGATGCCCTAGATGGAATCATAACCCACGGTGAAACCAGAAGCCACTAAGGCTGCACAGGAGTTTAGTCCATGTCCCTTCCCTGTGAGTGAAGTTCCCTAGAAAATTGCCGGTTGGTAGCTAGTGGGTAGGGTTTCAAGCTATTGTTATACACCTGAACCGTTGCTCTGCAGCTAGGGAAGGCTTCAGCAGATTCTCTCCTTATGGTCCCTCAAATTTTCCCACCTTTCTATCCTGCCTCAAAATAAGACATGGAGTTTTGTATTTCAGGTGATGAAAGCAATGATTGCAGGGTGTTTAGTAAGCCCTTATCCTGGGCAAGGTTACTAAGTAACCCCCAAGGCCTCCAAGGAAGCTGCGAGTTACTTGTGTGGATGCCAGGCAAGTATGGGAGGCCGAGAAATGAGGATCAAATGCAGTTGGCTGTCCAGGTAAAAGGGGCGAGGCAGTGTGAGATGGTTTAAAAGGAGGAAAACACTGCACCCGCGCCCGGCACAGCTCCCCCGTCCTACAGAAGCTAGGCAGTTGACTAGCTTCTCCACAGCTTCCCAATCTTCCCCATGACACATACATGAGGCCACCACAGCTATCAACCCGCTATGAAATCATTGCGCCAGAAAGGGGCTGAGCCCATTGTGAACCCCAAGTCTCGGTAAGGACCAGAACGAGTATCCCCATCCCCAGGCTTCACGGGTGTTCCACAGGCCAAGTTCAATGTGGGGTAGGCAGAGAAGACTGGGGTGCAGCCAGCCAAAAACAGCCCCAGAGCAACATGGAGCAGGAGCCACAAGCAGGGAGGGCTCAGAGGTCCGTGGACCTCACCTCTCAGCTCCCCCTCTCCCCCGACTTCCCCCCACCCAACTCCCAGTGCCAGCAGATTAGCCATTGTGGATCTCCACCCTGTGGCGCCGCTGGGGAGCAGGGTTCCCTGGGGAGCTGCATCCTCACTAGGTGGCAGCTGAGATCAGTGACTATGTGCACTCCTGCCCCATCCAGTCTGAAGGAGATGCCCTGAAGAACAGGTGTGGGCATCTGGAGGCTGCAGGGGTGGCCACTGAGGCTTGGACCAGGGCAGGCATCGGACATATGCTCGCCCCAGATCAACGGCCCTCACCCTGGGTATTTGACAAAGCAGCATCAAGTTCCTGTGCTCACAAAGCCCGCATGCGAACGAACATTCTCCAGCTCTGTTCTGCTCTGTTTGCTCTTCTAGCTCCTGAGGCCATCCTGTCTTGTTTTATTTTATGTTCTGTTATTTGTTATTGTCCTTGTAGGATGAAGAGCCAAGGAAAAACACCCTGACCCTGACTTGACCCCAGGACCAGGTCTTGAAATCCCACCAATCCCTGAGCTTGCCCAGAATCAGACCACAAAAACCCGTCAATCCCAAGCCACCCTGAAAAGCTCCACCTCCTCCCCCAAGAAACCCTGTATAAGCTCTGTACCCAGTTCAGTTTGCTGCTGCTTCTCACCCTAGAGGCAGCCACCCTCCTGGATTCTTCTTTCCAATAAATCTCTTGAGTAAGCTTTGTTCTTTGGTGTGACATTTTTTCCTGAGCAGAGATCTGCTGTAACAATTTTCACCAGAGGGGAGCAGAACTGTAACACTTTTCAGGAGAAACTTTCTCCTAGTGGAGCGGAGTTTGTTACACTCTGGGGAACCCGAGCAAAGCTTCACCGGGGAAACACTCCCTTGCCAGAGCAGAGCATTGGGCAAACCTTTCCCTGGAGCAGGCCGTAAGCTGCTATGCTTTATGGTGACATTGTGGTATTTTCTGGCTCCTGACTGCCAGAATACCTTTCCATCAGAGGGGCAATGCTTACGTTTGGTGCCATGACTCAGATAGGCTCACATGGTGCCCCTGCTTCCCCTCTTGGTCTGAATCGCATTGGGACTCTATCCCTCATCTCTGATCCACCCAAAACAGGTTCACCTTCCAGCTCAGCACTCCATGCACCAGTGACAATTGGGTGAGCTTCCCCTTTGGTTGGTGTAAACATTTCCCTGAGTCCAAGGAAGTGACTGTTGAGTGTCTGGCACCCCTTTGGTACACCTGGCACCTGACCAGAAGGGCCCTAAACTTATTCACCTTTGCAATCAAATTTGGCCTCAATGCCCCTTAAATAATCAATCCAAATGGGTGCCTAATGGCACCCTAGATCCTAATACTATTTGAGACCTTTACAAATACTGTGAGTGACTGCAGAAATGGAAAGAGATTCCTCCATTCCCTGTGTTCAGGCTTTCCCTTTTCTCCACTCCAAGCCCAGTTTGTTTTTTGCCTAGTCTTACACACACACACACACACACACACACACACACACACACACACACACACTGTGTAAATGTCCTGTCTTCTAAGTTACCATTGATGGATCTGTAAGCTTGTTGCAAAGTGGCATCTGGAAAGCCCGACCCAGTAGGGGAGAAAGCAAAGGAGTAGGCCAGCTGCAGCATGCACATTCCTGGTGAACACTCCTTCCTGCAGCACTCACATTCCTGGTGCACACTCCTTCCTGCAGCACGCACATTCCTGGTGCACACTCCTTCCTGCAGCACTCACATTCCTGGTGCACACTCCTTCCTGCAGCATGCACATTCCTGGTGCACACTCCTTCCTGCAGCACTCACATTCCTGGCACACACTCCTTCCTGCAGCACTCACATTCCTGGTGCACACTCCTTCCTGCAGCACGCACATTCCTGGTGCACACTCCTTCCTGCAGCACTCACATTCCTGGTGCACACTCCTTCCTGCAGCACACACATTCCTGGTGCACACTCCTTCCTGCAGCACACACATTCCTGGTGCACACTCCTTCCTGCAGCACGCACATTCCTGGTGCACACTCCTTCCTGCAGCACACACATTCCTGGTGCACACTCCTTCCTGCAGCATGCACATTCCTGGTGCACACTCCTTCCTGCAGCATGCACATTCCTGGTGCACACTCCTTCCTGCAGCGTGCACATTCCTGGTGCACACTCCTTCCTGCAGCACTCACATTCCTGGTGCACGCTCCTTCCTGCAGCACGCACATTCCTGGTGCACACTCCTTCCTGCAGCACACACATTCCTGGTGCACGCTCCTTCCTGCAGCACGCACATTCCTGGTGCACACTCCTTCCTGCAGCATGCACATTCCTGGTGCACACTCCTTCCTGCAGCATGCACATTCCTGGTGCACACTCCTCCCTGGCTGGTGCGTCTCTCAGATCCTTCCTGCAGCATTCTCTATGGGCAGAGCTAAAAAGTTTCCTATCTGTAAGTCTTCTTTGTTCCCAGCTTACCAGATTCACTTTTACAGGAATTCAGGTGTAGTTTAGGTCTGAGCAGCATTAGACCATTGTTTTGTGCTGTCCCATTTCAATTGAAAGCTGACTCTGGAGTTGGGGTATAACTCCCCCTCCTCTAGACCCAAGCATGCATGCTTAAAAGGTTTCCTCCAAAATTTCAGTCTCCTATCGGCAATCTACCTGCTATGTGACAGAGAAAGGAGAGCAAAACAAAATAAAAGGACAGACTATTTCCAACAGGGACGACTGCTACTCTCCTCATCCCACACTCTTGGCTCAGTACCCACTTTCTCTCCAAAGCCTCAGGGGACTTGAGCCTTTCATCTCTGACCTCTAAGAGAGAATCTTCTCCCCACTTCTCCCTTTAATACCCCCATCCTCACAGTTAAAACACACACACACACACACACACACACACACACACACACACACACACACACTATGGAGCCTACCGCTTGGTTCAGGACCTCCGACTTATCAACTCAGCAGTAGTTTCCTTTTAGCCTGTAGTGCCTGTGTCTTAACATTTCAAAATGACTCAAGTAGCTGATTTAATTCTTTAGATGTGTACAGACCATTTGTTTCTGCTGGCTTCTGCTGCCCATCATATTTGGTTCCAAATTCTTCAGCTGCTTCTTCGTCCACCTGTTCTAACCATCCATCTCTCCTCACCTACTTGGTAAATGTCCTCTCACTGGCTCCTGGAGCCTGCTACACCCTCCAGGGCCTCATCACATGGGCAACTATTGGAACATCCCCGTTTTCTGGCCTCCTCCCCCTAGGAGCTGCCTGCTAAGCCCCCACAGCTTCCTTAAACCCATTGGGCCTCTGCCACCTTGTCCCTCCTGTCTCTCAGCTCCCACTTGAGCTGATAGAAACTCACAGTGGAGTTCACTTTGCAACCTATGGTGATATTTTAATTGTACTGAAATGTGATTTTATTTGTATGTTAATAAATAAAGTTGCCTGGGGGTCAGAGCTAATAGCAAGCCATAGCAGAGCCTGGCGTTGGTGGCGCACACCTTTAATCCCAGCTCTTGGGAGGCAGAGCTAGGCGGATCTCTGTGTGTTCAAGGATACAGCCAGCATGGAGACACACGCCTTTAATCCCAATACCAACCATAGAAGACCTGGAGGTCTGTACAGACGGGCAGTGACGAGGAGGTCATGTGGTTGGGTTTACAACCAATGAGAAGGCAGAATAGAAAGTCAATAAAAAGCACAAACACACAGGAAGTAGCTCTCTTGCTGAAGAGGACAACAGCAGCAGTGAAGGGTAAGGCTCTTAGCTCTGACCTCTTGGGCTTTCATCTCTGCATTGGCTCTGTGTTTCTTATTTAACAAGACTGTTCATCTACAGCAACCCTTCCCCTCTTCCTCCATGGACTCTAATTTTATTAAAGCTTCTCTCTGGCCTTAGTACAGTTCAAACGGCCAGAATTGGCATTCCTGATTTTCAATTATGGCAATTACTGCCACTGCACAAACAAATTATCCAAAATTCTCTTATATCGAAACTTGCTTTCTTCTCTATTTCTTCTTACCTACACCTATCTGGAGTAGCTCTTACATAGGGATGCTTATCATCCAAGAGACCCTCACCTCTAGTCAACAGCCCATCCTAATAGGGTCAATAAATTACTCTATATCAGACTGTCAAAGGCTGATTCAGTCCCCTGTAAATCCCCTATCCATCTCTCCTTCACTGAGGCTTATCATCTGTGCATGTTTTCTCTATTTCTGTATGATAATTTCTGCTTTGAAAACAAAAAATCATAAAAGCAGAGCTTATGATAGAATTTAAAAGACAATGCTTGTTTAATAAGGTATTAAAACTGCACCTCCATGTACTTGAAAGGACCAAGCAGACTCCATAACAGGCTGCCCAGTCTTCTCTCAGAGATCAGGCCTCAATTTCAGTTTCCTGAGACTTAAGCAAGCCATTTCTGGGAGGGCCATAAACAAAAGACATAGTCCTTGCAGTAGCTCCATTTCTGCACGTACTCTGACTGCTCAAGGTTCAGTCAGTTGTTTGCTGTCTGGGACCCCTCACCAACTTAGAGCTACATGCATAGGTCAATGTGAACGTGCAAGGCCAGCCAGCCCCCATGGCAGCTCAAGGACAGAGCCTGAGACTTGTCCAGGCCTGCCCCAAAATGATAACTGTAACCCCCAACCAGTAAATTCAAAGGTTACACACCCTCACCCAATCATATGACGCCAAGGCTTGTACCACCCTACTTGTGGTTTTTCTTTTAAAAACCCCTCACCCTGAGAGCTCAGGACCATCCTCCTCTACCCACTGTCAGATGTTGGATGCGGACCAAGCCCGGGTTTGCTTGTTATCAATAAATCCCTGTGTGTTTTGCGTCAGATATCGACTCTGTAGTGGTCTTGCTTGGGGGTCTCGCGATGCGGCCACAACATACTCACAGGAATGTACCCTGTGCTAGTGGCTGAACTTTGTAACACTTCAACCAGACCACTCTCATGGTGGGACAGCTCTCCAGCAGGTTGTCAAAAGGAGATACTTGTCTCCATGACACCTAAATCAACTTCTAAAACACCTGCTCCCTATTCTTGCTTGCTCTATGATCAAACTAGAGACTGCTGTTGACGTTGGCCAGAGGTAGCCTGCCCTTAGTGGTCCTGTAGGAGACATGATACATATTCAGGAGGGCATTCTGCTTTTTATGTAGAATGGCAATCTTTTATCCTAATTAAGGACCCATGGAATCCCAGATGGCAGACAAGGTCATTGGTAAACTTTACTATAGCATTTATCACAGCCGCCCATCAGGCACACTCGCACATCCCACTCTCTCAACCCCTAGGTATAGACACAGTAGAAGAAGTGGTTCAAAGCTCCTCAAAGGTCCTTACATCCCTAATATCACCCCTTTTTGAGGATATTGATCCCATCTCCCTGTCATACCATCTCTTATTTCAGACCTTAACCTCTGCATATCAGCTGCTGAATAATGCTTTGCCTGACCGCTTTGAAGAATGATGGTTGTGTGTCCCTCTGGGATCAAACTCACAACCACCACTTGTGGCCTCACCCATTGTCTCTTTGGATTCTCTCACTTCACTGCTTGTTAACTGCTCTGAGCCAGATGTCACTACCACACCTTATCTCTCCCACATCCCGCTCTTCAGTATCACAGACTGTTTTAACTCTTCAGGAACACACTTTGTGGACACCCTGGATCCCACAGACTGTAATAATACCTAACCCTTACCATTACCACCCAGCTCCTATGTCCAAACATTCACAGTGCCTCGATTCTCTGTGGTACATAAGTATACCATTGCCTGCCCACTAGGTGGTCTGGGACTTGTGCCCTAGTGTTTCCTTCTCCAAAGCTAGGGGGTGGTACCTGGTGAAGAACCCTTGCCAGTTCCCATCACTGGTTTATAGTGGCATGCCATGAGAAATGAGCAATTCAGGTCATATTCTTTCTTCCAGGTCATATTCTTTCTAGTAACCCTGGTCATAACCACAGTGTCTCCACCGGAGTGATGGGACTGATTACCTCCCTAGCTATTTACCATTAACTTTTCTCACAGTTCATCCAGAGTCTCCAACAGGTGGCTCAGACCATCCTAACCCTTCAGGGCCAAATAGACTCACTGGCCATTGTAGTACTACAAAACTAGAGAAGAAAACTTTATTAGATTTACTAACAGCAGAGAGAGGTGGCCTTTGTCTCTTCTTGGGAAGGAATGTTGCTTCTATGTTAACAAATTAGCTAATGGTAACAAATAGTAAAAGATAAGATCCAACAAATCGAGATGGATCTTCAAAAATGAAAGAAACAGTTTGATGCCTCTGGCCAGTGGATCATTGACAGTCCAATATGGAACTGGATGCTGCCCCTCTTAACCCCTATTCTTCTTTTTTCTTAATCCTACTAGTTGCACCTGTCTTATAAATTTCTTACCTAAATTTCTTCAACAGATCCAAAAGATATCTAACCAGATTTTTAAGCAGTTACTATTACGGGACTACTGGCCCCTAGCTACAGGGCCAGAGACCTACAGCACCCGGTTACATCCTAATGTTGAAGAACAGGATTGCCCCAAGGACTTCGATGGCCCCAATTAACAGAAAGTACTCTAATGATAACATCGTCCCCTTCCCAACCTCTCATTGTTTATTAATAAACAAAAAGGAGAGAATGTAGGGGTGAAAAGGACCAAGGAAAAACACCCTGAACGTGACTTGATCCACCAATCCCGGAACTTTGCTCCAGAGTCAGGCTGCAGAATCCCACTAATCTCTGAGATCCCTGAGCATGAAATTCCACCAGTCTCTGAGCTTGCTCCAGAATCAAACCACAAAAATCAACCAATTGTTATGGAATATTATTTTAAGGTGTGTTATATTTGTTTATGCTGTGAAACATTTATTTTAATGATACAAAGATGTGTTGCATTCTTTTATGTTGCATTTGTTTAACTCTGTGAAGCTGTGTTACTTTGCCTGTCTAAAACACCTGATTGGTCTAATAAAGACCTGAATGGCCAATCACAAGGAAGGAGAAAGATGGTCCTGGCAGGCAGTGAGAATAAACATGCTATGTTAGGCATGTTTTCAAGATAATTCAGAGTTATATTTTCAATAGATAAATGGTCTTCAAACACTTCAAAGACCTATAGAATATGGCATTTAAAATGTTTCGTTAACTTGGGGCTTTTCATGACAATGAGGTACATCTGCTCCCGCAGTACCCATTTACTTCAGAGAAGATGATGGGCAATTGAAGAAATTCCTTATGGAGTGTGCCTTCATTGTGGCAAGGTTAGCCATTTGGGAAAGAAACTGCTTTTGCCTTGACTGCTTGACAATATGTTGTATAAACTAGACATGGAGGACTCACAGCAAAGTGACTGCTGAACTTTGCCAAAACAAAGTGGGGTGGTCCTTTGGGGTTTCTGCTTCACAGAAGAGTCTGCCAGATAGTCTGCAGGACACAGAGCAAAGTGACTGATGAACATTGCCAATACAAAATGGGACAGTCCTTCAAATTTCCTGGTTCACTGGAAAGTCTGCCAGATACCCTAAGCCTGTAGGCTGAAGATTAGTGCCCCAACATTGCAGAGGAACTTTAGATGACTGTCCAAACATCCAGATGTCTCTGTTGTTAGATGATATTATATTCTTCTGGGTCTTTGATCAAAAAGACTAGATAGTCATAGTTGCAGTTTTCCTTAGTTATCATAGAAAGTAAATTAGGTATAAAACTCTGGACTCAACTAAGATCAGATAGATAATGGAGTATTTTCTCTGAATTTGCTAAATACAAAGGACTGAATATTGTAAATGTAATTCTTACTTGATAACTGTTTCTGTTGTGTGTAGTTTTACTATGTTAAAGTTAAAACCTTTCATTTTTATTTAGACAAAAGGGAGAAATGTTATAGAATATTAATTTAAGATGTGTTACATTTGTTTACGCTGTAGAACATTTGCTTAATGATGCAAAGATGTGTTGCATTCTTTTATGTTGCATTTGTTTAACTCTGTGAAACTGTGTTACTTTGCCTGTCTAAAACACCTGATTGGTCTAATAAAGAGCTGAACGGCCAATCACAAGGCAGGAGAAAGGATAGGTGGGGCTGGCAGTCGGGGAGAATAAATAGGAAGAGAAATCTGGGGAAAGAGAGAGATCAAGGAGCAAGAGAAGGAGGAGGAGGAGGAGGAGGAGGAGGAGGAGGAGGAGGAGGAGGAGGAGATGGAGATCAGGGGCCAGTCACACAGCCACACAGCCACACAGCCAGACACCGAGTAAGAAGGAAAGGAAAGATACAGAAACAGAGAAAGGTAAAATCCCAGAGGCAAAAGGTAGATGGAATAATCTAAGTTATGAAAAGTTGGCTAAAAATAAGCCAAGCTAAGGCTGGGCATTCATAAGAAAGAATACATCTCCATGTGGTTTTATTTGGGATCTGGTGGTGGACCCCCTAAGAGTCAAAGAACCAAAAAGAGCAAAAACCAACCAACTACAACCAATCCCAAGCCACCCTGGAAATCTCTGCCCCTCCCCACCAAGCAACTGTATGCAAGCTCTATACCCTGTTCAGTTTGTTGCTGCTTCTCACCCTAGAGGTAACCACCCTCCTGGATTTTTCCCCCAATAAATCTCTTGAGTGAAGTTTGTTGTGTGGTGTGACACTTTTCACCAGATTGAGCCCAGTTGTAACTACATTTGCTGGAGCCAGAGCAGAGCACAACATTTTCACTGGGGAAGCTTCCCCGAGAGGAGCAGAGCTGAGCAGAGCGGCAACAACTTTGCTGGGTAAACTGTTGGTGCCTTTGTTGTGCAGATCCACCATTACCCGGCATAACACTTTTTGTTGTTGTTGTTTTTTCGAGACACAGTTTTTCTGTGTAGTTTTGGTGCCTGTCCTGGATCTCACTCTGTAGACCAGGCTGGCCTCTAACTCGCAGAGATCCTCCTGCCTCTGCCTCCTGAGTGCTCGGATTAAAGATGTGCACCACCACTGCCCAGCCAATAGACACTTTTTATGGCTTTAGATTTCCCCTCAATTCCAGAAACATTTATTGTGTAATTTTGGATGGACAGTTAAATTATTACACTGTGAGACATGGGCTCCAAGGAAGATCATGAGAATGTCCATCTTCCCTCTGCTGTTTCAATAGGCACCAGCCTGGTGACGCTGGAGCTGCATGCTGCGCCTTGCCTTCAGTGGAGAGATACTCCTCCTGACCATGGCTGCACAGTCCACATGACTCTCTCTTCTTGAGATCATCTGGGTGTTGAGTGTTGGTCTATGTTCTAGTTCAGTTCTTGAAGCTTCTACTCTGTTTCTTTGGGTCTGATCAGTGCCTGTGTAGCTGGCTCCCAAATAAAGACATAGAGACTTATTACTAGTTATGAATGCTCAGCCTTATCTTGTGCTTGTCCCACTTGCTCTTATAACTTAAATTAACCTGTTTCCCTTCATCTACATTTTTGCCTCAGGACTTTTTGCCTTTCTTTCTTTCTTTTTCTTTTTTTTTTTTTTTTTTTTTTTTTTTTTTGGTTTTTTCGAGACAGCGTTTCTCTGTGTAGCTTTGTGCCTTTTCCTGGAACTCACTTGGTAGCCCAGGCTGGCCTCGAACTCACAGAGATCCGCCTGGCTCTGCCTCCCGAGTGCTGGGATTAAAGGTGTGCGCCACCACCGCCCGGCTCTTTCTTTCTTTCTACATGTCCTACTCCATGTCTGGCTGGCTGGCAGCTGACTGGCCAGATGTTCAATGGAGTGGGAACAGAAAGTGTTCTGTATTCTAGATTCGTTCTGCATTGGAATACCTCTACGTCACAGTACTGTGATGTGCAACTGAAAATCTGTGTGAGAGGCTTGGTGATAATTATTCCTATTAAAATGGCAATATTAGAAAATTCCTGGTATTCTTCAATAAACTGCACATATGTAACTGAAGTGGTCACACTAAATAAACAGCAAACTCTAAAAGCAGGATGTGATGGTTGTTCTTAGTTGTCAACTTGACTAAATCTAGAATGAACTACAATTCAGAAATGGAGGGCACACTTGGGATCTGGATCTTGAGGCAGGAAAACAACACACCTTTAATCCAGATCTTGAGGCTGGAAGACACAGGCTCTTGATCTGGATTTTGAGGCTGGAAGACACAGGCTCTTGATCTGGATCTTGAGGCTGGAAGGCACAGGCTCTTGATCTGGATCTTGAGGCAGGAAGGCACACCTCAATCTGGGCCACACCTTCTGCTAGAAGCCTATGTAAGGACAGTGGAAGAAGGAAGGGTCATTCATTCTCTCTTTGCCTGCTTGCCCTCGCCTTGCCAGCACATCCATTCCTTCAGTGGCATTGGAGCTGACTTCTCCATGATTCCAGCATGTACAGAAGAGCAGCGGAGACATCCAGCCTCGTGGGACTGAGCAATTACTGGATTCTTGGACTTTCCATCCACAGCTAGCCATTGTTGGACTGCAGCCTGTGAGTCATTCCAATAAATTCCCTGTGTGTGTGTGTGTGTGTGTGTGTGTGTGTGTGTGTGTGTGTGTGTGTGAGAGAGAGAGAGAGAGAGAGAGAGAGAGAGAGAGATTCATTCCTTAAGTTCTGTGACTCTAGAGAACTCTGACAAATACACAGGGTATTTCCAATAAGTAAAATGTATAATGGTTTAATTAACAAAGGAATTAATAACTATCTCATTAAAAATGTGATCTGAGAAAGTTAACTGACTCATAAACACACAAGAAAGTAATGTTCTATACTATTTCAATATGACTGTTTTCTGTAATTGTGTATCATTTTGCAATTAAAGGCAGATTGGGGTAATTTAAGAGAATCATGAGGCAGTTTGGGCTCCTGATCTGCACCAATGCCTGCTCAGCCTTAGTGTGGCATTGGCGGCTTACCAGAAGGACCGTAGGCAGAGAGACAAAGATACAGGTTGCCTGAGTGTCTCTCACAGATGGGTGAATCCCTGCTACCCAGCATCACCCCACCCCAGCACTGGGACTCTACCTGTGTCTGCAGGATGTGGCTCTTCTCTTCAGTGACCCATTGTTCCCCATATGAGTTGCTAGTGAGTTAGAGGTCATCCTCAGTGACCCCCATGATGGGCCGACCCCGTGCCTGGTAGAACTGGAGTTTTGACAAGCATGTGCAGATACTCCTCTGCTTGTGGAGTGGCTGCATCTGGTAAGTTTGCTGTACGTGGAAAGTGTAACTAGAAAATGACTTTCATCTGCCCACCCCATTGGCAGCACCATACACGGTAGAACTGGTATGTCTCCCTCATGGTTGCAGGACTAGCTGGGAGCTACCGTTCACAATTCTTCAGCATCACAAGAGGTTCAAGCCACATGATGGTAGCTCTGAAAACATCAAAATTTAAAATTCAAAGTATAGTTTCTGTTGCTGGCTCTGCAGCTGACTGGGGTCCCACTGTCTCTGATCCCGGGCCAGGGGGTGAGTAGACACAGAACCAATGGCACAGGCTCTGGGAGGTTGTAAACAATCTCGTTTATTAAACAAAGTATTAATGAATAAACTGAGGTACTTATGTGTGTACTTTTTGGCGGGCTCTGCTCCAGCTGCCGTGATGTTTCCTGGTTGGCTCTGGGCCGTATGTCAGCAGTGGTCATCTTGGGGTCCGGTTTCAGGGTTGTCTGGGTCAGGATACTACTGTGCATGTCAGAGTTCTTTGTTTGCTTAAGGCATGGCCCAGAGCTTTCGGCCTTACCTGCCTCAAGTTTCCACAATGTGTGTGGCTTTCCACCATCATAATGTAAACACACAAACAAAAGCGGTAGCCCTGTCTAGCCAATGTGGGTATGTTGAGGTAGGGATGGAGATCTGAGGACTTCCAATCATATCACTATATATATATATATATTCTGGCACACACACATACATGGATGTGTACTTACGCATGTATGTGTGCATGTGTGAGTGCGTCTCCTGCAGGTCTTTGACTAGTGGGGTGTAGGCATCAGAAGGCTTGGGTTTAGGACAAGCCCATGTGAATTACTGGAACTTTCCCTAGTGTTAGCGATGGTGTCACCATGTTCTGAAATCTAGCAACTACAATAGACGTTTCTGGAGCTACACTATGCTTCCTCTGGCACCTGTGAAGTCTCATAAGGCAGGGACATGCTTATCTGTATATAATCATATTTGCGACTTTTGATTAAGGCAATTAGAGATATTTATTTTCATATTTCTAAACAGATGCCCATGCTTTGCTGGTCCCTGTCCTCAGGGACTCTGATGCTCAGGGCATTTCTATTCCCCTTCAGAAAATTCCTTAGGGAAAATTCATTCTTACCTGAAAGAATTCTACCCTGGGAACATCTTTGTTCTCAACATGCTGCCTGGATCTGCTCCGGGCGGGGTGGGAGTGGGGTGACCAGCAGAGGATGCCAAACTTCTCAGTCTCGCCAGAGCCGTCCAGTGTCATAGACTGTGGGCACTGGCACATCAGCCTTTCCCACTTTATTTGTTCATGGATTCTGCGTGGCTCTGTTTTTACTAATGTGTAATCAATGCAGGGGTCTTTCATTCAATTATATCTCTTAAAGAAAATCATGAAACATACCCACTTTTGCTTTTCTCCTGAGTCTGTTGCTAAGGAGAGGAAAACGACCCAGGCATTTCCTTATCATTGTCAGATCCAAAAGAAACTCAGAGGCTGAGCAAGCCTGGAGGTGAGCATGCGCTATGGTGTGCTAACAAGCACCCCAGAGTCAGCTGCCCTAAGTACAGGTGGCTCCCCTCAGCTCTCACCCCACCCCCACCCCAAATGTCTCCTGCTCACTCGCTCGTGGTCTTCCCTCCCCAGCTTCTCAACCCCTTGTAGTCAGTCATCTCTGCCACTCTCTCTCTTGTCTTCCTCTCCTGCCCCTCACTCTTGGGCTCCTTTGCCCTCTCCCCGCCACCCGCCATTACCCAGTACGCTGGCCATTCTCAGTCTACCACCTTACCCTCTGCTCTGGACCCTTCCAGATGCCTCTGTCTGTACTCCCTCAGATCTCTAATAAAAACCTTCCCTTCAGCCAGACTGTGGAGCAACCATGTCTTCAGTTCTTCAGTTTCTGTACTCACTGCTCTTTGTAACGATGGTTGACGCATGAGCAGGAGGATGCTTTAGCCTGCCTCGACTTGGATTCCTGCCTCGTTCTCCAGCGGGCTGGGGTGCAGCAGTGTACCGCCATGCTCTCAGTTTGGAGGAAGTTCTTTTTTTTTCCTTCGTGTTTTTATGATGCACATGTATTATGTGTGTGCACCTATGTGTGTACTCACAAGCCCATTTGTGTGTGTGAGTGTGGGTGTGCACGTGCCACTGCATGCACGTGGAGGTCAGAGGTCAACCTCAGATGTTGGTTCTTCATTTCTTTCTTGCTAGCTGCTTCAGATGCCAGGCTGGCTGGCCTGAGAACGTCTTAGGATTCTCCTTCCTGGACCTTCCAGCTCCCGTAGGAGCACTGGGGTCACAGGTGTGAGCTGCTGTGCCCAGCTTTTACCTATGTTCCGGGGACCAAACTCAGGTCCCCATGCTTGTGTAAAAACTGCTTTAGCCGGTGGGCTGTCTTCCTGGCCCTGGACGGTTCTCTGTAGCGTTTTTTAGTTAACCCGTGAAAGAAGAGCAGTAAAAGGAACAAGCGGGTTGGACAGTGAGCGTCCGTCACCAAGATGCATCTTAGGATGGAAGGGCCCATGTCCTGGTGCCCCGTGTGCTGATTCCATGCTCTTCCTCCACACAGGCCCCTCTCCTAGCTCAATTACCAACCCAGACACCACAACCGCACTGCCCTTCTGGACCCTTTTCATTCTAAGTGCCACCCTGTAAGACCCCCAGAAGCTCCTCGAATCCCTTCCCCCAGGGTCTCATGTTTGAGTCACTGGCAACATGTCCGTTCATTTGGTTCTGTTTCCTGTTGAATCTGGAAGGTGTGTGCATAGCTCACATTTCAGAACCCCACAGCCAGGAGTCAGGAGTCCTCTTGATCCTGAAGCAGAGATCCTAAAGTCTTTGCAGTACTGGGTAGTGTGTCCTGACACTCTGGGAACCCGCCCTCCCCACCCACTCTCTGGCTCAGGCTCAGAAGGTTCCCTGCATTCCTTCTGCACATTCACCTCCTTTAAGCTTCCTTTTCCAGGCCCCTCTTGGTTACAGCATTCAGTCACTTGTTTCATTTGTCAGATATCAGAGGATAGTAATGTGACAGACAGAAACAACAGAGAGACAGACGTACAGACAGTGAGAGAGTGTGAATGTGAATCTGGGCTGCTTCTCCCCAGTCTCAGGGAATCACAGTGACCCCTGCCACTGTGGGGTCCCAATGAGATCCTAATGAGAGTAGCCAAGAATTCCCTCACTCGTGCATTCATTACTCATTCCCGCCTGTCTTCCCACCTAGAGTGTCTATCACACACACAGAGACTCCAGCCAGCTGGGAATTTGCAGTCTAGTGTAAGAGTCTTGCTAAATAAAGCCAGAGCTGTGAGGCAGGTGCTAACTGTAACTAGGAAAACAGGCTGTCTGCCCACTGGAGGGAGGTAACAACTGCAGAGCGGCCAGGAAACCGTTGCCCAAGGAGGGGGAGGTGAGATCGCTGGGGAGCCTTGCATCCCTGCAGAGGGAGGACACAGTCCAGCAACAGGAAATCCTCCCAGTGCAAACAGGCTAAGTGAAGGTTTGGAGGCGCCCAAGCGTACCAGGCACCTGATCAGTGGCAGTTAGCTGAACAGGGCAGAAATGGACCGCGCAGCTGGAAGGGACTTTCAGCACAGGCTCTGACCAGCCTCCAAGGGCTGGATGATGAGGAACCTGAATTCTGTCCCTCCAATCTGTGCTCTTTTCATGCACCATATGCAGTTGCTGGGGGTCTGAGCTGAGATAAACAAACCACAACTGTAAAATACATACTGGATTTCAAAGATGGAGTACCAAAGAAAAAACAATGCTCATACGTGCCTGTGATATTGGTTGCTCATTAAAATGATTATATTTGGGACATGTTGTGTTAAATAAAATACATCTTAGAAATCATTTTTCCTGTTTCTTCTTACTTTTTTATTATTGTTTCAAAACTATTTTTCAGAGATGGGAAGTCTCACTTTGTCCCAGGCTAAAAACCCCTGGACTGAAGTGATCTCCTGCCTCAAGCTACCAAGTAGCGGGGACTACAGACCATGCCAATGCACATGGTCACTTTATTTGAATGTAGCCACTAGAAGTTGGGGACTGTGGATGTGGCTTGCCTTGTGCCTTAGAATACAGGAAGCAGTCAGTAGGTAAAGTGAAGGCGGGTCTGGACAAAGGGACGGTAAGGACAGGGGACAAGGCAAGGCTAAGGCAGAGTGAGCGGTAGGAAGCCCATTGGAGGTTGGGTGAGACACAACTCAGATAAAAGGTAGATAATTACACGACATGAAGGAAGAAGAGGCCACACCCATGACAGGCAAAGCTAGTTAAGCATTTCACGTAAATTAGTCAGTGTTAGGCCGTCAAGAGGGTTCAGCTCAGCAGGTGAAGGCGTTTGCTGCCAAGTCTTAGGACCAGATTTGACCCCTCAGGCACACATGATGGGAAAGAGAAACGACCCCCTCAAGTTGTCCTCTGACCGTCTCTCATGTGCCATGGCACGTGGGCATCCATCCACACACACAAACATGATAAATAAAGTAATAATAAATACAAATATTTCCCTTTCCATATAAAGGAAGCACTGGGCTTCAGGCCAGACTCAGGTAGGTCTTTGCTCTGGCAAGCCAACTCTAAGATGTCATCTTCCTTGGAGCTGGTGGGATAGGAGGAACCAGACGGTGGAGGAGGCCAAGCCTCCCCTGCTGCCTGGATTCCTTGTTACAGCTGGAACCTCAGACGGTGAGAAACAAGAGCGGAAGACCACTAACTGTCCTTGAAAATCGTGCTCCCAGAATCCTTTCCACAGGGCGAAGGCCACACGCAAAGAACTTGGTGATCCGAGGCATGGAAGCCAGAGGGTGCCAGAGCATGACATAAGCTGAGGCCATTGTTTCACAGATCGGGAGAGTCATGGGCCTCAGGAGGCACTTCCCAGGAGGGGACCCTTGGGATCATATAGCAGTGGTAAACAGGTGTTCTCAACCATGTCTGAAGCCACAAAAGACACCATTGGCCTGGCACCTCCCTGAGGCAAAGCATGTCCATACAGCACAGACACCTCACATACATCTCACTCTTAGGGCACATTCTAGACTGCCTCCCTGAAGTCCCAGACACCACACTGTGGCCCGGACTCTGTGAACTCTCCCATCCATCTGCAGCCAACAAGCCTAATGTGGCTTCAGTGGACCATGCACCTCATGTTTCAAGGTCTCTCCACAGGCCATGACTCGGAACCCAAAAGCTGAGGAGGCCCCTAATGACACCCCAAGCAGGGATTGCTGAAACCCAGGCAGGAGCTGGTGAGGACCACATCCTGCCCTGCCCAGCCTGCTCCTCTCAATTAGCTTTGCTGGTGGCCGCATTGGTCATTCACCCATTGCCTGAGGCTGCTGCTTTGCTCCAAAGATAGAACTGGGTATTTCAACAGTCATATGGTCCACAACGACAAGGCTGGTAACAATCTGGCCTTTGAGAAAATGCCGGCTGGCCTATCACTCCCCTGCACCAAAGGTAGATGTAGCTCACCCTGGGGACCTTTACTGATATCTGGATCCATCTGTGGTTGTCATCACTGACAGTGGGGGGCATGTGCTGTGTACTGCATCTGGTAGCAGAGGCCAGAGAAGTTGCTCAACACCCACAACACAAAGGCAGCTCCATGACAAGGCAGCCCCATCCCAAACCATCACTAGTACCAGGGAGCGGAACCTGCTCTAAGCCTGTCACTTGACATCTGCTCTCCCCCAAAGTAGAGGGCCAATGATGGTGTTTCCTAAACTTTCCTCTATGACTGTGAGGGTGACAATAGAAGACGCTGTCCCTGGCAAGGAGGTCCCCCTCCAAGATGTTTCTGTCATCCACTTACCCGTGATCATAATGAGTATGCTGTTCATGGTGCCTGGCCCATCTGAGAATGACTAGTCAGGTTCTGGGGACTGGCCAGTTATGACATTGGTTCTGATATCACAAACCAGCCAAGCCTAACTCAGAAAAACAGCTTTAATTCTATAATCCAGCCTCCAGTGGGGCTCACAGCAACATTGCAAGACATGGAAAAGCTGAATGGCTCCATCTTCTTGGCTCTGTGAAGCCCCAATGCTCTACCCCTCCTCCCTATATCAGCCTAACTGAGCAAAGCAAAGGGCACCTTCAGTTTAGGGTCTGAATGTCTCCAGAGCCTGGGATTTCGAATCTGTAAACTACTTTTCTCCTCCTCTCTCCCTCTCCATCCAGTTCTCCTTTTCCTGGCTCCGGAGCCCCATGGCACAGTAATACACAGCCTCGTCCTCGGGCTGCAGTTCAGAGATCCTCAGATACCCCAGGTTCCTGGCCATGTCTTTGGATCCGGAGAAGCGAGGGGGTATCTTGGGACCCTGGTGCTTGTCTGAGCGTGAGAAATATCTCAGCAGGAACCTGGGAGGGTGGCCTGGATGCTGCTGGTACCAGTAAATGCTGTAAATGTTGATGTTATGGTTGCTGCTCAGGGCACAGGAGAGGCGGATGGTGGTTCCAAGCGAGGAAGAGGCAGACGGTGGCTGATGCAGCGTGGGCTGAGGGCCACAACCTGAGAAGACAGAACTGTGGCCATCACCGGGGCAGAGCAAGGCAAGAGGAGGGGCCAGGAGGCTCTGGGCCCCAAGAGATCCTTACCTGCCAGGTGGGCCACCAGCATGAGCAGGACGGAAGTCCAGGCCATGGCTGATGACCGGCAGCACTCTGCTTCCCACGGCCACTGCTCCTGGGGCCCGTGCCAGCTGGGAAACGCTCTCCTCCCTGCTTTGAGAAGAGGGTCCTTGCACCGCTGGTCCCTGCTCACCACCCTCCCAGGCTTTCTGGGCTCTGCAGGTCACTTACCAGAATGGTCTGATGGCAGCCTTGGTGGCTCTGCCTTTGTCCCGTAGAAGCATACTGCGAGGAAGCACCTGCTAGAAACTTGTGGACCAGAACCCAGGAGCTGGCTGGTGGACTCGTCTCCCTGAGGGAGAGTGACCTCAACTCCCCTGAGAAGCTGAGCCTCTCAGAAAAAGATTTCTTGTTCACGTTTAAATGCCTAGTGAACTGGGACAAGAGCATGCATCCTCAGGGCATAAAAGCACCTCTTCACACAGCAGGAAACCAGGGTCTCAGAGGGAGTGGGGTGCTCTGATGCCTTCTAAGCTCTGAAGAGCCTTCAACTTGGGTCTTTCTGTCCTAGAACAAAGCAGCTTTAAAAAGAAAAAGTAGCAGGGGGCGTATCTTCCTGCCCTCTCTGCTCTCTGCCCACTGCACGGGTGCCTGCTACCGAGTAAACTACACCTCACTCACACGCTGGAGCTGTGTTCTCCTATGGGCCTCTATGTCCAGACAGGAGTTATCAGGAGGTAATTAAGCTTAAATGAGACCAGGGATGGGACCCTGAGCCAGTAAATTGGTGTCCTTGTGAAAATGGAAAAATTGAACAGACGCTGTTGATGAGGCACGTCAAGAAAAGGCCTCCATCTCTATGCCAAGGCATCTTGTGTCAGGTCCTCCTCTAGAATCCTTAGGAAGAGCCTGGTGATAACCTGCCTTTGGACTTTCAGCTTCAGAGACATGAGAGGACCAGTTCTATTGTTTCAGCCACTCAGCATGCAGGACCTTATCCCTTGCAGCCTTAGGCAATGAATCCAGAAGCATCTTACTCTGGTGGGCTACAGTACAAGATGCCATCCTTTGGGTGTCTAATAACAACAGAAATTCCTATTTTACACATTCCAAAACTGCAGAGTCCAAGGGCTCCGGCCAGTTCTGCCTGCTGAAGGCTCGTTTCCTGGCTCACAGACAGTGCCTTCTCCTTCTGACCTCACGTGGCAAAAGGTAAACGGAGCTCTCTGAAGCCCTTTCATAAAGAACTTATAGTCCCCAAAGGCCCCACCTCCCCACATCACCTGGGGAGTTAGTATCTCAGCCTGTGAATAGTACATGACACTCATATCCAAACCGTAGCCAGAAGGGACTCCAGGGTGACCCAAGAGCCGTTCCCACATGCTCATTCTCCGACAAAAAGCTGGAAGTTTCCTGGCCCTTGAATCCCATGCACTGGGTAACACTGAGCAAGTCACCTTGTCTGCAAGTCACAAATGATGGTGGGCACCCACATCTCAAATGAGCCCATGCCCCTTCTCTCCCTAACGTGGAACAGACGTCACCAGTCCTAATCAGCTGGGCAGAGGCTGGAACTTAATCTTTCCCCCACCTCATTGACCAACATCGTCCTCTGCCAAAGGGGTGGGGCAGGCCTCTGTGGACACAGGCACTTTTACCAGCCTTGTCCAGTCATGGCTGTAGCCATGTCTAGGACCTGTTGTTGTTGCTCCTTCCTCCTCATACATCCTGGGAGACAGGGGATGAACCACTGGGTACTGAGTCCCAGGATGAGGGGGAATGTTGTTCACTCATCGACTCATTCCTGCCTCCAGCAGCCCACCCGTGTGTTCGGCTTGTAAAGGTCCTGTTATCAGAGCTAGAGACAGTCCCACTAGTGAACACCGACACTTCACCAGCCCTCTGAGCCCTCTCACCACTGACACAATTGGAGCTTTCTGATCCCTGATGATTCTCAGAGAGGACCTGTGGTTGTCCTTGTCCTTGAGACAAAAGAGGAGCCAAGACCCACACTCAGCCACCGGGAAGCCCTCGTCTCAACTTTATTTTTATAGACTTAACCTCATTCTAGGACCCTCTGTGGTAGTTTGAAAGAAAATAACCCCCAAAGAGAACGGTACTACTAGGAGGCAGGTCCTTGTTTGAGGAAGTGTGTCACTGTGGAGGTGGACTTGGAGATCCCATATATGCTCAAGCCACACCCCGTGAAACAGACCACTTCCTGTTCCCTGAAAGATGGAGAACTCTCAACTCCTCTCCAGCACCACGACTGCCTGCATGCTGCCATGTCCCACCATGATAATGGACTGAACCTCTGAACTGTAAGCAAGCCACTCCAATTAAATGTTTTCCTTTTTAAGAGTTGCTGGGGTCATGGTGTCTCTTCACAGCAATAGAAACCCTAACCGAGACAGAAGTTGATACTAGGGACTGGGGTATGCTATGATAGACCTGACCATGTTTTTGTTTAGAGTAATATGGACCTTGGGACTATGGATTAGAAAAGCAGTTGAATGCTTTAAGTGCTGCCTAATGGGCCATCCTAATAGGAACATGGAAGACAGTGGTGCTGAGTGTAATTTAATGAACTGTGGGGGCTGGCTCAAGAGGTTTCAAAGGGGAAGAATTTTAGTATGTTGCCAGAGATCATTCTTGTGATATTTTGGTGAAGAATGTGGCTGCTTTTTGTCCTTATCTGAAGAGTCTGCCTGAGGCTAAAGTGAAGGGTTTTGGATTAATTCCACTGGCAATCGCTTCTCGGCCTTTTGGCTAAGATCAAGTGTAATTCCACTGGCAGAGGAAATCTCAAAACAACCTAGTAGACTCTGTCATGTGGTTATTAGTGTTAACTCTAATGAAGATTTATGAAAAGCAGCAAGCTGAGCAAATAAAAATATAAAATGTACAGATTGAGAAAGGGAACACCAGGAAGTGGAATGGAGCAAAATCCTGTGTTCAAGGAGATAAACGGATTAAGAAATGGAATAAAGGGAGTGGGCAAGATTCCACCCAGCTGTTTCCAACTTGTAAAAAGGAACTAAAGAAAAGTTTAGAGCTGGGTGTGGTGGTGCACACCTTTGATCCCAACACTCAGAAGGCATAGGCTGGCGGATCTCTGAGTTAGAGCCCATCCTGGTCTAGAGATCCAGTTTCAGGACAGCAAAGCTTAGGCAGTGAAGGACAGAAAGCTGGTGAAGATGTAATTGAAGGGGGGCCATGTTCCAGCCCCAATAAGCAGCAGAATTTGGCAGCTTTGGCCTCATGGTTCTGACTTTAGAGTCAAGAATAGAAGAAAGGGGGTATGGAATAAAGCTGCTGAGGCCAGGCAGGTGTCAGGGTGTCCCTGAATGGAGGCTAGAGAGGCCATTGTGTGAAGATGCGAAGTTGAAGCCTGAATTGCCTTGGAGACCCCAAGATACTGGAGAGCCATGGGACACCCACTAAGGAGAGCTGCTAACAGGGAGTGGAACCAGCCTGAGAGAGAAGTGTGTTGCAGTCAACAAAGCTGAAAGGAGTTGGAGATCTGAAGAGCATTTTGGCGTCAGACATGGAGAGGCAGAGTTTAGAGTTTGCCCAGCTGGGTTTTGGTCTTGCATTGATCCAGTATTTCCTCACTATGCTCCCTTCCTATGTTTTGCAATGATTTTGTATATCCTGTGCCATTATAAGTTGGAAGTATGTGATGGGTTTGTTTTATTTTATTTTATAGGAGATTACAGTTAAAGAGATTGCATAAATCTCAGAAGAGACTTTGAACTTTAGACTTTTAAATAAGTCTGAGACTGTGATAGATTACAGGGACTTTTGTTTTTGTTTTTGTTTTTTGTTTTTCGAGACAGGGTTTCTCTGTGTAGCTTTGCGCCTTTCCTGGATCTCGCTCTGTAGACCAGGCTGGCCTCGATCACAGAGATCCACCTGGCTCTGCCTCCCGAGTGCTGGGATTAAAGGCATGTGCCACCTCCACCCGGCTGATTATGGGGACTTTTGAAGTTGGATTGAATACATTTTTGCATTATGATATGGCTACAAGCCTTTGGGGGCCAGGGAGTAGAATTTGGTGGTTTGAAAGAAAATAGCCTTCAAAGAGAATGGCACTATTAGTAGATGTGGTCTTGTTTGAGGAAGTGTGTCACTGTGGAGGCAGGCTTTGAGACCTCATATATGCTCAAGCTACACCTAATGAGAAAGACCACTTCCTGTTGCCTAAAAGACCTAGGACTCTCAGCTACTTCTCCAGCACCATGTCTGCCTGCATGCTGCCATGTCCCATCGTGATAATACACTGAATCTCTGAATTGTAAGCAAGCCACCTCAATTACATGTTTTCCTTTATAAGAGTTGCTGTGGTCATGGTGTCTCTTCACAGCAATAGAAAACCTGACTAAGACAGCCTCACAACACCCACCTGGAAAAACTAGTTTCAAGTGGATACTATGTGTGAGAGGAAGTTTCTGGAGCCTCCTAGGCCCTACAGGAGATGGTTCCGGCGCCTGAAATATTTGGGTTGGGAAGGGGTCACACACTGTTGACTGATGCATTCTCTTGGCTTTGCAGCCTTTCCCCACCTCTGTCCTCTCAGCCATGGCCTCACCCAGCAGTTAGACTCACAGACAGTCAGGTATGACACCTTGGTGGAGTGGATATATTCTATACTTCTCCCAGGCTATATACAACCTTTTTTTTTTTTTTTTTTTTTTTTTGGTATTTTCGAGACAGGGTTTCTCTGTGTAGTTTTGGTGCCTGTCTGGATCTCGCTCTGTAGACCAGGCTGGCCTCAAACTCACAGAGGTTCGCCTGGCTCTGCCTCCCATATACAACCCTTCTTTGGACCAAAACATGGTTATTGATACAGACTTCAAGGTCTACAGAACCCCAGGCTACCAGGACCCCATTCAACCCTGCTGCCCAGTTGCAGATACTTTGTAGACGGTTTTTATCATTGTTGTATAACAATACCTGTGAGTTGATACATTCCATCCTTCAGGGATGCTCCTTCAGTCACAGGATGTTTCAACGGGAGGCTCCTTAAGACTCCAGAAGTAAACGTGAGACCAAAACAGGAATAAGAACAATACATCTTGCAAGTTAATGTGAGACCAAAACAGGAAAAATAGACCTGGCAGGTTAAGGGTTCTGTTTGCAGTTAAGACAGTTAAGAATAAGTTCCTGTTTGTTCTGTGTGTGTTTGATCCCTCTGTACTGGATGTGCTTAATCACAAGTGGGTGGGAGGTATGTGGGCAGGAACTATGTCGGGATTATGCTTGCCCCTGATCGGATGGATGTAAACGGGAGGTATGCAGGCAGGAAATACGTATGAATATATGATTGCCTCATTGGACCCAATTGGAAATATGGCAGCATTGTGATTGTGCCTTTGTAAGACTCAGCAAAAAGTGACTCGTTGCCATTTCTGGGAACCCGGAAATGGACCTGGCCTGAGTCCATCATCCTGGCCAGTGTCTAATTAAAGCTTGCTTCAAATTTGGCTCAAAAATTTTGAAACTGGTCTTTCTCAATTTTCAGGATTAAGAATAAACAACTCAGAACCTTCAGGTAGTTCCTGAAACTAACCAGATTCACTAGGTCCCTCCATCCCCAATCTTGTATAAGCAGTGAGAACTGCTGAGAAACACACAGAGCTGCTTGGAAGAGGCCCAGACCAGTAGAAAGGACATTCTCCAATCTGTTGAGCTGCCTGCTAGTTGCTCCAGGTTTCCAGCTTTCCTGAGTTGTGATGGCTAACATTACATTTAAGGTTTATTTACTATGCTTAAGATATACATATATATGAAACAAAAATGTCACAGTATGTAAAACCCTCGTTTGTATAGGCTGTACCTTGTCAGCCCACTAACCCTTTTCCCAAATGTTGAAGACTATTCTCAAAATTGACTGATCTTGAAAATTTTGCTGTTCTTGAAAGATAACAAGTCATAAGATTAGCCACTATTCCTACTTTGGTAATCAAGCTTGCTTACTTCAAGACATATATGTTAAAATTAGCCTCTGCTGGGTGTGGTGCCACACACCTTTAATCCTAGCATTCTGGACGGAGGCAGAGGCAAATGGATCTCTGGGTTCAAGACCAGCCTGGTCTACGGAGGGAGTTCCAAGACAGCCAGAGCTACACAGAGAAACCCTGTCTGGAAAAACCAAAACATATGGCTCGGTGCTGCATCTTAGGAGTGCTTTTGGGTGTTGTCCTGGTGCTGGTATCTGAATAAAATGTCTCTTCTTATTGAAATGTATTCATGGTTATAGTGAATCTCTGAGCCACCCCAGACCCATAACATTTGGAGGTTCCAGTGAGATCTGGGTGTTCAGCCTGATTCGGGGTTTTCTTCTGACCAGTCTTGGGCCCTGGGGCTCCAGTGAACTGGGAGCCGGAAAAATCAGACAGGCCCAGCATTTAGAGAGAGCCACCAGTTCCTAATCCCTATTATCCATACAAAGGCCTTGGGAGCCTGAGGGCTTCTGGCATACTGGGAGCTGAGAGAGCCTATGGGCCCAGCATTTGGAGGAGGCCACCTACATGTCCTCACCGTTCAGACTGAAAAGGAGGCATCTGAAAGCCTCTGGAGGTGTAGGTAATGATCCTTTCTGTCTGCAGTGCATCTGTGGGACTCATGGGAAGGCTGAACACAGTGTTGATTCCTGAGTCAGAGGGACCCTCAGGACACTGGAGGGCCCTGTTTGGGTTTGAAAGAATCAGTTCTGGAAATAGGAGGTGGCCACCAAATCATAGTTTTGTCTGTTTGTTTTATGTTGTATGGATTGTTTGCTATGTTATTTTTTATTTTTGAAAATAATTTTAAAACAATGGGTCAAAATCTTCAGTTCAGAAAATACCACCGATCTGTGTCCTATGGTTGTGGCTTTGTTTTTGCTGTCTCCATTCCTTGTGTGTGTTTCTGTGCCTCCATTAACCTTTTTCAGTTATGGGCATGGGAACCAGACCAAGCAAGGGACAGAGAGAGTGAGGACATGAGCAGCTCCTTACGAGTACTTCTCTCAGCTCTCTCCACTGTCCGCTGTCTGTAGCCAGGGCTGGAACTCTGGCTGCCACCAGCCCGCACCACCCACCAGCTGGCAATAGAGCCCCCACGCCCCACCCCGCTGGCCACCCCATATATAACCCCCAACTCCTGCCTCACATGTCCCCAAATCCAAGGCTGGCCACGGCCTTGCTGGGAGCCTCCACGACGCTTTGTTTTAATTAAACAGATTCTTCTGGTCCATACCAGTTCTGCTAGGTGCCCTCTGAAAGCCGTGGCCCGACCGGGGCTGCCACTGGGGCCGCTGGGGCCATTACCGCTCTTTCCACCCTTTGTTAGCCAGGGCTCAGATTTTTCTCTCTCTAAGCCTTCTTTGTTCTCAGCTCGCTCTGGTCCTTCCTCCTGTCCCTGGACTCAGGTTTGCAGAGACGTAGGTGTCTTTTAGGTCATGATTGTGGTGAATCTCTGAGCAATCTCAGACCCATCACAGAGCTGTCACCCATGCTGCAGGGGGCTTTGGAGAAGCAACTGTCCTTGAGTCATTTTTGTTCCTGTAATAACCCAATGAAACTCACTGGGTTACTATTGCTGTTTGTCTTTGTTCTTTTGGGGGGGCTGCCACCCAGCTCCCAAATAAATCACACATGGAGGCTTATTCTTACTTCTGAATGCCTGGCCTTAGCCTGGCTTAATTTTCTTAACTTAAATGATCCCATCTACCTTTTGCCTCTGGGCTTTTCCTGTTCTCTTACTTCTGTAAATCTTACTCCATGACTTGCTGGTTGTGTAGCTGGGTGGCTGGCCCCTGGAGTCCTCCCTTCTCTGACTGCTAGATCCCTCTCTCAGATTTCTCCTTCTATATATACTTCCTGGCTGCCAGCCCTGCCTATCCTTTCTTCTGCCATTGGCCATTCAGCTCTTTATTAGACCATCAGGTGTTTTAGACAGGCACAGTAACACAGCTTCACAGAGTCAAACAAATGCAACATAAACAAAAGTAACACACCTTACAATAATATTCTACAACAGTTTACCAAGCTGGGCTGTGGGGGTGTCCTTGCTTTGGGCTGTTGTGGCTCTCCACAGTGTCACCTAACAATCACCTACATGGTCACCCAGGACACTACGGTTTCAAACAATGACGGACCAACTCTGTTGGTTGCAGAGCGGCCTTCTGGTTCCACCTGTGATCATGTGTGTGGTCAGTGGTGGCCGCAGCAAGTGGACTGCGAGGTCCCAAAAGGTAGCTCATTCTTCTTCTGTGGCTCAGATCTCAGCAAGAGCTTCCCACCCCATCAGGACCCCTTGGCCCCCAGTTCTCCTGTACACATTTCTGTTCCCTTTCCATTTCATGGAGGATCCCTACCACACCCCATCCTCTGAAGGGTTCGCCTCATATCTCCCTTCCCTTTCTGCTCCTCTCACATGGTGCTAAGCCACACCGGCTCCAGCCACACCGGCTCCAGCCATCTGCTACTGTTGGACCTTTGCCTACATTCTCCCGATCCTCCCAGAACAAGGCTTCCTCTTTCCAGTGTCACCTGCTCAGTGGTTAGCCTTCTGTTACATGACAAACTACAGTGACGAATAGCTGTAAACAAGGTTGTTTTTGGCTTCTGGTTTCAGAGCTTCCAGTCCACGGTTTCTGCTCCTGGAATGAGGCGGCACATCATAGCAGAAGTAGGTGCTGGAAGAAACCTGTTCACTGCATGACACCTGGAAACAAAGAAGGACCTGAGGTCCCAGCACCCATTTCAAAGGCATGTCACCAGTGACCTAACTTCCCTCCCTTAAGCCCCACATCTTAAAGGTCCGGTCTACCATCTCCCAATAATGCCACAGGCTAGCAAGCCAGCTTTTAACACAGCCATTGGAGGACATTTAAGATCCAAACCATAACAGCAGTCTTACCTGACTGTCTGAGGTAGATACACACAGCATACATGTTTTATTAATTTTGCTCAAGGTAGAGCACTTGCTTAGCATGCACAAGGCCCCAGGTTCAATCCCCAGTACCTTAAAAGATAGAAAAAAAGCCTTTGAGAAGCAGCAGTCATTCCAATGAGTTCTCATGGGTATGGGGAGTTTGGTTGTTTGTAGCTTAAACAATACTCTGTTTTATCTGTTCACAGATATCATGACCGTGATCTTTTTTTTTTTTTTTTTTTTTTTTTTTGTGTGTGTGTGTGTGTGTGTGTGTGTGTGTGTGTGTGTGTGTGTGAATTTATGACACTCAGGGACTGGTCTTTATGAAATTGCTTATTTCCCCAGGAGCTAAGATCCAAGGCTAGCTGACATCCCAGCCTCCACAGGCTAGCTGACATCCCAGCCTCCCTAGGCTAGCTGACATCCCAGCCTCCCTAGGCTAGCTGACATCCCAGCCTCCCTAGGCTAGCTGACATCCCAGCCTCCCTAGGCTAGCTGACATCCCAGCCTCCCTAGGCTAGCTGACATCCCAGCCTCCCTAGGCTAGCTGATATCCCAACCTCCCTAGGCTAGCTGATATCCCAGCCTCCACAGGCTAGCTGACATCCCAGCCTCCCTAGGCTAGCTGACATCCCAGCCTCCCTAGGCTAGCTGACATCCCAGCCTCCCTAGGCTAGCTGACATCCCAGCCTCCCTAGGCTAGCTGACATCCCAGCCTCCCTAGGCTAGCTGACATCCCAGCCTCCCTAGGCTAGCTGACATCCCAGCCTCCCTAGGCTAGCTGACATCCCAGCCTCCACAGGCTAGCTGACATCCCAGCCTCCCTAGGCTAGCTGACATCCCAGCCTCCCTAGGCTAGCTGACATCCCAGCCTCCACAGGCTAGCTGACATCCCAGCCTCCCTAGGCTAGCTGACATCCCAGCCTCCCTAGGCTAGCTGACATCCCAGCCTCCACAGGCTAGCTGACATCCCAGCCTCCCTAGGCTAGCTGACATCCCAGCCTCCCTAGGCTAGCTGACATCCCAGCCTCCCTAGGCTAGCTGACATCCCAGCCTCCACAGGCTAGCTGACATCCCAGCCTCCCTAGGCTAGCTGACATCCCAGCCTCCACAGGCTAGCTGACATCCCAGCCTCCCTAGGCTAGCTGACATCCCAGCCTCCACAGGCTAGCTGACATCCCAGCCTCCCTAGGCTAGCTGACATCCCAGCCTCCCTAGGCTAGCTGACATCCCAGCCTCCCTAGGCTAGCTGACATCCCAGCCTCCACAGGCTAGCTGACATCCCAGCCTCCCTAGGCTAGCTGACATCCCAGCCTCCACAGGCTAGCTGACATCCCAGCCTCCACAGGCTAGCTGACATCCCAGCCTCCCTAGGCTAGCTGATATCCTGTGTGATGGCAGCCATTCCTCTTCAGCTCATATGACCCAGGGCAGAGCAACCCACTTAGAGCTCCCACCCCTCTCCTGCTCCACCCTCACTGGGGCCTCTTCAGAACCTTCATTATGCTATGCATGGTGGCTATCTCTCTGAATGCCCACTTGAGAGTCTTATCAGTGGCTTTCTGTGGCCATGAGCCTATAATTCTACAAAATTCTGCTGGATGTAGTGGCACACACCTTTAGTCCCAGAACTAGGAGGCAGAGGCAAGTGGGTGTCTGAGTTCGAGGCCAGACTGGTCTATACAGTGAGTTCCAGGACAGCCAGGGCTACATAGACAGACCCTGTCTCAAAATAAATAAGCAAAACTCTTCTGAAGGGCAATTCACCTCTTTTCTAGAGACCTGCATTTTCTTAGATGTGATACTCTCCTCAGTCTCACTGACACATTGTCACTTCATTCTATTTGAAACAACCTGTTGGGTGACGGCATTTTTTTTTACACTTTGTGTGTGTGTGTGTGTGTGTGTGTGTGTGTGTGTGTGTGTGTGTGTGTGTGTGCGTTATGTACACTGTGGTCAGAAGAGGGCTTCAGCTCCACTGGAACTGGAGTTAAGGGTGGTTGTGAACTACCACGTGGGTTCTTCTCTGCAAGAGCGAGAAGCACTCCCAACTGCTCAGCCATCTTTTCAACCCTAGGTGTTGCTGCTGTTGCTTAAGTGGTCTAATGACCTGAGTCAGCCCTGCCTGCCTCCCACCAGACCCAGAGCAAAGGTGGAAGTTCCCCCAAGACGACTCAAGGAGCCATGGGTCATTTTGAGATCATCGGGCTCGGGTGAGTCCCTGAGCCGCCCACTTGGGCTCCTTCTTAGGGCCATGTCTTACTCCCTCCTTCTTCACCAAGGGCTCTGTTACTGTCCTGGGCTTCCATCTGTGATCTGAGAATCCGGGCCAGGACAGGCCTTGGGGATGAGTGCCACTGTGTCCTCCCGCCCTTCAGGTGGTGCAGCCTGTGCCGCAGCCTCATTGAGTCATCAGGGATGAAGGACTTCCCGGGCGTCTGTTCATCACAGTTCTGTGCCCTGTCTTTTCTCACTGCCACCATCTGAGATGACAGCTCACTGAAGAGTGCAGGTGGAGCACCCATGCTGCCCTATAGGACCTGCCCTCCTTTGGCAGCCACTGGGAGCACCATGGCAACAAGTCCTGCAGCTCCGACTGAGCTATGCTCTGCACATCTGCAGTGTGCCAGTCTGCCTGCAAGGAGAGCCTGGCCGTGGGATCTGCCCCCTTTCCTCCCAGCTGCCTCTAACCAGCTCCTGCCAGCTGGTTGGCAGGCTACCGGATATCCCCAGCATGAGACTCGGGGGCCCAGCGAGTGAAGTTTCAACTGATGCTGAGCTGGGGCGGAGTGCAGGGCAAGGGAATGCCTGGCAAGTTGGAAGGCATGGCTAACAGTAACCAGAACTGTGAGGCTGACACTGACGGCTTAACTGGCGCCGTCTATCTCGTTGCCACACCATTCCTTCCCTGAAATTAGAACCACCGTCCTAGGGATTCCGACAGACTGAAGGCCAGCTGCGCTCTGGGAACCTCCAGGCTTTCAGCACCAGATGGGACTGCTGAGATCGCCATTCTCACAGATTTAGCAAATATTGGATTGTTGGCCTCTCTAGTGTGAGACAGCCATTGTTGGACTATCTGGACCGCGTCATGTGAGCCAATCTAATAAATCCCATGGACATAATTGCTCTATCTGTTCTGTTTCTTTGGAGAGCCTGACTAGTGCAAAGCCCCAGGCGCCCCTGCCGCCCCCCGCCACCCGACAGTTACAAGGCTTTGTGAGGGCACTGCCAGGAGAAGCAACAGATGCCTCCAGTCCATCCCCTTACTCCCCAGCTCCCCGCTTTTCTGGGCCTTTCAGGTTCAACTCAGCCCTGCCTTCAGATGTAGAGCAGGTTTGCCTTCATTCACAGCACCTGGGGCCTTGAGGGTGTGGCCTTGCTCCATCACTCAGAGGGAAACAACAGCCAGCCAGCAGCAGCAGAGCCAGAGGGCTAGACTTCCTGTTCCGCTGCAAGTACCAGGTAGGGACCACTCAGGTTTTGGACTCCTCTTTGCTCACTCCTCCCTCCCAGTGAGCAAGTTTAGGACCCTCCACTCCCAGATCTGGCAGGGAGTGGATCCAACTGGCCCTTCCATGGGCCTTTTGGAAGCTAGAGGAGCTCTCTGCAAACGGAGCATCCGTCAGGGTGTTCCAGGGCCTCTCTCACCCTACTCTGTAATTCCAGTGTGTTCAGACAAATCAGCCAACATCACAGCCTGTTCACATTCTTCTGAAACACCCTATTGTGGGGGGGCCCCAAACAGGGGACCACACAGCTGCCATGACAGGCTTACTGGCAGGTACCACCCGGTCCCCAGAAAAAGCCATAAGCTGACCCCACCCAGGGGAGGACCAGTATCTAAGGGAACATTCCAAACATTCACAACACACATCTACACCCCTAGACAAATGTCAGCCAATCAGGGTCCTGAACCCTGGAAATCCCCTCAACCCAACCACTGCTATGATAAAAACCCTACCCCACCCAGGCTTGGAGTTCTCTGCTCACTGCTGCATTGGAGAGACAGAGAGACCAAGCTCTGAGCTTAAGAAAAAGGCTCTTTGCTTTTATATATGGGATTCAGTCTCCGTGGTGGTCTTTTGGGGGTCCCTGTGATCTGAGTGTAACAACTATCACTCTTCCAAGGGTCTTGATTGACCTTAATGAGACCCCTCTGCCTTCTTGCAACATTCTAGGGCACTGGTTCTCAACCTGTGGGTTGCAACCCCTTTGGGGAGGGTTGAACAATCCTTTCACAGGGGTAGCATATCAGATGTCCTTCATACCAGTGGCAAAATTACAGTTATGAAGTACCAACGGAAATGATTTTACAATTGGGGGTCACCACAATGTGAGGAACTATTAAATTAGGATGGCAGCATTAGGAAGGTTGAGAACCCCTGCCCTAGAGGTTTGCCAGCCTCCACCTCACTCAAGGAGACCTGCTTTGGTTTCAGTTAGCTGCTGCATGTGTTAAGCTAGCTGGCCTGAGAGCTTCCAAGGGTTTTTTGTTTTCTTTTTTGGTCTCTGCCTTCCATCTTAACCACAGAAGCACTGGGATCACAAGTAGACATATTAGGGGTAAGCCTCCTCAGATGGGCTAATGCACTGGATAGGAAGGAAGTCTCTGAGGCAAGACAGATTGATGGCTTATCCTCAAACACTTAACTGATGAGTGTGCACTAAGAGCTCACAGCTCACAAACCTGGCAGGAGAGATACCATGATCAAGCAGGTGGTTTCCCAAGGGCGAGGCTCACCCAGTGCATTTGGGGTGTGTTGACCCCTGCGATTTCCCCAAATTTGGGAAACTCAACTGCATAATCTATGGTAGTGGGGGACTGCGTTCGCGCTCTCCAAAAAACAAACAAATAAATAAATCAAAGAGTTCACATACTGAGACAAGAGTTTCTCCTGAAAGCCACCAAGGTTAACATCTGTTAATATCCTTGGTTTTAAGGATAAGGAAAAATCTAGTAATGACAGAGCCAAAGCTGTTTGGGGAAGTTCCAGGACACCCTGATCAAAAACTGGAGAAGAGGTATCCCACACCTGGCATTAGACCATTTCTTAACTGTGTTGTTTGTTAAATTATTAAAAATATGAGAGAATCGAGGCTGCAGAGGCTCCTGAGAGACCCACAGAGGCTTTGCAGGGAGATGAGGTGTTGAAGGAAGAGTCTGCAGAGCACGCAGAATCTCGAACTAAAACAACAGCAGGTTTTATGGGAAGACGCTTTTACAAAGTGGTTTCATGGAATTGGAAAAAAAAAAAAGATGGCAGAATGGAGCCGCGTGCAGGGACAAGTGTGGAAACATGGCTGTAAACGACGCAGGCATGTTGTTGCTGAGTGGGGCCCACCCTCAGGCTGCTGGCAGGCTCAGGCCACCACCACATCCCTGTCGACCTGTTCCAACCACAGGCCTGGCCCACTGCTTGGAGCCTCTGCGGCTGCAGCTGCATTCACTGCTCACAAGGCTGGGGGGAGGAAAGCACGCACAGGGCTATGGTACAGCCAGCAGGGGCCTGCAAACACAATGGTTTCGCGCGGAGTACCAACTAGCAGGGTGGCCAGTGCCAAGGGCAGGGTGGTGTGCCGCAGCCTGGAGCTCTCCCGGTCCTGGCCCTGACACAGCCGCATGATCACCCTGACTTTGAGCAGCAGCAGCAGGATGTCTGAGATGAGGAATGGTTCATTTTCTGGATTGAGTCTCCTCTGAGGGACTTTTGTGGTCCCTGCTGCAGCCAGAGGCCATGTTGGTGTCTGTGACCCATGCTGCTGTGGGAAACCATGTTGATGTGTATGATCCGTGCTACTGCTGGAAGGCATGCTGATGTCCATGGTCTGGGCTGCTGCAGGAGACCATGCTGAGGTCCGTGGTCCATGTTGCCACTGGAGACCATGCTGATCCGGGCTGTGATCTGGCTGTGATCCGTGCTGCCTCTGGCTGCAATAGGCAAGAAAGCTTCTTTCGCATTGTTATCAATGACTGCAAACTCATAACTGAAAATGAGAGACATTGAAGGGTTCTGTAACAACCTCTCCCCTGACACACACACACACACACACACACACACACACACACACACACACACACACCAAGAACAAGAAGAAACAGTCCAGACAGGAAGCTGTTGAAGAGCGTCTTTGAAAATTGTAATAACGATGCTCAAGTGTAGCTCTTCACAGTGATGGCCTCTGGCAGGGTGCAGGTGGGGAAGGACTCAGTTTTCTCTAAGGGCCGGCCACTGGGAGTTGGACTCCAGTGAGTGTGTGAGCAACACAAATTGGAGTTGGTGGGGCTTTGGAGAGGGTGCAAATGTTGGAGTGTGGACCTGGGAGGAAAGGGAAGGGAGTGTGATCAGGGTTCATTGTACTAAATTCCCAAATAACTAATAAAAATTATTAAAATGTAGGTTCTTTGTATACTGAACATGAGTCATTAACCAACTACCTGATAAACATGTTTCCTCTCCATTTGTAGCTTGCTCTTCATGCTTCTAATGATAGTCTGTCTTAGTCTGCTCTATCAGATAAGGCTCAAGCCTAGGAGAGGCTAGGGATGTAGTTTTCACAGTTCTAGAACCTGCAAAATGCAAGTTCATGATACCAGCATGCTTATGCCTGTCAGGCCCAGTCTCCAGGACGCTGTCCCTGCTTCTGTTCCTCTTTTGGGGAAGAATGTTGTGTTCTTATGTAGAAGGGTGTAAAAACCCCAAGCTGCACCAACAAGCTTTTTTATAGTACACCTACAGGGATGTTGCTGGAGTTATCGCCAGTCCCGCCTGGGCCTGCAGCCACTCAGACCCAAATAAACACACAGATGCTTATATTATTTAAAATGTTTGGCCTAATGGCTCAGGCTTCTTGCTATCTGTTCTTATATCTTAAATTAACCCATTTCTATCAATCTATAAGTTGCCACGTGGCTTGTGGCTTACCAGTACTTTCACATCATGCTTCCTCCGTCTCTGGCTGGCAACTCCTGACTCAGCCTTCCTGTTACCAGAATTCTCCTCTCTGCTTATCCCGCCTATACTATACTTCCTGCCTTGCTACTGGCCAATCAGCATTTTATTGATCAATCAATCAGAGCAACACATTCACAGCATCCCCAACACACAGATAGTGTCTTCACGACCCAAACAAATCCCCAAAATACCCCATCTCCCAACACTGCCATACTGAGGATTCTTTCCACATGAGTTTTAGAGGAGACAAAAAAAAAAAAAAAAACTCTGAATGTACCCAATAGGGTACACACAGAAGGGCAAACAGTTTTGGTAGAGCTCAGCTTACCTGTTTATTCTCTGTATTGGTGAGTTTTTGTCAATGTGACAGATTATAGTTGCCTGGAAAAAGGGAATATTAATTGAGGAATTGTCTTCATCAGATTGGCCTGTGGGCTTGTCTGTGGGGCATTTTCTTGATTAATGCTTGATATGGGAGGGCCCAGCTTCCTGTGAGGGGTGTCACCTCTGGGCTGGTGGGTCTGGGCTGTATAAAAGGCAAGCTGAGTCAGCCTTGGAAAATAAGCGGAAGGCAGTGTTCCTCCATGGCCTCTGCTTCAGCTCCTGCCTCCAGGTTCCTGCCTTGAGTTCCTGCCTGCCTGACTTCCTTCACGATGGGATAAAGCTGTGGACTGAAGTAAACTCTCTCCTCGTCAGTCACTTCAGTGATGGTGTTTATCGTGGCAACAAAAAACAAACCAGAACATTTTCTAAGGCATTGGGAGTCCTCCGAGAACACTCAGTGTACCCCAAGGTCATGAGAAATTTTGAATTTTCTTTTGTAGTCTTGTTTATTGAAAAAACTGTCCATCTCTGTTGAATTTTATTTTATTTTATTGTCCTGCTGGGGGTTGAACCCAGGACCTTCACATATTAGGCAAATGCCCTCCCATGAAGTTACACTCTCACTCCCCAGTGAATCTTTGGTTTAAAAAATAATTACTTGCTGTGGTGGTTTGTATAGGAGTGGCCCCCAAATACTCATGTCTTTGAATGCTTGGCCCATAGAGAGTGGCACTATTAGGAGATGTGGCCTTGTTGGAGGAAGTGTGTCACCGTGGGGGTGGGCTTTGAGGTCTCCTGTGCTCAAGCTACCCCCAGTGTGGTCTCCTTCTGCTGCCTGCAAAATCAAGATGTAAAACTCTCAGCTCCTTCTCCAGCACCATGTCTGCCTGTACACTGCCATGACAATAATGGACTGACCCTCTGAACTGTACACCAGTATGCATTAAATATCTTCCTTTATAAGAGTTGCTGTATCACGGTGCCTCTTCACAGCAATAGAAACCCTAACAAAGACACTTGACCAAAACTATGAAGATTTATTTTGACTCTGCCTTCCTCCAATCCTTGATTTCTGAGGCTCACTGGGGTGTCTGTAGGAAGTGGCACTGGTACTTAGACTTTGTAGTTCTCAGAATAGGTTTGGGAATGAGGTGCTTTGGGTTTTCTCATAGATTTGAAGATTAATTTGTCAATTTCAACAAAAACCTGCTGAGGTTTGATAATATTTGCTGATGACTTTGGGAGTCGGGGGAGGGAATGGGAGGAGAGGAGGGAGGGGAAACTGGTCTGTATGTAAAATAAATGAAAAAATGTTAATTACATAAAATAATTTTTTAAATTAACTAAATAAAATTTAAAAATTTTTTAAAAAGAATTGCCATCTTGTTTTATTAAGTCTTTTAGGCACTCACTGTCTCTAACTGGACTCTTCTTTTCACTTTTAAATATCATTTGTGTGTGTGTGTGCGTGTGTGTGTGTACATGTGTTTTGCTTGCATCTATGTCTGTGTGTGTACCACATGCCTGCCTGATTCCCTTGGAGGAGAGAAAAGTGTGTCAGATCCCTTGGAACTGGAGTTGTAAACAGTTGTGAACCACCATATGGCTGCTGAGAATCAAACCCAGGTCCTCTGCATGAACAGCCAGTGCTTTTAATGTCATTTGTTTTGGGAATCTCTGGAATATGCACTCCAACACCAATGAGAATGAGAGGAGAGCTATCACCAGTGGACTGAAGCCAGGTGTCTTAGTTAGGGTTTCTATTGCTGTGAGGAGACCATGACCACAGCAACTCTTACAAAGAAAACATTTAATTGAGGTGGCAGCTTACAGTGCAGATGTTCAGTCCATTATCATCATGGCGGGACATGGCAGCATGCAGGCAGACATGGTGCTGGCTACATCTTGATCTGCAGGCAACAGGAAGTGGACTGTGACACTGGGAATGGCTTGAGCATAGGAGAACTCAAAGCCTGCCCCCACAGTGACACACTTCCTCCAACAAGGCCACACCTCCTAATGGTGCCACTCCCTTTGGGGGCCATTTTCTTTCAAACCACCACACCATGATAACTGAAAAGCTTCAGTCCCAAGTCCAGTCTGCATTCTCAATTTATTCTCTAAAACCACAAGGTGGGGTGAGCAAGCAAGCAAGGAGGACTTTTTCCAGAAGCATACATAGCAGTTAGCTTTTTGCTTTTCAAAGGCAGATGTTATAGTTGACAGGTGTGGGATTTTGTGGTCAGGTTGCTAAGAGCAAAGACTGCCTTGGGGCTGGGACTTCTCAGTTGCCTTGGCCCCTGTCATTCTGTTCCAGGTCGTGAAGTTAAGCTTGGCAGTGAGCAGTGCAAGCAATGCTTTAAGTACCTCACTAAACAAATCAATAAATCAGTATCTAATAGATGGTCTGAGGGTGACCCTATTGAGGACACCTAGTAATGGAGGATATGCAGCCTGAACTGGCCATCTTCTATAACTAGGCTAGGCTCCCAGTGGTGGGACTGGGAGACCAACCCAGCCACAAAACCTGTACCTACAATCTATCCCGTCTGCAAGATGTGCTGGGGCAACCAACGGTGGCTCTGAGCTTGTGGGTATTAGCAACCAATGGTTGATCTAACTTGAGGCTCACGCCACAAGAGGGAGCCTGTCCTAATTAGGGTTTCTATTACTGTGAAGAGACACCATGACCACAGCAACTTTTATAAAGGAAAACATTTAACTGGGTGGCCCACTTACAGTTTCAGAGGTTTTGTCCATTATCATCATGATGGGACATGGTAGCATGCAGGCAGACATGGTGCTGAAGAAGGAGCTGAGAGTGGAGAAGGAGCTACATCTATCCCACAGGCAACAGGAAGTGGTCTGAGACACTGGGCGTAGCTTGAGCATTTATGAGACCTCAAAGCCCACCCCCACAGTGACACACTTCCTCCAACAAGGCTATAGCTACTCTAATATAGCCACACCTCCTAATAGTACCACTCCCTATGTGCCTATGAGGGCCAATTACATTCAAACTACCACAGAGCCCATGCCTGACACTGCCTGGATGGCCAGGATTTGGAAGCTGGATGGCTCAGAGACCTAGGGTAGAAACAAACATAACTGACAAAAAAAAGTCAATGAAATGATTCCTAAAGATATTCTGCTATAATCATAGGGTCATTTGTTTTCTTGATGATAGCCATTCTGGTTGGTTTAAGACAGAATTCCAAAGTGGTTTTAATTTGCATTCCATTGATGACTAAGAATGTTGAACACTTCAAGTATATATTGGCCATTTGTATTTCTTCTTTTAAGAACTGTCTATTTAATTAATCAGTCCATTTATTGATTGGATAGTTTGGGGTTTTGTTGATTAACTTTTTATCTCTTTATATATTCTAGATTAAAACCCCTTTGTGATGTGTAGTTGGCAAAGGTTTTCCCCTATTTTGAAGCTGTCTCTTCAAGCTCTGGAGATTGTAGTTTGCTGTAGAAAACGTTTTAATTTTAATATGATCCCATTTCCTGCACTTTTGGAGTCCCTTTCAGAAAATCCTCACCCATGTCTGTACCTTGAAGTATTTTTATCTATGTTTTCCTGTAGTAGTTTCAAAATTTCAGATCTTAAAATTTTTGGTCCACTTTGAATGGTTTAGTGTATGCAGGAAAGGTGATTAAAGAGATTATCTCAGCTCTTGGTGCTCAGTAAGGATTGATTTGTGACTTAGGATGTGGTTTATCTTTGAGAAGCTTCCCATGTTTCCATTGTATGGAATATTCTGTACATACCTGTTGAGTCCATTTGATCTATGGTCATTTAACTCAGGTTTCTTTATTGATTTTTAGGTCAGGTGACTATCTAGAGGTGAGATTGGGTTATTGATGTCACCTACTATTATAATATCAAGAGTTGCCTGACCTTTTGGCCCATTATTATTTGTTGGGAAACCAAGCATTTGATGCAAATACATTTACAGTTGTATGTCTTCTTTCTATTACTGTCATTATTTTATTGTATGTGTATGGGTATTTTACCTACATGCATGTGTGTGCACCACGTATGTGCCTAGTGCCTGCGGAGTTCAGAAGAAGGCTTTGGATGCCCTGGAACTGTAGTTACAGATGGTTCTCAATCACCATGTGGGTTCTGGGAACTGAACTCAGGTCCTCTGCAAAAGCAGCCAGTGCTCTTAACCACTGAACCATTTTCCAGCCCCTGTGCATCTTCTTGATAAATCATCCTCTTTATTAATAATATATAGTGGCCTTTATCTCTTCTGATTAATTTTTACTTGAAGTTTCATTTATCAGATGTCAGAATAGCTATACCAGCTTGTTTTCAGTTTCCATTCACTTATTAGATTCTTTTCCATTTGTTGACTCTCCATCTATAGGTATCTTTACCAAGAAGATGTGTTTTTTTTTTCTTTTCTTTTCTTTTCTTTTTCTTTTTCTTTTTTTTTTTTTTGATTTTCTGAGACAGGGTTTCTCTGTGTAGTTTTGGTGCCTGTCCTGGATCTTGCTCTGTAGACCAGGCTGGCCTCCAACTCAGAGAGATCTGCCTGACTCAGCCTCCTGAGTGCTGGGATTAAAGGCATGAACCACCATCGCCCAGCAAGATGTGTTTCTTAACGCCAACAGAGAGCTGGGTACAATTTTTAAGGCAATTGGTAAGTATCTGACTCTTTATTGGTGTGTTGAGGTTACTTACTTTTAAAATTATTCTTGAGTGATGTTTATTAATTCTTGTAATTTTGTTGATGGTTGTCCTGGTTGTTTCTTTGTTCTTTACTTTATCTCCCATTAGCATGGAGTTTGTGGTTTGCTGTGTTGGGCAGGAAGGATTGCTTCCTCTCTCCTTTGTCCTGCTGTTCCTCTCATGGAACACATCTGCCCTGGGCTCTTGTAACTGTTCCTTTCCTCCTCCTTATGCAGCATCCTTCAAGTATCTCCTGGGGTGTTGGCTTTGTGGTCATGAACTGCCTTGGTCTGTGCTCGTCTTGAAATGTCATTGAACATGATAACACTTCCAACATTGTAGAAAATCTTATTTGACAACCCTGGTCTAGAATTTAAAACAGTACTTAATATAGAAATGTAGGATATAGATGTGATAGGATAAAAGGGTAGATTGCTGAATCTACTTTTAAAAAGCAACAACTCGTTTGAAATATTTTACATTGCTATGATTTTAGTTTATTGATACAAATTTAAAGATAATTTTGTTATACTGTATATATATTTCTACTCTTATTTAAGGTATTATGTTTATGCAACTCATTTTAAATTGTAATGTATAATTAAAAATACAGATTAATAATTAATCATCCATGATAAACTTAGAGTCATGTTAGTTAGGTGTGCAGAGATATATGTCAGACAAATAGGTAATCCTCAAACACTTCAAAGACCTACAGAATATTGTAGCAGAATTCTTAAAAGTTTTTATTAACAAAATCAAACCTGAGGCCTGTCTTGGGTGAATGCTGGAAGATCAGAGAAGCAGAACAAGCCACAGCTTCCTCCCCTTGCCAATTCCTCTTTTTCTTTTTAGTGTAGATTCAGTGACCTACCCATTTATCCTATTATTTCTTTATCTTTTTTCTCAGAGTAGATTCGATGATCTACCTCATATCTATATTCTCTTTTTTCCTTTTCTTTCTTTCTTTCTCACAACCAAAAATATGAGTTTGGTTCTCAGCACCCACGGCTGTCCCTTCAGCTATTAAAAAAAAGAAAAAGAAAAAGAAAAAGAAAAAAGAAAAAAGAAAGAAAAACCCCAATAACAGGCCTCAGGTTTGATTTTATTAATAAGAACTTTTAATAATTCTGCTACAGAATATGGCATTTAAAATGCTTTAATAACTTAGACTTTTCTGGACAATGAGACACATCTGCTCCTGGCAGCACCAATTACTTCAAAGAGGATGATGGGCAACGAAGAAACCCATTGTGGAGTCTGTTTTCTTTGTGGCAAAAGATAGCCATTGGGCAAAAAAGTGCCCTTGCCTCGACTGCTTGACATGATGCTGTATAACATGGACATGCAGGACCCATAGGAAGGTGACCACTGAACTTTGCAAGACGAGATGGTTCTTCAGGTTCCTGTTTCACAGAAGAAATGGTCAGACATTCTACAGGACATGGGGAGAAGCGACTGGTGAACTTTGCCAACAGGTGAGACAATCCTTCAAATTTCCTGCTTCATAAAAAGTCTGCCAGAGACTCTAGGCCTGTAGGCTGAAGATGGATGCCCCAACATTACAGAGGAACTGTGGATGACTGTCCAGGCAGTCAGATGCCTGTCATTTCCAGAATTTTGGAAGTTTCTTACAATGCAGTTCATGTTTACTTGGGTAATATTATATCCTTCTAGGTCTTTGATGTAGTTGAAGACTAGATAGTTATAATTATAGATTTCCTTAGTTATAATAAAAGGAAAATTAGATATAAAACTTTAGACTCACAAATATGGGATAGATGATAGAATATTTTCTTTAATTTTACCAAATACAAATAGGCTAAATACTATAATTGTAATTCTTGATTAATAGCTATTTTGTTATATATAACTTTACTATGTTAAAGTTAAAACCTTCCTTTTTGATTAGACAGAAAAGAGCAAGTGCTGTGAGATGTCTTTCTATACACTGTGAATGTATGTTGCTTTCATTGGCTAATAAATAAGCTACTTTGGCCTATGGTAAAGCAGCTTAGAGGCAGGCAGGAAATCCAAGCAGAGATACAGAGAGAAGAAGGGCAGAGTCAGGGGAGACGCCAGCTGCCATCAAAGGAGCAACAAGATGCCAGCAGACCGGTCACACCACAGCCATGTGACAGCATATAGATTAATAGGAATGGTCAATTTAAGACGAAAGAGCTAGCTAGCAAGAAGCTGAAGCCATAGGCCATACAGTTGGTAATTAATATAAGCCTCTGAGTGATTATTTTATAAATGGCTGCAGGACTGCAGGGCCAGGCAGGACCGAGAAATTTCTGGCTACAGGTGGTTCTGTTGTAAATTGGATTGATGGTTCTAATACCAGCAAAGGAATGTTGATGAATATATCAGGACAGATGGACTTGCCAGAGAGAGTGAGGGCAAGTAGACAAAAGGCAGACTTCTTCCATGTGCTTGTACATGGGCTGCCACCAGAAGGCATGGCCAAGATTTAGGGTGGGTCTTCTGGCCTCAAATGATCCAATCAAGAAAACCCTTCATGGATGTGCCCAGCTGCTTGGGTTTTAATTGATTTCAGATACAGTCAGGCTGACAAGCAGATTAGCCATCACAGCTACTCTGACCATCAGGGGGTGTGTGTGTGTGTGTGTGTGTGTGTGTGTGTGTGTGTGTGCGCGCGCGCGCGCGTGTGCGTGCGTGTTATGCTGGAGATGGAATTCAAGACCTTACACACAATAGACAAAAGTTGTACCCTCTTCTACGGCCCGGCGCCTGCGCTCCCTTCCGCTTCCGACGCGCTGTCCGCCACCGGGTGGATGTGCGGCAACAACAGGTCTGCCCCGCTGCCCGCCGTCGTGCCCACCGCCCAGAAGGCCACCGCTGCGGTTATTTTCCTTCATGGATTGGGAGATACTGGGCACGGATGGGCAGAAGCCTTTGCAGGTATCAGAAGTTCCCACATCAAATACATCTGTCCACATGTGCCCATTATGCCTGTTACATTAAATATGAATATGGCTATGCCTTCTTGGTTTGATATTATTGGACTTTCCCCAGATTCTCAGGAGGATGAATCTGGAATTAAACAGGCCGCAGAAAATGTAAAAGCTTTGATAGATCAAGAGGTAAAGAATGGCATTCCCTCTAACAGAATTATTTTGGGAGGATTTTCTCAGGGAGGCGCTTTATCTTTATACACTGCTCTTACCACGCAGCAGAAACTGGCCGGCGTCACCGCGCTCAGTTGCTGGCTTCCACTTCGGGCTTCATTTCCACAGGGTCCTATCAATAGCACTAATAGAGATATTTCTGTTCTCCAGTGCCATGGAGGTTGTGATCCTTTAGTTCCCCTAATGTTTGGTTCTCTTACTGTTGAAAAACTAAAAACACTGATAAATCCATCCAATGTAACCTTCAAAATCTATGAAGGCATGATGTATATAGTTCACGTCAGCAGGAAATGATGGATGTCAAGCAGTTCATTGATAAACTCCTACCTCCAACTGATTGACATCACTAAGAGACCTTGTGCAGACGTTCACCAGCATCACTGTAGTAGAGTATAAACCCTTTCCCATGCCTGATTGTAAAACTTCTAATGTTTGCAGTATTAAAATGTTTTGCAAATACAAACCAATGATACAGAAAAAAAAAAAGTTGTACCCTGAGCCACACCCACAGCCCCTAACCTGTGACATTCTGTCATCTACGGACATGTTTGTCTGTCTTCCTGACTTCTGACTAGTGGGTTCTATTTGTCCCAGCTGTTTCTTGCTATTAGCAATGACAGTGTGACCATAGGAAACCCCACATCAAATCTGGGATGGTGGACACTACTGTTACAGCAACACATGGCACACCATTGTTGTGACATTACTGTGACAACTCATTTGAGTCTGACTGATACAACCCATGAAAAAATAATTTCATAGCCAGAACTCTTTCTGTGTTTTGTCATCTGTGGACTGTATTGATTTCCTATCAGGAACTTCTAGCCTCTGAGACATGTTATACATGGAGCTTTCCTCATGTAGAAACTATCTTTGATGTCTTCCTCCAGTGGAGAAAAAATAGTGTTGCCAATGAATGGTGTTAGATGACTGGATGTCTATATGCAAAACAGTGTCCTGGGTCCTGAGCTCACACCTTATACAAGAATCACCTCAAAATCCTTCATTGGCCTTAGATAAGAGCTAAAACTGGAAATTGTAAGGGGAGTCCTCTGACTTCAGAGTGGGCAATGGACTTTTAGAAGCAAAGTCAAGGCCATGGACAACAAAAATAAGTAAATTGGATTTAATCAAAATTTAAAACTCTTTTGGGACTAGAAAAATGGCTCAGTGGTTAAGAGCACTTGTTGCTCTTGCAGAGGACCCAGGATTGGTTCCCAGCACCCACATGGTAGCTCACAATCACCTGTAACTCCAGCTTCAGAAGATTTGATGCCCTCTTCTGACCTCTGCAGGCACCAGGTACACACGTGGTAATGTACATGCATTCAAACAAACACTCATGCACATAAATTAAGATAAATAACTCTAAAAATATCCTTTTTGTTTATCAAAATACATTGTCAGGGTGGCTGAATGTATAAATTAATGGTAGGATTGTGCTGAGCAACAGAGGCATTTTTTCCAAAGAAGATACATATGAGGTCAACAAGCACAATTTCATCAGTCATCAGGGAAAAGCAAATCAAAGCCACAGTGATGATTTTGATCTGGAGATGATGAAACCAGAGAGATGCTCCATCAGTTAAGGGCACTTACTGAGGAAAAAGGCCAGGTAACATATAGGCAGACTTGTTAGAATTACACCTGACTTCTCAAGGGAGACGCTAAAAGATACAAGGTCCTGGACAGATACCTTGCAAACTGTAAGAGACCATGGATGTTAACTCAGACTACCATACTCAACAACATTTTCAATCACCATAGATGGAGAAAACAAGATATTTCATGAAAAGGCCAACTTAAACAATATCTACCCATAAATCCAGCTCTACGGAAGAAACAAGAAGGAAAAGTCAAACCCAAGGAGGCTAACTGCACCCATAAAAGCACAGGAAATAAATAATCTCACACCAGCAAAACCCAAAGAAGGGAAACACACACACACACACACACACACACACACACACACACACACACACTCTACCACCACCACCACCACTCCAACAACAACAAAATGACAGGAATTAAAAATCATTGGTCATTAATATCTCTCAATACCAATGGACACAATTCAACAATAAGAAGACACAGGCTAACAGAATGGCTATGAAAACAGTCCATCCTTCTGCTGCATACAAAAAACACACCTCAACTTCAAAGACAGACATTACCTCAGAGTAAAGGGTTTGAAAAAGGTTTTCCAATCAAATGAACCTAAGAAACAACCTAGTGTAGCTATCTATCCTAATATCTAACAAAATAGGATTCAAATTTAAAATTAATCAAAAGAGATGAATAAGGACATTTCATACTCATTAAAGAAAAAAATCCACCAGGATGATGTCTCAATTCTGAAGATCTATGCCGAAATGCAAGGGCACCCACATCTGTAAAAGAAGCATTACTAAAGCTTAGATCACATATCAAACCCCACACATCAATCGTGAGAGCCTTCAACACCCCACTCTCACCAATGGGCAGGTCTGACAGACAGAAACTAAACAGGGAAATAATGGAACTAACAAATGTTATGAATCAAATGAACTTAACAGAAATCTATAGAATATTTCACCCAAACACAAAAGAATATACCTTCTTCTCAGCACCTCGTGAAACCTTCTCCAAAATTGACTGTATATTAGGTCACAAAGCAAGTCTCAACAGATGCAAAAAAATTGAAATAACCCCCTATATCTTATCGGATCATCATGGATTAAAGCTGGATTTCAACAACAGCAGAAAGCCTGCAAACTCATGGAAACTGAACAACTCTCTACTGAATCACCACTGGGTCAAGAAAGAAATTAAAGACTTTCCAGAAGTCAATGAAAATGAATACACAACACACCCAAACTTATGGGACACAATGAAAGCAGTACTAAGAGGAAAATTCATACCACTAAATGCTCACATAAAGAACTTATAGAAATCTTGCACTAGGGATTAACAGCACACCTGAAAGCTCTAGAACAAAAAGAAACAAACTCATCCAAGAAGATTCCACAGCAAGAAATAAACTGGAGGTGGAAATCACTAAAGTAGAAACAAAGAGAACAATACAAAGAATCAATGAAACAAAGAGTTGATTCTTTGAGAAAATCAACAAGATAGACAAATCTTTACTCAAAGTAACTAAAAGACAGAGAGAGAATATCCAAATTAACAAAATCAGAAATGAAAAGGGGGACATAATAACAGACACCAAGGAAATCCAAAGAATCATTAGATCATGCTTCAAAAACCTATACTTCACAAAATTGGAAAAATCTAAAAGAAATAGAGAGTTTTCTTGATAGATACCACTTACCAAAGTTAAAACAAGATCAGATCATTTAAATTGACCTATAACCCCTAAGGAAATGGAAGCAATCAATAAAATCTCCCAAACAAAAACAAAACAAAACAAAACAAAAAAAAAAAACAGAGCCAGATGGTTTCAACGCAGAATTCTATCAGACTTTCAAAGAAGAGCTAATACCAGCACTTCTCAAATTATTCCACAAAATAGAAACAAAAGGAACATTGCCAAATTCTTTTTATGAGGCCACAGTCACTGATACCCACACCACACAAAGACTCAACAAAGAAAGAGAATTATAGACCAATTTCCTTCATGAACATTGATGCAGAAATACTCAATAAAATACTCAAAAACCAAATCCAAGATCACATCAAAGAGATCACCCACTGTGATCAAGTAGACTTCATCCCAGAGATGCAGAGATGGTTCAACACATGAAAATCTGTCAATGTAATTCACCATATAAACAAACTGAAAGAAAAAAAACACACGATTATCTCATCAGATGCTGAAAAAGCCTTTGACAAATCAAACACTGCTTCATAATAAAAGAATTAGAGAGACCAGGAATACAAGGAACATACCTAAACATAATAAAAGCAATGTACAGCAAGCCAATAGCCAATATCAAATTAGAGAGAAACTGAAAACAATTCAGTTTTCCGCTAAAATCAGGAACAAGACAAGGCTGTCCACTTTCTCCATATCTGTTCAATATAGTACTTGAAATTCTAGCCAGAACATTAAGAAAACAAAAGGAGATCAAGGGGATACAATTTGGAAAGGAAGAAGTCAAGCTTTCACTATTTGCAGATGATACGAAAGTATACATAAATGACCCCAAAATTTCTGCCAGGGAACTCCTACAGCTGATAAACTCCTTCAGTTATGTGGCAGAATACAAGATTAACTAAACAAATCAGTATCTCTCCTATATACAAATTATAAATGAGCTGAGAAAGAAATCAGGGAAACAACACCCTTCACAATAGCCACAAAATAATATAAAATATCTTGGAGTAACTCTAGCCAAGCAAGTAAAAAACCTGTATGACAAGAACTTCAAGTCTTTGAAGAAAGAATATGAAGAAGATATCAGAAGATGGAAAGATCTCCCGTGCTCATGGATAGGTAGGATTAATATAGTAAAAATGATAATCTTACCAAAACCAATCTACAGATTCAATGCAATCCCCATTAAAATCCCAATACATTTCTTTGCAGACCATGTAAGAACAATACTCAACAACATATGGAAAAAACAAAAAAACCCATAATAGATAAAACAATCCTGTACAATAAAAGAATTTCCAAAGGTATCACTATCTCTGCTTTCATGCTCTACTATAGAGATATAGTAATAAAAAGGGCATGGTATTGATGTAAAAACAGACACATGGATCAATGGAATTGAAGACCCAGAAGTAAATCCACACACCTATGGGCACTTGATTTTTGACAAAGAAGCCAAGATTATACAATAGTGGGGAGAAGCATCTTCAACAAATGGTGCTAGTCTGACTGGATGTTGGCATGTAGAAGAATGCAAGCAGATTCATGTTTATCACCCTGCACAAAACTCAAGTCCAAGTGGATCAAAGACCTCAACATAAATCCAGATACACTGAACCTGACAGAAGAGAAAATGGGGGCTAGCCTTGAACACACTGGCACAGGAGACAACTTCCTGAACAGAACACCAATCATGCAAAAACTAAGACTGATAATAATAAATGGGACCTCATGAAACTGAAAATCATCTGTAAGGCAAAGGACACCATCAATAGGACAAAACAGCAGCCTACAGAATGGGAAAGACCTTCACCAACCCCACATCTGACAGAGGGCTGATCTCCAAAATATATAAAGAACTCAAGATACTAGACATCAAAAAGCCAAATAATCCAGCCGGGCGGTGGTGGCGCACGCCTTTAATCCCAGCACTCGGGAGGCAGAGCCAGGCGGATCTTTGTGAGTTCGAGGCCAGCCTGGGCTACCAAGTGAGTTCCAGGAAAGGCGCAAAGCTACACAGAGAAACCCTGTCTCGAAAAACCAAAAAAAAAAAAAAAGCCAAATAATCCAATTAAAAATGGGGTACAGATCTAAACAGAGAATTACCAGCATAGGAATATCAAATGGTAGAAAAGCACTTAAAGAAATGTTCAACATCCTTAGTCATCAGGGAAATGCAAATCAAAATGACTCTGAGATTCCAACTTACACCTATCAGAATGGCTAAGATCAAAAACACAAGTGACAGCTCATGCTAGAGAGGATGTGGAGCAAGGGGAACACTCCGCCATTGCTGGCGGGAATGAAATCTTGTACAGCTAGTTTCTTAGAAAAGTGAGAGTCAATCTACCTCAAGACCCAGCTATACCATTCTTGGGCATGTACCTAAAGGATACTCAATCATACCACAAGGACTTGCTCAACTATGTTCATAACAGCTTTATTTGCAATAGACAGAACCTGGAAACAACCTATACATCCCTCCACCAAGGAATGGATAAAGAAAATGTGGTGTGATGAAATATTACTCAGGTGTTAAAAACTATGACATCATGAAACATGAAGGCAAATGGATGGAACTAGAAAAAAATCACTCTGTGTGAGGTAACCCAGACCCAGAAAGACAAACATGGTATGTACTCACTCATAACTGGCCATTAGCTGTAAAATAAAGGATAATCATGCTGCAGTCTACAGACCTAGAGAAGCTAAGTATCAGGAGGGCTCAAGGGACGGGGAGTGGGAAACATGAATCTCACTGTGAAAGGGAAATAGAATAGACACCACGGGTGGATAGAGGAGAGGTCTGGGTGAGGGGTACGCATGGAAACAGGGGGGATCAAGTATGGGGAGTGCTGGACCAGGAATTCTGCCCCAGCCTTCACTCTACCTGGTTATGCAAAAAACTCTTTTGTCCTGAGTTAATTGCTCTGGAATGCCATTTGGCCTGTCTAGGGAAGGAAGGTCTGAGCTTCATTTGCACAAGAAACAAAGCTATGTATCTACAATCCACCTGTCTCCTAGGCTTAGGAGACAGGCATTGTCTCTGTTAGGGGTGTTACCTAGTTCAGACCAGCAGTAGGTCTGAGAAGCTTATATTGTTTGCTGCTGTGGCCTAGGAGTTTTGGGTGCACAAGAAATTGATAGTAGGAAGCAGCTGATATATTAAAAGCCAAATAACATCAAATAGTCCCTGATATTTAACTTTCCTCTAGAAGAATTCCTTGACTCTTCTAGGTTTAGCTTTATCATATACAGCTGAATCTCTATTTCATATACTTACGGCCCACAGCAGGGAAGGGTGGAGAGAGTACTGGGAGAGACAACTGGAATTGGGGGGCATCTCTGGGAAGAGCTAGAAACCTAGTGCAGTGGGAACTCCCAGGAATCTATGAAGATGACCCTAGCTAGGGCTTCCAGCAATAGAGGATATGGAGCCTGAACTGGACATCTCCTGTAACCAGGCAAGACCTCCAGTGGAGGGATTGGGACGCCAACCCAGCCACAAACCCTTCGACCCACAGTCTGTCCTGCCTACAAGATGTGCTGGGGTAAAGGAGGCACAGAAATTGCAGAAGTGGCCAACCAGTGACTGGTCCAGCTTGAGACCCATGCCATGAGAGGGGGCTCATCCCTGACACTGTCTGGATGGCCAGGACCCAGAGGCAAGATAGCCTGGAGACCTAGAACAGAACCAAACACAACGAGCAAAATAAGTAAATAATAAATAAAGCCAATGAAATGATTCCTAATGACATTCTGCTATATATGGTGCCTAGTCCAACTGTCGTCAGAGAGGCTTTATCCAGCAACTGATGGAAACAGATGCAGAGACTCATAGCCAAACATTAGGTGGAGCTCAGGGATTTCTGTGAAGACAGGGAGGAAGGATTGGAGGAGCCAGAGGGGTCAAGGACACCACAAGAAAACCCACAAAATCAACTAAGCTGGGCTCGTAGGAGCTCACAGAGTCTGAACCAACAACTATGGAGCCTGCATGTACCTGACCTAGGCCCTCTGCTTATATGGGACAGTTGTGTAGCTTGGTCTTCTTGTGGGACTCCTAAGTGTGGGAGCAGGGGCTGTCTCTGACTCTGTTGCCTGCTTTTGGGACCCTTTTCTTCTACTGAGTTGCCTTACCCAGCCTTAATAGGAGAGGTGGTACCTAGTCTCACTGCAACTTGATATAGCATGGATGGTTAATATCTGTGGGAGGCTTGCACTTCTCTGAAGAGAGATGGAAGAGGAAGAGTGGATATTCAGAGAGGTGGAACTGGGAGGAGAGGAGGGAGGGGAAACTGCTGTCAGGATGTAAAAACAATAGATAGATAGATAGATAGATAGATAGATAGATAGATAGATAGATAGATAATACCCATCCACCCCCAAAAAAGAGTACTTGCTGCTCTTGCAGAGGACCAGAGTTTGATTCCCAATATCCATGTCATGTGATTCACAATCACTGTAACTCCAGCTCCAGGGGATCTGACACTTCTGGCCGCTCTGGGCATCAGATCTCCTGTGCATGTACCCACAGACACAGACACAGACACAGACACAGACACACACACACACACACACACACACACACACACACACACACACACGCACGTACCCACAGACACATATACGTGTACACACACACACACACACACACACACACACACACACGCACACACAATTTAAAATAAAATAAACATTTTTTAAAAAAAAATAGTTTCATTTAAAAAACCCACAATGAGATATCATTTCACACTAACTAGGCCAACTGTACTAATAAAAAATGAAAGGAAAATAATGGTGGAGGAGGCAGAAACATCAGGAATTCAAGCCCCGCCTAGGCGGTATGAGACCTGGTTTTAAAAGAAAAAGGAAGGATAGACGAAAAGAGAGAGGGAGGGAGGGAGGAAGAGAGAGAGTGAAATGCCCTGTGTGCTGGTCATACTGAAAAAGAAACCTGAGTGGCTGTGAGCACTTGGGAAGTGGAACAGCACCACCTCGGGCTGGCCGTTAGAGGGCAGCACAGAGAAAGGCTGTTGGGAGGATATGTGGAGCAATCCCTCTTCCTAGTCCTCCTCTTCGGTCCTCTGAAAGATGGGCAAGGTCAAGAGGGTGGGAAGGGTGAGCGGCCACCGCAGCCGAGAGGGTCAGCACCCTGAGGGTGGCATGCCCGGAAGATGCTGCCTTGCCCTCTGTGGTTCAAAGCTGCCGTGTTCACGCCTGTGTGCCCCCAGTTCTCGGTGGCAGGGCTCCACCTTGTGGTCTGAAGTCCTTAACCGAACCCACTGGACACCTAAGAACAGGAGCCTGGCCGGCCAGCCGCATCATCACTATCTGGCGGTGGATGATGGGTTTACTTCACAGCTAAGCTGTATGTCAGCGGATCGCAGCTGTGCCTGTCAGTCAGGCTCTGCTGGATGACACTGCAGTAACAAACAGGCCACTCAGAGCCACAGCCTTAATGAACAAGATGCCTGCCGCCTTCTCATGCAACAGGAAGACTGTGAGGAGTAGGACAGCTTCCCGTGCCAAGAGCCAGGCCCGCTTTGCCATCCTCAACAGTGTGCCCTTGACATCACCAGCCAGGTCTCCTGGATGAAGGAGGCAGGGCTGCTTTTCCTCCACCAGCCACGGCTCAGCTTTCCAGCTCTGCTCTTGACCTTACTCCATCCTCTGTGACCCTGTGACCTCTCCATCCTCATGTTCCTGTGGAGCTCTCCGCCACAGCTTCCCTCCTTACTCAGGTACGCTTCCTCACACACTCGCCTGGGAACTCCAGACAGGAAATTCAAGAAACAGCTAAAAGCTATCTCCTCTCTTTCAAAACACTTCTTACTAAGGCCAGGCTCACTCTTTTATTTACTTCTTTGCAACACTGATTTATTGGGTGGGAGCAGCTGTGGGGTATACACCCGTGTACGTATGAACACCATGCACTTGCATACGTCAGTTCTCTCTGTTGTCAGGTCCAGCAGCAAATGTCTTAACCTATTCAGCCGTCTTGCCAGCTCAGGCTTGCTGTATCTTTTAATTATATCTGTTATTTTTTTGAGACAATTGTTTCCTTGTCCTTTTCCTCCCATACACTCCTCCTTACTTTCTCAAATTCATTTTCACTAACTGCTGTTGCAAACGTATGTGTGGATAGACATATGTTCCTAAATATATACATACACCCTGCTCTATTTGTGTACCATTACGTGTATGTATGTTTTCAAGGCTAACCATTTGGTGTTGGATAACCGATTGGCGTGCTCCTCCCTGGGAAAGACTATGTCCCCCCCCTCTCAGCATGCCTTAGCTGCCTGTGGTTCCGTGTGTAGCTGAGGCCTCCTGGACTTGCTCATGTCCGCATCAGCATGTCTATTGTTCTTGTCCTTGTTCAGCTCATGGTAGGCAGTCATGTTGGTGAGACTTTGATTGTAGCTTCTGACATGACTAAAGACACCATCTCACAGCACACTCCCCAATCCGCTGGCTCTTACAATCCTTCAGCCCCCTCTTCTGCAGCGTTCCCTGAGCCTTAGGCGCAGGAAGTTTTGTAGATGTGTCCATTGGGACTGGGCTCCACAGTTCTGCATTTTCATTGGTTGTGGTTTTCTGTAATGGGCTCCATCCATTGCAAAGAGTTTCTTTGATGAGGGGTGAGGAATATACTTACCTATGGGTATAAGGACAAATATTTAGAATGTAGTTAGGGATTATGCTGGTTAGTAAAGTGGTTGTAGATTCTTCTCCAATATCCATGACTTCACTAGCCCTGAGTGGTTGCCTCAGTTTCCAGTACCAGGCATGATTTCTCTCTCGTTGAGCAGGCCTTCCGTCCAGTTAGAGAGCTGTGGTTACCACCGAGGTATGGTGCCACCACCACACCCTAGGGTTATCGTGCCCAGGCATACATCTTTAACCTAAATAAAGAGCTCCATCTTTGATGTTTTTGCCTTCATTGGGCCCCTCTAATGTTTAGGGTAAGCTCTACATCTTTGAGGTGTAAATGTTCTACCTCAGTTCTACTAAGGGTATATTCTGGCCTTGGAAATATTTTAAAATTTAAATTATTCTTTAATTAGCTAACAAAACAGCAGACTTCCTTATGACATTTTCAACACACCTAGGATTGGCTGATCTTCCCCACACCTTCTTCTCTCCATCCTCACTTATCTCCTCCCACTTCACATATGAAGTTCTGCTGCTCTCCCCGTTCTTCTCCCTTAATTCTCTCTTCTCTCCTCTCGTGGTCCTCTTTCTGGTTTCCTGGCCTCTGCATACCCTCACTCCCACATACACACATATGCATACACATACACATATACATTAGAAGCTAAGGTCTGCACATGAGAGAGAGCATGTAGTATTTATCTCTCTGAGCCTGGTTTACCTTGCTTAATGGAATATTTTCCAATTCCATCCATTTTCCTACAAATTTCATATTTTCCTTTACAACTGAATACAATTCAATTGTGTATATATTTTAGGAACGAGCATTACCGAACATAAAAGCCATCAGCTTCAGGACTCACCATTTCCTTGGGGTGAAACGTGTTGTCTTGTGTTTTATCAGAGGCAGCTAAGCCCAGCAAGGACTCATTCCTGAACCTCTCCTCTCTGCCGATTGGCCAATTGGGTCCGATTCTGAAGCAGGAATGAGACGTGGTCACCCACCACCTGTGTCAGGATACAAGGCAGGAGCCGTGTTAGCCCAGCTGTGTTGCTAGCCTGGTTTTCGGTTCTGGTACACACTTGTGCCTTGGCGAGCTGCTTTCTCTTTGTGGTTCCCTTTGTGAGACACTGAGATTATTTGGTTTGTTTCCAACGCTGATAACACCAATTTTGAGGAAAGGAAGAATCTCATTTGTCCCTCCTTGAGATTTAAAATTCTCAGGGCTGGAGAGATTGCTCAGTGGTTAAGAGCACTTCTGCTCTTGCAGAGGACCCATGTTTAGTTCCCCGTACCCACATGGTGGCTCACAATGGCCTGTACCTCCAGTTCCAGGAGACACAATGCATTCTTCTGACCTCCAAAGGCACCGGGTCTGCACGTAGTGCACATAAACGCAAGCAAAACACTCATATATATAAAATTTACAAATATTTTTATTAAAAATGATTTAAAATACCATGTGAACAGGAAGTGGAGGACTATTTAAGGGAAGCTACCTTCTCCTAGGTGAAGAACAGTGTGTGAGTTTTATCTCTGACTGGGGGTAGAAATGTGCCTTTCTAAACTGCCCAAAGCATTGCAAACCAATATCCCCTCCCTTAAAAGTGCATCTAAATGGACCTGTCAATCAACTGGCTAGGACACCTGAAGACATGTTGATAAGATGGGAGGCTAATTACCCACTCAATGGGAGACTGTAATTCCACACCTCAGGCACTCCTCCCTCAAGGCAGTTGCTTGCAGACACTCACTGGTAAGTCTGCCTGGTTTCAGGAGTTGTAACTCAGAAGCGTAACTTCTCTTTCCCCCTTCTATCTAGTCTGGATACCAGCCTACATCCTAACACGCTTGCCCTGAAGTCCTGTGCTCTCACCCTTCCCAAGCAGATGCTTGCTGACCTCTATTCCATCTCCCTCCTCCCAGCAACTGACAAGTTCTATAACCTGTCTGCCCTTCTGTTTTTCTCTCAAATTCTAATACAGTTGTCATCAAGCTTCCTACTGAGTATGTGTTTAAATGCTTTTATCAATGGAAATATGACCTGCCCTCCCCCAAAAAAGAAATGCTTATTCCCTGGTAATGCACATGCCACATTTTCTTACCTAGTCACCTGTTAGTGGACATCTGGCGGATTCCACAGAGGAGCAATGATCATGGATGTGCAAACGTCCCTGTGGTAGGATGTACAGCCCTTTGGGTGTGCCAGGAGTGGTGTCTCGGTTACTTTTCTCACTACTGTAGAGCAACTTGAAAAAGGAAGGCTTTGTTCCAGCCCACAGTTTGAGAACAGAGTCTGTCACGGCAGGGACGTCACGGAGCAAGCATGACGTCACGGATCGGTGTGAAACAGGCAGGGGCATTGCATCTGCACTCGGGAAGCGGGCAGATGAATGCTGCTGCTCTGCTCAATCTCCTTTATATTCAGTCCAGGGCTCCCTCCCACCGATGGAATAAACTCCCTCACAGACACACCCTAAGACTGTTTTCCTGCTGATTCTAAACCCCATTAAGTTGACAGCTGGGAGAATGATTTCCAAGCGGAATGGCTGGTTTGTGTGGTAGCTTTATTTTAGCTTTGTTAGAAACATCCATGATGCATTCTGTCGCAGCTACTCAAATGTGTGCTCTCACTGTGTTCAAGTGGCCTGGCTGATTTCCTGTTGCCGTGATAAAATACCCTGGAAAAAGCTGCTTAAGGAAGAAAGGGCTTAGTTGGGTCACAGTTCCATGGGGACAGAGTCCATCATGGAGAGGAACACTTGATGGCAAGCAGGGAAGCCACAATTATAGGATCGAAGGGCTGGCTGGTAACAGTATATCTGCAGCACTTAGGAAGCAGAGAGTATATCCGAAGTGGGGTTAGGCTATAAGGCCTGCCCCCAGTAGCCCACTTCCAGGAATAAGGTTCCTCCCTCTAAAAGTTCCACAACCTCCCCAAACTGTGCTATCAGTTTGGGAATAAGAATTCAAACACAAGGCGGGCACGGTGCCGCACGCCTGAAGTCCCAGATACTGGGGAGGCTGAGGCAGGAGGATTGCTTGAGTCCAGGAGTTCCAAGCTATAGGGCACTATGCTGATCGTGTGTCTACACTAAATTCAGCATCAATACGGTGCCTTTCTGGGAGCAGGAGGGGTGAACCGCCCAGGACAGAAATAGAGCCTGTCAAAAACTTCCATGCTGACCAGTAGTAGGATCGTGCCTGTGAGGAACCACTGCACCCCAGGCTGGGCAACATAGCAAGACGCCGCTCTAAAAAGAAAAAGAAAAGAGTTCAAACACATGAGCCTATGGGAGACTTTTCACATTCAAACAACATTCTGCCCCTGGGCCTAACAGGCTACAATCTCTTGACATCAAATGTACAACTTCAGCAGTCCCCATGGTCTTTAACAGTCCCAACAAAAGTCCAAGGTCTCAAACTGCGACCCTGTAAATTTTTTTATTATGTACTTCCAACAAACGACGTAGAATAGACATTTCCATTTCAGAAGAGAAGAATGAGGACATCCGTAAGGAAGACCAAGCCAAGGGAAGCAAGCACTCAGTCCTGCAATGTGGTGTCTGGCATCTGGAACTCACACGAATCACCTCATTTCCACACACCCCGTCCAGCTGCCTGTGGCCCCAAAGCCCTCTCTCTGGGGCTGGTTTACTGTCATGTACCCACATTTCTTCAGGGACATCCCACGGCTCCTGCAGAGGACCCAGGTTCAATTCCAAGCGCATACATGTGATGGCTCAGTGCTAGTAACTTCAGTGCAGGGAATCGCGTGCCTTCTGATCTCTGCAGGCACAGGCACACACAGGGCGCACATAAACACAAGCAGGCAAAACACTCATACACATAAAATGAAAGACCAAAAATAAAAAGCCAAAGCAAAAAAAAAATTAAAATTTCCCCACTGTCTAACAATCACATCCTGCTGTCTGGACCAGACATGCTTGGTGATGGCATATATAAATAATTACTCCTACTAAACCCAGCACCTCACCTCAAATGACCCATGATGCACAACCAAGTAACTTAATTATTATAAAAAGGACTCCATTATCTCACAGGGGGGCAATTCTCACCCATGTCCTCTCTCTCTCTCTCCTCCCTTTCCCTTGCTCTAAATTTTTCCACTGTGTTTATGTCTGTTCCACAGCACATATTCTTTTTGTTTGTTTGTTTGTTTGGGTCTCTTTGTGTGGCCCTGGCTGTCATGGAACTCTCTCTGTAGAGCAGGCTGGCCTAAAATTCACAGAGATCCACTTGCCTCTGCCTCCTGGGTGCTGGAATTAAAGGCGCACGCTTCCATGCCCAACTCCACAGCATATAGTCTATATTATAGGTGTACACTATATAATTGTATACCTGCTGGTGACCATCGGGCCCCATTTGATAGTTACAAACCCATGGTCACACAGATGACCCTGGTTAAATTCAGATCACAAAGCCGGGCGGTGGTGGCGCACGCCTTTAATCCCAGCACTCGGGAGGCAGAGCCAGGTGGATCTCTGTGAGTTCGAGGCCAGCCTGGGCTACCAAGTGAGTTCCAGGAAAGGCGCAAAGCTACACAGAGAAACCCTGTCTCGAAAAACCAAAAAAAAAAAAAAAAATTCAGATCACAAAACAAAATGAAAAGACATGAAAGGGACTGGTGGAGAGGGATGCCAATGAGGGAGATGGATGAGGGTGAAAATAATCAGAACACACCATATATATGTATGAAAGCGTCAAAAAAAAAACCCACATCCATTAATTTTAAAAATCTATTCCAGTCTTGTAAGTATGTTTACCACCACGCCCTGGGCTCACTGTTTCCAGGCATAACAGAAACAGGAGTGGCATGACCAGGTAAGGTGGCCTCCTTCCAGGCAAGAGTCTGCCTGCGTTCAAAAGGGAAATCATATTGCACAACCTAAGCAAGACTAGCTGTGCCAAAGGTGAAAAGAAACACGAGACCCTGAAGATAAAAGCACAGTGGCAGAGTCACTGTCCCCTTAATGAGATACGCACCCCAAAGCATTCCCCCAACGTGGTGCAGCTGCGTCCAGACCCCTCTGCTGACCCCTGCTCCATCTCCATGCTACTGACACAGTGGGTCTCAGCCTTCCTAATACTGCAACCCTTTAAAACAGTTCCTCATGTTGTGGTGACCACAACCACAAAATTAGTTTTGTTGCTACCTCGTAAGTGTAATTTTGCTACTGTTATGAATTTGAATATAAGTATCTGTTCCCCGATGGTCTTAGGCGACTCCTGTGAAAGAGTCATCCGACCCCCCAAGGGGTTGTGACCCACAGGTTGAGAACTGTTGTTCTAGCATTCCCAGGAGCACAAGCTTGTCTGCACTGCCATTAAGTGTGCATTCTCTCTCCCCCGACACCACTAAACTCTCCTCCAGTTCCCCTCTGCAACCGTTTCCAAATTCCTTTATCTACATATAGAGCAGACTCTGTGGTCCATGCCCTGCAGCACTCCCCACAATTTCTGGAGGAAGTCTGCCTCCATCACAGCCTTGAGACATCCTCAGACAATGTCTCCATTGTCCTTGGTATTCTCCAAGACTGCTAGGCACACTGCTTAGGGACAACCAAGACTAGTAAAAAATGCCTCACCCAGAAAATGGCTTCAGCCCTAAACATGTATTCCCCTAAGCAGGCCTCCCCTGTCCCTTACCAGCCTGCTGCTTCAGGCCCCAGTGCTTCAGGCTCCCTTTACCTCTCCTAAGGTCCACCTGCTTGTCCTCTGCCCACTTTTTACATTTAATAAACTTTAGGAAACACCATTAGCTGAAAGCCCAGGCTGTTGAATCTTTATCATAATCACCTTCAGACTTGACCATCTTGAGGATTTATCTGAAGGCTGTTTACATTTGTCTACATCTCTGGAAAAGGGGCCAGGGAGAAAGAGTCTGTTAGGGATCCATATCCAAGTTTATGGACATCAGACAGCTCTCTAGGCAGAGCCCAGACATAGGAGATGGTGGGGGGTGGACACAACAGCACAGGGCTGCAGCCAGTGGGACCCTGGTTATCTCCTGGCTTCTTTGTTACTGCTGGGCTAATCACTGTGTCTGCCAAGGGATGTCTGTAGCCACCTCGTGGTGGGCACACTCCCATTGAAAGCATGCTGGCAGAGGACGCTGCTTTCAGGTCTGGAGTGGAGAGAGCCTCATTACACAGACTTCTGAGAGAAGTGTGCCCCAAGGTGATCTCAGCTTGGGCACTCTGCTGACCCAGACAGCACGTGGAAACCCATTTCTGTCCTTAAACCTGGATATATGTGTACATGTAAGGGCTCTGTGGTTTTCAAGAGCTGTCACGATGCCAGACAGAGTGTCTGCTCCCTCGGGTGACCTGTGCACTGTGCCACTTCGTGCCTGTCCCTCAAGTGTGGCCTCTCTGATAACTCCCCTGCTGTGATGGGGTCAGCTATCCACCCCACAGCACATTTGTCCTGAGGGTGGCGCTTCTGTATATCATGCTGCCACTGGGCACACAAGTCATCTAAAAGGGGGATTCGGGCTTCATTTGATTCCAGACACCCTCAAGATTTGAAGGTGAATATTTATGGCTGAGATGCCCATCAGCTGTGAGACCTCCTCAGAGCTTTTTTGTGTCGACACACTGTTGAGGAATACTTGACAAAAATTCTAGGTCCCCAAAGTCACTACCCCAGTACCAAGCGCAAAGGGAGCAGCACCGGTCATCTCACCTGCAGTTGTGGGGACACCTACTCTTCGTGTGCTCATTCATCTCTGTGATCGGTGGGTGTCCACAGGTGAGTCACTGTGATTGGTGGGTGTCCGCAGGTGAGTCACTGTGATTGGGTGAGGGCATTGTCACCAGGGATTGGTTGCTTACTTCAGAGTGTGGTTCTCAGCTCCTAATCTAGGTCTCTGGTTCCACACAGCACAGCCTCCGTGTACTGTTAAGAGTGACAGCACCCTCTGCTAGCTCAAGGCTAGAATGACCTGCAGAGTCATCATTAGAGACGTGTGGACCGTATTTTCCATTAGCTTAGCAGAGCAGAGATAACGTTTTTGTTATTTCAAGAGCTGAGTATGGTGGCGCATACCTTTAATCTCATCACATGGGAGGCAGAGGCAACTGGATATTGTGAATTCAAGGCCAGCCTGGTCTACATAGTGAGTTTCAGGACAGTCAGAGCTACATAGACATTATCTCAAATAATAATAATAATAATCAAGTACTTGTTTAGGGTGCTGCAATGCTCATCTGGAGTACAGGTGGACACAGACCACTGTTGTGGAACATTGTTTTAAGGTGTGTTACATTGTTTACACTGTAGAACATTTGTTTAATGATGCACAGATGTGCTGCATCTTTTATGTTGCATTTGTTTAACTCTGTGAAACTGTGTTACTTTGCCTGTCTAAAACACCAGATGGTCTAATAAAGAGCTGAACGGTCAATAGCGAGGCAGGAGGAAGGGCAGGCAGGACTGGCAAGCAGAGAATAAATAGGAGGAGAAATCTGGGAGGAGCAAGAGAGACCAAGGAGTGAAAGGAGAAGAAGGGAGACATCAGGGGCCACAGCCACCCAGCCATACAGCAAGCCACGGAGTAAGAAGTAAAGAAAGGTATACAGAATAGAGAAAGAAAAAAGCCCATAGGCAAAAGATAGATGGGATAAATTAAGTTAAGAAAAGCTGGCAAGAAATAAGCCAAGCTATGGCTAAGCATTTATAAGTAATAATAAGTCTCCATGTGCATTTATTTAGAATCTGGGTGGCAGACCCCCAAAGTAGCAAAGAGTAAAAAACAACCAACTGGGCTGGAGAGATGGCTCAGTGGTTAAGAGCACCGACTGTTCTTCCAGAGGTCCTGAGTTCAATTCCCAGCAACCACATGGTGGCTAAAAACACTTGTAATGAGATCTGGTGCCCTCTTCTGGCCTGTAGGGACACATGCAGGCAGAATACTGTATACATAATAAATAAATAAATCTTTAAAAAAAAAACAAAACAACTACAGCTACCAAAGCAGGGACTAGCCTGCACCTCTTCTGTTGTGAGAGTATGATCAACCATCATTTCTCACCATTGAGGCTATCTGGGCATGCTCCCTCTCTACCTTAAGAGAGGATCCCATTTTCTATGCCTGCCCCAGATCATCTTTGAGGAGTCCTCCCACCTCCTCCTCCTCCTTTTGATTTATTTATATGTGTGCAGGTGTTTTGACTACATATGTGTCTGTGCATCGCATGCATGCAGTGCCTGTGGAGGCCAGAAGAGGGCATCAGATCCTCTGAAACTGGAGTTACAGGCAGTTGTGAGCCACCATGTGATGCTGGGACCTATGTCCTTCACAAGAGAAGCAAGTGCTCTTAACTGCTGAGACATTTCTGTAGCTGGAGTTTTCCTGCCTGGCCCACAGTCAGGATAAATCTCTCTCACCTGCCAGTCCCACAGCCTCTCAGAGCCGACCAAGTAAACACAGAGACTTATACTGGTTACAAATTGTATGGCCGTGGCAGGATTCTTGCTAACTGTTCTTACAGCTTAAATTAATCCATTTCCATTAATCTATACCTTGCCACATGGCTCGTGGCTTACCGGCATCTTCACATGCTGTTTCTCATCGTGGCGGCTGGCAGTGTCTCTCTGACTCAGCCTTCCACTTCTCAGCTTTATTCTCCTCCTTGTCCCGCCTACACTTCCTGCCTAGCCAATGGCCAATCAGTGTTTTATTTATTGACTAATTAGCAACACATTTGCCATACAGAACATCCCACAGCACATCTCTCCAGCCCACTCCTTCTTTTTAACCTGAAAGATACAGTCCTTGGGGCTGGAGAGATGGCTCAGCAGTTAAGAGCACTGGCTGCTCTTCTAGAGGACCTGGGTTCAATTCCCAGCACCTACATGGCAGCCCACAACTGTCTCTGACTCCAGTTCCAGGGGATCTGACACCTTCATACCAATGCACATTAGATAAAGTTAAAAAAAATCAGCCCTTTATCCCACCACACAGGAGGCTACAGCAGGGGGATCAACAGTTCCAGGCTCCAGACACTAAGATTAAAAACTATATATGTTTTAAAATTAAGTATTGAATCAACTTAAAACATCAAGTGCATTCAACTGCTTTCCAAACTCAGACGGGATAAACAGCACTCTCAGAGACATGGGGTTTGAAGATGCTCTGGTCTCTGTCATAGCCTTTGTAACAGCCGATCAAAAGACACCAGCTCAGCAGTCACCCAGCAGGAGAGCTGTTGCTCAAATCCTAATGGTCTTAATAAAAACCTGGAGACAGATATTGGGGTAAATACTGAAAGATCAGAGAGACAAAGGAACAAGCCACAGCCACTTCTCACCTCACCAACTCCACGAATCCTCTGACTGAATGCCTCTGAGTCCTCAGCCGAAAGGCTCTAGTTCCTGTCTCCTCGTGCCTCATATACCTTTCTCTGCCCAGCCATTTCACTTCCTGTCTCAATCTTCCTAGTGCTGAGATTAATGGCTTCCCAAATACTGGGGTTAAAGGTGCGTGCCACTACTGCCTGGCTGTTTCTCTCCTAGACTGGATCAATCTCATATAGCACAGTGTGGCCTTGAACTCACAGAGATCCAGATGGACCTGTGCCTCCTGAGTGCTAGGATTAAAGGTGTGTGCCACCACTGCCTGGCCTCTATGTTTAATCTAGTGGCTGGCTCTGTCCTCTGATCCTCAGGCACATTTTATTAGAGTACAATAAACTATCACCACAGACAGCCTTGCCTGCCTCACCACCAGCCGCTCCCCAGCCCCACACTTCCACCTGGGCTGCAGGCCACCGCTGCCCTCTTCCTTAGACCCGCCTGTCTCCCAGCCCATCGTCAAGTGCTGCTCTTCCTGCCATTGCACACTGCTCTACAGCCACATGCTGCAGGCAGAGCTCGTGCCTCATGAGGGCCTCTGCTACCTAAGTACACGTCAAATGCAAAGTGATGGTGGACAGCGCTGTCCGTCCGAGTGGCAGGGTGCAGCTGGCACATAAGCAGGGAGACTCTGCAGACAAGAAGTAGAAGCCAGATGAGAGGAAACTGTGGGAGGCAGGGCCACGTTGGACTGAAGTGGCTGAATCAGGCCCTAGGAAGCCAAAAAGCATCTTCACCTTGGGGTTCCTTCCTTTGGTACCACTTCAAAATCAGCCACAGCGAGTCTGTTTTGGTCTGTAGTGCATTCGCATCATAAGCCCTGCTGGGAAGGTTTAATTGTGAGACTAATTGTTGAAGCTGGAAAGACTTTTAAAGGCTTTGAAACTGTAGGAAGAGGCCTGTGGATTTTCATTTCACTTTTAAACTTAGGAATTCCGAGTGGTATTATGTGATATGTAATTGCTGCATATATTACAGAACAAATGCATTGGAAAACAGACTTCAAGAAACTGCAAGAACATAGCCAAGGAAACATGAAAGAGGTCAGGAGGGAGAAGCTGAAGAGAATCCTAACCCAGGCATTGAAGAGCAGAGCGAAGATACTCCATTGGAGGAAGTGCTACAGATTGACTCCCATGTTCCCCATCATATGCAGATCCTACCATGTGATGTCTATATATATTCACACAAGTGGGTGAATGTGGATATAGAAAGGAGACCATGAGACGGTGAGGACAGTTGAGGAAGAGGTGGGGCAGCAGGACACACACGCCATAAAGTGGAAGAAGGATATGGGGGAAAGGAGAGGAGAGGGCACAGGAGGAGCGGGGAGATGAGGAAGCCAGTTAACAAAAACTAATTTTGCTTGAAAACGTCATAATGTAACCTAATTCAACGTTTTAATTTTATTTTTATATTATGTGTAAATATTATTAAAATAATATTAGTGAATTGCCTGAGTGTAGGTGCAATACCTGCATTTGATGTATACCATCAGAAGGCAGCATCAGATGCCCTGGGAATGGAGTTATGGACAGTTGTGAGTCACCATGTGGTGCTGGAAACCAAACCCAGGTCCTCTAAAAGAGCAGCAAATGCTCTTAACAGCTGGGCCATCTCTCCAGCCCTGGATTCAGTTATTTCTAAATAATAAACAAACAAACAATAAATAAATATAATACATCACATAAATGGACTCAAGAACAGAAACCACACGACCATCTCAATAGACTTAGAAAAAGCTTTTGAGAATATGTAACATCCCTTCTTGACAAAAATCCTGAAGGAATTAAGAATAGAAAGAGTGCACCCCAACATAATGAGGGAAAAATACAACCAACTTAGAGCCAACATTACAGTGAGTGGAAAATAATCCAAGTATTCACACTAAAATCAGCGTAGAGAAGGGTCCTCTTTCTCCATTCTCATTGCTGGAAGTTTTAATGTCAGCAAGAGAATCAAATAAAGGGATACAAATGGGGCGTCAAAGGATCCTTATTTGCAGATGATACGACTCTATACCTAAGAGCTAACGTTAAGGTTCCCACTATGATGCTCTTAGAACTGCTAAACACTTTCAACACAGTGGCAGGGTTTAAATTAACATACTCACATCTGCAGCCTTCCTATACACCAGTAACAAGTGTGGTGAGGGAGAAACCAGATCCCATTCATCACATACAGGACCATGCACACACACACGAACACACATGCACATGCACACACATACACACTCACATGCATGCACATACAAGCACACACGAGCATGCACACGCACACGAACACATGCACATGCACACACATGCACACTCACATGCATGCACATACAAGCACACACGAGCACACACACATGCAAAACCTTACCAGAAACCTAACTGGAAAAATCAAAGATATCTACAATGAAAACGTTAAAACACTCAAGAGAGGAGTTGAAGAAGGTACTGGAAGATAGAAATATTCCCCATGCTTATTGATCAGGAGAATCGATACTGAAAAATTACTCCCTTACCAAAAGCAATCTACAGATTGAATAAATCACCATCAAAATCCCAGTGCATTCCTCACAGAAATAAAAAGAATCTCTTAGTTATTTTTGTTTGTTTCTAAGACAGGCTTTATGTAGCCCTGGCTGGCCTGGGATTTGCTATGTAGACAAGGCTTGGGATTTGCTATGTAGACAAGGCTAGCCTCAAACGCACAGAGATGCATTGATCTCTGCCTCCCGAGTGCTGGCGTTAAAGGTGTGCACCACATTCAGTGAAGTACAAGAAATATCTGACAATCCAGGGGAAGCTCAAGAGACCTTGGATAGCCAATCATGGGGGGAAATTAAGGCTTGGAGGATCGCCACACTGGTTTCAAGTTGTGTTACAGAGACATAGTAACAAAACCAGCATGGTAGAGACAGAAAGCATGCATGCTGATCCGTGACACTGAATAGAAGATCCAAACCCACACAGCTACAGCCACCTGAGTAGATGGCGGAGGAAAACCAGTCTCTTTCACAATGTGCCAGGAAAACTGGATAGTTGCCTGTTGAAGAATGAATCTAGTTTATATCTTGTCCTTAGTAAAATCACTCCAGATGGATCGAGGACTTTCAGACTGAGAGTCTGAAGCTGCTAATGGGAAAAGCAGGAAAATACATGGAGATTTAGGCACAGCAAGGGCTTTCTCAACAAGACAGCTGTGTCTCCAGCCAATGATGGGCAGATGGGGCCTCGTGGAGTGTAAAAGCTTCTGCACAGCAAAGCAGACAGGACTGTGTGGGGACAGGCTGCAGAGAGAGCCGGGACAGCCTGCAGAGTGTCTCAGAGAGGACTGACATCTGTACAAAGAACATGGGGGTGGGGGGAGGGGGAGAACATCAATCAAAAAGTGGCTTTAGTGGAGCTAAGGAACTGGTCCAGTGGTCAAGAGCATACAACACACAGCCTGAGGTCCTGGGTTCAAATTCCCAGCACCCAATAGGAAATGGACTCTGTCAATCAACTGACGAGGAGTCGTGCAGAGCTCTTGGCTGGTGTCTCACCGAAACTCCCGTCAGTGTCCTGTGGCTGGCTCCTTTCCCAGTGTGGCAGCGTGGACAAGATCTCCTTCCTCTGCTTTTTACTATTACTCTGCTCTTTACATGGCATCTGAGGACAGGTGACAGAGCCACGCTTGTGAGACCAGGCTCCGCCCTCGAAAACTGGAAACAAACGCTCTTTGTTTTCTTGCTTCTTCTTTCCCAGGGACACTTCTAAGAAATCCCTCTTTTGTGCTCACACACAAGCTATGGCCTCGCTCTGACACAGCTCACATGTCAGATGGAGGCCCCTGCAACTGTCCAGCCCTGTGTCTGTCCAGTGAACAAGCTTGTCCCCACCTTCACGTGGTCTATAATGCTCTGTGGTACTGTCTCCCCTCTCAAGATCAGAAAGCACCGTCTGTGTTCTACCCCTAGCTAGAAAAGCCCATGGAAGAGACCATCTCCATGTAGCTGTCCCTTCTGTCAGCGCCTCTTGTGTCTGAGACACCCCCACCCCATACAGGGGCTCCTGTCTCCATCAATTCTTCCATTCAAGAAACACTTGGCATCTAACTGCTTTGCGATGAATTGAAATGGTCAGGTGACTTTAGGCGGAATAGGTAGCCAAACAAGAATGTCTGTGGCCAGGAGCTGAAAAGTGGGCAAGCCCTATTATAAACCCTGGGTTCTGGTGGGACACAGTGGAAACCTAGACTGGACGTGTGGGTTTACAGCGACTCCAGTGAGCCAGCCACAGTGAGTCAGCTGCCAGACACAGTGTGGCCAGGCCTTACTGCAGGAACCGTGAACTCCATCAGGGACCTAGCACGCTGTTGGTATAAAGTCCCATGTGCAGCTGGTGTGGCTGAGGAGAGTGGCAAGGTGCAGCCCACCTCGGGATGCGTCCTGGTGGAGGAGCTGTCAGGGCTGGCTGGCTGGGTGTGAGAAGGAAGCCAACCTGAGCCCCTCAGTGTGATGAAATAGCTGATGTGGGAACAGCGGGAAGACAGCCTCAGGGAGACAGGGTTCCTGGTGCACAAGTCTGCCCTCTGCTGGCCGCCACATAGCTCTACATGGAAGGCTGCAAGAACCAGGCTTCTGGGAGATGACAGGGCAGCAAAACAGACAGACCAGTGCTCACAACCAGTGCTCAAGGGGGGAATGGGGATTGAATAGGCCTGGCACCTCAATGTCCAGGAGCAGGGAGAAGTAGAACTGGAAAGTGGCCAGAGAAGGCTGCAGACCGTAGTGTCCTGAACACTGTATCATTACCTAGAAGTGATGTCTGATGGACAGCTCTCCTGAATAGGTATCCTGGAAAGAGTGGTGGAGCAGTGGTAGCCTCTGGGTAACATGAGGCTACAGCAAATAAGATTCATTGTGTTTTGTTTTCCTGGTAGGAAGAACAGCATTTCCTTAAGCCTACAGGACTGGCCTGTTGATATGGGCTTGCTGGGAGCCTGGTATGGAGTAAGACCAGAAATTAGTGATCCACTGTGCCAGTGAGGGAGACTTCCACAGAACCTGAGCAGCAGGAGCTCTTCTGGAGGTTTTCACTTCCTCAGGAAATAGGAACTATGTGCTTGCCATGTGGAGCTAGAGGTTGAGGAGAGAAGATGGGAAGCAGGACTGTGGGCCCAACAGGCTTCTCAGAGACACATCAGCACTCTGGATCAAGGCTGTCCCCATCTCTCTCTCTCTCCATTCCCCAGAGTAGGTCAGGCACAGAAGTGGCCCTGCATAGGACTGAGAATGCCTAAGAGGGTCAAGGGCCAGGCGGTATGAGCTGAGCTCCTCGAAATCAGCAGAGGCAGAGAGTAGATGCCAAACAGAGCCAGAGTGGAGCTGCTGGGATGATGAGCTGTGTGGAGGCAAGTGCTGGCGGCATGGGTGCCTGAGACAGGAGTTCCTGTATGGCAGCATTCGGGCATGGTGACAAATGGCCTCTGTGGTAAGGAAGGCAAAGTTCTCAGAGTACAGGAGGCCAGAGACCTTGTCTGGGAAAGAGGAATATCTGCAAATGGCAGCAGAAGCAAGGGCTGCTGGGAGCAGTCTGACATCAGCTTCAGTCACAGCCTGGGGGCAACGAGGAGCCTATCTCCCTCGGGCCCCACCAGTGTGGCACAGGTGTGCGAGGTGACAGCCAGGGTCACAGGGGAGCACTCAGGCAGAGGCACCTGGATAGGAGGGCGTGTCACGGGAATTGAAGGCTGACCTTGCCCTCCAGGTGTTCTGAGTGATCAGGAAGGTGCTTGCTTCCTGGTCACATGAGGAAACACACTGCCATCCAGCCAGTCCCTGAGAACCAGCTCTGGAGAGTGTCCCATGTCAGAACACTTCATCAGAGCTCCCGGTTGGCTACAGGCAGGAGACTGCTGGCATACGAGGTCACCACACTGCTATATAACCGTACTTCTGACTTTGCCTTTCTGGACTCCTCTGTGTTCCACGTTGGTGCCAACAGCACCTAATTGTACAAGGAGTGCCCAGCTCTTGTCCAGGCAAGAATCTCAGTCTTTCAGGACAGTGCAGAGCCTCACAGTGAGCATGCACAGGCCCTGGAGATCTCTGTGTCAGACTAGTCAGCTCCAAGAGCACGGACTCCATGGCACTGCGTTATCCCACCACATCCTAAAATCAAGTGGTTGTATCATGGTGTAATCAGTAGAAATTGACATTATTGGCCTGTTATGGCAAGTCAGTACAGCAGGTTGTCATACAGGTCTCTGATAATGTCAGAATCATCTGTAAGTGGACAAAACTTTATACATAAAGAGATACAGGCACAGGGGAGTAGCTGCCCTGCTTTGATGCATCGCCAAAAGAGTGTTTGCAGGAAGATTCAAACCAGCCACCACCATGCCCCCACTCCTTGGCTAAGTGGTTCACACAGTGTGGCTCTAACACACTGCTCAAAACAAACAGGCTGGGTGAGTGGCGAGTGTGATGATTGTTGTTGGCTAGAGGTGGCATTCAGTCGGTATAGTGCTGGCCTCACAGACATGAAGTTCTGGGTTTGGTACTGGACATGGTACCACATACATATAATCCTAGCACTCTGGAGACAGCTGGATGTCATCTGGCCTGGCTCTGAGCTCCTTGCCAGGAGTGGAGGTGATGGGGGTACTGACATTAAGGGGGTGGCCACTTCTAGAACATAGGGTGAAAACTGGGAGGGATATGCAGTCCCATTAAATTTATTCAGATTGAAAGGCTCGTATGCCAGACCTGGTGATAGAGGCCTGTAATCCGTGCTACTCTAAAGGCTAAGACAGAGCATAGAAAATTCAAGACCAGCTTCAGCCATATAGTAAGTTCAACACCAGCCTGGATAATTTCATGAAACTTAGTCTCAATGTTTAAAAAGTATGAGCCAGTTGGGAACACCTACAGCCCCAGCACTCAAGAGGTAGAAGCAGGAGCAGGAGTTCAAGGATCCATGCAAAGTTTCAGGCCAGCTTGGGCTACACAGCTCAAGAAAACAAACAAAAAGTGAAAGAGAAGGCTGTGAGTGTAGATCAGCAGTGAGGCACTTGCTCACCCTGCGTGAGACGTCAGGTTCAATGCCCCGCAGAACAAAAGAAGCGGGGAAGAATAGAAGGCAACTCCTTTTAAAAAGAAGACTCATTTTATATGTATGAGTGTTTTGCTTCCATGTATGTCTGTGTGACAGGGAGTTGGATTCCCTGGAACTGAATGATGGATGGCTATGAGCCATGTGGGTGCTGGGAATTGAACCTAGGTCCTCTGCAAGAACACGTGCTTTTAACCACCACATCGCTTCTCAAGCCCTGACAAAAGGCAGATTCTTAAGGCATCTTCTCCAGAGTATAGGTGGCCGTAACTCAATCTAGCGTGGCAGAATTCACTTCCTGTCACCTACTCCACTTCCTGTTGAAAGAAATTAAAACCTAAGCTAACATCAAGCTTGAAACGCGTTTCTGCCATGAGAGGTGGCCCAGACCTGAATCCAAGAGTATGCTAGTCCGGTTGGGTGGCCTGGAGGGACTGCCAAGACCCTGGAGGTATCGCTAGCTCTGTCCAGCCTGAGCCTGTCCCCAGTGGGGCAAAGTGAAGTTGCATAAACCAGCTAACATGGTGGAATCATGCCTGCTCACTCCCAAGAGCTCCAAGTGCCAACTACCAAGGAGCCACGGCAGCTGGCAAACTTGGCTGAGAATCTAGCTCCTCATTGTTGTTCTTGGACATTTCTAGGTATCGTCCCAGGGCACACAGGCAGTGACTGCCACACATGCAGCACAGGTGTCTTACTCTCAGAGCCCTTGGGCTGCAGCTTACACTCCAGGAAACCCATGGTTCTCAATGTTGGGATCATATCACACTTCAAACCAAGTTGTTTTGGGTCATCCAGCCCTTAGTGATTGAGTACATGGTCCTTGCTGAGGGCTAAAGCCGGAGGTGGCTCAGTGCAGCCTGCTGGGGGGGGGGCATGGAGATGCTCAGATGACCAGCTAGCAGGTCACAGTCACTGGGTCTTACCTTGTGATGCTTGCCCCTAAGCAATGAGCAGTAAGCAGTGGCAAAGTGCTGCTGGGGACCAACCTCCTCCAGCCAGAGCCAAGACAAAGCCACCAACAGGAAGTGGTGTGTTTAGCCTAAAAGAGTATTTGGGCCCTTCTGTCAGTTTGGAGATGGAGGCCAGGAGTGGTGCTCGTATCTGTTATAGGAGCTTGCCTTGGTGTCCTGGGAGAAGGTGGTCGTGTTACAATGCCCAATCAGGGGACCTCTCTGAGGAGTGTTTCCAGATGGCAGTAATGAGATGGAAGATGGTTGACAGTGGCAGCCTTGAGGCCTGGGGTGCAGTCAGCCTAGCTGCTGTGAGGGTTATAGTCAGAAGGAATAGTCTAAACAAGGGGCCAGTAAAGGATAGGGCCTCCACACCCACCAGCTAAGAACTGCAGCCAGGAGTGAAGTCACAGTGAGTGTGGATCGTCAGGCCGCAGCAGTGGTCTGAGAGGAGGCGGGACTGCAGGCCAAGTGTGCAGAAGTGCCTTGAGAGGACGCAGCCCAGGGTGGTGATGAGAAAGGGAGAGAGTAGGACTCTTAGACCAGAGCCAGCTCGGGGCAGCAGGACTGACTGAGTGCTCACCAAGAACATTGCTGAGTCCCTTGCACCCTGTGTCCTCTATAAGCCACCTTGGGTGGCTACAGTTGGAGCACTGGAGATCTGGAAAATGTTCAGAACCCTTTGCTCTATAGCGGTGGTTCTCAACCTGCAGGTCACGATCCCTTTGGGGGTTGATGGACCCCTTCACCTAAGACCACCAAACCCACGGATATTTATGATTCATAACAGTGGCAAAATTAGTTATAAAGTAGCAATGAAAATAGTGTTATGGTTGGGAGGGTCACCACAACATAAGGAACTGAATTAAAGGGTCGCAGTGTCAGAACCACTGTTCTATGGCTTCATCCCAAGAGGTGTCCATGTTAGCTCAAAGCCCATGAGGGGAAAGGACAAAAGGAGCCCAGATTTACAATCGACAGATTCAATTTTAAAACAAGCCAGCGGAGGGTGGCCCAGTTAAGGACACTGAAACTGTATTGAAGGGTCACAGCATTAGGAAAGTTGAGAAGCACTGGTTTAGGAGGAAGGCAGTAGGTGCTGCCTTCAGCTACTCATGAGCAACTCAGGGGTTGCCAGCTGAAACTCTGAGGTTTATACTACAGCCCACAGTGGGCACAAGCACTCAGTGGTGGCCAGTGAGATTAGACTTCCCCAGCCTCACACGTTGCTCCTAGACAGTGCAGGTCACAGTGGTGGGGGAGCAGACTCGGTTTTGTACCAGCATCAAGTGACTTCCCGTCTCCTTTTCTTCAAAAGGGGGAGGGCAGTAGTAACACCTGTCCCACAGGAAGAGCCAATAGTGAGGCAAACCAGCAGAGTGCCTTGGAACAGAAACCACAGAGGTGTGCTTTTCTCCTGGTGGGAGTTTAGTAAACGAGGTTGGTTGTGAGCATGGGAGTGGAGCTAATGGTAAAGTGATGCCTGGCATGCACGGGGCTCCAAGGGGTGCCATGCCTAAACACACACACACACACACACACACACACACACACACACACACACACACACACATCACATCACATTTCCAAGCATGGAAATAGAACCTAGGGCTTTTTCCAGACAGCGTCTTACTATGTCACCTCAAACTTAGGGCCTCCTGCACTACCATGCCTGGCTCTCAGTCGGAAGGTTTTGAGGGAAGTGGAGAAAAAGCAGATCCCGGTCTCCTGAGCACCAGCCACACTGATGGCTGCTCCATGCTGGGTTAGGACCTGGACCAGTACCTCTCCTTGCAGGATGCCTACAGCAACCTTGCACCCTCCTCATATATCTAGGTGTCTGGCCACTGTCTTCTGACTGTTCCACCTGTGTATGCTACCTTTGAGTGATACTGTAGGGTCACAGAAGACCACATGTGGTCCCTTGCAGGGCCCCTGGAGGTGGCATCTCCTTTTAAGGAGCAGATTGGTCATGTATCCACACTTGCTCTGCAGTAAGCATAGGCCTGGGTGGAGCCAGTGCTGCTCTGCTGCAGAACGGCCTGCAGGTTCCAAGTCGTGTTGCCTCTACTGTGGGTCACAATCCATGCAGGATGCTGCAGTCATGCAGTCCCAAACCGGCCAAGGAGTTGCTGCCATGGCTCTTGAAGGGAAGTGAGCAGAGTACCTAGGACTTTTGCAGGTTATGGTCTGCTTGCCTGATGCACAACTGGCCTGGAGACATAATTCTGTGGACTTAGTTGTACCCTACCTCATCAGTCATGAGACAATGACTGAGCAAAGTAAGTACTAGCCTTGGCCTCGGTTGGCACAGCCAATCCCTGATGGTGACTCTAGCCTGGGCCAGTTCCTGGTAGTGGGCCACTTTAAGACTTGCCTTTAGGAGTGACCTCTTCCCTTCAGGCTCAAGAAGCCTTCTGCCCAGTACTGCCCTGCTCTGCATCACTGAGAGGCTGGGGTAGGCCTGGACATGAACTACTTGCATCAGTTCTGCTCGGCCCCCTTAGGAGCTGCACCAACACGTACCTCCCGTGTGTGACAAGCAGGCTGGCTGACAGCCCTGGGCTTTATCAATGGCAGTGGGTGCCTGCTGGCACACAGCTATCCAGTGAAACCTTCAGCACTGGGCTGGGCTCTGTGCAGCCAGGCTATATTCCTGCGAAACAGCCTATGGCGCCCGGGGTGCTCGGGTTCGTGACCCCATAGGAGTGATGCCCTTCCGCCAAGTACTTGGCAGGAATGTTACCACATGGATGAATGTGTCAACAGTTTAGAAGGGGTGGCTTTACCTACCTCACCGAAGTGGCAAGACGACAGTGTATGATTTTAAAGTTCTTCCTGGGTATCAGACTCCAGGACCTGTGTCACCTGACCCAAACTTGTTGTTTCCAATGCTATGGAAAATCCACCTCTCGGGAGCACTTGCTAACCCACTGCTGAACGCCAAGACTGCTTTAAGCCATGTGTGTTGCAAGGCCACACCCCCAGGCTTTGTCCTGTGATTCCAGGCCACACCCCCAGGCTTTGTACTGTGATTCCAAGGCAAGGAAGCTGTCCTGGTTGGTGTGGACTAGAAAATAAACAGGTCTGTGGGACTAATTCTGCCAGCCTCAGCCTGCAAAGGCATTCATGGCTGGCAGCTGCCTACAGCACCCCTAGAAGCTTCGTGCCCTCAGCAAGAGCCCCCACAGAGGCCAACGAAGGGCCATCATCCTGTTACAGCAAAGTGTACCATCCACACAGCATGCCCTGGCCACATGGCATGAGCTGCCAGGAGACACAGACTGTTTAAGTTTACAAGGGTCCTTAATTACCCACGATCACAGACAGCAGCTCCCTGTAGGAGCAGCCCTCCATTGGAGAGCTGCTTCTCTTTTCCCTGAAGTGTGTTAACCTATGGGTAGTCATATGCAGAGGCCAATTTAATAAAGGACAAGTGTGGTCTGCATCTCTCTTGGCAGTGAGACCCATGGGTAAAGCATGAGAGAACTCAGAGCCCATCCAGACCGCAGAGATGCCAATATGCATGTCCTCAGCTTTAATTTTCCTGGAGGCTCCTGTCTTCAAGCCCCTCCCTCCATGGTTACCTAGAGCTCCAGACCATATGCTCTCATCTGTTGCAGACAGACACACTCAGTGCCTGCAAGGGAGCACGCGGAGAGCACATGAGAGCTGCAATCTTGCTCTTATGCATGCTAGTGTTTGGCAGGTGCCACCCTGGAGTAGAGAGGGACAAAGGTAATTCATGCTGCCCTGCCCTGGCTGGGCTTCAGATGGGTGGGTAGAGGTGGGAAGGACCCAGTGTGTCCAGAAACACTGGCCCAGCCAGCATTCTCCTTACCTCTGTGCCCAGCGGTGGGCTGCTGCTGTGACCCACGAGGCTCTGGGAGAGCTCTTTCTGATGTGTGCTAGGAAGGGCTTTGCACTGAGAGCCCCCCTGGGATTGCATGGAACAGACTGCCCAGGCTGTTGGATCCTGAATATACTGTAGTGCTAACACCGGTGGGGGAGGGGTGTACTGTAGTGCTAACACGGCTGGCATACTGACCTTCACCAGCTATTGTCCACCTGAGCTAAGTGTCCAGTTTGGGATCTAGCTTAACCTCCAACCTAGCCAGCCCCCCACCGCCCCCCACAGCAATCCCCATACTCTTTGCTGGTCCTGTGCCTTAGGCTCTGGTAAGTGGAACCGATACTGTCCCTTCAGCCCCTTCCTTGACTGTCAAGGGCACCCAGGACAAGACTCTATTCCAAAAAAGAGGCAGCAGGATCTGTGCTGCCTATGAGCTCCTCCCTTTAGAGACCAAAACCCAGGCTGGCAGTGGGCTCTGCTCTGCTGCCCACCAGTCCTACTGGATTCTCCTATGGGTACTCTACTGCTCCTGCCTGCACGGAGCCTCTCTGAGTTGCATGTGTACTGGGTACTGTGTCCACACCCCACCCTCGACCCAGTTATTAACCTTTTCAGGAAACATGACACTCCAGAACCACCAAGGACCCTAACTGGGAGGTACAATATCTGGGCAGGTTTTTTTTTTTTTTTTTTTTTTTTTTTGCTGAAGCCCAGTGATAGCTTCTGAGCCAATCCAGAGCCTGGGGAGGCTACTGGCCACCCAAAGTGACTGCTGCCATGAGACAACAGGGAAGTGGACCCCTAGGCCTTGGCATGCAAAGGTTCTAGTCTGCAAAGATTCCTGGGAGTTTCACCCCAAGCTGTCTGGGGCTGCCCCCTCCAGGCGGCTTTGAGGATATGTAAGGCAACAAAAGACCTCACAAGACTTTCAGCCTCCTGCCAACCATGAATATTAAAACATGTTTATCAGAGCAAAGCAGCTCTGCCTGGTGATTGTGTGGGTAGGAGGAACAAAGGCCAACTTAATAGGCCCTTCAGCCATTAAAGATTTGCCAGAACCTGAGAGGAACGGGAACCTGCATTTGTCCGGGGAAGCTGCCTAGGAGAATTCTGTTTCCGGACGGATCCCGGAGGGGCGGAGTGATCATCGCCCGGCCCCGCAGGGTGCACGAAGGCCAAGCTCTGTGACTACAATGTGTCCAGAAGGCTGGCCTCACGCGACAGGGGAGGATGCGTCCCTACTGCCTCCGGGATCTTGGGGAATCCTGTCACTCGAGGCCCACTTCAACCCCAAGGCGCGCTCCAGGCGCACGTGTCTCCACTCCAGGAGTTACAGACTCTGCACCTTGACCCACTGCTACCCGCCTTGAGCAGCACCGCTGTCCGGAGACCACGCCCCCAGACCCCAGGTTCTCCGTTTTCCCACGACCCAGCCTCGGCCATTGGCTGCTCTCTGCTCTCCGCCCCGACGCGAGCCTCCGCGCACCCCGCCCCAGCCTCAGTTTCCCGGCTGGCATGGGGCGGGACGTGGGCGGGGCTCAGCTCAGGCCACGCGGGGCGGAGCCCGGGAGCTGACGTGACCGTCCCGCCTCCAGAACCAGAACCGGCCCCCGTCTCAGCAGCCTCCGGCGCCGCCGCCTCCCGAGTGCCCCGCAGCGGAGGCTCGGACCCGAGGTCGACGCCGGGCGCCCTTCCTCCTCCCCGCCATGGCTGCGCCCCGCGCGCCCCGCGCTCTGACGGCCGCCGCGCCTGGGTCCGGGAAGGCCAAGCTGACGCACCCCGGGAAGGCAATCCTGGCAGGTGGGCCCCTCGGAGCCCCAACTCCGAGCCGGTTGTCCGACCGCGCTTCCGGGTGGGCCGGGGACGCCCAGGCCCCGCCCAACTTCCGGAGGGGCGGAGGTGCCGGGGGCGCGACCCGGGCCCCTAGCCCACGCGCCAGCTCTCCCCGGGAGTCTCTCGGGCATTCCAGGTGGAGACCGCCGGGTGGGGGCGTGGGCGCCGTCCGGCAGCGGGCCGCGAGGCGGGCAAAGTCCGGGCGGGGGAGGGGCCGCGCGGAGGCGGCGGCGGCGTTGGCGGCAGCGGCGGCGGCGGCGGCGGCTGGGTCCACCCGGCCAGGGTGTCCCTAGCCCCGAGCGTTCGGTCCCTGCAGGCGGCCTGGCGGGAGGCATAGAAATCTGCATCACCTTCCCGACCGAGTACGTGAAGACGCAGCTGCAGCTAGATGAACGTGCGAACCCACCGCGCTACCGGGGCATCGGTGAGGAGGGGCGGCCGCGGGGTGGCTTGGGGGGCATCCCGGGGCGGAGGAGCCAGGGTCCTGACCGCGCCTCCCGTAGGGGACTGCGTGCGGCAAACTGTCCGCAGCCATGGCGTCCTGGGCCTGTACCGCGGCCTCAGCTCCCTGCTCTACGGCTCCATCCCCAAGGCGGCTGTCAGGTGAGACTGGGCTCTGCCTGAGCGACCCCAGAGGGAGTGGTCTCAGCGGCCCTCTCACATGCTTTCTTCTTTAGGTTCGGGACGTTCGAGTTCCTCAGCAACCACATGCGGGATGCCCAGGGTCGGCTCGACAGCACGAGAGGGCTGTTGTGTGGTCTGGGCGCAGGCGTGATGGAGGCAGTGATGGTCGTGTGCCCCATGGAGACCATCAAGGTGAGGAATTGAGGCTGTCAGGGGTAGCCAGGGTGTCTGTGAGGCGCGTGGAGAATCCCAGGCTTTAAGGGCCATGTGCCCCATGGAAACTGTCACAGTGGGAAGGGTCCCCACACATGCACACATTCATAGTGAGCGTCTTAGGAGTGGCAGAAAGGGGCTCCTGCAGAGGCTGCCCATCCACAACAAAAACATAAACAGTCTTGTTGTGTTGATTTGTCAAGACAGGGTTTCTCTGTGTAACAGCTCTGGCTGTCCTGGATCTCACTGTATGTCAGGCTGGCCTTGAACTCACAGAGATCTGCCCGCATCTGTCTGCTGAGTGCTGGGATTAAAGACGTGTCTTTAAAGCTACCTTTACAGATAGAAAACCTAACATAACTCACTATCCCAAGTTTGTAGAATAGCAAACGTGATGCTGGAGGCCCTTCAACCTGGGGAGCCCTCTGAGGTCTTTAGGCCTGTATGTAGCCGGACACCTGAACAGCCTTTGGGGGCAGTTCATGCAGAAGAGTTGGGGGTCCCCAGCCTTGATCTGACCTTGGTGGGCCCTGGGTCTGCTGGCGGCCAGGAATCAGGGCCTCTGCTTCCTACATTTCAGGTGAAGTTCATCCATGACCAGACGTCCCCTAACCCCAAGTACCGAGGATTTTTCCACGGAGTTAGGGAGATTGTTCGGGAACAAGGTAAGCCACAGAGAATCGAGACCTCAGCCAAGGGGAAGAGCCTCTACTTGAGTGGGTCCCCCTTGCCCACAGGTGGGACCTGGAAGGCCCCAGCTTGACCCCATGTCTGCCTGCCCCCAGGGGTAAAGGGGACATACCAAGGCCTCACAGCTACTGTACTGAAGCAGGGCTCAAACCAAGCTATCCGATTCTTCGTTATGACTTCACTACGCAACTGGTACCGAGGTACACCTGTGGCCCAGAGACCCATTCCAAACCCTGAAGGCTAGCTTGTTCTTTTGGACTGGAAGGCGGGGAGTGCTTTCGTGGGCCCCGCCCCAGGTTCTTCCTAGCCTTCAAGGCTCCCTTCTGACTTACCCCGGTATTCTGACTACAACTGTACTCACATCCAGGAGACAACCCCAACAAACCTATGAACCCACTGATCACGGGGGCCTTTGGAGCCATTGCCGGTGCGGCCAGTGTCTTTGGGAACACGCCTCTGGATGTGATCAAGACCAGGATGCAGGTAGGGGTGGGGGGCTGAGAAGGTGGGGACAGGAGCCCCAGATAGGGGCTAGTGGCTAAGCACTGTGGCCCTCTGGTGTCCTGCAGGGCCTGGAGGCACACAAATACCGGAATACATTGGACTGTGGCTTGCAGATCCTGAAGAATGAGGGGCCCAAGGCGTGAGTAGGATAAGGCAGGCCCTGTCTGGCCTTCTGTTCTCTTGCCCTAGGCTGTCGTTCTTCTGTCCTCCCAGGGTCTGGAGAACGCCCTTTCCAGGGTGCTGTTTGCTTTTCCTCCCCTGCCCGCTCTTCCCTCCGTTGCTCACCTCAGACCCTCCACTCTCCCAGATTCTACAAAGGCACTGTTCCCCGACTGGGCCGGGTCTGCCTGGATGTGGCCATCGTGTTCATCATCTACGATGAGGTGGTGAAGCTGCTCAATAAAGTTTGGAAGACAGACTAACCCAAGAGGGTGCGGCGGCGGGGTGTCCAGCTCCTCCAGACCAGACCCGCCACCCATTCCTAGGATTCCAGTGCAGTAGTGCCAAAAGGCCCCTTCCCTTGTCCCTAAGTTCTGTGGCCTAGTCTGTTCATGGTGACTACCATGTGTTCCATAGTTCTGTGTCTCCCATGTGCTCTCTGTGTGACACTATACTATTGTCCAGCCTGACCATGGCTGGGTGTCTTAGGCCTGTGAATATGTGCTCACTTATCCATGTGCTTGCTTGTGAGCCATGTGCCTGTTTCATGTTCTATGTCACGTGACCCTGTGCCCCACTTCCTGGGGCGCCTGTGTGCCCTGGTCCATGGCCTTGGAGCCATGGTCAGGTCACAGTCCGGTGCCTTCCACCCCCCGACGGCAGGGGCGCCCTGCCCTGGCCTACCACAGCTGCCTCCGGGCCTCGGCCTGGCTTCACCGCATTCCAGGGGCTACATGCCCCCCTGCTTCTCCCGCCATTGGCCTTAAATGGCCCTCGGGCCCTCCCTCAGCCCGGGACAGGGTGGCACCTGCCACTCTCAGGACCACCCTGCCAAGGAGAATAAACCGGATCCTGTCGCAGTCTCCTGTCCATCCCTTTGTAGCTGGGGGCATTGGTGACTGAGCTCCTCGGGCCAGCCTACCCTCCACCTGAAGACACTGCAGTGGACAGAGCAACAGGGATGTTCACCAACCCTAGTGACAGTACTTGGAACCAAAAGGAATTTGTGCTACTTCCTTACAGGGCAAGTGAGGTCCTGCTGTCAGCTGAAGGTTGTGTCCACAAGGTCCTCAGTGGACTGGTGGGCAGGCACGAGATAATGCTCCTGGGGTGCCTCTGCCCCTCACTAAGAGTTGGTTCTAGGACTCCCTGGCCTGTTAACCTGTGGCATGGCCAACCCAGCCTCTCTATCGGAACTGATTTTGCAGGGAGCGGATACTAGGAAGCGATACTAGGCTGAGGCATGGAGACACTTGACCCTGTGTCCTTTAAGATTATAAGCAGCAGGAATGATAGAGAGGGCTTCTCCCAGGGTAAGAGGTAGCTCTTCAAGCAGGACAGGGAACATCTTGGTGTCTCAATCCCTGCCCCTGAACATCAAGTAGGTATTCCCTAGCTGGAGGCTCCCTACCTCACAACCAGGCACAGATGAAAGCCAGTTTGAGGCTGGAGGCCATACAGCTGAGCCTAAGGTCACTGTGGCCCTGACTGCTCTGCCAGAACCGTGGACCAAGAGGAGGAACTTAATGGGCAGGACATGGCCAACAGGTACTCCCAGCTATGCTGGGACAGAGAGCTTCCTGCCTGGAAGCTGGGGGTGGGAGATTGAGGTTACAAGCCTTTGTCCAGCCCCGGAAAAAAACCCTATTTTGACAGAAGGAGCTTCCCTGTAGGCCTGGGCCTTTGAGGAAGACTGGCAGCCAGGAAACCTAGGCAGAGCATGCGGTAGGGAAAAAGTGCAGAGCGGATGGGGGCCACATGTAGGTAGGTGTGGTGTGGAAGCCTTGGGCAGACTGATCTCGGTGGTCACAGATATCCCAGTCCTCTGCAGCAGAGAAAGCCCCGCCCTCACCCCCAGCCCCAGCAGCAAAGCCTTTTCCCTCTACCTCCACCAGGGGCTGCCCCTGCTGCTTACACCAGAGCTAGGACTGAGACCCAGGCCGCTCACTTGAACTCCACCTTGGCTGCGGTAGTAAAGCAGTACTGGCTTCCTTGGGGTCCGCTCCCTTCCTGGAGTCATGCTCTGTTACTCCCTCCCTTTCTGCATAACCTTGGGCAAGTCACCTAACCTCAAGTACCTAATCTGGGAAATGGAGTTAAGAGAATGCACACCATTAGGCTGCATGTCTGAAATACGATCCCTGTAGGGAGGGAACTTGGAACCTGGCAACCTCACAAGTGGCTGACAATCTCCCCAGGTGCTTCTGAGATAGGTAAAGCCCAGCTGCTGCCCAAGAGGAGTACCTTTGACCACTTGTCAGAGTGACACCATCACTGTACTTACATAGAGGCCCATGCCCATACCCTTTGAAGGAAGGGTCCATGACTATACTGGGCTTCAGGCAGGTTACATGATGGCCCTTGACTGTCCCAGGATCCCCTGTGCCTCAGCCAGTCAGAGATGGTGAGCAGACTAGGTCTCATTTCTCCAAGGACTGAATACAGGTGCCCTGGTGGACCCACACCATAGGCTCTGTTGGATGGAAGCCTTGTCATAGTGGTTGAGCCTGGAGGGGAGGAAGGAGTGTCTAGGAACCCATTAGAAACCTCTAAGTTGGGAAGCTAACCATTTGGGAGAGGAAGGTAGGGGTCTGCAGGAGCCAAGTGCATTCAACCAGGAAGGCTGCAGAGACTGATGGCAGACACACAGATGAGGCCTCTAGCCTGGAACTGCCTATCCAGGTAGCAGTGGAGAGAGATACGTAGGTCTTTGATCAAGACATTATGCAAGAACAAACCCAGCTTCCAGACTGGGCCTCTGCCTCTTCTGAAAACCCCAGAGGCATAGCCTTTGTTGGGAAGACTCCCTGGAGGTGACAGAGTTTACACAGCAGAGGCACACGATCCTCAGAACTGTGCCAGGGCAGGTCGTCACCAACTCCACAGATGAACAAAGGACCTCATGCACATGTCCTCTGCCCTATTCTAAACTCTGAAGCTCCTCTTATAGCTGTGTAGGTATCCCTGGAATTTCCTGTGTTCCTGTGCAGGTGATGAATGGCATCAGAGTTTAGTATCCAAAAAAGCCACACGGGGAGGGGGAAGGGAGTTCCTGCTTTATTTTTAAAACTAAGGATGGAACTCAGAGGCCTAAAGAGGCTAAGCCTGCATACAGTCTACTGGAGCCATGCCCCCAGTCCAGGGACTGTCTCGTTTTAAGCATGTTGTATCCCTTCCAGCACTCAGAAAACAGTCTCAGTTTGAAGGTTTCAATATTTTTCTTGCTGGATTTTTAATTCCCTGTTCCACAGATTCCTGGACTTATAAATTCATAGGTATAAGCACAGTTAGAGGCTGAGGAACTCCTAGCTTCCTCAAGATCTGGGACCACCAGGTCCTGGACACACCTAGGACAAGGGAAGGAGATTCGGGCACAGAGGGTTAGCCTAAAAGGATGATGGAGAAAGCATTGGAGAGCATGGCCCTGAAAACTTCCCTCCTCACACTCTCGTGGCAAATACCTGAGAACATTCTCCTGATCTGGCAAGCCCTGAGTCGCCACTGTGGCCTTTAACATAGCTGTCATATTTGTCTTCTCAGTGGAGGCCAGTCATATCTATCCATCACACACTTTATCCTCCACTGGTAACGCTTAACCTGGAAGCTCCTACCTAAATACCCTATTCTCCAAAGGCATTGCCTTAGTGACCCCAGGAGGCAAACCACCTCACTCCTTTGGTCTCCAGCTTTGCTGAAATGCCTACCTCATTAGCCTCAATGCCAGAGCAGCGCAGCCTCCTAGCGCTCCGGGGCGGTTTTCAGGCACTGACTAAAAAGGAGTAGCTCAGGTTCTCTGGCTAGCCTGCACAAAGGTCCACACAAACCTACACAAGCTGGCCGCGAGCCAGGCCCTCTCCACCACGGCACACGCTCTCCTGGGGCTCAAGTGGGAAAAATGTAAAACGCCTGTGACCATGATCCAAAAGCTGATCCGGACGGACAGAGCAGAACACAAGAGAGGCGTTGTGTCCGCCTCGACATGCGGCCATAGAGGGCTCAGAAGAGAATGTGCTCGAGCGAGGCTTCCCGGAGTTCCCTTCTGGAGGAAGAGCTAGTTCTCCAGTGCCTCAGGAACAAGGGAGTAAGAGCGGTACAGCCTCGGAGACAGATACCCTTTATGCAGAGCAGGAGGAAGCCAGCGCGTATGCCATGCGGCGCTTGCTTATGGCGTCACGAGGCCGCGCCCGTAGCCAGGGGCCGCGCACGCGCTCTGCTGGTGGCCGCGGGCGTAGGAATCGCGCTGGTATGTCTGACTCCCGTATCCTGCGGCTTTGGTCTCGGCAGCCTGTCTAATCCTCGCGGGCACTCCTAGTCCTTGGATTTTCCCGCGATCGATTGCAAGCCCCACTACACTCGCCACCTCAGCCACCTGGCAACTCCTAACCCCTCCGTGTGAAGGGACCCTCCCCTCCAAGTCCCAGAGTTCCACCCCTGGGATTCCTTCCTTCTGGACCACGCTTCCTGGCTCTCCATCTTTGCCCTGTGATTCTAACTGCCCACTAGGTCCTGTGTAACCCGTGTGCGGTCAGGAGCCGAACCTCTTTCCATAACTACCCTCTCACCTGTTTGTCTTCCCGTGAGCTCATATTCAAACTCACAGATGACAACGTGGCTCTTCCCCTGTGTCCCCTCTACAGAGACTAGGCTGGGAAGTCATTAGTCATTACTAATAAATGAAGGCAGGAAAGACACCATATCGTTTCCTTCCGCTTATCTTAGTGGTCCAATGCTGGTTGGGGCACAGGTTGAGGACCAAAGAGGCTCCACTAATTTCTTGTGCTGGCCTCCATATCCTCCGTACCTTGCTAGCTCCAGTCCAGCCACCTGTTGAAATTGTGGGTTTATCAATGGCACAATGTTTGTATTTCCATGGAGGAAGAGACCAGGTGCAGGCACATTTCTGAGTCCCCTGCTCTGGGCCATCAGTAGCTGCGGGAGGGAGCTGTGTTTCTATGGAAGACAGCAATGTACACAGGCTGCACTGCTGGACCCGCTACATGCTGGCCTGGCCTGGCCCTGCCTCCTGTGGGCCAGCCTCATTGATCAGATGAGAACACCCAGATGGAGACCAGGGACTGAGATCAGGAGGCCATAGCCAGCAAAGCCTCGCCCTGCTCCACCTAAAGAGAAGGGACTGAAGATAAAGGGGTGGGGGAGAAGGTGGTGTCATATCAGCCTTGTCAGAGAGTCAGTCAACAAATGTGTGTTTCATGGCTCTTCCTTGGAAAGTGATCACAAGGGAAAAATTCGAGGCGGGAGGGGGCTGCAAAGGGTGGTTTCTTGCTTGTCTCGGCATCTTTCCAGCTTGCAGCCTGCTTCCTGACCCTGCACAATGGGAAGTATGTGCACCTTCTTGAGGAACCCAGACTAGGAAAACTGGGGCCTAACTATGGCTTGGGTCCATAAAGGGGCAAGGGATGTCCTTCCTTTTGCCTGGGACAGAAAGGACAGAGGCTGTATGCTATATTCCCTGAGGTCCACAGAGGAGGGTAGCAGTGAACCAAAGACCAGTTGGGCTTCACACTTGGCAGCTGCCCAGATCCACTCATTGGGCTCTTCCAAGGACCTCTCTCTACCTCTGCCTTTAAACATGCCACTGCTGGGGAAACTGAGACCCCAGGTCTCTCCAACTCAGGAATGTTTCCTGCTTGTGACAATTGAGCGGCCAAAGCAGATTAACCTAGGTGTTAATCCCCTCTAATGGTTTCAGAATCCTCGGTGCGAGGCGCTAAGCCGGCCTTTCTCCTCGGCCTGCTGAAGCCCTTCCCGAAGCTTCGCCTGCAGCCGCGCCGATGCTATCTCGGCCCCGCCTGGCAGCGAACCCGCACTAATCCCCGGTGCTCGCTTTCTTCCCCTGCCTGCCTGAGATGGGGCCGATTGGCGTTTGATTACCGCGCTATCGAGGACCCTTTGTGCAATCAGCCTCAAATCCCCTAATTCCGTGATAAAGGAGGCATTAGCAGACGTTTGCTGTAGAAAAGGCACTGGCATGAAAGAATGCAATCAGGGGAATCCTGATGGCCTGGTCCAAGCCTGCTAGCGAGTAAGGACAGCAAGGAGAGGGAGACGCCTCTGTCCTACTGGACAGGGGAGGGGCGGCCCAGCAGAGGGCATCGTGGGTCCTGGCTTCTGACATCTCCAATCCATCTTCCCCAGTTCTAAACACCTGAGCTGCAAAGGGGTCCACCCCCACCTCCAGCCTCACAGTCGCACTTTCAAGACCTTTGACTTTGGCTGTATCTGCCCTGCCTGCTCAACCTCCAAATATCGAGAACCAGGAGTCTGTCAGTGCTTGGATCCTCCTATCTGCCCTTCTCTTTGGGCAGGGGCAGGCACTGCTGGAAACAGTATGCTGTCTTCAGACCGGGAAGAGGAAGGGTGACGGACGGGGCTGTTAGAATCGATCGCCCCTACTAGAGCAGTACTGAGGAGGGGGTGGCATGCAGATAGAGTTTCAGGAAGAGGCCTCTGTAAAGACCACCAGAGCCCCAAGATTTGGCTTCACAGAACCAGGCATGAGGTCAGCATGCTAGAGGAGCTGCCATGGTTGGGCAGCTGAGAGTGAAGAATAAGCAGTTGATGGAGAGGTGTAGCATGCTGGAACTCTGGTGTTGGGGCTTCAAAGCAAGGGAGCCTGAGGATGAGATTTGTGTGGGTAGAATCGTGGAGCCTACCTTGAAGAGTAGGGCTGGGAGAGAAAAGTGGCTGGAAGTGAGTTAGGAAGCTATGTCTGGCTGGGCTGGCATGTTGGCTTACGCCTCTATTCCAATACTTGAAAGGTAGAGCAGGAGAATCCAGAAGGTCATCAAGCTACATAGTGAGTTCAAAACCAACTTGGGCTATATAAGACCCTGTCTCAAAAACAAAAAGACAAACAAACAAACAAACAGTCAGTCATCAAAGCGAAGGGTAGATGGCAGAAATTCCTCACATAGCACTGACAGGTCGGCTCCAGGGAGGACTGGGCAAGAGGAGTGTCGAGCACATCCCAGGGCTGAGGCTTCGGGAGCTCCAGGGATAGGCAAGATTTTCCATACAGATATGTCCATACAGACATACAGATGGGTTGGAGGGTTCTTCACCTGGGTAGACATGTGTGTACTTACCAAGGTGAACAGGAGTTGGCATGTTGATTTTATAAAGCAAAAGAAAAAGCATGCCATGCCAAGGAGGACAAGTGACTAGATGTGTGCTTGGCTCTGTCCAGAGCGGCCTTATCTGTCCTCTAGCTGCTGAGGGCGGCTACTTACCTTGGTCATTGCCTAGATAGCAGAGCCACCCAAACCCTGACCATTACTCTGCTCTGACTCTATAGACCCAAAGGCTGCCCTGACTTCAAGGTGGGTCAAAGATGAAGTCCTAGGACCTCTAGCTGGAAACTGGTCCTGAGCCTGCCTTCTGCTTAGTCTTCTCCCTCCTCTGTCCTCAGCTAGCCCTGCCCTGCCTCCAGGGTGACCAAGACAACCCAGTCAGTGTTTTTAGATCAAGGAAACTTGTTGAGAGAACAGGACATTGGACACTAAAAGTGGCAGAATCCAGGAGAACCAAGGGTGTTTAGTATAGCTGTGTGTTTGCATGTCCCTCAAAGAGGCGTATCAAAGTCCTAACCTGAGACTTGTGAAATTGCAAATATGGCCTTTGTAGCTGCCATTAAGATTAATTAGGGCCAGGTGGTGGTAGTGCACACCTTTAATTCCAGCACTAGGGAGGCAGAGGCAGGTGGATCTCTGTGAGTTCAAGCCAGCCTTGTCTACAGAGTGAGTTCCAGGACAGCCAAGACTGTTATATAGAGAAAGCCTGTCTCAGAAAACAAAACAAAACAAAAAGATTAATTAGATACTGAACTGTACCCCACTGTGTTCCTTTTTTCATTTTCCATTCCTTCTCTCTCTCTCTCTCTCTCTCTCCTTTACCTTTTTTGTTTGCTTCTTTGAAACACAGTGGCCTACTGTAATCCAGGCCGACCCCAAGCTCCCAGTGATCATCCTGCCTCACTCTCCTGAGTCCTGGAATTACAAGTTTAGTCACCATGCCAGGCATCTACCTTTTTTAGACGTTTGTTTAGTTTGTTTTTGAGACAGGGTCGGATGTAGTCCAGGCTAACCTCAAACTTGCTATGAAACTAATGACCTTGAACTCCTGACCATCCCAACCTCTATTTCCCGCGTTATGCGTGTGCAGGTGCTAGCCACCACGTCTAGCTTTAGTTTTGTCTTCCCCTTTTAGAGGTATGTTCTCATATAGCTGACCCTGGCCTTGATTTCCAGATCCCCCTGTCTCCACCTCCCAAGTACTCAGATAACAGGCATGCACCGCAATGCCCAGCTGGCATGACATCTTTTATGCCAGGGTGACCATTGTGAGATGAAATATTACAACTCTTCCTTTACATTGCTTTTCATGTTTACCCACCTGTTCAGCATCACCTTCACCTAGGAAGAACTGAGTTCCATCAATATTTATTTATTTTCAGTACAAAGACCCTCTTTTGGTATTTCTTGAAGCTCGGGGCTGAAAACTGCAGGTCATCTTAGTTTTGTTTATCTAGAAGGGCCTTTATCCCACCTTTAATCAGGAATGATCTCTTTTGCTGTTAATGGACTCCTGGGTGTGTGCAGTCTCCCCACCCTGATCACATTAAAGACCTTATTCCACTGGGGATGGCCTCCACCGTTCCCATTTTTGTTTGTTTTGAGGCAGAGTCTCATGTATCCATTACCAAGCCCTTCTTTAGGTTCCTCTGCTGACTGCTCTAGTAGCAGTGAGGATGCTATGGACTTAAAGTGGTGGACCTTGCTGCCCTCAAAGAGATGATGTGGTAGGATGACCTTGAACCCTCCCTGTCCTCTTTCCCACATCTCCCATGTGCCCAGCACCTGCCCTCAATCATCTTTGGTGAGAAGTCAGCTACTATTTGTATCTTTTTGCAGTATGCAGTAATCCATTTTCCTTTGGATTCCTTTCACTTTGCAGGAGTGTTTTTGTCTTGGTTGAGGTGTGGTGATATTGGCAAATCTGTAAGTCTGCTGGGGACAGAGCAAACGTGAAAGACCATTATTTCTAAAATATTATTTCTCCCCTGTAGTGGGCGAAATAATATCCCCTCAAGGATGTCTACATCCAAATGGCCAGAACTTGTGAATATGCTGTCGTCTTACTCTGCAAATGGGATTAAGCTGAGGACTTGGAGAGAGGGGCTGTTCCTGAGGTATTCCACTGGGTCCACCAGAGTCACAATGACTCTGACAAGAAGAGGGGTGAAAAGTCAGAATGAGGTGCCCGTGAGAAAGCTTCATCCCAGTATTGTGGGATTTGCTGATGATGGGAAGAGGAGGGCATGAGCCACAGGCCCTGGGTGACTTCTAGAAGCTGGAGAAGTCCAAGGCAGCCAGGAATGACGGCACACATCTGTGCTCCCAGCTCCTGGACTGAGGTCAGCCCTAAGTTAGCAAAGGTCAAAAACAAAAAATAAAAGAGCAAAGAACTGTGTTGTTTTAAAGAAACTTCAGAATAAAATGCAGCTAGTGGACACCTTGATTCCAACCAAAGAGACCTGCAAAGTCACATTGCATGTCTGTGGCAGCTTGATACAACAGCCATGGAAACTAAGGTGTCTGAATATCTTTGGGATTCCAGTGATTTTTTAATTTAAATATGATTACATCATTTTTTCCTTTCCTTTTTCTTCCTCCAGCTCTTCTAATGCACCTCCTTGCAACTTATAGAAGAAGGGTTTTGTGTGCTTACATTTCTAGAGGGATAAGAGTTCATCCCCATCACAGTGGGGAAGCTTGGCAGAGGGAGGGCATCATGGCTGCAGCAGCAAGCTGAGAACTCACATTTCAAACCACAAGCATGAAGCAGAAAGTGAACTGAGAATAGCCTGGCTTTTTTTCCCCCAATTCATTTAACTTTATCTTATGTGCATTGCCATGAAGATGACTGATCCCAGGTTATGGGAGTTCCAGACAATTAGCCGACATGTAGGCGCTGGGAACTGAACCCACGACCTCTGGAAGAGCAGCCAGTGCTCTCAACTGCTGAGCCATCTCTCCAGCATGGCTTTTAAAGCCCAAAGCCCAACCCCAGTGACACACTTCCTCTAGCAAGCCGTCCCTCCTAAACCTCCCCAAACAGCACCGCCAACTGGGGACCAAGTCTTCGAACGTCCAAGCCTGTGGAGGCATCTCGTTCAAACCACAGTGATGCAATATCTGAGTCACTTCTGTTTCTGTAAGCAACCTCTGCAACTAGACTTCAGCAGGAGTCTTACGCTGGCTGTCATTGGTTCTCTGCTTGCGGGGGGGGGGGGGGTGGCCATTTATCTTTATCTCAGGAAGAGTGTCACATGACACTATAACACGATGAAAGTGGCATTGCCCCAATCAGCTCCAGGCAAGTTCAGAAGACACAGATGAGCCACAGACCCAAATGACGGCTACCTGCACAAGGCCTGGCTCCCTCACGGTGGTCCTGAGTGGCAGCATTGAGGGAGAAGTCCCCAAGGACACAGCTTCTGAAGAGCACCATGCCATCTTCCTACATGAAGAGAAACACAAGAGAAAGCAGGCAAGGCCACGAGCAGTGAAGGAGGAAGATACATCAGACATCACAGAGGCCTTTTTGCCCCTGGCCTTGCTGTCCCATTCTCAGAAGAACTCCAATCTCGGTGGTAGTAGTTGGCTACATCGTACCCCTGAGCACTGGAGTGGGCTTAGACACAGGTGTTCTATATCATTCTACATGAAGGTCTGCTAGACAAGGTTTCTACATCCAAAGGGTCACATGGGAGGTCTGGGGCTGTGGCAGCCATTCTGTAACCACGAGGCAGGCTGAAAGGTCACGCACAGAGCTAGTGATGCTATCCCTGAGCCTCTCAGATGAACACACTCTGAGACTTGCGACAGGGATGAGCCAGCAAGGTTCACCACTTTAAGTCCATAGCATCCTCACTGCTACTAGAGCAGTCAGCAGAGGAACCTAAAGAAGGGCTTGGTAATGGAAGAAGGGGGAGCGGGTTTGCTGCCTGCAATGGCGGCTAATGTTCCTGGGTCCTCACCCCTGCCTCCAGTGCAGTTCTGGACACCTCACACCTACTAACTGCTTAAACCCTAAGGACACATCCTTTTTTTTGTTTTTTGTTTTTGTTTTTTTTTAACAGAGTCTCACTGCCTCTGTCTCTCAAAGGCTGGAATCATACCAGGCCTTTGTTTTTTTATTTTGGTTTGTTTAAGACAGATCTCACCAGACTGGCCTTCCTCTCCCAGCAATCCTCTTGCCTCAGCCACTGGAGCCCTGAGATCCTGCTATTACAAACTGCCTCTCCGTTCTCAACACTTGCCCCTTAAGGCCGACTCTTGATAGTTGACAGTATCATGACACTGGACAACCCAAGAGGAGCCTTTGGAATGTCACACAGCCAGGAGAGCTTAGGAAAGGTGAGGCGGTCTATTGCGCTGTCCTGTGAGACACACAACGTATTTTCAAAGATCAAAAGCAAAGTGCCTAAGCAAAGTGCTGGAGGTCCAAAGCTTCGTAATTGACGATGGCCTAAGTTAGGCCAAGTGGTGGTCTCTGGTGGGAAGAATAGTGGACAGGGGTTATATTGTAGGCAGAGCAGAACAGCCGGGCGGAGAGTAGCGGAGGAGCATGTGAGACCGCTCTTAGGCACTGTGGTGTGAGGGGGATATTGATGTTGGAGGGAGTTGGGGCAATGGCATCAGGTCTTTTAAGATAGGAGGTAACAAGAGGATCGGCCTTAGACGGCATTAGAAAAACCTTCTAGACCCTGGAAAGACCGCACAGAATTGGTGGCTCTCCCAGCATTCGGGAGACAAGAAGCGGATGAATCTCTGAGTTGGGGGTCAGCCTCAACTTCCCACCGTGGAGGTTCAGACCTGGGCTCCAAAGTGAGCAAGTGCTGTGAAGTGGGATCACCTGATTGCCAAGGGTGCTGGGCTCATTCAAAGTAGGGGAGGGAGAAATTTGGATTCCAGGAATCTGCTTCACTTTCATGGGTGGCTACAGAACAAGGAAAGCCAGGGCAGAGCGGTGGCAGGGACTCTGGGCTCAGAGGTCTCCAGGATCCTGGCATCTCTCCCAGCAGGCGACTGCGCCACAGGAGATAGAGTGGGCTCCTGACCACCTCCTTTCCCTCCAGCTCTGGACGTGGCCGAGCACAGGGCTCCCTCCTGACAGCGCGGCTCCCTGCACCCAGACAGTGGCTCTCCCTCCTCGGTGGCCGGGGATTAGCTCTCTGAGGACTAGCGACGGGATTAGCACGCGCGAAAGCGGCGCCCGGCCCGGGGATTACCGCACCTCCCACCCCCGACGTATATATTCGGCCGCTCGCTCCGGCGACCCGCGGGCATGGCGACTGCAGGCAGCGCGGCGAGCCGCAGGGACCCTGGACGACCCTGCCCGTTCTCCATCGAGCACATCCTCTCCAGCCTGCCTGAACGCAGGCCCGCGGCGCGGCCGCTGCAGCCCGCCGGTGGCCGGAACCCCGCTGAGCCCGACGAGCCCGAGGCGCCTGCCGCCGCTGCGCCCTGCGCCTGCTGCTGTTGCTGCGGCCCGCGAGCAGCACCCCGCGGAGTCCCGGAGCCCGCGTCCGGACCCGGTGAGTGCGAGCGGCGGGGCGGGGCGGGGCGGGGCGGGCCGAGCCCCGGGATCTCGCAGGGCGGCCGGCGGGGCGATCTCGGCTCCAACCCTAACCCTCACCCTCTGCCTGACGCGCCCTCGCCCCGCCCCGCAGGCGTGCGGCTAGCGTGGCCGCTGAGGCTGGCACCCGCCGCTCCCTCGCCCCTGACGGCGCCGAGCGCAGGCTCGCCGGCGCTGACCGGCACGAGCGGCCCCGGCCCGCAGCGGCGCACGCGGCGCCACCGCACCATCTTCAGCGAGGAGCAGCTGCAGGCGCTCGAGGCCCTCTTCGTGCAGAACCAGTATCCCGACGTGGGCACGCGGGAGCGCTTGGCTGTCCGCATCCGCCTGCGAGAGGAGCGCGTGGAGGTGGGTGTCCGCCCGCAGCCCGGAGGCCACTCCCGCGTCACTCTTCTCTCTCAAAGACCGACCTTCCAGAGTGTGCCTCACCTCATAGCCCTCCACGCTGGAGGGAAACCCCCCCAGGATCAGTGGATGGGGGGCGCAGGACCAGTTCCCCCAGCAGGTTCTTTGAGTGTCGCCGGAACTGGGGTTAAGAGTCGTTGTCTCGGCCGGGCGGTGGTGGCGCACGCCTTTAATCCCAGCACTCCGGAGGCAGAGCCAGGCGGATCTCTGTGAGTTCGAGGCCAGCCTGGACTACCAAGTGAGTTCCAGGAAAGGCGCAAAGCTACACAGAGAAACCCTGTCTCGAAAATCCAAAAAAAAAAAAAAAAAGAGTCGTTGTCTCTGACTTCGTCTGTCTTCCCCCTTTCCCCTGCTGATGAAAAATGCTTTCCATTCATGTCCCAGATGTAGGCAAGTTAAGAAATGTGCAAAACTAGTCAGGCACTGTGGCACACGTCTGTAATTCTAACACTCGGGGAGGTGGAGACAGGAGGATCATGAATTCATCAAAGTTGTCCTTGACACATAGCGACTCAGAAGCCAGCCTAGATTACATGGGACTATGAAACACATGGAGACAGAGAGAGATATCCTGGTTGCTAGTGGGCCAAGACTGAGGAGACTGGGAAATCTCCGTGCAGGGAGTCTAGGTCCTTTTCTGTGTGTGGATAAGGGAAGTGACGCAGGTCCATTCACCTACACCTCTGTGGTGAAGCCTACCACCCCCGCTCACCTACAAGCCCTTCCGAAGTTCTTTGGGTGTGGGTCCATGGACCCTGAGCTGTCTTGGTCCCTCTCCTCCTCAGGTCTGGTTCAAGAACCGCCGGGCCAAGTGGCGACACCAAAAGCGTGCTTCGTCAGCGAGGCTCCTGTCTGGAACCAAGAAACCTCCCAAGGACAGCTGTTGACAGTGTCTGGAGTGTCTCCTGGTTTGGGCAGTGACGTGGAGCACAAGAAAGTAGGAGGGAGACAGACCTACTTGAACAGAAACTAAGAGAGGACCGCAGTCTTCCAGCTGCCCAGTGCTGAGAGAGAGGGAATCCAAGACCTCCTCACCTATGAAGGGAGGGCACATGGGGCAGGAACCAGAGATCTCCTGCAGGTAAAGAGCAGGTCAGCTTCCTCAGGCACCATTACTGCCTAAAGAGGCCCTAACTCCACCCAGGGCCCCAAATCCTCTCCAGTGGAGTCTCCCTCCCCACCTCCTGCCTGCCTCCGGGACTGGCCCCTTATCTAGTCTTCCACCTTCTAAGCCAGGCAGTGGCATCGGCACAGGTCCTCAAAGGTTCAACACTGGACCTTGGTGTCAGGACCTGTGGAATAAGAAGGTTGGTATTTTCCAGATCCCTGAACCTGCTCCTTCATCTCAGCCTTGTGCTGATACCAAGAAATAAACAAGATCTACAAATTCCACAGAAGAGTCAGAATCCCAAGTCCGAATGTCTCAGGCTTCATTTCCACACCTATAGAGGGGCTAGCTCCCCTCCCCCTTTCCAGGGAACGGGGGGTCAGCACGTCTTAGAGAGCCCAGTTCAACAGGTCTTCATCCCAGTCCTGTGTTTCCCCCATCAGGATTAAAGCCGGTGGATGGTGGCAAGGCCTCCTGGGATTTGCTATGGCCTCTAAGTACCACCAACTTGCTTCACAGGTGGGAGACCTTTGGCTTCTTGTCCTTGGAGGTTTCTGTACAGTGGCATCTGCCACTAGGGCGGGCAAGAGGAGATTACATTCAGGGAACATCCCACCCCACCATCTTGGGGAATTTTGTCTTCCCTTCTATAGTCATGGTCACACAGAAGTGTGTTGGGGTACACCACAGCATGAAAGCATGGCTTCCACTCCCTGCTGACCTGTGCAGTCAGCTGGAGGCAGCTAACACCCCTGCACCTGGCCTAATCTCCTTACTCTGTCTCCTCACAGGTCCTGGTGTGGTGATATCTGTGAGAGATGTGGTCCATCCATGAAAGCTAAACTCTAGAACCAATGGCAGGAGGTCTTGGCACTGTGTAAAGATGGCTGGTTTGGAGAACACTGAGCAGGCATGTATCCCCAGCCAGAGCTGTTCTAACACTGCTAGAGACCTCCAGGATTGGCGATTCTCCTCCCCAGTCCCTTGGATGCACATGTAAGGCGCCACCAGACTCTTCTTCCTGAACTTTGGCCTTGCCTTCGAAGACTGCACTGTCTCCTTCAGACGCAGCTGTCCAGGAGGTCAGCTCACCTGCAGGCTTGGGCATTCACATTGTGCTGGGTTCCAGGCCCCTGACCTCCTCCGTTCTCCAGAATCTGAGCTCACCTGAGCTTCTGCCCTCCTCTCACCGTCACTGTCCCCTGAAGAGACTCCTCGCAGCCCTCACCTGGCACCTGGCATTAGCAAGTGTCCAGAGGCTCCCTTCCAAGGCCTCTCCCATCTCCATTCTCTTCTTTGAAAAATAATCAGTGTGTGTGTGCGTGCGTGCGTGCATGCGTGTGTGTGTGTGTGTGTGTGTGTGTGCGCGTGCGTGCGTGTGTGTGTGTGTGTGTGTGTGCGCGCGCGCGTGTGTGCGTGTGCACATGTCTGCCTGCGTGTGTGCATGTGAACCACATGTCTGCCTGCTGCTGGTAGAGATCAGAAGAAGGTATTGGAACCCCTGGAACTGGAGTTGTGTGCCACCATGTGGGTACTGGGAACTGGACCCAGATCATCCGGAAGAGCAGCAAGTGCTTTTAAAGGATGAGCTATCTCTACACCCCCCTCCACTCTCTTTTTGATGTGTCTTTTTCATCCTCGAGCTCCAATCCCCACCTCTGTTGCATATATTTCCGTCTCCAGTCCAGGCCCCCCCTGACAACACTTGGAAACCCACAGCCTCCTCACACTTGCCTTGTGTACAGTGAGCCGTTGGCCTTGTTTAAGACACATGAGTTCTTGATCGCCAGTAGCCCTCTGTCCCTCACCTAATCACACCAGGCCCATCCAGTCTCACCTCCAAACGGGTCGGTAAACCCCACTGAAACTGGCTTCTCTGCACTTAAGCTTGGTTAACCTGACAAAAACTGCTGGCACCTTGCGCCATGACCATTGCAGCTTTCTCTAGTTATATTCACCGGAACCACTCAGCCTCCCTTTAATCCAAAACAAAAATAATATTTCTTGCCAGGACCCCAAAGATACTGTGAGCCTGGCTCTGCCCCCCAACCCGCTGTCACATCCATCCTTTGCACTGCACTGTGTAACCAAAGGCCTGCGCTGGAATTTGCCTTGCTCCATCCTGGGCCTTTGCCTGTCTTTTCTCGCTCCACTTGACTGATGCCTATCCATTCCTCTTTTGGATACGATCTGCCTGGGAAATGCCACTTGATACATGTCCTGTGTAGAAGTCACGATTCTCTGAGTACAGACTTCTTGCAAGTCACAGGCGTGATTTTACACATTTGCAGGATGACTTAATGTGTGTGTTTCTTTATTATTATGGTGAACGCTATGGGGGCAGGGACAGAGCCATAAAGTCCCCAGTGACTCCCAGTGAAGGAAGAGACCATTGGAAAAGCAAAATTGTACCAAATCATTCTGGGTTAGAACTTGTTTGTTTGGGGTAATTCACGATCTCCCTTACGATGGAAGTCCCATGAATGCTTTCAGTGAGTGCAGGCCTCTTTTGGGAAGCCCACCCCGGCAGGTGGAGAACTAATAAATCGAACCAGAGATTTAAGCGCCCTCCGATTCTTTCTTTTCATTTACCTTTTGTTAGATAACTATCTATTGTCTTAGTGTTCTTTCTCTGAGTTTTGAAGTTATATATGACCAAGTTTTTTTTTTTGAAGTATTTAAAAAAGACTTTGAAGCATATGCAGTGGTTTTTTGTTGTTTTTGGTTTTTTGAGGAAAAAATGGAACTTCTAACAGGGGGAATGTGGCGTCAAATAGTCACCCCACAGCGCCCCCTAGTGACCATAGTCTAGACAGGCACGAGCAACGCGGGTGGGGATCAAAGACTACAACTCCCTTAAGATCCGGCGCTCCCAATGACGTCATTGGAGCGCCGGCTTTGTTACAAAATTACTGCTTCTCCATTGGCTGGCTGTTGGTGCGGTGCCTACGGCGCCCGAGCGGTTCTGGGATAGCGATGGGGACGCCCGGGGCCTCAGCGGGATCTCTGTTTGTGCCCTCCGCGTCCGCGCCCCCGAGGAAGCGCGCGGCCGGGGAGACCGGGGTTGCGAGAAGCAAGCAGCGGGTTCTGGATGAAGAAGAGTACATCGAGGTACCAGCTCAGGGCGAGCGCTGGCGACTTCCGGGCCCCTCCCCCGATTCGCGTTCTTCTCCAGTCCTTTGATTTTTTTTCTGGTCTGGGAACTCTCAGCCGCCTGTGGAAGCGGAGCAGCTGCCTTTGGGTTTGGGAAGTCTTGAGAGCCAAGAAAACAGTGCAGAAGCGGGTGTCCAGTTTTCAGCGGAAAGGAGCGGTCCTGCTGTCTGTTGAGGGTCAAAGAAAAAGTTTCCAATTGAAATATGGGTAGAATTTTTACATGTTTTTAGATGATGGCGAAGACATTAAGTGTAAAGTCCTGGAAATAGGCCGCGGTACTGGCCGTGTTATTGAGTGAGGGTCTCTGTTGCTCCTCGAGTTAGGGGTCCCACTGCAAACATGCTGGAGGGCAAGCTGACATAGGTCTGGATTTAGACTAGTTAAATTATGCTGGCATGTATGTACCTTCACCACGCCACTGGGTATAGAGATTTGCAGATCCACAGCAAGGTCTGACTGAAGGTGAAATCTTGGGAATTTCATCCGGTGGTGGCGTTAGTGGTGACTGGCTTTCAAGAGAAAGGTTTGGATTGAAGTAAGAATTCATGGATGGAATGAGGATGGCAATATCCACATTAGTCTGACTGGTGTTGTAGACGGAGCCAGCAAAGGAGAATGAGAAAGACCAGCTGGTGAAGGATTTTATAGACATCAAGAGATTGTTGGGTAATGTTAGATAATACATCAGAGCCATATGGGATGAACAGCATACTAGAAAATGCTCTAAACTGTCTTGCAAACCGCAATCATCCAGATAGGCCGAAGTGAAAGGACCTTAGGGCCTAACGTGGATAACGGTGGACTGTGAGTCGTGGCTCCCAGATGCCAGCTTTGGCCTTTGTTCTGATTGCTTATGATAGGGACTCCAGTCATCCAGAGAGATTTCTTCCCCGATGTGGAGAAACTACAGGCACAGAAGGAATACCTGGAGGCTGAGGAAAATGGAGATTTGGAGCGCATGCGCCAGATTGCCATCAAGTTTGGCTCTGCCCTGGGCAAGATATCTCGGGAACCTCCACCACCCTGTAAGAGGATGCCGTTACACAGGGCAGAGAGGGGAAGTCTATTGTCACTTTAGACTCGATCTAATTTCTAACTTGCTTCCCTCAGATGTTATTCCAGCCACCTTTGAAACTCCTGAGGTTTATCCAGGCTCTGGTGTGGTGGGCAGCAAGCCCCGGCCCCAGGGTCGGGACCTAGAGGATGGTGAGTGAACTCACTCTTTAGGCCTCATGGTCAAGAGTGCTTGGGAGTCATGTTGAGTTTTCTCAGAATCACATTTCATCCTTGAGGGGGTCTCCTGACCTAAGTATCAACTTTTGGGATCAAAGACACTGGTGTGGGAAGCGGAAGATTATCCAACTCCATTGTGGAGGAACAGTGGTCTGGGCCTCTGGCCTCTCCGAGGGTAGAGAGTCCATTACTGTCACCAGGCTGTTGGGTGTGCCAGCCTTTGCCTTGGAGACTTTGTGGCTTGGGGACTCTTTCATTACTGACTGCTGAAGATGCCGCAGGCTCTCTTCCTTTCTTCCACACCAGTTGCTTGTTGTGTCTCTTCCTTCGGGTCCCGGGTTCAGGTGTGACCTGTTTGGGCTGAGAGGCAGAAACTTGTGTGGACGTTATGTTGATGTTGCGTTGAGGTTCCCAGCCTTTTGTGTAAAGTTGGAACACCCTGGGGCTCTATGCCGCTCAGACTGCCTTTGTTTTTCTGATTTGTTTGTTTGGTTGAGACCAGAGTCTCATTGTTTCCCACATTGTTGGCTTTGTGTTTCACTGCAGGATATAACATTTTGGAAAGCACTTCTGTTTATTGCCTCTCACCCTAATCACTAATTCGAATGCCTCCCAGAGAGCAGGGTCTTGGTCTTGCTTCCATCTGTGTGCTCCACATTTAGCATTAGCATATACCACATTAGCATATGGTATGCTGCACTATCAACAGATATGTAGAGCAGATGAATGTGTTGTCTTCAACATGTTTCCTGAACATCGGATATAACTATGGGATGTATCTTAAAGTGAGGAGGAACACTTTATGAATCTATTTATTGAATATGTGAGTGTACCGTATACTAAGGGACTTGTATGGGTCAGTTGATCTTTTTATCAGTAATTGGATATATCCCTAGAGGTGGGCAGGATGTTTTCTCTACCAAGCTCTAGTCTACTGCATACTGTACCCAGGCATATGTACAACATGCTCACACAAGCGTAGTTTCTCAACAGCCCAGCTTTTTCTGCCGTGAACACAGAGTTACTCTTGGAGCTTGAACTCTTGAATGAAATACGATAGAGTCACAGCAATTTGAAAATGCTCTTCTTTTTATACACATATATTTTATCAGTAAATATTGGAGTCCTTGTAATTGCAAATAAGGAAACAGGCTTCCAAAGGCTGTAACTTCTGTAGGTGTCAGAAATAGTCAACAGTTGAAGGGACCCAGGTCTGCCCCCTTTCTAGCCCAGGTCTTGAACTTCTAGCCACTGTGTTTGGCACTGGCTGGCACACAGTCAAGACTGTCAGTAGAATGGATGAGAAGCCTCAGCTTCACATGCCCCTGAGCTCTCCAGTGCTGCCTCTGCAGGAGTATCACTCGCCTTGGTGACAGGGATCGAGATGCTGTGGTTGGCTTCTGTGGCCCAGAGTCCGTGTGGCCCTCCCTGGAGCGCTGGGCCATATGGGCTCCTGCCTTAGGAGTTAACTGGCATACCCTGATGCATAGTGACTGTAACTCACCTGCAGCACCAGTCAGGAAGGGTAAGGCAATCCCAGGGAGGGAAGAAGAGCCCCTGGGACTTCGAAGGTCAATCTTACAAACAGTACAGTTGGGAGAGGAAGAGCCTACTCAACCGTCACCGTGAGCTCCTGCTTGTCCCTGCCCCTTCACCCGTCAGCCAGATCACGAGAAGAGCTGGCCAGTCACTGAGGATGCCACCTGGACAGTTGGGGTGTGTTGTGTCATCTGGCAGGAGCAAGGATTACAGAGTGGTAATCGTGCTGTGTGTGGTATTGTGTTTCCCTACCTGTGACCCCTGAGCAGGAGAGGCTGGAGATGAGGAGGAGAAGGAGCCGCTGCCCAGCCTGGATGTCTTCTTGAGCCGCTATACAAGTGAGGACAATGCCTCCTTCCAGGAGATCATGGAGGTGGCCAAGGAAAAAAGCCACGCCCGCCATGCGTGGCTCTACCAAGCTGAGGAGGAATTTGAGAAGGTAGCCCTGGAGTCTGAAACATAGGCACCTTCTTTGGGGATGGAGTCCCAGGGCCACAGGTACAAAGTCTGGGCGCCTCCCTGACCCTGCTTTCCCCCCATGTCACTCTAGCGACAGAAAGATAATCTTGAACTCCCGTCGGCAGAGCACCAAGCCATTGAGAGTGGCCAGGCTGGAGTGGAGACCTGGAAGTATAAGGCGAAGAATTCGCTCATGTACTATCCTGAGGGTGAGTGGATAGAACCAAGGAGCAGGACAGCAAGACGGGGGCCCGGGGGTTTGTCTTGTTATCTTTGAGCCAATGTTTAAAGTCTATATATGTGTTAGCTTGCAGCGTGGACCCGAGAGAAGTCCTGGTCCACCTTGGGGTTGGGGAACATGTGACATTGTGGGGCATTGAGGTCTCCCTGCACTGCTTTGTTCAGGTTTTGTAGGTGTGGCGCTTGCCTGGGAGTAATTAGCTGAGGGAGTGTGCTTTCGCCCCTCAAGCTCCATGACCTCTAGGGCTGAGGTGGGGCATGGAGCTTCTCCCCGTGACGCCTGCTACCTGGCTCCTCCTCTCATAGGTGTCCCTGATGAAGAACAGTTATTTAAGAAACCACGGCAGGTAGTACACAAGAACACACGTTTCCTCCGGGACCCCTTCAGTCAGGCCCTGAGCAGGTCCCAGCTTCAGCAGGCAGCTGCCCTGAATGCCCAGGTGAGTCAGCAGAGCCACCAGGCAACTGGACACATGTGATGGGCTAACTGTGGAGAGATGTGGCCTCTCTAAGTTAGGTTTGTCCTGAGGCCAGATAGAGCTTAATTGGCAAAACAGCCCCTGTGACAGGACCCATCCCCCTTCCAATGGACCAGATGTATGACCTATGGGTCCAGCCCTGTATCAGCCACTATGATGTTGGCCTGAGGGGAGAGAAGCTTCTGGAAGCCAACCCAGACCCATACCTATCTATCAGGCAGGGAGGTGAGTAAAGCAATATATACTAGGAAGTGGCAGGAGGAGCCTGGCTGCTTAGGGCCTGGGATCAAGATGAGTAAGTGCCCTCAGAGGGTAGCTCTGGTCGTCATGGGGTTGGGGGAAGAGAGGCAGGAGATTGGGAAGATTCAGATGCCTCAAGGGAAAGAGAGCAGCAGCCCTTTGTAGCATTGCAACCCAAGAGGTTCCTCCTCAGGTAGAGGAAAGGGGCACCCCTTGCTTGATGTTCACTACCACAGTCCTCAAAGTCCTTGAGGAGAGATGAGGATGGGGGTCTTCCTGCTCTTTCCCAAAGTGATATGCCAGTCCTCGAGTCCCAGCCTATCCCAAGGAGGAGAAGTGTTTCCTCTGTGTCCGCTCCACCTGCCATCGGTCAGCTGTGGAGAACACCCTGATGCTGGTCTCTCTCTCTTCCAGCACAAGCAGGGCAAGGTCGGCCCTGACGGCAAGGAGCTTATTCCGCAGGAGTCCCCCCGAGTGGGCGGCTTCGGGTTTGTTGCCACTCCTTCTCCTGCTCCTGGTAAGAGACAGGCTGTGAGCCCAGGCTGGACAGGGCAGTATACAGGTTAGACTAAGCAGACGTGCCTTGAGATGCCCCAGGGTACCAGGTCTTGTTCTGGTCTCCCTGTGATGTGAATAGGCAGATGTGCCTGCGTCTGTGGTGCTTGTAGATGTAAATTTGGAGAGTTCTGTAAGTGGGGAGGTTCTGGACTCCAGGCCTGCAGTCTCTGCAGGGAGGCAGGCGAGAGTGGGTGTGGCCTTGATGCATAGTTGCTCTTTTGCCTCACGGCACACTGGCCTCCACACTCAGTGCCGGCTGCTGTAATGCAACAAAGGCCTATGAAGACACCTTAGGTTTGCACTAGGATTTAGGAAGTCTTGGAAACCCCGACTGTTTTCTTCCCTCGGCACCCCTGGCCCTGTGCTAGGATGGGGTCCAACAGACCCACCTTCTCCAACCTAAGTACAGCTGTCGTGCCGTGGGGCTCTGGTGTCTTTGAAATTTCTTTTTTTTTTTTTTGGTTTTTCGAGACAGGGTTTCTCTGTGTAGCTTTGCGCCTTTCCTGGAACTCGCTTTGAAGACCAGGCTGGCCTCGAACTCACAGAGATCCGCCTGGCTCTGCCTCCCGAGTGCTGGGATTAAAGGCGTGCGCCACCACCGCCCGGCAATCTTGGCAATAGAAACAAACTAGGTCAGGCCTCTGCTAACCAGAAGTTCCCCACAGTGAGTTCCTGTGCCCTGGAGCCGCAGGGCTGCAGCTGGGATCCCAGGCTAAGGACTTTGGTACTGTTGTCTCTTAGGGAAGGTTGAGCCTTAATCCAAGGGATTATCCAGTGAGTGGGAAGCAGAGAGTGGGGATGGCTGCTGCCCAGATGCTGACCACCTCAAGCATCTGGCCAGCATGAGGGAATCTTTAGGGAGGGGTGGTAACCAGGAAATGACATTGAGGGATGCTGGGGGTTGCAGCACCACAGCTCTACAGGATGGGGAAGACGGCCACAAGCTGTCAGCGGGTCACCTGGGAGTGGTGAGGGTGAGGCTTAGGCAGCAAAGCTCGTTAATTTTGATCGCCTCTTTGGGGTTAACGGAATCTGACCTGGGTAAGGACAAGACGGTCAGGATAGCTTGTATTGCGTTAGATGAGGGGGAAGCATGGTGCAGTCTACGCCTGGAAGCCTGGGGGTGGGAGAGGCCAGAGGCTGCCAAGTGTGAGCCTGGCAAGAGGACTATGACAGAGGTCCCCTCCGCCACAGGCCTCAATGAGTCTGCCTGGGCCTGAGTTCCTGGACCCCTATGCTAGAGATCCCCGCGCTGGATGAGTCCTAGAGAAAAAGACTCCCCACTGGGCACTCTCAATGCTTGTATACACTTTGTGGTTTATTTGGTGGTCAGTATTAATGTCTTTGCTACTAAGTGGAAGAAAGCTAATAGAACATAATCAAAAGAGTGGTTTAATTGACGGATTTTACTTGTTCCTTGCGCCTGTGCCTTCTTCAGCTCCTACCTGCCTATTTAGCTTATGTGAGTGCAAACTGCACACCATGACCCCCCAGGGCCCACTCCACCACTAGGTACTTGCTTTCTCCACCTCAGCTCCAGAGATGTGATGGTCTTTAGCTCTGGAAGTCTCAGCCAGCCTCTCCTCCATCCTGTCTTCATTCTCGGGTGCCACCATCATCCGGTGCTGGGGTTTGGCCCCCAGTTTGTGGTCAGGCCGGTGTTCAGGTCTTGAGCCTGGTCGAGTATCCAGCTTGCACTCAGCTCGATACTTGCCCTCCCCCTCCCTCTTGAAGGAAGCAGAAGACATGGCTTTGGGCTTGGGGGGCTGTAGCCATGAGTGGCTGAGAATCTCATCAATGTTCAGCCGCCGGTTGACATCGGGCTGTAACATCTGGTAGATGAGATCCTTGCACTCACCAGTCAGGTTCTTGGAGCGTGGGAAGTCCACTCGGTGCTCCTTCTGGATGCGCAGCATCTTTTTGATGTTAGAGTCATCATAGGGCATAGAGCCACAGACCATGATGTACAGGATCACACCCAGGCTCCAGATGTCATACACCTTGGGCTGGTAGGGGATGCCCTGCAGAACCTCGGGGGCCGCATAAGCCGCTGACCCACAGAAGGTCTTGCTGAGGACGATGCGCCCACTCCCGTCCCGCAGGCAGCGCTTGGAGAAGCCGAAGTCAGACAGCTTGATGTTGAAGTCCTTGTCAAGCAGAATGTTCTCGCACTTGAGGTCTCGGTGGACAACATCCAGATCATGGCAGTACTTGACGGCTGAGGAGAGCTGGCGGAACATCTTACGTGCCACATCCTCATGCAGGGCTCCTCGGCACTTGATGAACTCGAGGAGGTCGCCCTGGACGCCCAGCTCCATGATAATGTAGATGCGTCCACCAGAGGTTTCAAAGATCTCGTAGGTCTTAATGATGGAACGGTGGTTGACAGTCGCCAGGATGTCCATCTCCCTAGGAAGGAATCTCTCCACAAAGTGAGTGGGTGTTTTCTTGAAGTCTATGATCTTGACTGCCACATTGAATTTGAGTTGCTCAGAGTAGGCAGATTTGACTTTTGCATAGGAGCCCTTGCCCAGATTGATTCCTACGATGTAACCCTTCTTCCTTAGGACCGCGGCATCGTCCATGGTGCCAGGAGCGGCCGGTGCCGCCGCCCTCTGCATCCCCTCCCGACCCGGGCCAGCAAGCATTGTCCTCATTCCCACTGTGGGGAGGCGTCTGGTTGGGCTGGCCTGGACTTGGAGGAGTGGAGCGCTCAGCACTGTCACCAAGTGACCAGCGAATGAAGTCATAAAGCCAGGCTGCTGGGAGTGGGGACTAGGCTGTGGGCAATGGGGCCCCTGCAAGCCAGGAAGGCCTAGAAGGAGCACCCCCTCCCCACCCACTGGAATGAAGCTGGCATTCAGGCCTGTGGTAACCCTCCCTGGCCCTCCTTCTTGCTGTGGCTTCATTGTCACCAGCGAGGCCCAAAGGGAGGTGATCCAGGTCCATTCCCAAGCCTGTTTCCTTATCAGGCCTTGGGAACTGGTCCTGTGTGTTCCTCATTTCACGAGAGCCGATTCCCTGCCCTTTCTTTGGGGTTTGAAGAAAACCTCCTGTGAGCTTGTGACCCTGAAATCAGTGGAAGCTGCCCAGGTCCAGTCAGTCCAGTGGTGGTCCCAGTCTGCTGGATGAGAGCAGTTCCATGTGTGGGGTCAGGAGTTGGCAAGGGTCTTTGGGCAGAGTGGGCAGATGAGCCACAGACCTGGTGAATAGGTGTGTGTGTGTGGATAGGAGGGTAGGTAGTGCTAGGGGATGTACCGAGGGTCCAGGGTAGGCAGGTGTGGAGGAGGATAGATACAAACGTTGGTAACATAACCAAGCAAGCAACCGCTGAGAATGGCTAAGTCAGGAAAGGAGAGAATGTCATGAGCTTTTCTCTAAATCATGGGCAGGCCTTGTACAACCCAAGTCATTTTTAAGACGGTTGCTGTTAGAGAAGCCAGTTGGCTTTGAGATGCATGTGGAGGCCCAGGGCCTTGGACCAGAGCAGGCCTCTGATGGTCTAGGGTGGGGGAATTGGGAACAGCCAGCCTGGGCCTTTCCTGGGAGGAGGGGACTGTGTTGGGCCTGGTGCTGGATGGCTCAGGGATTGATGGCCCTTAGCATTCTCCATAAGGAGCAAGCTTCTGAGTGGAGGGGTGGGGCTCACTGTACCCCCACCTTGGGTTTGTGAGTGGTGAGCAGGGATTGCATGAAGCGCTGCAGCACTGCTCACCATTTGCATGCTGCTCTGTCTTGTATTTTGTGCATTAATGTTTGTTTTGCAAATGTCATCTTGTATAATCTTGGCTACTTTAGAAGTCCTGTGTTCATTTTCACATCTCACAGGAGTCTTACGCTTACAGTGAGCTGCCAAGATGTGACCCAAGGATGCTGTGTTCAGAGGGAAAGCAAGAAGGCCTCTTTCTAGTGGAGGAGGCAGGACAGAAGGCTTCCAAGGGGAAGTGACATAACCCAGGTACAGAGGAGCCCCCAGGGAGACAAGAGGGAAAAGATGATATGGGGAACAAGAATAAACCATAGATGCCACCTTGAAGTCCTGGTCCTAAAGCCCCTGAGTGCCCCTACAGATGGCTGAGTCAGACTCAGCAGCCCACATGAATGGTTCTGCAGGATAAGGCCACATGAGGAGGATTGGGCTCAGTCACTTGCAAACGCTATTCAGGGCGCTGTGCTCTGTGGTGGGAACCCACCTTCTCTGAGCTATTTCTATACCTGTAATGCACATAGCAGGAACTCTTGCATCTCTTCCCTACCCCCACTGTCTCCTACTTAAATTTCAAGTAGCCTCAGGTCTTGGTGTCTTCTGTCCCCCAAATCATAAGAAGACTACAGAGATGAGAGAGGAGGAGCCTACACCTCTCAGGGCATCCTCCACCACCTAGCCCCATATGTCCTAGAGCCTTCAGCCCCATCCAAGTTTCTTCAGGGGGCTTCTCCAGCGTCACTCTCTTCCAGTGTCGCTCAGGGTCAGTGCTGTGCCTCAACCCTGTATACTTGGTCCTCACAGGCAAAATTCACAGAGGCGGGGGCTACAGAGCGTTGCTTGGTCCCAGGAGGCTTTGAAGAAGACTGAGTCCCTAGGCTGAGCCCAGGGACATTGGCATAGTCTTCAGAGGTGAATTGGCAAGTATGCTTTTGGCACATATGTTGGGGTACAGGGATGAGGGGGTGTGGATGGGCAGATCAGAAGCTAGCATGGAAATCCTTTCTGAGGGTGGTAGGAGGTAACCTAGGTGTAGCTGTGAACACTGGGAGATGACAGGTGGAACAGCAGACAGGGAGATCACGGTAGGCTGGATGTGTTGGGGGAAGCAGGAAGAACAGGAACTCACTCCAGGGTAAATTGGCATTAGTGTCTTCCCAAGGTAGAGACACAGGTGAGGGCAGGGTTGAGATGAGTCTAAATGTCCTTATTTTTATGTATTAAAAACCCTTAGACCTCCCTGAGGTTGCCCAGAGTGAGGTGAAGAGAAAGGAGCCACAACCGCAAGGTGAGGACTGCTTGGGACATGGTGTCAGCACGGCAAGCGGCACATGGCAGCCAGTGGTGCCAGATGCAGGCCACACCCATGTGGAATACCAGTAGCTGCCTCCCTTGCCTATAAGGTTCAGACATGCTGACAATTTTGCTTTGCCAAGGTCTGCTTCCAGCTCTGACTGAGGGCATCTCCTCTGGAACAGATTGAGATTGGAAGAGAATGGGATGCAGCCAAAGCTATACAGAGCTGTGGGACATTCTTGGGTTAACTAGTGGAGCGCCCTACTTCTGGGCTGAGAAATGGTGATGTGGAGCAACTAAAGGCATAGTTGAGAACTGGGTGCCAGCTGGACATGGAGGGACATATCCCTTGATGGGCAGAACTGAAAAACCAGCTGCAAAGCAATTTGGGGAGCCCAAAAGGTACTATGGGGGTCAACCTGCCTTCCGTAGTCTTCCCTCAGCCCCCTACAGGCAGGTTTGTGCAGCCAGAAGCCCTGGGGTAATGATGAAACACCTGCCTAGCCCCTGAGCTCCTGATGCAGTCGGTGCAAGCCCTCCGGTGCAAGCCCTCCGGTGCAAGAGAGGGCTCTGGTTTCCAGCCCTTCCTCTGCAGGCAGCCCTGTCCCTCTCTACACTTCTCGGCTCCCCTCCAGAAGTTGTGTCTTCCTCACTTAGCTATCTTCCCTGGCCTCCGCCCCTCTTAAATCCTCCCAACCAGCCTCTGTCTGCTACTGCTAACTCAACCATGGCCTGAGGATACAGTCTGGGCTGGGGGCGTGGGAGTGAATTTCCTTATGAGGATTTGCGGTCTAATAGGAAGCCAAGGGGAGCCCAGGACCAGGGTCTGCACCATTATAGTGATTTATTGCTTCTCTAGCCATGTTGAGTTACCAAGTTCAAAGGGGGGAATAGCAGCTCATCCGGGACTGTCTTCCTTCTCTCTCTCGTCCCTTGACTTCTAGACTCAGGCTTCAAGCCATGAGCTCTGCCTCATTCCCTGCTGGCCCCTGGGCTGCAAGAGGCTCACTAGGTATGTGTCTCTGGAGGCTGTTGGGGGTGCCCTTCCTCTGTCTCCCTGTTCAGTTCACTGTTAAGGCCCAGGGTCTCTGACTGCTTTGCCACTTGCACATCTTCCTGGAGTTTTGTCTCAGGTTGGGCCTCGGGCCGTGCCTCTTCCCTAGGCTCCAACTTGGTGGCAGACTTCTTATCGGCACCAGTGGGTTCAGGGGTCCATGGGGGCTCAGTGGCCCGGGAGCTTTCTCCCTCTTTGTTGATGGCTGCAGAGGACAGACCTCGTGCCTTGGGCTGCACCCAGCAGTGGCTGAGGATCTCATCAATGTGCAGCCGCCGGTTGACATCTGGCTGTAACATCCGGTAGATGAGGTCCTTGCACTCACCAGTCAGGTGTTTGGAGCATGGAAAGTTGACGCGGTGCTCTTTCTGGATGCGTAGCATCCTTTTGATGTTGGAGTCGTCATAGGGCATGGAGCCACAGACCATGATGTAGAGGATCACACCCAGGCTCCAGATGTCATACACCTTGGGCTGGTAGGGGATGCCCTGCAGAACCTCGGGGGCCGCATAAGCTGCTGACCCACAGAAGGTCTTGCTTAATGTCAGTCGACCACTATCATCCCTCAGGCAGCGCTTGGAGAAGCTGAAGTCAGACAGTTTGATGTTGAAGTCCTTGTCAAGCAGAAGGTTCTCGCACTTGAGGTCTCGGTGGACAACATCCAGATCATGGCAGTACTTGATGGCCGAGGCAAGCTGATGGAACTTCTTACGAGCATCATCCTCTTGCAGGGCTCCTCTGGTTTTGATGAATTCAAGGAGGTCACCCTGGACCCCAAGCTCCATGACAATGTAGACCTTGCCATCAGAGGTCTCAAAGATCTCATAAGTCTTGACAATAGAGCGGTGGTTTAGCATGGCCAGAATCTCAATCTCCCGAGGAAGGAATTTCTCCAGGAAGTCCATGGAGGCTTTCTTGCGATCGATGATCTTGACCGCCACGTTGAGCTTTAGGCGCTCAGAGTAAGCGGATTTGACTTTGGCGTATGAGCCCTCTCCCAAGTTTATCCCCATGATGTAGCCTCGTCGCTTGAGGACGGCAGCGTCATCCATGTTGCCGGGAGTGCCCAGTGCCTCTGAGGCTGCCCTCTACATCCCTGCCAGACATGGGCCAGCAGCGTCCTCATTTACACTGTAGACAGAGAGTCCTCTGAGCTGGCCAGGCCTGCTGTCCCTGCCTCCTAAGAGGCCAAGACTCTAGCATGGAACATTCAGCACTGTCTCCGGGGGTGACTTAGTGGGTGAAGTCACAAAGGAGTAGTGCCCTGGGGGAAATGAGGCTATTACCTGAGCCACTTGGACTTGGAACCTAGAAGGTCTGCTGTAGTGGGTAACCATTCCAGCTTTGATCTGGAAGTTCCAACCCCCATTGAGACTTTGGCAACTGTCACACCTACAAGGCAGGGCCAAGGGAGGTGCCTGGAGACCCCAGATCTGGATTGGGGGGCGCTCACTCGGTTCTGGGACCCTGGATAGTGGAGGTGGACCAAGCAGAGCTCCAGAGAACACTGCTGGACTGTGATACACCTTCCCCAGACCCCGCGATCTACCTATCCCTTAATTTGTAAGTTACGCCATTAAATAAATCTCCTTTTAACTACGTGGAGTGGCCTTAATAATTACACCCATAGTCTGCCAGTGTGCTGGAGCAGACTAAAAGTGAACAAAACGGCTTCACGTTTGGCTCCACCTCAGGTAAGAGAGGGTTATGGGACACAAAGGTCTGCCCATGTTTCTAAACCTAAAAACTGAACTGCCGTATAGCGGCATGGCTCACTATTGCAAACCAGGTCAATTCAGGGGCTCCAGGGTGGGTGGTCCTATCAGCCAAGGGTCAATTAAGGATAATCAGAAGGAGTCTCGATAAAGGGGTGCATCACCAAGGTGGGAGCAAAATGTAGGGAACCCTGTAGGTAATGTAGCTCCCTAAGGTAGGGGAAGGGAATGGAGGGGGCCACCCCTCCACAGGCCAGTGATAAGGAAACCATTCGTGACCCCCACCCCTCGGCACTGGATCCTGTTTACACAGGCAACCCTCAAAGGCACAGAGCAGGGCTGAGAAGGGTGAGGGTTCATCTTTGTTCAGGCCCTGTACCTCCTCTGGCTAACACTGTGCTTCACTGTGGGGTTCAGTTGGACTTTTCCCTTCCTGTCCTGCTCTTTCCTCACCCAAACCTTTCCTGGTCTCCTAACAGTGGTGCTGCAGGTTGACAATTGGCAGGAATTCTGCACTTGGCTGTGAGTTCCCTCCTAAGGACCTGCCAAACCCATGGCTGGCTGGGCTCCCAGGCAGATTTGGAGTGGGGTTTGGTGTAGGGGCAGAAGGCTGGGCCTGGATCTTGTACTGAGTGCTGGGAATGTGCCACCAGGACTGTGCAAATGCCAAGGGCAGTGCTGGATAGGTATCTTTGCTTCTGCCAGCAAGGGCCTCTCCCTCTGTTGTGACAAGTCCTGTGTCCAACATCTGCCCTGGGGCCAGGACCTATGGAAGTTGGAATATCTGATGGTTTGACCTAATCTGGGGTTTTGAACTTGCCTTTATCCACCTACAAGGAGTTAGCGTCTGTCACTCACATGGCTCCAGGTATCACAGATTGGAATCCTGGGACTTGGTGGAGGGGCACTAAAGTGAGTTAGGTATGCTGAGGTGACTGGCTTTCCCCCTTTCTCTTCCGTCCTTCCCCAGAGCTGGGCCTGGACACAGGTGGTGGTCCTTCCCCTGGAACAGACTGCTTCAGCATCTGCTGTTTTTCACTTCCATGCTGTTCATGAGGGGAGGTGTGAGGTCAGCACGTGGAGCCTTGTTTCCAGACTTTAGCCTCATCTCTGCCTGGCCTTTCTCCTTCATGGTATAGGTAGGACCTCCCCAAGGTCTGGTCCGGAGGATCTGGGCTTTTCTGTTACTCTCTCTGACATCCCTTAGGCCATTTGCTCCTCTGGTGAAATTGTTTTGTGTTCTTTCCCCATTCTCGGAGCCTGCCAGCCCTCTGGATTTCTTCACTTTCACCACAGAGGTTCGGCCTTTAGAAGAGTGCTTTAGGGTGTATGTTGGGCACTGGGACGGACCTGGGCCTCCAGGAGTAAAGATCATTCAGGTCCTACGCTGCCTCCTCAATTCTCTAATCCCAGGTTCCCACTCTTACCCCCTCCAGACCCGGGTCCCGTACACTGTTGGTCCTTGTGATCCTAACCAGCACTAGGGACCCCTTTGACCACCTCGCCGCCAAGGCTCAGTTCCCCGAGTCCCGCCTCTCGGCTCAGCCAATGGCACGCCTCATTTCTTATAAGCCCGCCCCAGACTCCGCCCACTGCCGCCCAGTGCCTTGGCCTGGCCTCTTTCCGGCGCTCCTGCTCACGCCCCGCCCCTCGTCTGGAGCGTGCCCGTCCTGCCTTCCCTCCGCCCCCCAGCGCCCAGCTCGGCGTTCATTGGTTAGTGCGGGCTGGAGGCGGGGTCGCGCGGGCCCGAGCAGGACGGCCGCCATCTTGCGCGAGCCGGAATCCCGTCCCGCTCCTGCGGCCTAGAGTGCGCGCGAGTCGGCGGCGTCCCCCTGCAGCTGCCCAGCGTCGCCGCGGCCTAGCCGGATCCCTCGCCCGCCACCTCTCTGTCCCCGGCCGGAGTCCGGCCTCACGCCCTCATCTGGGCCAGGTCCGGCCTCCCCGCGGGGTCACGCCGCTGCCCCGGGGACGATGAACGGAGGATAAATGGTGCCCAAGGCAGACAGCGGTGCCTTCCTGCTGCTCTTCCTGCTGGTTCTCACGGTCACCGAGCCGCTGCGGCCAGGTGCGCGGCGCCGGGGGTGGGGGCGCGGTCGGGGGGTGGGGCCGGGGACGTCCTTCCACCCGCGGCAGCTGCGCGGCCACTGCGCCTCGGCAAGGCACAGGCCAGGCCTGGCTGCGGGCCTCTCGTCCCCTGCCCGGGCACAAGTTGGAGTATACCTGGGTTCGGAGCCTCGAGGATGTCGCCTTCGGACCCACGTCTGTCGAGCACCGCGTGCTCTGGGAGCCACTGGCCAGGAGCTTCTGCTGGGCTGAGTGGAAGTCTGGGGGCTGAGAGCAGCCTGTGGAGGCACCTGGTGTCCCAGCTGTCCGCCCAACTGTGGCTTTGTGCCAGTGTTTCAGTTCTGGACAGCGATGGCTGGTGGCTTATTGCCTCTTAATGAAACGCTACATCACACAAGTCTAGCCTGGCCCCACGGAGGTTCTGGGAGTAAACCAAACCCCGTGTGCAGGGGACAGAGTCCTCTCAGTGGTGCCCAGCACTTACTGCTTTGTGTGTGATGTGATTAAATACTTTAGGTTCTCTCTTGGAGTTTTGTGTGTGGTGGAGAAACTCAGGTCACTTTTTTTTTTTTTTTTTTTTTTTTTTTTTGTCTATGTCGATACTCCTGAACTGCACCAAGGAAACCTAACTGCTCCCCACTCTCCAAAGCAGGGTTGATTTATCTATCCATCAGGCACAAGAGTGCCCATACAGCCTCATTGTTACTTTAGGGATCTGCCAGAAGTTTTAGAAATAGGGGTGTCTGTGAACTTTTAGGTGAAACGAGATGCTTTAATATATATATTCTGTGTCGGTAGACTTAGCTCTGTACCTGTGCAGTGACAAGTAGAGTTCTTACTGTTTTTACTGGAGGATGGTTCCCATGAAGGAATGCCCAAGGCAGGTCTTCCATGGGTGACATCATGGCTGGGTGTCAGCAGGTGGGTGGACCCGCAGCAGTGTCCTAGCCACAACATTGCAATGCTTGGCTTTGTGCCTTTGTCGCATGTGGAGATGTCTGCCTGAGCCCCAGTGACCAAGACCCTAGGCCAACACTCAGCTGAAGAAAGTGCTTCCCTGGGCTCCATGAGCGGAACTCAGTACAACCTGCTGCTCTGCATAGTGAACTGACTGTAAAGCAGCCTACTGGATATGGTGCTTTGGCCGGGCTAATGGATTTGTGGTTCTTGTGATTGAAATCTTGGTAAACATGTATACATCTGTATAGAGTGAATTGCCATCCCTTTCTGTGTCCCAGGTCTCAGTTTTGCAGATGAGGTCTCTAGGCCTGAAAATGGAGCCCTGCCTGCCCTCCTGCCTTGTGCCTCTTATTCCAGGGCCAGCATCTGCCTAGATCACAGAGGCGACCGATGTCCCTAACCTTTTTTTCCCCTGCCTGTCTGTTCACATAGCCTGCCCCCTGGCTGAGTGCAGTTGAGAAAGGATATGTGAGTTCCTGCTGCCTGCCCATCACTAGATAAAATTAAATGCAGAGAAGAAGGCCCTCTCTTTAGAAGTATTGAAGAAGAGAGCAAATGTGAATTCTTCAGTGTCTTCCTGTATGTTGAGCATCCCTGAGTGTGGGAACCCAGAGCAGATGACAGAGGCCATCCATCCATTTGTACATGTGCAGCAAGGGAGGGTCTCACTGGAGCCCTCTTACAGTCTGAATGGGACATGTGGTGTAGAGGTTCCAATAGAGGTGGTAATGTGATCTGGAATCTATGGCTTTCTGGCCTGGAATTTGGCAGCAGCCCCCAGTGCTGTCATAAGTTGTCCAGTAAAACCCTGAGAGCTCTAATGTACCCCCTGTCATGGCAGCAAAGACAGGGTTGCTGGGCCAGACTTTTTCTTGTGTGCTATTGTGTCTGTACACATTCCTCCTGTCTGTCCTGGGAGTGCTGGGCAGAGTCTTTGCTGGTTTTGTAAGAGGAAGGTCCTTTTGTGGTCTAGATTTGCTTGCTTTCTGTCAAGGTCCTAGGTCTGATCCATACACGGGTGTGAGGAGGATCTAGTTAGTTTTCTTAGGAGGGAGGCAGAGGGCTGTCTTCTTGCTCCTGCCCAGTGTTATTTGTGAGGAAGAGCCAGGGCATTGTGGGTTTCTGTGGTACAGGCGAGGCCTTTCAGAGATAGGTGGGGAGGCAGTGTGTGGAGCAGGGCTTGACTTGTCAAAACTTCTTTTCCTATTTTGTTTTTATAGTGCTGGGTAATGAATTAGGGCCTTGTGCATGCTAGGCAAGAACTCTTGTCACTGAGCTACACCTCCAGCCCCCATATTTCTTTTAAAATGATCTTGGTTGGTTGAAGATGTTACATGTCAGATACTGTTGTAGCATTAATGTTTGTGTTAACTTCCAGTGGTTTCTGGAACTGTTACTAGCCCACTTTTATAGACAGAAACTAAAATAGAGAACTCTCATAAAGCTAAGTAGTGACCCAGGTGAAATGTTATCCTAGGAGCCTGGCTGCTTTGGTCATTATGCACCTTTGTTTGGATCCTTGTCCATCCTAGCTGTTTGTGTCCAGTTTGGACCGCAGAAAGACCTCATATTATGCTATTAATTGGTTGGTTGGTTGGTTGGTTGGTTGGTTGGTTGGTTGGTTTTTCTCGACAAGGTTTCTCTGTGTAGCCCTGACTCTCCTGGAATGTACTCTGTAGACCAGGCTGACCTCAAACTCAGAGAAAGATCTGTCTGCCTCTGCCTCCTTAGTGCTGGGATTAAAGGCATGTGCTACCACACCTGGTTTATAAATTGATTTTTTTTTTTTTTAACTCTAGATGTGAAACCTCTGGCTGCCTTTGTCTTCTGATGGGTCCCAGAGTTCCTTTAGGTGATGGTACCAAACTTCTGGCCATCTTAGTACTCTGCTCCGATTATTCCCCTTCTTTGTGGTTGGCCAATGTGTTAAGGCCTCTCAATTTGGGGAGAAGAGAGGTATGGACCTTTGAAGTAGCTATGACAAGAAGCTGGGGTGGTCCAGGGGCAGGACGGCTATGAGAGCCACTCCTGGCTTTTTTCCCACTGTAAGGAGTGCAGCATTAACTGCTCACCCTAACACTGTGGAAGCTCTCATTGGGAAAGAAAATCATGCCGTAGTTTCAGCCGTAGCTTTCTCCAGTGTGACTCTTACCTCCCCAGCAGGGCCACAGTCCCTTCCTGCCTGGCAGGCCCCATAAGAGGCTTGGGCCCCTTGGGAGGTAGTTGGATGGGTAGTTGTCTTCCTTGTATTCCAGCTGTGCTGCTTCCAGCTCTGAGTGACCTTAAGTCACTTGCCTCTCCTTGCTAGCTTTGCAGCTGGAATGGAAGCTTGAGTGAGCTGGCTCCTAGTTCAGGGTTCTTTAACCTCTGGAGTCCAGCGTACCTGGTGGAGTAGCACAGGGGCTGGCCAGTTAACGAGTGGAAGGGACAGAAGCTCAGACACAGCTAGATAGTTGAGGCTCTCTGGCCTTGACAAGTGTGTGTGTGTGTGTGTGTGTGTGTGTGTGTGTCTGTCCAGAGTTTCATTTGTTTTCCTCTAGAGCCTAGTCCCATCATGACACTTTGTAATAGCACATGTGACTTCTGAGTTAACAGTTTCATTCGTGATTGGAGAAATAGTGCTTTCCAACTTGACTAGCTAGTGGACCGCCCTTCATTTGAAGAAGAAATCTTTTAGAGCTAGGCATGGTGGTACACACCTGCAGTCCTAGCCCTTGGGGTGGATGCAGGAGGACCAGGAGAGCAAAACCAGCTGGGCTCCCTGAGACCCTGAAAAAAAAGAATGAAAGAGAAAATCATTTCAAAATCATGGAAAAGTTATGAAAAAAGCATAGCCCTGTATATCCCTATGTCATAGCAACATTCTGAAATATGTAAGTGCCCCACTTCCTTGCTGGGGAACTTACTTCGGAATAAGTTGCATCCGTGTGTCGTGGCCCTTTACCCCTGATCATATGGACCATTTCAGGGAACAGGAGGTGGCTTCTGTTTAGCACAACCCTGCTCTGCTCACTCGCACCCGCTTTGTGCCATGTCAAGTACATAGGCCCCCAGGGTACAGGAAGCCTGGGGTTAAAGTTGACATGGTGGGGCAAGTAGGCATCAGCGTGTGAGTGAGTGCATGCTCTCTGTTATCCCAGTGAGTGCTTCTGGATAGACACGAAGATGTGCTGAAGATAGGTTTTGCCTTTTCTGTTGTCTTCCCTGGCCTAGTTCATAGATCCTTTCCTCTTAGCAGTGGTGAGAGGTGATCTGGATACCACGTAGTGTCCTACCACCGTCTGCAGGTGGGCTCTCGTAGCCATAGCAAGGGATCCAGCTGTACGTCCTGTCTTCCTGGATGACAGTGATCCAGTAGTTGATTTTTTTTTTTTTTTCCCCTGCTGGGATGAACCTTTGACTGTTGGAGAGTTCTTTTGCCTCCTCTGGTCCTTCGGTAGGTTTTTGATTCTGAAATGTCGATGCCCATATTTAGGACCCAGGAAAGAGCCCGTGACTAAGCCTATGTCTTCTTGGTGTACAGCTCTGTCATCTGTTTGTCCATCGCCTGTGTTTATGTGTGCTGAGGACATCGTGACCTTTGGTTTTCCTCCCAGCCTGCAGAACAGATTGGTAACCTGCAAAGCCCCGTTTGGAGTCCCAGACAACCGAACAGAGTGATGCCTGGGTTTAAAGTGTGGTTATTCTGTGACAGCTGTGGTTTTGTTTCTGGGTTGATTTACCAGCTGTCTTGGAAAGTTTAGTGGAAGCTGGTCACATTTTGTCATAGCAGGCCTTGGTAGGACAAGCCCAGGCCGGAGGTAAATGGCTTGGAGGCCTGTGGTTGTGGTGTAGTGGCTATGGACATACATGTCTTTGAACTTAGGTGGTAGAAGAGTGAAGTGTAATTGTGATTTTACGTGAGCTGTCTGTCAGAAGAAGATCAGAAGTTGTTACAGTTTGCTTTCTGTTGCTGTGGTAAATACCACAGCCATAGCAGCTTGGAGAAGAAAGAGTTTATTCCCTTTAGTCCATCATGAAGGGAAGTCAGGGCAGGAACCTGGAGGCAGGAGCTGACTTGCTTCCCCAACTTTCTTATAACCTAGACCCACCTGCCTTAGGGATGGCGCTACTCACAGTGGGCTGGTCTCTCCTGTGTCAATTAGCAATCAAGAAAATGCCCTACAGACCTGCTTACAGGCCAGTTTGATGGAGGAAATTCCCTGGTGTGCCAAGTTAATGAAACTATGACAAGTTATACAAAGGCCTTTTTCTCATCCAGGTCAATGGCAGGTGATTGTAGTGATTCAAAGCCATGTACCCTGAAGCCACATTGCCTGGGGTCAAGGTTGTACGTAGTGCTTTTATGTTCTCTCTCTCTTTCCTCTCGACTACTTTTGTGACTCAACTTCCTCCCTTTGAATATAAACATCATAATATGGCTTCATGGAGATGTAAGGATTAAAATGGGTAAGGAAATATTCCAAAAAGTGTCCAATATAAAGCAAATGCTTTAGACAGATTATCTCCTGGTGTTTGCACAGGAAGATTTGAAGGAGTCTAGAGAACCCTGAAGTCCCTGAGCCTGATGGTACGTGTATGTAGGTCAGCAGGGCCTCCCCCTAGGAGGCACCAGAACTCAGTGTAGTTAGTGGTTTTAAGCCACGCCACACACATAGCATCTTCTGCAGGATTTTCTAAGCTATCACACTTTTTGTTTTCAAATTGTATTCTTTATGTTTTTACATTTATTTTAGTTATTTTTGAGAATTTCATGCATGAATACTGTATTTATATCATTTCTACCCCACTCTCTTCCCTCAATTCCTGTGTCCCCACTTCAAATTCATGACCCCCTTTTCTTTATTACTGTTACATATATTACATATGCATGTGTATACATAAATACAACCTGCTGGGTCCATTTAGTGTTGCCTCTTATGTATGTGTATAGGTATATACCTCAGTCTGACTGCTTGGGATTGAATAACCTCTCAGGGGGTTCATCCCCTAGAAAAGAAGAATGATTTTCTTTCTCTTAGCTTCTTTGCCTGTAGCTCTTCCTCTAGGTGTGGGGCCTTGTGAGACTTCCCTCATACACATCTGATGTCACTTGGTATTGTCTTTGTTTGAGCAACCATATTGTGAAGATTTCATGGGTATAGCTCCCTGTCATAGACGATGTGAACATCCTGGTCCTCTGCCTCTTAAAAGTCCTTTCTGCCTCCTCTCCTTTAGGGTCCATACCTCTTGTTTTTGTATTTTTTAAGATTCATTTATTTACTACGTATACAGTGTTCTGTTTGCATGTGTCCCTGCAGACCAGAAGAGGGAGCCAGATCTCATTACAGATGGTTGTGAGCCACCATGTGGGTGCTGGGAATTGAACTCAGGACCTCTGGAAGAACAGTCAGTGTTCTTAACCTCTGAGCCATCTCTCCAGCCCGGGTCCATACCTCTTTTGCAGTGTTCCCTGAGCCTTAATTGTAGGAGTTGTGTATCAGATAGGGATGGACTCCCCCCCACTCCCAGCCTTGGACCACTTGTTGTCTGCATTTTGACCAGTTGTGGTTTTCTGTGATTGTGCTGCAAAAAGAAGCTTCTTTGAGGAGGGCCGAGAACTTCTTTGTGGGTGTAAGGACAGGTATTTAGAATGCAGTTGGGAATTATACTGGTTTAGGAAAGTGGCAGTAGATGGTGCTTCTTTAGCAGTGGTTTTCAACCTGTGGGTCATGACCCCATGGGTCACATCAGATAGCCTGCATATCAGGTATTATGATTCATAACAGTAGCAAAATTGCAGTTATGAAGTAACAACAAAATAGTTCTGTGGTGGGGGTTAGCACGACATGAGACCTGTGTTAAAGGGTCGTGGCATGAGGATGGCTGAGACCCACTATTCTTCAGGGTCCATGAACTCGCCAGCTGTGGGTAGTTGCCCTGGGTAGTAAGCTCAGTTTATAGAACTAGGCATCAATTCCTTCAGTCCACCACTTTTGCACCCTTGGGACTATCTTGCCGTGCTGGTCACTCCTGTGTCCCACAGGCTTCGCAGCTGGGTAGGTCTGTTGACTGCTTTTCTCCCTTGGCAGCTTGCCTAGCTCCTTTGGATAGTGTGGTGCTAGTCCCCAGGGAGGAGCCTTCCAGGTCAGTTCCAGCTCAGTTTCTCTGCTGCATGGGTCCAGAATGTATGGTGTCTTCAGCAGTTGGGTCTTACCTTCAAGTTCTGGGGGGTAGCCAAGGGCAACAACAGTAGCCTGTGTTGTTTTAGAAGTCTCTTCAACTCCCCTGACCAACAGTTTGCTTGGTCATGCCTGGTACTAAGGTTTTTGCTACTCTGTGGCTCTTGGGAGAAGCATTATCCCTCCAAGTAGTATAAACTCATTTGATTTATATAATACACACACACATATTATTTTTAAGTAAGCACTATAGATAGATAGATAGATAGATAGATAGATAGATAGAGTCTCTCTATAGCCCTGGCTGTCTTGGAACTCATATATAGACCAGCCTGGCCTCAAACGTACAGAGATCTATTCCTTGCCTTTGCCTCCCAGTGCTGGGATTAAAGGAGTTTGCCACTATATCTAGCTTATCCTTAGTGTTCTTTATTTCCTCCTCCCTCTCCTTCCCCAGATAAAGCCCCTCCCATTTTTCCCATTTTCCCTTCATGGTACCTGGGTGTTACTATTCTTTTCTCAACCCCCCCTCCCCCAATCCCGTCCCTTTCTTCTTTCTGTAGTTACTCCAGGTTATACATCTACGTCTAAAGATTCAGAACTAGGATCCATAAATAAGAGGAAACATTCAGCCGCTACACTCTGCACAATGCCAGGATTGTTAACAGTGACAGGTTTTACTAGTTGAAACATTCATGTGTGTTCCCTGTACCTGGACAGACACAATGATTGCTCTTCCAGAGGACCTGGGTTCAATTCCCGGCATCCACATGGCAGCTCATATCTGTCTGTAACTTCAGTTCTAGGACTTATGACACCCTCACACAGGCATACACGCAGGCAGAACACCAAGGAACATAAAATAAAAACAAATTATATATTTTTAAGAAGAAGCCCATTTATTTAAAAAAAAAAAGGAAATCAGTTATGGAACAAATGCACAAATGGCTATTTATATTTTTTTAAAAAGATTTATTTATTTATTATGTATACAGAAGAGGGCGCCAGATCTCATTACAGATGGTTGTGAGTCACCATGTGGGTTCTGGGAATTGAACTCAGGACCTCTGGAAGAGCAGTCGGTGCTCTTAACCTCTGAGCCATCTCTGCAGCCTGGCTATTTATATTTTAACATAAAGGACAGTAGTTCTTTTAGCCGTATTGCCGTGTAGCTGCCTTGACAGAGGTTGGGGGTGGGCAAGGAGGATGGGGTTCTTGTAGCCGTTGTATAGGAACATGAGGTGGGTGAGGGAAGGGACACAGCCGGCTGCGGGCCTCGTGTTTGGTGGAGCATGCTCCTTGGGTATTAGCTGTGTTGAGAGGCAAGAAGCGAGGGCCTCTTGCCAATGTGGATCCTTCCTGAAGCTTCCCAGCCTCTCAGCCTAGGGTAGAGGCGGGGTTTCCCAGAGAGAGAGGGAGTTAGCCTTGGGGACTTCTGGACTTGGGGACAGAGTTGACTCAACATGAGCTTGTCCTGGGCAGCTCGTGCTGTAGGCTATGGTTGGGGGCTGGCTAGACACGATATGATGGCTGCGCTCTCACTCGGAGCTTCCTGCCTTTCTTCTACCTGGTGAGCTGTTACTTAGTTACCTGGAGCTGGCCCTCCGGCTTCCGTGTTCTACCCTCGCTCTCTTGCCTGCTTTCTGCATAGGCTGACTTCTGGTTGCTGACATTCAGCCATCTTGTCACTCAGCTTGTTGTCTGTCTTCTTCAGCTATGGGGCTGCTTCCTGTTGGCAGGACAAGGTGGGCTAGCTGACTTGAGAGTGCGCCCAGGCAGATCCAGCTTGCTCTTGTTCCCTGAAGAACCTACTCTAGGAGTTCATAGCTATACTTTTGTGTGTGGGGTGAACAGGTGGAAGGAATCGACCTTAGCTGCTGTCATTCCTCAGGCACCACCATCTGATGGGGTGTGTGTGTGTTCCTATGTGTATATGTGTTTATGGGCACATGTGCGCATTGCAGACTAGAGATCAACTCTGAGTATTCCTCAATTCAGTCTCCATCTTAGGTTTTGAAGCAAGGTCTCTCACTGTCTTTGGAGCTTGTGGATTTGGCTAGATTGGTTGGCTAGCAAGTCCCACAGATTTTCCTGTCTTCACCTCTCTAGTGCTAGGATTAGACACATGCTGCCACACCAGTCTTTAAATAGATGCTGGGACCAAGTCAGGTCTTCGTGTTTGCACCAAAAGCTGTTTCTCGCCTGAGCCATTTCCCCAGCCCTAAACTGGTTTTCTGTTTTTGTTTTTGGTTTTTAACTGGCCTGGGATTTGATCCATTAGGCCAGCCTGGATTACCTGCTCTGCACTGAGGTTACCAGCCTGCACTACTGAACTGCACTACTGAACTGGTTTTATTTGTGTGTGTGCGTGCGTGCGTGCGTGCGTGCGTGCGTGCATGTGTGTGTGTGTGTGTGTGTCTGTACACAGGTATTCGTGGAGACTAGAAGAGGGTGTCACTTAGATTTTAATTAGAAGCAGAACAGGACACTCAGGACCAGCATGTTGGGGACATGCTTTGCCTCCTGCTTCCCAATTCCAAAATCCAGTGAGAGTTCTGGGTAGTTGAGGAACCACGTGCAGAGTCCTTGTTGAGACCCTTCAGTGTCCGTGGTTTCCAGGGTGGGGGCACTTTACAACTCTTTGGCCTGGTGGCCTGCTCAGGGCAGTCAGTGGCTTCTGCCTGTGACCTCACCACACTGTCTTTGTCATCAAAGGACCGCCTGCGTTGCATGCATTTCCAGAAGTTTGGGAGGCTTGCTTACAATTTTAACCTTGCTGTCACCTTTGGTGTGTTCTTTGTGGATTCTGAGCCATGTGGTTATATTAACGCTTAAGACATTTTCATAAAAGTAAAGGGTCATCTGGGCTGTGGTGGCGCTGGCCTTTAATCCCAGCATTTGAGAGGCAGAGCCAGGTGGATCTCTGAGAGTTCGAGGCCAGCCTGGGCTACCAAGTGAGTTCCAGAACAGCTAGGGCTACACAGAGAAACCCTTTCTCAGCGGGGAGGTGGTGGCGGGGGGGGGGGGGGGGGGGGGGGGGGGGACAGACAAAAAGGGTCAGGAAAAGGTACTTTACTCAACGCCCAGAAGAGTCAGGCAGGCTCATGAATTCCAGGCTAGCCTAGGCTACATAGTGAGTGAGACTGTCTCTGAAAACAAGGTGAGGGCCTGGAGTTGGCTCAGTTGATGAGATGCTTGCTAAGCAAGTTTGAGGACCTGAGTTTGATCCCTGGCTGCCAGATGAAAGTCAGGAGCAACAGCATGGGCCTCTGAAAAGTGAAGATAGGGAGGGGATCCTGAGTTCACTTGCCTGCTCATGTGAGTGTGTGGAGATTAACTTTGGGAGTCAGTTCTCTCTGTCTACCTTGTTTTGTTTTTGAGACAGGGTCTCACTGTGCAGCCTAGGAGGCCTGGAACTCACTATGTAGTGGGTCTTGTGCTGGGTATGTGCCTCTACCTTGTTTTTGAGGGAGGGTCTCTCTTCTAGAGTTTCTTGTGTGATCCAGTTCTCCTGCCTCCTGTCTCTGCCTCCCATCTTGCCCCTAGCATGCTGGGGTTACAGATGCAGGCCACTCTATGCAGCTGTTTTCACATGTGTTCCAGGGACCAAGCTCACGTTATCAGGCTTGTGTCCCAAGAGTTTTGTTGTTTTATTTTTTACTTACTGAGCCATGCCTAAGAAAGGTATTTTAAAAGGAAATAGGTCTTGTAACTAAGGTAATACATGGTTAAAAACAAAAAGTAACTATAGAGATGATTAGAACACAAAAATGACATAAAATTGTAGCTAAATGCTGTTACATGTTTCTCCTTCACAGTGCAGTATGAGGTAGGTTAGTCCTGTTTTACAGACAGGCAGAGGTTAGGAGAGTAGAGGACTTGTTCAAGGTTACAGAGCTCCACAGCTGCAGTTTATAAAGTAGAGCTAGCTAGCATTTGGAGTCTGGGCAGCTTGACCGTAACACACTGATATTTGCAGCTTTAGTGGGTGTCTTAGAGTTCTGTTGCTGTGAAGAGACACTATGACCACAGCAGCTCTTTAAAAGGAAAACATTGAGTTGGAGCTGGCTTACAGTTCAGAGGTTTATAAATGCCCACTATCATGGTGGAAGCATGGCGGCATGAAGGCAGACATAGTGCTGGAGAAGGAGCTGAGGCTTGGCCCTCTGGATCCGAAGGCAGCAGGAAGTGACAGTGAGCCACTAGGCCTGGCTTGAGCTTCTGAAATCTCAAAGCTCACCCCCAGTGACACTCTTTTATTCCAACAAGGCCATACCTACTAATAATGTCACTCCTTATGGCCTATGGGGGCCGATTTTATTCAGACCACCACAGTGGATTTGTTTCCCTCTGTTTCTTGTCTTCTACCTTTTTACCTTGAGTCTCAGCTCCCCATTTATTTTTTTCCCCTAACTGTGGCCACCATCACCACAATCCTATCTTGCTGTCCATTACTGTTCCCTTTTGCTACTGTGGCCAGCACTACCGGCAGGAACTGAGCACATCCCTCTCCACTTGTCCTGCAGTCTGTCTTGGGCCTCGCTGCTAGTATCATTGTCTCTAAGCCTCCACACCATGTTTGAGCAGCCCACACTCTGCTAAGCACTTGGGGTGCACAGCCTGGATAACCGTGAATGATAACATTCCTTTTCAGATGGAGTTTCTGGTGTGTTGAATCTTATGCTTGATTTAAGATTCCAAAGGAGTATATGAATTGATGCTTTTAGGCTGTATTACCTTTGAACCCTCCCCAGAGATATCAGAGCTCTGTGGTGATTGAAGTGCATGATAGTGTTCAGATGTGGGGCGGGAGGGGGTGTGGTGGGGAGATGGGGTAAAGCTGCCCATTGCTGCTTGGCCTTAGATCTTTTTGCATGCCTCAGAACTCTACTCCAGCTTTGCTTCAGAATTGCCTTGTTTAATATTGCCCTTAGGGTGGGCCTGGAGTGTAGCTCAGACATGTAGAGCACTTAATCTAACATATATAAGACCCTGATTTCCACCCTCTGCTACCAGGGAGGAGGGAAAATTTTGTTGGAGGTTAGCCTGGGCTACAAAGCCAGACACCTCAAACAAAAATTTACCTATAGGACTTTGGAATCTTCCCATATTTTGCATGTGCAGGTAACTTCTCTGCCATTCCATTTGGAAAACTGATCCTCAAGAGGGATGTGGAAAACTCATCCTTTTTTCTCTAAATGTAGATAGTACTTAAGAAGTACTTTAGGCCGGGCGGTGGTGGTGCACGCCTTTAATCCCAGCACTCGGGAGGCAGAGCCAGACGGATCTCTGTGAGTTCGAGGCCAGCCTGGGCTACCAAGTGAGTCCCAGGAAAGGTGCAAAGCTACACAGAAAAACCCTGTCTCGAAAAAAAAAAAAAACAAAAAAAAAAAAAAAAAGAAGTACTTTAGACAGTTGTTTACCAGATACAGGGAAATAAGGTATACCAGGCTTTTTCTCTTGGGCCACCAACCAGCTCCCAAATCATGATATGGAGACTTATTGTAAGTTATAAATGCTCGGCCTAGCTTAGGCTCATCTCTGGCTAGCTCTTTTAACTTAAATTAACCTGTTTCTCTTTATCTACCTTTTGCCCTGGGGATTTTTTTTTATTGTCTTTCTTTCTGTATATATTACTTTCCTGCTGTCTCTGTGTCTGTCTGTCTGGCAGCTGCCTGGCTTCTGGCCCCAGTCATGTCCCTCTTTCTCCTCGTTCTCTTCTTCCCTTCTCTCTCATTTTTTTTTTAAAGATTTATTTATTTATTATATATACAGTGTTCTGCTTGCATGTCTGCCTGCAAGCCAGAAGAGGGCACCAGATCTCATTACAGATGGTTGTGAGCCACCATGTGGTTGCTGGAAATTGAACTCAGGACCTCTGGAAGAACAGCCAGTGCTCATAACCACTGAACCATCTTTCCAGCCCCTCTCTCATTCTTTTCAAGCCTAGATTTCTCCTATTTATTCTCTCTTCATGCCAGCCCCACCTTGTCCCCTCCTGCCAGCTATTGACTGATCAGCTCTTTATTAGACCAATCAGGTGCCTTAGGCAGGCAAGGTGAAACAAATGTAACACATCTTCACATAGTAAATATTCTGCAGCATAAACAAATATAACACATCTTTACATAATTAAACAAATGCAGCATAAACAAATGTAACACACCTTCACATAGTAAATATTCTGCAGCATGAATAAATGTAACACATCTTTGTCCACAACAGCAAATATATATTCCACAACAAATATTCCACAGCAGCAAAGTTTAGTTTTCTTTTTAATTTTATTACATTTATGTGTGTGTGCATGCGTGCTCACAACTGTTTGGAGTGAAAGTTAGTTCTCACCTTCCACCATATTGGTCTTAGGAATTGAAGTCAGGTCCTCGGGCTTAGTATAAAGTACCTTTACCCACTGAGCCACTTTGCCACTCCTAAAGTTAAGTTTTCTTGAGATAGTCTCATGTAGCCTCAAACTCAACTGTGTAGCTGTGGTGGTCTGAATGAGAGTGGCCCGCATAGGCTCATATGTTTTCATGCTTGGTCCCTAGTTGGTAGAACTGTTTTGGAGGGATTAGGAGGTGTGGCCTTGTTGAAGGAGGTGTGTTACTGGGGATGGGCTTTGAGGTTTCAAAAGCCTGGGCTACTGCCTCCTGTGTCGTCTCAACATGTAAACTCTCAGCTGCAGCTGCAGCACCATGCCTGCCTGCTGCCAATGCTCCCCACCATGGTGGTCAAGAGCAACTCAAGCTGTAGTCCCCCAATAAACACTTGTGTAGGTTGCCTTGGTCGTGATGTCTCTTCACTAAGACACCTGACTAGATGGCCACCGAGTTGACGGAGCTTCAGGTTCAGTTAGGTGCTGGCAGCCCTAAACAGATGGAGACCCAGGGTGTGCTGTGCTCTGCGAATCCCTAGACTTAATTCCCTTTTGCTTATGAGACTTTCTCAGAGCATCTGCCTCTTCAGGGTTATTGCTAGCAACAGAACACTTGAAGTTTCAGTAACAAGCACTGCTTGAGTGGGTTCTTCTGGGGCTCACGACTGCCAGGAATGGGACCTAACAAGGTATGGTCATTGTCACGTAGTCTGGAGCATAGGCCTGTCTTTTGAGGGGTTTCTGGTGCCTCTTTCTGTACTAATCTCCGCATGCTCCATTCCGAGAAGTGGAGGCCAGGTGGTTGCATGTGTGGCGACTAGAAAGGAGCTGCGTACTACAGGGAAGAGTTGCAGGGATTGCCACCCAGGCCCAAGAAGATGCTGGGGTCCTTGGGGGAAGGCGGCACAAATGGTTAACACTGCGGAAGGTGGCTGGGAGTTCTGTGCACCATCACAAAGGTCTGGTCATGGTTGTCCTCACCTCCTAGCACTGCCTCCCCTGGCTGCTGCATGTGTTGGGCAGCTGTGGTCCTTCTTGAAGCCAGACCATATCCTCCTGTGAAAACACCCAGGCTTGGTCCCACTGCACTGAACACGTGGGTGCTCCTTCAGTGTACCTTTTCCTACTGATTGGTTCTTGTCAGGGCTGCACTATGACTGTAGGACTGCCCCCAGGCAGTGCCTGGTGGCTCATACCACCCTATCTGAATCCTTCTTCTGGCCTTTCACTCTTACCTTAGGAGAGGATCTGTTTTGTATTTTGGTGGTTATCTATATCGTTGTCTATTATCAACAGACAGTGGTTCGTGTCTCCTCTTGATGGTGTCCGTACGAAAAACTGCTGGCCTGGGTTCCACGGTGCTGGATGCAACCCCATGTCCATAGGAGCCCCCCTCCTAAAATAGTGTGGCCAAGTGGACAAGAAACCCCGCCAGCCATCCTCTCAGATCATTTCTGCTCTGCTGCTAGTTTGGGGTGTGGCCCTGCAAAAAAAGACCTCTTTTCTAGAACCTTGTGGTACTGATGGAGAGCTTTTGGAAAGTCTGCTAGGAAGCAGCTGTAATTGTCTAACGCAGAGTGATGGATGAAATGAGACCTGCCGAGAGACTCAGACCTCCTGGTCCAAAGGCACGAGTTGTGCATGACCACTTCTCCATGTCTCCGACCACTCAGGTGCACAGTGGGAGGAGGTGACCTTGTCAGCAGATCTTTGCTGGAAATTCCTTTCCTTGTGATGTGAGTGTGACGTGTACTTCTGTTAATGCTCTATCTTCTGCCCGTTGTTGATAAATGTTGAAGAGAAAGTAATTCCAAACAATGTAGAAAACATACAAAATGATTTCCTACAGTCATTTGAGACAGCTTAGTTTACATAACTTAAAGTGAGGCCGAGGCTTGCTGACCAAGAAGTTGATTTTAGAGGAGGGATCTTATTGTACAAATTCTCAGTTCCCACTCGTTGCACAGTGTATTAGCAGTAGTTCTCCAGATACTGAGGGTTGCCGCGGCATCTGTGACCCTGTCAGAACCTGTAAGGAAAATTACGTGCTTCGTAATACTGCCATGTTTGTCTGCCCCCTCATCTCACCACATGGACGTATTAGTGTTTCCAGAGCCTACATGATATGATGCCATTACTCTCGAAGCTGATGAGATGAATGCTGGGTGTCTCTCTTCTCAAATACATCACAAAATTTACCGTTTTAATCATTTCACGTTTGGTGTGGTGAGGATTAAACTTGGGGAAAACATTCTGGGAAATACTCTGCTCTGAGCTATATTTCCAGTCCTTCACTATTTTTTTTTTTTTGCATGTGTGTATGTGATAATGTGTGCAGTTTATATGAGAATGGGCATTATGTGGATCAGAGGACCACCTAGGTATCATTCTGTCCTAGCCTTTCACCTTGTTTGAGACAGAGTCTCTTGGTTGTGTGTGCTTACATGAGGCGGGCTGGCCTGAGAACTCGCAGGATGCTTATGTCTCTGTCTGCCTCCCATTTTGCTGTAGGAGCACACGGATTACAGAAGCATGATACTACATGCAACTTTTATATGGGTTCTAGGGATTCGAACTCAGGTCCCCCATGCTTTTAGGGCAAGCGGTTTACACACTAAGCCATCTCTCTAGTCCCTTAACTGTTTTAAGCATGTGATTGAATGGCAGAAAGTACATTCATATTATTGTATAACTGTCACTACTACACATTCCTGGAACTTTCCATCATACCAGATAGAAACTGTACCAGTTAAATAATCATTTCTCCTTCTCTCCTAGCCCCTGGCAGCCACTAACCAACTCTGTCTCTATGGATCTGTCTGTTCTGGACATTTTATGTAATAGGAATTATGCTGCATATAGCCTTTTGTGAGTGTTTTTTTGACAGCATATTTTCAGGTTTATCCACATTATAGCATATATAAGTTATTATCACCAAGTAATATTCTGCTGTATGAATATACCACATTTTCTAAAATCTATCCCTCAGCTAGTGAATGTGAGTTGCTTCTGTCTTCAGATGTTATAAATAAGTGCTGATGTGGATGTTGGTGCCCAACTCCCTGTTAGTCTCTGCTTCCAGTTCTCTTGAGTCTATGTCTGTGAGTGAAATTGCTAGTTGATAGGCTAATTCTATGTCTCTGCAGATGCTGAGTCGTCTCACACCTAAGTAGTGCTCTAAGGCTCCGCTCCCTCCACCCTCCCAGGACATTTTCACCTTAAGAAGCAGCAGTTCTCAGGACAGGAGGTGCTAGCTCATTGTGGTTTTGACTTGGGTTTCTCTGATGACTAGTGTTGCTCAGCAGTTTTTCACGTGTTTGTTGATTGTATTTCTTTAGAGAAATATCTACATGATTTTTTTAGTTTTGAATTGAGCAGTTGTGTTTTTACATTGTTGTAGGAATTCTTTATATATTCTATTAGTGCCTTATCAGATACTAAATAAAATATATTTTGTTCCATCCTGTGGGTTATTTTTCTAAGTCCTTGACAGTGTCATAAGACCTACAAACATTTTTCTCATGAAGTCACCATTGTGTTTTTTCTTTTGCTGATTTTGCTGTTGGTTTTACATCCAGGAAATGGTTTCTAAGACTGACATTAGGAAGTACCCCCTGTTTCCTAGGTGTTTTATAGTTTTAGCTTACAGTAGAAGTCTTTGATGTACTTTGAGTTAATTTTTATATTTGTATTAAATGAGGGCCAGCTTCCTTTTCACACGACTGTATAGTCATCCTTAAGTACCAGTTGCTAAAAAGACTGTCATTTCCTGGGTAATAATGTAGTAATCAACTTTGTGTCGTGGTGACAAAATACCCAAGAAAATCAACTTGAAGGAAGAAAGGTTTACTTTTTAGTTAGAGGAGGTGTAGTGGTTTGAATGAGAGTGTCCCCATCATAAACTCACATGTTGGAATGCTTGGTCTCTAGTTGGTGGTACTGTTTGGAAAGGATTAGGGAGTGTGGCCTTGGAGGAGGTATGTCACTGAGGGTAGCCTTGAGGTTTCAAAAGCCCACACCATTCCTGATTAGCTCTCTCTGTTTCATGGTTATGGATAGGTATGCAAGCTCTCAGCTACTGCTCCAGTGCCGTGCCTGCTGCCTGCTGCCATGCTCCCCAGCATGCTGGGCATGAACTCCAACCCTCCGAAACTGTAAGCCCCAACAGTGCTTTCTTCTGTACATTGCCTTGGTCGTGGTGTGTCTTCACACCAACAGAAAAGAGAACTAAGAAAGGGGGAAAGGCTCAGGTTTCCAGAGGCTCCAGTCTAAGATGGTGGCTCTGCCGCTTTGGATTAGAGGCAAGGCAAGATACCATGCAAGTACTAGATGAGGTAAAGGAGGACATTCACACTGGGGTGCAGGAAGCAGAGAGACAGGAAGGGGATGTGAAGAAGAGACATCCTTCCCGGTGAACTATTTACTCTCACTAGCCCCGCCTAATAACCCACTGAGCGATGAGCTCATCAGTAGATTAACCAGTCATGAGGTCAGAAACCTTATGATTTAATCCTCAGCTGTATCAACTGAGGACTCAACCTGTAACAAGTGCTTTTTGGGGACACATTTCATAGCCACGTACAACAGACATACATCTATAAGTGAAATTGCTGGGTTATATTGAAAATCTGTTTAGTATTTTGAGCATGTGCTTGGGTTCTTGTGGAGCTTTTTTCAGCTTTACTAAACAACATAGAAACTACTGATAGATATAACCCACATAGCAAAACCTTGTTGAGCTCCACAGTGGTTTTAGCACTTGAAGAGGCCTTGGGTTAAAATGTGGTAAGGGTGTGGGGTGATGCTTGAGGACTGCTGGTGCACTGGAGCTTCTTGTTTTGGTGCTGTGGCCACACATTTGTGTAAGGTGGCAATAGAGTGACAACAATATTGTCCTTAGCCAGGAAGAGCTGAGCTGCCTCCCTCATGCCCAGCAAGGAGGCTACCAGGATGTTGGCAAACCCAACTGCAAAGCAGGGTGGCTCTTTTAGCAACTTCTTGTATGGCAGAAATTCCTACTAGTTGCTTTTTGGAAGGACCGAAAGGATCTTCAGAAAGAAGGGAAAGAAAATGTTGTTGTGCCGTTAACATATAGCTAAGCCCGACAGAATCACCGTCCAGCACACTGCAGATGATACAGAATCTGTAAGTACCAGAGTTCACCTGCGTGGTTCAGTGGCCCACCCTCCTGGCCAAGAACAGACACTTACATTGTTGGAAGGTAGGTCCCAGTGTTAGTGAGGTACTCCCTGTTGAAGTGCTCCCAGCACAACCCCTGCTCTGCGGGGAGGCCAGGCAGGCAAAGAACCTTCCTTCTTGACACTTGGTACACGTGCCTGCTCACTGAAATAAGGTTAGACTAAGAAATCCAGCAGACCTTGCTGGGGAGGTGAGGGAAGGGTTCCAAGAAGAAAGGGTGTGTGTCTTGAAACCTGAGATCCCAGTACCCCAGAGTAGGGAGGTCAGGTGTATTCAGGATGAGGAAAGACAAAGAAAGCACTCTGCTGAAAGCCTTCTGCTCAGCACAGCCTTTTTTTTTTTTTTTTAAAGAAAGTTTAAAGGTCAATTTTAGGCAGATCTGTCTGGTTACAAGGAATAACTGGGAGGAAGAGGCTCTTTTCTCTGAACTGAGGAAGGAAGCACAGGTGCTCAGGGAGCTGGGGTGTTAAGGGTCCCTACCTATCCTGGTTTTCACCCTGCCTCACGGACACACTCAGCTTGAAGGGTCATGCTTCAGCATCAGCCCCCAGTATCTTACAGTGTCTGATCACCCATCCTGGGACAGACAGCTTGAATGGCCTACATAGGCAGTTCTCAACTAGAGAGGCTGTTGGAGCCTCAGGACCCTTGGCTAGAAGGAGTTTGCACACACCCCACCCCACAAATAAAGCCGGGCGTGTGTGGAAATGAGGGGCTGTTTGCCAGAGCAGGCATGCTGATCTCAAAATGTTTGCTTTGAAGGAAGTAGTAGGGCTATTGGGAAAGAACCTCAGTGAATGACCATTTCCTGATGGAATTTGAGGCGGTACACTGAAACTTCTCCATTGATTGATTGGTTGGTTGGTTGATTTTTGAGACAGAGTTTCTCTGTGTGGCCATGACTGGCCTGGAACTCATTCTGTAGACCAAGCTGGACTGGGACTCAAGATCCAGGCTGCCTCTGCCTCCCAAGTGCTTGGATTAAAGGTGCGCACTACCAGCGCCTGGCTGCATTGTGGCTTTTTTCTATAGAGTGAATAGTGTTAAAATATTCTTTGCTAAATAATGTTTTTGTCTTTTTCTTATTATAGTTTATAAATTAGTTTTTAGCCAAACTGGAAGACCTAGAATGGCTTGGGAAGAATGGTATATTTCAGGGACTTGACTTAATGCTTAGGGATGGAGGCCAGAAGAGACTATCCCCATCGTTAATTCCTCATTAGATAAATAGTCTTCAGCAGTGAGTCAGCCCTGGGACTGTAATTATGAAGCCTGATTTTTGTTCTGGAGCTGCAGTAATAATTGAGCCAAGCCTGGCTTGTCCAGGTGAGGAAGCAGGCCATGGAGGAAATGATTAATCTTGACTGACCTCACTTGAGAACATTAAGTGACTGATTATGTACACTGAAATCTGTTTCATGGCAGTTTTAAAAACAGCCTTATAATAAACTACACATATTTAAAATGTAAGAGTTGGGAGATCATCATCCCATCCCCTCGGGGTCCCCTCGGGGTCTCATGATGTATTTGTTACTCTTTGGTTGTTTTCTGTACCTCTAGACACACTGAAACTCACTCTGTAGACCAAGCTGAGCTGACATATTTCAGATTCGCTTGCTGCAGCCTCCCAAGTGCTGGGATTAAAGGCATGCTCCACCATTCCTAACTTGATACTCCTAAAGATTTATCTCTCACTGGACTCAGACTTAGAAGTAGATACTCACCAGCTGAAGAGATGGCTCAGAGCTTAAGAACATATACTGTTCTTGCAAAGGACCTGAGTTCAATTCCCAGCATCCACACATCAGGCAACTCACAATTAACATATAATGCCAGTTCCAGGAGATCTGATGCCTCTGGCCTTCTCGGTTATTTAGATTATATGTATGCACCCACACACAGATGAACAGACATACGCAGAATTAGAAGTGAAGTAAGTCTTCAATGAAAGAATTAAAAGCTCTCAGGGAGGGCACCTTGTCTCTTGGCAGTCTGCGTTTTCTTTTGGCTCCCTCATCCTCTTGGCCAAAAATTTTAGCATATTCTTCAGCCTCCTCCTGGTTGTTTTTTAGTGCATTGTTTCTTCAGAGCAACATGTCTGCCTTTGTGTTGAGGCACATGTGGAAGAACAAGACACTGAATATTGGGTGCTTTTGGTCCTGATCTCCTCACCATCTTCGCTTAAGGGCTTCCCAACAACATTGGAGGAGCCCATGCTCTTTACAGAGGTGGAAAGACTTTCAGAGTCTGCCAGCTCTGTTGGGCCCCAGTCACTGAGGCACAGTAGCATGGCAGTCCAGGAGTCTCCTTCTCTCCTTTTTCTAAACAAGAACCAAATTTAGAACACCCAGATTGGCGTCCACAGTGCGTCTGTGAACAGACTTGCGCTTCCCTCTCCAGTTCTCCTGGGTCTAGAACAAGAATGCCTCTTTCTCAACAGCAGGCGCACTTTGCTGTGGATCAAGACACCTTGCTTCATGGGAAAGGTGTTCTTCCCAGTGTTGATTGGGATTGGAACCATTATCCTTGCATTTTTCGCTCGGAACATCAGCAGCTACTTCGGTGGCCACACATGTTTCACGGAAAGCACGAAGCTTAAGTTTGTTGTCTACTTCAGTGAATTTATGACCGTCAGTGACTGGAAAGGAGATAAGTCAGCTTCATCTTGGCATAGCCTACTACCTGAGAGCCCCCCACATACACACACAGAAAAGTGGTATCTCCATTGTGTGCACATTGTATGGATACACTTGCCCATGTTGGTGCATGCGGAAGCATGTCTTCCTGAATCAGTTTTCCATCTTACTTTTGCAGACAGGATGTCTTGCTGAACCTGGCTGGAGCTTACCATTTCTACTAGACTGCCTGACCAGTGAGCTCCTGTGATCTTCCCCTCCCACCACAGCCAAGATAGCAAGCTTACCAGTTATCAGCACAGATGCTCTCCTGTGCCCTTCTGCAGTCTCCCATCGCCCTCTCATTTCTGACCTACCTTCTGATGTTGCAGATTGAGGGTGCGTTTTTAAGAAACTCAGGAACTCTCCTGAGTACCTACTGGCTGCTTTCACTTGATGTAATCGAGATTCTTCTGGCTTTTAAAAGTTTTATAATTATTAGTAGTTATGTCTATGTGTCTGTGTGAATCGTTGCCCCTGGAATTAAAATTACAGGCAGTTGTGAACTCTCTGATAGTGGTACTGGAAACCAATATCAGGTCCTCTGAAAGAGCAGCAAGCACTCTTAACACTTAGCGGTCTTTCCAGCACCCATCCCCAACCCCAGTCTTTGCATTCTCTTAAGAACGGTTCTAGCTGGGTGTGGTAGCACGTTCTTCTTCTTTTTTTAATAACAGTGGGCATGGCTGTGTCTGCATGGGTGTCAGTGGGCATGGCTGTGTCTGCATGGGTGTCTGTCAGTGCACCACATGCATACCTGGTGCCTGTGGTGGCAAAAAAAGGGTGTCAAAATGGCCCTGGGACCAGAGTTAGAGACAGTTGTGAGCCATCATGTGGGTGCTAGGTGTCAAGCCTAGGTCCTCTGGAAGAACAGCCAATGCTCTTAACCTGGAGTTCTCTCTCCAGCCCCAAAGATTTATTTTATTTGTATGTATATGTGTGTCTGTGTGCAGCTGTGGGTTTGTAAATGTGCCCCTGCAGGCCAGCAAGGGTCATGAGATGGCTTGGAGCTGGAGTTTGGGTGTTTTTGAGCTTCCTAGTGTGAGTGCTGGGCACTGAACTCTACCTTCAGTTCTCTCTTAACTGCTAAGCCATAGCATCAGTTCCTGGCATATACTTTTAATCCCAGACAGAAGCAGAGGTAGACGGATCTTTGTGAGTTCAAGGCCAGACTGGTCTACATAGCAGGTTCCAGGACAGCCAAGGCTACAAAGTGAGACCCTGTCACAAAAGAAAGAAAAAGTTACAAAATTTAATGAAGTCCAGCTTATCTTCTTTTTATTTTGTAATTCAGCATACATCTTCACAGTCTTTACCTGAACTAAAGTTACAAACATTTCCCATGGTTTCTGCTCAAATTTTGATAGTTTGGAGCTTTACATTTACATCTAAGGCCTTTGATGTGTTTTGAGTTACTTTTCTTTCTCATACAAGGAACAGCACAGTGCTTTCTTAGTAGATAGCCAGTCATCCCATGTCCACTTGTTGAAATAGCCTTGAACTGGGAGATCCTCCTGCCTCTGCCTCCCAAGAGACAGATTAAAGGTGTGTGTCACCATGAGCTCTGTGACCCTCTTGGTACCCGCACTGCCCTATCTCGGTGTCTCTGCCATGCTCTATGGTTCGCTGTTCCTTCTGCTGGATCCTGGAATGTTTCACTGCTCTGAATTCTTTGCATTTCCATAAATTTTAGAGTCAGTTTGACAGATTCTACAATCAAGCCTGGTGGAATATTGTTGGTAGCATTGAATTTGGGTAAACTGAGATCTTAACCATTTGAATTTTCTAATCCATGAATACTGTACATCCTTTAGGTTCGGGTCTTTTAAATATATCTCTCAAGAAAGCCATGTTTTTGTATTTTCACTAACAAGATTTAAACATCTTTTGTTAGATTTATCACCTTTTTTCCTTTGGTCTTTTCATTTATTTATTTATTATTTATTGAAACAGAGTCTTACCATGTAGCTCAGGCTAACTTTGAATTCAGTCCTGCCTCAGCCTCCAAAGTTCCAAAATTATAGGCATGTCCAACTTATAATTATTTTCTAATGCTGTTGTTTTTGGTAACTTCCTGAACCCTGAATTTCTGGAAGAGTTGACTTTTTTTAATCCCAGCACTTGGGAGGCAGAGGCAGGCGGATCTCTGTGAGTTTGAGGCCAGCCTGGTCTACAAAGTGAGTTCCAGGACAGCCAGAGCTGTTATGCAGAGAAGCCCTGTCTCGAAAAATCAGAAAGAAAAACTTTTTTAGTTTTATGTTTACTTACTTGTGATGTATGCTTCTTAGGTGTGAGTGCCCTCAGAGGCCAGAACGGGGCACTATATTCCTGGCAGCTGGTGTCACAGAGTTGTGGGCCACTACAGTGTGGATATTGTGAACCAAGTGTGAGTCCTGTAAAAGAGCAAAACATACTTTTAACAAGTGATCCATCTCTCCAGTCCTGATATTAGTTCTTCCTTAGTTTGTGGGATTTTTCAAATGAAAACATTTGAGCCTGGACTTGACTTTGTGTAAAGCAGAAGTACTAATATTTTGACATTGAGACTTAACATTGTGGTCTGCAAATGTGTTGAGCTGTGTTCACAGTTGTCCTGGGATGAATGTGATCTGTGGGGCTCAGTTGGACACACCTGTAAAGGTTTTTTGCTTCTTGAGGTGCTGAGGCTCAAACCTAAAATCTCATAAGTCCTAGGGAAATACTCCAATACTAAGCCCAGTGGGCTATATTGTAGCCCTTGTATAAAGGTTTTTACTAAATGCTGAGTTTTCTTTTCAGCTGTAGGTTATTGATTTCCTTCTGCACGAGGCTGGGCTTCCCATTCTCCACATGCTCTTTACCACGGGCTGCTTTTACTGAGTTGCAATGCAACAGGAAGGTGTTCACCAGGTGTAAGACGACCCTGGGCATTTCGGTCCCCAGAACCGTGTTAATTAAACTGTGGGGTTTAATATGAAAAGATACTTGAATTGCTTTCCTACATAGCGTATAGTAAATACACCAGGTTGCATTTTCTAAGTTGACAAATGAAACACCGGACAACATTTCCTTGATCTCCAGACTCTCGTGCCGTCTGTGACACTGTCTGTGAGGGACCCAGCACTGTTGGGTAGTGACGAACACTCTGTGAGTTGTTCTGTCATGAGTCCATGCTCAAGGTGTTGGCTTGTTTCTTCAAATTTGGCTTTTGCTGCTTGTCCTTGTGTTTTTTCATTATTATGCAGAGGATCAGGTTGAGGGATCGGCTTTGTGTGTCTGTGTGGAATGTCACAGAAGGGTGGTGGCACACCATTGTCCTGCTGTCAGATGTCACAGTCCACTCTACTCTGCGATTGTAGTCTTCTGGAAGAAAAGAATATGTAGACTTAGAACAAACAAAAGGTAAAACCACACTTTGGATTGGAAATGGATGCTACCAGATAGTTCTGTTTGATATCACCCTTTTTTTTTTTAACTGCTGCTGCCATGGTGGATCACGATCCTTATCAAATGATATGGGGGGGAAATAATGTGAAGAGAACCTGCCTTTAAAGTAAGCACACGGATTTTTATTCCTCTGTCCTGCATCTTGCCTCAATCCCTAAACTGTTGTTTGTAATTGACCTACTCTGTGGTAAATTCTGTGATAGGAGCAGAAAGTGGTATGGAAAACATACAACATCTAGCCATTCTTCCGTCTTGACTGTGTATATCTGTGTTTAAAGTTAGCTTATGACAGCAGAGGCCCTCCTTGACTTCTGATTTGTTATACACCAGTAAAGCTATGGTGACCCAAAAATACCATAATTGGAAAGTACATTTAATATACCTAACCTGCAGGCATGTGGTTCAGCAGCATGGTGTGCGAGAATGCCGTTCATCTATTGTTATATCATGACTGACTGGAAGTTGTGCACACTGCTGTTGTTTAGTTTGGGGACCTGCCACATCCTGATTGTCCAGGAATAGCTCAGATCCAAATCAAATGTGATTCCTGCTGAATGTGAACCACCTAGTCTACAGTCACATATTATAAACTGGGAAGCATTTGTCCAGAGTTGAGGTGTTTTTTTTTTTTTTTTTTTTTTTTTTTTGGTTTTTCGAGACAGGGTTTCTCTGTGTAGCTTTGCGCCTTTCCTGGAACTCGCTTTGGAGACCAGGCTGGCCTCGAACTCACAGAGATCCGCCTGGCTCTGCCTCCCGAGTGCTGGGATTAAAGGCGTGCGCCACCACCGCCCGGCTCAGAGTTGAGTTTTTAAAAACATTTTTGTTATTTTATGTGGATGAATGTTTTGCCTGCATGCATGTCTTTGTACCACATGTATGTCTGGTGCCCATGGATGCCAGAAGAGGGCGTTGTATCCTCTCGAACTGGGGTTATAGGTAATTGTAAGTGCTGTGTGGGTGTTAGAAATCAAACTCAGGTCCTCTGCAAGAGTCCTACTGCTCTTAACTGCTGGGGAAATGGAAACAGTCAGCCTAGCCCTAGTCAGTCATGTCAGGCTAATGAGAAACCCTGTTTTAAAAACAAAGTGGATAGTGCCTGAAGGAGGAAAACAAACACACACACACACACACACACTGAGAGAGAGCACTGTACATAAGCCCAAGGATGTAGTTCAGTGGTTCTGTGTGTGCTATTTTGATTTAGTCCAAATAATAAATAAGCAAACAACATGTATGGAAAGTGAATCAGGCTAGAGAGAGAACTAGCTCTGTAGGAGGACAACAAGTTTAAAAGAAAAAAAGATGCCCAGGGGGCAGTAAGGAAAACTCAAGAAGGGAAGAATTTGGCACTTGGCTGTAGTGTACAGGTTGTTGGCTTCTACTGAAGCCTGTGTTTTGCTGCATTAGTTTAACATTTTTATCTTGTCAGAAACCACTGCCAGCTTTACCTTATTCAAACACATCTTCTCATTACTGCCTTAGTAACCTCTAGCTGCCTGCAGCATGCCAGATAAAGGTCAGAAATCCGTTAGCTCTGCAGCCTCCAAAGTCTGGATTTCCAGTTACTTGAGTGACTCCCAACCATTCACACAGTCGTCTTGACATGCCTTCTTGTAAGGCTTATTTCCTGGAGTGTGGTTGCTGTTATATCACACAACATACCCAAGTGTCGCCTTCCTAGGAAACCCTGCTCAAGTGCCATCTTCTTGGAAGAGTATTCTGGAGTCCATTGGCTGAAGATGGGTCTGTCCTTCATCTTTCGTTGGCATACCATTTAAATGTCCCTGGGAGGGAGGTGGTGCTGTATGTTCTGATGCAGGATTACAACCATTCTCCACCCTTTACTTTGGGAACATGTGTTCAAATCCCCCTGAGGAAGCAAGCTATGGGCAGCTACTCAGCTTCTGGACTGCTTTTGCCAGGGCTACCATGGTGTGGAGAGAGTTCTGTCCTTCTAGGTTTCTGCTTCTGTCCTGCGTCCTCAACAGCCCCTTGCCCTTTTGTTCCACAGAGCTCCGGTGCAACCCTGGGCAGTTTGCATGTCACGGTGGTGCCATCCAATGCATACCCCTCCCCTGGCAATGTGACGGCTGGCCAACGTGTGAGGATGAGAGTGATGAAGCTGACTGTCCAGGTGAGTGTGTAGATTGACCTGTCTCTGCCGTGGCCTCCCACAGGGAGGGAGTGGACCCAGACAATCATGTGGTCTGTACACATTGGAAGGGCAGTGTGAGCCGACCCACTCTTACCTTTTTAAAAAGTAAGTGTTGGACATGGACCAACTCTAGAACTCATGAGTTAACAGCACTGGGAATGTGATAATGCAAACAGCCCTGGACTCACGGGACCTTGGGAGTGAGCCCTTCTGAGGGGGTGTGTTCAACACTCTGGCTGTGGGTATAGGTGCCTGCTGACACTTGGCTAGTGTGCTGGAAGTGTAAACTGTGAACTAGCATTGCCCTTCCTTCCCTTGCCCCAGCATTCTGTAGTAATGTGGCACTTGGGGGTTTTCTTGTGGCCCATTATAAGCTCCTAAAGACATATGGAAAGGCCACAAGTTTGTAGGTTGTCAGTTACCCACTGGTTTCTACCTCAGCACCCTGATGGATATGAAGCAGCATGAATAATAGCATTCATTCCATCCCCAGGTAGGTCGGTCTCAACGTGAGATAGGTGGGGAGGCAGCATCCCAAGCACATGTGTCCATGCCTGTGTGGTATTTTGAGACTCACTTACACATGCACACTGACTCACGATCTTCGTGCCTGTCAGCAAAGGCTTGTCATGTAATAGAAAGGCTATGCTTTCTCAGTGAGAAATTCCTCCACACACTGAGATGAAGGAAAGCTCTTTACCTAAGCACCTGGTCAGCTGGTATAAAGCCCAAACAGCAGTCAGTTCCCAACAGAAGGTTTCCTTGGCTTATATGCACCTTAGGCTTATGTATTGCATGTTCACTGCCATCCTTAATCTCTTTTGGGTCTTGGCCCCAGGTTACACTTTAAACAGTTGAAACAGAGACAGGAGGCTGCAAGTCTGCCTTCAGGAGATTTTTCCCAGCAAAAATATTACGTATTACCCGCATTATTTAAGTGCACCAGTGTTGTTCTTTTTCAAGTAGTTGTTACCCAGGACATCTTGCCTATCTGGCATAGTTATGTTTTTCCTATGAGAGCACAGGGAACTTTTTGGCAGACAGACCTGGACTTAGTGATGGTCATGACCCTGTTGTGGGAATCTTTCTTGAGTAAGCACTCTTGATACCAATGAGAGTGGAGAGAAGAGACGTCACTGGTAGAACAAAGCCGGGATAGGTCCTGAAAGGCTTTAATATCGGATCCAGTTTGCATTCTCAGTTTATACTCTAAAACCACAAGTTGGAGCAAACAAGGAAGCAACCTTATACAGAGGTGTAAGCAGCAGTCGGCAGGTTGTTAAAGGCCACGCCCATTGTGTTAGCTATTCCTCCTAGTCCTTCTGTCCCTGGGAAAAGGGAGTCATGCCTGGCAGATGGGCTACAAGCAGTTCTATCAGTAAATCACTAAATGAACCAGTATGTAATAATGGGTCTTTTCTACTTTAAGTCTGTACTGTCCCCTCCCCACAAAGCTGTGCATTAGAGGTATGTCTTTAGTAAGGGAATCCGGGCCTAATGGCTGGTCAGTCCTGGTGAGTAAACATTTACATCCTAGCCTCCTAAGTTTACCTTGTCTCTAACAGGCCTGGTTAGCACACTGCTTTTCTTGGGTTATTTTGGAGGTAGTGCTCCTTTAGATCAGTTCCACTGTGTGACTCAGTGTCTCCTAAGCAGTTGTATTAGTAAGTCCCTTAGAACATCAGTTCTGTAATTTGATTAGTCATACTCCAACTCAAGAATCACAACCTTAAGCTGTGCAGGCAGAAGCAGGCAGATCTCTACATCTGAGGCCAGCCTGGTCTAATAGTTCCAGGCCAGCTGGTATACTTCCTGTGTCCACCTGTTAACTTCTCACTACATGTATCCTGTGTTTCTTGTTGTGTTCTTGGAATTCCTTGCATGGATCAATGTGCCTTCCTTCTAGCCTTGTCTCAAATATCAGTTGCCAGGGTTGTGGGAGCCCATTCTCGGGTTCCTCGTGGCTTTACCCAGCAGGTCCTCATAGAGGATGATTAGACCACGGGCCTAAGTGCAGGTGTCTGGGATGGTCTGCACTTGGCTGTGCTGGGGGAGGAGGTCTTTTGCTCCACCCTTTGGCGTCTCTATAAAAACCCTGGGGCAGAGACAGTCAGGGGCCATTGAAATAGGTTCCAGGCCCTCTCGAGGCTATCCTTTATTTTCTATCTGTTTATCTCCGCAAGATTCTCTGCAATAAATCCTTCTATCTAATATTTCCTGCTGCTCGCACTCAAGAAAACTCTGGGGAACTGTGGGGGTGGTTGGGTAAACGCCCCACACATGGTGAGAAGGTCCCTTTGTCCCTCTGGTTGAATCACCTGATCTCTTAGTACATCTAGAACTGCTGGTTAGTGCTCACTGTGGAGGGTACAGTGGCTATTCTTGGTTGTCAACTTTTCCATATGTGGAATGAACTATAATCCAAAAATGGAGGGCACACTTGTGATCTGGATCTTGAGGCAAGAAGACAACATGCCTTTGATCTGGATCTTGAGGCTGGAAGGCACACCTTAATCTGGGCCACACCTTCTGTTGGAAGCCTATATAAGGACAGTGGAAGAAGGAAGGGTTTGTCCTTATTCGACTGCTTGCCCTCATCTTGTCAGCACATCTAGAAGACCAGTGGAGACACCCAGCGTCATGGGACTGAGCAGCCACTGGATTCTTGGACTTTCCATCCACAGCTAGCCGTTGTTGGACTGCAGCCTGTGAGCCATTCCAATAAATTCCCTTTATATACACACACACACACACACACACACACACACACACACACACACACACACACACAGGAGAGAGAGATTCATTCCATAAGTTCTGAGACTCTAGAGAACCCTGACTAATACAAGGGGACCGTTCTTCATTTCTCCTTCCAGAGCACAAGCCTCAGAGCAGGAAGCCTCTCCTCTCCCTACATGAGCCCTAGCCTGAGGTAGAAAAGGTACAGCCTGGGCCATCAATCAGGAAGGTGTCCAACAGGAAGTAACAGTTAAGCTCTGCACAGTTCTTTGAGGGGCTTCCACAATAAGATGCCGTGGTACCTGTAATCTCAGCCACTCGGAAGGATGAGGTGGAGGATTGCTTGAGTCCGGAGTTGAGTGGAGACTTGACAGCAGAGCAGCGTGTCCTCTCTAACACACAGATGGGCTGATGAGCTCTGCAGTACGTAGAGCAGAGGGTCCTTCCTTCCCCCATCGCATCACACGTGTCTGCTGGAGGCATTTTCCCAACGATAGGAATGATGGCGGTCTGCTCATGGCCTTCTAGGAACGTCCTATATCTATGACTTGTTCTTGGGTCATAGCTAAGAGAGTGGACTTCCCAGCCCTTGGCACCAAAAGCTAGTGAGGACCCTGAGGCCATAAGGAGAAGCCTCCCCAAGGCCATAGAGAGAACAAAAGACCCCAGAGTGGTCTTTTGGAGAACTTTGTGAAAATCAAATGGTTTTTGTTTCCTTCAAATGAAACAAAGCTATTTACTGCTCTGAAAGTCTTTTGCCTTTACTTTTTTTTTTTTTCTTTAAATTTTTGTTTTGGGACAGGGTTTCTCTGTGTAGCAGCCCTGGCTGTTGAAGTAGTGAGAGCTTCACAGACACTGCTGTGAACTATGCAAGCCGTGGTAGCCACGCTGCGCATGCCCTCTCTGACACAGTGAAGTGAAGAGGAGGTCTGACTCAGAGGAGGCCTCAGCACAGCTTCCGTGGCTGTAAAGCTTTGTGGGTTGCCATGCTCTTTGGAAGGCCAGTGCGGGACGGCGGCTCCAGGCTCTTGGGTTGGGTGTGACAAGTAGAAATGGTGTATGCAGACACCGGGCGTCTGGAGGTCGAGAAGTGAGCCACAGCAGCCCTCACCTAACTTGTCCTTGTCTCTCTGTCTATACTTGTGGTGGGCTGCGAGGTCACAGTCTGCATGGGAGCAGATTGATTCTTATTTCCGAGAAATTTAAGTTATAAAAACACACAGGAGTAATATGATACCTTATCTTACTTATTTAATAGCTGCTGAAATTTTGTTACTCTTTTTCTAGTTGTTTTTTTTTTAAACTTTAAAATAAAAATAACTGGCCATGGTGGCTCATGCCTGTAATCCTAGCACTCCAAAGGCTGAAGCAAGGAAGATTCCCCCAAGTTCAAGGCCAACCTGGGCCACATGGAGGCTGGGAGACCCTTTCACAGGAGGGAGCAGAGAGTTCATGGGTAATCACTTGTGCTCTGAAAGCTGTGGTCTTCCTAGAGAGCATGTAAATGAGTCAGTGGAAAGCCCCAGCCGTTCTCAGTGAGGCCACTCAGTGAGGCCACTTTTGCATGTGGACTTGAGAATTGGCCGAGATTATTTCATTGCCCTCACCCTCCAAAAGCATGTCTAAACAGAGCAGGAGATAGAAAGTTATGGAAACAAAGAAGATGAGAACAGTCCTTTCAGTAACAGAAAAGGAGTGACTTCAGTTTTATTTTTGTTTTGAGACAAATTCTCACCCTTTAGCCAGGGCTGGCCTAGAACTCAAAATTGTAGTTCAGTCCACTCTGCCTCCCAAGTGCTGATGTTATGGATAGATATGTGCCGAGACTTCAGCAGGTTTTTGAAAGCGGAAATGGGTGGCATGCTTGGTGTAGTGTGTGTCCTTTATGGGCTCTTCTTGTGTTTCAGAAGCTGGAAGGCTGGAGTCATAGTACTCAGAATGCCCTGCCAGCAGCCTTCAGTGTATCCTTTGGCTCTAGGAGGTGCTGCGGCCCTGGGTGTGGGTTAGGGGGGAGATTCCCTCTCCCTGGCCTCCCGTGAGTACATCAGCTTTGACTGGGACACATTTTTTGCTGTGGCTGCCAGCTGTCCTAAGGGCTCCAGAGCACCTGGGACGTTGGTTTGAGTCCTGCGGGCAGAGGTGACACAGCAGCTAGGGTGTCCGCCTGACTCCGGCTCTCTGCAGCTTTGCTCCCAACCTTGGCAGTCGGCTTCTCTACAGTAAACAACACTGTGTTCCTCCAGAAGGTTCGGTGGGACTCTGACCTCAATTCTAAGATGGGAGGAGGTCTTGGAGTGTTTTGAAGAAGGCAGTGACTACAAGAAGCAAAATTTACTTCAGAGGTGGTTTAGGGAGACACCAAATGGCCTGTAAGACAGCATCTGCTGGATATAGACAGATCCAAGACACAGGACATGGCGGAGGCAGAATCATACGACACAGGGCTGTGACACTTGGGAAAAAATGAAATTGGTCGCCTCACTCATAACACACAGAAAATGAAGGTGTAAGTAGACTATCAACTTTGATAAGGAGGTCAAAATCTCCAAAAAACAGCTGGTTTTAGCAAACAGTGGTGGCGCAGGCCTTTAATCCTCGTACTCAGGAAACAGGTGGATCTCTGTGAGTTCAAGGCCAGCCTAGTCTACAGAGTGAGTTCAGGACAGTCAGGACTGTTGCACAGAGAAACCCTGTCTCAAAAAAAAAAACCAAAAAAAGCAAGAGCTGGAAGCCAGGGAAACGGCTCAGCTGGTGAAGTGTTTGCAGTACAACCTTGAGAACCTGAGTGTGATCCCCAGCACCCACATCAAAAGCCGAACATCATGGCTGCATTGGTAATCCTAGCGCTAGTAAGAATCGGAGGCAGGCAGATCCCTAGGCCTCACTGGCCAGCCTAGCCAAATCAGCAAGCCCCAGGTCCCAGGGAGAGACAGTGCCAAGAAGACCACAGTGGGTGGTTCCTAAGGCATAGCTATTTCTTAGAAAAGTTACTAGTACTAATACTAAGTAAATATAGAGCTATGCAAATTCCTTCGTACTCTAAAGACTGAGATGCTGTTTACACACCTGAGGATGGCAGAAATTAAGATCTCTGCTAAACTAAACTAAGTGTTGGAGAGAATGTGATGTGTTGGGACTCTTACCATGGTTTGGTGAGGTGGATGAATTGATCACCTACTTTAGGAAACAGGTATTTTCTTACATATCAGACCATCCTCATATTCTGTGATCTAGGATTCTTATTTGGAAGAACTTTGGAAAAATTCTTTTAGCATTTTTATACTAACATCTTGGGGAACAACCCAAATGTCTGTGATTACATGATAAAGTGAAGTGTTTTGTGCCAGTGACAAAGCATGGATGTTAGGTGTAAGGACTCACGTTTGTGTCGGTGGACAGAAGCAGTTGGCACACAGCTGCAAGCAGCACAGTGTAGATATGACTTTAACCTGAGGTAGGCTGAGTAAAACACAGCATCGGGACACAAGAGTCATGGCTCAGGGGCAGAGTCCTTCTGCAGAATTAGAGCTCTTGGTTCCTCCCTGGTGGACACACAAGGACAGAGACTGGAGGGCTCCCGCAGTGTGAGTTTAGCCCTGCAGGTGAGGTTTCTGTCATTACTGCATTTCATTGTGATGCTTGTAGCTTCTCCTCTTCAGAAAGCTGGTGTGGCTTTTGTTGTTTGAGGAGACAAGTCTTGTTATGTGGCCCAGACTGGTTTCACACTCCTAGGCTCACAGATCCTCCTGTCTTAGCTCCAAGTGTTGGAACTCTAAGCATGTAGGAGCAGAGCGAGAGCTGACACAGCCTAACAGACCAGCTGCAGCATGGCCTACTGAAAAGAGAGCAGGTAGAGATGCCTCTGTCCCGCGCATGCGCGCTCGAGCGAGCCCTGGTAGTTGAGAGCTATCAGGTTCCGGCAGGGGAATGAAGTGGGATTGGTGAGCTTCTCAGTACCACACACTTTCTTCTCCACTCTGCACTGTTGACTCGTCCCTCCAAAAGCTGATAGGCTTGTTTTGTAGTCCTGTGCTGTCCAGCTGTCGCAGTGAGTCCTTGTGACTTAGGCACCTGAAAGAAAGGGCTGTGTGGAGTGAAGATGTGAGGGAAATAGAAAATAAGCACCTACATGGAGCAGCCACAGTGTACACTGAGGATGAAAAGCATCTGTGGCTGCTCCTGGGACGTGGCTGCATGCTGAGATCCATCTGCTCCATTTACCTGTTGAAGAGAGGTTGCATCATCTCTGTTAGCATTGGAGCCACTGGGCCCACAGGGAAGTCAGGGAGGGAGGTTGAAAAGGGAAGAATTGAGAAAGATTATCTCAGGTGACAGGTAGAGCTCTCCCCCTCCCTCTTGCTGCCTGGATGCTTTCTGCCAGTCCTGTATCCCAGGACGAGATCAGGAGAGTCTTTTCTGAGGATACACAGGTGTATCTCACAATACAGCAGGATAGAACAGCCCTAGGAGAAGGCTCCCAGCATGGGACTTATTCAAGTGCTCACAGTTGATGGCTTATCTAGACCATCTTCCCCTTAACCCTGAAAACAGTTGGTCTTTCCCAAATCTCTGGATGTGCAGCAGACTTAACACAGCTCTCTAAGCCAGGAGAATCAGAGCGGGTTACCTGAGGTGACTACAGTGTGTGGAACAGTGGTTCAGTTCACGGTGGAGGCCAGCACCTGTCTGCACTGCTCACTGGCCCTTGGACTAAAGTTCTGCTCTGCTAGGATTGTTGGCAAGGTTCGATAACAGGATACATGGAACATAGGATGCTTCAAAAGGAGCAGTGCACACAGCAGTCCCCCGTGGAGATTACCAATTACTGTCGTCTATTAATTGAAGGAGTAACAGAACTTTAAAAAATACTCTGACTTAACAAAATGGCAGTCTAGGAAATTCCAAGTCCTCGCTCTGCCACAGAAACATTCCAAAGCAACTAGAGGCTGGACAAAGGGATTCTGTAACAGCTCTGGGAAAAACTCGGAAGCCAGCTACCATGCCTGGCTCAGACACACACACACACACACACCCCGCCTCCCCCCCCTCTAATTTTGTTTATTTTTATTTTATGTACATTGGTATTCTGCCTGCATGTGTGTGTGAGGGAGTCAGATTCCCTGGAACAGGAGTTACAGACAGGTGTGAACTGCCATGTGGGTGCTGGGAATTGAACTCAGGACCTCTTGAAGAGCAGCCAGTGCTCTTAACTGCTGAGCCATCTCTCCAGCCGAGACCTCTCTCTTTTTTTTTTTTTTTTTTTTTGGTTTTTCGAGACAGGGTTTCTCTGTGTAGCTTTGCGCCTTTCCTGGAACTCGCTTTGGAGACCAGGCTGGCCTCGAACTCACAGAGATCCGCCTGGCTCTGCCTCCCGAGTGCTGGGATTAAAGACGTGCGCCACCACCGTCCGGCGAGACCTCTCTTTTTAAAAGCAATGTTTATTTCTATCCTTGCCAATCTCATCCACGTATATAGTAAATCTTAGTCCTTACCCACTGCCGTCTCATCCCTCTGTTCCCGACAGTCCCTGCCTGTTTTCATGTCATTTTTACGTAAGATACAGACGTAAACAGTATCTGAAGTGTGTTTGCGGAACTAAAGGGAAATCTAGACAGAGACCTGAGACACACGGGAAGGTGGGCTTGAGGCTATTGCTTGGGTAGATGCTCTCCTAGCATGGGTTCTGCCTCCTGAGGAGCTGACAGCAGAGAAATCCCAGATCCAGTGTGGCTGCTCACACCTGTAATGTCAGTATTTAGGGGACAAGACATCCATACTCCAGAGTGAGACCATTGTCCCTTAGCAGGATGGCAGGTGACACTCAGGCACAGTCCTGTGATCTCCAGGGATAATCTGGGACAAGCTGAAGTCAGCTACCAGAAGAGTCTCAGATAAGCACTGTACAAACACCGGAGAAAACGCCGCAGCCAGGTGGTTAGATGGAGAATCCCGCATCCTGAACGCCCTGCAGAGCGATGGCAACCGAGAGCCAAGTGTCCTGGGACTACAGGACAAACCTGTCAAGTAGAGTCCTGTGAGACTGAGAAGGAAAACTTGAAAATCGGACCTGACAGTACTCAGCGGTGGAAACCTGGTGGGACCCACAGTCTCCACAGGAGCTTTCGTAGACTGCTAGAGCACTCACAGGACACGAGCGAGAGCTGCTGGACATGTGGATCCGCTGAAGGAAATCAGGGTCAGCCACTGACTTCACCATCCTGGAAGGAAGACTGGGAGGGAAGAGCACTTGCGGAAGAGTGGGGGAGCAACTAAGAAGGAAGGCAAGGGACGGGAGGGGCTTGACAGTCAGGCGAACCAGGGCCTGGGTCTGCCCAGGGCCCTCTCCATACCCTGTCTCTCTCAGCAGACTGGCTCAGTCCCGTTCCCTCGCTCCCTCCCTCCCCCTTCCTCCCTCCCCTTACTCTTTACTTTTACCAGAACATAGGCTGGCTGGATTCACGGGTCTCTGTCATCTGAGAGTGGGTTCTCCTCCCTCGATTCAGTCCGCCCTTTGCTGGAACCCCCTCGTCCCTGTACCCACTCTTTGGCCCTGTAGTTTCCCCTCCTGTTTGTCCCTCTGCCTCTGTCTTCCCAGTACTGGTCACCAGTCTTGCTGTGTTCTTTTTTCTTTCTGCTCGTACCCATAGTGACATATTAGGGTATACTGTAAACAGTGTCCCCAAGGTGATTAGCATTCAACAAGTTATTATTTGGGAGGGGGTTGTTGCTTGCATTTTAAAAAATTATTATTTATTATTTGTTTGGCTGGTTTTCATTGTTTGATTTGGGGGTATTGTATGTGGGTTATTTTTTTCAGGGGTGATTATTTTGTAGTTGACTATTTTCACAGAGCATTTACTGGGTATTGACTGTTGTTGTAGATAGTATTCTACTGATGGGGAGGAATGTGATGGAGTCTCGTACTTCAAACACCAGGTTAACAAAAACGTTTCAACTCCTACTACCACCTAGTCTTTCCTGAAGAAAGGTGACCAAAATAAAATAAAAATTCAACCAGTGATCTAACTCCCTATAGAGATTCCAACCCCAAACACAAGTAGCATTAAGGCTCAGCAAATAAACGTGCGTGCCACAGGTCTGACAGACTGAGTTCATTCCCTGCCTAAAGGACAGAACTGAGTCCTGAGGGTTGTCCTCTGACCACACACACACACACACACACACACACACACACACACACACTAAAACTTTAAAAGAAAAACACAAGTAACATGATGTCCATGACATGTCTCATCTGAAATATACGATCCCTGAATAAAGTCCCCAGTGATAGTAACTTAGGTGAATTTCAAAAAGAATTCGAGGCCGGGTGGTGGCGGCGCATGCCTTTAATCCCAGCACTCGGGAGCGAGTTCCAGGAAAAGCACCAAAACTACAGAGAGAAACTCTGTCTTGGGAAAAAAAAAAAAGAAAGAAAGAAAGAAACAAAAAATTCAAAAGTATGATGAAAACTTTTCAAGAAACAAGAGGAGTGAATTAAGGACAACACACAAATGAGGTAAAGAAGTCAGTTCAGAATGAAAACAGAATTAATAAAGAGCAGTGTTGAAAAAGGAACAAACTGCCGGGTGGTGGCGGCGCACACCTTTGATCCCAGCACTCAGGAGGCAAAGGCAGGTGGATCTCTGTGAGTTCAAAACCAGCCTGGGCTACAGAGTGAGTTCCAGGACAGCCAGGGCTATTCAGAGAGATCATGTCTCAAAAAACAAACAAAAACAAAACAAAACAAAAAAAAAAAACAACAAAAAAAGGAAAGAAACTGAAATGATATCAGAAAAGAAAAGTTTAGTAAGTCAGATGACAAGCACATTGGAAAGCCTGACTGGTAGAATGGGCCACACACAGGGCAGAAGCATCGGGGTTTGAAGACAAGGTAGACGAATTGGTGCATCGTTCAAGAACATCAGTAAGATCTTAAACACATACAAATGGAATGTGCAGGAAACACTGAGAAAGCTATGTCTATAAATTGTAGGCATAGAAGGACAAAAATGCTGTGCCAAAAGCATAGAAATTATTTTTAATACAAACAGCAGAAAATTTCCCAAGTCTAGGGAAGATAAGATGAGGTCCATCTAAGGACAAAAGTCAGAATCAAAACAGAAACTCCGGGGTTGGGGATTTAGCTCAGTGGAAGAGGCCCTGGGTTCAGTCCTCAGGTTGAGAGAGAGAGAGGGAGAGGGAGAAGAGAGAAGAGAGAAAGAGAGAAACAAAAACACCGGAAACTCCCCACATCCTATCCCGTTAAAACACTAACTAGACGGAGCAAAGAAAGTGTATCAAAAGCAGCAATAGAGAAGACCCAAGTCCAGACAAAGGCAGCCCCTTAAAGCCCCACCCTGACTGAACTAGCAGACATGTGCAGGAGAGCATTAGGGTCCAAGTGAGCTGTCCAAGCTGGCGGGGCACTGTTGTTGTTGTTGTTTTGTTTTGTTTTGTTTTACTCTTTTGGTTCTTTGCTCTTTTAGGGGGCCACCACACAGCTCCCAAATAAATCACACACACAGAGATTTATTCTTATAAATGCCCACCCTTAGCTTGGCCTGTTCTTGCTAGCTTTTCTTAAATTATCTGTCTACCTCTGGGCTTTTACCTTTCTCTATTTCTGTATATCTTTTCTTTCCTTCTTATTCTGTGGGTGGCTGGGTGGCTGGTCCCTTCTTTTCTCACTCCTTGATCTTTCTTGCTTCCCCTCTTTTTCTCCTTCTATTTATTCTCTCTGCCTGCCATCCCCTCCTATCCTTTCTCCTGCCTTGCTATTGGCCATTCAGCTCTTTATTAGACCAATCGGGTGTTTTAGATAGGCAGTATAACAAAGTGTCACAGAGTTAATCAAATGCAACATAAAAGACTGCAATACATAGTCGGGTAGTGATGGTGCACGCCTTCAATCCCAGCATTTGGGAGGCAGAGCCAGGTGGATCTCCGAGTTCAAGGCCAGCCTGGTCTACAGAGCGAGATCCAGGACAGGCACCAAAACTACATGGAGAAACCCTGTCTTGAAAAACTCAAAAAAAAAAAAAAGACTGCAATACATCTTTGCATCATTAAACAAATGTTCCACAGTATAAGCAAATGTAACAATCCCAAACTAATATTCCACGACAGGACACACCAACATGAACCTGGAATCATAGTCGGCATCAGCAAGTTAAGTAATATTTGCTTACTAAAACCCCAAAGCCAGAAAATACAGAACTCCTGATGCTGCTGCTGTTACCCTGTGCCGGGTTCTTTAAACTGACTCTGCTGTGGCCCAGCCAAACTCAGACTGTCTTTCTGAGACTTGCTGGAGAGCACACCAGGGACCGTTATCGGTCTCTGGTCTACCAGCATTTTGAGGTTGTGATGTTTTTAAAATGTCAACGAAAACTTGTTTTCTAGTTTGTGCTCACATGTGTAATATAAAGCCCAATAGAAAATGACTGCACAAACACAGTCCTACAAGGTCCAAGTTCAGAGTTGTCTCCTTGCTGCTCCTGGGTTCACGACTTCAAACCTGTACAGTAGAGGCACCTCTACAGAGGAAATGCTGCAGGTCAACACAGGTGGTCGAGCTGCCAGAGTCTGACCGCACAGTCAGACTGTCATCTGGGGACTAGCTGCCAGCAAAGCCATGACAGGATGACCCCCTCTTTTCTCCTTTCCCTCTCTCCCCTCTGCTCTCCTTCCTCCTCCTCTCCATCTCCCCCTCTATTGTGGTTTGAATGCAATGTCCCTCATAAGTTTCAGGCATTTGAATACTTGGTCCCCAGTTGGTGAGACTGTTTGGGAAGAATTAGGTGTGATCTTATAGGAGGAGGTGTGTCACTGGGGGCAGGCTTTGAGGTTTCAGAAGCTAAACCCATTTCCAGTGAGCTTTTTATCTTTGTTTCTGACTTGTATCTCATCTAAAGTATGAGCTCTCAGACTGGAGAGAGAGCTCAGAGGTTTAGAATACTCGCTGCTCTTCCAAAGGTTCTGAGTTCAGTTCCCGGCACCATATGGTGCCTCACAGCCATCTGTATTGAGATCTGGTGCCCTCTTCTGGCATGCAGGCAGAGTACTGTATACATAATAGATAAGTAAATCTTAAAAAAAAAAAAATACTGCTCCAATGTCATGCCTGCCTGCTGCCATGCTCCCCACTTAGGATGATCGTGAACTCCGACTCTGAAACTATGAACCTAGATTAAATGCTTTCTTCTTTAAGTTGTCTTGGTCATGGTGTCTTAATCACTGTTGCAGGATATTTGATCACACTGTGAACTCCGAGATTGCATTATTTACTGGAAAAACCTGCTTCTAGCTTTGGTATGGCTCAACCCTAGCACACACCTTTAATCCAAGAGCTTTCTGCTTGAATATTGTAAACAGGATTAAATAAAATCAACCGTAGGTCAAGAAGTGGAGCAAGCAACCAGTTGACAGGAAATAACCATAGAAAGGAAGAGGAAATCAGGAGAGAGACGCACAGGAAGTAGAATGAGGGACATCCCATTGGAGGAGTATTTGAGACTCCTCCAAACAAGAAGAGAAAGCTCTTTTTCTGGGACAGTGGCAGAGGAGGAAGCAGCTGGGTGCTTTCTTTGTCTCTAGCAGGTTTTCACCCCAACATCTGGCTCCCGAGTCTTTATTGATAAGATAGAATGATAGAAACTTATTAAAAACAACCTATGACAGCAATAGAAAAGTACTAGACACCCTGTCCCCTTCTCAGCTCTGCCATCTCCATCTTTCTCCTCCCTTTCCCTCTTTCTCGTCTGTGTGAAAGTAGCACTCAGGACCCCGTGCACACTGGGTATGCTGCCACTGACCTGATCCTGGCACTTTAAGGATTTGTATAGGAAAAACTAGAACAGTTTAACTTTCAAACTTAAACACTTTCAATATTTCACATTAAATATTGTTTCATAATGAGATGAGAGAATCCTGTTAGGTAAGAATAAGCTTAGAGCCTAGGATATTACAGAGTCGGGTGTCTAGAGAAACGTCAGTCAAGTGAGCTGACTGGAGTCCAGGAAGTGTGTAGGGCGGCCAGTCCTTGTCACGGCTTCAGTCTCAAGCTAGCCTGGGAGCAGCCGTGCATACCAGGTGCAGCACTGTTTGCCTTCACCTTGTCCTCACGCAAAGGGGGTGCCAGGTGGTGGCCCGGAGGCATGGTAGCTCTGGCTGTCTCCTGCTCAGTGACCTTGGGTCAGTCACCTCACTTCTTTCAGTCCACTCTGCGTGAGGTGGTAGGAAAATGTCTCTGATAAGAGCTTGAATGACCCCCAAAGACCTGTGTGGGAGGGGTGACCTGCAAGTTGTTAGCTCATTCCACGGGAAACTAGAATGTTCCTCCTATCTTCAGCCTCCTGTCCACACTCAGCCATGCATGGAGACCTGTTGCACACCATTTCCTATGCCAGGTGTTTTCTATGCTGAGGCACTAGCCTGGTAACTTAACAGCCTCAGGAGACCTGCAGACAAGTGGACAGACAGTTGACACAGGCCAGTGACAGTGTCGTGGAAGACTGTATGCGGTGGGTTTCCCTTGCACACTAACAGAATGTCCCCAGGCCTGTGGGGCTGTAGAGGGCAACCCGGGCCTTAGGAAGAGCTCCCTCCCCAGGCATTCCTGTAGAGCTGGTACTGCTGACCTTTGTAAAGCAGGAGTGCGTGGCTCTTGGCTGAGCTCGGAGTGCTTGCCGAAGGACACGAGTCCATACAGCACTGAAGTAAAAGGTATGCTTCCCCAGGAACACGCTTGTTCTATCGGGTGTGAACATCTAAAGAAAATCAGAATGTGACTCCTGATGCCACACCTGGTCCCACCAGGCCTTTCCGGCCCTGAGCTGCCGTTGGACTCGGTGCTGGCAACCCACAAAGTGCTGCTAATGGGCTCACGGCATCCTTTTGCTTTCAGAAGTGACTGGAGAGGCCCGTCCTTATCATGGGAAGGAGACCTTGGACCTGCGGCAGGGGCGGACCAGAGGAGGTGACCCCCCACAGTTCCACATAGTGAACATGGCTCAGCCTGTCCGCTTCAGCAGTAAGTTGCAGACCTGCCCTAAGGCAGTGCCCACCACATGTTTGTTAGCCCGTCTTCAGTTTGCAGCCTCGCCAAGGCTGAGGAGATAGGTTTGCTAAAGCAGCCCTGGAAGAGGTTGGAGCATGACCGAGGCTGCATGTGAGAGTGTGTAGCTACAGCGTGGAAACAGTCTCCCCCGTTCGTGGTTAGTAAACAGGGGCGTTAAACTTGTGAAGGAGCATAGCAAGGCTGAAGGAAAGCAAAGCACAGTTTAAAATGCTGCACCCTAACCAGCCATGCTGAGGGGATGATACCCTCTAATGTGTAAGAACAGCTAGATTTGGGCAGAAGAACTGGTGCTTAATATGCTTGCTGTGGGGCGTAGGTCTGTTTTTCTGTATTAAGATTTATTTATCACGTATACAGGCTTCTGTCTGCATGTGTGACTGCAGGCCAGAAGAGGGCGCCAGATCTCATTACCATGTCGGTGCTGGGAATTGAACTCAGGACCTCTGGAAGAGCAGCCAGTGCTCTCAACCTCTGAGCCATCTCTCCAGCCCCCTGTGTTAACTCTTAGCCCATAGCCCATGGAAGGTAACTCAGAGGCACTTTGCAGATTCAACCTCTGCCTGCCTCCTGTGCCAACCGTCACCAGTCCTAGGGCTTGGCCACCAAGCTACAGTGACTGTGTGAGCCAACACAGTCAGTGCAGTGAGGAGCCCTGGAAAATCAGCCAGTTTTCCAGGCTCGTAGCACACCTCACAGCTCCCACCCTTGCATGGAGCCATAGTTCTTGGTCTGAGTAAGATGGGAAATGTGTAACCAGGCATCTGAGCTCGTGTAAGAAACTTGAAATAAACGCTGTCTCCTCCTTACCCTCAGGGAGTATGTCCTGTGTAAAGTGAGCCACACTGTCTCCTCCAGGAGGCTCCACATCCCTGTGCACTCAGCTATGCTATCTTAGGCCTGAGCAGTGAGCAGATATCCATAGCCAGCTTGCTCTCCTTGCACACAGCATTGTGGACATGCCTCAGCCGTGGTCCAGCTTAACATTTTCTTCCTTGTCTCCGTTAATAAGTCAGTCAGTCACACATACTTTACATCTAAACACGAGGATTCGGCTGGTGAGATGGCTCAGCAGTTAAGAGTCCCGGCTGTTCCAGGGGCCGTGGGTTTGATCACCAGTACTCACATGGTGGCTCACAATCTAACTCTACTCCCAGGGGATGCAGGCACTGAATGCACATGGTGCCCAGACACATGTAAGCAACCCGCACACACAGGATGAAAATGAAGACACGAGTACACTCCCTAATAAGTTTTACCAGTTCTATGGTATGTTTAAATAACCTCACCAGGTATACTTGGAAGTTAGAGGCAGGCAGATCTCCATGAATTCAAGGCCACCAGAGCTGCATAGTGAAACCCTGTCTGGGGTGGGGTGGGGGCACAAGGGAACGGGACTTCTAATAGTGAGTGTTCTCTAGATGAACAGAACTGATAGAATCAGTCTAGAGAGAGAGGAAAGGGGACTTACGAGAATGGCTGACAGGCCGTGGTCCAACTAGTCCAGCAGTGGCTGTCTACCAACAGAAGGTCTGAGAATCCAGTAGTTGTTCAGTCCATGAGGCTGGATGTCCCAGCTCTATATACCCAAAACCCAAAGAAGTAGGCTGTAATGCCAGTGAAGGAATGGACTTGACAGCAAGAGCTAGGGCAAGCAGGCAGAGAGTGGATTAAAGGTGGATCTTCCCACCTCAAATTATTTAATTACAAAAAAAACCAAAAAAAAACCTCACAGGTATACCCAGCCACTTAGGTGTTAGTTAATTTCAGATGTAGTCAAGTAGACAACCAAGAATAGCATCACAGTACTCCCAACATTTGAATGCTCTCGATCTGTGGAGCACACCACTGATACTGTCTTCACTAAGGGGTAAACCCCTGCCTGAGGGCACAGGAACCATCCAGCAGAATGAAAAGATGCTGGAGATGTCCTCAGCCTCAACAGCTGTGGCAAAGCTGTGCCTCGTTTCTCTCACCCGTGAGGGGCAGGTTTAGACCCTCTGAAATTAGATTTATGGAACTGTTTGAGGGGATGCTAATTGGCAGGCACCCTACTGAACCCCCTGTGTGAACAGAAAAGAGGAAGCAGTGGCTTGGCTTGCTGGCAGCAGAGGCCAGGACAGCCAGTCCTGGTAATTTGCTTACTCCCCGGGCCTCACTGAGACTGAGTAATGATTCTGCGTTGTTAACCAGAGAATGAACTCTGTTAGAGAAATCCTCTCAGCACCTGTTGCTGTTACTTAGGACCCTGAGTACAGATACACTGTAGGTTGTGCTTCTTAGAAGAACTTGAGTCTCTGAGCCAGTGTGATCTCAGCTGGGAGCTCATCGCTGTAAGTGAAACCACAGGGGAACTGCCGACCTAGACCGCTCTGTGGTAGAAAGATTTACTGGGGATCCAACTGCCAAGGCACGTGCACTTGGCTCGCGTGCGCCTCCCCCCATCCCCCTAGGAGAGGCAGAGAGATGAAGAAAATGGAGGAGAAGCAAGCAGATTTCCTGACTGTCGGGATGGGGATCCTTGAGCTGATACCGGCTGTGTGAATTGACTAGGTGCCCTTGCCCGGGGTGGTCAACCTTTGGGAGTGGATTAAGGGTGGTCTCTGGTAAACAGACCCAGCCACTGCTGTTTGGGGACTGTGCTCTGGACCTATTAACCTCTCCAGCTCGAGCTCTCTGAGGTGCGTCTGTGGTTGATGCGGCACATGTCACTTGACTTTTGAAGTCGCGGCGATCCTGATGTGGGGACAACCCCCCTCCGTTCTTCATGCTTCCTAGGGAAGTGCCCAACCGGGTGGCACCACTATGAAGGCACGGCCAGCTGCTACCGGGTCTACCTCAGTGGAGAGAACTACTGGGATGCCGCGCAGACCTGCCAGCGCGTGAACGGTTCACTCGCCACTTTCTCCACTGACCAGGAGCTGCGCTTCGTCCTGGCCCAGGAATGGGACCAGCCAGAGCGGAGCTTTGGCTGGAAAGACCAGCGCAAGTGAGTCCCAGGGTTCAGAGTCTGTTCGCTGCTGAGCACTCACCCGCAGCCCCATCAGTAGAAGCAGGTAGAGATCCAGGGGCTTGGTTTGGCATTAAGATGAAATTGGGGGCTTTTGAAGGAACAAGGAGTGCAGGGCCTGCTGCTGCTTTTTGGGACCATGGAGCAGCCCTTTTCACTGGTTCCCTCTGTGGATACAGCTGCACTTGGTGATTGTGGCCAGGGCATGCTAGCCTGAATCCCAAGGGATAAGAAGGGTATGCAGGTGGGTGGGAGTGCAGATGATAAGGTGAGCCTGTCAGCTCTCCTGGGTACTGCCTATGCCCCTGCTCAGTCTTTCCCAGACACCTTAGGCTTCCAAGTGCTTGCACATGTGACCCTTGATGGGCTCCGGGGCATGTGCCAGGCCTAGCTCAGGCAGTCTGCCCAGAACCTGGTCCTGAACTCCAGAAGATGAACTCATCTAGAGGAAGCAGAAAAGTAGCAGCCAACTTAAAGGCTCAGTATTTGTGGGGCTTTTGTTTAGGGACCAGGAATGTGCCCAACTTCACAGTGTGACACCTCCAGAAGCCACATCATGTGCCCTGTCCATGCTGTAGGGTAGAAGTTGGAAATGGCAGCCTCTGCTCTAGAAGGAAGGACAGAGGATGGCCAGTGTTTACTGCCAGTCACCTGCTGCCTCCTAACAATGGCACAGCTGCCATTCAACTGGAGAGTGTGATGACCTAAGGCAAGTGGCCAGAGGGCCACTTCAAGATAAACTAGCTCTGTCAGTATAGCAAGCCGGAACACCACGCTGTTTCTTGTCTGCAGCTGCAGTGTTAGAGAAATAACTCTTCTGCTCACGAGGAAATGCCTGGAAGGGCAAGGGCCTTGCTGGGGAACCCCTGTCTTCCATGGTGGCCGATGTGTGCACAGCCCACACTGCTCACAGCAGTTGTTGTTCTCAGTATGGCTGGAGCAGCTTGGTACTTTGAGTGGTACCAGATCAGCAGGCAGGCATCTCTAGGACTGGAACTGGAGAGCTAAGGCAGCATAAGCAGGCACAGAATTGTCAGGTACTTGGAGCATTCAGTCCATGTGCAGGTGCCTTTGTTTGGTGGCACAGATTGGGGACATGCTGCAGGCTTGAAACAGGCTGGCTGAGCAGAAAGCAGTAAAGGTGGCAGGGTATGTTCACAGGGCTTTGTTTCTTTAGAGTTCCCTGTGCTGTGATTTTACCATACGCAGAATTGTGTTTCTATGACATTACATCCGCGGTCATCCTGGCTTTGAATGTAAAGTTTTCTAGAATTAGCTAAAAAGAACAGGCTTGGCACGGATACCAGATATAAAACTCTCTGACCTGTGAATTTGTTTAGAAAATGGATTTTATTAAAATTGAGAGAAAAACTTTAATGACTCAGGTAAATGGATTTCTCTTTGGGCTGCCAGCTCATAAAAAAATGACACAGAGACTTATTATTAATTATGAAAGCTCAGCCTATACATTAGGCTTGTCCAACTAGCTCTAAGTAAAATTAACCCATTTCTATTCATCTACATGTTGCCATGTGACTCGTGGCTTTTACCTCTCCTACATGTCTGTTCCTCTGGCGACCCCTCCTTTCCTCTTCCCAGCGCTCTCTGTCCTCAGAAGTCCCTGCTAGACCTCCTGCCTAGCTATTGGCCATTCAGCTCTTTATTAAACCAATCACAGTGACACATCTTCACACAGTATAAAGGAATATTCCACAACAAACTCATTTTAGAGGTCAGTATAACCATGAAAACACATACACAGGACTGGAGGTGTGACTCAGTGGTGGAGAACTTCCCTGCACACGTGGATGAGACACTGAAGGTGTGACTCAGTGGTGGAGAACTTCCCTGCACACGTGGATGAGACACTGAAGGTGTGACTCAGTGGTGGAGAACTTCCCCGCACACGTGGATGAGACACTGGGTGGTGTGACTCAGGCCGTAATTGCAGCTGCTTAGGAGGCTGAACTCGGTGCTAGTCTATCCCAAAATAAAGGAGTAGTCAGTGGTGCAGGAGTAGAGTGCTTGCCTTGCAAACTTGAGCTTTTGGGACGGAAAAAAAGGATAAATGTTCTCATTTCTCCTAAATATATACATGTATGCATAGGTAGTCATCGGTACTGAGGTTTCTCTCTCTGTCCTGCAGGCTGTGGGTTGGTTATCAGTATGTCATCACTGGGCAGAACCATTCCTTAGAAGGTCGCTGGGAGGTAGCGTTCAAAAGTAAGTATTCTTGTTTGTTAAGTGTGAAATGGAATCGTCTGGACTCAGATGATATTGCTGGAGTCTCCCTTCCCTCTTCCTTCCACCCAGTGTTGACTTGATTTGCAGGGCCCCAGGGGACAAGGCACATGGAAATGGGGAGTGGTTGCAGAGAGGGCACCTGAGCCAGGCCCTGTGAGTTTAGGGGCCTTCTCTAGAGCTGCAGCAGCCTTTAGCTCTTGGCAGTCCTCCAGGCCTATGGTTGGTGTCCAGTTGACGCCAGCTTGAGGACTGTATGTGACGATCTGCTGATGGTTGGACGTGTTTATTCTCACGTCCATTCTCCTCCACAGGCTCCTCGGAAGTGTTCCTGCCTCCAGACCCCATCTTTGCCTCCGCCTTGTCCGAGAGCGACCGTGTGTTCTGTGCTCAGCTCCAGTGCTTCCACTTCCCTACACTGAGGCACCATGACCTCCACAGCTGGCATGCCGAGAGCTGCTCCGAGAAGTCCTCGTTCCTGTGTAAAAGAAGTGAGTCCCGTCTGCCAGCCTCCGGGGGCTCTGACCTCAGGGTGCTCGGCAGGCCTCCATCCAGCTGGCCTGTGGCTCTGTGGCCTGGGCAGCCGGAGGTGTGCTTGACCCCCTGACCACACTTCCTGCTTTCCTGGCTTCAGTGTTCTTCAGAGACTGGGTGAGAGCAGTGAGCTCAGGCTGTGCCAGCCCTGTGGCGGCTCTGCAGCGTCGAGGGCCTTGGTAGCTTTTCAGCTGGATGTCCTCTTGGCTCTGTCTGAGGTGTGAATTCTCTTCCCTAGGATGTGGGGTCAGGAGTCTCCCAGCCCTCTGCTAACACATCCACCCAAATTTTACATCACTTGCAGTGTAGACACACCGAGCGAAGATGCTCTGGGAAGGGTGGGGAGGAAGACTGTCTTGACAACTTCTGACGGTCACTGAAGCAGTGGTTGGAGTGAGGAGTGCTCTCAGCTCTGACCTTGGGAACTACCCTTTCTCCGTTCTCACCCCTGCTGTCTGTCGGTCTGTGTCAGCACCGTGCTGCCAGGGAACAACAAGTTAGCCTGGGCCTCGGGCTGGCCTGGGTTCGTCTCTGGCTGTTGCTCTTCTGGGCCTTTCTCTCTTCTACACCGATTTTAGTGTTTTTCATTTTTCTTATTAGTTCTTTTAGTGTGGGATCTTCTTAGATATCTCTATGGACAGTTTTGTAACTTTGAAGCCTTCACCTAGATTGCTTGAGGTCTTGCTGAAGTCTCCAGTATGGCGTTGATTAGGAAAACGGAGCATGCATTTAGTGTATCAGCATCAAGCTTAATGCTTTCGACAGAATTTTAAAACTGTCCTTGGGAGTAAAGGAAGTGTGTTTCAGTTCCTCCTTTTCCAGGAACATTCATGCCATAAAAAAAATACTGAGTTTTACTAGAGGGTTTTTTCTGATTTTCAGAGTTAATAGGATTTTCTTCTTTAATCTTAATCACTTTGTTCATTTTATGTTAGACCTTTTTTGATGTAGGTTTTTTTTTTTTTTTTTTTTTGGTTTTTCGAGACAGGGTTTCTCTGTGTAGCTTTGCGCCTGTCCTGGAACTCACTTGGTAGCCCAGGCTGGCCTCGAACTCACAGAGATCCGCCTGGCTCTGCTTGATGTAGGTTTTTACCGTGTTGCCCGTGCTGATCCTGAAGTAACTGTCTTCAGCCTCCTGAGTAGCTGGGACCTCAGGCACTCTCTGTTGTATTGGATGTTTAACCACCCTTGTGGGGTTTGTGTGTCTTACATTGCTGAATTTCATTTGCTAATACTTAGGTTCACTCCTTTTCTGTACTTTCCTTGGCTCATATTTCTGTTTTTTAAATGTAATTCAATTTTAAATTTATTGTTGCAACTTTTTCTTCATAATTCAGATATAAAATGTAAAGAAAATTAGCTTTCCACAGTATGGGTGGTTGGAGCTCAAAAATATCCCAAAGGCCTGTGAGATGGCTCAGCAGGTAAAGGTACTTATTTCTGAGCCTGACATTGAGTTCAGTGCCCAGGACCTGGCTGGTGTGAAGAGAGAACCTCTCCAAGTTGTCCTTTGACCTGCACACGTGCACCATGGCACATACGCACCGACCACACGCCTACACAAGGAGATAAAAGTAGTTTAAAATTGTAAAAGTGTTTCAGATACAATGGCAATCAAAGATCCAGTTATCAAAATGAAAAGTACTCAACATAGTAAAGTTAACAAGGTTTGTGTAAAGCAGGTGAAAAACTCACCTTCTGCTGGACCTGCGGTACCACCACGTTAATCCCAGTGCTGGGAAGCAGAGGCAGGTGGGTCTCTTGAGTTCTAGACCAACCAGGGCTACATAGTGAGACCCTGCCTCAAAAATCAATCAGTCAATCAATCAATCAATAAGTAAATCAGCAAACATTTTGCCTATGTAGTGAGACCCTGTCTCAAAAATAAATAAATAAACATTTTGACTTCATTAAGAAAGGTGTTAGATTTTAATTATATTGATTTTGGGCCAACCAAGTTGTTTGTTTTTAAAAAGAAATTGCATTATAGTGCTAGTCCAACAGTATTTTCTTCTTTTTTTTTAATAATTTATTTCACTTTATTTTATGTGCATTGGTGTGAAGGTGTCAGGTCCCCCAGAGCTGGAGTTACAGACAGTTGTCAGCTGCCATGTGGGTGCTGGGATTGAACCCTGGTCCTCTGAAGAACAATCAGTGCTCTTAACCACTGAGCCATCTTTCCAGCCGCCCGCGTGCCCCCGCCCCCCCTCTGCTTTTTTAAAGATTTATTTATTTATTACAGTATACAGTGTTCTGCCTGCATGTACACCTGCACACCAGAAGAGGGCACCAGATCTCACTATAGATGGTTGTGAGTCACTATGTGGTTGCTGGGAATTGAATTCAGGACGTCTGGAAGAGCAGCGAGTGCTCTTAACCTCTGAGCATCTCTCCAGTCCCCAGTCTTTTTTTTAAAGCAAGAAGCAGTGCATACAATCAAGAGACACCCAGGAGACTAGCTTCTTAGCTCCTAAAGCACTTGCAAAATAAACCCTTGGTGGGCTGGGGGAGCAGCTGGGGGGGGGCAGCTAGGGAGGGGGGTGGGCAGCTAAGGAAGCACAGCTGGAGATAACTGAAATGGACAGTGCTTGCTGGCCAGGTGTGTCTGTTGAATTCCTTTCCTTGGCCCTTTTTTAATCTCTCTACTACAGTTTGTCTTTTCCTTTTTATTTATTTATTTTTTTCATCAAAACATGAAAAGTATGGAATATAGACCAACCCTGTACTGCTCAGCAGTGTCCAACTCAAGCGTAATCCTGGACAATTCACTAATCTACAAAATACCAGGACACAGAAAACAAAAACACACTCTTGACTTGATGCACATAAGATTCAAATAGTCAGTCTGAGGTTAAACATAACCATTTGTCTCTCTTCTACATCAGAGTGTTGATGTTCTCATTAAACATTCCTGTGTAATCATATTTGTTTTTACTATTTCATGGCAGGTTTAAAATGTCAACAGCAACCATCCAGACATAGCAGCTCATCAGAAAGATTGTCTCCTGTTTCTCTAACCTTCATAACTATGAAGTCAATTCTGTGACATGACTCCAGACACTAGGCTGTGAGGACATCTAGGTCCATATTCATTGTAAACCCCTCGTGGGGTGACATAGTTGTTAGAACCCCAGTGTGGAAGCCTATATCAGTCCACCAAGCAGATTGCACAGCACTACATGTGTGTGACAACTTGCATATCAGTTGTTTCGGATCCAAGCTGTTGCTGCTCAGTCCCTCAACCTCTGCGTTGCATCTGCAGTTCCTTCAAATCCCTATACAGGCAACATTAAAGTCCCGGAACATGGCTCAGGGCAATAGTCTTATAGAGAAGACATCTGACCCCAGCGGGCAGGTCTAAATTATTTCATCTATGACATTCAAGATAGGCTGTGTAAAATAAAACTCGGGATGAAAAAAGATTTCACAGGGCTGGAGACATGACTCAGTGATCAAGAACCATGTACAGTTTACAGTAGCCATGTTGGATAACTCACAGCCACCTGTAACTCCAGCTCCAGGGAACCTAATACCCTGTTCTGACTTCCATGGGCGCACACACACACACACACACACACACACACACACACACACACACGAACATACCTACACATAGACATACACACGTATACATAAAGATACTTTTTTTTTTTTTTTTTTAAGTTTCAGGTCCCAAGAATCTCTTTCAATGAATGTTAGTGGAAAGATTCTTTTTATTATTTTTTAAACATGTGTCTGTGTGTGAACACATGTGGAGCTCAGAGGACAACCCTCAGGAGTGAGCTGGTTTTCTTCTGCCGTGTGGTTTCTAGAGATTGAACACAGGTCATGAGGCTTAGAAGGTGGATGGATGCCTTTCCCAAGATTTTCTTTTCTTTTTGGGGGTGTGTGTGTTTGTTTGTTTGTTTTTTGAGACAGGGTTTCTCTGTGTAGCTTTGGAGCCTGTCCTGGAACTCACTCTGTAGACCAGGCTGGCCTCGAACTCACAGAGATCCACCTGCCTCTGCCTCCCAAGTGCTGGGATTAAAGGCGTGCGCCACCACCGCCCGGCTCTTTTTTTTTTTTTTTTTTTCCCTTCTTCTTCTTCTAAATAAGGTTGACTCCAGTGTGCATCACACTAGTTCAATTCTTTCACCAGGTCTGGGCAGTAGGTGGAGACTTTTTGACTGCCTTGGCGTGCAGTTTTCCACAGGGCTCCTACTTCTCCGTCACTCAGTAGTTGTTGAATAGAATATGGAATCTTGTCCTGTGGTTAGAATGTGCTTCTCTGGAATGATGTGGATGGCTCCTTCTCCGCACTCTACTAGTACAGTTCCCATCCAAGGCCGTTCTTGTTCTTGTCTTGAGATCTAGAGTGCAGCTAAAATAAGAACATCCCTGTAAGCTTGGAGAACATGAAGGGACTCAGCTGTTAGTTCAGCAGTATATCCTTTTTCCTGGAGTCATCAGAGGAGCTTTAACAAACAAAGAAACGGTCTTCAGTTCTGCCTGAGTGTTTAAGGATCACACACCCCTCTCCATCAGACCGGAACCTTGAGCTGTAACATGGCAGAATGGCCACTTCATTGCATGTAGGTTTTTTAAATCACTTCATCACCACCCTCCTTTGAGTTTTGATCACCAACTCTTGCTGCCTCCTCAGGAGCAACACAGAAGAGACTAGATTGTGGCTGTTCCCAGCTCTCCCTGGTATGTGTCCTGGGCCTGCTGCCACCATCTGCTGTGCTGGTTGAGGCCACAGCTTGGGAGCTCTGTGACCATCTATAGCCAGGCCGCCCTCTGGGTGGGGACCTGGGAAGCTGAATCACCAGCAGGAGGGCAGGCAGCAGGCCGAGTCAGCAGCTGCCACTCCCACTACCCAGGCAGGCAGGCAGACCGGCTCGCTCTGTGTCAGCATTTATATTCATGTGTACAGTGTACAGGGAAGCAGTCTCATACAGTTCTTTAAATCTGTACGTGTTGAAGATAGCCTTGTCTTTTGAGTGTCTGATAGACAAGACCTTAAAGGACCATCTGCAATGGGAGGGGAAAGCAGGGGTAACCTTGGGTAACTTATTAGATATAATTTCAAACTTAGGGAAAAATTGCAAGGACACACCTGTGTTTATCTTACCAATTCAACATCTGTCCACAATCAGAGATGCTATGGACTCAGAGAAATAGTGTCTTTACTAAGAACAAATACACACTCTTGTATAAAACATAGTCTATTCTCAGCTTCAGAACATTTCGTCTGACAGTAATGCCATCAACAGTCCACTGTTCTAGTCTTATAGTGGCTCCGATAACGTCCTGTCCTTTTATAGCTCATTTTCTCCAGTCTGGAGTCCAGTGCAGAACACACAGTGCCTCTGACTTCCATGTCTCCTGGTCCCATTTGTGTCCGTGAGTTTGAGTCAGTTCTTGTCCTGTTAGGTCAGGCACAAGAGCCTGCTGGGGCTGTTTGCTTTACTTTTGCGTCTGTGCCTTGCACTTCTAGGATTCCTGCTTGGTCTTCCATTCCTTGAATAAATTCTCCTTCTGTGGTGGTTTGAATAAGAATGCCCCCCATAGACTCATATGTTTGAATGCTTAGTACCAGGAAGGGGCACTGTTTGAAAGGATTAGAAGAAGGAGGAGGTATGGCCTTGTTGGAAGAGGAAGTGTGTCTCTAGGAATGGGCTTTGAGGTTTCAGAAGCCTAAGCCAGGCCCTCTCTCTGTTTCTGTCACTCTGTGCGTGTCTCTCTCTCTGCCTGTGGATAGGATGTAGCTCTCAGCTACTGCTCCAGCTCCATCTGGGCCACCATGCTCTCTGCCATGATCACGGACTAGCCTCTGAAACTGTAAACAAGCCCCCAATTAAAAGCTGTCTGTTAGAAGAGCTGCCTTGGTCATGGAGTCTCTTCCCAGCAGTAGTGAGTACCATCTGACCTTGTGTGTTGCCTGACTTTGTCATCAGAACCTTTACTGTAATGGGCCATTGACATTCATGGTCTCTATGGGGAGGTTCTTTGATCTGGGTCATGTCTGGTCTGCTTTTGCTGATCATTAGCTTGAGGGCATGGTGCTTTTTCTTTATTTTACATTAAAAAACATTTTCGTGTATGACAGTAGACATAGGTGCTTGCAGCTTGGTCTGTTGTATTTGGATCCTCCATATATACGCCAGTCTTCCTGTTCTAACTATCTGCTCCATCCTCTATATTTGGTCTGCCTTTGAGCTGCCTCAGAGACTGCCTGACCGGATTTCCCAGTGGTTGTCAACTGTGAGCAGCTCAGGGCTGGTGAAAGGGCTGGTATTCTGATTCTGCATCTGCCCTCAGCCCTGAGTCTCTACTCTTCCACTCTCCAGGGGGTTAGTTCCAGCATGGCATCTCTAGGGTGCTCTGAAGGTTCCGAGAACATGATTGACAAGGGCAGACTACTTAACTAGTTGGGTGGGGAGCACTTGGTCTATTTATTTATTTATTTTTGAGCCTAAGTTGGAAATACATTTAGACTGTGTAGTTGGCTGTGTTAGTCAGGGTTCCTTAAAGGAACAGAACTGGTAGAATGAACACATACATGAAAGGGCATTTATTAGACTGGCTTACAGGGTACTGGCTGAATAGTACACCAGTGGCTGTCTAACACTGGGAAGGCCAAGAATCCCCTAGTTGTTGAGTCCACAGGGCTGGATTCTCAGCAGTCCCAACCTGGCACTGGAGTCCTGGAAGTTTCCTGGAGAGCTGCTGTGTTGGAATCCTGAAGGAGTAGATTCAAATAATGGCAAAGGAATACCTCCGCAGCAGGGTAGATGAATTCACTGAGAGAGTAAGGACAAGCAGGGAAAGCATTCCCTTCTTCCATGTCCTTTTATGTGGGCTGCCACCAGAAGGGGTGGCCCAGGTTTAGGGTGGGTCTTCCTGCTTCAAATAATTGATAGTCAGATTGACAAACAAAATTAGCCATCACATTGGCAATCATTGACTAGTTCCCGGTTACCCTGTCTGGTTACTGCAGAGGTGGCCAAGCCTATGGCCTGTGTTGATGCTTAACCATTTTGGGATACTTCATGGTATCCTGTAGTTCTCGCGGGGTCCTGTTTCTTTTCCTTGTTCTTTCCTTATTGTTATAGCAAAGAATGTTCTCCGTCTTTCTTCCCTTGAACATTGGTGGCCATGTGGGTGATCCTAACTGAGGAGAGCTGTAAGATTTCTAGTCTCTTTCTAGATACCCCCATGCCATTTGGAGAGTGGAACAAGCTTCCTTTTCCAGTTCCCTTACCTCATACCCATCCCCTCCCCATGTATCTGTCACATCTGCTTACTAGCTTAAGGGGCTGGTTGTAACTTTTTCCCCACTCTAGTGTCTCAGGTCACTTCTGTGGGCCTGGCTTACTACAGACGTTCTCAGTTTCAGGGAACCATCTTACCAAGCAGTACCTAGAGACTTATTATAAACACATTACAGCTTTTAAGTGTATCCATAACATCTGCATTTTAGCTTTTAGAAAATCTCGTAAATGAAGTAGGCACCTTAAAAGAAAATACTTCTACAGGGACCTTTGTCCTAAATCTGCCATTCCTGTTCTGAGTTAGGGGGCTCCATTTGTCTGGGCCAGCTGTGCTTTGCCTAGCTGGGGTGTGCTGACTGCTTCAGATCCAGAGCATGCCATACAGGAGGACTTGCAGAAAAGATCTGACCAGCTCCTCGGTTGCCCTGTGCTCTCCAGAGGTGCAAGTAGTGGTGGGAAATCAGGGCTGGCTTGGTGCTGCCAGTAACACAGAGATCTGTGCACATGCCCTTGCAGGTCAGACGTGTGTTGATATCAAAGACAATGTCGTGGATGAAGGGTTCTACTTCACTCCCAAGGGAGATGACCCATGCTTGAGCTGTACCTGCCATCGAGGGGAGCCTGAGATGTGCGTTGCTGCCCTGTGTGAGCGGCCCCAGGGATGTCAGCAGTACCGCAAGGACCCTAAGGAGTGCTGCAAGTTCATGTGTCTGGACCCAGGTAAGACAGCCACCCCTTAGCCAAAAGCACTGGTGAGGACTCTGAAGAGCTCGTCCGTGACACAGCAGGGGTGGCAGCGTGTGCTCATATAGCTGGCTCAGCTCCAGGGGGCATCTCTGAAAGCCCTACTAATCACCCCATCACATTGCCTGCTTCTCACTCTAGAGTAGTGTTTACCAATCAGCTTGAATCTCAGCATTGCGGATTGTTTACAAATCAACTGGGCAGCTTCAGACCTGTCTTCCACTTCTTTTTTTTTTTTTTTTTTTTTGGTTTTTCGAGACAGGGTTTCTCTGTGTAGCTTTGCGCCTGTCCTGGAACTCACTTGGTAGCCCAGGCTGGCCTCGAACTCACAGAGATCCGCCTGGCTCTGCCTCCCGAGTGCTGGGATTAAAGGCGTGCGCCACCACCGCCCGGCTTGTCTTCCACTTCTTAAGACTAAGACCTAAACTTGAAATTTACATGTGCATTTTGAGTTCTTCTCCTTGTATTAGGTGGGATGTGGAAGGTAGTGAAATAAATAGTTCTTGCTTATAGTCATGGGTGTTTTAAGGATAAAGCCCTTAGTGTTAGGATAAACTCTTCACCACTGGGTGGTGCTCTAAAGTAAACACTGTGTAGTCAGGTTTCAGGATAACTGTCCTCCTTCCAGTTGCAGCAAAAGAACATCCATGGGGCCTGGATAGTCTCAATGATAGAGCCCTTATCTAGAACATCCATGGGGCGTGGATATTCTCAGTGATAGAGCACTTATCTGGAGCATCCATGGGGCTTGGATAGTCTCAATGATAGAGCACTTATCTAGAACATCCATGGGGCGTGGATAGTCTCAGTGATAAAGACCTTATCTAGAACATCCATGGAGCTTGGATAGTCTCAATGATAGAGCACTTATCTAGCATGTGCAAAGCCCTGAGTTCTAAATCCACTCCTGGGGGAAAACTTAGCAGGTTTGAGTCCTGCTCAGGCACATTAGCACTTATGGACACCCTGCATGGTGTCCTCTGTTGTACGTCAGAGCCACTGACATCTCAGCATGAACTTGGGCCTCAGGAGTATGAATTTCTGTTCTTGGGTGCCAAAGTGTGAAAGTGATATGTGTAGGCCCTGCAGAATAGTAGTGTGGGCAGGCACGAAGATTGTGCCTCATTGTCCAGGAGCTTTGTGGAAGGGAGGCTAGAGCTGGAACATGAGGCCACAACCATGAGTACTGTCCCCTGAGCAGAGTGCCATCATCATCCTTCCATAAGGGCTGCTAAGTGGGAGCGTGGCAGCGCTGTCCTTTAGAGGCTGTGTCTGAGGTGTTCTGCACATGTACCATCAGACATGCAGTTGACTGCAGCAGGTAAGTGCAGAGGCTGTGCTTTTGGCGAAACCCACCGGATGCAGAGAACTTGGCATCAGGGAGGTTGACAATTGGACTTCTTCCTTCCCACAGAATAGACAGTTTTCTCATTGTGTGGATGCATCCATCCAGGGTCAGTGGAAACACAAATACCAATAAGGTATTTGCAGTGTTTCCTGTGCCCCTGGCCACATTGCTGTAAGCAGCTTAATTAACTAGTTACATATTCCAAGTCAGATTTGGAACTTTTACAAGCTGTATCATCTGAGTTCATGGTTCCACTTGCTAGGAATCTTCCCTGATACTCTGTCTGGGCTCTGTAGAAATGACCAGATTGTACAAGATGGCCCATCTGTGATATAGTTCACCTATTAGACTTGCTCAGCCATTGAGGACTTCTCAGCAGAGCAGGACCCTTAGTGTGCCAGGCGGGCCCAGGGCTTCTGCAGGCCACTTTTCCTGCACAGCGGGAGGAACTCTCCAGGACTTGCTCTGCTGTGCCTGTTCCGTCGAGGCCTTGGCTGGGGATCACTCGCTCGCACAAGGACCAGCCCTGCTCCAGAAGCAGAGGCAGCAGGAGCGAGTCTCCGAAGTTGCCTTCAGTTTTCCTTCAGCAGTGCAGCGGTGACCACTCTCTGTTGAGCATTTATTCAAGGCCAGACTCATTGCCAGGAGAACAGGGAGAACATGAGAACGTCGCTCTTTGCAAATGATGTAATTACAAAGAAAGTCCTGGAAGATCTGTAGGAAGTTAACTAGAACTACTAAGTTTAGCAAGGTCTTCAAATGGCAAAAAAGCTAGAATATTCCAGTTTTTACAAAGTAAGAGTGTGTGTGGTACCTGACTTACAACTTAGACTGCAGCAGGCATATTCATCAAAAGTAAGAAATCAAAATCGGTAAGACGTTCGACAAGCAAGGAAGAGGAATTCGATAAAGACAGCGCAGTCTTTGAACAAACGCACAGGGATAGCCAGCTATCCATAAAAACCACACTGCTACTGCACTTGAGTAAGTCAAAAATCTTATAAACTAGACTCAAAATGTTAAACTGAAATTTCTGTAAGAAAATATAAGGGTAAATCACCATGGGATAGGCAAAAATTTAAATACAAGCATGATCCTAAAAAAGATTGGTAAAACTTTCAACCTGCTCCTTGAAAAACAGAGAAATGAAAAGACAAACAGGCAACTTACCAAGAAAGAGTATTTCTAAAACATGTCAGACAGAATTCTTATGTTCAGAATATTTATATATTCTGTATAGAACTCTGGGGCTGGGAACATAACAGTTCATACCGTGTTTGCCTAACGTGCGTGAGCCCCACCCAGGACTGCAGGGTAGAGCGTGGCAGTGCAGGGGAGCATCCACCCAGGACTGTGGGGTAGACCGTGGCAGTCAGGGGAACATCCACCCAGGACTATGGGGTAGAGCGTGGCAGTCAGGGGAGCATCCACCCAGGACTGTGGGGTAGAGCGTGGCAGTGCAGGGGAGCATCCACCCAGGACTGCGGGGTAGAGCGTGGCAGTGCAGGGGACCATCCACCCAGGACTGCAGGGTAGAGCGTGGCAGTGCAGGGGAGCATCCACCCAGGACTGCAGGATAGAGCGTGGCAGTCAGAGGAACATCCACCCAGGACTGCAGGGTAGAGCGTGGCAGTCAGAGGAACATCCACCCAGGACTGCAGGGTAGAGCGTGGCAGTGCAGGGGAGCATCCACCCAGGACTGCGGGGTAGAGCGTGGCAGTGCAGGGGAGCATCCACCCAGGACTGCAGGGTAGAGCGTGGCAGTCAGGGGAGCATCCACCCAGGACTGCGGGGGTAGAGCGTGGCAGTCAGAGGAGCATCCACCCAGGACTGCAGGGTAGAGCGTGGCAGTCAGGGGAGCATCCACCCAGGACTGTGGGGTAGAGCGTGGCAGTGCAGGGGAGCATCCACCCAGGACTGCGGGGTAGAGCGTGGCAGTGCAGGGGAGCATCCACCCAGGACTGTGGGGTAGAGCGTGGCAGTGCAGGGGAGCATCCACCCAGGACTATGGGGGTAGAGCGTGGCAGTGCAGGGGAGCATCCACCCAGTACTGCGGGGTAGAGCGTGGCAGTCAGAGGAACATCCACCCAGGACTGCAGGGTAGAGCGTGGCAGTGCAGGAGAGCATCCACCCAGGACTGTGGGGTAGAGCGTGGCAGTGCAGGGGAGCATCCACCCAGGACTGCGGGGTAGAGCGTGGCAGTCAGAGGAACATCCACCCAGGACTGCAGGGTAGAGCGTGGCAGTGCAGGGGAGCATCCACCCAGGACTGTGGGATAGAGCGTGGCAGTCAGAGGAACATCCACCCAGGACTGTGGGGTAGAGCGTGGCAGTGCAGGGGAACATCCACCCAGGACTGTGGGGTAGAGCGTGGCAGTCAGAGGAGCATCCACGCAGGACTGCGGGGTAGAGCGTGGCAGTCAGGGGAGCATCCACCCAGGACTGTGGGGTAGAGCGTGGCAGTCAGGGGAGCATCCACCCAGGACTGCGGGGTAGAGCGTGGCAGTGCAGGGGAGCATCCACCCAGGACTGCGGGGGTAGAGCGTGGCAGTCAGAGGAGCATCCACCCAGGACTGCAGGGTAGAGCGTGGCAGTCAGGGGAACAGTCCACCCAGGACTGTGGGGTAGAGCGTGGCAGTGCAGGGGAGCATCCACCCAGGACTGCGGGGTAGAGCGTGGCAGTGCAGGGGAGCATCCACCCAGGACTGCGGGGTAGAGCGTGGCAGTCAGAGGAACATCCACCCAGGACTGCAGGGTAGAGCGTGGCAGTCAGGGGAACATCCACCCAGGACTGCAGGGGTAGAGCGTGGCAGTGCAGGGGAGCATCCACCCAGGACTGCGGGGTAGAGCGTGTCAGTGCAGGGGAGCATCCACCCAGGACTGCGGGGGTAGAGTGTGGCAGTGCAGGGGAGCATCCTCCCAGGACTGCGGGGTAGAGCGTGGCAGTGCAGGGGAGCATCCACCCAGGACTGCGGGGTAGAGCGTGGCAGTCAGAGGAGCATCCACCCAGGACTGTGGGGTAGAGCGTGGCAGTGCAGGGGAGCACCCACCCAGGACTGTGGGGTAGAGCGTGGCAGTGCAGGGGAGCATCCACCCAGGACTGTGGGGTAGAGCGTGGCAGTCAGGGGAGCATCCACCCAGGACTGCGGGGTAGAGCGTGGCAGTGCAGGGGAGCATCCACCCAGGACTGTGGGGGTAGAGCGTGGCAGTCAGAGGAGCATCCACCCAGGACTGTGGGGTAGAGCGTGGCAGTGCAGGGGAGCATCCACCCAGGACTGCGGGGTAGAGCGTGGCAGTCAGGGGAACATCCACCCAGGACTGCGGGGTAGAGCGTGGCAGTGCAGGGGAGCATCCACCCAGGACTGCGGGGGTAGAGCGTGGCAGTGCAGGGGAGCATCCACCCAGGACTGTGGGGTAGAGCGTGGCAGTCAGGGGAGCATCCACCCAGGACTGCGGGGTAGAGCGTGGCAGTCAGGGGAACATCCACCCAGGACTGTGGGGTAGAGCGTGGCAGTGCAGGGGAGCATCCACCCAGGACTGTGGGGTAGAGCGTGGCAGTGCAGGGAACATCCACCCAGGACTGTGGGGTAGAGCGTGGCAGTGCAGGGGAGCATCCACCCAGGACTGCGGGGTAGAGCGTGGCAGTCAGGGGAACATCCACCCAGGACTGCGGGGTAGAGCGTGGCAGTCAGAGGAACATCCACCCAGGACTGTGGGGTAGAGCGTGGCAGTCAGGGGAGCATCCACCCAGGACTGTGGGGTAGAGCGTGGCAGTCAGGGTAACATCCACCCAGGACTGCGGGGTAGAGCGTGGCAGTGCAGGGGAGCATCCACCCAGGACTGTGGGGTAGAGCGTGGCAGTCAGAGGAGCATCCTCCCAGGACTGCGGGGGTAGAGTGTGGCAGTGCAGGGGAGCATCCTCCCAGGACTGCGGGGTAGAGCGTGGCAGTGCAGGGGAGCATCCACCCAGGATTGTGGGGTAGAGCGTGGCAGTGCAGGGGAGCATCCACCCAGGACTGTGGGGTAGAGCGTGGCAGTCAGAGGAACATCCACCCAGGACTGCGGGGGTAGAGCGTGGCAGTGCAGGGGAGCATCCACCCAGGACTGTGGGGTAGAGCGTGGCAGTCAGAGGAACATCCACCCAGGACTGCAGGGTAGAGCGTGGCAGTCAGGGGAGCATCCACCCAGGACTGCAGGGTAGAGCGTGGCAGTCAGGGGAGCATCCACCCAGGACTGTGGGGTAGAGCGTGGCAGTGCAGGGGAACATCCACCCAGGACTGTGGGGTAGAGCGTGGAAGTCAGAGGAGCATCCACCCAGGACTGCGGGGGTAGAGCGTGGCAGTCAGGGGAGCATCCACCCAGGACTGTGGGGTAGAGCGTGGCAGTCACAGGAGCATCCACCCAGGACTGTGGGGTAGAGCGTGGCAGTGCAGGGGAGCATCCACCCAGGACTGCGGGGGTAGAGCGTGGCAGTGCAGGGGAGCATCCACCCAGGACTGTGGGGTAGAGCGTGGCAGTCAGGGGAGCATCCACCCAGGACTGTGGGGTAGAACGTGGCAGTCAGAGGAGCATCCACCCAGGACTGTGGGGTAGAGCGTGGCAGTGCAGGGGAACATCCACCCAGGACTGTGGGGTAGAGCGTGGCAGTGCAGGGGAGCATCCACCCAGGACTGTGGGGTAGAGCGTGGCAGTGCAGGGGAGCATCCACCCAGGACTGCGGGGTAGAGCATGGCAGTCAGGGGAGCACCCACCCAGGACTGTGGGGTAGAGCGTGGCAGTGCAGGGGAGCATCCACCCAGGACTGCGGGGGTAGAGCGTGGCAGTGCAGGGGAGCATCCACCCAGGACTGCGGGGGTAGAGCGTGGCAGTCAGGGGAGCATCCACCCAGGACTGTGGGGTAGAGCGTGGCAGTGCAGGGGAGCATCCACCCAGGACTGTGGGGTAGAGCGTGGCAGTCAGGGGAACATCCACCCAGGACTGTGGGGTAGAGCGTGGCAGTCAGAGGAACATCCACCCAGGACTGTGGGGTAGAGCGAGGCAGTCAGGGGAGCATCCACCCAGGACTGCGGGGTAGAGCGTGGCAGTGCAGGGGAGCTTCCACCCAGGACTGTGGGGTAGAGCGTGGCAGTCAGGGGAGCATCCACCCAGGACTGTGGGGTAGAGCGTGGCAGTCAGGGGAGCATCCACCCAGGACTGTGGGGTAGAGCGTGGCAGTCAGGGGAGCATCCACCCAGGACTGTGGGGTAGAGCGTGGCAGTGCAGGGGAGCATCCACCCAGGACTGCGGGGTAGAACGTGGCAGTCAGGGGAGCATCCACCCAGGACTGCGGGGTAGAGCGTGGCAGTCAGAGGAGCATCCACCCAGGACTGCGGGGTAGAGCGTGGCAGTCAGAGGAGCATCCACCCAGGACTGCAGGGTAGAGCGTGGCAGTCAGGGAAACAGTCCACCCAGGACTGTGGGGTAGAGCGTGGCAGTGCAGGGGAGCATCCACCCAGGACTGCGGGGTAGAGCGTGGCAGTGCAGGGGAGCATCCACCCAGGACTGCGGGGTAGAGCGTGGCAGTCAGAGGAACATCCACCCAGGACTGCAGGGTAGAGCGTGGCAGTCAGGGGAACATCCACCCAGGACTGCAGGGTAGAGCGTGGCAGTGCAGGGGAGCATCCACCCAGGACTGCGGGGTAGAGCGTGTCAGTGCAGGGGAGCATCCACCCAGGACTGCGGGGGTAGAGTGTGGCAGTGCAGGGGAGCATCCTCCCAGGACTGCGGGGGTAGAGCGTGGCAGTGCAGGGGAGCATCCACCCAGGACTGCGGGGGTAGAGCGTGGCAGTCAGAGGAGCATCCACCCAGGACTGTGGGGTAGAGCGTGGCAGTGCAGGGGAGCACCCACCCAGGACTGTGGGGTAGAGCGTGGCAGTGCAGGGGAGCATCCACCCAGGACTGTGGGGTAGAGCGTGGCAGTCAGGGGAGCATCCACCCAGGACTGCGGGGGTAGAGCGTGGCAGTGCAGGGGAGCATCCACCCAGGACTGTGGGGTAGAGCGTGGCAGTCAGAGGAGCATCCACCCAGGACTGTGGGGTAGAGCGTGGCAGTGCAGGGGAGCATCCACCCAGGACTGCGGGGTAGAGCGTGGCAGTCAGGGGAACATCCACCCAGGACTGCGGGGTAGAGCGTGGCAGTGCAGGGGAGCATCCACCCAGGACTGCGGGGTAGAGCGTGGCAGTGCAGGGGAGCATCCACCCAGGACTGTGGGGTAGAGCGTGGCAGTCAGGGGAGCATCCACCCAGGACTGCGGGGGTAGAGCGTGGCAGTCAGGGGAACATCCACCCAGGACTGTGGGGTAGAGCGTGGCAGTGCAGGGGAGCATCCACCCAGGACTGTGGGGTAGAGCGTGGCAGTGCAGGGAACATCCACCCAGGACTGTGGGGTAGAGCGTGGCAGTGCAGGGGAGCATCCACCCAGGACTGCGGGGGTAGAGCGTGGCAGTCAGGGGAACATCCACCCAGGACTGCGGGGTAGAGCGTGGCAGTCAGAGGAACATCCACCCAGGACTGTGGGGTAGAGCGTGGCAGTCAGGGGAGCATCCACCCAGGACTGTGGGGTAGAGCGTGGCAGTCAGGGTAACATCCACCCAGGACTGCGGGGTAGAGCGTGGCAGTGCAGGGGAGCATCCACCCAGGACTGTGGGGTAGAGCGTGGCAGTCAGAGGAGCATCCTCCCAGGACTGCGGGGGTAGAGTGTGGCAGTGCAGGGGAGCATCCTCCCAGGACTGCGGGGTAGAGCGTGGCAGTGCAGGGGAGCATCCACCCAGGATTGTGGGGTAGAGCGTGGCAGTGCAGGGGAGCATCCACCCAGGACTGTGGGGTAGAGCGTGGCAGTCAGAGGAACATCCACCCAGGACTGCGGGGGGTAGAGCGTGGCAGTGCAGGGGAGCATCCACCCAGGACTGTGGGGTAGAGCGTGGCAGTCAGAGGAACATCCACCCAGGACTGCAGGGTAGAGCGTGGCAGTCAGGGGAGCATCCACCCAGGACTGCAGGGTAGAGCGTGGCAGTCAGGGGAGCATCCACCCAGGACTGTGGGGTAGAGCGTGGCAGTGCAGGGGGAACATCCACCCAGGACTGTGGGGTAGAGCGTGGAAGTCAGAGGAGCATCCACCCAGGACTGCGGGGGTAGAGCGTGGCAGTCAGGGGAGCATCCACCCAGGACTGTGGGGTAGAGCGTGGCAGTCACAGGAGCATCCACCCAGGACTGTGGGGTAGAGCGTGGCAGTGCAGGGGAGCATCCACCCAGGACTGCGGGGGTAGAGCGTGGCAGTGCAGGGGAGCATCCACCCAGGACTGTGGGGTAGAGCGTGGCAGTCAGGGGAGCATCCACCCAGGACTGTGGGGTAGAGCGTGGCAGTGCAGGGGAGCATCCACCCAGGACTGCGGGGGTAGAGCGTGGCAGTGCAGGGGAGCATCCACCCAGGACTGTGGGGTAGAGCGTGGCAGTGCAGGGGAGCATCCACCCAGGACTGTGGGGTAGAGCGTGGCAGTCAGAGGAACATCCACCCAGGACTGTGGGGTAGAGCGTAGCAGTCAGAGGAGCATCCACCCAGGACTGTGGGGTAGAGCGTGGCATTGCAGGGAAGCATCCACCCAGGACTGCGGGGTAGAGCGTGGCAGTCAGGGGAACATCCACCCAGGACTGTGGGGTAGAGCGTGGCAGTCAGAGGAACATCCACCCAGGACTGTGGGGTAGAGCGTGGCAGTCAGGGGAGCATCCACCCAGGACTGCGGGGGTAGAGCGTGGCAGTGCAGGGGAGCATCCACCCAGGACTGTGGGGTAGAGCGTGGCAGTCAGGGGAGCATCCACCCAGGACTGTGGGGTAGAGCGTGGCAGTCAGGGGAGCATCCACCCAGGACTGTGGGGTAGAGCGTGGCAGTCAGGGGAGCATCCACCCAGGACTGTGGGGTAGAGCGTGGCAGTGCAGGGGAGCATCCACCCAGGACTGCGGGGTAGAGCGTGGCAGTCAGAGGAACATCCACCCAGGACTGCAGGGTAGAGCGTGGCAGTCAGGGGAACATCCACCCAAGACTGCAGGGTAGAGCGTGGCAGTGCAGGGGAGCATCCACCCAGGACTGCGGGGGTAGAGCGTGGCATTGCAGGGGAGCATCCACCCAGGACTGCGGGGTAGAGCGTGGCAGTCAGGGGAACATCCACCCAGGACTGCAGGGTAGAGCGTGGCAGTGCAGGGGAGCATCCACCCAGGACTGCGGGGTAGAGCGTGTCAGTGCAGGGGAGCATCCACCCAGGACTGCGGGGTAGAGTGTGGCAGTGCAGGGGAGCATCCTCCCAGGACTGCGGGGGTAGAGCGTGGCAGTGCAGGGGAGCATCCACCCAGGACTGCGGGGGTAGAGCGTGGCAGTCAGGGGAGCATCCACCCAGGACTGTGGGGTAGAGCGTGGCAGTGCAGGGGAGCACCCACCCAGGACTGTGGGGTAGAGCGTGGCAGTGCAGGGGAGCATCCACCCAGGATTGTGGGGGTAGAGCGTGGCAGTCAGGGGAGCATCCACCCAGGACTGCGGGGGTAGAGCGTGGCAGTGCAGGGGAGCATCCACCCAGGACTGTGGGGTAGAGCGTGGCAGTCAGAGGAGCATCCACCCAGGACTGTGGGGTAGAGCGTGGCAGTGCAGGGGGAGCATCCACCCAGGACTGCGGGGTAGAGCGTGGCAGTCAGGGGAACATCCACCCAGGACTGCGGGGTAGAGCGTGGCAGTGCAGGGGAGCATCCACCCAGGACTGCGGGGTAGAGCGTGGCAGTGCAGGGGAGCATCCACCCAGGACTGTGGGGTAGAGCGTGGCAGTCAGGGGAGCATCCACCCAGGACTGCGGGGTAGAGCGTGGCAGTGCAGGGGAGCATCCACCCAGGACTGTGGGGTAGAGCGTGGCAGTCAGAGGAGCATCCTCCCAGGACTGCGGGGCAGAGTGTGGCAGTGCAGGGGAGCATCCTCCCAGGACTGCGGGGTAGAGCGTGGCAGTGCAGGGGAGCATCCACCCAGGATTGTGGGGTAGAGCGTGGCAGTGCAGGGGAGCATCCACCCAGGACTGTGGGGTAGAGCGTGGCAGTCAGAGGAACATCCACCCAGGACTGCGGGGTAGAGCGTGGCAGTGCAGGGGAGCATCCACCCAGGACTGTGGGGTAGAGCGTGGCAGTCAGAGGAACATCCACCCAGGACTGCAGGGTAGAGCGTGGCAGTCAGGGGAGCATCCACCCAGGAATGCAGGGTAGAGCGTGGCAGTCAGGGGAGCATCCACCCAGGACTGTGGGGTAGAGCGTGGCAGTGCAGGGGAACATCCACCCAGGACTGTGGGGTAGAGCGTGGAAGTCAGAGGAGCATCCACCCAGGACTGCGGGGTAGAGCGTGGCAGTCAGGGGAGCATCCACCCAGGACTGTGGGGTAGAGCGTGGCAGTCACAGGAGCATCCACCCAGGACTGCGGGGTAGAGCGTGGCAGTGCAGGGGAGCATCCACCCAGGACTGCGGGGGTAGAGCGTGGCAGTGCAGGGGAGCATCCACCCAGGACTGTGGGGTAGAGCGTGGCAGTCAGGGGAGCATCCACCCAGGACTGTGGGGTAGAGCGTGGCAGTGCAGGGGAGCATCCACCCAGGACTGCGGGGTAGAGCGTGGCAGTGCAGGGGAGCATCCACCCAGGACTGTGGGGTAGAGCGTGGCAGTGCAGGGGAGCATCCACCCAGGACTGTGGGGTAGAGCGTGGCAGTCAGAGGAACATCCACCCAGGACTGTGGGGTAGAGCGTGGCAGTCAGAGGAGCATCCACCCAGGACTGTGGGGTAGAGCGTGGCAGTTCAGGGGAACATCCACCCAGGACTGTGGGGTAGAGCGTGGCATTGCAGGGAAGCACCCACCCAGGACTGTGGGGTAGAGCGTGGCAGTCAGGGGAACATCCACCCAGGACTGTGGGGTAGAGCGTGGCATTGCAGGGAAGCATCCACCCAGGACTGCGGGGGTAGAGCGTGGCAGTCAGGGGAACATCCACCCAGGACTGTGGGGTAGAGCGTGGCAGTGCAGGGGAGCATCCACCCAGGACTGCGGGGTAGAGCGTGGCAGTCAGAGGAACATCCACCCAGGACTGCAGGGTAGAGCGTGGCAGTCAGGGGAACATCCACCCAAGACTGCAGGGTAGAGCGTGGCAGTGCAGGGGAGCATCCACCCAGGACTGCGGGGTAGAGCGTGGCATTGCAGGGGAGCATCCACCCAGGACTGCGGGGTAGAGCGTGGCAGTGCAGGGGAGCATCCACCCAGGACTGTGGGGTAGAGCGTGGCAGTCAGAGGAGCATCCACCCAGGACTATGGGGTAGAGCGTGGCAGTGCAGGGGAGCATCCACCCAGGACTGCGGGGGTAGAGCGTGGCAGTGCAGGGGAGCATCCACCCAGGACTGTGGGGTAGAGCGTGGCAGTCAGAGGAGCATCCACCCAGGACTGTGGGGTAGAGCGTGGCAGTCAGAGGAGCATCCACCCAGGACTATGGGGTAGAGCGTGGCAGTGCAGGGGAGCACCCACCCAGGACTGTGGGGTAGAGCGTGGCAGTGCAGGGGAGCATCCACCCAGGACTGTGGGGTAGAGCGTGGCAGTCAGGGGAGCATCCACCCAGGACTGCGGGGTAGAGCGTGGCAGTCAGAGGAGCATCCACCCAGGACTGTGGGGTAGAGCGTGGCAGTGCAGGGGAGCATCCACCCAGGACTGCGGGGTAGAGCGTGGCAGTCAGGGGAACATCCACCCAGCACTGCGGGGTAGAGCGTGGCAGTGCAGGGGAGCATCCACCCAGGACTGCGGGGTAGAGCGTGGCAGTGCAGGGGAGCATCCACCCAGGACTGCGGGGTAGATCGTGGCAGTCAGGGGAGCATACACCCAGGACTGCGGGGGTAGAGCGTGGCAGTCAGGGGAGCATCCACCCAGGACTGTGGGGTAGTGCGTGGCAGTCAGGGGAGCATCCACCCAGGACTGTGGGGTAGAGCGTGGCAGTCAGGGGAGCATCCACCCAGGACTGTGGGGTAGAGCGTGGCAGTCAGGGGAGCATCCACCCAGGACTGCGGGGTAGAGCGTGGCAGTCAGGGGAACATCCACCCAGGACTGTGGGGTAGAGCGTGGCAGTCAGGGGAACATCCACCCAGGACTGCGGGGGTAGAGCGTGGCAGTCAGAGGAACATCCACCCAGGACTGTGGGGTAGAGCGTGGCAGTCAGGGGAGCATCCACCCAGGACTGTGGGGTAGAGCGTGGCAGTCAGGGTAACATCCACCCAGGACTGCGGGGGTAGAGCGTGGCAGTGCAGGGGAGCATCCACCCAGGACTGTGGGGTAGAGCGTGGCAGTGCAGGGGAGCATCCACCCAGGACTGTGGGGTAGAGCGTGGCAGTGCAGGGGAGCACCCACCCAGGACTGCGGGGTAGAGCGTGGCAGTGCAGGGGAGCACCCACCCAGGACTGTGGGGTAGAGCGTGGCAGTGCAGGGGAACATCCTCCCAGGACTGCGGGGTAGAGTGTGGCAGTGCAGGGGAGCATCCTCCCAGGACTGCGGGGGTAGAGCGTGGCAGTGCAGGGGAGCATCCACCCAGGACTGTGGGGTAGAGCGTGGCAGTGCAGGGGAACATCCACCCAGGACTGTGGGGTAGAGCGTGGAAGTCAGAGGAGCATCCACCCAGGACTGCGGGGTAGAGCGTGGCAGTCAGGGGAGCATCCACCCAGGACTGTGGGGTAGAGCGTGGCAGTCAGGGGAGCATCCACCCAGGACTGTGGGGTAGAGCGTGGCAGTGCAGGGGAGCATCCACCCAGGACTGCGGGGTAGAGCGTGGCAGTGCAGGGGAGCATCCACCCAGGACTGTGGGGTAGAGCGTGGCAGTCAGGGGAGCATCCACCCAGGACTGTGGGGTAGAGCGTGGCAGTGCAGGGGAGCATCCACCCAGGACTGCGGGGTAGAGCGTGGCAGTGCAGGGGAGCATCCACCCAGGACTGCGGGGTAGAGCGTGGCAGTGCAGGGGAGCATCCACCCAGGACTGTGGGGTAGAGCGTGGCAGTCAGAGGAACATCCACCCAGGACTGTGGGGTAGAGCGTGGCAGTCAGAGGAGCATCCACCCAGGACTGTGGGGTAGAGCGTGGCAGTGCAGGGGAGCATCCACCCAGGACTGCGGGGTAGAGCGTGGCAGTGCAGGGGAGCATCCACCCAGGACTGCGGGGTAGAGCGTGGCAGTCAGGGGAGCACCCACCCAGGACTGTGGGGTAGAGCGTGGCAGTGCAGGGGAGCATCCACCCAGGACTGCGGGGTAGAGCGTGGCAGTGCAGGGGAGCATCCACCCAGAACTGCGGGGTAGAGCGTGGCAGTCAGGGGAGCATCCACCCAGGACTGTGGGGTAGAGCGTGGCAGTCAGAGGAGCATCCACCCAGGACTGTGGGGTAGAGCGTGGCATTGCAGGGAAGCACCCACCCAGGACTGTGGGGTAGAGCGTGGCAGTGCAGGGGAGCATCCACCCAGGACTGTGGGGTAGAGCGTGGCAGTCAGGGGAGCATCCACCCAGGACTGCGGGGTAGAGCGTGGCAGTGCAGGGAAGCATCCACCCAGGACTGTGGGGTAGAGCGTGGCAGTCAGAGGAGCATCCACCCAGGACTGCGGGGTAGAGTGTGGCAGTGCAGGGGAGCATCCACCCAGGACTGCGGGGTAGAGCGTGGCAGTGCAGGGGAGCATCCACCCAGGACTGCGGGGTAGAGGGTGGCAGTCAGGGGAACATCCACCCAGGACTGCAGGGTAGAGCGTGGCAGTCAGGGGAGCATCCACCCAGGACTGCGGGGTAGAGCGTGGCAGTCAGGGGAACATCCACCCAGGACTGTGGGGTAGAGCGTGGCAGTCAGAGGAACATCCACCCAGGACTGTGGGGTAGAGCGTGGCAGTCAGGGGAGCATCCACCCAGGACTGCGGGGTAGAGCGTGGCAGTGCAGGGGAGCATCCACCCAGGACTGTGGGGTAGAGCGTGGCAGTCAGGGGAGCATCCACCCAGGACTGTGGGGTAGAGCGTGGCAGTCAGGGGAGCATCCACCCAGGACTGTGGGGTAGAGCGTGGCAGTCAGGGGAGCATCCACCCAGGACTGTGGGGTAGAGCGTGGCAGTCATGGGAGCATCCACCCAGGACTGTGGGGTAGAGCGTGGCAGTCAGGGGAACATCCACCCAGGACTGTGGGGTAGAGCGTGGCAGTCAGGGGAGCATCCACCCAGGACTGTGGGGTAGAGCGTGGCAGTCAGGGGAGCATCCACCCAGGACTGTGGGGTAGAGCGTGGCAGTCAGGGGAGCATCCACCCAGGACTGCGGGGGTACAGCGTGGCAGTCAGGGGAACAGTCCACCCAGGACTGTGGGGTAGAGCGTGGCAGTGCAGGGGAGCATCCACCCAGGACTGCGGGGTAGAGCGTGGCAGTGCAAGGGAGCATCCACCCAGGACTGCGGGGTAGAGCGTGGCAGTCAGAGGAACATCCACCCAGGACTGCAGGGTAGAGCGTGGCAGTCAGGGGAACATCCACCCAGGACTGCAGGGTAGAGCGTGGCAGTGCAGGGGAGCATCCACCCAGGACTGCGGGGTAGAGCGTGGCAGTGCAGGGGAGCATCCACCCAGGACTGTGGGGTAGAGCGTGGCAGTCAGAGGAACATCCACCCAGGACTGCGGGGTAGAGCGTGGCAGTCAGAGGAGCATCCACCCAGGACTGTGGGGTAGAGCGTGGCAGTCAGGGGAACATCCACCCAGGACTGTGGGGTAGAGCGTGGCAGTCAGGGGAGCATCCACCCAGGACTGTGGGGTAGAGCGTGGCAGTCAGGGGAGCATCCACCCAGGACTGTGGGGTAGAGCGTGGCAGTGCAGGGGAGCATCCACCCAGGACTGCGGGGTAGAGCGTGGCAGTCAGAGGAACATCCACCCAGGACTGCGGGGTAGAGCGTGGCAGTCAGGGGAGCATCCACCCAGGACTGTGGGGTAGAGCATGGCAGTCAGGGGAGCATCCACCCAGGACTGTGGGGTAGAGCGTGGCAGTGCAGGGGAGCATCCACCCAGGACTGCGGGGTAGAGCGTGGCAGTCAGAGGAGCATCCACCCAGGACTGTGGGGTAGAGCGTGGCAGTGCAGGGGAGCATCCACCCAGGACTGTGGGGTAGAGCGTGGCAGTCAGAGGAGCATCCACCCAGGACTGTGGGGTAGAGCGTGGCAGTGCAGGGGAGCATCCACCCAGGACTGTGGGGTAGAGCGTGGCAGTCAGGGGAGCATCCACCCAGGACTGTGGGGTAGAGCGTGGCAGTCAGGGGAGCATCCACCCAGGACTGCGGGGTAGAGCGTGGCAGTCAGGGGAACATCCACCCAGGACTGTGGGGTAGAGCGTGGCAGTGCAGGGGAGCATCCACCTAGGACTGCAGGGTAGAGCGTGGCAGTGCAGGGGAGCATCCACCCAGGACTGCGGGGTAGAGCGTGGCAGTCAGAGGAACATCCACCCAGGACTGCGGGGTAGAGCGTGGCAGTCAGAGGAGCATCCACCCAGGACTGTGGGGTAGAGCGTGGCAGTCAGGGGAACATCCACCCAGGACTGTGGGGTAGAGCGTTGCAGTCAGGGGAGCATCCACCCAGGACTGTGGGGTAGAGCGTGGCAGTCAGGGGAGCATCCACCCAGGACTGCGGGGTAGAGCCAGGCAGTCAGGGGAACATCCACCCAGGACTGTGGGGTAGAGCGTGGCAGTCAGGGGAGCATCCACCCAGGACTGTGGGGTAGAGCGTGGCAGTCAGGGGAGCATCCACCCAGGACTGTGGGGTAGAGCGTGGCAGTCAGGGGAGCATCCACCCAGGACTGTGGGGTAGAGCGTGGCAGTGCAGGGGAGCACCCACCCAGGACTGCGGGGTAGAGCGTGGCAGTGCAGGGGAGCATCCACCCAGGACTGCGGGGTAGAGCGTGGCAGTCAGAGGAACATCCACCCAGGACTGCGGGGGTAGAGCGTGGCAGTCAGAGGAACATCCACCCAGGACTGCGGGGTAGAGCGTGGCAGTCAGAGGAGCATCCACCCAGGACTGTGGGGTAGAGCGTGGCAGTGCAGGGGAGCATCCACCCAGGACTGTGGGGAAGAGCGTGGCAGTCAGAGGAGCATCCACCCAGGACTGCGGGGTAGAGCGTGGCAGTGCAGGGGAGCATCCACCCAGGACTGCGGGGTAGAGCGTGGCAGTGCAGGGGAGCATCCACCCAGGACTGTGGGGTAGAGCGTGGCAGTCAGGGGAACAGTCCACCCAGGACTTTTTGGTAGAGTGTGGCAGTCAGGGGAACAGTCCACCCAGGACTGTGGGGTAGAGCGTGGCAGTCAGAGGAGCATCCACCCAGGACTGTGGAGTAGAGCGTGGCAGTGCAGGGGAACATCCACCCAGGACTCCAGGGTAGAGCGTGGCAGTCAGGGGAGCATCCACCCAGGACTGCGGGGTAGAGCGTGGCAGTCAGAGGAACATCCACCCAGGACTGTGGGGTAGAGCGTGGCAGTGCAGGGGAGCATCCACCCAGGACTGCGGGGTAGAGCGTGGCAGTGCAGGGGAGCATCCACCCAGGACTGTGGGGTAGAGCGTGGCAGTCAGAGGAGCATCCACCCAGGACTGTGGGGTAGAGCGTGGCAGTGCAGGGAACATCCACCCAGGACTGTGGGGTAGAGCGTGGCACTCAGGGGAGCATCCACCCAGGACTGTGGGGTAGAGCGTGGCAGTGCAGGGGAGCATCCACCCAGGACTGCGGGGTAGAGCGTGGCAGTCAGGGGAGCACCCACCCAGGACTGTGGGGTAGAGCGTGGCAGTGCAGGGGGGCATCCACCCAGGACTGCGGGGTAGAGCGTGGCAGTGCAGGGGAGCATCCACCCAGGACTGCGGGGTAGAGCGTGGCAGTCAGGGGAGCATCCACCCAGGACTGTGGGGTAGAGCGTGGCAGTCAGAGGAGCATCCACCCAGGACTGTGGGGTAGAGCGTGGCAGTGCAGGGGAGCATCCACCCAGGACTGTGGGGTAGAGCGTGGCAGTCAGGGGAGCATCCACCCAGGACTGCGGGGTAGAGCGTGGCAGTGCAGGGGAGCATCCACCCAGGACTGTGGGGTAGAGCGTGGCAGTCAGAGGAGCATCCACCCAGGACTGTGGGGTAGAGCGTGGCAGTGCAGGGGAGCATCCACCCAGGACTGCGGGGTAGAGCGTGGCAGTCAGGGGAACATCCACCCAGGACTGTGGGGTAGAGCGTGGCAGTCAGGGGAGCATCCACCCAGGACTGCAGGGTAGAGCGTGGCAGTGCAGGGGAGCATCCACCCAGGACTGTGGGGTAGAGCGTGGCAGTGCAGGGGAGCATCCACCCAGGACTGTGGGGTAGAGCGTGGCAGTGCAGGGGAGCATCCACCCAGGACTGCGGGGTAGAGCGTGGCAGTCAGGGGAGCATCCACCCAGGACTGTGGGGTAGAGCGTGGCAGTCAGAGGAGCATCCACCCAGGACTGTGGGGTAGAGCGTGGCAGTGCAGGGGAGCATCCACCCAGGACTGTGGGGTAGAGCGTGGCAGTCAGGGGAGCATCCACCCAGGACTGCGGGGTAGAGCGTGGCAGTGCAGGGGAACATCCACCCAGGACTGCGGGGTAGAGCGTGGCAGTCAGGGGAGCATCCACCCAGGACTGTGGGGTAGAGCGTGGCAGTGCAGGGGAGCATCCACCCAGGACTGCAGGGTAGAGCGTGGCAGTGCAGGGGAGCAGTCCACCCAGGACTGCAGGGTAGAGCGTGGCATCGCAGGCCGTATGTAGGCAGGGGAGCAGAAGTTCAGGGCTATCCTTGGCTACAGAACAAATTTGAGGCCAGTTTGAGATACATGAGATTTTGTCTCAAAAAAGACAAACCTCCAAAAGCTCAACAATAAGAAAACAGAACTGTATTAAAAATCATTTAAATTGTAGTTCACCAAAGAAGATATACATAACCATACTGTGAAGGACCTGGGAAAATGTTGAGTATCAGTCATGTGGAAACGTAATCTTCTCGGACCAGAAGAAAGTTAAACTTGATAGCGCACCGACTGGCATGGAGTGGCTAGCGTACCTCGTGTGCCCTCCAGGACCTTCACCCACCATCTGGTTCTAGCACAGCTCTCTGCTCTGTGCCTGACGGTAGGTGGCTTGGTCCTAGATGTGTCCTCTGGTCCCCACAGTGGAGGGACAGTCCTTGAACTTATTTTTAGAACTGATTAGGAATTAGTCATTTGAAAGGGGCTGTTTCCCAGGCGCTCAGCTGGGAACTTAGTGCTGGCCTCCAGGGAACAGACCTGTCACCATCCCACAGACAGGGATCCCAGAGGGTCATCAGAGGCATCCAAACAAGCAGCTAGTTGATCTTTCCCACATATCCACGCCACAGTTGAAAGCATCCCTCCCTGGTCATAGGAGAAAAGAGTAGAACAGCCAGGCCCTTTGTCCTGTCTAGATCAGCCTTTCTCAATCTGTGGGACCATCAGAAAACACTATTTCCAGTGCTCTTAGGAACTTAGACACCACTCGGTAACAAAATTACAGTTAGGAAGTAGCAACAAAAACAATTTTATGGTAGGGTCAGCACAACAAGAGAAACTGTATTAAAAGGTCATGGCATTAGGAAGGTTGAGAACCACTCACTGGTCTAGACCAAGCTGGATGACTGTTCATGTGTGGGTTGTGGAGTATTTTTCTAGGCTAGTCTTTGGGGACCTGCCTTCCAAAACTGTTGTAGAGGTGGGGAGTGGGCAATTCTAGACCCAGTAAGTCACTGCATCTGCAGGGCCCTCTCGCTTCCAGGAGGGACCCTATCCTAACCCGTCGGCCCAACACTTTGTGTCTAGGTTGAGAGCACATTAGAAGCACCAGTCACACAGTATAGGCGCTTGGCAATAGAAGCCACCTCCTACCTGGTATATCTGGTAGAACACATACCAGATGCCTGCCATGTCCACCCTTGTGTGTTGGTGTACTGGACCAAGGTTGAGTGCTGAGGGCTTCCTGGATGCCTGGTAATCAGTGCCTTTGGCCTACACCCACTAGATGCCACTATCCCCTCCCTGTAGAATGGAAGGACTGAGGAGGGCTCTGTAGGTTGGACCAATTGTTTCTTGGTCCCCAGAGCAGCGGGTGGGCAGTTTACCATCCTCTTTCCCCAGAATTCATTCAGAAAGAGGGAGTTTGTGCTGCCCTGGCCCTCCTGCACCTGCTGAGTGTGTACAGAGTAGCTGGGGCTTCTTAAAGAAAGCCAGCTTCGGGCGTGTGCAGCAAAGGCTGCCCTGAGATCCGGAGTGCTGCATTGCATGGTGTGCAGGGAGACCCCGCCGTGGCTTAAGGACTCCCAGCTGCAGTGGAAAGCAGTTTGTGAGCAGCGTCCAAGTTAGTTCTCCTTTGTGGCCTTGGCCCTGGCACCTGATGGAAGGTGCGGTCCTCCAGTGAGCTCAGGCTTATCTGACCTGTGTTGTCGTTGTGTGGCTGGTGCACACACGACCTTGGCGATGTCACACAGTCCGGCTCTCCAGGCCCACGGCCCTGGAGCAGAAGTCTCTGCTCCTCGCTTGTGGCAGCTGCAGCACCGTTTCACACGGTGGCCAGTGCCAAAGGGCCAGGTCAGGCCCGACAGCCGCTGTGTCTCAGAGCAGAGAGGTGGCGCCCGTTTGTGCAGCGCCTTTGGGAACTTCTGAGCTGTGTTCTTTCTTGCTCTTTCAGTGTCACAGTATAGTCTCAATTTTGAGCAGTTTTCTTTGACTCTGTTCTAAAAAATTGCAAAGACAGTGGAAACAGCTGTTGGGCTGGGGCTCAACCAGCCCCAGGCCTCGGCCATGCCCACCTGTGCTCTGCCCCCCCCCCCCACTCCTAGCCCTGTAAGCGCCTCTTCTCAGAGCGGCTTCCTTCCTCCTCCTCCTCCTCCTCACAGATGGCAGCAGCCTGTTTGACTCCATGGCTAGTGGGATGCGCCTGGTTGTCAGCTGCATCTCCTCCTTCCTCATCCTCTCGCTGCTGCTTTTCATGGTCCATCGGCTGCGCCAGCGGCGCCGGGAGCGCATCGAGTCCCTGATTGGAGCAAACTGTGAGTACCCTCCAAGGGCCACAGTAGGGACCCGTGCCCACCTCCCCACCCCCTAGCCCTCAAGTCTCCCCTGTCCTGAGTTGTATCCCTCCAAGGTAGAATCTGGTAAGGTAGGAGAGAAGGGTGTCCCTCTGCAGCTACATGCCTGCTTGCTTTGGGGCTGAACATGTCTTGGAGAGCCAGAGAGACAGGACACCTGAGGAGGTATTCAAGGGAGGCCTTCTGCCCTCTCTGCTCTCTGTCAGGAGCAGCATTCCTAAACATTCAACACTTCCTCATGATGCGCTGTGAGTATGGGCCACCTGCAGCAGAGGCTCAGGTATCTGGAGCCACAGCAGGCAGCTGACATCATGGCTTGCCGGAGTTCCCCGTCTTCTGGCCGGAAGGGCCCTCCTTAACAACAGAAGGCTTAGGAGAAGTTGCCAACAGCTACAAGGGATCCCACCTGCTCTGTAGGGATCCCGAGTACTTCCCAGGGCAGGGTTGAGGCTCGCTGACTAGGACCCTGATTTTTCAGCAGTTGGCAACAGTGTCCTCCTCATCTGCCTTTATGCTCATTTCAGTTTCTCCAGTAGACAGATAGCCAGAAGTGAACTGGAACTGGAGCTACAGTAATGCCAACAGGTTGCTCCTGTAGCCACGTGACAGGGTAGGAATAGGTTGCACATAGGTGAGGTGAGAACACCTTGGTTGGAGAAACCCAGGGATGGGAGGTTCTGGCCAAATCTGAGTCTCATGTGACCTATTGATGTGACTGGCAAGTGGTTGATGGTTACAGGAATGTAACTCTGGGGTGGCAGGGTCAACCTTGGGAAAGAGGCTCAGGAGCCATCAGCCTACCTCTAAATCACGTGGCTTCCCACTTGTTTCTCTGTTTTGATGGCTCAGTGCACCATTTCAACCTTGGCCGGAGGATCCCTGGCTTTGACTATGGCCCAGATGGGTTTGGCACAGGCCTTACCCCACTACATCTTTCCGACGATGGCGAAGGTGGGACTTTCCATTTCCACGACCCTCCACCTCCTTATACAGCTTACAAGTATCCAGACATGGACCAGCCGGATGATCCACCACCGCCCTATGAGGCTTCCATCAACCCGGACAGTGTCTTCTACGACCCCGCAGGTGCCTGTTCACCCTAGGGAGAGGGACTATAGAGTTGTCAGGCAATAAGGAATGCCCGGGTGGGACCATAGGGCTGCCTGGAATCTGGGGACCCTCCTTTCCTTCTGGCTGCCTTCTAAGTCTGTATTTTAGGGCCATTCTCAAGATTGCCCCTGCAGAAGGCACTTGGTCCTGGCCTCCTTCAGGTTGTTGAGAGTTCCGGGGACCCTCGGGCAGCATCCTTCTCTTCTCCTATGAGCACCTACTGGTGGCTGGGCAGCCCTCAGGGCCTCTCAGTCCATCTCTGTGAGGCAGTGGGAATCATAAGGACAGGTCTGGTCCTAACCCAGCTCTGGAGCTTGTTCTGAACCATAAAGACACCACTGTAACAGTTCCTTGTGTCGTGTTGTGTTGAGAAGTTGCTTGTTTCCCACCTGACCCCGAGTTGTTCTCCTAGACTACATAGCTCAGTGCGCCATTTCCATCCCTGCCCCTTGCCTGCCCAGGAGTCCCGTGCTGTTTGCTGTGCGGCCTGCACTCTGCAGTGCAGTCTCTTTAACACTGCTGTGGTCTAGGGCTGTGAGAATTTGGTTCCTACCTTCAGAGACTGTCATCAGAGACGGGCCACAGTCAGAGCTGGGGCATAGCTCAGTTGATAGAACGTCTGCCCAGCCTGCTAGAGGCCCTGCAGAAGGGTGGAGACAAAACGCTTTCCCCAAGACTGCACTGGATAAATGCAGATCTCCACTCTCCAGCCTCACTCAGGCTGCCGGCAGGGAGTGGGATGGAGACAGCTCCTAGCCAAGGCTCTGGTCACCAGCATTCAGAAACAGCCCAAAGTGCTAAGCAGGCTGGTAGATTTAGGGAATGCCTTTGTGCTGACAGTGATGGTTCTCCAGGCTGCCTGCTCCACTCAGCCCCTTGGCTGTAGCTGCATAGTGCTGCTGCAGCCCGGAGGTCTAGAAGCTCCTGGTGTGTCCCTGTAGAGTCAGTGGTGGCAAGATGAACTTGTGTCTGCCAGAACATTAGGCTAGGAGCTCCCTAGGTCCTGTCTACCACTCAGCAATCAGGAAGGGAATCCTCAGTCGGACCAGGCCCTTACTGATTTCTGACATCCTTCTGGTCTCCTGCAGATGACGATGCCTTTGAACCCGTGGAGGCCAGCCTGTCAACCCCAAGGGACAGTGGCATTGAAGGTGCATTGCCCAGGCACTTGGATCATCCGCTGCCTCCTGCAGAGACCTCCTTAGCAGATCTGGAAGATTCCACAGACAGTAGCAGTGTCCTGCTGGTGCCTTCTGATCCTGCCCAGAGCGGGAGCACCCCAGCTCCAGAAGCACCACCAGGTGGTGGGCGCCACCCCTGTGGCTCCCTCAATACTGTGGTTTAGGTGGCTCAGCTCATGGCCCCAGTGGGCTAGGAGTATCTGTTTCCTGTTCAGAAGACACCTATCCCAGTGGGAGACTTGCAGGGGTCCTGTCGTAGCCTGGAACTCCTCCACTGCCACATCCCACCAGCAGCGGCTGTGTACATAGAAACTGAAGCCAGGCACCCTGACAGGAGCAAGTGCCTGTGCCGTCTTTATCGGAGGGCTTCTCAGATGTGAAAAGCTTCGGGTCAGTCTCACTTTTAAATGGCAGAGTGGCACAGGTGTTCAAACCACACATTTCCAAGAGAGCAGAGGCAGTGGGCCGTACTCACACCAATACATCTTTGGATGGGCTTGTTTACTGCACTCTCGCCTACAGAAGCCAGTCATCAACCAGTGACCACACCAGTGTAGACAGCAGGGCATCTGGGGACTGCTTCCAGGGAAGGCGTGTGCAGCTGCTGCACTGGCTCTCTGGGGCATCCTGTCTGGGCCCAAATGCAGGTATCGAGGTGCCAGTCCCGGGGAGAAAATTGAACTTGCCGCCCATTTCTAGCTTTGCTTTGAGGCCAGCACCGTGGCAGCACTCTCCATGGCATAGCTCTGCATGGCTCCCCCAGGAGTAGACTCTAGACCCCTGTGGAGGGTTGGGCATGCTGGCTTTTCTCTGCCACACTCTGGATCCCTGTGCTCTGCCTGCTGGTGAACGACCTTTGGGTCTAGACGGCCAACCCTTCACCTTGTCTGTGCCATAAAGGGTTGGTGGGTGGGAAGAGAATTGACTCAAGTAGACACCCTGTGTTGAGTCATCTGAGTCCACGTCACCTGTGACCACTGCTGGAGCCCAGCATCTGCTGGCCACACACATGCCTCCCAGCTGCTCCACAGCACTGGGCACCTGGGGCTTTTTGCCCAAAGGACCCTGCTGCCAACTCCACACAGTGGTCTTGTCTCCCGACACAGGCCTTTAGCATTTCTAAGGTTTGGAGATTAAGCAAGGTTCTGTGCAATTTTTAGCACATATGTATCTTTTCTATGTTGGATGTCAGGATCTTTCTGTATCTATGTGTGTCCTCATATGGCCAAAAGTTTGCAGGTGATGATGGTCCACGGGAGCTCAGGACGGCCCCGTTACCCCACATGAGCCATTTGCCCTTGGGCTACTCTTAGACTGTTGTGTCTGAGCTGCTTCCTATGCCGTGGTCCAGCTAAGAACATGAGCGGGAGAAGTGACTAAGACTCCAGCTCTTTGGTGCTTGATCAGACGTGCACAGGTCTAGGCACATTTTTACACTGCTTGGAAACCTGTTTCCCTTCCCATATGGAGCATCTTTAGGCTGGATCCCCAGGGCTGACTGGAGGTATGAGATTTGTCCCTAGATAGTCTGTCTCAAGCTGAGCCCACAGGCTAGCTGCTGCAGACATCCCTCTGCCAAAGGGCTTTCGCCTCCTCCACCCACGACGAGAAGAGCAGGAAGTTCATCATACCTCCAGCAAGTACTGAGTGCTGGGCACAGGCAGCCCCGCTCCAGAGCAACAGTGGGGTTTGCCTTGTGCCAGACCATCCAGAAGAGTCCTGAGGACCACACAGCAGTGCCTCAGAAGGCCATATGTACAGACTGAAATTCTCTGGGGACCAAGTGACTGTTGGGGTTGGCCAGGGCCTGAGTCTAGGAGGCAGAGGTGAAGAGGGTGGCCTGAGGGGGACCATGGTGCTGCTGAGGTGGACCTGACAGGCTGTCCCGGGCTGTCCAGCAGGCACTTGGGGAACATGTGGCCTGTATTGGGGGCTGTTCAGACTGTTGCTGTTGTAGTTCCAAGTAAAGGGGTCTGCCACCCTCTCCAGGTCTTGGGTGAGTAATCGCAGATCCGGGATTTGCTAAGGTTTGTGTTTTCTTGCCCATCCCACAAGGCCCCAGAGGGACAGGCCAAGCTGCCGGGAGTCCCCTTTCCCAGGACTGCCTTGCCGCTCTTCTGAGAGGCTGGGTGCCCTCTGACCTGCCTTGAAGTGGAATTTGATACTGTACATTGTCTCAATGCCTGTTTTTACATACTCCTTTCACTAAAGGTTTTAGTTTGGGTGTATTTTTGGTCGGGTTGGCATTAATCCTTTCTTAAGATGCTGTGAGAACCATTTCATCCAATGCCAAATAAACTTGTGTTATGGAAAAGGCATGGTCAGTCCTTGCTGCGGCCCAGCCCAATAGCCAGGGCTCTCCTAAGGTTTCAGCCCTTGCAGGCATCCAGCTGGCTTCTGACACCCTTTAGTTGAGGACCAGACAGCTAGGCTTGGAGTCTCTGTGCAGGGTACATGGCAGGCCACCCTGTGCTCCCTCTGAAGTGTTGCTAGAGTGACAGGCAGGCTGCTGTATCCTCTAGTTACTGGTGACCAGTGTGAGATAGGCCGAGCAGGGAAGGGCATGCAGTTTAGTTAGTCTCTAGTCATTCAGGTCGAGTAAGCAGCACCTTCCAGCAGAGCAGCCCTAGGTTCTCAGAGGGTGGGTGGGGCTGGCTACCTACACCCAGGGTGGGCTGGACCATGCCTCCCTACAGAGGCTGGAGAAGTTTGGATCCTCTGGGAAGATTCTCATCTATAAAATTATTGGGTGAGCTGGGCAGTGGTGGCACACACCTCTAATCCCAGCACTCAGGAGGCAGAGGCAGGTGGATCTCTGTGAGTTCAAGGCCAGCCTGGTCTACAGAGTGAGTGCCAGGACAGGCTCCAAAGCTACAGAGAAACCCTGTCTCAACCAAAAAAAAAAAAATTATTGGGTGGTCTTGTCTTTCCAGAAGTCCCAAAGTGCTACAGACTAACAGGGCCTGTTGACTTGGGCTGGGCTCCCTCCTGAAAAGGGGGGGGGGGGGGTTGCACTGGGGTGAGGAGCAGAGGAAACGTGGCAGCCTCCAGATGCTGTGTTTACTGCCATCGCTTCTGTGGGGCAACGGGGTTCTTGATAGTAATTTCTGGAAGGAATCCTTAAGCTTACCTTCCTTTTAAAACATTTTATTAATTTTGTTTGTTTTTTTAGACTATGCATAGTGTTGCCTGTCCTGGAACTCAGTATTGTAGACCAGGCTGACCTCAAACTCAGAGATCCACCTTCCTCTGCCTCCTGAGTGCTGGGATTAAAGGTGTGCACTACCATGCCTAGCACAGTATTTTAATTTTTATAGTTTGTGTGTGTGTGTCTGAATGTTTATATGCACCACATGCATGCAGGAGCCCTCGGTGGTCAGAACTCGGGAACGAGGGTAAAGCTAGGATCAAGCTCGTTGTCGTCCTAACAGCCTTCCGAGCTAGCTGGGAAGGGCGGTGACAGAATAGGCTCAGGGTCAGGAAAGAACTGCTGAGGCCTTTGAGAGGGATCGGGGAGCTCGGATCCCTCAACACGTCTGAAGCAGGGGTCTCTGGGTCACCATTTCCTCCTGGGAAGAACGCTCCTCCAGCAATTGCTGAGGGTAAATCCGGGGACACGTGCTAAGCAAGTGCTTTTCCACTGTGCTCCTTGGGCTATGGCAAAGAGATGCTGAGTACTGGAATGCCCGGAGGGACAGGCTTCCAGCCCACTCCCTGGTAGTCATGGTTAGGCCAAATCTACTCACACCTACAGACACATGGTGTCCAAGTGCAGAACTGTCAAGTGATCATTTGACACACAGGGAAGCCAAAGAGTTATAGACACTTCATTCTGACTGCCTGGGACTTGGGCAAAGGGGCTTGAGCTAATGCAATGTCCCCACCACAGAAGGGCTACAGCTTCTTCCAAGACCTGTTAGTAGGATAGTCCTCAGCCAGGTGCATCTGTAGGAAGGCAGCTGTGGACCTGGACTTGGGATGGGTTGGAGTCTCGAGTTTGTAGCAAGGCAAGAAACATCCACACCTCCCCTCCTCAGCCTCCTAAGTCTTGGTCACTAGGATCCCAAGTGCCCTCACCACTTGAACTAATTTCTTTGATGGTGGCTTTGGCATGTCCCCCCAGGTCTCTGTCCCCCATTTCCTCTGCTGTGAGAATAATCGGGCACCCTTCAGAATTAATGCTAACCATTACACTGGCTGCAGCAGCCCTGGACCAGCTCCAGCCCACCTCTTCCTAATGGCCCTACCTGAGCCCCACCCACTCTGGCCCTCTGTGGCCCCGCCCCAGCATGTCCACAGGATACTTATCCACACCTCTTGTTCACCAGCCAATGAATGAGTAGCCCTCTGAGTAGCCTGGCCACACGTTTCTTATCCAGTTTGCAGTTCTCCAGAGTCCCAACCACTGCTGCATCATGTGGGCCCTGGGCTTTCTGCTCCACTTCCTCGCCATGCAACCAGTGGCACAGGTGGACTCCACGGGTAAGCACCAAGGCTCTGCCTGTGTGATCTTAGATCTACCCGACACGGCTTACCCACTAGTTGTGGGGCAAGTTTGGGAGGAGATGCAGGGACAGGAACAACCTCTCCTGGCTAGCCTGGCCCTGTTCTGGACTGGGGCCAGGATGAAACTTTAAAGGGCATATGGTGGTTCTCAGCTCTGCCCCTGCCTCCTGTCTGTAGGTACCTGGTGCTACGACTCACAAGACCCAGAGTGTGGTGAGGACAGTTGTAACAGGCTGTGTGGATCTGTCTGGTCTCTGCCAGCTCCTGTGCTCCGAAGGACTGGGCACCAGGCAGCAGGCATGCTGTGATCACGTGTGTCTGCTGTCATCCATGGTCAGGGTCTGTGAGCCTATGGGTGTGGCCAGGGGTGGTCCCCAGCATGAGTATGCAGCCATGTCTCAGATCCATCTACCCTGTCTATGGGGCAGTCTGTCTGCAGACTTGGTGGCTAAGTCAGATGGGTCTAGAGAGCAACTGTGACCAGGTATAGTGGGAGGATGGAGGTGAGCCATTCCTCAGCCAGCGATGTTTGGGTTAAGGGATCTACCCTCAGTGCACTCCCAGACAGCCTCCTTGACCCTGCTGCAGACTCCAGCCCTTGTTTCCTCAGGCCCTACCCACTGGAAGGAGCTAGCACCTGCTTGTGGGGGCCCAGCCCAATCCCCTATCAACATTGACCTTGGTTTGGTCCAGCGGGACTACACTCTTGAGCCGTTCATCTTTCAAGGCTATGATACAGCACCTCTAGACCCTTGGACCCTGGAGAACAATGGCCATACAGGTCAGCATCATAAGGGCAAGACCAGTACACAGAGGCAAGAAGTCCACACAGCTTACAGGAAGCTCATCCACACACAGGGATCAGGACACACAAAGCTGAGGAAGCAACTTCCCCAAAGAGCTCACTGCTCCCACCCCACCCACACATACACAAATGGACAAAGAAATGAGAACGGGACACACATAGGAATCCAAACCCTCGGGAACCAAGCAGAGGAGGCTCTACACACATTGTAGTTGACAGGAACCTCCCTATAAATGAAATTAGCCATGCCCGAGGCCAATCAGTGCACACCTAGAAGTCAAGATGCTGGAGAGAAATCAAGGCCCTCAGCCGCACTGCTGGGGCCAGTTTGATTCCCACAGCAGGGGAGTGTGCTGGGGTGGGGGGCTGCGGGGGGGGGGGGGTGCTGGCAATGGGCTCTCTTACGCTCCCCCCTCTTCAGTGCTATTGCAAGTAAGTTCTGGTCAGCAGAGCTGCCCAGTGATCCGAGGGGCTGGGCTGCCATCGCCAGGGTACCGGCTACTGCAGCTGCACTTCCACTGGGGCAGCCCAGGGCACAAAGGCTCAGAGCACAGCCTGGACGAGAAGCATGGCTCTATGGAGGTGGGTTCAGGGTGGACCAGAGAAGACGGGCAGAGGGAGCAGAGGGCAGCTGGACACCATCTGTGTGCTCTATTCCCTAGATGCACATGGTCCACATGAGCACAAAGTACCGGGACCTGAGGGAGGCACAAAGCCACCCCGATGGGCTTGCTGTGCTGGCTGTACTGTTGGTGGTGAGGAAGGGGCTGTGTGACTCCATGCTTGTTTCCCGAATGAGGGTCTTGGAGTTGTGTGGAGAGCAGGGGTCTGTTTGGAGTCTGTGGGGATCATGGGGCTTAGGGGATTTTCAGGAGGTGGGGGAGCCAATGGAAAGGAGTGTTGGTGAACATCGTGGGGGGTGACTTTCCTCACTCCACCCACCCCCAGATCTCCCAGACCTTCCACCTGGGCCCTTCCCACTGGTGCCCCAGCTATCCTGTCTCACCTTTGGAAACAAACACACACAGAACCTCAAAGCCCCTCTCACTGGAATTCTCTCCAGGAGGAGGACAGGGACAATACCAATTTCTCTGCCATTGTGTCTGGCCTAAAAAACTTATCTTCGCCTGGTAAGGAGCTGTGGGGTCCCATCTAGGCTGGTTGGTGTGTGGGTAGGGAGCAAGAGCAGGGGAGGTGAGTTCCAGCTTCTCTCCCACCGTCCAGGGGTCTCTGTGAACCTGACATCCACCGTTCCACTGGCCTCCCTGCTACCAAGTGCTGCGGGGCTCTTACGCTTCTACCGATACTCCGGGTCTCTAACCACCCCGGGCTGTGAGCCGGCCGTGCTCTGGACAGTCTTTGAAAACACCATACCCATTGGGCGCGCGCAGGTGGGAGCCACTATCCCTATCCAGTGCCTGGCTCCTTCCACAGCCTCGGTTGCCACCCCTGCCTTCTCTGCCTGTCCCGTCGCGTCTTGACCCATCTTTGCCCGTCCTCAGGTAGCACAGTTCCAGACCATACCCCAGACTGGGCCACCGGGCTTGCACCCCAGACCGCTCGTGGATAATCTCCGCCCCCAGCAACCTCTTGGAGGGCGCAGGGTATCAGCCTCTCCTGGAGCATCCCTCCGGTCATCAGTTTCTACCCTGCCCTGTTTGCACCTGGCTCTTTTGGGTTTGGGAGTCGGCCTGAGGCTCTGGCAGGGCCCCTAGACCCACAGGTGACTCCTGTTTCCACAATAAATGATGCAGACGGACCTTGGCCTAACGTGCCTGGGAAGAGGTGTGTGCCTAGTGGTCAAGGGGATGGTGGGGAGAGAAGCCTGCCCCAACCTCAGTTCAGCCTCAGTGTTCCTGTCCACACAACCGAGAGGCTCCTGAGTGACCGCCTTCTTGTCCACCTCAATCGTAGAAACATCGTCCAAAACCGAGACCCACTTAGATACCCAACTCTGATACCCACCCACAACATGTTATTTTGAACCTCCGGTCAAAGGGAAGGGGGAAAATCAGTGCATCTCAGAAATGCCACCCATACCAGAAATTACATTTTATTTTAAAAACAAGCTGGGTAACCAATTAAGGGGGTTACTGTGCCACATTAAAACGATGACCCTGGTGGTGATCCAAAGCCAGTCCTTAAGAAAAAGCAGCTCCAGCAGAAGGCACTGAGTTGGTTGGTTTGGGTGACAGACAGCAAGTGCTATGCCTGGTGGCACTCTGGGGAATTATTACCCTGAGGAATATTTTCTAGAGAGAAGCTGGTGTTGACGACTGTTGGGAGGGCTAAGTGAAGGGCTGTGTCCTTATAACTGTCCGGGGCTGAGTCCAAGGGATACTGGCAACATGACACTACCGTGGAGGTGGCTAGCAAACTGATGTCCTGTTCATGCGCTGTCTCAGCTCCCTACGTCCCTAAAGTCTGTTAACACAGTGCAGAGTTGACACTATCCTAGTGCATGGAGGTCCTGCCTGCCCCCTAGGACTTTAAAGAAAAAGAAAGTGCAACCATTTGCCTCCGGACTGCAGATCCCTCGGTTCTGCCAGCTCCTCCATGGCAGGAACACTCTGGTCCAGATTCTCCCCCAGCTTCAAGGCCAAAAGCGGCTCTACAGCGAGCGCAGCCTCAGTCCCGGGTGGCGATCACCCATAGCGCAAAGCCATCTACGCAGCCTCAGGCGCCCACCATTTAAATAATGGAGCCTCATTGGCGGCATCTGGGGAGTCTGTAGGATGACCGTCCATCAGCCAATTTGCCCCCTTCTGGGGACACCGGAGCCCCTTAATCTCCTCCGCCTTGCGCAGCCGCTGGAGGCACTGGGGTTTTCTTGTAGTTTTTCCGGGCAGCGGCTCGGTTCGCCAGGCCGTCCGCGGGAGCGTCCGGACCGTTCTCCGCGGCCCTGGAGGCCGAAACCAACGCGTTCACCGTGCCGAGCGCCCGCAGCAGGGCGGGACCGCGGGGCTCACGGCGGGCGGGTGGCGGCGGCGGCGGCGGCGGCGGCGGCTGCGGCGGTGGCAGCAAGGCGCGCAGGGCGTCCAGCTCTGTCCGCAGCTCCGCGCGCAGCGCCTCGAGCCCCGCGCCCAGCTCGGCACGCACGGCCGCCAGCCCCTCCTGCAGCCGCCGCTCGCTCACCTCCAAGACGCCCGCGGGGTAGGTGGCGCCGCCGCGCGGCTCTCCGCACACCGAGCACACCGAGCCGCCGCTGCGAGCCTCGCTCCTCTCGCTGGTCCCCGCCGCCCCGGCTCGCGCGCCCGCGCGTTCCACCACCCGCATCAGCCGCGGCGCCTCGGTCCGGCCCGCCGCCTCGCCCCGCAGCTGGCCACGCAGGCGAGCCAGGCGGCCCGGGGCGCGGACATCTTCGGGGACCGGCCCGTTGGGCTGCGAGCCTGGGTCCAGTCGGCGGCTCACACCTCGCCTCAGCGCCTCTCTAACTCCGTACGCAGTGCGCGCCTGAGTCCACGAACGCCCAGGCTCTGCCGCCATGCGCTGCCACCTGCACTACTCTGTGCCAACCCAGCCGAGAGGGCCTGGGCCCCAGCCTGCAGCCTAGCGACCGCTGGACCCGCGGGAACGCGCTCCTGGGACGTCTGTGGGAACGACCGGGCCTGGGGGAACCCCGGCGGAGCCGGTTCCTAAGTGGCTGGGGCTCCGGGGAGGCCGCGGGTTGGGGGAGGGCTGTGCCAGTAGGCAGGGGCATTTGAAACCTGGCCCAAGGGACCACGTTGTCGGCTGGGGCCCCCACATGGGACTTAGGTTGGCCTCTAGGCAGCGGCCATAGCACATGGCGCAATGACTGCACAGACACCTTAAGGCCAGAATCAAAATCCACCTCACATCCTCTCATGTCCTGGCCACAGCAGGGGAAGGCTGGGCTGGACAAGAATCAACCTCCTTCAACTCACAATCCAGGTGCGTGTGCGTTTGCGTGTGTCTTGTAAGCTAGCCAACCACTCTACCTGCGCTACATCCCCAACCCAAGCCGCTCTTTCTCTTGTGTCTCCCACAGTCCATACTCAGCCACAAGACTCCATCCTTGTGACTGGCATCGCCAACCCCAAGCTCTTGCCCCTCTCCCCAACCTTCTGAGAGACTTCCTGACCCTAGCATGTGCCCATCCCTCGGAGACCACTGGGCCCCAGTCCATCTCATACCCTGTCCTGCCCATATCCTGTTTAACCTAACCAAACAACCTAGCCAGCCCTGTGGGCCTTTACTGTGGACAGTTTTGGCTTATCCCACTGGACGGGGAGCCTTCCTTGACCACCCAAGCCTCCCAACTAGTAACAGAAGCCTCGACCACAAGCAAGTCACTTTCACAACATTTGAGGGGGTAGGGGTCGAAACAGGGGTTCTCTGTGTAGCCCTGGCTGTCCTGGAACTCGTCCTGTAGACCAGGCTAGCCTGGAACTCACAGAGATTCTCCTGCCTCTGCCTCCCGAGTGCTAGGATTAAAGGCGTGCGCCACCACCACCCGGCCATTTTGGGTTTTTTTTAAACCGGGTCTCGTTGTAGCTAACGCTGGTCTCCTACTCCCTAGGGAGCCAAGAATGACTTCGGATTCCTGATCCGCCTGCCTCTTGAGTGCCAGGATTACATGTGTGTGTCACTATGCCCAGTTTATGCGGTCAGTACTAGGACAAACCCAGGACTTCATTCCTGCCGAGGAACCACTGAACTGAGATACATCTCCAGCTGATTTCGGTTCTTGTTTAGTTAGTTTTTTTAAGATTTATTTTTATTATTTCATATGTGCATGTGTGTCACCTGAGGAGGTGGCGCATCCACGTGGATGCTGGGAATCAGGAACCGAACCCAAGTCCTTCACAGCAGGTGCCTTTAACCACTGAGCCAACTCTCCAGCGCATTTTTGTTTGGTTTTGAGACAAGGACTTGCTGTGTTGCCCAAACTGGTCTTGAACTCCTGTCCTCAGGTCTCCTGCCTCAGCCTCTGGGGCAGCTGGCACTGCAGGCACACACCGTTGCATCTGGCGATAGTGACTTTAGATGACTCCCTGCCCTCCACGGGGAGGTGTCGGAGCCCACGGCCTTCTGCGCTGAGTCTGGCACTGGGCTAGGTCCTTTGTGTCGCTAACCGAGCTGAATGTTTGATAAAGGAATAAAATATATGGATGCTCAGAGTTGAGCTAGGAGCCCAGCTGACCCCTCCCACTCACCCTGGCCAAGTCCCTGCCCTTGCTAGCCTTTCATTTCAGGTTATCCTTATTACCCTTTCGCTCTTGGTGGAACCTCTCACTACTGCCCTGGTTCTTTCCCAACCTCTGTGCAAATTGAGCTGTGCTTGTGTGTGGCACAGTGGGCTATATATCCCTCTAGTGGGCAGCATCTCTCCACCGGTCCTTCTCATTGTACCCCTGGGGCCTTGTTAGCACTGTGGGTGCTCTGTGCCTTGGGACCTAAAAGAAAATTGTAAGGAGGGAGGGCTCTGCCTGGATCCAGCAGTGCTGGAAGGAGACATGGTCTGTGTGCCCAGCCACTGTGCACCTCTGTGTCTGCCCATGTGCAGAGAGGCTAGCCTCTGCACCTCTGTGTCTGCCCACGTGTGAAGAGGCTAGCCCCTGCACCTCTGTGTCTGCCCATGTGTAGAGAGGCTAGCCCCTGCACCTCTGTGTCTGGCCATGTGCGGAGAGGCTAGCCCCTGCACCTCTGTGTCTGCCCGTGTGCAGAGAGGCTAGCCTCTGCACCTCTCCTCTGTGTCTGCCCACGTGTGGAGAGGCTAGCCTCTGCACCTCTGTTTCTGCACACGTGTATGTATGTGGGGTAGGGGTGGGGGGTTGCTGTCTACTGTTTGTGGGCAGCCAGGTAGAGGGCCACTGTTTCCCCTCTAGTTCATTAATCTCACCAGGAGATGAGAATGTGGTACTCGGCCTCTTAGATTTCCCCTGTTCTTGCTGAGTCCCCTGTCCCCCTGGGACCACCTGTATTTGGCCCAGATGAATTCTAGAGCTCATTAACCATGCCCCTCCCCAAATCCCTAATTAAAATGCTGCTGACTAAAAAGCCCTGAATTCCTGCCCTAGGCCTGTTCTCCAGGCTGTGTGGCCAGAGGGACTCTACCCTCTCTGAGCCAAGTCTGCACCCAGGAAGTCTAGCAGCTGGGAGGGTGACAGAGTGACAGGGGCTCTGAGCTTGCAGACCAGCGGTGGGGATGTTAGAGGCAGGAGGGGCCTGTGCAGAGAGGCAGACAATTTAGTGTCTCTGTATTAGACTCAGGATGGTATGAATTAGCTGAGCTTCATGATGAGTCTCTGCAGACAGCTCCAGGTTGTCCCTTGTTAAGACTGCAGATGTGGGGTCTGATGCTTGTGGCAGAGGCTGGGGAGGGGAGGCGGGGTCCAGAGCGGAGCTGCAGCACAGACAGGTGAAGGGCAAGTGTGAGCTCAGGAAGAGACGGCAGGACCGTGGCTGCTGTGCCTGTCTCACACGGGCAAGGCCCTGGGATCTTGCCCCAGCAGAAGCTGGGGTGGAAGAACAGACAACCCTGACCCAGATGGCTACTCAGAGAGGTGTCCCCTTCAAAAGAAGAAGATGGCTGAAATGCAGGGCCAGAGCTGGAGGGCACGGAACAAGGGAAGAAAGGAGGCTAGCCTCTGCCCCTCCTGGGGGCTTCTCAGAGCTGGTCAGCCCTTAGCTCCCAGCATAGAAGTGCTGGCTCAGACCAGGCCTAGCCCAGGCACTGTGGCATGGGGAGCCTGGCTGCAGGGTTGTCCCCATCTGACCCTAATCTAGCCCTGTGCATCCAGGTGGGACCTCCTGAAAGGGCAGTCAGTGACCATACCACTCATTAATTCATGAACAAGGTGGGTGGGTTGGAACACCTGGAGCTCCAGGCAGGGATCGAGATGGGGCAGTCCTTTTGTGTGACTTGAATGTCGTCACCATTGACACGGTTGCACTCTGGTGCCATTAAGCCCTGGCAGTCACCATGATAGGGCTTATTTCCCAGAGCCAGAGGGCATTTGGGAGCCAGGAGAGCATTCAGCCATGTTGGAGGGGCTCTGGGAGCTTCAGAGGGAAGGGAGTTGTGGGAACTACTGGAGGATGGGCAGCCGGCCTCACAGTCCTTAGGGGGAGTGTCAGGGCACAAGTGCCCCCAAAGCCCAGGCCTTGTGCTGTGGAGCTCCATCTTCCCCAGATGTCCTGCCAAGTTCAAGCTGGCCTAGCTCTGGGTGAAGTAGCAGCAAGCAGAGTCCTTGAAGGTGCCTGGCTGGGTGGAGGCGGACTGGTGACAGCTGTCTGTGCAGCCCCAGAGCCTGGCACTGCCTCCTGAAAGTGGTGGGGGTACCAGAGGGAGTGACGAGAGCTGGGGGGAGCAGATCAGAGCCCCAGCTCCCGCACCGACCTCCAGTGGCCCTGTTACCAGAGTTTCTAGGAGACAAGCCGGGCCTTGGCAGCGCTAACAAGCTCATTCTCAACAGACAAAGTGACAATATTGAGAAGCAGAGAAATGGGATGTATCAAGTGTGCTGACATTGAGAACAAATTGTGACATCCGCCCCCCCACAGGCCATCTCTGGTAGGCTTGGGTTAATGGAGAACAGGGAGTACATATAGCTAAGCCATCCTGGCTAGTGTGGCCCTGGGCATCACCGACCTGTTCTGCTCTTCAGTCCAAGGCCATCTGACAAGTTGTCGGTACGTTGAGAAATCTCTTTCTGGAAGAAAAGCTCCCCGCTGCCTGACACCAGGCTTTCCTTTCCTCCGTCATAAAATTTCTGTAAAATTCTAATTCTTTGTTTAATTGTCTAATGGCCAAGTGAGACAGATGCAGACACCTCTTAGAATGTCTGAGCTCCTGCCAGGGCGGATACAGATCCTGTTGCCTGACCTTGGTTTCCCCACCTGTCCGAGCTCCGGGAGGGTCTATGCTGCCAGAAAGAGGTGAGGGCCACAGGGGCAAGAGGGAAGAACGGATCTGTGCTCACACAGAAGCCAGGTGTGAGACCTCGGGACTTGGGGGATGTTTCCAGAGTGGAAGAGACCAGGGTCCCGCCTGAGGGTCACTGCATGGTCCAGCGCTCTCTTCCATGGGGCTGATCTTGGGCATATCTTACCCTGAACACCCCTGGTTCTGGACACAGAGGTTTTCTGAGAACTGTACTGAGGCAGGTGACTCTGCAGGGGGCAAATTCATTACTCAGTAATGACCTTGTCTGACCTCCTAATGAGCTCATTACCTGGTAATGGCTTTGTTTGCCCAGGCTTTGGCGTCAGCAGCCTCCCAGGGCCCTGGAATATCTGGCCCGAGGTGGCTTTGAGCATCCTAGGCCTTGGGCCTTAACCCCTGTGACCTGTCTAGGACAGAGATGGGAATGGACCCACCAGCATGTGTGGCTCAGCAGCCTCAGCCCCAACTGCCTGTCCCTTCCCTAGTGAACAGCCTGGGTGGAAAAGGCCTTTACCCCACACCGCTTCAAGTGGTCACAATCCTTTGCCTGAACCTTCCTTGGTCCATCTGTGAACTTCCTTCTGGGTTCCAGCTTTAGGATGAACTCTGAGCCTTGCATGTGACTCATGTCTGTAATCCAAGAATTTGGGAAGCTGAAACTGGAGGATTGTGGGTTCAAGGCCAGTCTGTACTATAACATGAGTTCCAGGACAGCCTGGGCTAAAGAGTGAGACCCTGCCTTGGAAAACACAAACCAAAAAGAAACTGTGCTAAGTCAGTTTAGCAAGGGCCAGTATCTACCCACCTCAGCCCCCACGGTGACCCAGATGATCTGGTGGTCGGGCCATCTTCAACAGGGATCCCCTTGTTTCCCCTTTTAATGTCTCATCATGGCCCCTCCCTGCGCTCGACAAATTCCCACTGGTCATTCTGTGTTCAGAGCTGAGTCCCGTCTCTTCTTCCCACAGCAGAACCTCCACAGCGCCTGTCTCTACCCAGATGGCCCTCCATAAAGACCTAGAGAGTTACAGTATGTGGCTGAATCATTTTTAACGTAACCAAGGGTACAAAAGACGGCCAGCATGCAGGGTTGCTGTTGAAGGACAGAGTGTGGCTAACCACCTGGGAAGGATGTGTCCAGTTGTCTGAAAGTCTCTCAGGGTTCCCCTTCTCCTGCCTGCTGAGGTGTCTCTGCCAAGGCCATCTTCCAGACCCTGGGAGGGACCTTTTCCGTTGTTCCTGGTCCTAAGCCAGGCCAGCCTGCCTGAGACCCTGGCTGTGCACCGCAGTGGGACACCCTCTCCTGCCCACCCTCTAGCAAGTGCCTGTTCTCTGCCTGAAATACTGTGCTGTATAGACTGTTTCCTGTGCTCAGCCTTCCCTGCCCCTTGTCCTTCTTCTCCAAACTGTCCCTTCTTTTCTGCCTGTACCCACTGCTCTGTGTAGTCCCTCCAGTCTCGTTCCCCCTTTGACTGACGTCTACCTACATGCTCAGACTCCTGGAGAAGCACCCGCCCTATAGCAGCGGGCACATCATGAACACTCAGGTTGTGCTGCCAGAAAGAGGTGAGGGCCACAGGGGTGAGAGGGAAGAGCGGATCCATGCTCACACAGAAGCCAGGTGTGAGACCTTGGAACTTGGGGGATGTTTCCAGAGTGGAAGAGACCAGGGTCCCGCCTGAGGGTCACTGCATGGTCCAGCGCTCTCTTCCATGGGGCTGATCTTGGGCATATCTTACCCTGAACACCCCTGGTTCTGGACACAGAGGTTTTCTGGGAACTGTACTGAGGCAGGTGACTCTGCAGGGGGCAAATTCATTACTCAGTAATGACCTTGTCTGACCTCCTAATGAGCTCATTACCTGGTAATGGCTTTGTTTGCCCAGGCCTTGGCGTCAGCGGGCAGATAGCTAGGGAGACAGCTTAGTTGGTGAAGCACTTGCTACATAACTGTGAGGACCTGAGTTCAAATCCCCAGAACCCACATAAAGCCAGACACAGTAGAATGCACCTGTAACCCCAACACAATTCATCCCTCCAAAGATGGGGCACAGAGACAAGAGAATCCCCAGAAGCTCACAGGCCAGCTAGCCTGACCCATGAAACCTCAAAGTGAGAGGCAAGGGACTTCACCCCAGGTTGTACTCCAACCCCCCCCCACAGGAATACACTCACACACAAACTCACACACAGGAACATGTACAAACACACACACACAGGAACACACACATACACACACAAACTCACACACAGAAACATGTTCAAACACAAAGGAACAGACACACCCAAACTCACGTACAGGAACATGTATACATACACTCACACAGTTGTATGCACACACACAGAGAAACATGCACACAAGCTCACTCACACACAGGAACATGCTCACACTCACACATAGGAACATATACACATTCAACTACAGGAACATGCACTCACACACACAGTCACACAGGAATATGTATACACACAGAAACATGCACACAAGCTCACTCACACACAGGAACATGCTCACACTCACACAGGGACATGCACACACACAGGAACACATACACATGCACACACATAGACCATACAATAACTAAATTCGTGTTCTTTATCAATAAAGTATGCTGTGGGATGGTCTGTATGTCAAATGTGTTGCTGATTGGTCAATGAATAAATCACTGATTGGTCAGTGGCCAGGCAGGAAGTATAGGCGGGACTAACAGAGAGGAGAATTGAGAGAACAGGAAGCTGGGTGAGAGAGACACTGCCAGCTGCCATCAGGACAAGGAAGATGTAAAGTACCGGTAAGCCACAAGCCACGTGGCAAGGTATAGATTAATAGAAATGGAGTGATTTAAGCTGTAAGAACAGTTAGCAAGAAGCCTGCCACTGCCATACAGTTTGTAACCAATATAAGTCTCTGTGTTTACTTGGTCGGGTTTGAGCATCTGTGGGACTGGCAGGTGAGAGAGATTTGTCCTGACTGTGGGCCAGGCAGGAAAACTCTAGCTACAAAAGTATGAGCCCGGGGCTGGGCATTCAGTAGTTATGATTAAGTGAATGTTTGGGCTCTGCTCACAGCAGGGCAAGCAGCGGGCATTGGCTCCATCTTCACATCTGGCCAGCCAGAGCCCAGGGCCCCGCACGCTCGTCTTCAGTGGAAAGGCTGAGGTTTGCCCACCTGTGCATCTTGGGAGGGGACAAGAGGAAGTGTGGCCTTGGGCAGCTAGTGCTGTGCCCTCTAGCAGGAAGGGGTCAGCAAGGAGACCTCAGCAGCGGGTGTCCTCTGAGTGTTCACCACGCCACCACCCAACAGACTTCTCCTGGGACCTGAACCAGTTCCTGTTGGACATTTTCAGCCAATACTCCCCCACACACCAAGGGCTTCCCTTCTCAGCTTCTATCTCCAAATGAGAAAGCTTGAAGTTGGTTAATTATTTTTTAATATGAGTTTACTGTAAACTACAATAGTACACAAACCCCACCTGCTATCTGCCAAGCCAAACCTTGTTACATAATAAAGTACACCTGTAAACCAACGATTGGACCAGGGTGACCCCAGCTCCTCCTCCACCCCCCAGAGGCTGCTGTGTACAGATGTCTGAGTAGCATGCTCCTTGGTTTGCCTGTCTCTGGATTTTAAAGGCTGTTATGCTCTATGTGGTCTCCTGGGACTTGCTATACGCCCGACATTCCTTTTTATGTTTTGTTTTTGTGCTGTCTAAGCAAGTCCCCTGCCACAGAGATACTTTAGTTATTGGACACTTTACTTATGAGATTCCTGAGTGTGTGCAGGGCACTAGCAGGCCAGAGCATGGCAAACACGTGCCGACAGGTTCAGCCTTTTACCCTTCTCTGTTTGCTAAAAGCCATTAGATTCCAGTCCTAAAGCTGGCCACCAAGGTCTAGTCCCTTAGTTGGCCACTTCCTCCCCTGAGGCTGACTCCAAAGTCCAGCAATCAGAAGCCCCCTTTGGCTCACCTAATTAACATGCCCAATTAAAATTAAACATCTCAAGCTAACACAGGCTTCCCCTTTCCCTTTATACATTGCCATTTGCCTATGGGCCATGTCTGTCCCCTCTCTCCAGAGGCAGTTCTTTGTCTCTCAGAGATTTTATCCATTCCCCTCTCCCTTGCCTCCTATACCCTCTCTTTGTACCTTGGGGGCAAACAGGTCTCCTTTGTCCTGAGAACTTGGTCTTGGTGTGTCCTGTGCCAATTCTGATCCTTTCAGCTTTAGTCCATTTATTTTTCACTGCTGTATAGTATTTCAACTGAATTATTTATACTTCTAGCAATGGACATTTGAAGCAATCTGATTTATGTTCATTGCTGATTTAACATCTTCTGGGGCCCATATGCAATAATTTCTCAGAGGAATACATTGAGGTATAAAAATACAATATGTAGTTCATTTAAATACTGGGGAAGGGCTGGAAAGATAAAGATGTGTGCTGCTAAGCCTGACCACCTGAGTTGGAGCCCCAAAACCCATATGATGGAAGAAGAGAACAAACTGTCCTCTGACCTTGACACGCATACTGTGACACACAAGTGCACACACACACACACACACACACACACACACACACACACACACGTTCACTAATTCCCAGCCTCAGCAGTGGGAACCCCCTCCTTCTCTTCCCCCCTTTTTCCCTCTCGTTTCTATTTTGCCTGAGACAGGATTTCAGGTAGGCTAGGCTGGCCTCCAACTTGCTACCTAGCAAATACTGGCTTTGTTGCACGAATCCTAACGGTCTTATAATAAAAACCTGGATCCAGATATCAGGGTGAAAGCTGAAAGATCGGAGAAGCAGAGCAAGCTACAGCCACCACCTCTTACCTCACCAACTCCTCCTGCCTGGTATTCCTTTCTCTGCCCAGCCACATCACTTCCTGTCTCAACCTTCCTAGTGGTGGGATTAAAGGTGTGTGCCACCACTGCCTGGCTCTGTTTCTCTCCTAGACTGGATCAATCTGTGGATGTGAGTGTGAACCCTTCTTCTCCCGAAGCAAACAGTCATTTCTTTTACGGTTAGTGCATTGTGTGTTTTGCTTAATAATTTTTTTTTCCTTCTGATAAAGGAAAGCAGCCTATACTCACTCTTTCTCTGTTGGGTATAGTAAAGGGATAGGTTACAGGGTCTGGGAGAGGTGAAGTGCAGTCCAGTGTGTTCTCTGGAAAACTCTGCTCAGTCTACCTCCAGTGTCCAGGATCCAGGAACCAAGAGATCTGGCACATCCAGATCTCAGTTCTTAAGGGCTCCTGTCTCAGCCCCACCTTGTAGGCGTGACAGTTACTAGAAGCCCCAATGGGGGTAGTACTTCCAGGTCAAAGCTGGAACAGCTACTCACTACACATGTCTGCACACCACCATGTTTCCTGCCATGACAATAATTGCAGTTGGATTTGTCTTTGGGTCACCAGCCAGTTCCCAAATAATGACAGGGAGACTCTTTATTAATTATGAAGGCTCAGCCTATAGCTTAGGCTTGCTCCTAACTAGCTCTTATTGTGAAGGGGCCCCAAAACAGATTGACCACATAGCTGCCATGACAGGTTTAGAGGCCCAGACACAGCTTCTGTGACAGGCTTACTGACAGGCAACACCCAAATCCAGGAAAACTCATAAGCTGACCCCACCCAGGGAGGGCCTACATCCAAGGGGAAGTATCTGACATCCCAAACATTCCAACCATTAGATAAGGTTAGATAAGATGGCCAGATGTCCCTGAACCTAGCACATACTTATTTTTGTTTTACAGATACTCCTAGACAAATGTCAGCCAATCAGGGTACTGAACCCTGGAAATCCCCTCACCCCAACCTCTGATATGATAAAAACCCTACCCTGCCTGGGGTCAGGGCTCTCTGCTCTCACTGCTGCATCGGACAGACAGAGAGACCAAGCTCAGAGCTTGAAATAAAGGCTCTTTGCTTTTACATGTGGGATTTGGTCTCCGTGGTGGTCTTTTGGGGGTCCCCACAATCTGGGCATAACATTATAACTTAAATTTTCCCATTTCTACTAATCCATGTTCGATCATGTGATGTTTCCTTTTCCATCTTGTACCGGCTGTTTCCTCTCCATGTCTCCTGGCAGCTTTCTCATGTGCCTAGATTCCTCTTCCTTTTCCTTTCCCCAGAAATCCCACCTATACCTCCTGCCTAGCTATTGGCTATTCCGCTTTTACAGCGATACACTTTCACACAGTATACAAATACCCCACAACAGATAATAGACTAAACCTTTGAGCTGTAAGCCAGCCTCAATTAAATGTTTTCTTTATAAGAGTTGCTGTGGAGCTGGGCAGTGGTGGCGCATGCCTTTAATCCCAGCACTCGGGAGGCAGAGGCAGGCGGATCTCTGTGAGTTCAAGGCCAGCCTGGACTACAGAGTGAGTTCCAGGAAAGGTGCAAAACTACAGAGACAACCCTGTCTCAGAAAAAAAAAAAGAGTTGCTGTGGTTCTGGTGTCTCTTTACAGCAATAGAAACCCTAAGATAGAAGTTGGTACCAGGAGTGGAGTATTGCTGTGATAGACCTGGCCATGCTTTTGTTTGGAGGGATGTGGACTTTGGGACTTTGGATTAGAAAAGCAGTTGAACTCTTTAAGTGGGGCTCAATGGGCCAGACTAGTAGGAGATGGAAGACAGTGCTGCTGAGGGTGATGTGAGCTGTGAGACCTGGCTCAAGAGGTTTCAGAGGAGAAGAATTTTAGTGTGTGGCCTAGAGACTATTCTGGTGATATTTTGGCTAAGAATGTGGCTGCTTGTCTGAAAAGTCTGCCTGAGGCTAAACTGAAGAATTATGGATTAATAGTAGGGTGGTTTGAAAGAAAATGCCCCCCCCAAAGGGAGTGGCACTATTAGGAGGTGTGGCTTTGTTGGAGTAGGTGTGGCCTTGTTGGAAGAAGTGTGTCATTGTGGGGGTGGGCTTTCAGGTCTCCTATGCTCAAGCTATGCCCAGTGTCACAGTTCACTTCCTGTTGCCTATGGATCAAGATGTAGCCAGCACCATATCTGCCTGCATGCCACCATGCTCCCCGCCGTGATGATAATGAACTGAACCTCTGAAAGTGTAAGTCACCCCAATTATATGTTTTTCCTTTATAAGAGTTGCTGTGGTCATGATGTTTCTTCACAGCAATAGAAACCCTAAGACAGAAGTTGGTACCAGGGACTGGGGTATTACTGTGACAGCCCTGACCATGTTTTTGTTTGAAGGAATTTGGACTTCGGTACTTTGGGTTAGGAAAGCAGTGGAATTCTTTAAGCACTGCTTAATGGGCCACACCCGTAGGAGCATGGAGGACAGTGGGGCTGAGAATGATTTGAATTGTGGGTAGGGGGACTGGCTCAAGAGGATTCAGAGGAGAAGATATTAATCTGTAGGCTAGAGATCTTTCTTGTGATATTTTGGTGAAGAGAGTGACTGCTTTTTGCCCTTGTCTGCCTGAGGCTAAAGTTTTGGATTAATTCCACTGGCAGAGGAAATCTCAAAACAGCCTTGTATAGACTCTGCTGTGAGGTTATTAGTGGTCACTCTCATGAAGGTTTATAATGAAGAGGAGCAAGTTAACGAGGATAAATTACAAAATGTGAAATTTAAGGAGAAAAGGAGCACCAGGAAGTGGACTGGAGCCAAGTCCTGAGTGCAAGGAGATAAACAGACTAAGAAATGGAATAAAGGAAGTGGTGACCTCAGGGCAAGATCCCACCCAGCTAAGTTTCCAACTTGTGAAAAAGAAAGAAAAGCTTAGAGCGAGTGTAGTGGAGTATACACTCAGAAGGTAGAGGGTGGTGGAGCTGTGAGTTTGAGCCTAGCCTGGTCTACAGAGCAAATTCCAGAACAGCCAAGCTCAGGCAACAAAGGAAATTATTGAAAACAGAAAGCTGGTGAAGGTTTAATGGAACGAGGGGGCCATGTTCCTGTGGAATATTCCTTTACACTATGTGAATACATGTTCCTGTGATTGGTTTAATATAGAAGCTAACTGGGAGCCGGGCAGTGGTGGCGCACACCTTTAATCCCAGCACTCGGGAGGCAGAGGCAGTCTACAGAGCGAGATCCAGGACAGGCACCAAAGCTGCACCAAAAAAAGAAAGAAAAGAAAAGAATAGCTAGAAGACAGGATGAGGTTAGGCAGAAGAGCTGGACACAGCTGGACACAGCTGGGAGCCAGAGGGGTGGAGCCTCAGGAGTCTCAAGCAGATGCAAAGAGAAGCAAGATGAACGTGCCATGTTGAAAGAAGCTACTGCCACATTGCAGAGAGTAGATAAGAAATAGGGGTTAATTTAAAAGGTAAGAGTTAGCTTAGGCTCATTCCCAACTAGCTCATATAACTTAAATTAACCCATTTATGTTAATCTATGTTTTGCCACATGGCTTGTTACCCCTCTTCCATAATGTATGCCAGACTTCCTATGCGTCACGCTGGTGAATTCCTGAGCCCAGTTCCTTCCCCAGAGTTCCTCTCTCTCCACAGAAGTCCTGCCTAGCTATTGGCCATTCAGCTCTTTATTAAGCCAATCAGAAGGTGCCTTGGCAGAGACACATCTTCACAGTGTACAAAAAGATTATCCCACAATTCACAGCAATAAAGCCCTAACTAAGACCCCCCTCTAATATATGTGGTCATGTGGCCACACGTTCCAGACCCTAAGAGGTGAAATGCTTTGTTTGCTGTCCCAGAATGAACCTTGCTAAGGGCAGACTTGAGATAGTCTGAGCCCCCTGCAATTCTGCTGTCTTATGCTCTTTACTGACTTGCTCTCGGCCTCCCTATTTGAGGGGTATGAAGACAGCTGAGCTTCAGTTATCAGTCAGCCCTGGTGACCCTCCTGACTCCAGCTTTAGATTTCATCCCTGATCCTCCCCAGGGACCCTGTCCAGGACCTGATAAGGCTGTTTCCACTCCCCGACTTCATGCTGTCAGCTACCGCTCAGGCACCAGGCCTACCTACTGCCATGTTCCTTCCCCACCATGATGGTTATCGACTCTGCTACGCTCTAGAACCATGAGCCCCCAAATTAAATGCTTTCCTTTTTAAGTTGCCGTGGTCATGGTGTATCTTTACTGCAACAGAATAGTAACCAAAGCATGCACACACAAAAATAAATAATAAATATTAAAAACACATTTGAGTTGTTGGCTTGGACTTCATTTTAAAAAACCTGTTAAATAAATTTTGTCTGAGGTTTAGAACAGATTTTCCAGCAATTTCTGACATGACCCTGAACACACCTCTGCTACTTTGCAATGCACTGCTATGCAGAAGGGCATTCTCCACATGGACCACTGACCAATCAAAGCATCACTCAGCTACACTAAAGATGCTCAGCTACACTCCACAGAGTATCAACTATCCAGCCAGAATTCTTTTTAATTATTCTTTATGGAGCTGGAGAGATGACTATGTGGTTAAAAGCATGACTATGCTTCCAGAAGAACCAGGCTTGAGTCCCAGCACCCACACGGCATTTCACAACTGTGTAACTCCAACTCTAGGGGTCTAATGCCCTCTTCTGGCCTCTTCTGTCACTAGGCACACACGAGGTGCACAGATATGCATGCAGGCAAAATACCCATGCACATAAAAGAAAAATAGTTAAAAATTTAAAATATTATCTATTTATTCTGCGTATAGGTGTATAGGTGTGTGTGTGTGTGTGTGCATGTAGATGTCTAAGTGTGTGTGTATGTAGGTGTCTAAGTGTGTGTGTATGTAGGTATCTGAGTGTGTATATATATATATATATATATATATATATATATATATATATATATGGGTGTAGGCATATGTTTGAGTGTGCATGTAGGGGTATGTGTATAGATGTGTATGAGAGTAGGTGTGTGTGTAGGTGTATGTGTGGGTATGCACGTAGGGGTGTGTGTATAGGTGTGTGTGCATGTGTATGTGTGGGTGTGTATGTAGGGGTGTGTGTATAGGTGTGGTGTAGGAGTGTGGGAGGGTGCTCTGTGGAGGTTAGAGTACAACTCTTCTGGGGCTGGTTCTCTCCTGCCACCTTGTGGGATCTGGAGGTTGAACTCAGGTCTTTAGGACTTACACACACCTCCAGTGCTGAGACATCTCCCCAAGGCAAGCATATCTCCATTTGCTTCTCTTTTTAATAAATGGTAAAATTCTGGTGTGGTGGCGCACACCTTTCATTCCAGCACTCAGAAGGCAGAGGCAGAGGCAAGAGGATTTCAGTGAATTCAAGGCCAGCCTGGTCCACATAGAGAATTCCAGGACAGCCAGGGATACATAAAGAGGCCCTGTCTCAAAACAAAACAAAACAAAAAACCCCACAAACAAGAAGAAATAAATGGTAACATTAAATGTGTACCAGAAGTTGCAAGATGAAGTTACTTTTGTTTTTAAATTGAGACATGTTCTCATTACATAGGTCTTGAATTCATGGAGATCTTCCTGCCTCTGCCTTGTGAGTGCTGGGATTAAAGGTTTGTGCTGTCATATGCAACCAAAATAAGGTTGCTTTTGATTTATTATCAGTTATATTTGATTTGCACACCTATTCTACACATCTACAAAGCCAGGGCCATGTAACTATTACTCAGGTGCAAAGGGCAGTAAGTAGAAAAAATTTAAAAGGCTTGCTCTAAAGATCTCACGGCATCTGAGCTCCCCTTAATTCCCGTCTTCAGGTTCTCCTGGCTTCTGCCCATTGCTGGATTTCTGTCCAGCTTTTTTCCATTTGTTTTCATAGTAACCTGTTGTGAGATATTTGATTGCACTGTGAAACTCTGAGACTGTTAATAAATTTAAGCTTGGATCAGGGCTCAAAACAACAGGCTTTAGTTATCTTCTACCATGTCTACCTGTGGTGTTCAGAGCCTCTCATGAGATGTACCTCCAAGGTCAGTTCCACTGATGAGTAGCAAATCTGTGAAGGGTGTAGGCAAGAGACCAGTTTCTTGCCCATTGAGATCTAATGTCCTTAAGACATGGTGTTGGCTCTCCCAGAGTGAGTGACCAACGGGAGTTAGGCGAGAGGTGTGGCTTTATGCCTTAGCTTAACGATCCACACATCAGCATTTTCACAATATCTTCTTTCAGAGGCCTACACAATCATGGAGATATTATTACACCAGGGTGTAAAAGGAGTACATAGGAATTATTAGGGCCACACAGGAGACTACCCATCATAGCAGGAGAGGTCTAGGCACTGGTGGCCTCCCCAGGCAATAATGCTGACACTGTATGTACAGATGTGGAGGTTAAGAGCTCCAGAGTCTAAACCACCAAGACCTTCTTTCCGGGCGCCTGAGGGTGGGCATTGGTCTGTGTCACCTCTCCAGTCTGATGGCAGGCCAGATAATTCCACCTTCCCGGACGTGGATCTCTTCCCACCCTCTCAATTCCACATCCATGCAGGTGCCACAGTTGCTTCTCTGAGGTCGCACAAAGCCAGTTTCCTTCCAGGAGCCTGGACGCAGAGGGGGCCCTCGGTGTCTAACTACATTACCCAGAACTACATTACCTAGAAGCCTGTGCCAGGGCAGTCCCGGCCCGGCACCTGTCCCATTCCTGCCCTGTGCAAAGGCTCCTGGAAAGTGTAGTTTATGGTCGGCCTTTAGCGAGTCACCCAGCAGCAGGCTGATCATGGAGTCCTTGTAGTTGTCCTGAGCACTGCTCAGGCTGGTTAGAAATTCCATCAGAAGCACCTAAGGCTGGCATGTTCTGAGCAGGTTGCAGTCTTTAGTTGATTGAAAATCATCTGGAACAGACACAGGTTAGAGGCAGAACTAAAGTTAAGGAGTTCAGGGGAAAGTTTTTTTTTTTTTTTTTTTGGTTTTTCGAGACAGGGTTTCTTTGTGCAGTTTTGCGCCTTTCCTGGGACTCACTTGGTAGCCCAGGCTGGCCTCGAACTCACAGAGATCCGCCTGGCTCTGCCTCCCGAGTGCTGGGATTAAAGGCGTGCGCCACCACCGCCCGGCAGGGGAAAGTTTTTATCCAGGATGTACATTTGAAATTTCTAGGCCTGTGGTCCTGGTAGTTGGGGGAGGGGAGTCCGAAAACCAGGGGAAGGGGGAGAGACCCCACCCTCAGGAATTCAGGAAGGCAGTAGGCAGAGAAACTTAGGCTGTGGGTTGACAGGACTACTTACTTGGAGTCCATTTGACCTACGAGAGGTGGACCCAAGCGACTCCCTGAAGCATACAAGATTTTTTTAAGTTCAAAGAGATAAAAATTTTAGATGCGTGAGCATCCCCACTGTTTGTAATCTGTACTAAAATCCACATTGTAGAAAAGGCAGTAGACTCTTGCCTTTGAGTCATAGTAAAAGCTTGGGGACCCAAAAATGATTCTGGATTAAAAGCATCTGTGAATTTATCCCTTTCAGAGTCTGGCAGAAGGTTGGCTGTCTTCCTCAGCCCAGACCTCAGAACTCTGGGAGTGTGAGGCCCCAGGCCTGAGTTTGGCATAAGAAGAGAAGGCAGCCGGCCTTGAGGGAGGGAGCTGGTGTGCTTGATGCTGTTAAACTAAGGAAACTACAGTTAGTCAATATTATCAGGGATGAGGAGGATAAACAATAGCAGGAGGTATAATTCAAATGGCCTGTGTGTCAGTTAAGATGACAGAGACTTACCCACTTCCTACACGGGTGCCCCGGGGCTCCCATGGTCTCCGTGGGGGCAGTGGTCAGTCTGCGGCTGCCACACAGAGCAGCATCAGCCTTTGAGTGCCAAACCCAGAATGTCTGAGAGGTTTTCCTGTAGAGGAGGAGCTCGGGGGACTAACCTTCCTTCCACCAGGCTTAAAACATTCCACTGCTTTCCTAACACAAACCCCCAAAGTCCAAATTCCTCCAAACAAAAGCATGGTCAGACCTGTCACAGCAATACCCAACTCCTGGCACCAACTTCTGTCTTAGTTAGGGTTTTATTGCTGTGAAGAGACACCATGACCATGGCAACTATAATAGGGAAAACATTTCATTGGAGCTGGTTTATAGTTCAGAGGTTTAGTCTATTGTCATTGCTGGTTTTAATGTGGCAGCACTGTGTTATTCATTAAGCAGCGCTGTTACTGTGCAAGAAAGGCCATGAGGCATGATAAAACCCATTATCAGAGCTTTATTAGGAGAAGAGAGGGACAGAAGTGTGACCAGATCTGTGGAAGACATGTGCAGGGAGAGAAGGCAGGGAGGAGAAGGAGAAGTGGGGAGTCTGTGTCCCGCTTCTTTTTTGTTTTTGGTTTTTCGAGACAGGGTTTCTCTGTGTAGCTTTGCACCTTTCCTGGAACTCACTTGGTAGTCCAGGCTGGCCTCGAACTCACAGAGATCCGCCTGGCTCTGCCTCCCGAGTGCTGGGATTAAAGGCGTGCGCCACCACCACCCGGCTGTGTCCCGCTTCTTATGGATTCCCCTGCACATGCGCATACTTACAGAACTACCCCACACATGCGCATAGATTGCATAATCACACTGCGTGCAAATTATGCGATCATGCAGCCCACAGATTACATAGGACACAAGGCCCCTTACTTGGCGACTGAACTGTGCATGTGAGGTCTTGTAGCTGGGGCAGTGGCCAGGAATTCCAACAGTCATGATGGAAAGAAGCATGGCAGCATGCAGGCAGACATGGTGCTAGAGAAGGAACTGAGAGTTCTACATCTTGATCCACAGGCAACAAGAAAGACTGTGTGCCACACTGGGCACAGCTTGAGTATACGAGACCTCCAAGCTTACCCCCACAATGACACACTTCCTCTAACAAGGTCACACCTACTCCAACAAGGCCACACCTCCTAATAATGCCACTCCCTATTGGCCAAGCACATGAGTCTATGGGGGCCATTGTTAGGATTCAGCTGCATGATCACACATGCACAGTTCAGGAGCGTCTTATGTCATCAACGTGTGCTGGTGATTACGTACGAGCCTGCGAACTCAATCTGTGCACGGGTGAGGGTGATGTAGCTCTGTAAGCCCACCTGCGCCTTAAAGAGCTGTGGCTTAGACCCCACCCTCTCTCTCTGTTCTGTTCTCTCTTCCCCCCACCATCTTTCTCTCTCTGCACATGCTCCTTCCCAGGCCTGGTTCTCTTTGTCCCCCCACCCCTCTTCCTCCTAATAAAGCTCTGATACTGATACTGGGTTCTGTCATAACCAGTGCGGTTAACTAGTGCTGTTTATCATTCTAATAGCCATACCTATTCAAACCACCACAGCCCCTTACTAAATTCCTGGATTCTGCGGGTATTCCAAATGAAACACATATATCTGTTGTGGAACATTATTTTAAGATGTGTTACATTGTTTATGCTGTGCAAGAAGAAGCAAGAGAGAAAAGGAGCAAGAACAAGGAGAGGAGGGTGCTTGGGGCCAGCCACACAGCCACCCAGCCACCCAGCCACCCAGCCACACAGCCACACAGCCACCCAGCCACATAGCCACCCAGCCACCCAGCCACACAGCCACCCAGCCACACAGCCACCCAGCCACCCAGCCAGTCAGCCACACAGCCACACAGCCACACAGCCACACAGCCACACAGCCAGCCACAGAGTAAGAGTGAAAGTAAGGTATACAGAAGGAAGAGAAAGGTAAAAAGCCTAGAGGCAAAAGGTAGACAGGATGATTTAAGTTAAGAAAAGCTAGCTAGAAACAAGCCAAGCTAAGGCTGGGCATTTATAAGTAAGAATAAACCTCCGTGTGTGATTTATTTGGGAGCTGGGTGACAAGCCCTCAAAGACCAAAAAGAGCATAGAGTTTAAAAAAAAAAATTGGTGTTCTAATCTGGGCTTGTATTTTCATGTAGGACCTGAGAAAGCTGAAGAGAGAGAGAGAGAGAGAGAGAGAGAGAGAGAGAGAGAGAGAGAAAGAAAAAAGACACGACTCCTTTAAGAGGTGCTGCTATTCAGCCAGCAGAACTAAAAAGAAACAGCAAGCTTGTGGCAGAGCAGATACCAGCTTCCTACAGCTAGGAAGGTTGAATGCACTTCCTGGTCACGCAACTCCCACTGGACCAGGAGTTATAGCCTTGCCTCTCATGAACCTAGAAGCGGGCTCAGCCAGCCAATAGAGCAGCTCGGAGGACCCAGTGTAGTTTAGCAGTTTAAGGTTTGCTCACAAGGTCAAAAAAGATGAGAGATATGAAGTAAAAGAGATCCAGACAGAAAAAAACTCTCAACAGGTTCCAGAGTGTTTTACAATGTGCATAGGCTTAAAAAAGAAAGAAAAAAGGTATGGATAGTTGTAACACAACTTACTAAACCGTCTTATTAATAAAAAACCCAGAGCCAGATATTAAGATAAGAGCTGAAAGATCAGAGAGGCAGAGCAGCAAGCTACTAATTCTTACCCCTATGAAATCCTCTACCAAAAGAGAGCAAGCTCCTCTCTCCACCCTGCCTTATCACTTCCTGTCTGTCTGTACATACCTCCATACCTCTATAGTTAACTAGTGGCTAGTTCCTCCTTCTGATTTTCAGGCAAACTTTATTTGTTAGAATACAAATAAAATATCACCACATTTCCCCTTTTTTGTCTAAAATTTTAAAAAAGTTTATAACTAGTATAAGAAAAACTATATACAATAAGTACAATAACTACATACAACATATACAGGCAATAAATACATCAACAATGTCTAATCCATTTGCATTTGACAAATTCAGAGAAAATACACCATTATTTATCCTATCTTTGTGAATCCAAAGGATTTTAATTCACTTTCTATCCTAATTTGCATTACCAACTGAAAACTATCTTTTGATGTCTTTCAAACTTTACACCTCTTTAGTCAGTTTCTTTTCTGAATTTCTTAACAAGAAAAACTATAACTATAACTATCTAGTCTTCAACTCTCTTAGAGACCCAAGAAGGAAATAATATTAACTGAGTAAACAGGAAGTGCAAACAAACGACTTCCAAAAAATGTGAGAAATGACAGAAACAGCTGGCTGCCTGGACAGTCACCTGAGGTTCCTCTGCAATGTTTGGTCATCCATCTTCAGCCTACAGGCCTAGCACATCTGACAGAATCATCTGTGAGGCAGGATTTTCTGAAGGGCTGTCATACTTTGTCTTGGCAAGGATCAGCAGTCCTTTCTTCTGTGTCCTCGTCCACTTTGTACAGCATACTGTCAGCAGTCAAGGCAAGGGCATTTTCTTGCCCAGTGGCTAATTTGCCACAAAGAAAGTAAACTCCATGTGGAGTCTCCTCGATGCCCATCATCTTCTCTGAAGTAGATTGGTGCTGCTAGGAGCAGACATGTCTCATTGTCATACAAAAAGAATCTATGTTATTAAAACATCTTAAATGCCATATTCTGTAGATCTCTGAAGTATTTGAAGATGACTTGTCTATCTAAGACATATTTCTGGGGCTGGAGAGATGGCTCAGAGTTTAAGAGCACTGCTTGTTCTTCCAAAGGTCCTGAGTTCAATTCCCAGCAACCACATGGTGGCTCACAACCATCTGCAATGAGATCTGGTGCCCTCTTCTGGCCTGCAGGGATATGTTCAGGCAGAACTGTATACATAATAAATAAAGAAATCTTTAAAAAAAAAAAGCTAAAATATATTTCTGCTTGACCTTTAAAACATACCTAGTATGACTACAGGTTTGATTGTAATGACTAACTACTAACCTACATTTCTTTATTATCTAAATAGTTGGTAATAATTTTCAAGGACTAGAAAATTGCATTACATTGTTAAATGTATAGGTACAATACCTTGAACAAGATTAGAAATATATGTACAGTATTTTCTAACAAAATCAATCTCAAATTTGTATCAATATACATAATTTGTACACAAAATACAAAAATCCAATCCAATGTAAAATATTTAAAATTAGTAGTTGCCTTTTAAAAGTAGATGCAATATTCTACCTTTTTATCTTATATCATATTCTCTCTTGTTTTCTTTTCAGAGTAGATTCAATAATCTACCCTTTATTCTATCATGTCTATATCTTTTTTTTTGGAGTAGATTTAATAAGCTACCGCTTATCTATATGCTCTTTTTTTTTCAAAGAAGAATCTCAAATCTAATTCTCTTTGTTTAGCTTTTTTCCTGACCATTGTCAATTAACAACTTGTAACCAACCATCCTAAACAATGACAATTATCCATAACCCACTGAATGACCCAAAACCATTCATCCCACCTCTTGGGAATGTGGGAATCATGTTCTTAAAATTACTTCCTGCTGTCTGGGGGTGACAGCATCTTTAGGGGATCCTGAAAAGAAAAATTTGGTGTTAACTGTTAAGTCCTGGGAGAGTTAGCTGTATCATTTGTTGTCCAGTCTCTTATAATGCGAAAGTGCAGGGCTTGTCTCAAGTCCTTGTTCGAATAGTCTGTGAAGCTGGATCATCTCAGCTAGCCATCTCAAAATTCTCCTGAGCAGTTGGTAGTCCAAAGCCAATCTTTGGATGGTGTTTGTCAGCTTAGTAGTATTATTATCATCCTGATGGAATCATCATCGTGGGGCCCCATTATCTTTTTGGAGACTTCAAAGTCATTGTTAGGCATGGTTATGGTTCCCTGCAGAAAACTGATAGAGACTCAAACCAGAAATCATGGAAATCATGTACAGGAAGCTAGATGAAGCCTTTTTTCTTTCTTTTTTTTTTTTAGAATTAGTTAATACTCTATATGACTATTAATATCATGACAAAAGTTTACAATATAAATTATGAGATTAGTGGCAATAGAATAGTCCCTGAATTTTAGTTTTTCTTCTGTTTCATATCAGATGGCTCTTTCTTCCGACATGATACAGAGATTTTGCATTTTCCTTTTAACAACATGCTTGGGTTTAGAGAAGGAGAGAGCCATGCTCCAACTCCAAAGCCAGCTTTAATTTTCAATTGAACTGGGACTACAAGAAGACCATTTGTGTTATGTGTCTATAGAGAACAGCAGAAACAAACATTTAGGAAGACTTATAAAATTTTATATGTGATACACCAATAGGCCAATTTACTCTTTTTCTTGGGATATTTTTTTTTCTAGATGATTTGTCCTTTTCCTTCAGATGTTGTAGCTAGAGTTTCCCTGCCTGGCCCACAGTCAGGACAAATCTCTCTCACCTGCCAGTCCCACAGCCACTCAGACCCGACCAAGTAAACACAGAGACTTATATTGGTTACAAACTGTATGGCCATGGCAGGCTTCTTGCTAACTGTTCTTACAGCTTAAATTAATCCATTTCTATTAATCTATACCTTGCCACATGGATTGTGGCTTACTGGCATCTTCACATGCTGTTTGTCATTGTGGTGGCTGGCAGTGTCTCTGACTCAGCCTTCCACTTCCCAGCTTTATTCTCCTCCTTGTCCCGCCTATACTTCCTGCCTGGCCACTGGCCAATCAGTGATTTATTTATTGACCAATCAGCAACACGTTTGCCATACAGAACATCCCACAACAAGATGTCTCATTTGTCCAGTGTTCTTCAGATTCCTTAGCCTTCATTCTCCTGAAAGACAAAAACAAAAACCCTTCCCCAACCCTAACTTTGGGGAGGTTCCCTTTTGAAAGTTATATCTGATTAAATGAAAAGTATGTTAGTTGTATAGGTTAAATTAAATTGGATGGTCATGCTGGTTGATGAACTATCACCTCTTCTAGTTAAGAAGTTTCTCTTGTTCAAATCGAACCTTTATTGATTTTGATGGTATCCACAGCTTTTCTCCTACTGTAGAAAAGCTGTTATCCAATATCTATCCACAGCTATTGTTTCTTTCTTATTAGCATTGAGAAAATTCAAAGTTAATAGAGCATTATGTAATCTATTTCTGGGGGGGTTTGTTACCCCTTTCTGTTTATTTAGCATATCCTTTAGAGTTCAATTTGATCTTTCCATGACTGCTTGGCCTGTAGGATTATGTGGTATACCTGTAATATGTTTTATATTGTAATAAGCAAAAAACTGTTTCATTTTACCAGAGACATATGTTGGAGCATTGACAGTTTTAATTTGTACAGGTATACCCATGATAGCCATAACTTCTAGCAAATGCATGATTACAGAATCAGCTTTTTTAGAACTCAGAGTAGTTGCCCATTGAAATCCTGAATAAGTATCAATGATGTGGTATACATATTTCAATTTTCCAAATTTTATAAAATTAAACATATCCGCCGGGCGGTGGTGGCGCACGCCTTTAATCCCAGCACTCGAGAGGCAGAGCCAGGCAGATCTCTGTGAGTTCGAGGCCAGCCTGGGCTACCAAGTGAGTTCCAGGAAAAGGCGCAAAGCTACACAGAGAAACCCTGTCTCGAAAAACCAAAAAAAAAAAAAAAAAAATTAAACATATCCATCTGCTAGATTTCATTCCTCTGGGTGCCTTTTGGGTTACATCCTGCTGTTAGTGTAGTTTGATTGTATAAAGAACAAGTAGGACATTTCCTTATAATTTCCTTGGCTTGTTGCTAGGTCATGGAAAAATCCTTTTTTAGCCAGGTGGTGGTGGTGCACGCCTTTAATCCCAGCACTCAGGAGGCAGAGGCAGGTGGATCTCTGTGAGTTCGAGGCTAGCCTGGTCTACAAAGCGAGTTCCAGGAAAGGTGCAAAGCTACACAGAGAAACCCTGTCTCAAAAAACAAAAAAACCAAACAACAACAACAACAAAAAAAAAAATCCTTTTTTAAACCCTTACTATTGACATGATTTTTTTTTTATGAAATCTTGAGGCCTCTAGCACATTTCCTATCAATAGTTTATTGATCTCATCATTACCTTGTGCGAGGGCCTGGCAGACCCGTATGGGATAAGATGTGAGTTATATATAAGGGATGATTCTTATTACTGATTATTTCTTGTAACTGAATAAATAACAAAGTTAATTCTGACTCATCAGTGATAAGTTCTGCAGTTTCAATATGTAAGACCACTCTTTTGGCATACTGAGAGTCAGTAACTGTGTTGAGAGGTTCCGAAAAATCTATTAATGCCTTCAGAATAGCACATAATTCTGATTTTTAAACAGAATTATAAGGACTTTGAACTACTTGACTTAAATTTTCTGATTTATAACCTGCCTTCCTGGTTTATTTGCATCTGTATAAAATGTAGGGACTCCAGATATTGATGTTTTCCATGCAATTCCAGAAGGTTATCTCTCTTTATAAGTTTAATTCTATCACTTTGGGGATATTTGTTGTTAATCTCTTCCAAAAAATTACTACAAACTCTTTGCCAATGTTCACTTTTTGCCCATAATTTGTCAATTTCATCATTAGTTAAATGTACTACAATTTCTGCTGGGTCAATTCCTGCTAATTGACGAAGTCTCAATTTTCCTTTTAAAATCAACTCAGAGATCTTTTCCACATAAGTTTTTAATCTTTTACTCTGTTTATTTGCTAGAAATATCCATTCCAATATAATATCTTCCCTCTGCATTAAAATTCCTGTAGGAGAATGCTTAGAGGGTGAAATAACCAAAATGCAATAAAGCTTTGGATCCAAATGATCCACATGTGCATCCTGTACTTTCTTTTCCACCAAAGCCGATTCTCTCTCAGCTTCAGCTGATAATTCTCTTGGAGTATTTATGTCCTTGTCACCTTCTAAGGTTTTGAACAAATTACTCAGTTCATCATTTTTTACCCCAATAGTGGTCCATAGACTGGAAATGTCTCTGAATAATCTTCGAAAGTCATTAAGAGTCCATAATGGGGGTGGCGGTGGCTCACGCCTTTAATCCCAGCACTCAGGAGGCAGAGTCAGGTGGATCTCTGTGAGTTCAAGGCTACCACTACCCCCCACCTCCCACCACCCCTACCCCCAAGATAGGGTTTCTCTTTGTGGTTTTGGTGCCTGTCCTGGATCTGGCTCTGTAGCCCAGGCTGGCCTCGAACTCACAGAGATCCTCCTGGCTCTGCCTCCCGAGCACTGAGATTAAAGGCATGCGCCACCACCGCCCGGGGAAATCTTTTAATAATAGACAAAATTTTGAAAACCGATTTAAGTATTTGAAGTTAATTTAGGTTTTATGGTTATTATGTAGCTCAGTAGCATCCTCCCGAGAGAATACTTTATCCTACCGTTGAGGCAGTGGCTGTCCAGCAAGCTGAGGCACTGGCTAATGGGAAAACACAGATAGTATTTAGAGAAATCTAATTATCATTTAAAATGGTTTGTTTAGTAAAAGAATATAAGGTGGTTGTTTTTTCAAAACTAACTTGATCCCTAACCGGAATCCAAGCCCTAACCCTAACCCCAACCCAATAGCTGACCCCACACACTCATACTAAGTCTTCCTGGGCAAGGAGCGAAGCACACCTTGAATTACATGTCCCAGAAGCCTATGATACTCACAAGTCAGTCAGACGTTCTGAGAGCTTGCTGGGGGAGGCAGGAGGGAGAGGGGTGTACCTGTGGGGGTCTCGGGTTCCCGAGAAAGGAGTCGGTGCCTGTGCACGGCTGGGAAATGTAGTCCACGCCCGCTCCGCGCAGGCGCATTTCCCCAAGGCGCTCGTCAAGCTGCTGTTTGTGGCGATCGGTCAGTGCAGGGTTCAGGTTCTCCGGCTGAAGGGCCATCTGAGCATTCATTGGCCAGTCTGTATGTGTGTCCCGGAGTCTGTCTGCCAGCTGTGCTCCGCTCCCGCTGGCCCGGGAGTCCTAACCCTGTCCCCAAGAAGAGTGAGATGGGAGTAAGGACGGGCGTGTGACCGCGACAGGGCGAGAGCGGGCCCTGCCTGTGGGCGAGTGTGGGGGAGACTCCACCCCGCTGGACCTGACCCCGGGAGAGGGGTCACCGATGGGCTGCCCTACAGGCTGCCGTCCCTGGATCCTGGCTGCAGGACCTGATCAGGTGGCTATAGAGCGGCTCAGTCCTTCAGGCAACTCTGGGGGTCACCATGGAGACCCTGGCCCTGGAATCAGAGCAGGCAGGTACACCTTCGCTTCATCTCAAAGAGTGGTGGATTTGCACCTGAGGGGGATGCCTCTCAGAGAGATCAGGCCAGATCACCCGAAACAGCATCACATCTGGCTTGCTTGTCTCAATCAAACATGCTGATGGGAGAGGAATGGCCACGTTTTCCCTCCGTAACTGAGATGTTTGAGACACTGAGAGGCGATGTCGACCCCTGAGACTGTATTAGATTGTGCCAGATATGAGGCCCTCTCCCACACTATACCTGCCCCGTCTTCTCCGACCTCCGACTGTGCCACGGGTGAGTGGGCCTTAGTGCAGCTGTGAGCCTGGTGGGTGTGGGTAGGCTTGATTCATTTCTTGACCCATTTCTCCATCCCCAGCTCAGGACCCTGCTCTTTCTCCCAAAGAGACTCCCCAGGCTAAGTCAGACTGGGGACCCCTGGAAGCCAGATCTGAGGTGAGTGGCTGTCTTTTCTTCATCTACAAAGAAGATGGTCACATTTCTTGCCAACCCTGGGTCTGCATTCAGCCACAGACCTGCGATTGGGAACCTGCTTTCCAGTCCTTAAGGAGCTTGGGATAGTGAGAGCAGTACCAGTTAGAGTCCAGATGATACCTGAGACCCTTCCAGCCAGACTCAGTCTAGAAGGTGGCTCAGCTGCCAGAAACTGCTGGCAGCAGTTTTCCTCCAAGGTCATTTTGCCTAACTCCACATGCTGGCCAGGACTGGAGAGACCTCAAGGAACGTTTGGGGAAGTTTCCCCGGGTAGATCAGGCGAGGATATATGGGAGCCCTCAAATAAGAGTGATCGTGTGGGGGTGGAGAGATGGTCCAGTGGTTAAGGACACTTGCTGTTCTTGCAGAGGACCCAGGTTTGGTCCCCAGCACCAACATGGTGGCTCACACCACCTCCAATTCCAATTACAGGGAATTCAATGCTCTCTCCTGGCCTCCTCAGACACTAGGCATGCACATTGTGCAGACATACCCACAGGTAAAACACTCATTCACAAAGAGTAAATATTTACTTTTATTTAAAAGGGTAATAGTGTAGCTGGAGAGGAGAGTTTCTCTCCAGCTCCCGCCAAGGCCGGCCAGTCCTGGAGCCCACTTATAAAATAAACACACAGATGCTTATATTATTTAAACTGCTCGGCCATTAGCTCAGGCCTACCATTGTCTAGCTCTTACTCATATACTAAGCCCATTTTTGTTAATCTATATGTTGCCACGTGTTCCGTGGCTTTACCTGTTGCCTCTACATGATGCTCCCTGAACGGCAGCTGGTGTCTCCTGCCCTCTGCCTTCCTCTCCTTTTGCTCTCTCCTCTCTGTTAGTCCCACCTATACTTCCTGCCTGGCTACTGGCCCATCAGTGTTTTATTTCTCAAACAATCATCCACAGCATAATAGGGCCAGGCACGCCTTTAATCCTTGCACTCTGGAGGCAGAGGCAGGCGGATTCAAGTCTAGCTTGGTCTACAGAGTGTGTTCCAGGACAGCCAGGGCTATGCAGAGAGACCCTGTCTTGAAAACCAAAGCAGGAAGGCAATGGTAGGAGAGCATCCCTGTGTGTATTCCTCAGAATCAGGCCTCGGCATAGTGTTTTTATGGGAAAGTCCGCAGATTTAGAGAACACGCAGGCTCAGGAACTGGCCCTGCAGCCACTAGTGGAACCAAGTAGGACGTCGATCCCCCCTTCACAGCTGTTGGACTTTATTCTCTCACTGAGACCACTCCTTCCCGTGGTATTTACAGAGGCAGAGTTGACAGGAGAATATGGGGGAGCACCAGACTGAAGGCCCTTTGGATTTTTCTTTTTTACAGTGTTGTGACTCTGTTCATCTTCCACTTTAAAAAGGTGAAATATGAGCCGGGCGGTAGTGGCGCATGCCTTTAATCCCAGCACTCGGGAGGCAGAGCCAGGCAGATCTCTGTGAGTTTGAGGCCAGCCTGGTCTACAGAGCAAGATCCAGGACAGGCACCAAAACTACACAGAGAAACCCTGTCGGAAAAAAAAAAAAAAAAAAAAAGGTGAAGTATGATTACAGACAAAATAACATCGATTTTATTGAAAGCTGTGGAACACATGGGTGGACACAGTGGTGTATGTTCAGGGATCTGAGGTGGAAGGATCTTGAGTTCAATCATAAAGAGACCCAGTTGCTCATGAATAAATGAATCCCACATGTTGTGAAATATGGCTAGCTGCTGAGATGTGTTAGACACACTCAAGATATGATAACCACATACAGCAGATCTAAAACAAATGATAAAAGGCAATTTAGGACAACTGAGAAAATTTGGAAATGAGTTATATATTTAATACCACAGTACCAAATATTAAATTTCTTGAATGTGATAATATTTCTGTGATTATATAAAGAGATAAAGGTGGGGTGAAAGGTTATGATGTTGCAGCTTACCTTCAAGTGTTTTATCTAAGAAATGTCTGCATGTGTTCTGTGTGTGTATGTAGTGTGTGTGTGTGTGTGTGTGTGTGTGTGTGTGTGTGTGTGAGGAAAGAGAGAGAGAGAGGCTACTTCAATGTGGTAGTCTACTTCTTATACAGATGTTATTGATGAAACATCACCTTGTTATATCTTGGAATGATTCGATCCTCGAATCAAAATCAACCTCCCCAGTGCATACACATGAAAGCTTACACACTGCACTAAAGTTTAGCCCAGGGCCTCACTCCTTTTTTTAATTTTAGCAAAAGATCTCACTAAGTTGCCCAGGTCGATCTCAACCTTGCTGGCCTTCTGCCTCATCTTCCCAAGCAGCTTGGATCATAGGCATATCCTGCCCTGTAGGCTGCACCCTCCCTTTTGGGGACTTTTACCTTTGACACTTTCTCACTCATGATTCAAGTTGTCTGGTCTGCGGACATCTCCCCTTGTGGGGGTCATGTGGGTGTGCATGCAGGTACACCGGAGCCTCCCTGCATGTGGAGGCCAGAGGACAACCTGAGGTGACATTCCTCAGGAGCCGTTCACCTTGTTCTTTGATACAGAGTGTCTCACTGGCCTGGAGCTCACCGGGAAGGATGGCCTCACTGGCCAGCAAGCCCCAGGCATTCACCGTCCAGTGCCGGGATAAGCATGCACCACTCAACCGGCTGTTATGTGGGTTCAGGTCTTCATGCTCACATAGCTGTATTTTAGCTAGGCTGTCCCTATGGTTCCAGAGTCTACCTTTTAACTAGAGTGTTTGGACCATTCACATCGAATGTCATTAGCAATGTGGTTGGGATTCTATTTGTAGCCTTGCTATTGCTGTCTCTACACCACGTGCCATTTTTGTTCACGCATTTCAAATACTGTTTTGATATTCCCTTGACACCTCTGGTTTTCTTTTCTTTCTCTCTTTCTTTTTTTTTTCTTGATTGGATGTCAGACATTACAAATTGCATTGGTGATTGTTGCCCTTTTTGGAATTCCTTAAATATTTCTGGGATTCCCCTGGAGTACTAAAAATATGTGACATCAGTTTGTTCCTCTAAAGGGTGAAAGTAATTTGGGGATGATGTGGTGTCAGGAATGCTGGTAGGGATTTATGAGGTGGCAGTCTAGTCGAGGGTGCCTTGGGGCATAGAATTTACTGATACATTGTTTCCTTCCTTAGAAATAATCGTTTGCAGCCTGGAGTTGAATTTTGTTGCAGTGATAAATGTTCAATAAAGTTGCTGTATTCTTTGTACCATATATTTAAGGTTTTGTTTGGTTTGATTTTTGTTTTCTGAGACAAGGTTTCTCTGTGTAATAAGCCTTGGCTTATTAATAAGTCCTGGAACTCACTTTGTAGACCAGGCTGGCCTCGAACTCACAAAAGTGCTGCGATCAAAGGCATGCAGCACCGTGCCCAGCTGTTCAAGGTATTTTTTAAAAAGGATTTATTTGGGAGCTAGCAAGATGGCTCAGAGGTTAAGAACACTGGCAGCTCTTCCAGAGGTCCTGAGTTCAATTCCTAGCACCCACATGGTGGCTCACAACCATCTTTAATGAGATCGGGCGCCCTCTTCTGGTCTGCAGGAATACATACATGCAGGCAGAACCCTGTATACATAATAAATAAATCTTTTATTAGAAAGAGGATTTCTTGTTATTTGTTGTATTGGGGGGACACACATGGAGGCCAGAGAGGCCCTCTGATTCCTTGGAGCTGGAGTTACTGGCCTTTGTGAGCCACCCAGCACGGGTGCTGGGAACTGAGTTCAAATCCTCTGAAAGAGCACTCTAGTACTGTCCCGTCTCTCCAAATCCCCTAACTTTCAAGTTTTAAGTTTGTAACACTCGGCCCTGGGAAATAAAACATTCCGCTTAAGACATGTACCACTCGGAACAGGCTGCAGGGCCATGGAATTGCCAGGGTGAGTGTCGTTCTCTGGCCCACCCCTCAGCCTTTGCACAGTGCTTTCTGCTCCTGAGGTCAGCGGCTGTTCACCAGGGGCTCTACCAGGTTCCTAGTCTTAGGCTCTCTTGGAACAATGGACACAGAAACATTCCTGCCCTAGGTGAATGAGAGTGTACGTGTCATTTCAGGAACCGGTGACTTCCAAGGATGTGGCTGTAGACTTCACCCTGGAGGAGTGGGGGTCAGCTGGACGCTCCTCAAAGGGCTCTGTATAAGGAAGTAATGCTGGAGAACTACCAGAACCTTCTTGCTCTGGGTAAGCTGGCTCCTCAAAAGCTGGATGTCTGCTGCTGCCAGCCTTCTTCCCACACCGTGTTAGGGAAGAGCCCGTTAGCACCAATGCTGGTGGATCCTGGCTTTGAGCTGTGACTGGTCCCAGAGCCAGGCCACGTAAGAGAGAGGCCTGCTGGGGAGGTAAGGTGAGGGCTAGGAGCCTTAGAGTCTATTTGCCTCAGAGCTTTTTCAGGTGACCAAGGCGGGTGCCATGTATGGACTTGAAAGTGCACACTGTGGCAGGGGTCTGCATCTGAGACTCTTCAATGATTTGGGGCCCGCAGGTCTCATGTCCCTGGTGATGGCACACACACACACACACCCCTTAAGTGCCTTGTCTCTGTTCTTGGGCTGTCCTTCGGGGTTTCTAAGCAGAGCCACAGCACATCCAGTCCTGCTGCTTTTTCCCCAGGAGCAGGGCCTCCACCCCGCCAACCAGGTGTGATCTCCCATCTGGACCGAGGCCAGGAACCCTGGGAAGAGCTCAGGAAAAGCCCAAGAGAGGTTTGTCCAGGTGAGCATGTATGCCTTCTGCACTCCCCAACCAGCCCTTCTTCTCCAGCTGTGTGCCAGAGAATAGTGTGTGGGGAATCAGCAGTGGGCAAAGCTAACCCACATCTCTGCCTCCTGACAAGGGTGAGTGACAAGGAACTGGAGCATGAGGAATAGAGTCAGGGCCTTGCTCAGTAAGCAGGTGGTGGGCAGAAGCAGGAGATGGAGGTGGGCAGACCAGGAAGGGGCGGAGCAAGGCTACATCACCAAAACCCACTCTTTGGCAGAAGGACAGCCAAGGGCAGATAGGAAGGTGGCTCCTTGAGGCAGGATCTCACTCTGGCCTTGAACTCACTGTGTGGCCCAAGCTTGCCTCAAACTCAGTGATCCTCCTGCTTCAACCTCCCGACTACTAGAATATATTATAAGCTCTCAAACATTTTCTTTTTTACTGATTTCTCTTTTAAATTTGTTTAATGAACAAGTGAATGAATTCATTTCATCTTAATTGAATAGACAGTGAACATTAACTATGTTCTCAAGCCTTGGAAGCTTGAGAAACACATTTTTGTGAAAAAGGGACCAAAAATGGTATAAACAAACAAACAAAAAACAAACAAACAAATAAATAAATTTATGTGTTCTGGGCGAGAGTGCTGTGCCCAGGTGGGAGGGTACAGAGGTCAGGTGGGCCTCTGTCTTCACAGCCCCAGTTCCCAAGCAGCCTCGGTACCGGTAGCCACAGCCTAGGCCTGGGTGTTGTTTCTGGCCGCAGCTGCTTCTGCTTTCTTTACCAAAATTACTCCCTTTTTTGGTTTTTAGAGACAGGGTTTCTCCTGGTACTCATTATCTAGACCAGACTGACCTCGAACTCACAGAGATTCTCCTGCCTCTGCCTCCCAAGTAGTGGGATTAGAGGTGTGCGCCACCATGCAAGGCCTGCTTCTTGTATCTTTTTGAGAGACACTGTTACATCTCAAACTAAACTCCTGCAGAACAGAGAGAAGGGTCTAGGTCAGAGAAAGCTGGAGCTGCTCCTGGCAGTCAGACACAGGGCGCTGTGCAGGGGTCAGTGGTAAGGAAATGGGGTTGGGGGCTCCCCTCCTCCACGGAGGATACCCCAGGAGGGAAATCCCTCAAGAGGCTTGCTGCACTTGGATGTGTTCAGCAGCTCCAGCTGTTCTGAGGACCCCTAAAGAGGGTGGGGTGGCAGGCCTCTTTCCCTTGAGACTCGGCAGATGTTTGCGTTTATGCCAGTGCAGTCTGTCGGTGGGTGTTTCCATGGCTGAATTAGCTCCTGATCCCCAGACCTCTGAGATGTGCCCTCCTCTCAGGCCCCAGGGGATTCATCGGAAGCCTGGCGGAGTCTTCAGTTGGGAGTCCCTTTGAGCAACCCTTTTTGTCACTCTGCTTTTGTGCCTTTGGACTTCGGGGTGGTTGTGATTTCTACTCCATTTCTGGTTTACCTGCATCTCCAGGTCAGCAACCCAGTCTGAGCTCCAGGGCCATGCTTATGCTCACCCACAGAAAATTCCACTTCAATCTTTTACAGAGTGGAAGGCGGAGCCTGAGGTGATGGAGGAGGGTGTTTACAAAACAGGGCTGTCTCAGAAGAGGCCAGGTCGGATGAGAGCCAGCTTGGGTAATGCCGGGACCGTGTTAGGGAGCAAGGCTACTGCCAATGGGGACAGCATAAAAGAGAGTCACGGGTCTCGGCATGCAGCGCAGAGTGCACACGGGGGAGAGGCCGTCCGCCTCTCCGCTGGCGCGCCCTTTCTCCTCCCAGCAAGGCACTCCCACAGAACACTCACCTGCGCTTACCGTCAGGACGCTTACCGTGAGGACAGCACCGGCAGCCTTGGGTGGACGCTGACACCGAGGAGAGCATGTTTGCATGCAGCCAGGGTGGGAAGGTATTCCTGGAGAGCTCGGCCCTGGCGCTGCACTGGCGCCCGCACAGCCGCGAAAAGGCCTTTAAGTGCCACCAGGGCGACAAGGCCTTCCCCTGGGGCACCAACCTCGTGGAGCACCAGCGCCGCCACACGGGCGGCGGCGGCGAGAAGCCCCTTTTCTGCGGTGAGTGTGGCAAGGCTTTCAGCTGCCACTCGTCTCTCAACGTGCACCACCGCAGCCACACGGGCGAGAGGCCCTACGAGTGTGGCGCCTGTGAGAAGGCCTTCAGCTGCAGCTCGCCGCTCGGCATGCAGCGCAGAGTGCACACGGGGGAGAGGCCGTCCGCCTGCAGCGAGTGCGGGAAGGCCTTCCACCAGCGCACCCACCTCACTCGCCACCTCCGCGTCCACACCGGCGACAGGCCCTGCAAGTGCGGGTGCGGCAAGGCCTTCAGCTGCCGCTCTTCGCTCGCCGTGCACGAGAAGATCCGCAGCGGCGACAGGCCCTTCAAGTGCGGGGAGTGCGGCAAGGCCTTTGGCTCGCACTCCTACCTCATGGTGCACCAGCGCGTCCACACGGGCAAGAAGCCCTTGACTGCAGCAGGTGCTGGAAGGCCTTCAGCTGCCACTCATCGCTCATCGTACACCAGCGTGTCCACACCGGCGAGAAGCCTTACAGATGCCCCCAGCGTGGCAAGGCCTTCAACCAGAACCACTGTCTTATCAAACACCAGAAGGTTCACTCCAGAGAGAAGGCTTCGGAGCGCAGCGAGTGCGGGGGAGGCTTTCCGCTGGAGCTCACACCCCAGAAACCTTTCACCATCCAGCTCAATAGGCGCCTGCTGAGCACCTACTCCTGGCCTAGAGGCCTGCTAGGTGCAGGGAACACCCAGGCGACTGCCACGGACTCCATAAACACCTTGGGTATAGCAAAGCTCTTGTGTGCGGTACAGCCTCCAGCCGGTAGAAACTACCCTCTGGAGAACAAACCTGTCAATCAGAGTGACACTAACAAGGTATTTCCCCAATTACCCGAGTAATTCGTCAACTCTCTAGGCTCTCAGAACCAGACTGCTGTCCCTCAAAGGCCTGGCCTTGATTCCCTCCTACTAGATAAAGTTCCCCCCTCCGTCCCCCCCTCCCCCGCCCGGAAGGGACAAGCGCAGAAGAGATCTGAAGTCATCTCAACACCGTGCCTTCCTTGGGGCCAGCGGTCACCAAGACGAGGGTTGAGGGGGACAGTGTTTCACGCAGCCTAGGCTGGTCTGTACAGAAGGCCCTTGAAGATCCTATTCAGTCCTCTTGTCTCAGCCTCTCACGTACTGAGGTGACAGGCATGTGTGAGCCACCACACCTAGTTATGCCATGCCAGGGGTTGAATCCAGGCTTCATGCATGCTAAACAAGCTCTGTCCAGCCCAGTCACTTTCCCAGCCTGCAGACTGTACCTGTCTGGTTTAGTCTTTTGAGACAGGGACTTTGGGTAGCACTGGCTGCCCTGGAGGTCACTTGGTAGACCAGCCTGCCTCTGCCTCTGGAGGCTGGGATTAAAGGTGTGTGCTACCACACCCAGCTAATAAATCTTTCTGTGAAAAGGTGGGTGGAGAGGCAGTATACAGAGGTGTAGCTCAATGGTAGAGCAAGCCAGGGAAAGAAAGTCCGGAGTTGTCTAGACCAGCTGCAAACTCCTGATCCTCCCACATGCTGGATTTCAGGTGTGCACCGCCATGCTCAGCTTTAAAAAAACAGGAACTGAAAGTGAGACGTATCTGAGCGGTAAAGAACTTGCCCGGCATGGGCTCAGGCCCAGCACTGGAGAAAAGACTGAACAGCCGGAATCTGTGGTCAGTTTGCCACTTACACTCTCATGGGCTGCCTTCTGCTGTGTTCCCCGTGAACACTGAAATTACTCTGAGTATAGTTGATCCTTTATTCATGTTGCAGGAGTGTATGTGTGTGCGCATGTGTGTGTATATGTGTATGTGTGTGTGCACATGCCTGCCATGTGTGCCCACACATTTGTGGAGGCTGGAGGTTGATGGTTGGGGGTCTTTCTCTATTGATCTCACCATTTTTTAAAATGTTTACTTGTGGACTGGAGAGACCGTTTTCCCAGAGGACACAGCACTCGCCTCAGCCTGTAGCTCCAGCTGCTGATCTCCTCTGATCTCCAAGGGCACCTCGATGCATTTGTACATATCCACACCCAGATGCACACAGACACACACACACACACACACACACACACACTAAAATAAAAAATCCTAAAATATTTGCATAGGGACAGTGTGTGCTCTGTCATTCAGGCACATGGAGGTCTGAGGACAACTTCTAGGAGTCTGTTGCTGCTGTTCTGTATAATCTACCTCCAGCATCACCCAAAGGATGCTGAAATTCAGCCGGGCTGTGGAGGTGCACATCTTTAATCCCAGCATTGGGGAAGCAGAAGCAGGCAGATACCAAGTTCCAGGACAGCCAGGCCTACAGAGTGAGTTCCAGGACAGCCAGGCCTACAGAGTGAGTTCCAGGACAGCCAGGCCTACAGAGTGAGTTCCAGGACAGCCAGGCCTACACAGAAAACACTGTCTGGAGAAACAAAACAAACAAACAAAAAGAACGGTGAAATTCTCAAAAAAAGAGAATGCTGGAATTACAGACTTGTGCCACCATGCCCAGCTTTTTACATGGGTCCTGGGGGTTGAACTCGGTTTGTGAGGCTTGCGAGGCTACTACTGCTACCCACTGGGCCAGCCCTGGTCCCCCACCTTCTTTATTTCTTTATTTTTTGAAACACAGTCTCTCATGGAACCTGGAGCTTGGCATTTGAGGAGAGAGGAGATAGGGAGGGAGGAGAGGAGGTTGCCCAGTCCCTGTGTTGATCAGGTACAAACATCTGCTGCCTGCCCTGGAAGGGGAACTATTCAAAGTTGGAAGGCCAGAGGCACTTTGTTCAGAATATACTATTCTCCGGATGTCTATGCTGGTGTTTCATGTAGGTCCTTAGGGCCACATCTTGACAACTGGGGGTCCCTTCCTCCATAACACATAGGAAGTCATATTTTACCACTGCAATGGCAAAAGATAAACATAATTTAGGCTTTATTTGTTATTCATTATTAGAACATCTATTTTTCTTTTTCTTTTTTTTCCAAGGAAGGGTTTCTCTGTGTAGCCCTGGCTGTCCTGGAACTCACTCTGTAGACCAGGCTTGCCTTGAACTCACAGAGATCCACCTGCCTCTGCCTCCTAAGTGCTGGGATTAAAGGCGTGCATTGCCATTGCCCAGCAAGATTTTTATTTTATTTTTTTAATTATTTATTTAACTTTATTTTATGTACACTAGTGTGAAGGTGTCAGATCCCCTGGAACTGGAGTTACAGACAGTTGTGAGCTGCCATGTGGGTGCTGGGAATTGAACCCAGGTCCTCTGGAAGAACACCCAGTGTTCCTAACCCCTGAGCCATCTCTGCAGCCCAAGATTTTTATTTTTAATTATGTGTATGTGTTTCTGTGCACCTGAGTGCAAGTGGCTGTGAGTACAGGCAGCTATGGAGGTCATAAGAGGGTGTTGGGTCCCCAGGAACTGGGACTGTGAACCGCCCAGTATAGATGCTGGGAACTGACCTTGGACCCTTCAGAAGAGCAGCAAGTATTCTTAACTGCTGAACTATTGCCCCAGCCTCAGATTTTTATTTATTTATTTATTTATTTATTTATTTATTTATTTATTTATTTATTTATTTAGGTTTTTCAAGACAGGGTTTCTCTGTGTAGCTTTGCGCTTTTCCTGGAACTCGCTTTGGAGACTAGGCTGGCGTTGAACTCACAGAGATCCTCCTGCCTCTGCCTCCCGAGTGTTGGGATTAAAGGCGTGTGCCACCACCTCCCGGCTAGATTTTATTTATTTATTTATTTTTATTTTTATTTTTTTTTGGTTTTTCGAGACAGGGTTTCTCTGTGTAGCTTTGCGCCTGTCCTGGAACTCACTTGGTAGCCCAGGCTGGCCTCGAACTCACAGAGATCTGCCTGCCTCTGCCTCCCGAGTGCTGGGATTAAAGGCGTGCGCCACCACCGCCCGGCCTAGATTTTATTTTTTATCATAGTCCTTTTTTTAAAAAATTTGTTTGGGAGAACGGGCCTGAGCATCCTGCCTGAGACCAACCCCGGACCCAGCTGCCCATCCTACAACTTGGAGGCGTTGGTGAGATTGCCCTGCCGATTAACCTGTTCAGCTGAGATCCATTTGGGAGAGGTTTCAGAAGCCTGCAGCCTGCAGTCTGAGGAAACAAGATTAGCTGAGGAGTTGACAAATGAGCAAAACGTGACCTGAGAACACAAAAGAAGGCGCCGCCCAGCCACCAAACCAGATCACCAGAGTCATAAGCCCACCACCCTACACCAACTGGGAACAGGTAAGCCCCCATCTCTGGACTGGCAGACCAGGTCTCTAGCCCCTAGGCCCCAGTCATTGGAGCCCCAGGGACCAGGCAGCTACCTTTCCCTGCTCCCTCACAAAAAAACCAGCCCCTGCGAACACAACAACCACTGGAGCCATAAGCCCACCCTGCACCAGTTGGGAATAACTGCTCCCTGAGACAGAACCTACTAAGACCAAGTGGACTAAGCTGCTCCCAGAGAAACAGAGCCCAACAGCACTGATTCGACCAAGAACTCCCAGTGGAGTGAGACTACCAATTGGAAAAAGAGAGGCAACCTCAGACACAGACACCGCCTGCACCGAGCCAAGGAAGAGATGAGTAGACACCAATGCAAAAATACAGGCAACAACATAAAGACCTATATGACCACATCAGAACCTAGTGATTCTACACCTGCAAGACCTGAACATACCAATGCTGAAGAAGCAGAAGAAATCAATCCTAAAAATAACTTTAAGAAGATGATAGATGTCCTCAAAGAGGAAATGAAAAACTCCCTTAAAGAGGAAATTAAAAATTCCTTTAAAGAAACAGAAGAAAAAACAAACAAAAAAATTGGAAGAAATCAAAGAAAGCCAAGAAAAAGCAATTGAACAGATGAAGGAAACAGTTCAAGATTTGAAAATTGAAATAGAGACAATAAAGAAGACATAAACTGAGGGAATGCTGGAAATAGAAAATCTGACTAAACGAACAGGAACTACAGATGCAAGCATAACCAACAGAATGAAAGAGATGGAACAGAGAATCCCTGACATTGAAGACACAATAGAGAAAATATTCGTCAGTCAAAGAAAACACTAAAGCCAAAAAAGTCGTAACACAAAACGTCCAAGAAAATTGGGACACCATGAAAAGACCAAACCTGAGAATAATAGGGATAGAAGAAGGAGAAGAATACCAACTCAAAGGGACAAAAAATATATTCAACAAAATCATAGAAGAAAACTTTTCTAACCTAAAGAAAGAAATGCCTATGAAGATACAAGAAGCTTACAGAACACCAAATAGGCTGGATGCAAACAAAAAGTCCCCTCGCCACATAATAATCAAAACACTAAACATACAGAACAAAGAAAAAATATTAAGAGCCACAAAGGAAAAAGACCAAGTAACATATAAAGGCAAACCCATCAGAAAAACACCCAACTTCTCAATAGAGACTATGAAAGCTAGAAGGTCCTGGACAAATGTTATGCAGACACTAAGAAACCACGGATGCCAACCCAGACTATTATACCCAGCAAAACTCTCAATCACCATAGATGGAGTAAACAAAATATTCCATGATAAAACCAGATTTAAACAACACCTATCCACAAATCCAGCCCTACAGAAAGCACTAGAAGGAAAAAATCCAAATCCAAATTAGACACACCCATGAAAAACCAGGCAATAGATAATCCCACACCAACAAATACCAAAGAAGGGAAACACAACACTACCACCAAAAAACAACAGTAATTAGCAATCACCAGTCATTAATATCCATCAATATCAATGGTCTCAATTCACCTATAAAAAGACACAGGCTAACAGAATGGATATGAAAACAGGATTCATCCTTCTGCTGCATACAAGAAACACACCTTAACTTCAAAGACAGACACCACCTCAGAATAAAGGGCTGGGAAAAGGCTTTCTAATCAAATGGACCTAAGAAGCAAGCTGGTGTAGCTATCCTAATATCTAATAAAATAGACTTCAAACTAAAATCAATCGAAAGAGATCAGGAAGGACATTACATATTTATCACAGGAAAAATCCACCAAGATGAAGTCTCAATTCTGAACATTTATGGCCCAAATACAAGGGCACCCACATTCATAAAAGAAACATTACTAAAGCTTAAATTGCACATCAAACCCCACACACTAGTAGTGGGAGATTTCAACACCCTACTCTCATAAATGGACAGATCTACCAGACTGAAACTTAACAGAGAAATAAAGGACCTAACAGATGTTATGACTCAAATGGACTTAATAGATATCTACAGAACATTCCACCCTAACACAAAAGAATATATTTTCTTCTCAGCACCCCACGGAACCTTCTCGAAAATTGGCCACATGCTCAGTCACAAAGCAAATTTCAACAAATACAAAAACATTGGAATAACCTCTTGTATTTTATTGGACCACCATGCCTTAAAGTTAGACTTCAACAACAACAAAAACTATAGAAAGCCTACAATCTCATGGAAACTGAATAATGCTCAACTGAATCACCAATGGGTCAAGGAAGAAATAAAGAAAGAAATTAAAGATTTCCTAGAATTCAATGAATATGAAAGTACAACATACCCAAACTTATGGGACACTGTGAAAGCAGTACTAAGAGGAAAATTCATAGCACTAAATGCACACATAAAGAAGTTGGAGAAATCAGACTAGTGACTTAACAGCCACATCTGAAAGCTCCAGAACAAAAAGAAACAAACTAACCCAGGAGTTAGTTTCCAGATGCCAGGAAATAATCAAATTGAGGGATGAAATCAATGAAATAGAAACAAAGAGAACAATATAAAGAATCAACAAAACAAAGAGTTGGTTCTTCGAAACAATCAACAAGATAGACAAACCCCTAGCCAAATTAACCAAAAGGAAGAGAGAGAGCATCCAAATCAAAATCAGAAATGAAAAGGGAAACATAACAACAGACAATGAGGAAATCCAGAGAATCATCAGGTCATACTTCAAAAACCTGTACTTCACAAAATTGGAAAATCTGAAAGAAATGGAAAATTTTCTGGATAGGTACCACATACCAAAGTTAAATCAAAACCAGATAAACTATTTAAATAGACCAATAACCCCTAAGGAAATAGAAACAGTCATTAAAAGTCTCCCAACCAAAAAAAGCCCAGGACCAGATAGTTTCAGCGCCGAATTCTACCAGATTTTCAAAGGAGCTAATTCCAATATTCTTCAAATTGTTCCACACAATAGAAACAGAAGGAGCATTACCAAACTCTTTTTATGAAGCTACAGTTACCCTGATACCCAAACCACACAAAGATGCAACAAAGAAAGAGAATTACAGACCAATCTCCCTCATGAACATTGATGCAAAAATACTCAACAAAATATTGGCAACCAAATCCAAGAACATATCAAAAAAATTATCCACTATGACCAAGTGAGCTTCATACCAGGGATGCAAGTTTGGTTCAACATACGAAAATCTGTCAATGTAAGATTTGAAACAAACTGAAAGAAAAAAACCACATGATCATCTCATTAGATGCTGAAGACGCCTTTGACAAAATCGAACACCCCTTCATAATAAAGGTCTTGGAGAGATCAGGAATACAAGGAACATTCCTAAACATAATAAAGGCAATTTACAGCAAGCCAACAGTCACCATCAAATTAAATGGAGAGAAACTCAAAGCGATTCCACTAAAATCAGGAACAAGACAAGGCTGCCCGTTCTCCCCATATTTATTCAGTATAGTACTTGAAGTTCTAGCTAGAGCAAGAAGACAACAAAAGGAGATCAAAGGGGTACAAATTGGAAAGGAAGAAGTCAAACTTTCACTATTTACAGACGATATGATAGTATACATAAGTGACCCCAAAAATTCTACCAGGGAACTCCTACAACTGATAAACTCCTTCAGTAAAGTGGCAGGATCCAAGATCAACTAAAAAAAAATCAGTAGCCCTCCTATACACAAATAATAAAAGGACTGAGAAAGAAATCAGAGAAACCTCACCCTTTACAATAGCCACAAATAATATAAAATACCTTGGGGTAACACTAACTAAACAAGTGAAGGACCTGTTTGATAAGAACTTTAAATCTCTAAAGAAAGAAATTGAAGAAGATATCAGAAAATGGAAGGATCTCCCATGCTCATGGATAGGTAGGATTAACATAGTAAAAATGGCAATCTTACCAAAAGCAATCTACAGATTCAATGCAATCCCCATCAAAATCCCAACATAATTCTTCACAGACCTGGAAAGAACAATACTCAATTTCATATGGAAAAACAAAAAACCCAGGATAGCTAAAAAAATCTTGTATAATAAAGCAACCTCTGGAGGCATCACCATCCCTGACCTCAAGCTCTACTATAGAGCTATAATAATAAAAACAGCTTGGTACTGGCATAAAAACCAACATATGGACCAATGGAATCGAATTGAAGACCCTGAAATTAATCCGCACATATGAAGACCTGATTTTTGATGAAGAAGCCAAAACTACACAATGGAAAAAAGAAAGTATCTTCAACAAATGGTGCTGGCATAACTGGATGTCAACATGTAGAAGATTACAAATAGATCCATATCTGTCACAATGCACAAAACTCAAGTCCAAGTGGATCAAAGACCTCAACATAAATCCAGTTACACTAAACTTGATAGAAGAGAAAGTAGGAAGTCTTCTTGAACGCATTGGCACAGGAGATCACTTCCTAATATAACACCAGTAGCACAGACACTAAGAGCAACAATTAATAAATGAGGCCTCTTGAAACTGAGAAGCTTTTGTAGGGCAAAGACATGGTCAATAAGACAAAATGACAGCCTACAGAATGGGAAAAGATCTTCACCAACCTCACATCTGACAGAGGGCTGATCTCCAGAATATATAAAGAACTCAAGAAACTAGACATCAAAATACTGAACAATCCAATTAAAAAATGGGCTACAGAGCTAAACAGAGAATTCTCAAAATAAGAATCTCAAATGGGCCTGGCGGTGGTGGCACACACCTTTAATCCCAGCACTCAGGAGACAGAGCCAGGTGGATCTCTGTGAGTCCAAGGCCAGCCTGGTCTACAGAGTGAGATCCAGGAGTAAGAGAGAGAGAGAGAGAGAGAGAGAGAGAGAGAGAGAGAGAGAGAGAGAGAGAGAGAGAATCTCAAATGGCTGAAAGACATTTAAGGAAATGCTCAACATCCTTAGTCATAGAGAAATGCAAATCAAGACCACTCTGAGATACCCCCTTACACCTGTCAGAATGGCTAAGATCAAAAACACTGATGACAGTCTATGTTGGAGAGGATGCGGAGCAAGGGGAACACTCCTCCACTGTTGGTGGGAGTACAAACTTGTACAACCACTGTGGAAATCAGTATGGCAGTTTCTCAGAAAATTAGGAATTGATCTACCTCAAGACCCAGCCCTACCCCTCTTGGGCATATACCCAAGGAATGCTCAATCATACCACAAAGATACATGCTCAGCTATGTTCATAGCAGCATTATTCATAATAGCCAGAACCTGGAAACAACCTACATGCCCACCAGCTGAAGAATGGATAAAGAAAATGTGGTACATATACACAATGGAGTACTACTCAGCAGAGAAAAACAATGACATCATGAAATTTGCAGGCAAATGGATGGAACTAGAAAATATCATCCCGAGTGAGGTAACCCAGACTCAGAAGGACAAACATGGCATGTACTCACTCATAAGTGGATACTAGATATAAAGCAAAGGACAATCAGACTGCAAACCACAGATCCAGGGAGGCTTACCTAGCAGGGAGGACCATAGGAAGACTGTGGCTTATAATAAATTTTGGGTTTGACCAATCACTGGGCATGCTTAAGTGAAACATTTCACTGTTAGGATAAGAATTTGTACTGTATCAAGCTGATGAAAGGATATGCTGGCTGTACTTTTAGGAGGGGAGGCTAAAATCTTTTTAGATTATGGATTAGCCTACAGAAAAATGTCTGCCGTAAATCAAACAGTGAAGGGGAAGATGAATAGGAATCTCACTTATACAACTTAAGTAAAACATAGCTCTCTGAACAGATGAAGATACGTTTCTTCTGTATCCCAGAATCTAATAAATATATATATATAATTCAGCTATTATTTGGCTTAAAAGGGCTTTTTGGGAAATGTTATTATTTTTACTATTTTCTACAGAGAAAATATTTTCCAGTTTCAGATAACTCTGGACTTTGGAATTATAACCTGTTTTTATGTTCAAAACAACAACAAGAAGACAAAAGCAGACCGAAAGAAAAGCAAACCGATGTCATTGCACTTCCCCTGCCGTCCTGCAACATGGCCAAGCCATCCTCTCTTGCCATGTTATTTCCTACTTGTAAAATATGTATTTCATCAAATTCAAGGTTTATGTGCAAAACATAATGTTCTGATTTATATACATAATACAAAAAATAGGTCACAAGAGCGATGGTCCACATGCTGCAGGAATGCAGTAAGATAGGCCCTAACCGTTAGAACACATGCTTGGGGATATATTTAGGACCTGGGAGTGGTGGGGGGGGGTGTGGGTGGGTGGGAGGGGTTTCATTCATCCTGGATTCTTGTGATGGGACCTAAATCTGATGCCAGAGGCTCTTCTCCAAGTGAAATGGAGGTCTCTCGGAGAAAGAAGCAGCTGACATGATGGCAGATACAAAGACGAAAGAGAGGAGAGCACCCATGGGGAAACACACCAGTGGCCCCCAGGACCACCAGACAGGGAACACACTCTCCTTCGGGTCTCCCAGGTGAAGGCAACCATGCCAGAATCTGGACCTCTATAGACTTAAACACTTCTTAATCTAAATCTAATAATAGAGAGTATTTCCACAACTTTGGATTAGGGACAGTCACTGTAACTATAATACAGAATGACGAAGTTTGAAGCAGCGAGTGGATTTTAGTTTATAAAAATTACTTAAGTTTACAAATAAGAAACTTCCTGAATGGTGACTGTTCCATAAAAGGAAGAAAAATGGCCGAGTGTGATGAATGGTCAGTACTGGGCTGATGGACAGTGGATGAAGGGGAGAGCATAGCTCGAGGAGGAAGGTGGCTGCCTTCAAGTCTTGTCCCCCGGGGTTGTCCCTCTTCCCTGGTGCAGGAGCAGGATCCTCGCCATCTTGCCTGGACTTTTTTGTTTGTTTGGTTGGTTGGTTGGTTTTTCGAGACAGGGTTTCTCTGTGTAGCTTTGCGCCTTTCCTGGAACTCACTTGGTAGCCCAGGCTGGCCTCGAACTCACAGAGATCCGCCTGCCTCTGCCTCCCGAGTGCTGGGATTAAAGGCGTGCGCCACCACCGCCCGGCTTGCCTGGACTTTTGATGTGTGGAAAGTGCTATCTTTCAGTCTAGCAGCTGGGGAGGGACAGATCTACTTCACAGACAGGTATGTCAGATGGTTTCTGGAAATCTCCTATGGGTTGGAATTCCTCAGGCTTCTGGAGGGAGATGAGTGCTCCGGACTCCAGACACATTCCACTGAATGCAGTTATTAGCCCCGATGACAGCGTGTCCTAAGAGGATGGTGGTCAGCTGTGCCTGCACGGCCTTTGTGAAGGGATCCCAAGTGGATTCCAGCCAAGAACTAACCTGAAGCTGCATGCAAGTGTTGCCAATCCCCAGGCCCAGCCAGGCTGCTCCGGTGTGCCATTCTCCTCTACCAAACCTAGACATGAAGGGTGACCCTGAAGTCACCACCAGCTGCACCAGTCAGAAAAACCTGGACTCAGGATTCTAGAGGTTTCTTTCTTATCACACCCCCTCTCCGTTTCATTTTCTTTAATCCAGACATGTTTTTATTTTGCCAGTACCATGCTATGATTTACAGAGTGTGAAGACGTCTTAGTCGATGTTCTATTGCTATGACGGAACACCGTGACCAAAGCAACTCTTATTAAAGAAAGCATTTAACTGGGGAAAAACAAAACAAAACAAAAAAACCCAAACAACAACAACAACAACAAAACAACCCACTCTGGGCTGTCAATCAACACCCTCATCTGATCCCAATGCTCAGACACATACATAAAAAATAGTAAATCTTTTTTTAAAGTAAAATATATATATATTTTATTTATATATAATATATATATAAATATATATAATAAATATATTTTATTTATATATAATATATATATAAGATATATATTATATTTAAAGTAAAATATATATATATATATATTATAAAGTAAAATATATATATATATAGGCCTAGTGGAAGGTCTGTGAGTCCGGGAGGTGCCCTCAAAGGGGGCATCGAAACCCTCACACCGGCTTCCTGTCCTTGCCGCTGGTACCCCACCAGCCCAGCCTCGCCTCATGTTACAGTGTTCTTCGAGCTCCCCTCGCTGGATATGCCCGTGGAAAACCTGCACCTGGGCCCCACCTCACTGCCGGTCCCAGCAGTGCAAACAACTTTCCACTAGGGCTGTGTTAAGGACACGCTCTTGTTCTGGCTCCAGATGTGGGACTTGACCACTAGATGGCACCAGAAGAATACTTCTACCTTACTAACAATGGCCTTCCAAGTGTTCCAAGAGGTCCCGTCTTTGGTCTTAAAATAACAAGGGTATCCTGCCCACACCAGGGACAGCAGTGTAATTGAAATACCAAATGCCTCTAGAATGAATGCGTTAAGCACTTTCTTCTCAAAGTGTACATAAAATCAGTAGTAAAAAGCCACTGGAAGCTGAATGTAGTGGTGTACACCTTTAATCCCAGCTCTCAGGAGGCAGAGACAAGTGTGTCTCTGTGAGTTTGAGGCCAGCCTAGTCTACACGGAGAGTTCCAGGACAGCAAGGGCTATGTAGAGAGACCCTGTCTTTCAGTTAAGAGCTCCCGCTGATCTTGCAGAGCACCTGGGTTTGATACCCAGCACCCTCATGGTAGCTCACAGCCATCAGCAACTCCAGTTCCAAGGGATCCAGTACTCTCTTCTAGCTTCTACAGGCAGCAGGCAAACACTCGTACACACAAAATAAACATTGTGAAGCCACTGGCGATGTTAAGAACATAGCTTAGCTGGTAGAGTGAACAAAGTTCAATACCCAGCATCGTATAAATCAGGCATGGTGCTGAACACTTATAATCCCAGCACTTGGGTGAAGTGTGAACCACATTAGTCTTAACAATAAAAACCCAGAGTCAGACACTGAGGGTGAAAGATCAGAGAAGCAGAGCAGTCAGCCGCCAGAGACTTCTCACCTCTATGAAATCTCAGACCAAATGGGTGATCCTATCTCAGACTGAATAGGGAAGATCCTGGCTCTATGAATCCTCAGACTGAATGGAGCGGGATCCTGTCTCCATCCACCTTATATTCCTGTCTCCACCTCCCTAGTTCTCGAATTAAAGGCTTGAGCCCCCCATGTGCTGGGATTAAAGGCATGAACTACCACTGCCCAGCTCTGTTTCTCTTTTAGACTGGATCAATCTTGTACAGTCCAGGGTGATCTTGAACTCCAGATCTTCCTGCTTCCTCCTCCCAAGTTCCGGGATTAAAAGTGTGGACCACCTGCCGGGCGGTGGTGGCGCACGCCTTTAATCCCAGCACTCGGGAGGCAGAGCCAGGCGGATCTCTGTGAGTTCGAGGCCAGCCTGGACTACCAAGTGAGTTCCAGGAAAGGCGCAAAGCTACACAGAGAAACCCTGTCTCGAAAAACCAAAAAAAAAAAAAAAAAAAAAAAAAAGTGTGGACCACCACTGCCTGGCCTCTATGGTTAACTAGTGGTTAGCTCTGCCCTCTGATCTCAGGACATAAATAAAATATGTTTCACACAGCACTTGGAGGATAGGGTATCAGAGGCTCAAGCCATCCTTAAGCTACAAAGCTTGTTCAAGGCTAGCCTGGGCTACAAGAAATGCTGTTTGAAAAAGAAAAAAAGCCCCTGGAGTGTTTCCCATGTTGCTGTGTGCATCAAGCACTTCCAGGGTCACTGTACCCATCGACACTCTGCACCCTTCCCAGCAGCCATGCAACTACAGAGAGACTTCTGTGAGTTTAGGGCCTAAGATGGTCCATGGTCCAGTGAGTCTTCACGAACATAGGGAGGCCTGGTGCCTCATCCCCAACAGCTTGCTTCTCCCTCCTCCTCACTTGCTTTTGTTGTTGCTGCTTGTTTTGGGTGATGCTGGGGACTGGCCAGGATATTGTGAATGCTACACCTCCTGCTTTTCTGGATCACAGAACTCAGATGACTTCCAGCACCATCTCAACACATCTGGGTGTATTTCAGGGGTATGCACACCCCAAGGCTTCGTTGACCATGCTGTAGATGTTTGTCTTAGTGTCTGTCCACCTATGGACTGAGTGTGCCTTCCCATGTCTTTTCTGTGTGTCTGCATATCAGGCTATGGTGTGTGTGTGTGTGTGTGTGTGTGTGTGTGTGTTGAGGTCAATGTCTTGGTATCCAGCCAGCTTTGTAGAACACACACACGTTACAGGCTGTGTCACTGTGTCTCTGTGTGTCCCGTGTGTGTGTCACTTGGTGGAGGCTGTAGACAGTGGCAGAGGAGTATCTCTAATATTTTTGTCAGATGACAGTGGTATGAATGCTACAAGTTTAGATGTCCTCTCCTGGGTATGTGTTGACATTTTGTCTAGTACAATGGTCTGTGTTATAGAGGATGCGTTAAGTGAGCGTGTTGAGTGTGGGCCTCGTGTTTCTGTGTGTGGTGGTTATGTGTGTGAGGTCAGTATTTGCCTCTTTTTCATCACATTGTGAAGTGTGTGTGTGTGTGTGTGTGTGTGTGTGTGTGTGTGTGTGTGCTGCAAAGAACTTAGTTTCCAAGTGGCATGTAGCCCATGTGATTCCTACGATATGAACGAATCCTTTCACCATGCCTGCGAGTGTATGTTGCAGGGTGTCTTGCACTCCCGTGTCTGTGGATTTGCTGTGTGCCCCCTGCCCTGTGTTTGTTTGGAGGGCTGACAGCCCTCTGCATTACTGCGGGCTGGCTGGACATGTGTGTGGCAGGTATGTGCCCCTGGCATGTATGTGCAGTCTATGTTGGACATCAGGGTCCATCTCTGTCTGGCGGATGATATGTCTAGTTGCCTCTGTGTCCCAGGGAGTTTTGGAGCCTTGATGAGTATGTTTCTGCTTCTTTGGATGCAGTCATGTGTGGGATGCATTCTGCTGTGTGTTTGTTCTGTGTTTCAGGGTTTCGATGGTTTGTGTGTGTTTTGCATTGAGTGTGTTGGTATTTCTCTGTGCATCTAGTCGCAAATGTATGTTTGCCACAAGATAAACAACTGCTGGTGTGTGTGCATGTGTGTGGTGTCTGGCACAGCCTGGCCGACCTGAGTGATGTGTGCTACATCCTGCTGGAAACCAGACGGAGCCCAGGCCCCTCTCCAGTCCCCAGATTCCTTTGTGCTCTGTGCTACAAAAAAATATTTGCGTTTTCCACGACTCATAATTTTTCCTCCTCAATCACTACCAGATGTGAGCTCTGTGGTCCCCGTCCCCATGGCAACAGAGGTTCCAGCAGTTGTGGTTCCCTTTTGTGGCGCCTGCCCTGGGAGCTGGCACTACTGCAAGCCCAGAGGGGGTGGGGAACACCGGGTGGTGAAAGACGCTTAAGGGGAACTCTCCTGGGCCGGGGAAGGGGGGGGGCTGATGGCAGGACTGGTTGATGGAAAGGACTGGTCTCTGCTCTGGGATGTGCCCACAGGGAGGCTGCTGCAAGTCAGGTTTCCTGGACAGTGAGAAGAGAGGCCCCAGGCCAGTACTGAGACATGCTTGCACTGCCCAGATCGGAAGAATCCTGACGAGGGAAAGGGAGGCCTAAAATAGAGTTGAGGAGTAAGGGAGAGCCACTGAGGCAGGATGGCTTGTTAGGGGCACAGACTGGGCAACATGGGGTCTACCAAGTGCTGCCCACTACACCGACTGTCGCCCCTTTCGCCAATGCTGAGCCTGACTGCAGCCCCGGCAGCTGATGTGGCTCGGTGCCTCGGTGGATCAGAGGCCAATCAAGCCGCAGGACCACGGCAGGAAGGGTGCCTTGCTGGCCAGAGGAAAACATCTGGCACAGAGACAGCAGGACTTCCACCCACGTGTTACCCAGCCAGGCCAGCCTGAGGCACTGTGTCCATTAGCTGCTCTGGATGCCATCTCCATTCAGGTGTGGGACCAAAACTGACCTCAAAGTGGTGGTCAAACCGGCCGGAGAACAAGGGCCCTGCCAAGGAGCGCCCCCTGAGCTGCCAGCATTGGAGACACATGAAGTGGGAAGAGATTGGCAGAATCAGATTCGGAGCTGGGCAGCAAGAGCTGGGAGAAAGTGCTGGAGAGCCGGCTCTGCAGTCGACAGCATGTCTTGCTCTTGCAGAGGACCCACATTTGATTCCCAGTACTCACATGTCAGTTCACAACCGTCTATAACTCCAGTCCCACGGGATGTTGCATCCTCTTCTGACTTCTGGGGCACCAGGCACATACATGGTACACATACATGCATGCAGGCAAAAATACTCACATACCCAAACAAATAAATGTTTTAAAATTAAAAAACAAAAGCACGGAGAAGCCACCCCTATAGTCCTGGCACTTGGGAGGCTGAGGCAGAGGTTCAAGGTCATATTGAGCTACACTGTGTGACCCTGTCTCACCAACAAAAGAAGAGAGTCTGCCCGCGGCAGGGCTGTAGGAGGAACCCGAACAGACAGCTCTCAGAAATCAAGAGGGGCAGTAGGAACCCTGGAGGAGCACAGGTCCCAGGCTCAGAAAGTCCAGTTAGGGCCTGTCGGGAGAGGTGAAGGTGCTAGAGTGGGGTCTGACCCAAAGGACTCCAGAGAAAGCCCAGCAGGCTGTCTTCTCTCTCCCCTCGTGAAGCATGTGGTAATGGGGTAGAATGGTTCCCATTAAAGGCCAGTCACCTATTGGGGCAAGCCACAGGTTCTGCGCAGTGGCACAGTGCTTTGTGAGGCCTGGCTGGAGGCCGGGCCATTGCTCCTTGCCCTCACCTGTCTCACCAGAAACAGTTCTGTTCCCTGGATCCCCATATTGCTTCCCCCCCCCCCCCCCCCCCCCCCCCCCCCCGCCGCCCGCCCCAGCTCAGATCCACCCTTCTTCTCAAGTGACAGCTCAGGACTGGAGGATTTAGCACACTTTTCACAGCATTCCTAGAGACCCACACTGGAGACTCCAAGGTTCCATTTAGCTAGAGGAGTCCAGAAGATGTCACAAACAGGTTCCATAAGAAGGGCATCTTTGTCCACAACCTCAAGCAGGAAGTAATCAGAGCACAGGAAGTGGGGAGAAGCGTTTTATTAAGAAAGCTTTGGCTTGGCCCTGCTAGGAGGAACCCATCCTGGAGGCCCCAGATGGGATGGGAGCAGCCCTGCCCAGGGCCTATAAATACATCTAAGGCCACCAGAGTCGCCCCTGGGGTTCCCACAATTGTGGGGTGGTGGGAGGCCATCAAAACCAGCTTGACAGCTGAGGGACCAGGGCTGGTGTCAGTTGAGAAGGGACAGGCCAAGGTGCGCTGAGCCCCCTGAGGGGGCAGAGACCAGCTCTCCTCCCCAGGTTCAGGTCAACCAGATACTCAGGAGCCCAGTCAATGGAAGCAGCCTCTGGCCATCTTCAAGAAAAAGACTCTACAGCCATAGGCACCAGGCCCTGGCAATTGAGAGGCAGCCAAGAGGCAAACGCGCTCGGCATCAGCCAATGACGGAATAGCCCAGCCAAGCACACTCTTGGCCAGTGAGAAGTCTGCAGGCTCTCCCAGCCATGGCCAATGAGACGCAGATTACTAGAAAAGCTCCACCACACTGCTAGTGGGAGCGAGCAGCCAGCTAAGTGTCCGGCAGGCCTGAGAGCAGATCCAACCAAGCGGCGGCGCTGGAGCCAGGGCCAATCGGACACAGCCTCGGCCGGGCCGGGCGCGGGGTGCTTGGGCCAATGAAATGCTTCGCTGCGGCCGCGGGAAACCACGCCGAGAAACGCGGTGGCTCGCGGGGCTGCGGGTCTAGGAAGCTGCGGGCGGCGCTCCCGCCCTGCTCGGCTCCCCCGCCGCCTCCCTGCTCTTCTTCCGAGGCGGCTTCTGGATGGGGGTCTTCTTCCGAGGGGTCTCGGGCGCGGATGCACCGGCCGCTGCCTTCTCGGGCGCCGTGGCCTCCGACGCCGCGGACGCGCGGGCCGTCGAGGCGGGGAGCACGGAGCGCTTGGCCTTCTGCGGCGGCGGCGGCTTCTCGCGTGGTCCCGGCGGCCCCTCGGCGCGGCCCAGGCTGCGAGTCTTGTCGCGCAGCTCGGCTGCCAGCAGAGAGGCCGCCTCGGGCGCGTTGCGCGGGGGGCCACCCGCGTCCGTGGGCTCCGAGAGACCCGGGCCGCGGCCGCGCGCTCGGGCCCGGGGCGGCGAGGGTGCGGCCGGGGCGGGGACCTCCTCGGCCGGGCCCGCGGGCTGCACCGACGTGTTGCTGGGGGTCCGTTTCCTCCCGCTAGGGCTCGGCGCAGCCATGCGGCCTGCGGGCGGCGGGGACGGTGCAGCGGTCGCGGAGCCCTGCTTGCCGTGGATCCAGGACACCTTAGGCTTGGTGGCAGGGTCGGGTGGCGGCGGTTTCCTGCGCTCGGGCGACGGAGACAGTGACAGGCCCCCAGCCTCAGCTCGGGCCCGGGCCGGCCGGGCCTCGCGCCGGGCTACACGCGCGTACAGCGCCCCCCCGGGCCCCTCCACGCTGGACGCCGAGCGCTCGCTGTCTGAGGATGCGGGGAGAGCCGCTGCCTCCTCCGCGGGCGCCGGGGTGCTCGTGGGCGCTAGGGATGGAGCGGGCACCTCCGCCAGAGCAGCAGCTTCTGGGTCTCGGTTCTCAGTAGTCGCCTCTAACAAGGGGAGGACAAGCGAGTCACAACATCCAAGAATAGCGTGGATCTAACCTCCACGCGTGACCATCCCTCCTCTGCCGAGGCCCAGCTGTGTCTGTGTGGTCCCGACATTCAGGCATGCCTGGTGCTTCGATTGCATTAAGACAAACTTAGTGGGAATCCCCAGGGTGTGGGCTGACTGCTGGGGACCGAGGGGTACTTTTTCCAGGGCTCAGGCTCCAGACCTTGTGCCCCTCCCCCACCGCATCCCGGTCTCGGGGGCCACAGTCATCGACTTTAAGAGGATTCATGCCCTTTAAGAAGTAAGGTTTTTGATGTTGAGGGGATAGTCACTTGCCGAAGGTCACCCAGTGGCACCAAGGGACAGGCCAGTTCCTTCCCACTAGGTATGTTGTTTCTGTATGCCATTCCCTATCCAGGTCCAGTCCCAGAATGACTGACTAGGAACAAGAGATCCCACCGACCCCTCCATGATTCACCCCAGCAGGACAGAGTGTTCAGCTTTGTAGCTGCAGGCCTGTGGCTGACAACTCCTAGTTCTTGGTCTCTTGGTGCCCTGATCCCCATGCCTCCACCTCCAGCATGGATAGCAAGGCCTTTCACTGCGGCAGAGGGATGCCCATGCAGGGCCACACTCACCCTCGTGGGGCACACAGTACACAGGGCCTTCGTCTGTAGTGTCAAAGGATGAGAAGGAAGCCCTGGAGGACCATGATGGAGAGGGCTGCTCCAGCCCCGAGGGCGGCTCCAGGAAACTGCAGTTGAGTGTGTTGTCTAGGTCATGATGGGCCACTGAAAAAAACGAGTGAGGCAGAGTTCCAGGGATCCTGCCTTTCCCCAGTCTGTGCCTTTAATTAGCTAAACGTGAACACAATGGTCATGACCAGCCCCTCCAGAGTCACATTAGATCCAGGTATCAAGAAACCCAGAAGGTAAAGAGAAACATGAAAGGAGCTGGGTATGGTGGTGCATGACTGTAACCCCAGCACTCAAGAGTCTGAGGAAGGAGGATCACTGTGAGCTTGAGGCTAGCCTGGGCTGCACAGCTGAGTTCCAGGACAGCCTGGCCTATAGTATTAGACCCTGTCTCAACCCCCCCCCCCAAAAAAAAATATACACACACACACAAAAAAAAAAACGCGGGCTGGAGAAATGGCTAAGAGCACTGTCTGCTCTGCAGAGGATCTGGATTCCATTCCCAGGACCCTCGTGGTAGTTCCAGAGGGTCTGATGCCCTCTTCTGGCTTCCACGGGCACCAGGAACACAAATGGTGCACACATACACGAAGGCAAAACACCTTACACATAAAATGAGTAAAAGAATTTTAAAAGATAGCTTAAACAACAGAGAAGCTGAAAAGGATGCAGGCCAAATGCAGTCAGGCAGGGAGGGAGCTGAACGAGTAGGCTAAGTGTAAGGAAAACCACAGAGACTCTGGCACATGTGGCCGGGAAAGGCCACCACGTTCTCCAACCAAGTCTGGACTCTGCCTGGTGGGACTTGGGGACCCCTGGAGCACTTCAGAGTCCACATGTGTAGGGGCAAGACAACTGCTGGGCTCAGGCTCTCCCCCAGAAGCCTCCACTTATCAAGGCTCAGCCCTGACACCTCTGCTCCTAGGAGTTCCGCTGCGAAAATGAACCAAAGCATTTTTCAGCTGTCCCCTTCACCTCCCGAGAGACTGAATTATCCCCACCAGTCTTCAGAAAGAAGTTGCCTAAAAGAAGGGGCCACCCACTTGTCTGTCATCACACTGAACATCTACTGGAGACTCTATGCCACTAGTTCCCTGAGGCTCTGAGTCTCAACTAGGGTAGAGACCTGCAGGTCAGGTGGCCTGCCACGCAATCATTTATGGATTCCCATGCCTCCCGCATACCCCCCAACATCTGCCCACACATCCAGCACTCCTTCCTTCCGCTACAGCCTTGCCCATAGCAACGTCCTCCCTTTCTTTCCCCCAGTGGCACCTTTCCACTCCCACACACATCAAAACTCGAGCCCCCCCCCCCCACGTCTACACTGAGTCTTGTACCCCTTTACACCAGTGTCTAGAAACCTCCTGCAGTGGGTTACCCCAGAGTCCCAGAGCCTACAGTCTCACCTACGACTTTGGGCAGCTTCTGTCTGCGAAGCGGGATTCGGGGCAGCTTCATGCTGATGCGGCTGAAGCTCCCGCAAAAGCGTTGAGGTGCCTTCTTCCTTCCGAGCGTGAGTTCCCTGCGAGGGCGGGGCCTGAGCGAGGGGGCAGGGCGGGACTGGGAGGGGCGGTTCACTCTCGGTGGGACAGAAAGGGGAGGGCCGGAAGAAAGAGAGGGCTGGGCCAGGGGTGGGTCTGGATTCAAGAGGCACACCCAGTCACCGAGAGCTGAGCTCTAAACCCCGCGGCGGGCGGGGGCTGGCTTGGGGCCTCACCGGCGCGCCGGGTCCTTGCCCCGGCAGGCGCAGCAGCAGCCGAGCAGCGAGAGCAGCAGGCCGAGGAGCAGAGTGAGCAGCGCGCCCGCGCCCATCACACCTTTGCGCTGATTGGTCTCTGTGGGGAGCAGCGGCTCAGCGCAGGATCACGCACCCCACTTCATTCCCTGGCCCGACGTTCTTCACCCACTCACCCAGGTGGCAGGCACCGGTGACCGGGTCGCATGATTCCTCGTGACAGCTGCAGGCCTGGGCGCAGTCCACGCCATGGAGCCCGGCCGGGCACGTTACATTACAGCTGCAAAGTTTTGGGGGTCAAGGAGGGCTCTCCAGAATGCCTCCTGCCCCAGCACGGGCCGCCACTGCCGGCTGGTCCCGGGTGCCCTAGTCAAGCCCCTACTCCGTTCTCTAGAGACTGAAACCCACCCACACCTGAGGGCGGGCACTCACTTGATAACCACAGTTAGGAAATGTATGAGCGTGCTATCTGCAGGAGGGAGTCTGGAGGATGGTTACCAGAGACTGACTATTGTGCGAGAGGAAAAGGGAGATGCCAATCTAGACCACTGACTCGCTCTACACCATATCTGTGTCACATCAGGATGCCACTCGGCCAGATTGCAGTCTGAGGGCAGCCTCCAAATCAGATACTGCCCCAAAGTACTTGCTGACACATTCCCTGGAGTACAGGACCCTGAGGTCTGACTGGAGGCCCTAGTGTGGGGTACATATACCCTATCCCTCTCCAGGTCCCCACTCACTGAGGTCCGTGAACACCAGGGCTGCAAAGGCAGCGCCCGGACTGGAAGTCACAGTGGCCGCTGCCGCAGTCAGAGCACACGAAGGCACAGTCCTCACCGTAAGTGCCGTTACTGCACTTGGTCTCGCACCTTGGTATCAAGAGAAGAGGCGTGAGCGGAAATGTAAGTCAAAAGCCACAGGCCTACAGAACCCACCATGCAGTGACTGCGTGGGAGCCAGGACTAGGGAGCCGTGTGTCTGGGCCAAAGCAGGCGCGGGCTGCTCACCGGTCGCCGATCCAGCCCGCATTGCAGCGTGTACACTTGCCAGTGACGTGGTTGCAGGAATGCCCATCGCGGCAGGGCGGGCAGCGGTGGCCACAACCCTCGCCATAGAAACCTGTGGCGCAGGGTTGGTCACATTTGGTTCCGTTCCAGCCTGGTTCGCAGGTCACACAACGGCCATCGGCTACAGTGCATGGCTGCTGGCCCTTGCACTGGCCACACCTAGGGAAGGGTCAGGAAGCTGGACCGGATGGTGCTCCGCTTCACCCCTCCGCCTTCCCGCTACCGGCCCCCAAGCTTACCGACGGCGACAGCCCAAGCCATAGAAGCCAGCGGGGCATGGCTCGCGACAATACTTGCCCCGGTAGCCCGGATCGCAGGCGCACGTGCCGTCCACCGGGTGGCACCGACCGCGGAGGCACTGGCAATAGCGATCGCAGCGTGCGCCGAACGTGTGCTCGCGACACTGGCAGCGGCCGCTCTGCTGCTCGCAGGGCGAGGAGTTGCAGGCGCACTGGTTGTTGCAGCTGCGGCCCCACCAGCCTGCGTGGCACAGGCAGGCGCCGGTCTGTGGATCGCACCTTGATGTAGCGCTGCAGTAGCACGCGCTAGCGCATTGCGCACCCCACCAGCCCGGCTCGCAGCGGCACGCGCCGCTCCGAGGGTGGCACGTGCCATGCTGGCACTGGCACGCATGCTCGCAGCGCGCACCCCAGCGGCGCGCGTGACACGTACACTGTCCGGTCACGTCCTCGCACTGTCCGTGCGGGTGGCAACTGCACCTCTCCTTGCAGTCGGGGCCCCAGAACTGGCGCGGGCACTCTGCAAGAACCAGGGGATGGTGGTGTGTGAATTGTTAGCCTGCATACACCCTACCCTCAGCTCTCCCATAGCCAGCCCCCAAAACCCACCCACCCCCAATCTGCCTCCCTGCTTAATTTCTCTAGTTTCCAGCCTAGCTGCCCAATATCCAATCCCACCTCGCCCCGCGCTCACTAGTGTCGCAGTTGGCACCGAAGTAACCATGTCGGCAGCGGCACTCGCCTGGCCGCACACACACCTCATTTTCTGAGCACGTGGAATTGCCTTCACACACCGCTGCCAACAAGAAGAGCTGAGCTGCAGCGCATGCTCTTTCCACATCCGCCCTGGACCCGCCTGCCCAGGACCCCAGAAAGCCCCACTCACCGATCCCACACTCATCCCCCAACTGCCTCCAGCCAGCGCAGCAGGTGAGCACCTGGGAACTTCAAGCAGAGGAGGGACGTCTGAGTCTGACGCCCTTCCCCCTACACTCCTTCCCCAGCCTTCAGTGTCCTGAATTGGGGAGGCGGTTGGACACCCAAGCCTGACGCCTGCTACAGTGGTGGGCAAGGGGAAGCCTATACCAAAGAGCAAGCCCCCCAAAGCTCACATCCAAGAACTGTCACCTACAAGGGCTCCTCCGTCTCAAGGGTAAGAAACAGGACACAGTGAGGCCAAGAAGGGTCTGCAGTGAATCGGAGTAGGCGTAGGGAGCCACCTGCCTCTCAGGACCCTTTGAAGGTCTAGCACTCTCAGGGCTAGGGGCCTAGCCAGATGGGTGTTAGGGACCCAAATGTGACATGACTGGGGTGACACCACTGCCAGATGGGCCCGAGGGCACCGGGATGCCCACGTGGGTCTAACACCCAGGGTGGACCACAAGCATCTGTGAGGGGAGGGATGGCGCCAAGTGTAGACCCTGCAGAGTTCCTCCAGAGGGGTCTCCTGGAGGCAGGCACCTGGGGACCTTGCTGTAGGCCAGAGGAACCACGTGTGGGAGTCAAAGTAAACAGGCCCAATGCCTTCCAGAAGTAGGGAGGCTGGAGTATCTACTTGTATTTAATGTTTTCCTCCTGTTTATTTGACCTTGCCAAGTGCATGCTGTGTCAGGGTTTCAGGGAACTCTGCTGAGGATGAAGCCCTAAGCTACACCCCAGCAGCCAAACTTCTGACTGCAGCACTTCAGGGCAGTACATCCCGGAAAGGCCTGGGAATTGAGCTTGCTGTGTGCCCTCTAAGGTAGAAGGGACAGTCACTGAAACCATAGCTTCCTAAGGTCTAGAGTTTCCCTCAGTCCTACAGAAATGTAGCATTCATTTACATTTTAGAGAAAATGAGTGTGCTTCCTCTGGGGCTTGTGGACTTAGAACAGAGCAGGGGGTGGGGGCAGGTTGAAAGAAAAGCTCCACGCTGCCTCAGACCAGTTTGGAGTAATAGTCATATGTAGATAGGCTCCAGCTGCCTCAAAAGGCCCCCTGCCCAGCCAAAGAATTCTGTTCTCCCTCAGATCAAAGTTGGGACCTGAGGGACAGGGCCCATAAAACCTTAAACTAAGGGAACAGACTTTGCATATTTTTTCACAAATATAAGTGGAAACCACAGAAAATCAAGACAGGCCTGTTTTTGCAGCCCCCATTGACCCACCCACCTTGCCCCAGGGATGCCAAGGATCCCTTCTCAGAGAGACCCAAGTCCATCAGCCCATCTCCTCTTACTTCCACCTGGTTCTAGACCAGACTCTCCAGACAGTACTCCTTCATAGTTCCTAGGTGGCCTGCTGGGAGTCCTGTCCTCCCTGGCTGGCCTAGCACCCAGTTCTGTGGTTGTGAGTGTGGTTCTTAGGGCCACACTCAGTGGTGTTTATAGGTGGGGCAGCGTAACTTGGAAAGGAGATTGCAGCAACTAGCAAAACTGCATTTTAGAGCTTTCCTCCTGCCAGATGCGGGGGTCCTGTTCTTTAAAACAAACCAACATACATTTATCTCCCCCCCCCGTGTGTGTGTGTGTGTGTGTGTGTGTGTGTGTGTGTGTGTGTGTGGTGTGTGTGTGTGTGTGTGTGTGTGTGTGAGAGAGAGAGAGAGAGAGAGAGAGAGAGAGAGAGAGAGAGAGAGAGAGAGAGAGAGAGAGAAGAGCGCATGAACCATTTTGTGCATGTGGAGGTTGAGGACAACTTGTGGAAGTCAGTTTTCTCCTTCCATCATGACGGTTCTGGCAACTGAACATCATGGCCGCACGTCCCTTTACCCACAGCTCAGCAGCCTCGGGTCCCACTCTTTAGCTAAAGAACCTGCAGCTCAGAGAAGTTAAGTTCCTTGCCTGCACAGGTCAATTTACAGTAAAGAGAGCAAGCCTTTGAGTGCAGGGGGCAACTCTCCGCAGACTCAAGCCCATCTGGCTTCACCAAGAACAAGTCCTGCAGACAGGGACAGCCTGGTGCTCCAAGCCAGTGTGTGGCGGCGCTAAGGCTGATGCTCTGGAGGCCCACTCATTAGATCTATGTCTGTCCCTGGTCACTCCCAGTTCCGACCAAGGAGGCTTCTTCGCCGACCCCTTCTCTGAGTTCGCACATGTCTGGCTCTCCACTTGCCCCCAGACATGGCTCTTCTCCAGGGAGCTCCTCCAGGCCCACCAGGTAGGAGTCATAGCATGGGATCCTCTCCAGTGTGCCCTGCTCCCGCAACACTAGACTCGTTAACGTAACTGCCCACTGGATGGCATCACAACCTGGAGAGCTCAGGAGTGTCAGAACATCCATCTCCTCTGTGCTGTGTCTCCTCCATGCTGGGAAGCTGAGACCATGCTCGCACCGGATCCACTGAGAAACAGGCCTGCTTTCTCTCCCCCAGCCTCCAGAGAGCCACCCCTCACCTAGCTAGCCCACCTGCCGCCCCCCTGCCTCGCAGCTCACGATTACCTGGCTAGGTGTCCCCTCCATGAAAAGCAGCCCCAGTCTCAGCACAAGGCACACCTCATGTGGCCTTGGCATCTCTTTGGTACGCGCCCCCACCCCCCAGCATCTGCAGGGCTTCCAAGGAACTTTCTAGAAAGGGGAGGGGTATAGGGTGAGCTATGCCTCAAATTCCCTCCTTCTCTCCTGTAGGCCTGTGCTCATCATGGCGGGTCTGTTCGATCATGCTAAAGGAAACGACACTCGCAACTCAGTACCCACTTGCTAGACAAGGCACTGGTCTCCGCTCCAGAGTCCTTGTACTAACAGGCCCAGCAAGCCGCCGTGGGTGCACAGCATGATGAGCTCGCACCTCTCCCTCCTGGACCTCATTCACTATAACCACAAGGATGGCCCAGACCTGGGTGGGCACAGTCCAGAGACCGTTCTTCCCACAAACACCCCCAACACACAGTCACGGCAACCTACCCGCACCTCCAGCACCAGGAGCTGAGGTCCATTTAACCCTTTTTTACAGAGATGGAAACAGACCCAGAAAATCCAAGTATTTGTTCAGATCCAGACAGCCGGGGCAGTCTGCCGCCAGGGTACGAGAGCAAATGCATCCCGGCTGTGGGTTACAGAGACAGCCCACCTCCTCCGAGGTCGGCCGGCGGGACTATTGGAGGCCAAGGGCTCCCCAACTCCAGCTTGACCCACCACCCTAGCCCTATCCCTCGGCCAGCCCGTCGGAGGAGGAGAAGGCCTGGTGTGGGCTGACGGCCCTCCCCAGGCACCGCCCCGCCTGCCTCTGCCGCTGCATTCCTGGGGCCGGGGAGGCCCGGGACGAGGCGGCGGCGGCGATGCGAAGCAGATGGCTAGCCAGGCGGGCCCCCGCCTCTGAGGCGGGGCTCACGGCCGGGAGTGGTCTGCGGCGTCTCGACTCGATTTCGGAAACCGCGCGGTCAGCTAGCGGCCCCTTGTCTACTTGGACCCTCCGAAACCCTGGCTGACGGTCCGTACCCCCGGGGGCCTTAGATCCAGAGCGCCCCCGGGGACCCCAGCCTGGAGTGCCAAAACAGTCTCCCCAGCACCCACAGAGGCGCCCCACCGCGGGTTCCTCGCCTCTGTGCAGAGATGACTTGAGTGCGTCGTGGATCGGGCCAGTAGACAGGTCCTCGGTTTCTGCGCCTACTCTGCGTCGCTCTTCACCCTCCGCGCAGGCTCCGGGCTCCTCTGCCTTCTGCCTGGGCCTGTCCCACACGGGCTTCCCCAGCAAGATCCGCTCAGATACCCACCTCCAGGCACCCAGTGTCCGCCCCTAGGAGCCGACAGGGGTTCCCACGTCCTCCCATCACGCGTCCATCATTGTCCTCACCACTCCGGTTTCTGGTCCAACGTGAGCGCTGGCTTTTCCGTGCTCACTTCCACCACCATCCTCCTCCCACCCTGCGCCCAATAACCAAGACAAATCCGTCCTTCCCCAGTGCCCAGCTCGCCCGAGGGTTGCTTCTTCACCCTTCTCGCCCCCACTCTAGGCTCAAGCCACTGGCTCCTGGAGCCTGTGCACATGCTATTCCTTCCCTCGGAATGCCCTTCCTTGGCTTCGAGAGTAGCTCTTTTCTGGTCTTTCCTGACATTTTTGGACACCACACAGTACCACTTCTGGGGGCCCACAGCTCTCTGTTATCCCCCCAGGTGATTTCTGGTCCAGTCGGCCCTCCGAAGCACCCCGGGGGCCCAGACTCGGCCTGGAACTGAGCCCAAGTCGCGCAGGAGGCCCCAGGGGCTCGTGCGACCGACCAGTTTAGCGAGGTCCTGGATACCCCGGACCGCAATGGGGCGCCGCTACCCCCAGCCCGCTTCGCGCCCCACGCCTCGGACAGGCCCAGCTCCTACCCGGGCGCGCGGCACACGTTGCGGCCTCGCGGGTTCAACTCCTGGGGCGCCGCGAGACCCGGCAGCAGCCAGAGCAGCAGCAGCAGCAGCGGCGGCGGCCCTCGGGCTCCCTGGCACCGCGCCGGCCCGGCCCCCCGGGACCCTGCGCCCTCCATGAGGCGCGGGGCAGGCGCGGGTGGGCGCGGGCGCGGGTGCGGCCGCGGCGAGGGCGGCCGGAAGCGGAGTGCGAGGCCGGGCGGGGGGCGGCAGGAGGGGCGCCGGGCCGGGCAGGAAATTCCACATCGGCTCCCTGATCCTGGGCCAGCGCGGCCGGCCAGGCGGCAGCGCCCGCCCCGCGCGCCAGACCCCACCCTCCGGCCGCGCCTCCGCCCCTCTGCTCGGCCCCCGCCCCCACCTGGCCACGCACGAACTCCGGGGCGAACTTGGTGGAGGCCCGCGCAGAGCTGCGAGAGCCCACGAAGGAGTCCTGGTCCGCACCTTCCTCCTCTCTTGCCAGACAGCTCTGGAGCCGCCAGGCCCGGGAGGGAAGGGGCCCCAGCAAAGGCCCTGGGTCACACACCGGCCAAGAACCCCCAGTTGTCCTGTGGTGTGCGATCAGCATCTCCTGCACCGTGCAAGAGACGACTAAGCAAGATGTAGGCAAAGACCTGTGGAAATGAACTGGAGGCCTAGAGAAAGGAGCTCAAGGCAGGAAATACTTACTGGAGGTGGGAGCAGAAGGAACCAGCCAAGGTCTCTGATATGATGTGGAGGTAAAGACAGGGAAAGGGACATCGGAGGTGGAAACTGAAACTCGGAACCCCAGTTAAGTGGTAGAGAGGGACTAGGGTGCCCAGAGGAACTGGGGTGCCCAGGGCATGAATTCAGCTCAAGAAGGTTACTGGCTCCCAAAAGGGAAAAGTCCCCAAGGTGGAGTCAAGATTGATTGGAGACCCCTATTACATCAGGACAAGCAGGGCCACAGGGAAGCTACCAAGTAGTCTGATCTGTCTCTACCGAATCTGCTTTTCACTTTGGTTCCTGTGTACCTCACTCCCTAAACATCTACCAGTGAGCTGTCAGGTAAGGGAGTCTTCCGAGACTTGTCAGTTTCCTTCACCAGGAACCTCCAGTGACCTTGGTATGACATCAGCATGCCTGTCAAAGGAGATGCAGAATCAGTGACCATCCTAGCGTCAACCTGGCCATGACTAACGATATCCTTCTCCCAAGTCTCTACATAAGCCTAGGATGGAGGCCTAGGGCAGGAGTGAAGCTCTGCTGTGATCACTACCTTGAATCACTGGCTTCACCCAGGGACAGCCAAACACAATACTTATGGTTACCACAGCCCAGGTCAGAGAGAGGGTTGGAGCTGTATAGGTCCAGAAAAGCAAGAGAGCTCAGGAGGTAGGGCTGTGCCCGAGACTCCAGGCAGGCTCCCTTTGGCAGCCAGGTCCCACCAAGGAGGAGTTTGTTTCTGACTTGAGGGGAAAATTAGACGACTAATTTCCTTGCTACCTCTTGGGTAGCAAGCAGAAGACCCCGTATCAGGGGCAGGTGGTGTAGAGAGGGAGCGTGAAGGACTGAGTTAGAACTGGAGCAACAGACAGGCCCAAGGCCATAGTCATTAGCAGGCTGGGGGAGGGGCTGGGACCTCAGGTCTCTTCTCAGCCCTCAGCTTAGCTGAGGTGCAGGGGGGAGGTGAGGTGGGTAAAAGGAAGTCTTCCCATGTGGTCACAAATGCAAACACTTCTCACCACAGGTAAATAAGCCAACCACTTCTGGGAAGCTAAGCTTGAGCACAGCCCTGCCCTCAGCTGTGCCCTCCCCAAGGAGGCTCCCACAGCTGCCAGCAGCAGAGGGTCCTGTGGTTGCAGCCTTCACCCCAGACTTTATAGGTACTGACCTTCCTGGACCTGAGGGGATGCCCCAGCTGGGCCAAGTTCCCATGGCATCAACTTCCATGTCTGTGAAGGCACAAGCCTCCTGAAACCCTCCTTACACGAGCTCCCCAGTATCACCCATGTAGCCCACTTATCCGTCTTCCTAAGCCAGGGTGGGCTCCTGCCCGGGTACCTGGCGCACACTGCAGCCTTGTAGGTCCAACTCTTGAGACGGCAGTGGATGGTGACTTTGGATGTTGTCCTACTTTTCCTATTGCTGTGACAAAATATGTCGACAGAAGCCACGTAAAGCCAAGCTTAGCTGATGGTGGTGGCACACCTTTAATCCCAGCACTCGGGAGACAGGACCTTCATGAGTTTGAGGCCAGCCTGTTCTACCTACACAGCAAGTTCTAATAAACCCAGGGCTACAGAGAGATCTTATCTCAAAAAATAAATAAAAATATTTTAAAAAAGAAAAAGGTAAAGAGGTTCAGTTTGAGGTTGGGAGTAGTGACACTGGGCACTGGAGGACATCAGAGACTTCATACCCTCCTGTGGTTGCAGGCCTGAGAGTACAGAACGGACAGAGCCAGAATACATGACCAGAAAAACCTGTACGACCTCAGAGGGCTCCCCCTACCCTTTGGCCAACCCTTCGGTAAACCTTGGCCACATTTGGCTTGGGTGACAACAGTGTTAGCAGACTGGTACACAAAGTACTCTGAGACCTGCAAAACAGTGTTCCCTACTTGGAACTGGGGAGATGACACTGGAGGATGTGGCCATCTGCCCTTGAAAGAAGTGATTCTTCAGGCAGCTGTCAACATTTGGGGGTTTTTCACCCTGAGGAATTTGTGTAATACCATGTTTCCCAGGGGCCCAAGATCCTAAAACAGTGAGGTTCCAGATGAAGCTTGCTGGTAGATATCAACTCCAAGCCTCCAATCCACTGCCTTCAGGGATCCAGAGTGACCAACTACCCTTTCTCAGCCCATCCCTCCATCACACCACCCCTTTGTATTCTCCCCTTCCTTTAAAGGGCACCAGTGGAAAGATTGGGTGTTCCTCTGCCCAGCTGTCCATTCCTAGCAGGAGGCCTATGTCCTGTGATAGGAATCTGCAGTTGAAGACCTTGTAGCAAACAGCAGGGAAGGTGTTCTGGAAGCAAGGTTGATGTTTGGACCCTGAGTCCATCCATGTTGGGCATAGGCCATGCCAGACAGCTCCCAAAGGGTAGGGGGATGCTAGTAAAGGTGACTAGAGATCTCACCTGCTGTGTTAATGTAGCCCCCAAGATGATTACCCAAGGGTCATCTGACAAACTTCTGGAAGTCAGGAGGTGGGAAGAAGTCCTATTATAGGCACCCACAATTGGGTCTGTGCCTTTGGTCCACCCCTCCTCTTGTACCTTAGATCTATTTCCTGACACAGACCAGAACATTACTGCCCTGTCCCACACCGCCTTCCCATTTTCATGAATGGATCATATTCTAGGCAAGTGCTCCAGCACTGAGTGACACCCCAGCCCTCAGACTTTCTACCTTAAGACATCTAGTGAAGTCAATCACCCTGGGCTCTCCAAGGAAGATGGGACTAGGTTACTCCTTGGGCACCATAGCCAGAGTCTACATCAGCCAGTGGCATGCTGCCCAGGGACTAGAGTGGATATAGGGCAGCAGGAGCTGGTGAGTGACAGGGCAGACATTCTAGATGTCCTGACCGGAAGAAAAAAAGCTATTTGCCACCTCAGTAGGCAGGTCCTGGTCTCTGTGACCAATATCCTTTCAGCTTGGGGAGCTTATCAAATGTCTGGAGCAGGGTAGTGACCTCGTGGTGCCATTTGGAATAGAGCAGGGCCTCAGTTCCCATGGCAAGCCCATCCCCCAGGGCAGCTGACTTGAAAACTGTGCCTCCCTGGATGCCACTCAGAGAGGCACTGACTGGAGAGGAAAGAAATCCAGACTGTGGCCACAGAAGACACACCACCTTTTGCAGAATGTTTTATTTCATTTTTCGACAATACTGAGTCAGAAACACACACAGCTACAGGGTCCTTATCCTTAGGATCAGTTCCAGGTATATGGTTTCTTGTGTCCCTTGAGAGCTCTCCAGCTGCTCAAGGTCCTGGCTGCAGCTGGAGCTGCTCACCAGACCATGTGGTTCACAGAAAGAAAGGAGCCATGAGCTTTGGCCACAGCCAGGAAAGCTGCTAGCCCCCAGGACCTCTTGCAGGAAGGACCTTACTTAACCCATCAGGGACCAGACTAAGGGGAAGAAGAGGCCAAATAGAGATACCAGCCCTTCCGAGTTCACAGAGGATGGGCCTGATCACCCCCTCAGATGATAGCAGCCTTTCTGTAGCACTTTTCTTTGTAATATAATTCACAGCTATAGAGTTTGCAAATGTTGGCAGCAGGCTGGTCGAAGAAACAAGAACGGAAAAGGGCAGCTGGTGAACCAGGAGGGCTTGGGAAGGGCCCTACCCTGGAGCCTGGTATGTAACCCAGGCCCTATGGCCTTCACCGCCCCGGTTACCCCCTCCCAAACACCAGGCATGAGAGCCCTAGTCCTCACTAGAGTTGTCAAACTCCTCCCAGTCCGACACACTCATCACTTCAGAGGCAAAGTCTGCATCTGCCTGGCTACGGTTGGGGGTCCCTCGGGGTGGCTCACAGAGCAGGGAGCGGGGCAGAGTGAGCACACAGGCTGCAAGGCCTGAGATGGAATTGTTCAGCTGGGGCCCTTCTTCCCAGCAGTCTTTCTCCATGTCGTAGATGTGCACGTAGCCCATGCGGGTGCCTCGGTTGTGAGAGCGGCCCCCCAGCACATATATCCTGTTGTCCAGTACAGCAATACCAGGCTCACCATGCCCAGCTGGGAGTGGGCAGACTGTTGACCACTGCCGAGATGTGCAGCTGTAGCAAGCCACCTGCAAAGCCAAGGTCAAGGTCAACACAGGCAGCTTCTGAGACAGGCTTCCAGCCACCCCAGGTCACTTTGTCACCTGCTCCTCCTAGCCTCACTCAGCCATAGGCCTCCCCAGCCTTCAGCTAAGAGTGCACGAGTCTCCCTCTCAGAGTCTCCATGTCCAGTCCTGCTTCTCTCTCGTTCCCATGGACCCCACCGAACACCTTCCTCCTTACAGCACCCACTCATACTCATGAGCGCATGTGGAAGCAGTCACTTGCTGACCGATAATGACCACCCACCTTCTTTTCATAAACAGCCAAGGCAGTAAAAAAGACTTGGAAAAAAAAACCCACTCAATCCACTAGTAATCCAAGAACTATAATACCAAAAACGTCACCAGGTAACCAGCAACCATGGAAGAAAGGAAATCATAAAACTCAATGCTGGTGAAAGTGTGGCAAAGCTGGTGTGTACCTGTCTCACATGTCAGGAAGGAAATTTAGTCGTATGTATTAAGAGACATTTAAATCTCTTCTTCAAGCCGGGCAGTCATGACACATGCTTTTAATCCCGGTGGAGGCAGAGGCAGGCAGCTCCCTTTGAGTTCTAGGCCAGCCTGGTCTATACAGCAAGTTGGGATGCATATCCAGACCCTGTTTTATACACAAACAAATAAATAAATACAGCCATGCAGTCCTGGCTAGCTGGACTCTGGTGTGTGGATGACACAGATCTGGGACTTGTGGCAATTCTCTTACTTTGCTACTAAGTGCTGGGGTTACAGGCCTGGGTAACAATGGCTCAAAAAAAATTTTTTTTTTTTTTTAAGATTTATTTATTTGTGCTGGAGAGGTGGCTCAGTGGTTTAAGAGCACTGACTGCTCTTCCAGAGGACCTCGGTTCAATTCCGAGCACCCACATGGCAGCTCACAACTGTCTGTAACTCAGTTCCAGGGGACTTGACACCTTCACACCAATGTACATAAAATAAAAGTAAATAAAATTTAAATAAATTTTATTTATTTTATGTATGAGTGCTCTATCTGCATACATGCCTTTATGCCAGAAGAAGGCATAGACGGTTATGAGCCACCATGTGGTTGCTGGGAATTGAACTCAGGACCTCTGAAGAACAGCCAGTGCTCTTAACCTCTGAGTCATCTCTCTAGCCCCATGGCTCAAAATCTTATCTGCTTCACTAAGCAATCAAATTGGGGTTTTGGGTATAAAAATAGACAAAATAATGCCTTCTCACCCCAGGATGTCCACATCCTAATCTTTAGAACCTATGAATGTATTATGTTACATAGCAAAACTAACTTTATAGATGTGATAAAGGGTTGTGAGTGGCTTTTGGGGGGGTGTGTTCTGGGTAGACCCGTCGACATACAGTTTTTTGTTTTGTTTTATTTTGGAGACAGGATCTAGATACATCACACTCTCTAGCCTATAACTCTCTATGTAGAGCAGAGTGACTTCAAACTTGCAGAGTCAGTTCAGGAGTGAGCCACTGTGGCCAGTCTGGAGATAGCTCTGGCTTAAGGATTCACTTAAAAATTTTCAGCTTTATATTGCTGTAAACTTGGCAAAAACCATGGTTCATGGTTGGACTTGGCCTTTTCATGAGCTCGTTAACCCAGTCTAATTCTTGTGTGATAATGGGTGAGAGGGAGCGCTGCAGCCCATGTCAGGTACTCCATCTTGACGGAAACAACTGAGCTCCCACAGCACCCGTTGCTAAGTGATGACAGCCTGTAGGTCGGGGGCTAAATGTGTTTGTATGCGTGTGGAGGCCAGAGGCCAACCTCCTAGGACACTCCTCAGAAGTTACCCATCTTGCTTTTTGAGACAGGATCTCTCATCGAGACCTGGACTCAACAATCAGGTTGGCCAGCAAGCTCCAGAGAGCTGCCTGTCTTCAAGTGCCAGCACTGCGGTCACAAGCAGGCACCCCCAGGCCAGTGTGGATATGGTGTGGCAGAGACGAACTCTGGTCCTCATGCTGGTACGGAGAGCACTTTATGGACTGAGCGGTTTTCCCAGCCTGGTTCAATGTATATCGGAGCTAGAGTGGCTCGTTATAAGGCTGTAGATATGCTGCCCAGCTACCGGAGTCGGGGCGCGCAGCAGCTATGAAGCTGGCCCACTGCACAGGCTTGTATTTCCAGCTAAAGAATGAGGCAAGACTGCCAAGTTAAGAGTTCTGACAGCTACAAAGTGAGTTCAAGGCCAGCTTGGGCAACTTACCTCAAAATAAAAAGTAAAAAGATGTTTGTAGATTAACTCTGTGGTAGAGGGTTTCTCTAGCACATGTGAGATCTTGGGTTTAATTAATTTCCCAATGTATACACACACACACACACACACACACACACACACACACACACACACTCTAAATTGGAGAATGCTGGGGACAAATGCTGGTGAGAAAAGCACATTTTGTTTAATTTCATTTTAATGTGTAGCCCAGGTTGATCTCAAACTTGCAATCCTCCAGCCTCAGACTGGAGTGCTGAGGTTACAGGAATGGACTACCACACTTGGCTTGGGATGCTCTTTGACTATGAATGGCTAGAAGCAAATCACAGCCTGAAAGCGAACAGCACAAGCAGAAGGGATGAGTGCTTCTCATTCCTCTCTAGTCTTTGTTAGAGGGTCTACAATGTGGGTATGTTAACTTTTTTTTTTTTTTGAGACAGGGTTTCTCTGTGTAGCCCTGGCTATCCTGGAACTTGCTCTGTAGACCAGGCTAGCCTTGAACTCAGAGATCTGCCTGCCTCTGCCTCCCAAGTACTGGGACTAAAGGTGTGTGCCACCACACCCGGCATGGGTATGTTAACTTTTTGATGAAAACATAATAACTGAAGGCACAAGTGAAACTACTATGGAGGTCATGTGTATGCATTATATAGAATGCGCAGCATTTGGTATAAGCCTTCGTGTAAGCGTGGGCTTGGAGCGATATGCTGGCATGGCTTCAACAAGTCTACCACATGTGCCCTTCCAGTGAAGGATGTACACAGCAGGGAGGCTACAGGGGAACTCCCTGGACCTCCTGCTCAATTCTGAAGTCAGCATCCTGGGCCAGCTCACCTGGTGCACATCCCTCCTGTAGCCAGCATCATTGTTGCTGCCTCCAATCACAAACAGCTTGTCGAGGAGGGCAGCCATGCCATGCCAGGCACGTCGCACAGGCCCGTCAGCCAGAGTATGCCATGTGTTGCTTCCTGGGTCGTAGCAGTGCGTCTCTTTCAGGTAGTCCTCTCCTCTGCGACCACAGGTGATGTACATCTTCCCCTGCAGTGTGGTGCCTGCATGGGCATATACCTGTGTGGAGCCACCAAGAGAGCCAGGAAAGGCAGGGAATGGGCAAGAAGGCAGTGAGGAAGGTGGCCAGTGCAGCTGCCTCCACCGCTCTGCACCTGCCTGATAACACACCAGTCAAGGTTTCACCACATCTGATGGACCCTCACATACTGAGGAGAATGCACCCCGGATTCTATCTGGATATACTGACCTACTTGTTGACCCCTAACTTCTTTCCAAGAGGGTAGGTTATCTACAGACACAGAGATTAAATATAATCTTTGTGTTTCCTTGTCTCTAAAGGAAACATCTGGATGGGGAACAAGAAAACCAAGGCCTTGGGGCTGGAGAGATGGCTCGGGGCTGGAGAGATGGCTCAGAGGTTAAGAGCACTGACTGCTCTTCCAGAGGTCCTGAGTTCAATTCCCAGTCACCACATGGTGGCTCACAACCATCTGTAATGAGATCTGGTGCCCTCTTCTGGCCTGCAGTCATATGTGCTGTATACATAATAAATAAATAAATCTTTAAAAAAAAAAAAAAAGAAAAGAAAAAAGAAAAGAAAACCAAGGCCCACTTTCCCAGTTGCCAGAGAAGCACACCGGCAGCATGGACCTGCCCTTGGTGGCTTCACCTTCCACCAGCCAACCTTTCCAGATGTGTCTGCAGATAGTTCCCTCCCACAGGAAGTGGGCTGCAGGGAAGAAAAGAAAAAGACTGAGATGAAGCATCAGATATAGCAGGCTCTCCATATCCATGGGTTCACATCTCTGGATTCAACCAAACAAGGATGAGAAATACTCAGGTCAATACACTGCATCTGTACTGAAAATGTACAGAGGTTCAGTCCTCCGTATACAACAATTCATTTATTCATATTGTACCATGTGTTATAAGCCATACAGGGGTGACTTACTAAAGCACAGACTTGCAGATGTGTAGGGGATTGAACACATGGGCTTGCAAATGAAGGCTAATGTCCTACCACTGAGCTATACCACCAGCCTTCTACTTACCTTTTTATTTTTGAGACAAGGTCTCATGTATCCCAGGTTGGCCTAGAGCTGCTATGTAGCCAAGGATGACCCTGAGCCTCTGATCTCTCTACCTCCACCTTCCAATGCTAGGTAGGATTACAGGTGTATGCATGATACCAGGTTGATTGGGTGCTGAGGGTTGGACTCAGGGCTTCGTGCACGTTAGCCAAGCACTCTGCCAACTACGCCACATTCCCATCCCTTGTATTTCTTTTTTTTGGGGGGGGGTGCGGCGCGGGGGTGATTTTTGAGACAGAGTCTCACTGTATATGTAGTTCTGGCTGTCTTGGAACGTAATCTATAGACCAGGCTGGCCTCGAACTCACAAAGATCTGTCTGCCTTTACCTCCTGAGATCTGGGATTAAAAGCATGCGCCACCACACCCAGCAACCCCTACATTTTTTTTTTTTACTTTCAGAAAGGGTCTGGCTTTATACTCTGTAGCCCAGGCTGGCCTTGAACTTTTCTTTCCTCTTCCTGCCTCTGCCTCCCAAGCATATAGAACTAGGCTTGTGCCAGAGCAGGCTTGGATGTGTAGGTTTTACACAAATACTGTTACGACACTTTACCCAAGGGACTTCAGCCTCACGGACTTGCCTATCCTAGGAGGGTCCTGACACTAACCCAGTTGGGATCATGAAAGACAACTATACAAAGAACACTCCCACGTCAGTGATGCTGTGTGTGCTAAGGAAGGGAAGCACACCAATGCTCTTGACACTAGCCTGCAATGCTCAAGAATTTTCCACCCTAGTCTGGCAGCTGTGTCCCTGACCCACCCACCCAACCACACGTGTCCTCACTGGCCCCTCACACCCAAGGGCCAACAGAAGGCTCTGACTGTGTGGGGAGAAAGGAGCTCTGCAGGGTGCTGGAGATTCCAGGACTGTGTACAGGACTGGTTACTAAAGGCCACACAGTAGCACAAGAAGCTGGAGAGGTACACACAGCAGCAGGCAGAGCATCCATGAGAGCTTAGATCTTCCATCAAAGGCAGCAGGCTGGGAGGTTCCTGCACCCAGTTAGGGATCTGGAGATCAGAGGCCCCTGCTCCTTTCTAGCAGTTTCTCTAAATGGTGAGTGAGAGTTTGCACAATAGTGCTACAACATCCTGGTCAGGTCATCCAGCATACTCCTGTCACCATTAGCATCCTCTAGGTGCTCTCTTAGAGTGTGAGTCAAAATAGACATGCTTAGTCAAAACCACACAGAATGGAGTGGAGAGACCTTACAGGAAAGGTCCTCATGCATGTATGTTGACAATAAGATCCATTATGAGGACTCTCTAAAACCAAAAACTCCAGAAGTTATTCCTACACAGAGACCTCTCCGGGCTGGACAGATGGCTCAGCAGTTAAGAGCAATGGCTGCTCTTCCAGGGGACCCAGGTTCAATTCCCAGCACCCACATGGCAGCTCACAATTGTCTGTAACTCCAGGATCCAACACCCTCATACAAATATACATACAGACAAAACACCAATAAAATAAAAATTAATAAAATAAAAATTTTAAAAAAAGACCTCTCCAGCCACAGTCACAACTCTTACAATGAGCCTGAAGTCAAAGGAGTTAATTCTCAACAGCTCCCATGTATCTTTATCTTTATCATCATACTGTGTGTGTGTGTGTGTGTGTGTGTGTGTGTGTGTGTGTGTGTGTGTGTGTGAGCACACACAAGTCAGCTCTCTTCCTCTGTGAGATCCAGGGATAAAACTCAAGTTGTCGGGCTTACATGGCAAGCATCTTTATTCACTGAGCAAACTTGCCAGCTCTGGACTGTCTTTAAAGACCTCCCCTTGCCTACTCCCTTTGGACACACCTGTCTATGGTCCACTACAGCACATGTATCCTAGGTCACAATGCCTTGCTGTTCCTGAACAAACATGTTCCTGAACAAACAGCTGGCTTTGGAGCATTGGTCTCTGTTGGTCAGTTTAAGTCGACAGTAGTCACAACCACTTCTCTCCTGGCCCAAATCCCTGTACCTGGTACCCGACAACCACCACTCTCTTCCCCATTTCTACAATAGTGTCTTTTCAAGAACAACATACAAATAAGATAGAACAGGTGTGGTCTTGTTTTAAAATAGGGTCTCTCTACCATGGAACTTTCTGTGTGGCCAAGGCTATCCTGAACTCACTATATAGACCAGGCTGACCTCAAACTCAAAAAGATCTGACGTAGCTGGGCAGAGAGAGGAAGTAAGATGGCAGGGCACAGTAAGGTATGTAAGGCGTGAGTATACAGGAAGTAGCTCTCTTGGGCTGAGGATTTCCTAGCGATAGGAACTTGTGGCTGGCTTGTTTTATTCCTCTGAGCTTTCAGCTTTCACCCCAATATCTGGCTCTGGGTTTTTTTTTTTTAAAAGATTTATTTTATTTATTATGTATACAGTGCTCTGCCTGCATGTGTCTTTGCAGGCCAGAAGAGGGCACCAGATCTCATTACAGATGGTTGTGAGCCACCATGTGGTTGCTGGGAATTGAACTCAGGACCTCTGGAAGAGCAGCCAGTGCTCTTAACCACTGAGCCATCTCCCCAGCCCGGGTTTTTTTTTTTTTTTTTTATTAATGACCATTTAGCAATTCGTGTTACATCTGGCGCCCAATGTCTGTGGCACGAATTCACAAAAAAGCTGCTTGCCTGGGGGCTCAGGCCCAAGTTGCACGAGGCCAGAGTCTCCACCCTACGTGGGCTGGAGTCTCTTTGGCTTTTTCTCTCCTGGTGGGTTGTGGGCTCTCTCTGGATCCCCATCTCAGGCTGCTACCACACTAGGTAGCTGCCTTGAAACTCCCTCAGGCTTCTACTGTTCTATGCAGTCAGCAGAGTTGGTGAGTCAATTAAGATATCTTAAAGGGAGAAACTAGTTAAAAGAGAAATTTTTTTCCCACATTAAGAAAATGGGAAACATTTTTACAATGGAGGGAATTTATTCTTTGTTTGATAACATATTAGGTGGTCTGAAAATGGAACAATTAAATGAGAGAATAATTAATGTTGATGAGATTTACATAATGTAAACTATGAATATTATTTGTTTGATCATTTTTGTTTTATCATTAAAAAGGTTAGTTAATATGAGTGTCAAGATGAAAGTTTTAGAAAAACTTGTTAAAACAGATCATAGAGATATTCAGACCCAGACAGAAGAATTTAAAGGAGAACCTGTCTCAGCATTGCATTATAAGGTTACAGAGGATGAGCCTAAGGCTTTCAAACAGTCAACCTTCATCTATCCAGTAATCATACAGGAACTGCCAAATGCTCCAGGCTATGGATGTGCTGACTGGACTCCTGTGCAGATGTTAGGTTTGAGGAGATTCAAGGAAGCTATAGTCTCATTCTCCATTCGTAAAGCAGATGTTAAACTCGTGGTCAACTTGTAATAGAATTATTCCTCATGACTGGAAAGATTGGGTTACAGCTGTCCTAGAGGCCGGTCCACAGTCACAATGGAGAACCTGGTGGAAAGAGGAGACTAAGACTATAGAACAATGATGTAGGGCTAGAGGTATGGGAATTTGCCAAGATCAGCTTCTTGAAGAAGGCGATTATGTTGATATACAAAGACAATCTTTATATGATGACCACACCCTTAATTTTATGCCACATGGCAGCCTTGAATGCTTGGGACAGAATTGAAGAAGTAGGAAAGAAAATTGAATCATTTACAAAAGTTATACAGGGCCCCAAAGAAACCTTCATGGATTTCTTACAAAGGCTGTCTTCAGCAGTAAATAGAGATACCAAATTCAGAAGGCAAGATCACCTCCCTTGGAGGAATCCGAGATACAATTAATATTGAATCTCATGACTATGATGATGCTTGGATAGGAGAGGTGATTTCCAGAGGTTTGAAGAAAAATAGCAATGTCAGAAGTTTCAAATGTGGTAAATAAAGTCACCAAAAAAGGAACTGTCAACAGGGCATTCCTAGAAACAATGTTTTTTTTTCAAGGAACAATGACAAGAGAATGCCCCTCCCTTCTGGATTATGCAAAAGGTGTGGCAAAGGCAAACACTGGACTAACAAATGTAGATCAACAAGGGACAAACAAGGTAATCCTTTGCCTTTGCTGTTGGGAAACTCCCTGAGGGGACTCTCACAGGCCCCCATGGCAAATTTGGTCCAGTCCTTTCCTGCTATCATAGAAGAAACCCCTTCCCAGAGCAATTAAAGAAACTAATGCCTATTGTAAAAAACCATACTGCTCTGGATGATAGGCCAGCTTTAGAAAACAGAACAAAAAATTCAGGAAAAAATTATAAGTCAAAATTGATAAAGATTAAATTTGGAAACTCCCCAAAGTTAGGGTTGGGGAAGGGTTTTGTTTTTGTCTTTCAGGAGAATGAAGGCTAAGGAATCTGAAGAACACTGGACAAATGAGACATCTGAAGAAAAAGGACAAATCATCCAGAAAAAATGTCCCAAGAAAAAGAGTAAATTGGCCTATTGGTATATCACATATGAAATTTCATAAGTCTTCCTAAATGTTTGTTTCTGCTCTTCTCTACAAACACTTAACACAAATGGTCTTTATGTAGTCCCAGTTCAATTGAAAATTAAAGCTGGCTTTGGAGTTGGAGCATGGCTCTCTCCTTCTCTAAATCCAAGCATGTTGTTAAAAGAAAATGTAAAGTCTCCATATCATGTCAGAAGAGCCACCTGGTATGGGACAGAAGAAAACCAAAATTAAGGGACTATTCTATTGCTACTAATCTCATAATTCTTTTGTTTTATTTTGACTTTTTAAACCTTTTCTTAAGGTATGAATTTTATATCAAAATTTATAAGATTAATATATATTTTAAACTTTTGTCATGATACTAATGGTCATATAGACTACTAACTAATCACAGAAAAAAGGTTTCATCTAGCTCCTGTACATGATTTCCGGTTTGGGTTTGTATCAGTTTTCTGCAGGGAACCATGACCATGCCTAACAGCAACTTTGAAGTCTCCAAAAAGATGATGGGACCCCACAATGAAGATTCCATAAGGACAATGATAATACCACTAAGCTGACAAACACCATCCAAACATCAGCTTTAGACTACTCAGGACAATTTTGAGATGGCTAGCTGAGATGATCCAGCTTCACAGACTATTCGAGCAAGGACTTGAGACAAGCCCTGCATTTTCCCATTATGCAGAGACTGGACAAAACAAATGATACAGCTAACTCTCCCAGGACCTGACAATTAACCCAAAATTGTTCTTTTCAGGATCCCTTAAAAATACCGTCACCCCCAGACAGCAGGAAGTAATTTTAAGTGTTCAAAGTACTGTACCTGCACAGTTCATTTAACAATGTAATGCAAATTGCTAGTCCTTGAAAGTTATTATTGAAAACTAATTAGGATATAAAGAAATGAAAGTTAGTAGTCATTACAATCGAACTTGTAGTCACATTAGGTATGTTTTCAAGGTCAAGCAGAAATATATTTTAGATAGATAGGTCATCTTCAAACACTTCAGATATCTGCAGAATATGGTATTTAAAATGTTTTAAAAACATAGATTTTATCTTTTTTATGACAATGAGACATGTCTGCTCCTGGCAGCACCAATCTATACTTCAGAGAAGATGATGGGCATCGAAGATGCTCCTTATGGAGTTTACTTTCATTGTAGCAAGTTAGCCACTGGGCAAGAAAGTGCCCTTGCCTCAACTGCTGACTGTATGCTGTCCAAAATGGACAAGCAGGACACAAAAGAAAGGACTGCTGATCCTTGCCAAGACAAAGTAGGAAGGCTCTTTAGAAAATCCTGCTTCACAGATGAGTCTGTCAGATATGCTAGGCCTGTAGGCTGAAGATGGATGCCCAAACATTGCAGAGAAACCTCAGGTGACTGTGCAGGCAGCCAGCTGTTTCTGTCATTCCTCACATTTTTTGGAAGTCGCTTGTTTGCACTTCCTGTTTTACTAGGTAATATTATTTCCTTCTTGGGTCTCTGAGGGAGTTGAAGATTTGATAGTTATAGTTTTCCTTTTTAAGAAATTCAGAAAAGAAACTCACTAAAGAGGTGTAAAGTGTATAAGTTTCAAAGAAATCAAAAGATAGTTTTTGGTTAGTAATACAAGTTAGGATAGAGTGAATTAGGTACACTTTGGACTCACCAAAATCAGATAGATAATGGAATATTTTCACTGAATTTGTCAAATGCAAATGGATTAGACATTGCTGATATATTTACTGCCTGTATGTATTGTATACAGTTATTGTACATAGTTTTTCTTATATAAGTTATAACTTTTTAAAATTTTAGACAAAAAAAGGGGAAATGTGGTGATATTTTATTTGTGCTCTAACAAATTAAGCTTGCCTGAGGATCAGAGGACAAAGCCAGCCACTACATTAAACACAGAGGTCAGGCAGTGGTAACACAAGCCTTTAATCCCAGCACTGGTTAACCATAGAGGTCTGGAGGTCTGTACAGACAGACAGGAAGTGATGTAGCTGGGTGGCAGGGCACAGGAAGGTATGTAAGGCGTGAGTACACAGGAAGTAGCTCTCCTAGGCTGAGGATTTCCTAGCGGTAAGAACTTGTAGCTGGCTTGTTCTACTCCTCTGATCTCTCAGCTTTTACCCCAATTATCTGGCTCTGGGTTTTTTATTAATAAGACCACTTAACAATTCTTGTTACAAAGACTGCCTTGCCTCTGCCTCTCAAGTGCGAGGATTAAAGGTGCACACCATCTCACTAGTCTGAAAATAGAACTTTTGCACCTGGCTTTCTATCCCTGCCTAGGTTCTCCATTACCCAGTTAGTTCCTTTTTATTGCTGTGAATCAACCACAGTTTATTTAGCCATTCACCTGTTGAAGGATATCTCATTTGTTTGGTTTCTGGCTACTATCCAAAAAAAGTGGCTATTAATATCCTTGGCAAAAGTCTTCATTTCTCCAGTATGGCAAGCCCTGAGTGGCATGGCTGCTGGCAGATGTTGCCACTCTTCTAGAAACCACACTACTTTACATTCTCACAGGCAAGCCCAGGCAACTCCGATGGAGCTGACACCTCTGCTTCACCCGCGGGGACAGGCAGCACTCACAGTGGCCTGGTGTGGATTTCCTTGTGATGAACGCGCTATTTTCTTATGTGTTCATCTATTAGTGAAACCTCTTCCACCTTCTGTTCCCTGCCACTTCCTCCTCTGTTTTGTTTTGTTTTCCAGAGTCTCTCCAGCACGAGCAGCCTCCTACCCCAGCACTGGACTTGCCTTCTTCAATACTATGGTTCATACACATGGTCTGCATCTATTTTTTGCTACTGAGTAACTTCTTTCATAAATTTCTTTTTAAAAAATTTGGGGATGGGGCTTGTGAGATGGCTCAGTTCCTACAAGCACTTGCTACCCACCCCAACGACCCTAGTTTGATCCCTAGGATCCACATGGCGGAATTAGAGAGCTAACTCCTGGTCTCTGACACTGACAGGTCCCTGCCACACACAAACAAGTAAGTGCACTTCTTTAAAAAGTCTTTTGCCAGCAAGTGTTTTTAATTTTGAAAAGATCCAATTTATCAGTTTTCTTTTTCATGGCTCCTAGGTTTGTCACAAGTCTACACACTCACCTCGCCCATACCCTCAACATTTTATCCTGGTTTTGTTCTGTTTTGTCCTTTTGGTCATGACAGGGTCTTGCTACACAGTCCTGGAATTCACTATGTAGACCGAGCTGACCTCAGATTTGCTGGGCTCCTCCTGCCTGTCCCCAGTACTGAGATCACAGGCACTGTCACCACAGCTGGCTCCAGTTCTGTTTCGTTTGTCTAAAGGGTCTAGTTTTACATTTAAGTCTATGAACCAAACCGTTCCTTAGCCCTCCCATTTCCCTACACCTCCACAGGCCTGGACCAACATGGGTCCCCAACTGCCCTCCATACTCCTCTTCTTTACACTTCAGACTTTCTGCTCTTCACAGGGGCTCTTCAAGCTTGTCTCTCCCTGCCCTGGGATGTCCTTTGTCCACTGAAAATGGCTAATTTTTTTTAGGCCTTACTCTGACATTCCCAAAGAATACATGTCCACTTAATAGTTCAAGGGTCCTGACTTCTGGAACATCTCAGCCCTCTTCATTTCTTTTGTCTACTTACTTTAACTGTAACTACCTCCTGGTGTCTCCTCTGCACTCCACCTGTGGAGGAGGGTTTACCATTTGTCACCACTGGATCTCCAAGTGGAAGACAGGACCACATGCATGAAGGCATAAGGTAACTAGCTACCAAATAAGCTGAGTGATGTTCCAGACTGCTCCTCTGTGGCCAGGATGAAGAACTGCAGCTGTGTCCACAGTCTCAAAGAGGTCAAGCCCTCCCAAACAGACCTTTCTCAAACTCCTGGAATAGGACCTATCAGATCTCAAGAGCCCAAGATACTGTCCATGCAAAATCTGCTCCTTTCTCCAGAACTAGGGCAGGGCTTCCTTCCCCACAGAGAAGCTAAAGAGCAAGGATCTGGCATGGCGGGAGCCTGTAGAAAGGATGACAGGAATCAGGCCTGCTCTGTATGTGACTTGGTCAGAAGAGCCTGATCTCAATCCACCGAGTCAAATTCCCAAGGGTCTGAGGAAGGAGAGAGAGAAACAACAGACAGTGGAAAGAACTCCAAAGCCAGAGCTCCTACCAAGGCCCCTGACTGGGTCAGAGTTTTTATGTGTGACCACTACACCATCCTGATTCTGGAGTGCTTGACAATGCCTAAGGCAGGCAGCCTGGAGCAAGCGGACTTTAGAGCTGATGCCAAGACCTACCCCTTGCCTTGGGATCCCACACGTGGTTTGGGGTAGGTCGAAGTACCCCAGAACCACAAAAAAGAATAAGATGTACCCCCATAAAGCATTACCTTTGCATCATGTACATACTTTTAAGCATCTCCAAACTAGACTAAAGCAAGGCGCTACGCTGTGTGTATATGATTATTATTGTCTTTATACAAATAAAACCTCCAAAGCATTTTGTGGCCTCTGGAAGGTCCTGTGGCGGTTTTACTGTAGAGGAGGAGTTTGAGTAAAGACCTGTGAATCAGGCTGCCCTCCAGTCTCTTCAAGTCCCTCCGTTTTGACATATTTGGAAATCTTCCAGCTGTGTCAGCAAGAACAGACGGGGGGAAACTTCTATCAATGCAGAAGTATAGGGACAAGGTGAGTGGCAGTCTCACCAACACACTCCACACAGAATCCAAGCCTGATTTCCTGACCAGGCACCAGGACCAGCCTTGACACCTGGGCCTCTGAGTACAGCCCATGGAAGGAAACCGGGAAAGCTCCTGTTGGAGGGCTTCCTTACCTCCCTCTTGAGTGGGGCCACATAGTCCCAGGAGTTGGTGGCAGGATCATAGCGTTCCACAGTATTCAGGTCATTGTGGTAGTCACGGCCTGCCACGGCGTAGATGTACTTGCCCACGACACACACACACAGATCTGCGTGCTCCTGCTGCAAGGACTGGATCTGGAACCAGCGGTTGTGCCTCGGGTCATACCTGTGGAGGACATGAGGACGGCCTATTACTAACCAGGGGAGCAGCCTGCCTTTCAGGCCTACACTTTACCTCCCACTCTTTGCTGCAGCTGGATCTAAACACCCTCCACCCTGGCAGTCAGGTCCTGCTGACCCACAGCCATGATGGCACATGGAGGTTCATGGAACAGTTTACTCAGAACATGGCCTGGAATGTAGCTAGGAAGCTCCGGAGTTTCTGCCCATGAGGTGGACCCCTTATAGGAACAACCTCTAGGGTTCCTATCTACCCAAATGCCCATCACAGGCTGTGACCACCTTCCTCTCACCTGGACTCCAGCCTCCTCCAACATTCTATTATGTGAGGTCTGCAAAGGTCACCCTGTGCACTATCACACCCTTGGTCTTACTGATAGTCATGGGCTCCCTCAGCCCCTTCAGACACCTGAAATAACTATACTGTTCTCTGACAAGTGGCCTTTCTGACTTCCCAGCTTGGTAAGTCTTCTCCACCCGACGACCCCCGCCCCCCCCATCCTTCCTGCTGAAGTGAACATGTCAACTCTCACCATGAACTGTGGTCACCAGAGAGCAGGATCCTGTGAGATTCCAAGGACCCCACTAAAGCAAGTGGAACTCACTAAAGGAAAAAGATGAGGCTGACTACATGAAGCCAGAGGATTCTGTAAGACCAGGAAAGCCACCGGGCTGAGGCTAACCTGGGGCAATCTGCAATGATGAACAGTCCAGGCAAGATGTACATGGGAAAGAGAAGGGTATGAGGAGGGAAGGAGAAACATTCACCTCTGTTAACCCCTTGCTGAGAGTGGAACTCTCAAGCACTGTTACTACAGCTTACTTTCCTGATATCAGGCCACATTATGTCACTTTCAGAGAAGATAGTGTCCCCAAGTCACAGCTTTGTTTCACTGACAACTGTAAAGAAGTTCTAGCCCTCAAGCAACAAGCATCGTCCAGGCCTGCACAGGGCCAGTCCTGTCACAGCTGCTCAGTGTCGGTCAGCCCAGGACGCTCCTCCCTTCTGATTCCCCCAGGGCACTCTCAGCTACACGGCATGTCAACTGTCACCCACTGGTCTCTACTGTATTTTAGGTCTACCTAACTTAACTATCCTCAATTGAGCCCTGCATTCCCCATGTCCTTCTGTTCCCATCAATACCAGCAAAACCCATGCTTCTATACAGACACCCATACCTGAGGCCTCCACAACCTAAATCCATCCTCATTTTCTTTCTTCTTTTGCCCACTAGGGACTGAATCAATATCCACTGGATGCTAGGCAAGTGTTCTACCACCAAGCTACATTTCCAGCCCTCTTTTTACCTTAAAAAAAAATTTAAAACAACCTTTTAAAAAGATTTATTCGCTGGGCAGTGGTGGCACACACCTTTAATCCCAGCACTCGGGAGGCAGAGGCAGGCGGATCTTTGTGAGTTCGAGGCCAGTCTGGTCTACAGAGAGAGATCCAGGAAAGGCACAAAGCTACACAGAGAAACCCTGTCTCGAAACCGCCCCCCCCCAAAAAAAGATTTATTAATTTTTTTTTTATGTACATTGGTGTTTTGCCTGCATGTATGTGCTGCAGGATGCAGAAATATGAAGTAGGAATTCAGCTGACTCTGACAAAGCTATACCTGGAAGAAGCCAAGGGCCTTTCCAGAGGTAAAGCCAAGGCTTAAGGAGTCTTGGTGATACTGACTTTTGAATATTAGCCATTTCCTGCTATGAATTACTCATGTGCTATTGTAGCTTTTCCATTCCTATAATATTATGTTTGATCATTCACTGGGTACAATCTCCCCTATACAATTGAGGGATTTGGATATACATCTCCCCACTGTACTAAAAAGCAGTCACACAGCCAGACCCCTAATTTCAGGCCTTTCTGTAATTATCGTCATTAGCACCATCCAGCCAGGACCTTCTCTGGACAAAAGTATTTTATCTGAGATACTTCTCAAACTTTCTAAGAACTGACTGCAGACAGATAAGCATCCAGATTTCTGCCTGACTCCTTCTGGTCCTCAGCACTCCGTTTCTTAGGCTGAATCTCTTTGGATCTTGTGGCTTTAGGCTTACGGACACACACACACATTCACTGAAACTATGGGTTTACAGATCTTATTCTCTCTTATCTATCTGTATTTGACCTCTTCCTCCCCACCTTCACAAGGTCTTCTTACATAACTAAGGCTAGCCTTGAACTTAAGTAGACCAAGCAGGCCTTTAACTCCCAATCCTCCTGCCTTAGTCTCCCAAACACTAGGATTACAGGTGTCCATGACTATGTTCAGATGACCAAACTCCTCTTTATTGGAATCATTTTCTGCTTTGTTTCTGTTTATATTAGTATGTATGTGTGTCCATGATTGGGGGAACAGACATGCAATGGCATATATGTGAAGGTCTGAGAACAGCTTTGTAAAATCTGTTCTTTCCACCTCTGTATGGGTTCCAGGGACTGAATACAAATCACCAGTATTATGCAGCAAGTACCTTTACCTACTAAGCCATATCATTGGTCTTTTGGGGTATTTGTTTCTTGTTTTTATATGAGAGCTCGTGAAACCCATGCTGGACTTACACTCCCTAAGTAGCCTGACTCTCCTGTCTCCACCTCAAATATTGGGATTACAGGTGTGCCACCACACCTGGTTTTAATTTTCTTCTTAGTCAGAATAGATTGTTAAGTAATATTTTTTTTCTAATTAAAAATAAGCTTCAGGGGTAGGCAAAATGATCCAGTGAATACGGTGCTTGCTGCCAAACCTGATGATTTGAGTTCTGTTCCTGGAACCATCATGGTGGAAGGACAGAACAAACTCCTACAAGTTGTCCCCCATCTCCATGTCCTATGGCGTGTGCACATGCACACACTAAATAGATGTTTAAAACATGTTTTGGGTGTACTGACGTGTACCTGCATGTGCCTGCTGAGAGGACAAAGGTCAATGCTGAGTGTCTTCCCCTATCTTTTCCACTTTATATTTTGAAATAGAGTGTCTAAAGCTCATTGTTGGCTTTACTGGCTGACCAGTGGGGCCTTAGGGTCATCCTGTTCCTGCCCCTGCCACCACATCTGGCTTTTATATGGGCACTAGGGATCTGAATAAAGGTCCTCATAGTTGTGAAGCAAGCTCTTTACAAACTAAGTCATCTCCCCAGCCCCAAATACAGTATTACATGTAAGGGTATAAATCTACTTTGGCAATTCTAATGCTATCCTGGGTAGTGGTGGTACACACCTTTAATCCCAGCACTCAGGAGGCAGGGGCAGTAAGACTGATCTCTTGAATTCAAGGCCAGCCTTGTCTATACAATGAGTTCCAGGATAGCCAGGGCTACACAGAGGAACTCTTATCTTGAAAAAAACATTAAAAAAAAAAGTATCTTAGGGTTTCTACTGCTGTGAAAAGACACCATGACCATGGCAACTCTTATAAGGAAAACATTTAATTGGGATGGCTAGCTTACACTTTCAGAGGTTCAGTCCATTATCATCATGGTGGGGAGCATGGCGGCATGCAGGTAGACATGGTGCTGGCTACATCTTGATCAGAAGGCAACAGGGAGTGAACTGAGACACTGGGCAGTATCCTGACCATAGGAAAACTCACAGTCCACCCCCACAGTGACACACTTCCCCCAACAAGGCCACACCTACTCCAACAAAGCCACACCTACTAATAGTGCCAGTTCCTATGAGTTTATGAGGGCCAATTACATTCAAACTATCACAAAGAAGAATAAATGAGAACTCAGTCTATTATGTGAGGATACAGCAAGAAAGGGTCCTCACCAGACTCAATCAGCTGACATTCCAAAATCAAGATTATGAGAAAAAGGTGTTGGGCATTTAAGTCACCTATTCTGTGGTATTTGTTATAGCAGCCAAAAATTTCCAAGGTAATAATTTTAATTCACATATATGAACTGCCAAACTATTATAAATTGAGAGGTGAAATCTAGGTTCATAGTGTACCAGAGGTCTTTGTCAAATTTAGTAAATTGTTTTTTTCTTTTGTATTTCCTTAACTGTTAGTGGTATGACAGGGTGTACACTGAAGTACTGGGGATTAACCCTAAGGTTCTGTGCATGCTATCCGAGTCCTATTACTGACCTATATCACCTCCAGCTCACCATTCTCTTTATGTTTGAAGTAAGGTCTCACTGTAGCCCCCCCCCCCCCAGTCTCTGTCTCCTCAGTGCCGTGATTAAAGGTATGAACCACTACACCTGGCTCCTGGCCCTCTTCTCACTCTTTTGTGACAGTGTCTCACTAAGTTGTCCAGGCTGGATCTGGACCCCAAAATTTTCTTTTCAAGATTCCCTAAAGATATCTTCACCCCTAGAAAGCAAAAAGAAAAACAGAATATAGATATGAGATAGATCATCGAATCTACTCTGAGAAAAAAGATAAAGAAATAATAGGATAAATAGGTAGATCAATGAATCTACACTGAAGAAAAAGGGGAAGATATAAAAATGACAAAAGGTAGACTACTGAATCTATTATGAAAAGAAAAAAGAGAGAATATGGATATGATAAGATAAAAAGGGAGCTTATGGAATCTACTTTTAAAAAGGAACTACTTGTTTTTTTTTTTTTAAAGATTTATTTATTTATTTATTATGTACACAGTATTCTGCCTGCATGTGTCCCTGCAGGCCAGAAGAGGGCACCAGATCTCATTACAAGTGGTTATGAGCCACCATGTGGTTGCTGGAAATTGAACTCAGGACCTCTGGAAGAGCAGTCGGTGCTCTTAACCACTGAGCCATCTCTCCAGCCCCTGGAACTACTTGTTTTAAATAAGATAAGTAATGAAATTTTTTTGTCTGAATTTGTCAAATGTTACTGGACTGGACATTGTTATATATTAATGGAGTTTTTTATCTGAATCTGTCAAATGTTAATGGACTAGACATCGTTAATGTAATGTTGACTGTGTATATATTGTATATACTTATTGGATAGTTTTTCTTGTATTAGTTATAAGCTTTTTTTAATTTTAGACAAGAAGAGAGGAAATGTGGTGGTATTGTGTTCCTCAAAATATTGTGTACCTTAGGCAGGCAGATCTTGAACTGGTAATCCTCCTGCCTCAGCCTCTTAAACAGTTGGGATAACAGGTTCATCACTAAATCCAACTATTGCTGTTTATGGAAAATGTACTAAGAATGACAAGGCTAACAACTCCTATGGTTTGGATGAGTGCTCTCCAAAGGTCCATATATATAGGCCTTGTGCTGCCTAGTTTTATGTCAACTGAACATAAACTAGAGTCACCAGAGAGGTGACTGAGAAAATGCCTCCATAATATCAGGATGTAGGCAAGCCTGTAGGGCATTTTCCTAATTAGTGATTGATTACTGGAGGAGGACCTAGCCCATTGTGGGTGTGGTGACCCCTAGACTGATAGTCCTAGGTTGTATAAGAAACCATTGTGGGTATGGCCACCCCTGGACTGGTGGTTCCGGGTTGTATAAGAAAGCAGGCTGAGCAAGCCATGGGAAGCAAGCAAGTAAGCAGCACCCTCCATGGTTTCTACATCAGGTCCTGCCTCCATGTTCCTGCCCTCACTGCTCTGGATGATGAACTGTTAATGGAACTGTGAGTGAAATAAACCTTTCCAAGGTGTTTTTGGTCATGGTGTTTCATCCCAGCAATAGTAATCCTAACTAAGACCTGGTCATCAGGGTGGCAGTTTGGGGAGATATTATGGTCCTGCTTGGGTCACTGGGAAATGGACTCAAGGGGATCGTGAAGCCTGTTATAGTTGCATATACCTCCTATCCTAGAACTAGGGAAACAGAGGCAGGAGGACCACTCCAAGTTCAAGGCCAACCTGGTCTATGTAGAGTTCTGGCCCAGGCAGGACTACAGAACAGCCACTTTTTTTTTTTTCTTGGTAAGACCTTATCTTTAAAAAAAAACCCACAAAAACAAAACTGTAACTCTGCATCCCTGCAGAGTTCTACTTTATGTGTCTTGGACCAAGCTGTGACTACCAGGTTCAGTGCTCCCACCACAGCCATCTTCCTCCCAAAGGACAAGTCAGTGGGCACACACCATGTATTGTATGATCTTGGACTTTAAACTTCTCAAAGTATACAGTAAATAAACATTTTCTCTTCATTAATTAGTTGCTTTAGGTATTTCATAGTAGTGATATGAAGCCAATGCAGTTGCATATATAAATTCAAAGAAAGAAAATAAAGTAGTGGAAAGAAAGACAGAATCAATTTGCTTCACGAGACAATTTCTTAGTTTCTACATCAGAGCTCTAGGACATACCTGCTAAGTACTGTCTCCTCAGATTACAAAACCTTATTTACTATAAAATACTGTTTTCTTATATTCTAAGAGCTTATAGATTTTAAAGTTGGTAAACTATGAAAGGGAAAGAGAAACAAACTCAGAAAAATCAATTTTAGGGATTTAGCCACTGTGATATCCCGGCAATTGGGAGATGGAGGCAAAGTGACCATGAATTCAAGGTCATCCTCAGCTACTCAGCTAGCACAAGTTTGACCAAACACAAAAACCAAAAAGTGCTGGGGTGGCACCCAAGGGCCTTCTACTGCTAAGAAGCATTCAACATCGAGCTGCATCCTCAGTTTTGCAAGTCTTGAGATAGCTAGGAAGGAAATGAAGTTTTCATCTAGTCAGCTGGCAGGCAGGCCTTGGCCCTACTTGCCACCACCATCCTTTAAATTTCTGTTCCTTTGATCCCACCTGCCATGATCCAAGTTCAGCTCTCAGCTGTCACTGCTCTGGAGAGATCTGCATTGCATCTTTCAACTGCTAAAGCAGGACAGGCTGACCTTAGCCCCACAGAAGAGCCCTGTAAGAAAGAAGCTTCCAGGCTTGACCTGAGGGAAGCCAAATTCAGCCATGCTCACTGGAGACAGTATCCAGTTACAAAGGAAGTGAGTCATTTCCTTCTTTCTGAATTCTGTCATTCCAATCATCTAATCACAATGTGTTACAGGCAGGTTTAAGTCTCATTAGTTTGCCAAAGGTGACTGCTTCCTAGGGTCAGGAGACCAGCTGTTCTCCACAATATCATCTCTTGTGGTAGGGACCAGGGATGGCAGAGTTCCCACATGCACCCAGGTATGATGGAGAGGCCCCTCAAAATCCACTGGTAGCTGAGGGCACTGGAGACTTGAACTAACGTCTCTTGTTCTATCCAAAGAAATGGATCTCTCGGATCATAGCTAGAAGCATCCTGCAGATCAAAGCAGTCCACAAAACTCCCTCAAGAAAAACCACCTCCTCACAGTATCTACTGAGTACATTCTCATCTGACTACAGGACCAAGGGGGAATTTAGCAAAGGCTCAATGATGCTTACTGGTCCTTCCCACTCCTCTGTACTCAGATGTGGGCTCCAGTAGGCAGCATCTGGAAGTCATCCTGGCTGGCAGTTTGGAGAAAAGGAGCAGAGCCAACCAACAAGGAACTTGAAAAAAAAGACACTGAAGAGCTAGACTGAAGATGGCAGGAGCAGCTAGCCCAGCCCACACAGCACTCCCCAGCATGCCCCCAGAGCAGAGGCAGCCAAGGTAACCTGCTGCAGACAGCTGGGCTTCAGGACAGCAGGGACAGAGGGGCAAGGAAGCAATTTTGATGCCCTTTTTTCTTATCTCACTGTGGTCCACTTTCTCTGAATTCACCTGGACTTCATTACATCAAACAGGTATGCCCCAGAGAAGCTGTAACAGTCACGTAAAAGGCAATGCAGGAACCAGGCCTGTAGTGATGCGCCCTTCATAATGTGTCCCCTGAGCAGCCCACATAACCCACAAATCCTCACCAAGGAGTTGTCTAATGACAAAGGCAATGATCAGTGCCCTTTCCTACCTCCAGCATCGGGACTCAGCTCGGAATCCTTGGACATTATTGTCCCCGCCAATCAAGTACACGAAGTTGTTGAGCACCGCAATGCCCTGGTTGGACATTCGGGGAGCCAGAGAGGCAGTGAAGTGTTTCCACTCTCCCAAGAGGGGATTCAGGTACTTGGCCTGGTCACTGAGGATTGTAGATGGTGTGGAGTGAATGCCCCCAAAGCCCACAACACACTGGAAGTCTGAGCGAAGCTCTGTCTGTGGGCCCTGAAGGCTGGGCTGCAGGCTCTCATTCCGGTGGTACATAAGGGCACTGGCCACCGTCTCCCTCAGTGGGCTAGGACCAAGCTTGTCATGCAGTCGCTGAAGGGCCTCAGCTTCCATCAAGGGGAAACGCACAGTCTCTAGGAGCTTGGGGGGCTCAAGCAGTGAGATCTGGTCAGCCTGCACCTGCTCCAGGGGGTAATGGTAGAGCAGGGCCCCTTCATACACCTCAGTCTCACAGGAAACCTCCAGGCGATTGCTGCTGAGCAGGGAGTAGACCTTCTCCAAAGGAAGCTGGCGGTACTTGTCAGTTCTTGAGAAGGCCACAAAGTTTTTGAGGATGTAGGTATCCAGCTGTTGGGTCAGACGGTTCAGATCAAAGAGCTCCGCCAACCGGTAGACATCAAGGATGTTCTCCTCATCGACCCATGACATGAGGAAGTCACAGCAGAAGTGAATAATCTCTGGGATCTGTAAAAAGAAGGATACCCACTCAAGCCTGAGCTGGAGAACTGCATCTGGGTACAGAGACAGGGTAACAGCAGAAAAAGGCTTACACATCTGGCTGTCCCTATAGCTGGCCTTCTGGGGTTGGGGAATGCCAAGTGGAATCTTCCCTCAACTGTCCCCAACCTTTACTGACACAAAAATGGGACTTCTTGCAGGCTGTTTAAAACCTAAGCCTGGAAAGCCATGGAAACACAGGGCATGTTCTTAACCTCTCAGAGTGTTAGGATCCTGCCTCACTCCTGCACATGCACAGCTCGGGGTCTTACGTCTAACGTCATCAGCGGGCGCTGGCGACTATGTAGCGCAGCATGGTCACAATCTGCGCCTTAGAAAGCCGGACACGGACCCCACCCTCTCTCTTTGTTCTCTGATCTCTCTCTCCTCTGCTCCCTCCCCACTTCTCTCTCTCCAGGCCTGGCTCTCCTCTTTCTCCTCCCCACCTTTCCCTCTAAATAAAGCTCTAAACACTAACACTGTCATGACCATGACCTTTCCATGCGGTAACCAGCCCACCACCAGCGCCATGTATCTTTCACAGAGCCCCAATCCTCATTTATAAAACAAGGGAAAAGCAGGGAGGAATGGATGAGAGCGTGAACACCACTTAGCACAGACAGGATTTTTGATATATATCACCTGCTTTTAGATAAAAAATGTGTGCGGGAAAGGAAGCAGGATATGTCACAGACTGTCAGTGTTTGGAAGGAACCTGAGGCTATTCCCTGCCACTGGTACTCTCTAGAAGAGTCGAGGTACTAAGACCAAAAATATACCTGGCTCTTTTCTCCTGCTCGAGTTCTCTGGATCAGGCCTGCCAGGCCCACTTACCACTGTACTTAGAACTGTCAGCAAGGCATCTCCAGATATTCACCAGAGCCAAGACCCAGATTCAGAATTCCTGAAAAGCTGTCAAACCATCCTGGGGCCTCTGCCTGAGCTGAGAGACCCACTCAGCTCCAGAGGGTGCAGGATTCCCAGGTGGCAGCATCACCTGTCCCTAGCTCCACAGAATCACTGGAGGAAGGGAAGGCGGGCCAAAGAGGCACTGAGTGCTACCGGTCACAGGAAGATATTATAAGAACTCAGCTGGCTGGGCGGTGGTGGCGCACACCTTTAATCCCAGTACTCGGGAGGCAGAGGCAGGCGGATCTCTGTGAGTTCGAGGCTAGCCTGGTCTACAAAGCAAGTTCCAGGAAAGGCGCAAAGCTACACAGAGAACCCTGTCTTGAAAAAACAAACAAACAAACAAAAAAGCGGGGGGAAAAAAAAGAAAAAACAAAAGCAAACCAAAAAAAAAAAAAAAAATTCAGCTGGTTATGGCAAAGCCACTACCTGAAGGGATCAAGGAATTCCCTCAGAGGAAGCCAAACCCCAGGGAACATTTGGTGCTATTTGACTCGTTATGTATCACCTGTCTCTGTTATGAATATCACGTGTGCCTTCATAGCTTTCCTAAGAAGTGCTAGCAGTGTGGACTGATCACTCTCTGGACATACACATTCAGGGTATTTGGAGAACAGCCTCAGGAAAGGCTTCCTTCCCCCTAGCCCATCTGTTTCTCCCCTTTTAGCACTGGAATCAGATCTCTTCCTTAGCCACGTTCAAGGACTAACAGGAATAACAGTCCAGACCACCACATGCTAGTCTCCTGATTTAAGGTAAATTCCACAAGGAGACACCACCTAGGTCAGGTGGACCTTAAGTAACAGCTTCACACAATTTAGTTCGGACCCTCCTTCCTTTTTTTTTGTTTCGGTTTTGTTTTTTGTTTTTGTGTCACCCCACCCCCACCCCCAGACACGGTTTCTCTGTGGAGCTTTGCACCTTTCCTGGAACTCACTTTGTAGACCAGGCTGACCTTGAACTCAGACATCCACCTGCCTTTGCCTCCAAAGTGCTGGGATTAAAGGTGTGCACCACTATACCCAGCTTTACATCAGTTTATAGTATAAAACTATTTGTGTAAGCCGGGCAGTGGTGGCACACGCCTTTAATTCCAGCACTTGGGAGGCAGAGGAAGGCAGATCTCTGTGAGTTTGAGGCCAGCCTGGTCTACAAATCAAGTTCCAGGACAGCCAGGATGGTTACACAGATAAACCCTGTCTTGAAAAATCAAAAACCAAACCAAGGGGGCTGGAGAGATGGCTCAGAGGTTAAGAGCACTGGCTGCTTTTCCAGAGGTTCTGAGTTCAATTCCCAGCAACCACATGGTGGCTCACAACCATCTGTAATGAGATCTGGTGCCCTCTTCTGGCGGTCAGGGATGTGTGTGGGCAGAACATTGTATACATAATAAATAAATAAATCTTAAAAAAAAAAAAAAAAAAAAACCAAAACAAAACAAACAAACAAAAACCACAAAAACAAACTATTTGTGTAGCATTTAATTGATACACTATTACAGCAATCTAGAGATAATCTAAAGTGTACAAGGAGCATAGGAACATAGGTGTACATAAGAAAGTTACATACCAACGATACTCCATTTTATAGAAGGTCTATAGACCTTTGGATTTTGATATCCACAGAGAGTCCTGGAACCAGTTCTCTGAGGGCACCACAAGACAACTATCTATCTATGGCTCAATTAGAATTACCAACATATTAACCACTGTATACAGAGAAATTCTGCTAATATTTAAAGTCTATCAATAAATGTTTAGAATTTTTTTAATTAAAATGATAACTCACGTTTCTTGCTAGGTGATATGCTAAGGGCTGAATAGACACCTACAAATGATCAGAGAAACACATCCCCGTGTTGGGTTCTTCAGGGTGCTCTGTAGTTCCCGAACATCTTCATTTTCCATGTTTAATTCCCTAGCCACCTCATCTAGTCCTCTTTTCCCTAACACACTCTTCTGTCCTGGGCCTGTGCGAGTAGGGATGAGTAGTGCCATCCTTGCAATAACCCATCCTCTTGCACCAAGCCTTCTTATTTCCCCATCCTTGGTCCTTTGGTCTGTTGTCATGGCAGTGTGCCTCTGCTGGGTAGAGTGCTACACGGACATAGCTGAAGCCCATCTAGTACAGGATCCCCAACCAGACAGACTCAGAATGGAATGCACTTGCCTAGAGCAAACCAACAAGGCCGATTCTGCTTAGGTTCAGACCCAAGACTCTGGGGACACTGTGAGAGTCACCAGGTCCACTGCAGGATAGGGCAGATGGGGACAAACCACCAGCCGCAACACCCACACTTGATCTGCAGACTCCACGGCGGCGTTCTAGCAAGCAGAACTTGCTTTACAACAATGTTGCATGTTCACACTGCTGCTTGCCCTCCCCCACCCCTCCTTCTTCCCAATAGGCCTATCATTGCAGCTGATGGTGAGGAATGCTATCCCTCACTAGCTTGACTCGATATCAGCTTACCCAATGGACCTTGCCTCATCTTCCCACTCATGGGCCTTCTGTGGGACTGAGCAATGTGTCCTCCCTCTGAGGAAGCAGTTGGGCCCTCTCTCTAGCCTCTTTGCTGACCCCAGGTGGGAAGACTGGGCTTCTTCAACAGCCACCCTCTGCCCTTCGGCTCTGGAGTAGCCGGGCCTCTTCACTGACAGGTTACTGGGGCCCTGCCCTGCCTTGCTGCCCCATGGACCTCCCAGGGCCCCTTTGTTGAAGGAGCCACCAGTGTTCCTCTTCCTCCTAGTCTTTTCCCATTCCTTCCAACTGTTCCACCTGGAAGTGAGTTTGGGACTTTTTATTTAAGGGAACAAAATGAAAAGAAACCTATAAATATGTATTTTATATATTTTTAAAAAATTTAAAGATTTTATGTGTACAAGTGTTTACCTGCAGGAGAACCTGGGTTCAATTCTCAGGCCCCACAATTCTCAGGTGGTTCACAACTACCCCTAACTCCAACTCCAGGAGATCTGATGCCTTTTCCTGGTATCTTCAGGTACCAGGCACAAATGTGGTACAGGCAAAACACTCATAAGGGGAGGGGGGTAGCGATGGCACACACCTCTAATTCCAGCACTTGGGAGTTCAAGGCTAGCCTAGTCTACAGAGCGAGTTCCAGGACAGCCAAGGCTACACAGAGAAATCCTGTCTCACAAAACAAAAAAATACTCATATACATAAATCTAAAAAAATTTTGTTGTTTTAAAAAGATCAGTTGCTGCTCTTCCATAGGACCTGGGTTTGGTTCCTACTACCCACATAGATGCTAAAAACATCTGTAACTCCAGTTCCAGTTCCAAAATCTGATGTCAGCCTCTTCTGGCAGAGGCCAGAATGAGGCATGCACATGGTATACATACATACATAATAAAGAAATGAGGGAAGGAATCATGCACTATGGTACATGTCTGTAGTACCAGGTACTGCAGTAGCTAAGGCCAAACTGTGAATTTAGGCCTGTGTATGGTTAACATAGTAAGACAGGACAGGACGGGACGGGGACGGAGACGGGTGTGTGTGTGTGTGTGTGTGTGTGTGTGTGTGTGTGTGTGTGTGTGTGTAAAGAGTGGACAAACACATCTGGTATACAGGAAAGACGTACACTGTGCTGCAGGTCAGAGGATTCTCAAAGTTGCTAGACATCACACACACGGGCCATCACACATACATGCCTCGGGGTTGGCCAACTTGTGACGTTTTTTCCTAGCAAGGAAATCAGGCCAGGAGAAGGAAGCAGCAGAGAAAGAAAGGGCACGTTGGACACATGGGTTCACGCCTGGAAGCCTAGCACTCTGGAGGCTGAGGCAGGACTGCCAGGAAATTAGCCATCCCAGGCTACACACATTCTAAGCCAGACTAGTCTATATTGAGACTGTGTCAAAAAATGGAAAGCGGGGAAAAGGCTGCTGGAGAGATAGCTCAGTAATTGAGAGCACTGGCTGCTACAGAAAACCCAGGTTTGATTCCCGACACCCACCTACATGGCAGATCACAGCTATCTGTAACTCCAGTGTCAGGGGACCCAACACCCTCTTCTGGTCTCCACAGGAACTGTACACATGTGACACAGGGAAAACACTCATACACATAAAATAAAATAAAAAACCATTAAAAAAAAAAAAGAGGGGGCTCCAGAGGGGGCTCAGCAGTCAAAAGTGCCCTGCAGAGACCCTGCTTCAAATCACAGGACCTACATGGTCCGTATCATGCATAACTCCAGTTCCAGGGGAGCCGATTCCCTCTTCTGACATCCTCAGGTACTAGGCACACACATGGTGTAGTACACAGACATATATGCAGGCAAAATGCTCATACACATAGAATAAACAAATCTCTCTCTCTCTCTCTCTCTTTTTTTTAAGTAGAAAAACAGGGCAGAAGAGGAGGGCAGGCCAGGGCATTTGGAGCTACTCTGCTTCCGTTCCCAAGGCTCATTACCAAGGTAGCCTCCCTGTTCCATATTTTGCCTCATTACTTGGTATTCTTGCCCTCTTGACCTACCTCATACCAGCAGTCATCACAGGTATCTGGGGAAGTCCCCCTCAGGTATGAGTCTTCTTGTTCAACAAGGCAACTCTCACCTGAAGTTGGCAGGCAGCAACCAAGGTCTCCTGCACATTGTTCAGGCTGAGCTCTAGTTCAGAAGTGTAAATGAAATGCAGGATTTGGCACATGGCATTGTAAGACACACCGTGGATCAGGACCTCTTCCTGCTCCATCTCCTTCAATCCCCCAGCAAACATTCCTCTGTAAGGCAAAAAGACACAAGGCATTGAGAGTTACTCAGTCAGGACTTCAGTGTGGGCCACAAAAAGCATTCAGAAGGGACTAAGAGCTGGTGGTGGGGCTGGCCGGATGACAGTCTTCATGCCCAACACTGACTGCTCTGTGTCCTGAGTAACAGACGGCAAAGGGGAGTCAGTATACAGAAGGAGCCTGATCAGTTGGGCAGTCGTCCTGGGATCGCTTGACTCCCCAAATACGGCCCAGGCCCCTACATGCTCTTCCCGGGAGCAGTGCCTCGTTTGCCTGCTGCACATCCACCAGTGCAGTTCTCAGGCCAGACAGCAACCGGAGGAAGCTTCGAAAGAATGTGCTAACAGCAAATACGTAACAGCCGAGAGCCACTGCATTACATGTATTTAATAGAGAAAATCATTGCACATGGGTTCCAGTTTGCCTTTCCTGTTGACAGAGCATCAAGAAGCTTCAATATAACTAGTAAGGCAAACTTATCTACAGAGGTATTGTGTTTTCCTAAGGACATCTCAAACAAAGACATTAAAAACAACCAACAAGCCAGGTGTGGTGGTGCACACCTGATGTGGAATAATCCTTTTGTACACTGTGAAGATTTGTCACTCAGATTGTTTAATAAAAGGTGGATTGCCCAGTAGCCAGGCAGGAATTATAGACGGGACAACCAAACTAGGAGAGTGATGGGAAGAAGGGCGGAGTCAGGGGAACAACAGCCAGCCACTGAGGGAGCAGAACTTGTAAAAAATGAAGTAACAAGCCATGAGCCATGTGGCAAAGCATAGATAAGAAATATGGGCTAATTTAAATGTAAGAGTTAGCTAGTAACAAGCCTGAGCTACTGACCAAGCATTTATACGTAATATTAAGTTCCTGTGTTGGTTATTTGGGAGCAGGCAATCAGGACAGGAAAACTCCACCTACACACACCTTTAATCTCAGCACTTGGGCAGTAGAGGTGAATGGATCTCTGTGAGTTGGAGGCCAGCCTGGTCTACATAATGAGTTCCAGGACAGCCAGCACTACATAGAAGCAGCCTATCTCAAAAAAACAAAAACAAATAAATGAATCATGCTTACTTAGGGCAGAATGTTAGAAACCTTGAGTTTAACTATATTAGTACCTCTCTCCCAAAACCTAAACAATGCACCTCATAAAATCATTTTTATAATTCCATTTTAAAAAAGAAATTCAAGAAGTAGATGGTAAGCCAGCTCATGTGTTTTTACTTATTTACTTGGGCCATTGTCTGCAGAACTATCTCTCTGGCCAGATTTTTATTTAATTTCTAAGCTTTACTTAAAATTTAAGGTTTATTTATTCTTAAACTATTGTAGTAAATTATATCCTCTGAGCTACATCACTTAGCCATAAAAATCAAATATAGTGACTGTAAAATGACACTTAAGCATAACTGTACATCTTAAGAAACCCTGTCTTGCTGGGTGGCAGTGGCACATGCCTTTAATCCCAGAACTCAGGAGGCAGAGTCAGGTGGGATCTCTGTGAGTTCGAGGCCAGCCTGGGCTACAGAGTGAGATCCAGGACAGGCACCAAAACTACAGAGAAACCCTGTCTCCAAAAACAAAACAAAACAAAACAAAACAAAACAAAACAAAAAAAAAAACAAAGAAAAGAAAAGAAAAAGAAAGAAACCCTGTCTTGCTGGGTGTGGTAGTGCACACCTTTAATTCCAGCACTCCAGAGGCAGAGGCAGGGCTATACAGAGAAACTTTTGTCTCAAAAAACAATACAAGAAGAAGCCCTTGTTTGCTCTTCTTCCCTAAATGTCCATGACTCAGCCTAACGTATGTTCTCTGCTTATCTTAACAAACTCCAGTTGGTTTCACTTTGACTCCTCAAACTTTTCCTGCAGTAGTTATAACTGGAAGGCGGACCCTAAGGAAAAAGGGAACTAACCACTCCAGCTGCTGATGGCAGTGCTAGGCTTGGCCCCTGCCTATCACTGACAGTATCTTGGAGGTAAACCACTAAACTTCTGGTATATACATTAAAATTTTTTTCTTGAGATTCTATTTATTTATTTACTTACTTATTTTTTATTTTTTTGAGACAGGGTCTCACTATATAGCTCGGCCTGTCCAACAACTCTCTCGGTAGACCAGGCTGACTTTGAACTCATGAGATCCACCTGCCTGTGCCTCCCAAGTCCTGAGATTAAGGGCAGGTGACACTACCACCCAGAAAGATTGTATCTATTTTTATGTAAGTGTTGCCTGAATGCACATCTTTGCACTATATGGTCCAGTGTCCTCTGAGATCCTCTGGGACTGTAGTTACAGACAGTTGTGAGCTACCATATGGGTGCTAGGAATTGAACCTGGGTCCTCTACAAGGCAGTCAGTGCTCTTAACTGCTGAGTCATCTCTCTGGCCTCCTGACATACAAATTTAATGATGACAGAGGAGGAAGACAGGCAGGTAGCTTGGTAGCAGAGTGCTTACCTAGAATTAGAATGCACAGAGCCCTAGGTGCCATTTCCAGCACAGAAATGGGAAGGAAAGAGGAAGGTTGGGAGGGAGGGAAGCGGGGACAGAGGGAGGATGATAGTTGTTTGGACTGGGAAAATACTGAAATAATGAGAAGGAGCTTAAGGGAGTTTGACTTGAAAGTAACTCACTAGAGTGCTTGGAAAGAGCAGGAGCTGGACACTCTCAGGAAGCGAGACTGTCTGAAAAGTCTCAGTAAAAGATGAGGAGGCAGGCACACAGATTCAGGGTTTGGAAGAGCTTTCTGAGCAACATAGCCAACGCAAGAGGGAGTGAGCGAGAAGTAAGGTGGGGCAGGCGGAGCCCAGCTGTATCTCCAGGGCAGGACAGAAAGTGTGCTGGAATCTAGGATGAGGGAATTTTTACATAAAGTGCCCTAGAAAGGAGAGGCTGAAGAATGGGCTGAGGAAGAGGCAGAAAACCAGTTACACAGGAGGCTCTTGGCTCAGGGAAGGGCAGTGTTGTTGGAAAACTGCAGCTGAAATGCCAGGGTACAGCCAAGAGCCTGCTGACAGACTGACTCCAGGAGCATCTGGAGGACATAAGGCCCTTTGTGGGGCAAAGCGTCTGGGCAATTGGGGGAAAATTCAGGAGGAACTAGTTTAAACAAAATAAGTGGGGGGATCCTACCATGTCACATTAAGACATTCAAGCAGAGATGTAACAGGTCTTTCTTTGAACTGCCAGCTCCCGAATAATGACATGAAGACTTTTTTTTCCCTTTTTTTATGAAAGCTTGGCCTTAGCTTAGACTTGTTCCCAACTAGCTCTTATAAATTAAATTGACCCGTTTATATTAATCTATATTTTGCCACGTGGCTCTTTACCTCTCCTCAATACTTCCAACTTCCTCTGTGTCTGTCTGGGGAATCTCCTGCCTCCGATTCTTTCCCAGAGTTCCTATCTCTCCCTGGAAGTCCCACCTATCCTCTCCAGTCTAGCTATTGGCCATTCAGCTCTTTATTAAATCAATCAGAATGTGCCGTAGGCAGGTGAGGAAGGACAGACATCTTCACACAGTGTACAAAAAGACTATCCCAATGCAGAGATATTGATTAGGTATCAAAAGGAAAGAGGCAATAACCAGGACCAAATATGCTTTTATTACTGTAAAGAGTCCAAGCCTACTTCCGAGTTTGAAAACCTACCAAAACCCACCAATCCCTGAGCACAAAACTCCACTAATCCCCAGGCTTGGCTTGAAATCTCACAAATCCCCACCCTAGAAATCCCCTCTCCGGAAAACTCTGGCCCCAAGAAACCCTGAGCCTCTTGTTCAGCTCCCTGCTGCTTCTCACCTGAGCAGAGGCAGCCACCCTCTGTGTCTCTCCTAATAGATGTCTTGTGTGAGGTTTTTTGTGTACCAGGATACCTCTCCCTTCAGAGCTGCAACACTTACAATGACCTTCCCCACCGTCGTTACACTAGTTTATGTTGCTGGGGTAGAACCCAAGCTCTCCTGACAGCTTCCTACTGCTGAACTACACCACCAGCCTTAAGATGGAAGACTAAACACCACAACCAGCAACTACCTTACCTTTCACTTATATTTTAACTAGGTAACTACTATAACTATAGATTTAAAGATGTAATAGCTGATAATATTACTCAGCTACAAAGTGTTTCCAGCTAGAAATGGTCAAAGACAGAAGTTGAGATGGCAATAGTATTTTTTAAAGGTGTCTTCTGCTGGAAGCACAGTCTGAAACATTTATTCATACTGTTTTGTGGCCCTTATGTTATTACCATGTGACAATAAATATTGTGAGATTATTAAAAAAAAAAAGATCTGAGCCAGTTGGGGCAGCACATGCTTTTGACCCCAGTACTTTGGAAGCAATGTGGTCTACATTCCACTTCTAGGCTGGCCAAGGATACACAGTCCCCCGCTGCCGCCTCAATAAACAGCTAGATAGATAGACAGACAGACAGATTAAATAACTGATTAAATCCATAAAAAGTTGTGGTGAATCCCTCTTAAGGATGGTTTGCACCCTAATCCACCAGGGTCACCCCAGGGGCAGGTGACTCTGCGTTTTACTTTGCTTTTATTTCAGACACATCTGGGAAACCAATTCCTACCTATCACTATCTAGCACAGTGGTTCTCAACCTTCCTAATGCTGCAACCCTTCAGTACAGTTCTTCATGTTGTGGTGACCCCCCCCAACTAAAATTATTTCCATTGCTACTGTTATGAATTGTATTGTTAGTATCTGTGTTTTCCAAAGGTCTTAGGCGACCCCTGTAAAAGGGTCATTCAACCCCCACAAAGGGGTCTCCCACAGGTTGAAAACTACTGCTCTAGCAGAACAGCCAGAAGGGAGAGGCTGCTCTTACAAGATTCTCTGAGGCCCATCCCTCAGCTTTTAGAAGCAGTAAACAAGTACTGAAGAGGAGATTCGGATGGTTGGACTTTCAAGAGGAGACCAGTGGAGCAGTCTTAAAGTTGTGCAGAGTGCAGGGTTGGCACTTTTGGGAGTAATCACCCATGGTGGGGCAGGATTCTCTTTGTAAAGTCTCTCAATCATTTAGCCAACTCCAACTCAAGTACATTTAGGTTTATATTACACAATGGATATGGCTCCACCCCCATGTCATACCATATCTGATAGGATTAATTTCTGCAAATGTGGATCCTGGGCCGAAAAGTTAACATACATTCACAACTGAACAGTCCTATTCACCTGATCTTCCGCCACTCCCCACACTGGAGTCAGGAACCTGGCCCCCACACCATCTACAAACATGCTAAGAGCCAGGAAATACTAGCTCTAACTCTGCCAGCACGAGAAGAAATATTATTATAAATGGAATAAAAAGATCGTATCACACTGTTAAAAAGCCATTTCAATAGTCTTTCTGAACAATCCAGAATTTTGCTAGTTTTGGACTATAATTATAATCTCTTATGTACTGGAAGGGACAGGTCTTTTCAGGGGTGAGTTAAACTTTCTTCCATCCTTTCTTGAAGATTTCTGACTTGTAAAAATTTGGCAGGTTTTTGTTTTTGTTTTGTTTTGGTAGGGTTTTGTTTTTGTTCTAGTCAAGGTCTTTCTATGCAGCTCCTGCTATGCTGGAACTTTCTATGTAGACCAAGCTGGCATTGAACTCACAGAGATCCACCTGTCTCTGCCTCCTAAGTCCTGGGTTTTGGCTGAGAAATTTGGTTTTTGTTTTGTTTTGTTTTAAGACAACTTAAATTATGTAGTTCAGGTTGGCCTCAACCCTGTGAGTGCTGGGACTATAAGGGTACAGTACCACGACTAACTGTCTATTTTAAGTGTCATCAAATTTATCAGTTTCAATTCTTGTCATTGTTTTGTGTCAAACTTAGAATGACTTTTCCCTCTGAGATTATATTAGAAAATACTTTTCTGTATTTTCCTCTAGGTTGTTACTTAAAACTCGGGCTTGGCCGGGCAGTGGTGGTACATGCTTTTAATCCCAGCACTCGGGAGGCAGAGCCAGGCGAATCTTTGTGAGTTCAAGTCCAGCCTGGTCTACAGAGTGAGATCCAGGACAGGCTCCAAAGCTACACAGAGAAACCCTGTCTCGAAAAACAACAACAACAAAAAAACTCGGGCTTGAGGGCAGGAGAGATGGTGTAGTGGCAATGATCTGACTCATAAGGACCTGAGTCAGATCTCCGACACACATTAAAAGCTGGCCAATGCGCCGGGCGGTGGTGGCGCACGCCTTTAATCCCAGCACTCGGGAGGCAGAGCCAGGAGGATCTCTGAGTTCGAGGCCAGCCTGGACTACCAAGTGAGTTCCAGGAAAGGCGCAAAGCTACACAGAGAAACCCTGTCTCGAAAAATCCAAAAAAAAAAAAAAAAAAAAAGCTGGCCAATGCAACACAGCCTGTAACCCCAGCGATATGGAGCAGAGCCAGAGGACCCCTGGGCTCGCTGGTCAGGTTCAGTTAGAGACTGTTTCAAAAACTGGAATAGGATGAAGAGTAAAGAAGAAGTCTGAGGGGTTGACCTTTGACCTCTACATGGAGGGGGACACCCGCACACACATCAGACTGGTGGTGTGGCCCTTGGCACCCGTCCAGCATGTGCCAAGACTGCTAGGTTTGAACCTTAGCACCGCAAAACAAAACTGTTGATCACTTGGCATTAATGTTTGTATAAGGCATGGAGCAAGGGTCCAACTTTGTTCTTCTGGTGGCAATGGTGGTATCCATTGTCCCTCCCTTGATTTACAATGTCATTTTTGTCATGTGCAGAGTTCCTGTTATATCTGTGGTATTTCTGAACCTCGTGCTTTTTCTCTATTTCTTTCTCTCTCTCCCACAGAAGCAGTTCCAAACCCCACACACTGATACCATAGCCAATACAGGACAGGGCCAACCCCTCTCATTTCTGTTGCTCCCGCCATTTTCTGACCGTTGCTTGCTTTTTCTTTTCAAGTTTATAACAAGTTTGTGCAATTCACTCCCAATAAATCCTCTTGGGAACATCATAAACATTCAGATTAATGCAGAGAACTAGCTCTTTGCAAGGAACACAATGGTCCTTTCTTTTCTACGTCCAATTATGCTTGTGTTCTCTTCAGAAGTCCAGCAAGCTTCCAAAGTCCCACAGACTAAGCACAAGGTAGACTTGTTTCCAGATAGTCCATGTTCAGCCAGCCTCTTGCCATCTCTCTGCATTTTGTAGTCTGGACTTTCCAGAGCTGCTGCTGCACAGACTTCCCTTGCTGACTTCTCTGCCCAGACCTCCAAGGTGCTGATAAGAGCAGAAATGGCAGGTCCCTGAGCAGTGTGGGCATGGCTCACATACCCATAACCCAGCTTTCCAGAAACAGAAGCTGGAGAAATGCTGCCAGTTTTAAGGCAGCCTAATCCATAAAGGGAGTTCTAGCCAACCTCTTAGACGGCATTTTAATGGGGTGAGGAGTAAAGTGAAATAAAGTCCTGAAAGCAGGTATGTAAATATAAAGAGATGGAAAGCAACGTGGCAAAATGTTGGTGATTATCATGTTCATCACACACTATTCTTTCAACTTCCATAGCTTTAAGTCCACAGAAAAATAAAAAGGAAACACACACACACACCCCAAAAGCTGGGTGTGGTGGGGAGGCAGAGGCAGGCAGATATCTGAGTTGGAGGCCAGCCTAGTCTACAGAATGAGATCCAGGACAGCCAGAGTTACATGGAGAAACCCTGTCTTGAAAACCAAAACCAAAACAAAACAAGACCAAAAAACCCCCACAACATTTAAGTCAAGCCAGTCATGATCCAGTTTTGAAAAATGAGAATAGGCCCAGCAGAGAGCCAAACTGAAAGACAACTCTGACGACCTCTTCTCTGCTAGGCTGGTTGAGAGCTTTGAAGGAAGGAGAAGACCCAGCCACCTCCAGTGCCAGGGACCCCCACTTGGGAAAGGTAGGCCTGCCTGTGATCACCCTACAGAAACATTTGCAGGGCAGGGATGCATAAGGGCCTCCCTCCTTGAGGGTCTAGGCAGTTAGTCGATGGTTACTGAGGGAGGGAAAGACAGTTTTTCTTCCTTTCTTTTCTTTTTTTTTTTTTTTTTTTGGTGACATTTTCTTAAGTGGTATAGTCACCAGTAAGGTACGCATGTCACTACAATACCTCTCACCCAACTCTCCTGCAAGAGACCCTAATACACTCAGTGGGTCACCAAAAACAAACAAAACCAAAATGTAGGAGGGCTGGGAGGGAACAAGTATTAAGGTGACTATGATTAAAACACATTCTATACATGTATGAGAGTGTCATAATGAAACCCATTAATAAAAACACTGAATAAACATAGGTAACTTACCTGAAGTAATCACACGATGCAGCTAGCAGAATTCGATGAGCCTCAATGTGTCTCCCCTCTACCACCAGGACAACATCAAAGAGGATCCCACTGTCTCGCAAAGCAAGCAGGCCCCGGAGCAGGGCCTGGGAGTGCTGGGTGCTTCGATAGGTGTTGTTGACGCAGTGTGAGTGGGAGGGCTGTGTTGGCAGCTTGCACAGCTGGGCAAACTCCTGCTCCTCTGCCATCCTGACAGCCACAGCAGCCCTCACCACTGTAGTCAGCTGCAAGACACAGGGAGCAAGGAATGGGCAGGTAGGAAGCTGGCATGGTATCCCAGGCCAACGGCACTGCCCCCACGGCACCCGCTGCGGTGACTTCCCTGCGATCCCAAAGCCTGCTCCTCCCAGCCGCGGTCCCACTGGGCTTCTGTCTTATACCTGGTCTCTTCACCCACACGGCCTTCATCCTATGTGCCACCCTCAGCACTGCAGGAAAACAAGTGTTCTGAGGCTGGCATGACAACTCACAAATGGAATCCCGGCTACTTGGAGAAGATCACAAACTGAAGGGCAGAAAATTTAGACAGACCCTGTCTCAAAACAGAATTAAAAAGAGGACAGGGGTGTAGTTCAGTAAAGCACTGGACAGAGAAGAGTTCTGGGAGAAGACTTGAGACAGAATAGAAAGACAGGGAAAGTAAAGAGAACATGGGAGAAAAAGCAGCCTCTCACCCCCACGATCAGGTTCATTTTTTTCTGGCTGAGAGTTAAGAAATTCAATGTAACTGATAAGACACCAAAAGATGGCCTACAACAATATCCCTTTCCTGAGAAATATCTCAAACAAGAATACTAAAACACAGCCGGGCGGTGGTGGCGCACGCCTTTAATCCCAGCACTCGGGAGGCAGAGCCAGGCGGATCTCTGTGAGTTCGAGGCCAGCCTGGTCTCCAAAGCGAGTTCCAGGAAAGGCGCAAAGCTACACAGAGAAACCCTGTCTCGAAGAAAAAAAAAAAAAAAAAAAAGAATACTAAAACAAGCCAGACCCGGTGACTCAGCCTTTAATCCCAGCACTCTGAGTTTGAGGCCAGCCTAGTCTACATAGCAAACAAGTTCCAGGCCAGCCGAAGCTATACAGTGAGATCCTGTTTCAACAACAAAAGTGCTGAAACAGCAAAAAAAACAAAAAAAAACAAAAAAAAAACAAAACTTTGCTTAAGGCCACACCTATGTGACCTTTGAGTTTACCGTTATTAGCTCTTCTTTATCCCTAAAGCCAAACAATGCACCTCATTAACACTTTACAATTTCACAATTGTTTTGGTTTTTCCAAGACAGGGTTTCTCTGTGTAGCTCTGACTGTCCTGGAACTCACTGTGTAGACCAGGCTGGCCTCCAACTCAGAGATCCACCTGCTTCTGCCTCCCAGTACTGGGATTAAAGGTGTGCGCCGCCACCGCCTGGCTCAAAAGGAAAATCTTTAAGAAAAGTAATAAGTAGTTGGAGAGATGGCTCAGTGATTACAAGCACTGGCTACTGGTCTTCTAGAGGACTCGAGTTCAGTTTCTGGGACCTACATGGTGTCTTACGCTGTTTGCAACTCTAGCTACAGAGGATCCAATGCCCTCTTCAGGCTTCCACAGGCACCAGGCACGCATGTGGTGCACAGACATACATGCAGGCAAAACACCCATACACATAAAATAAAAATAAATCTTATGCTGGGCGTGGTGGCGCACACCTTTAATCCAGTACTTAAGAGGCAGAGGCAGGCGGATCTCTGTGAGTTCGAGGCCAGCCTGGTCTACAGAGTGAGATCCAGAACAGGCACCAAAACTACACAGAGAAACCCTGTCTCGAAAAACAAAAAAACAAAACAAACAAACAAAAAACCCCAAAAACAAAAACCTAAGCCAAACCTACTACAAATATCCCTTTGCCAACACACACACACACACACACACACACACACACACACACACACACACACACACAGAATGAACCAGAAACAACTGTGCACACTAGGGGTCAGGAAGCAACTATCCTGGAGGTAAGATAGGTCCTGTGGCCAACCATATGCTCTTTTAGCACAGGTCAGCCATTTAGAAGGCCAGAGCCTTCCTGCCACCTTACGAACCACCTCCAGTTCCCCACCATTTCTTTAATAATTAAGATGAAAACAAGGGTCAGTGAAATGGCTCGGTGGGAAACATTCGCCCTGTAGGCCTGACAACCTGAGTTCGATGCCTGGAACCCACATAAAGATGGAGGACTGGACTCCACACATACACTGTGCTGCACACACACATACAACAGCAACAATAAGTAAGTAAATGTAAAGATTTATTTTTATTTTGTGTACTATGTATGTGTGAGCCCTCAGAGGTCAGAAGGAGGTGGCAGCTCCTCTGGAATGCAGTGTGTGAGCCATTGGCTGAGGTGCTGGGAACAGAATCCGGTCTTCTGTAAGAGCAGTAAGTACACAAACTACTGAACCATTTTACCAGCCCCCAAATATGCATATTTTAAAGTAAACAGATGTTAACACAAAACTAGCCCAGAAAGGCTTCTTACCACAGAAGGGGCACATCCCTCGCCACCACCCACCTCCTCTTCTGGACCTCTGCTCTCACGCCTCTGCAGCCTCCCATCACACATGCTCACTTCTCCTCCATCTGTCTCCTGGCTGCAGGACTCTATTGGCTTATCCACACTTCCTTTCTACCCTGAACTGGGTGCTTTCTCACAAGGCCCTAGAGAGGGTTAGAGCTGTATGTCCCACCATCTGTCTCTGGGTTAGGATCTCTCCAGCCTGGAAACTCTGCCCTACAAGGCCTCCTCTCCTGACCTCTTCCTTTCCTTCAATCCATCCATTTCCCCAGGACATGCATTCCCAATGACATCTCCAGCCAGAATCCCTTCCAGCTGGTCTGTTTTTGTCAATCGTATACTACATTTTCTATCTGAAACCTCTTAGCCTCAATGACTGCCCCCCCCACCCCCTCTCTAGTCAGGGTTTCTCTGTATAGCCTTGGCTGACCTGGATCTCGCTCTGTAGACCAGGCTGGCCTTGAACTCACAGAGATCCACCTGCCTCTGCCTCCCGGGTGCTGGGATTAAAGGCATGCGCCACCATGCCCGGCTTCTCTTTTCCTTTTTAAGCCTATGTTTTCTAAGCTCCTTTGGTCTTGACTCTTCTCCTGGATCTTGCATAGCCATTCCCTTATTCTTCCAGGGTCACAGTTTAGAGTCAGAGCATAGGAATGTTGTTCCAACAGATTTCCCTCTCACCTCATTCTCTACAGACTCTTCTGTCCAGGATGGACAGGAGACCAAACATGCACCTATGACACCCATCATCCTCCACATAGGACCAGGTTTGTTTCTCATGATCCTACTCTGGCCATGACCAAGCTGATCACATCTACCTCGCACCTTCACATAATCTCAACAAACATGCTCTGGTGGTGAACCTGTCTTCTCTACCCTTGACAGCCTGTCTCACAGCATCTCAGGGATAGTTAGTTCCTATGGCTACACCTATCAGATTCTGGGTACTTGGCTGCTACCTCCAAACCTCAGCTTCCTCACCACAACAAATTATGGAGTCGGGAGGGCTTCCTCATCTGTGGAAGACTATGAGAACTAATTGCCTTAAAAGACACTAACTCCCACCCCACCACGTGTACGGGGATGGGGTTCCACAGCTGTCAGTTGAGCGGCCCATCTGCCCTCTTGGAAAGGGATGGATATCATCTACTTCCTAAACAGTCACCACAAGAACAAGTACAGTAAAATAGGGTGACTACTCCCCTGGGCAAAGTACATTTACTAAGACCAAGAAAAGGAATTCGGCACAACATCCAAGGTCTCTGGTATAGCCAGACATAATGGCACAAGCCTGACTCCAGCACTCAGGGGTACTAATGAGAGGACCACAAGTCTGAAGCCAGCCTGGAATATGTAGAGACTTGTCATAAACAAATAATGAAAGAAACTGGAGCTAGGGTTAGAGAAAAGGTTCAGAACAACTAAGAGCGCATACTATTCTTGCAGAGAACTGGAGTTTGGTTCCCAGCACTCTATCAGGTGGCTCAGTTCCAGGGGTCCGGATGCCCTCTGCTGGCATCCAGAGCACCTTCACTCAGGCACACATACACAGACACTTTTTTTCTTCAAAGACAGAACATGGAGACTCTGGTGACTGCAAATCTATAATATTCTTCCGCTTTCCATTAGCTTCTGTTTATAACTTCATGCCCCGCCTATAGTCCACCCTATAAACATGTTTTACTTAAGGGATCCTATTTGATCCTGTCAAGACATGTGGTTTTCCTCCCATTGTTTGCTATCGCAAACAGTTGGGCACTGAAAATTATTTTAGAGGAGTCTTCAACTTATCGTTTACTGAAAAGGCATCCTCAACCCGCCCACCCCAATCTTCAGCAGTACAACGTAAGATGTGCAACAAAAGAAAAACCAGCAGCTTGGAAAGAGCAGAGGAGGGAGCGGGTCCTTATTTCCAAGGAGGGAGTCTCCAAGGGGTGCTGACGTGCTCCGTGGCTTGTTTCCCCGAGGCGCAGACTAGGAGCATCTCAGAGCTCGGCCTGACCCTTGGAAGCAGCCGCGGGCAGAAGGTGGCCCCGCCGCGCCCCGCCCGGTCTGTTCGTTCGGCCTGGCAGGATCCAAAAGGATCTAAACTAGTACAACCCGGTGATTCTGCACTGACAGCGCAAACTCTTCGGCTACTCTCAGCAACCGCAGCCGCGGCTGAAGTCTGAGGTCACGCCAGGCGCGGCAGCCAGGCCCGCCCTGGCGCCTGTTGCAATGCCTGCTCGCGTAGCCTCGAGGGTCGGGGACTGGCCGGAGGCCACACTCGGACCCGCGGCCCGCGACAAGCCTGGCCGACCGGGCTGAGACGGCCACGGCCCGCCTCATCCGCGCGAAGGCCTCGGCCGCCCGCACCACGGCGCCGAGCTCGCGCCGGAGGCCCGGGGGTCGCCCGGCCGAGCCCCCGCCACGTCAGGCAGTCGCCCGCGCCCGCCCCGGACGCCCGCGGCACTTGGCCCGGCTCCCCGCTCCCGCCGCCCCCGCCGCCGCCGCCGCCGCCGCCGCCCCCGCTCCCTTCCCCGCGTGCAGCGCGAGCTCGGCCACGCAGGCCGGCCGGGCCCACTCGGTACACGCCTCGCAGCTGACCTGGTGCTGCCGCAAGCTGAGGCCGCTCTCGCAGCAGGCGGGAGGCCGGAGGCGGGGGCGGAGCCTCACCGTCACGTGGGGCACCGCGCAGGCGCAAGTGGACTTACGGGAGGGGGGCGCCGGCGGGGCGGGGCGAGGCTGAAGAGCCGGCGGGACAGGGGCTGATCTGCTGCGGTGTCGCTGGGTGCCTTTTGGAGGTGCAAATCTGTGCCCTTCTTTCCCTTTCTCCTTGCCTCGTTCTTACCCTCACTCGTTCTCTCATTGATGCTTCTTTGCTCGCTTGACTCTTCACACCCATTCATTTACCATCTCACTCATTGCCTCCTTGCACTCACTCCCGTTTCCAAGCATTCATTTACTCATCCCTTACCTCATTCATTCCTCCTTCTTCCATCCACTTCCCCCTTTCCACCGTCATTCGTTTCCTCGTCCTCCCCGCGTTACTTCATTCACTTCTTCATCACTTATTCACTTGTTTCCCCTCGCTCCTTCCTTGCCGCCCTCTCTCAGTCGCTCCTACCCTCATTCATTCTGTCTTCCTTTCCTTCCTTCCTTTATTGTCTGGGTTCCTCCCTCTGCCTCTTATTTCCTCACTTCCTTATTCACTGGCCCAGGCATTCTCCCCTTTCTCCTCTCCTTGTACTTTTCTTAGACGGACTAGAAGGTCCCTCGCCCCATGTTCGCTGTGGAGAGTGTAGACGAGCAAAGGCTTTATGAACAAGTGTTGATTTTCTTCTTTTCTGAGACTCTAGATTAAACCTGGTTCCCAATCCCAAAACTTACCTGTCCTGGGGAGTCCTTTGGCACCCACATTCTCTGCCTCACCTCCAGGAGGACCACACTCCAGGGGCACATACCTGTGGCAACACCCAAGAGTAGATCTGTAGAGCCTTCTTACAGATGGGAGCAAGTTGTGGGGGCTGCAATGTAGAGAATGAAAGGCACTGTAGGGGAATGCGGTTGCAAGCATGGCTCCTCATGAAAAAAGGGAGGGAAGAAAGAAGAAGAAAATAAGTAACAGAAAGGCTGGTTTAGGTGAACCCCAATTGCTACCCAGAGAATAGACCTTGCCTCTAGGAAAAGAGGCACCCAGTGGAGGTAGAATTCTTACCCATTAAGGCTCCCTGAAGCAGATGTCTCCAGCTGTGTTACTGAACACTTTCAAATAGTGATCAAAGTATTCTAGCAAGGAGATACCATCAGCAAATATATGGGCATGAGAGCCAACAAAGAATGAGAAGAAGGGGATAAAATACACCCAATCAACCAAGAGAAAGTTCCAGAAGTAGGGAATAGGAGAATAGGAAGAGATCTCTAAATCCAGGCTGTAGAACTAGTTTATGTAGTATGAAGTTCTTCCCACCCCAAAAACCTAAACTCCCTTTGGTCTCTGGATTTGAAGGGAAGATTCTCTCTTTCCCTTTGTCGTACAACAGTTTCCTCCAAGACTGAAGCATTCCATCCTTCAGAGAAGATCCTTAAGCAGGAAGGTTAAATTAAAAATTAAAAAATAAAAAAATAAAAACTTAAAATAGCTTCAGGAAGTCCCTGAAACTGACCAGATTCACTAGACCCTTCTGAAGTGTTAATCTAATTAATTCTTTTTTTTTTTTTTTTTTTTTTGGTTTTTCGAGACAGGGTTTCTCTGTGTAGCTTTGTGCCTTTCCTGGAACTCGCTTTGGAGACCAGGCTGGCCTCGAACTCACAGAGATCCGCCTGGCTCTGCCTCCCGAGTGCTAGGATTAAAGGCATGCGCCACCACCACCCGGCAATTAATTTTATCAATAAAAAATCAAGAGTCAGATATCAGGGTAGAAACCTGAAAAATCAGAGAAGCGGGGGAGCAGCCACAGTCGCTTCCTACTTCTGTGGTTCCTCCAACCAAAAGGGTCCAGATCCTCTCTCTGCCCTGCCTTACTACTTCTTGTCTCCTCTCTCTACAGTCCTCCAAACCTCTATGGTTAATTTTGGTCGGCTAGTGGCTGGCCCCCCCTCTGACTCCAAGCAAGCTTTATTTGTCAGAACACAATCAAAATATCATACAACACCGCTCCCTGCCAGAGTAAACAATAAAAGCTGAAAGTCCTTCTCAGACAGGTGAGGCTGAGCTGCACAGAAGACTCTCAGAAGAGGAAAGCTGTAAAGTAGACTCAGACCAGAGCAGCTGCCTGAACAAAGCAGAAACCTGGAAGAGATTTAGACCAAGTGAGACAACTGGGAAGGACACCGCAGTCCACTCACCTTCCCACAGGCTGTGCAGTTGGGCCAGGTCCCCAGCTTGTGAGCTGTCACCCATGCTGGTCGATGATGCAGCTGTCTCTGAGTCATTTCTGCTCCTGTAAGTGACCCCTCACCCATATTTCTGTAAGTAACCCCAATAAAACTCATCGGTTCACCAAATTGGACTTTGGTGGTACCCGTACTTTGGTCTGTTGTAGGATCCCTGTCTGGAGTGAGTAGACGTGTGTTGTCTTCCCAGGAAATTTTGTCACACGACACCCTTCAAGAACCCACTATGGCTGCCTATGGCCATGACAGTATATCTCTTCTAAGGAAGCTCCTCTTTGGACCTGAAGACCTCCTTCTCCCCTTTAGGGCCCCTCCCCCCCAATAAAGCTCTTCTGAAGGGTAATGTGTGTCCATTCTTTTTCATGAAGCTTCCAATGACAAACCAAAGTAAGGGTTCCACTGAAATCCATGTTTATGAACCAGTGTGTTCATTAGGCTTATTTAGAGGAGCCATTTATAGGGTGGGCCCAAAAAACTATCACTTAAAAGTGCCACCCTGTCGTTGAGGATGACCTCATAGAAACTGCGTCATGAAGTCCCAGTTTCAGTTCATCTTCCACTTCTTATATACTCTAGAATCTCCCAAGATCACGTGTTCGTAGGAGGAAGGCCAGAAGGAATAACTAGAGTGCCCGGTGAGAGACCTACAGTTCTTTTTTTTTTTTTTTTAAGACTTATTTATTTATTTGTTTATATATTATACAGTGTTCTGCCTGCATATATGCCTGCATGCCAGAAGAGGGCACCAGATCTCATTATAGATAGTTGTGAGCCACCTTGTAGATGCTGGGAATTGAACTCAGGTCCTCTGGAAGGGCAGCCAGTGCTCTTAACCTCTGAGCTGTATTTTTCTGCTCCTTTAGTTACCATGTCTAACAGGCAATCTCTACTCCAAAATGTCATGTTATATCTAGAGGAAAAAACAGTACTACAACAGTTATCTCGTCAGTCTTATTGGAGAGCAACATCATCCAGAGATCTTCAAGTGTTTGCCAAGCTAAAACAGATATAGGAAAGATTAAAGACAACTTATTAAAGAAAATACACTGATAAAAGTGACAGAAATGCAGTGGATACATTCTAAGAGAGAAAGGCACCCTTGGAAAATGGTAGATCACGGGACCTTCTAGCTGCCCCTCATTATCTCTGCCAGAAATCAGATCATGCCTCCTGCAATCTGTCCCCTAGGATAAAGAATTAACAGGTGTCTGCTGTGACAGAGCACGCTGGGCCTTGGTGGGGAAGGAAAGCCTCCTCCCTCCTGCAACTGCAAGATAAATATATGCTACTACTTAACACCTGCCTCGATGCCTGCTGGCATGTGGGCCAGGCCAGGCTAAGTCACATGGTGTGGAACTTTTTGGCATCTCCTGAAAATATATGAGTCACTTTCTTCCAGGCCCTCTGTCATGCTGTACACAGTGGTGTCACCTAAGGAAGCTCCTCTTTAGACCTAGGCCTGCTGTCCCCCTCACGGCCTCATCACACAGTAAAGTTCTTCTGAAGGGTGATGTGTGTGTCAGCCCCTTCCAGGAACCTGCTTCTTTTTAAGTTATAACAAGAGAGAATGGGAATTTTTTATAACAGTTATAGGAAGTTACTTGGTCTTACTGTTAGGATGGAGGCTGGTTCTGTGAGGAACTGATCAACAGACCCTCAAAAATAAGACATAGAAAGACAATGCGTTGGCCAGCTCAAGGTCCTAAAACAGGTATAAAGATAATGGTCACGATATGAAGAGAGTAAAAGTACTACCCTAGGTAGGCCAGCTGAGGACCCCCAAAAGCAAGACAAAAGGTACAAATAGGTATTAGTGGTCCCTGCTAGCTAAGTCAGATAAAGCACACTCAAGACCCCCTCTCCAGTGGAAGCATGTCCAGAGTGCTCTTACCCTTGCTCTTAGAAAGCTTTTCAACTCTAGGGTACTTAAACCTCTATCCACACTCATGCGTCTTCATCTTAGTTATTTTCTGTCTTTCTTTTTGAAAGATTTATTTATTTATTATGTATACAGTATGTATGCCTGCAGGCCAGAAGAGGGCACCAGATCTCATTACAGATGGTTGTGAGCCACCATGTGGTTGCTGGGAACTCAGGACCTTTGGAAGAGCAAGCAGTGCTCTTAACCTCTGAGCCACCTCTCCAGCCCTTAGTTATTTTTCTATTCCTGGAATAAAACACCATGACGAAGGCAACTTACAGAAGGAAGGATTTATTTCACCTACGGTTCCAGAAGGATAAGAATCTGTCATGGCAGGGAAATGTGGCAGCAAGTACCAGGTGTGGTAGCAGGAGAGCTGAGAGCTGACATCTCAAACCACGAACAGGAAACAGAGTGAACTGGGAAGGACAAGTAGCTTTTGAAACTTAAAGCTCGCTTTTTACTTCCTCCAACAAGACCACAAACAAGACTTAAGCCTCCTCAAACAGCATCACCAACTGGGAACTAAGTATTCAAATGCCCCAAAATACAGGGGACATCTCATTCAAACTACCACAGTGTTATATATCTGATTATAATAGACTGAGTTCCTGATAAAAAGAGGCCTAAAATGTTTTTTGCCCCTAAAATGTTTTTCCTCGTCTACCCTGGGAAGGGATAACAGGAGGGAGAGTTGAACCCCATGCCTGACAGTACAACAGAATAGACTAAAGGGAGAAGGTAGAAATAAATTTATGGCATGTCTTTAATCCCAGCACATCTGGAGGCAGAGGCAGGGAGATCTCTATGAGTTTGAGGCCAACCTGGTCTACATACTGAGTTCTAAGACAGTCAAAACTACATTTTGTTGGTTTTTTTTTTAAAGTAACAACAACAACAACAACACTAATCATAAATTTATGAAGAAGGCTCCATGTCTTACAGGAAAGAACAAGCTTTCCTTAGCTGGCGTTGATATGCAACATGAACAAAGCCTGCTAACTCACCTGCTTTACCTATGACTGTTACTCACTTGCAAAATCAACCTTTTCTCACATCTAAGTTCCTGGGTGACACCTTCCCTTTTCTCATGACTATTTTTCACTAGAAAATATTGTATATTTGGGGCTGGGAGAGATGACTTGATGGTTAAAAGCTCAGACTGCTCTGGCTGAGCATCCTCTTTGGACACCCACATGCTCTCACACTCGTGTGCAGGCACACAGACACACAGATACACACATACAATTTAAAAATAGCCGGGCGGTGGTGGCGCACGCCTTTAATCCCAGCACTCGGGAGGCAGAGCCAGGCGGATCTCTGTGAGTTCGAGGCCAGCCTGGGCTACCAAGTGAGTTCCAGGACAGGCGCAAAGCTACACAGAGAAACCCTGCTTGAAAAACCAAAAAAATAAATAAATAAAATAAAATAAATAAAAAATAAAAATAATAAATCTTTAAAATTTGGTTGTTAATAAGAGACACAGGAGACCCAACCTGAAGAATAGTTTCAAAGGAAACACAGAGCAAGGCTCTGGCGTTTAGGAACTTACATGAGAGAACAAAGAATTCTGTAAGCACAGGGCTCTGCCACCTCTGTAGAAAGGAGGAATGCTCTCCTCTGAGGCATATTGTTTCTAATCCAGTGTTCATTCTGCACTTCAATAAAGCTTTCTCCTCCACCAACCTCTGTCTCCGGTTTGTTGCTAACATTACAGGTAGCATGGCCTCCAGGCCCTCACACTCAGGTGGATGCTGACGCTGCCGGGCTTGGCCAGACGCGCCTTTTCTAGAGTGTACTACCGCTCCCTTGCTCACTCACATGGTAAACTCTTGACTGCTCTACCTCCTCGTGCCATTGAAGTTCTCCTGCTTTGTGAACATACACACTGAGACTTCTGAGGGGGTAGAGAGCAGAGGGAACTGCAGACCTCCCTGGAACATTCTGTCTTAGCTACAGCATCTGTGCTCACAAACCAGGCCACATACATCCCTGAGATCTTTCTCCCCTGAAAATGTGTGACAGGTCACCTGCTGTGACCCCAAAGCCTTTCTCCTCTCAAAGTTCTCACAAAAAGCTGACTCTTTCCCTTCTGACCCCCCTCACTGCCCCAACTCAGTCACCAGGAGTCACAGACAACCTGACCACAGGCGCATATTGTATACTACTTATCAGCTAAGCCTGGCTAAGGGGCCTCCCTCCTCCCTCCTCCCTGGTCCCTCCTCCCTTTGTAAGAACAAAACTCACTTTGCTAAAACCGAAGCCTGCCTCTTCCGAGCCCCATCCTACTGTGTGTAGCACTGCTGACTCTGCTAAGAAGCCTTTTACCCCTAACGACTGTCCATCTCTGCACTGTCTTCCTTGGTCGGCTCTGTCTCTGGTGTGTGGTAACCTCGGGTCATGAGGAACTTGTCAGGGCTCAAACCCAAGCTAACTGACTGAGGTGCCTATTTAACAGATCAAAGCAGACCTGGCCACCAGGCTCTCCCAGCTTCCCTCAGTCCCTACCCCATCCTACACTCCTCCAGCCTAGGGGCTGCCAGTCCTTCCGTGTATAACCCAGCCATTTGGGTTACCTGGTACTTTCTTGACTCTCCCCTCTCCTCACATGGCCCAGATCCGGGTAGTGTTCACTCTGGACTCTCCCAGATGTCCCTGCCTCTGGCTATGCTCTCCCTTTTATCTACAGTAAACCTTCTCCTCCACCATATGAGGAACCTGCCTGACTTCATTTTGAAGACAGGAGACACTATGCTGTATTTTTAAAAATAAGTTTCTATTTACTGTGAGAGTTGAGCTGCTTTCTGTTTCCTGGAAACTGACCTTCCCCAAACCATGACCTTGATTTGTTTTTGAGAATATCCTTACCTTCCCTGACCCCTCCCTAATCACATGTGGGTGACCATATGATTTTTTTTTAAGTTTTTTTTTAAATTTCCTTATTGCCCCATTGTCTCCCTTCTGTAAAACTACTCATGATTTTACTCCTTAAAAGGGGCCCAAGAGATGGATTTAGGGCTGCTTTTTTTTTTTTTTTTCAGAGCTGAGGACCGAACCCAGGGCCTTGCACTTGCTAGGCAAGTGCTCTACCACTGAGCTAAATCCCCAACCCCGTAAGGCTGCTTTCTTTAACCTGACTTAGGAGGCAGTCTCTGGCCAGCTCTTAGGTGCACCCCAATAAAAATCAAGCTTGCAGGGCTGGACTGATGGCTGCGAGGTTAAGAGCACTGGCTGTTCTTCCAGAGGTTCTGAGTTTAACTCCCAGCAAAACACATAGCAGCTCCGAGCCATCTACAATGAGATCTGGCGCCCTCTTCTGGCACGCAGGCATACATGCAGGCAGAACACTGTATACATAATAAATAAGTCTTTAAAAACACATCAAGCTTGCTTCAAATTTGGCTCAAATTATGGCAGTGATCTTATTCTCGCCATTGGGATTAACATTTTCTGGAGAGTCCCAGCAAGATTCAGACTACCCACCCAAATTCTCTGGGGTTGCCTTCAGTTCGCAGACTATTGGGGTGAACCTTCGTGCAGAGAAGAGCAGCAAGCATCTACGGCCTCCTGGTGAGTCATAGTTTGGTTCTGTTTTGTGGGATCATTATCTGGGATGTAGAGGGGGTTCGACAGGACCCCAATATTACCCCACCCAGGGGTTTTATGGTTTGGTTTTATGTCCTGTTTGTCTTGTCTTTGGCTTCATTTCTCTGTTGTGCCCTGGGCGCCAGACCCCCAAAGAGACCACCAGAGACACGAACTCACTGAAATGCAAAAGCAAGGTTTATTGAAGCAGTTCAAGCTGCGGCAGGGCCCTCGTCAAGCCATCCAATACAGTGGAGGCTGGAGGAGGTGCCCGCCCCTCTGCAAGCTCAGGTTTTTTTTGTTTTGTTTTGTTTTGTTTTGTTTTGTTTTTTGTTTTTTGTTTTTCGAGACAGGGTTTCTCTGTGTAGCTTTGCGCCTTTCCTGGGACTCACTTGGTAGTCCAGGCTGGCCTCGAACTCACAGAGATCCGCCTGGCTCTGCCTCCCGAGTGCTGGGATTAAAGGCATGCGCCACCACCACCCGGCAAGCTCAGGTTTTAAAGGCAAAAACCATAAGGTTACATCAGTTAGGGGCTCTAATATGGGTATAATTCTGATTGGCTCAAGTTTTAGGGGCTTTTCAGAATTTCTGTGTTATCTTGCTTTGTAGTTTTCACCGGTTGTTTGTCAAACTCTATAAACTACTTCTGGCATTCTATGGTTAACCAGTTGCTACCAGATAGCTCTTCAAACGTCCTGACTTTGTCCTGGGACCTATGTCAGCAGCTCTGAGAATTTTGAAACTCAGGCCTGTTTCCAGCTGGGGTGAGGGGTTTGCTTGAAATGGGGGTGCTTTGGCTCTTCATCTTCTTTCTGTAGTTTTACTTTCTGTGTAAATTGGTTTATTTTGGCCTTGGGGTGACTGAACTCACCGACAGTACGGGTAATAAGACCGGCAAGCCTAACAACCCTCTAACTCAGCAATCGAGCACCTGTGTCTCGTGGTGATGCTTAGATAAAAAGAAAAAGTTTCAAGCTTATGTAAGCTGTGAGGGTCAAAGAAAGTGTTTTAGGGCATGTACACACAAGTGGTACATACAAGGTAGGGAAGTGATTTAAAGTGCAAAAACTTAAAAGGTTTCAGACTTTTTTCCCTCTCTATGCTACTGTTATACTACGACTTCAAAAGTTCAGATTTCTGTCTGTGACTCTAAAGACCCCTGACTAATACAGATGGGAAAGACATAAAAAACAAACCTGTTCTTCCCTCCAGAAATCTGGGAATTGGAAGTGATCAATAGCTTGGTGATCTGTGTTATCTGTTGAACCAGGCCATGTCAAGCTCCTACAACCAGGACTGAGGTGACTAATAGCCCAAATGACCTGCGCACTATCTGTATGACTGAGACCTGGCCAGAACCGTCCCTAGGCCCTTAAGCTAACACAGATAGCCTCTCTCGAAGAAATGACAAGTACTATTATGTGAGATTTTTATTGTGTTCTGACAAATAAGCTTACTTGGAGTCAGAGGGCAGAGCTAGCCACTATCTGACCATAGAGGTTTGGAGGACTATAGACAGAAAGACAGGAAGTGATGAGGTGGGGCAGAGAGAGGAACAGTAGGGCAGGAAGCAACTGTGGCTGCTCCCTGTTCTCTGATCTTTGAAGTTCTTACCCCAATACTTGACTCCCAATTTTTTATTGATAAGATTAATTAGATTAACGCTTCAGTGTACCTTGAGTCAAGTTTCCATGTAAGTATGTTTCCTTATGCTCCCGGGATTGTATTACACCAGGAAGCTTTTTCCCAAATTGTACTGTTTTAAATATACTAACAACAAACCTGTCTTCAGACTCTCTGAAGTCTTGACAAGTTGATAAATCAGTCTTAACTGAGTTTGGTTTGTTTGGTTTGGTTTTTTTGAGACCATTTCTTTGTGTAGCTCTGGCTGTCCTGGAACTCCTTCTATAGACCAGGCTGGCCTTGAACTCGCAGAGATCCTCTGGCCCTCTGCCTCCCGAGTGCAGTGCAGCACCACATCCAGTCACACCACTTCTGTAAAAATAGAGCCAGTGCTTTCAGGAACTGCAGGTATCAGAGCTCTGTCACTGTTGGAAGACTTAAGCTTCACTTAGCAAACAGAATAGAACTGCTAGGGGACATGAGATCACAAGTAACTTACTATTTTCTCTAGTCGCCCTGGTTAGAATTCAGCTGTTGCCAAGCTATAATACCTGCTGCAGCAGCCCTCCCCTCTCCCAGGTATCTACAGGCACCCTACTGCGACATTGTGAGTCCCTAGCTCACAGATAACTGAGTACCAAGGGCTTTACCTAGAGAGGTGAGCTTATAATAAATGGGGTACTAGTGGCCATATACCCTGTCCCTCACCCACTTCCCGAATCTGCTTGTGCTGTGGAGGACACCCCTCCCCGCCCCCTCCCAGCCACGCCCCCGCCCCGCCCCCTCCCCAGCTTCAGAAAGGTGTAGGAAGAGACCCCCACTTGCGCCAGAGACTCTGATTTCCTCTCCTCAGAGGCCCCACTGTTTGGTCCCAAAGAAACCCGAGGAGTCTCACTAAGTAACTGTGGCTCCTCCCACCATTTCTCACTCTGCTCCTAAACCTCTCCAACCCAGGGGCTGGACTTCCCTTCCCTTCCCCCAGCTTCTCTTTCCTATATGATTGAACCCATTTTGGCTACACTCTCTCGGTGCTCTTGGCTCCCACTCTCCTTTCTCTTCTCTCCTTCCTCTCTTGCTCCCCACTCACACACTTTCATGCCCCAGTCTGTTCTGCTGGCCATGTTCAGTCTGGACCCTTCCGGATGCCTCTGGATGTTCTCTCCCTCAGACCTACAGTAAACCTTTTCCTCAACCATGCCTAGGAATGGTCATGTCCTCAGTTTCATTCACTTCCCATGCTGTCCGTCTCCAGTGCGGAGTCCCTGTCTATGGCGCTGAATAAATCTGTGGCCTCGAGGAACCACTGGGATCGTTCAGGACTGGCTTCCTGTTTAGTGTTGCTTTCTTTCTTCGAGTCTGGGAAAGAACTAAGCCTCACATGGCTCTGGCCCACACCTGAATCAACTGCCACTCCTGACCGTGATCCTGGAGGCTTTGTCCAAATTCCTCATGCTTGGCATTGAAAAAAACTGCGCTGAAAATCTAATCATCCTGTTTTGAAATTCCTTCTCCTTTATACAATTTCACTCATTTTCTTTCACACAAAATCCAAAATTCTTTTTTTTTTTTTTTAAACTTGTTTCTTTTGGTTTTGCAGTGGGAGTGGTTAAACCCAGGGCTTGGTGCATGGTCAGCAAGTGCCCATGATCTAGCTGAACTCAACCCATAAGTCTGCTTCTTAGTGTTTTTCTTTTCTCCTTGATTGCTTTGAGGCAGAGTCTCACTCTTCAGCTTAGGGTAACCTGGAACTCACTCTGTAATCCAAGGTAGCTTTAAATTTGTGTGAATTCCTCCTGCCAACCTTTCAAGTGTTGTGATTGTAGTCATCGGCCACCAGGCCCAGGTGAACTTTTATTTTTAACCTGTGTACAAGAGTTATAGTTTTATCAAAATGTGAAAACTGGAGTTACAGCTGGACGTGATGATCCATACCTTTAACACCAGCATTTGGGATGTAGAGGCAGGTGGATCTCTGTGAGTTCAAGGCCAGCCTGATCTACACAGTGGGTTCCAGACCAGCCAGGGCTATATAGTGAAATCCTGTATCAGAAGGGATGGGGAATTAAAATTATATGTAAAATACTCGATTTAACATATATGAGCCTGTGTTTCAAGATGCATTCCCAAATGCTGCACCAAGGAAACTGATAGTTTCCTGCTGAAAGACTACACTTCCCAGCTTCCCTTGTGGACTGCGGAAGTTGTTTCTGCCCCTTTAAGGGCTTCATCTTGTCTTCTCCTATGGGCACTTTGGCTGTGTGCACACGCTTGTGACACAAAGTTCCCTCTTGCTGTAAATAAACATGGTCCCACCTAAGGTCAGACCAAGCATCTCTTTCCTCTGCCATCTCTCTGCAGCTTTTATATAACTTTTTACTAATCTATCACATGGTCATTCTCAGTACAAACGCAATCTGTTTACAGAAACAAGCTTGGAGGGAGAGATCAAATTTTATGTCCTATATAGTCTTCTGTTATCTCTACCATATAGTATTCTGCCGTGTGTTGTCAAAAAAGGCCTAAAGCAGGTAAAAGAAAGCGAAAAGTAAACATAAAGTTTGTTTAATATAAATTAATATTCAAAATCAGGTACATAAAAACCGGTCATACCTTGATATCCTCCCTATGCTAATTCCCTGCCAGGTTCCACCCTCCTGAATGCTTAAGGGAAGTTCCTTGTCTGTGTATCCTGCATAATGGGCGTTAACAGCTTAGATGCAAGATTGTAAAATGTCAGTATCGAACTTCTGCCCTCCGGGGTTCTCCCATTGTGCTGTAAGCCTGTATTTAAGACCTCTTCTCTCCTTCAATAAACAGCATTTGGCATTTAAAAAAAAAAAAAAAAAAAAAGAGTCACAAGAGAAAAAAAAATTGGTCATAAAAGACTGAATGTTTAGCAGGTAGGTGGTGGTGTACACATCTTTAATCTCAGTACTTGGGAGGCAGAGGCAGGTGAATCTCTAAGTCTGAGGCCAGCCTGGTCTACAGAATGAGCTCCAAGGACAGTCAGGGATGCACAGTGAAATTCTGTCTCAAAAAACAAACAAACAACAAACAAAAGACTGAAATAGTAAAATGGGTTAAATTTACAATATACTTGCATGGTAGGAAAATCTCAGACTCAAGAGTTCCCTTGGATGGAGCACAGGTTCTTTTGAATAGGACACAATTTCTCCAAAGTTGCATACTAGCCTCACTTAAGGTCAAGGATTGTGATGGCTCTTCTTGGTTGTCAACTTGGCTACAGAGGAATCAATTAAAACCCAAAAATGGAGGGCACTCCTGTGAGAGATTTCTGTTTAATTTGAAGTAGGAAGATCTACATCTAATCCAGATATTTGAGGTAGGAAGACACACCATTAATACAGATCTCTAATCCAGAGCTAATCTGGGCCACATCTTTTGCTGGAAATCTATGTAAGGACATGGAAGAAGGAAGCTTTTGCTCTTTGCCTGCTTGCTCTTGCCTTTCCAGGAAGTGTTGTAGGAATTTAGCAGAGTCACTGTGTCCGGGGTAGACATTAGAATGAACAGCTATTTTCTAGAAGTACTTTGACCTTGAAAAATCCTTGTGGAAAACAGTGATTGTTTTCCGTGATTTGTAGAATTGTTTTACTGAAGGGGCATTGCAGCCATCCCGTGACTTAGGTCACAAGACACCTCAAGCACACCTGAGGCTCTTGTATTGTTGTGTATTGCAAATGATACATAATGAAAGACTAGAGTCATAGGGGCATGTGATGTTCTCCTTCAGTAAGACATTAGATTAGGGACCTTGGTATGCTACTTTGTGTAACAATCAATAAATATGCCTTTATACAGCTGTTTGGGTTTCAGTCCATCAGAGAGGCTGGACTTTTCCTGCTGCCACAAAGGCCTTAAAATTTCATCTTGGAGTGCCTTATTTCTTCAATCAACCCATGCTACACAGTGTACCCCGACAAGGAAGTCCATTCCTTCACTGGCATTAGAGCCTACTTCTTCAGGATTCCAGCATATACTGAAGACCAACTAAGGCATCCTGCCTTGTGGACTGAGCAACTACTAGATACTTGGACCATAACCAACCATTGTTGGATTAGCTGGACCACAGCCTGTAAGTCTGTCTAATAAATTCCTCTTCTCATCTATACATATTCATTCTATAAATTCTGTTACTCTAGAGAACCCTGACTAACACAGGATGCATGAGAAATAAGACTGCTGGTACTGCCTCTGGCTGTATTGGCCTGGCCATCTCTAGCCATGTAGGCCAAACCAAGAAATAACCTCCTCTTTATCGATAGAAAAGATAAATTACTCCTTATGTCTCATATGACAGGGTGTTTTAGTTAGGGTTTTCTAGAGTCACAGAATTTATGGAATGAATCTCTCTCTATATATATTCTCTATATATAAATAGATAGATAGATAGAAAGAAAGATAGATAGGAAATTTATTGAAATGACTTACAGGCTGCAGTCCAACAATGGCTAGCTGTGAAGAGAAAGTCCAAGAATTTAGTAGTTGCTCAGTCCCATGAGGCTGGGTTTCTCAGGTGGTCTTCTGTATATGCTGGAATCCCAAAGACATAGGCTCCAATGCCAGTGAAGGAATGAATGTGCTGATAAGGTGAGGGCAAGCAGGCAAAGAAGAAGGAACCTCTCCTTCTTCTGTTATTCAATATTATTTTAAGGTGTGTTACTTTTGTTTATGTTGCATTTGTTTAACTCTGTGAAGCTGTGTTACTGTGCCTGTGTAAACACCTGATGGACTAATAAAGAGATGAATGGCCAATATCGAGGCAGGAGAAAGATATATGGAGCTGGCAGGCAGAGAGAATATATAGAAGGAGAAATCTGGGAGGAAAAGAGGAAGTAGCCAGAGAAGGAGAACTCCAGGGGCCAGTCACCCAGCTATACCTCAAGCCATGGAGTAAGAGTAAGATTTACAGAAGTAAGAGAATGGGAAGAAGCCAGAGGCAAAAGGTAGATGTGATAATTTAAGCTAAAGAAAACTGGCAAGAAACAAGCCAAGTTAAGGCCAAGCATTTATAATTAAGAATAAGCCTCCTTGTGTGATTTATTTGGGAGCTGGTTGGCAGGCACCCCCAAAAGAGTTAAACACAACAACAGCATTCTTCCATTGTCCTTGTATAGGCTTCCAGCAAAAGATGTAGCCCAGATTAAAAGCATGCCTTCCAGCCTCAAGGTCCAGATCAAAGACATGTTGTCTTCTTGCCTCAAGATCTGGATCACAGGTGTGCCCTCCATTTCTGGATTGTAGTTTATTCCAGATATAGTCAAGTTAACAACCAAGAATAAACCATCCCACAGGGGGAATGGATTATCTTGCCCAGTGGAGTATCTCAGTCTGTGCCCGCATCCTAAAAATCTCATCAACAGAGAGGCAAATAACAATTATTCTGCCCTTAATGTCTCCAGAACTGACATATGAGGATTCTGTGAACAGGGGGACCTTGTACCTAAACCTACCACTGGACTAGCCTGGGACCTGCATACTGGTTCAGTTCACTATGCCCTTTACCCTGGCATTCAATCCTTCTTAGTGAAAGCTAATTTCAGGGTTTACACCACAACCATACCTTGATTAAAGGAGTATGTCAGACACTCAGTCATCAAACTCACAGCTTTGGAAAGTTATTCAGAATATCCAAGCTGTGTCTTTGGCAGTTGGTTTTATATATGTAGTATCAACAAATGATTCTATTATGTTTTATCCCAAGCCTTTAGATTCTTCAGGAGATGGCTGAGATCAACAGCTCTCAACCTGTGGGTCACGACCCATTTGAGTCAAATGACACTTTCACAGGTGTCTCATATCAGATATTTACATTACTATTCCTGACAGTAGCAGAATTACAGTTATGAAGTAGCAACAAAAATGATTTTATGGTTGGGGGTCAGCACAACATTAGGAACTGTATTAAAGGGCTGTAGCATTAGGAAAGTGAACTACTGACTTAGATGAAGGAGGTTCTCTCCAACCTGGGCTCACCCGTGGTGCTCTGAGAATATAATCTAGCCTCTAACAGATACAGAGCTCCAGGGCCCACAGGAGTACACAGGCTTGGGCACCTGGTGGGACCAGCCTGCATTCTCTTGAAGCCCACAGGAGTACACAGGTTTGAGCAGTGCTGTTTGTGGATATTTCCTAAGAAATACCAAAAGCCAAAACTCCTTCAATTTGGTTATCTTGTGTTGTTCGAATTGTAGATGGTCTTTTAATAAAAAAAAAACAAAAAACAAACAAACAAACAAAAAAAAACAACCCAGAGCCAGATATCAGGGTGAAAGCTGAAAGATCAGAGAAGCAGAACAGCCAGCCACTAGTTCTTACCTCTATGAAATCCTCAGCCTAAAGAGAGTGAGTTCCTATTTCCTTGTGCCTTATACACCTTTCTCTGCCCTGCCATATTACTTCCTGGGATTAAAGGCATGTGTGCTTCCCCAGAAAACTTTTGGATTGTCAAGTCCTGGGAGAGGTAGCTGTATCATTTGTCCAGTCTCTGCATAATGAGAAAGTGCAGGGCTTGTCTCAAGTCCTTGCTTAAGTGGTCGGTGAGGCTGGATCACCTCAGCTAGCCACCTCAAAATTGTCCTGAACAGTTTGTAGTCCAAAGCCAATCTTTGGGTGGTGTTTGTCATCTTAGTGGTGTTGTCCTGATGAAATTGTCGTTGTGGGGTCCCATATCCATTTGGAGACTTTAAAGTTGATGTTAGGTGTAGACATGATTCCCTACAGAAAACTGATAGAGACTGAAACCCAAAATCATGTACAAGAAGCTAGATGAAGCCTTTTTTCTAGGATTAGTTAGTACTCTATATGATCATTAATATCATGACAAAAGTTCAATATATATATTAATCTTATAAATTTTGACATAAAATTTATACCTTAAGAAAAGTTTTAAAAAGTCAAAATAAAACCAAAGAATTTTGAGCTTAGTGGCAATAGAATAGTCCCTTAATTTTGGTTTTCTTTTGTCCCATACCAGGTGGCTCTTCTGACATGATACAGAGATTTTGGATTTTCCTTTTAACAAGCATGCTTGGGTTTAGAGAAGGAGAGAGCCATGCTTTAACTCCAAAGCCAGCTTTAATTTTTAATTGAACTGGGACTACAAAAAGACTATTTGCATTATGTGTCTGTAGAGAAGAACAGAAACAAACATTTAGGAAGACTTATGAAATTTTATCCTGTTAGATATGTGATGTAAAAATAGGCCAATTTACTCTTTTTCTTGGGACATTTTTTCTGGATGATTTGTCCTTTTTCTTCAGATGTCTCATTTGTCCAGTGTTCTTTAGATTCCTTGCCCTTCATTCTCCTGAAAGACAAAAAAACAACAACAAAAAACAACACCCTAACTTTGGGGAGGTTCCCTTTTTGCAAATTATATCTGATCAAATGAAAGCATTTGTTAGTATAAGTTAATTTAAATTGAATGGTCATGCTGGTTGATGAACTATCACCTCTTTTAATTAAGATTGTTCAAATCAAACATTTATCAGTTTTGATGGTATCCTTAGCTTTTCTTTTCCTGTAGAAACAAAAGCAAAACCTCATCCCTAATATAATACATCTGGTTTCCATTCTGAGGTCAGCACATCTTTGAAGTATATAGGCTGATTTAATTCTATAGTTTTTTCCATTATCCAATGTCTCTCCACAGCTGTTGTTCCTTTCTCATTAGCATTGAAAAATTCAAAGTTAATAAAGCATTATGTAATCTATTTCTAAGGGTCTTTATTACCCTCTTTCTGTTTATTTAGCATATCCTTTAGAGTTCGATTTGATCATTCTATGACTGCTTGGCCTGTAGGATTATGTGGTATACCTGTAACATGTTTTATATTGTAATAAGCAAAAAACTGTTGCATTTTACCAGACATATGCTGGAGTATTGTCAGTTTTAATTTCTACAGGTATACGCATGATGGCCATAACTTCTAGCAAATACATGATTACAGAATCAGTGTTTTCAGAACTCAAAGCAGTTGCCCATTGAAATTCTGAATAGGTATCAATGATGTGGTGTACATATTTCAATTTTCCAAATTCTGCAAAGTGAAACACGTCCATCTACCAGATTTCATTCCTCCGAGTACCCTTTGGGTTACTACATCCTGCTGGTAGTGGAGTTTGATTGTATAAAGAACAAGTAGGACATTTCCTTGGCTTGTTGCCAGGTTATTGAAAAATCCTTTTGTAAACCCTTACTATTGATATGATGTTTTTTGTGAAATTCTGAGGTCTCCAGCACATTTCCTATCAATAGTTGATCAATATCATCATTACCGGCAGCCCCATATGAGATCAGATATGAGTTATATATAAGGAATGATTCCTATTCCTGATTATTTCTTGTAACTGAATAGCAAAGTTAATTCTGACTCATCAGGGATAAATTCTGCAGTCTCAATATGTAAGATCACTCTTTCAGCATACTGAGAGTCAATAACTATGTTGAGAGGTTCTGAAAAATCCTTTAATGCCATCAGAATGGCATATAATTCTGATTTTTTTGAACAGAATTATAAGGACTTTCAACCATTTTGCTTAAAATTTCTGATTTGTAACCTGCCTTTCCTTTTTGGTTTGCATCTGTATGAAATGTAGGGGCTCTAGATATTGGTGTTTCCCATACAATGGGAGGCAGGGTACAGTTAGCTCTCTTTATAAATTTAATTCTGTTGCTTTTGGGATATTTGCTGTTAATTGTTCCCAAATAATTACTCTTTGCCAAGGTTCACTTTCTGCCCATATTTGTCAATTTCATCATTAGTTAAAGGTACTACAATTTCTGCTGGGTCAATTCCTGCTAATTGATGAAGTCTCAATTTTCCTTTTAAAAATCAACTCAGAGATCTTTTCCACATAAGTTTTTAATCTTTTACTCTGTTTATTTGCTAGAAATATCCATTCCAATATAATATCTTCCCTCTGCATTAATATTCCTGTGGGAGAATGCTTAGAGGGTGAAATAACCAACATGCAATCCAGCTTTGGATCCACATGATCCACATGTGCATCCTGTACTTTCTTTTCCACCAAAGCCAATTCTTTCTCAGCTTCAGCTGATAATTCTCTTGGAGTATTTAAGTCCTTGTCACCATCTAAGGTTTTGAACAAATTACTCAATTCATCATTTTTTACCCCAATAGTGGTCTGTAATTGGAAATGTCTCCCAATAATCTTTGAAAGTCATTAAGAGTCTGTAGTCTATCTCTCCTAATTTGCACCTTTTGGGGTCTAATTTTTTGTAGCTCTATTTTATATCCTAAATAATTAATAGAATCTCCTCTTTGTATCTTTTCAGGAGCAATTTGTAATCCCTAACATGGCAAAATTTTCTTTACTTCTTCAAACATTCTTTCTAAAGTATCTACATTTGAATCAGCTAGTAAAATATCCTCCATGTAATGGTAAACTTTAGATTGAGAAAATTGTTTATGTATTACTTCCAATGGCTGTTGTACGACATATTGGCATAAGATTGAGTTGTTTAACATTCCCTGTGGGAGAACCTTCCACTGATATCTCTTAACCTGCTGGGAATTATTATAAGTAGGCACAGTGAAGGCAAATTTTTCTGTCTTTTACTTGTAAGGGTATTGAGAAGAAAAGTCTTTTAAATCGATAACTATAAGAAGCCATCCTTTAGGTAACAGAGTAAGCAAAGGAATTCCAGATTTTAGAGAGCCCATTGGCTGTAGTGGTATTTGCTCTGCCCATGACCTTGGGCTATATGGCCCAAAGGAGGCGGTGTTTCCTGCTGCTGTATGTGAGCTTTAATAAGGAGTTGGAGAAGAATTACATGCCCCTTCTCCCTGTGAAGTGGATTTGCTCCGGGTCAGATCAGAGGACAACTTCAGCTATCTACTCCATTTTGTATTCATGAGTGTATTTCCTCAATTTATATCATAATAAATTCTGTTACCAATTTAATAGACTCATGTGGATTGATAATAAGTGGCACCCATGTGACAAAAAGACCCCACACTCCCTGTAGCTTCTGTCTGTAGCCTCAGAGACTTGTGTGCTAGTTGCACGTGAGCCTCACTAGCACCCCGAGCCACGTGGTCCCAACCACGTGGATCTGAGCCCCACATGTCCCCACTGGGGCTACTTATGTGACCAAACCCTAATGCATGCAGGCTGGTGAGTTTCTCCACCCTGCAGGGCCCGTGCAGCCCAAACCCCCAGAAACGGCATCTGAATTGGCCTCTTCAAGAGGTAGATGTCCAATTTCTAGGGATTGGAGCCCTATCTCAGGTAAAAGAAAGTTCGAGATGGGTTGAATGCATAGGGCCAGAAGAACAGAGAGGAAGCCTGAGGCCATATGTGGCAAAGGTAGCAGTGAATCTATGGGGTCAAGATCTGTTACAGCAGTGGAATATCCAGATTAAAATTCCTACACTCTCAGAAATAAAATACAGACCAATGCATGTTTCTGGGAATAATGTTATAACATACTATAAAAAACAGTCACCAACCATTCAGGCTGTACATAGACAGAGGGCAACTGCTGTTGAACTCTCAGAAGTACCAACAGCCTTACCTTTAAAATGGCTAACTGATAAACCTGTCTGGGTTGGACAATGGCCTTTGAGAAAAGAGAAACTACAAGCTTTAGAACAGCTGGTCCAAGAGCAGTTAAATGCTCAACACATTGAAGAATCTACCAGCCCTTAGAATTCTCCTGTATTTGTTGTTAGAAAAAAAGTCTAGTAATTGGAGAATGCTGACAAATCTGAGAGCTATTAATAAAGTAATTCAGCCAATGGGCTCCCTACAGACTGGGGTGCCCTTGCCCTCTCTGCTACCCAAAGAATGGCCTATATTAGTTATTGACTTAAAAGACTGTTTCTTTACTATACCTCTACAAGAAAAGGATAAAAAAATTTGCCTTCACAGTACCTAATTATAATAATTCCCAGCCAGTTAAGTGATATCAATGGAGGATCCTCCCACAGTGAATATTAAATAGCCCTATCCTGTGCCAATATTTTGTACCAAAACCATTGGAAATAATTTGTGTGAAATTTCTACAATCCATAATTTATCATTATATGGATATCTTATTAGTTGATCCAAAGTTAGATACCTTAGAAATCATGTTTGAAGAAGTAAAGAAAATTTTGCCTTGCTGGGGACTACAAATTGCTCCTGAAAAAATATGAAGAGGAGATTCTATTAATTACTTAGGATATAAGATAGACCTCCAAAAAATTAGACCCCAAAAGTACAACTCAGAAAAGATCGATTGCGGACTCCTAATGATTTTCAAAAATTGTTAGGAAGCATTTCCAACTTGCAGGCTATCATTGAAATACCTGAAGATGGGCTAGTAAATTTGGCTAATACCCTAAAAGGGGACAAGGACTTAAATAGTCCAAGAGAATTATCAGCTGAAGCTGAGAAGGAATTGGCTCTAGTAGAAAAGAAAATACAAGAAGCACATGTGGATCGTGTGGATCCAGAACTTAAGTACATTCTGGTCATACTTCCCTCCAGACATTCCCTCACAGGGATTTTGATGCAGAGGGAAAATATTATTTGGAATGGATATCTACCACATATACCAAGTAAGAAGTTAAAGACTTACATAGAAAAGATCTCTGATTTGATTCTAAAAGGAAAATTAAGACTTCGCCAGTTGATAGGAATGGATCCAGCAGAAATTTTGGTACTTTTAACTAATGAGGAAATTTCCTTGTTATGGAAAGATAATGAATACTGGCAAAGAGCCTGCACTAACTTTTTTTGGAGAGATTAACAATTGTTATCCCAAAAGCATAAGAATAGAATTCATAAAGAGAACTGAATGGGTCCTTTCTCACATTGTCACAAAAGTCAATCTCTGGAGTCCCCACATTCTATACTGATGCAAATAAATCAGGAAATGCAGGTTATAAATCAGGAGACTTAAGTAAAGTGGTTCAAAGCCCATACAACTCTGTACAAAAAGCAAAACTGTATGCCATTCTTATGATACTAATGGATTTCACAGAACTTCTCAATATAGTCACTGACTCTCAATATGCAGAAAAAGTTGTTTTACATATTGAAACTGCTGAATTTACTCCTGATAATACAGAATTAACTTCACTATTTACACAATTACAGGAAATCATCAGAAATAGGGAACATCCTATATATATAACACACATCAGATCCCATATGGGTCTGCAAGGTCCTCTAGCACAAGATAATGACAAGATTGATCAGTTACTAATAGGCAATGTGCTAGAGGCCTCAGAATTTCATAAGAAACATCATGTAAATAGCAAGGGTTTGAAGAAGGATTTCTCCATCATTTGGCAACAAACCAAGAAAATTGTAAAAAAAAAAAAAGTCCTACTTGTTCCTTCTATAACTGAACTCTATTACCTGCAGGAAGCAATCCAAAAGGTATACAAAGAAATAGAATTTGGCAGATGTATGTGTTTCACTTCACAGAATTTTGAAGATTGAAATATGTACACCATACCATTGACACCTATTCAGGATTTCAATGGGCAACTGCTTTGAGTTCTGAAAACACTGACTGTGATTATACACCTATTAGAAGTTATGGCCATCATGAGAATACTTGTACAAATTAAGACTGACAATGCTCCAGCATATGTTTCAAATAAAATGAGACAGTTCTTTGCTTATTACAGTATAAAGCATGTTAGAGATATACCACACCATCCCACAGGCCAAGCAGTCATAGAAAGATCCAATTGAACTTTAAAGGATATGCTAAATAAACAGCAATAGGTAACAATGACTCCTAGAAACAGATTACATAATGCTTTATTAACCTTGAATTTTCTCAATGCTGATAAGAAAGGAACAGCATCTTTGGAGAGACATTGGACAACAGAAAAAACTCCTGAGCTAAACCAACTAGTTTACTTCAAAGATATGTTGACCTTGGAATGGAAACCAGGATATGTCCTACATTGGGGAAGCAGTTTTGTTTTTGTTTCTACAGGAGAAGAAAAGTTATGGATACCAGCAAAATTAATAAAATTTGCTTCAAACAAGAAAAATCCCTTGATGAGAATAAGTAATAGTTCATCCACCGATGTGACAACTCCATAAGTTGTAAGAAAAACTCAACAAAAAGGACTTGGGGCAGGATTCTGTTTTGTCTTTACAGGATAATAGAAATACCCATCTTCAAGAAATCATAAAGCCTTGGACAACTAGACATCTACCACATTAAAGGAAGGACCTATCAGTACCAATATACTCTACAGGGTAATAGCTCAATGCCTAACATCTTTAACTCTAGAATAGTTGTGGTCCCAATTCAATTATAAATCAAACTGGCTTTGGAGTTGGGATGTGGCTCTCTACTTCTCTAAACCCAAGTATGCTGATAAAAGGAAAAAGAGATTCTGCCTCATATCAGAAGAGCCAACTAGTGTGAGACAGAAGAAAATCAATAATCTAAGGACCACTGTTATCAAGATTCTATTTCTCTCCATGCTTATTTTTGATTTCTTAGAATCCTTCTTTACATGTCATGTCATCTTTAAATCCAAATTTTCCATTTTGATATTAATAATGTTCAAGTATTTCAGAGTGAAAATAAATCTTTCCAATAGCAATCTCTGAAGTCTCCAGAAGGAAGATAGGGCCCCACAACAATGACTACTTGGTCCAGAAAGATACCATTATACCTAAGAACATTACTCAATGATCAGCTTTGGACTGAAAATTCTTCAGGACAGTTCTAAGATGAGGTGGTCCATCACACTACACTTCTAGCCAGAATCTCAGACAATCTTATCCATTACTGAGACTGGCTTCAGACTCTATTGAGACCTAACTATCTACGCTTTCTTACAGAACCCCACAGAGATACCATTGTCCTCTAAACAGCACAAAGTAACTGTAAGAAAACAATGCCCCTCTCCCAAATGGTTCATTTTCCTCATGGTTATGGATGGATGGTTATAGGGTTGGGATGGAACAATAAAATTTGGACTCAGTATTCTCCTTTAAAAAAGGAAAAGGGGAATGGATAGGTATAGGATATTAAGGTAGATTATTGTATTTACTAGTAAACTAATTCAGTAAAATATCAGCCTTAGATAATTTGCAGTGATATGGATTCTTGTATATTGATACAAATGTAAACTATTCTTATATTCCTATTTAAGATAATTTATATATTGATACAAATACAAAACTATATTTGTTGTATTGTACACATATTCCTACTCCTGTTTGAAATATTTTGTATATTGATACAAATGTGAATATTATATTTGTCATACTGTATGTATGTTCTACCTCTGTTTAGGATATTTTGTATATTGATACATATTTAGGATTATTGTCATTTTGCATATTTCACTATACATTCCTGCTTCTGTTTGAGGTATTTTCTATATTGTCACAATTTTGAGGTCATTGTCCTTATATAGTACATCTGCATACACATTGTTATCTTGTTAATGTGAAGCCTTAGTCCTTAAGTTTTTTAAGTAGAGAAGATTTACAGAACTAAAGTCAACCATGCTTGTCATTTCTATAGTTATGTTAGTTAGGTTCTCCAGATTTACAGAAACATATGTCAAATGGATAGGTAATCTTCAAACACTTTATAGACCTAGAGAAGATGTCATTTAAATGTTTTTATAACTTAGAATTCTGTTGACATGAGACATGATTGCTCCCAGCAGCGCCGATCTGTTCCCCAGAGAATGTTGGGCTTCTGAGACATTGCTGTTTGGAAGTTTGTCCTTCTTGGCACAAAATGGCCTGCTGGGCAAAGAACTGCCCTTGCCTCCACTGCTGACAGTATGAATGCTGTCCTTTCCGGATGAGCAGGACACAAGGAAAAGCGACTAGTGAACTCTGCCAAGGCAGGGTAAGATGGTTTTTCAAAATTCCTGCTTCTGAAAATGATCTGTCAGATATTCTAGGCCTGTAGCCCAATTGGTTGCTCCAACAATGCTGAGAAACTTTAGATGACTGTCCAGGCTACCAGCTGTCTCCATCTATTCTCACAAGGATTTTGGAAATTGCTTGCTTGTATTTTCTGTTTTCTCGGGTATTATTATGTTCCTATGTTTCAGGTCTTTGATGGAGCTGAAGACTAGATAGTTACAGTTACAATCTTCTAATATCTTAGCTAGAACATGTTAGTACTAGAGTTAGAATCTTCAAGACAGGACAGCTATTGGAGTAATCTCAGGAATTTGCCATTTACCCGTGTTCTGGACATTTAGTATGTCTTTCTTGTTTGATGTTATGCTTGTTCGTTATAGTTCCATTTTTATTTATGTTATTACCCTTTGTTTTTCCTGGACAATACTTGATAACCGTTCTAATTGTACATAGTTTGCATTAAGATTAAATCCTTCTTATTTAGAAGAAAAGGGGAAATGTAGTGGTATTTGCTCTGCCCATGACCTTGGGCTATATGGCCCAAAGGAGGTGGTGCTTCCTGCTGTTGTACATGACCTCTTATAAGGAGTTGGAGAAGGGTCACATGCCCCTTCTCCCTGCTCCTGCCTGAGAGTTGGATTTGCTCCTGGTCAGATCAGAGGATGACTTCTGCTGTCTACTTCATTCTGTATTCGTGAGTGTATTTCCTCAATTTATATCATAATAAATTCTGTTGCCCATTTAATAGATCCACGTGGATTGATCATAATAATTGGCTGAATTACCTTGTTAATAGATCTTAGATCTGTTATTATTCTCCACTTACCAGATTTTTTTTTTTTTTTTTTTTTTTTTGACACAGGGTTTCTCTAGGTAGCTTTGCACCTTTCCTGGAACTTGCCTTCTCAGTTCTCTATATGAAATTCACAGGCCTCCCTCTCCTAGGGCTACTACTAGGTCTAGACACAATTTACATTGTTACTGGATCAGATAAACTCACAGAACACACTTCAATGTAACTTTTTACTATTGACTGCTCTCTGTATATCCTGGTTTGTTTATATGAAGATAGGAAAGCTGTCTCACTTCTGTTCACTTACATATCCTTCTCAGATCTGATGATGTTTAGAGAAGCCTCCCTCCTCCTTCACTCACTCAACCACTTCCATTCGGTAAATTTCCTCCGGTTATAGGTTTAAAGATATGTTTCATTGGGCTGAAACCAGAAAATGTTCATGCCTTTTAACTCAAAGCCGTAGCCTTTTGCTATGACACCAAGATGTAAATCTGTTCCAGTTGTCTCATAGGTTCCTGGGAAAAGTTCCACTACTGTATCAAGAAATCTGGTCTGATGAAAAATTTTGTAATTTCACTCTTCCTCCCAGACTCATGTCAAAGCAAATCCACAGGGGGTCCTCCAGATACACCAGCCCCTGCACCAGCTCCGAGGATGCCAACCACCAACCAAAGATGCCAACTGAGCAAATACTGTAACAAGCCTTCTGAGCTCCCTTAAGGAACAGACGCCTGAGGACTCCAGGATGACAGCCAACTGAATGCTTCTGCACTTACACCTCCGCCGTGTGTGACTCCCAACTTCCCCCTCCCACTTCGCCCCTTGTCAGCAGGAAGCAATCTCAAGAATTCAGTGCTGTCATTCCCTACACACACACACTTGCTATCCATAACTCACCTTTTTTTTTTTAATGTCGAATGCTGTTTATTGGAGGAGGGAAGAGGTCCGAAATACAGGCTTACAGCACAATGGGAGAACCCCAGAGGGCAGAAGTTCGCTACCGATGTTTTACAATCTTGCATCTAAGCTGTTAATGCCCATTATGCAGGATATACACAGACAAGGAACTTCCCTTAAGCATTCAGGAAGGTGGAACCTGGCAGGGAATTAGCATAGGGAGGATATCAAGGTCAAGGTCAGCAAGCAAGGCAACAGTTACCCAAAACGGGGACCAGGACCCTACAGGTCCCCCTTTTACTAAAAAATGAGCTTCTGACTTAGGTTGCCGGGGAAGTCAGCAGGTCACCTTACCCGTCATGGAGATGCCTGCCTAGGCCACACAGGCGCTCTGTCTTAGGTTGGTGAGGGCCCCCCAGGCATTACCCGTCTCTGAATACTCATTATCATATAGGCTCAATCATGTGTGAGCTGCAGAGTTAACTGCTGCCAAATATCTCAAAGTGGCTGGGCTTGCAATCTGTGTGTTCGACACAGAAAAGGCCAACAGAGGCCCTATCCCATCCATAGCCAGTAGGCTAAAGGCAACTGAGCCATTCTCTTCCTTAACGAGCCTTACTGCAAATTGGAGTCCTTGTAAGATGGTATCCCAAAAGCAAATGGAACTTGAGTTTATAAATTTATAATTTTCAAAGCCAATCGAAATGTATATAACTATTGAATTAAATTTATCATGCCCAATAGGATGAAAGATTAATTACCTGTTGTAGCTACTTTTGCTGCCAGGGTCTCCACTGTGCTAGCTGTAGTAAGCAATTATGAAATGGTAATCCCAGAAACAGTAGCAGCGGTGTCCACCACTGCTATAACAGCAACAATGGCAGCAGCAATGTCAAATTCTCTTCTGGAGCATGTGGGCATCCACTGGCATGGATACAACTCCAGGAACATGAACCGCCAAGGCCCATTTTTCTTGATCCCAGCACAACTTAGGCTGGCAGCTCTTCTGGAGAATCCAACCGCATGGCTACAGTTCCTAGGCTTATGTTAATGCTTGCCAAAGCTGGCCATATTGGGCTCTCAATTGGCATCAGAAGTGGAGAGTTTTTCATTAAGGCCCAATAGGTCTCTGTCATGTTGGGTTTCAGCAGCAGTCACAGGGCACACACAGTGCTCAGGAATCCAAAGAGGAACCTCATTGTCCTGAGGAAAGACATAAACAGAACCCCGGGCCTACACCAACACCAGATCGGGTCTCCTTCAAGTGCTAGTAGAAAGATCCTTCCATCGTTCCAGAGGGTGATTTGCAACAGGAGACCTCCAGTGCTTATCTTCAGTGGATACTCCAGCAGAAACCACCGATAAAAAATTTAAAATAAGCCGGGCAGTGGTGGCGCACGCCTTTAATCCCAGCACTCGGGAGGCAGAGCCAGGCGGATCTCTGTGAGTTCGAGGCCAGCCTGGGCTACCAAGTGAGTTCCAGGAGAGGCGCAAAGCTACACAGAGAAACCCTGTCTCGAAAAACCAAAAAAAAAAAAATTTTAAATATATAAAACAAGGGAAAGAATAGAATGTGGAGAGGAATGATGAGTCCCCAGTTCCCCCTTTTTTTACTCCAGCAAAATATGTTTGTTTGGCTCCTTTTTAAACAGTTCAAATTTTTCTTTTCTTTTTTATTTTTTTCATTTTTCACTTTTTCAGATTAATCAATTTATCCACCTTTCTATTATCAGCTTGATACAGTATGTATTCCCATCTTAATTGTGAAATGTTTCATTGAGGCTTGCTCAGTAATTGAGTAAAACCAAAACTTATTATAAGCCACAGTCATCCTAGGGTCCCCCATGATATATATATATATTCTCCATGGTACTGTGGGTTGTAGTCTGATTGTTCTTTATTTTATATCTAGAATCTACTTATGAGTGAGAACATACCATGTTTGTCCTTCTGGGTTTAGGTTACCTCATTCAGGATGATTTTTTCTAGTTCCATCCATTTGCCTGCAAATTTCATGCTTTCATTGTTTTTCTCTGCTGAGTAGTACTCCATTGTGTATATGTACCACATTTTCTTAATCTATTCTTCAGTTGATGGGCATAGGTTGTTTCCAGGTTCTGGCTATTACAAATAGTGCTGCTATGAACATAGTTGAGCATGTATCTTTGTGGTATGATTGAGCATTCCTTGGGTATATGCCCAAGAGGGCTATGGCTGGGTCTTGAGGTAGATTGATTCCCAATTTTCTGAGAAACCACCATACTGATTTCCACAGTGGTTGTACAAGCTTGCATTCCCACCAACAGTGGAGGAGTGTTCCCTTTGCTCCACATCCTCTCCAACATTGACTGTCATTAGTGTTTTTGATCATAGCCATTCTGACAGGTGTAAGGTGATATCTCAGAGTCATTTTGATTTGCATTTCTCTGATAATTAAGGATGTTGAGCATTTCTTTAAATGTCTTTCAGGCATTTGTGATTCTTGTTTTGTGAATTCTCTGTTTAGCTCTTTAGCCCATTTTTCAATTGGATTGTTCAGTATTTTGATGTTCTTTATATACTTTGGAGATCAATCCTCTGTCAGATGTGGGGTTGGTGAAGATCTTTTCCCATTCTGTAGTCTGTCTTTTTGTCTTACTGACCGTGTCTTTTGCCCTGCAAAAGCTTCTCAGTTTCAAGAGGTCCCATTTATCAATTGTTGTTCTCAGGGTCTGTGCTGTTGGTGTTATATTTAGGAAGTGGTCTCCTGTGCCAATGCGTTCAAGAGTACTTACTACTTTCTCTTCTATTAAGTTTAGTATAACTGGATTTATGTTGAGGTCTTTTATCCACTTGGACTTGAGTTTTGTGCAGGTGATAGATACGGATCTATTTGTAATCTTTTACATATTGACATCAAGTTATGCCAGCACCATTTGTTGAAGATACTTTCTTTTTTCCATTGTATAGTTTTGGCTTCTTTGTCAACAATCAGGTGTTCATATGTGCATGGATTAATGTCAGGGTCTTCAATTCGATTCCATTGGTCTGTATGTCGGTTTTTATACCAGTACCAAGCTGTTTTTGTTACTATAGCTCTATAGTAGAGCTTGAGGTCAGGGATGGTGATGCCTCCAGAGGTTGCTTTATCATACAGGATTCTTTTAGCTATCCTGGGTCTTTTGTTTTTCTATATGAAGTTGAGTATTTTTCTTTCCAAGTCTGTGAAGAATTGTGTTGGGATTTTGATGGGGATTACATTGAATCTGTAGATTGCTTTTGGTAAGATTGCCATTTTTACTATGTTAATCCTACCTATCCATGAGCATGGGAGATTCTTCCATTTTCTGATATCTTCTTCAATTTCTTTCTTTAGAGATTTAAAGTTCTTATCAAACAGGTCCTTCACTTGTTTAGTTAGAGTTACCCCAAGGTATTTTATATTATTTGTGGCTATTGTAAAGGGTGATGTTTCTCTGACTTCTTTCTCAGCCCTTTTATCATTTGTGTATAGGAGGGCTACTGATTTTTTTGAGTTGATTTTGTATCCTGCCACTTTACTGAAGGAGTTTATCAGCTGTAGGAGTTCCCTGGTAGAATTTTTGGGGTCACTTATGTATACTATCATATCATTTGCAAATAGTGAAAGTTTGACTTCTTCTTTTCCAATTTGTATCCCTTTGATCTCCTTTTGTTGTCTTATTGCTCTAGCTAGAACTTCTAGTACTATATTGAATAAATATGGGGAGAGTGGACAGCCTTGTCTTGTTCCTGATTTTAGTGGTATGGCTTTGAGTTTCTTTCCATTTAATTTGATGTTGGCTGTTGGCTTGCTGTAAATTGCCTTTATTATGTTTAGGAATGTTCCTTGTATTCCTGATCTCTCTAAGACCTTTATCATGAAGGGGTGTTGGATTTTGTCAAAGGCTTTTTCAGCATCTAATGAGATGATCATGTGGTTTTTTTCCTTCAGTTTGTTTATATGGTGTATTACATTGACAGATTTTCGTATGTTGAAGCACCCTTGCATCCCTGGGATGAATCCTACTTGGTCGTGATGGATAATTGTTTTGATGTATTCTTGGATTCAGTTTGCCAATACTTTGTTGAGTATTATTGCATCAATGTTCATGAGGGAGATTGATCTGTAATTCTATTTCTTTGTTGCATCTCTGTGTGGTTTGGGTATCAGGGTAACTGTAGCCTCATAAAATGAGTTTGGTAGTGTTCCTTCTGTTTCTATTGAACTCACCTTTTTATAATAATTAAAATGGAGAAATGTTAGTATTCTGACCCACCCCTTGGAGACCCACCTTGCGTCCTGATGTCATCTTATGTTAATTCCCCTTTAGGAGGAAAAATCCCTTCCCCTTACTTTCCTCCCTCTCACCAGAGGTAGTGTGCACCTCTCTCCTTTTCTCTCTTCCCCTCTCTCTTTCTATCTCTCTCTCCTTTCTCCTTCCTTCTACTCCCTCTACTTTCCCACCAAAATAAACTTGTCACATGGACATCATGTCTGCCATGTGAGTAACTTTCCACCGCCCACATGGTGTGTCTCACCCACTCCTAGACACCTTGTCCAAACCCACCAAGGCCTCCTGCACAGCGTCTCATTCCAGAAAGGACATGTGCTGAACTTCTTGAGCAGCACAGCTACTCCTGGTTTTCCTTTCCTTTACCTTAGTGAATCGTAATTCCATCCACCTTGGCTCCTGAGACACTGTGCCTGGCTTGGTGTTACATCTTACAGGTTGCAAAAAAGAGCTGTGGTAGCCCACACTTTTAATCTTGGCATTCAGGAGGCAGAGACACATGGATTTATGTGAGTTTGAGGCCAGCCTGGTCTACAGAGTGAGTTCTAGGACAGCCAGGGCTAAGCAGAGAAACCCTGTCTCAAGAAAAAAAAAAGTAAGTTCCCAGCCACCAAAATTATATATATGGTTTTAGTTTTTCAGTTACTGTAATATAAAGACCCTAACAAAAGCAATTTAAGGGAAAAGGAATTTGTTTTGGCTCAAAGGCGATATCATCTGCCGTGGTGAGAGTTGTGGTGGCCGGAGTATGAGGCAGCTGTTTTTGTTTTTTTTTTTTTTTTTTTTTCTGCAGTTGGAAAACAGAAAGCAATGAGTGGTAGCACTTAGCTTGCTTTCTCCTTTCTCTTCAGCCCAAGACTATAGCTCACAAAATTGTGCGGCCACAGTTAAGGTGGGTCTTCCCACTTCAGTAGTCCCTCATAGGCATGCCCAGAAGCTAGCCCAATCAATATGATTCCTTCATAGACATTCCCAGAAGTTCGACTCCTAGGTAATTCTTGATCCTGTTGAGTTGATGATCAATATTAACCATCCCAATGCTTAGTAGACGATTCATTTCAACTCTCTCGAGGAGCCCATGCACACTTGGCTACTACGTCTCACTTTCTGCCATTTTTCTGAGAAGTGCACACCCATGCACAGGAGTGTGCCTCACTTTCTCCTGAGAGCTCAATACTATCTTAAAATATGCTTATTAACATCTCCAACTGTATGCTTCATTGTTGCTGGCCCTGAATTATTTTCTGCATTAAAACCCCAAATCCCTGTTGAACCTAAGCTGATGTCCCTAGAAGATTAGGGCAACATCTCAGGACACTAGGTATGACATGTACAGAAGTGTCTCTGTTCCTTCACTGCTAACATGAATTAAAAAATGTCAGCACATAATGAGCAAATATCCTCAGGTTTCAGATCATCTTGTATTTTTTTCCAGGACTCTAGCAGGCAAAAACTGTATAAAGCACAATATTGTTTTTCAAACAATCGCTCATATCTACCCACTACAATGCTTTAAGAGCCAAGCACCTGAATGGGATTAACTGATGTCCCAGAAAAATATTCCAAATCTATGTTAGAGATTTTAAAAGACTGATAGATAGATGGAATCTTCAATAACTTAGGAGAGTTGAAATATTTTATGTCAGGAGCCAGCTTTATCCCAAGCATCATTAGCACTACAAATAGCCATTTGTTACAAAGTTCTTTGTTTGACCTAACATAATTGTGACTACTAGGTAAATCCTTTTGGAGTATACGGACTCGTGTTCCAACAGGACTAAGAATGTCACCAGACAGCGTCCCAGCCCTCTAGCAGGAGCACATCTGCTTTGCTGTAACCTTTCTGACATCTCCACCAATATATTTGAAAGTGTCTTGATTTATGTAACATTCTCCGTTCTGTTAGTATAATTCTTCACAAAACTCTCTTATTCCCTTTGAAGTGAGAGCTGTAATTTTTGTGTTGAAAACAGTTTTTTTTTCAGCATCTGTATGACTCTCTGCTTATGGTAGTTGAAGTGAGAAATGTCCCCCATAGGTGTGTGTATTTGAAAACTTGGTCCCCAGTTGGTGGTCTGTCTAGAACTTTCAGGAGGTGCAGCCTTGTTGGAGGAAGGGAGTTACTGGGAGTGTGTTGCCTTGCTCAACTTCCTGTTCTCCCTCTCTTCTTCCCCTGCATGGATGAAGTGTGATCAGCCAGCTTCCGTCCTGTTGCCATTCCTTCCCTGCCATGAAGACTATCCCAATAGAGCCATAAAGTACAAGTGAAGCCTTTCTTTTCTTCCTCAAACCGCTGTTGGTCATGGTATTTTATCTTAGCAACAGGAAAGTAATACATCACTGTTGATGATCTAGTGCTGGTCTGCTTTCTATTGCTGTGGACACTACAACCAAAAACACCTTGGGGAAGAAAGGATTTATTAGGCTTACACATCCTGATGACAGTCCATCATCGAGAGAATTCAGGGCAGGAACAGAGACAGGAAACACGGAGGAAAGCAGCGTACTGGCCTGTTCTTTTATGACTTGTTCTACTGCTTACTTTCCCAGGACCACTTGTCCATGGGTGGCACGGCCCACAGTGAACCGGGCCCTCCCACATCAATCATCAGTCAACAAAATACCCAACAGATATTCCCACAGGCCAATCCGATGGAGGTAATTCCTCAACTGAGATTCTCCCTTCCCCAGAGACTCTAGTTTATGTCAAATTGACAAACCAGCACATATAGTTAATAGGTGACTAGAAAAAAATTGTAAATGTATTTTGTACATTAGTTACTTACATTTTGAAAAATTTAAACAGATTTGCTATTATTCAGTCTGCTTATGTGTGGGTATGCATGCGAAGTCAGAGGACAACTTTGTGGAACTGGTTCCCTCCTTCCAACTTTATGTGTATTGAACTCTGCTTATGCCCTATTCTCTTCTTCTCTAGTGTGTAAAACAGTGGTTTTCAGGCTGTGCTGTGTCCTGAGAGTTTCCATTTCACAAGCTGGTTTTTAGTCCATTTTGAGGGTGGAGGATTGTGCTCCTGGGTGAATAAGTAAATAACGCCTATCATATAACTTGTAAGTAGATAACATCTACCATGTAACATATAAGTAAATAATGCCTATCATGTAACATGTAAGTAACAATGCAATATATAAGTAAATAACATCCATCATGCAATATATAAGTAAATAATGCCTATCATGTAATATATGAGTAAATAACATCCATCATGTAATATACAAGTAAATAATGTCGATCACGAAGTGCAGACTGAGAAATTACTTATTGCTGGGAGTAGAATGGGTGCATTCTGTAAGTTTATCCAGGTGAATTGAGACTGCAGAGGCATATGGGAATATTAAAATCATATTATAGAAATCAGACTCAAGAATGTATTGAACATGTCAAACCAACCAAAGGGTGCCACTCCCTCACACGAACTCTATAAAGTGGGGACAGCAACACCCGGCCCTGGCGGCTCCTCTGATAACCCAAGCGAGCGTCAAGGTGAAGCACTCCTGCTTGTTCCTGGGACTTTGCCTCCATTTGGTCCCCTTCAGTGGGTGTAGTCTCCTCGTGCCTCTGCCCGCCTGCCCCATGGTCTGGTCCCTGACTCTGCTTTTGTATCTGTAGCTGATAACAACTTCTCTCCTCAACCCTGACTCTCCTGAGGCCTCAACAGCAGCTACTTCGACGGTGGTTTTTCGACAGTGGTTTGGTTCTGTTATCTGATCAGTAGACGGACTCTCTTGCATTTCTATAGCCCGCGTCTGAAACGTCCTGAACTATGTTGTTGCTGAATATGTGTTCATTCTGTAACCACATACATATGTTTATATATTTTATTGGGTACTGTGTGATATAAGTTAATTTTGGCAATTAAGATTGGAATTAAAGAACCTGCATTTACCTTGGCCAGATTACCAAGCTGGGCAGGATTACCGGCAAATCGCTACCATTGAAACCACTGTACCTTGCGAACTTACTCTTTTTTGTTTTATTGGCAATTTAGGATGTGAAGTACTTTGATTTTAGCCTTCTAACACAAGATAGCCTAGTTTAGATGAGTTCACAAGCTGAATGCGTTTTCATGGAGCTCAGTTTCTGGCAGACAAGCAGTCCCTAACACCTTGGTGGGCACCTATGTTCTGATCTGCAAGTGGTGAGCTGAGCAGTCTCTTTTTTCCCTGGTGGTCAGGGCTTAAGAAACATTAGGCATTGTTCTAGTTTTATAAGCCACTGCCAACCTGAATGTCTCCTGGGAGGTGAACACTATGCACACGGAAGCGGTCTTCACCCTTTTCACTCTCATACACCTTGGAGATAGGCTCACACATGCTCACCATGCTGTGCCAGTTCACCACAAGGAAGACGGCTTGATTATTGTTGAGCTGTAACTGCCTTCTAAATATCTTGATGAACTTAGTCGTGTTGACGTGGTCGGGCACGAGGAACTTGGTTTTGCCCAAGACCAGCAGCTCCCTCTTGCCCTTTCACAGCGTATCCTTGAGATCTTGGTGGGGTGCAGCACATTTTCCACTCTCTGACGCTGCAGCGCTACGGCATGGCGTGGGGGTCACGGGTCAGTGGTCTTCGGCTTAAGCACAGCCACTTCCCTTGTCTTGCTCTTTATTTTTATTTTTTATTTTTTTGAGATAGGTTCTCTCTACGTAGCCTAGCCTGGTTTGGAACTCTTGTGTGATATGAGAGTTAAGATTAGTCATTAAGATTTGAATAAAGAACCTGCATTAGCCTAGTCCAGGCTGACCTTGAACATACCTGTTGCCTACTTTTGCCTCCCAAAGGCTGGGATTAAAATCTTGTACCATCATGCCTGGCAGTTTTGAATTTTCTTTTTAAGGCTCATTACACTTGGTTTTTAACCCACATGTATTTAAGACTTTTCCAAAGACAAAAACAAAACAAACAAACAAGCAAACAAAAAACCAACCTCCCTTTCCCAAATGCTTTCTTCTGTAATAATAAACAAATGGATGCTTTTTTTGAAACAAGGTCTCTCTACATAGGACCTGACTGCCCTAGAACTCACCATGTAAACCAGGTTGCCTTGAATTCAACAGAGATCTGCCTGTCTCTATCTCCAGTGTGCTGGGACAAAGAAAGTTCTTTTTTTGTTTGTTTGTTTTTGTTTTTGTTTTTCGAGACAGGGTTTCTCTGTGTAGCTTTGCGCCTTTCCTGGAACTCACTTGGTAGTCCAGGCTGGCCTCGAACTCACAGAGATCCGCCTGGCTCAGCTCCCGAGTGCTGGGATGAAAGGCGTGCGCCACCACTGCCCGGCACAAAGAAACTTCTTAAATGAAGACATTCATATAGTTTGGGAAAACAGAGACTTACAAAATTGGCTAATTACCTTATAATCGTTACTCTAAACTAAAATCGTGTAAACATTGAAAGGTGAACTCAAGACATACAAGCACGTCAACACTTAACCACTTAACAGGTCAAAATACTAAAAATGCCTTGTATTAAGAGATGAACCACTAAGAAGTAAGGAATATGAACTACAGAGAAAGCATTAATAGAAATTGGCTTTTGCTTCTCTCTCTCTTTTTTTGGGACAGGGTTTCTCTGTGTAGTTTTGGTGCCTGTCCTGGATCTCCCACTGTAGACCAGCCTGGGCTCAAACTCAGAGATCTGCCTGCCTCTGCCTCCCGAGTGCTGGGATTAAAGGTGTGCGCCACCACCGCCTGGCTTAGCTTCTCTTGAATATTGAACTTAATGATTCAATGAGCAGTGATCTTAAATCTAACATTGCTTTTTAGTGACAATACTAGTTTTATCTTGATAACTGTAAAATGTACATATATGTTAAATTAGATATTAAAATTCCAATATTATAACATTATTTAGGAAAAAGTGTACTATCCATTAGCAATTACTCCAACAGCAAAATTAGCCAACCTCAACACTGACAACAAAATATAAGTAGATCTCATATAGCGCGCGCATACATATAAGGACGCGAGACTCCATTTCCCATAACCTCCTGGTACTTCCGGCGTGGCCCGGCAGCGGGATCGCTCGGCTTCCGCGTTCGGGCCTGCGCTGTGTTAGAGGCGGCGGCGGTGGCGGCGAGGGACGCGGGCTACGGGCATGGACGTTTCGGGGCAGGAGACCGACTGGCGTAGTGCCGCCTTTCGGCAGAAGCTGGTCAGCCAAATGTGAGTGTGGCCGGGGGCGAGGACCGGGTGGTCGGACCTTCCCCGCGGGGCGGGTGAGGCAGGGCTGGACCCGCCGTCGACCCTGGCTGGCGGGAACCTGCGGGGTCCGCTGGGCGCCGGGGACGTGCGGGGGGTCCTTCTGCAGTCTCCCTGGCCTGTCTGGGCGGACAGGGACTGCTGGCTAGTTTTTCTGGGGTCGAACTCTGCAAACCCAGCAGCCCTGGCTAGTGAGTCATCGTCCTGAGCCGCCTCGTCATTTGTGTGCTTGAGTGCAAATTTTCCTCTGCTTAGATTGACACTGAATACAGAAAGAGAAAGAGGCAGCCAAAGAGTTACCAGGGGTACCGCGAGGCTTATTACAAAAAAACAAAAACCACATCAATGAGGTGGAGGAGGGTGGATGGAAGATAAAATTGGAAGATTAGTAGGTGTTTGGGCTGTGGGCAGTGGGGACAGAGAATAGTGTTCTTTTCTCTTCCACAAGGTGTGTGGACTTGGCCGAACGGTGGCAGGAAGCAGCTGTGGAGGGTTAGGGAATGAAGGGCTAGGGTGCCCCTGCTCACCGAGCTCCGCTGAGTGCTTGTTTCACTTTGCCGCTTTACTGAGCTTCCGGAAGCGTTTAGAAAATTGCTTGTGGCACAGCCTTTTCCCTGAGGGTTGGTACTGTCGGTAAAGGAACAGATAGTACAGTTGTGTCAATGCTCGATCGTGTTGTGGGTGCTGAAGTGTTAGGTGAGTAGGACTGGAGCAGCCTGGTAGAGTTGGTGACAGATTGAGCTCTAGAAAGAAAAGTAGGAGGGTGACAGGCCACCATCCCCAGCAGATGACTGGGAAATCATCATGAAGGACTGTTGTAGGTGGAGGGTTCTGGGTCTTGGGAGCAAAATAGTCAAGGAGATAGGCATGAGTGTGAGCAGGTGGTTAGTGATGGGGGTGTTGGGCAAACAACTTGTACCTGTGTTTTACATGTGATCTGCCTTGAGGTGGTCCAGCATTAATGTTGGGAAGGTCCCTGAGTCCCTGGAGATGAATTAAGGACCCAAGAGGCAGTTTGGGGAGTTTTTTGCTCTAGAGGAGTTGGTGGGGGTTCTGTTTTTTTCACTCACATTCCTGGTGCTCGATCACTGTCCATCTTATGGTTTCATGAATGGTTGTAGAAGACACAGTGCAGAGATTCTGAAGGCCCACGTTAGGTGAAGGGAATTGAAAGAGGAAGACAGATTCCAGAGAGAGGGGGATGTTTGGACACATCGGTGACTTACAGGATGGAGGGGGTGGGGTGAAGCAGTGTGGAAGGAAGGAAGCATCAGGACAGAGGAAGAAGTGGATACTGGATCAGTGGCTTGGTACCACCACAGAATAACCTTGGACCGTTTTGCATCAGTTCAGCAAACAAGTGTTTTGTTTTGTTTTATATGTATGAGTGTTTGGCTTGCCTGTCTCTAAGTGTGCCGTGTATGCCTCGTGCCCTTTAAGGTCAGCAGAGGGTGTGGGATCCCCTGGGACTGGAGTTCTGAGCTGCTTTGTGAGTGCTGGGAATTGAACCTGGATTTTCTGCAAGAGCAGCCACTGAGTGCTCTTAACCTCTGAGCCAAGTCTGCAGCCCACAAGTGCTTTATTGACACACTTGAGATATATCTAAGTGAAGTCTTAGGAGTGATCTGAGCCCCAGGGCAAGGTTCTCTGGGAAAGCCCAGAGATTTGGAGTAGTCAGTTGTCATCACAGACAGTGGGGGAGGGCTGTGGAAGGGTCTGAGGTCTGGGGGAAGATTGCAGTGTACTGGATGTGTCATAATGCAGCTTCCTGTGGGAACTGAGGTGCCTGCTACCTCTGTAAGATAGTGCTGCTTGTGTATTACTTTATTTTCTGTAGAAACAAATTATATCTCGTCATTTCTTTATGTCAGAGGCTCAGGTAAGATTTGGTGAGTGTTAGTTACAGGGCTGAAATTTAGATGTTGGCAATATACACTTTTTTTGTTTTTCGAGACAGGGTTTCTCTGCTTAGCCCTGGCTGTCCTAGAACTCCCTCTCTAGACCAGGCTGGCCTCAAACGCAGAGATCTGTCTCCTCTGCCTCCCGAGTGCCGGGATTAAAGGCGTGTGCCACCACCGCCCAGCTGATATACACTTCTTGATGGAACCTTTAGGGGCAGAACCTTCCAATCCCATTCAAGGTGCTGGTCAAATTCTACTGCTTAAACATGTAAGACAGAGGCATGTGCTTCCCTTCCTGGCCACTCCCCAGGGGTCAGTATGTGCTCCTGGAGATTGTGCCTTGTGCTTCCCTTCCTGGCCACTCCCCAGGGGTCGGTATGTGCTCCTGGAGATTGTACCTTGTGCTTTCTTTGTGGTCTATTCTAACATTGGCTGGTTTTTCTGATACTCTCCAAATCCAGCTTGGAGAACATTCTCTGCATTTCACAGGTCAGTTTAGAATAATGCCACATTATGTATCCTTAATCACATCTGTAAAGTTCCTTTTGAGGTATGGTGAAGGATAGTCATAGGTTTTAGGGAATAGGGCCTATGTATCTTTGTGGAGGGAGGCAACATTTGCTTACCACATTGGGGTGAGCATATCAAAGGTTGCCTTTTAAGAGCAACCAGGTGTCTTAGTTTGCTTTCTATTGCTGTGAAAAACACCATGACCAAAAAGCAACGTGGGGAGGAAAGGGTTTATTTCATCTTACGCCTTGTCCCTACCATCAAGGAAAGCCAGGATAGGAACTCAACCAGGGCAGGAGGGGCTAGAGAGATGACTCAGTCAGTGATTAAGACCACTTGTTACTCTTGCAAAGGCCCCAGGGTTTGATTTCAGGCCCCTACTTGGTGGCTCACAGCCATCCATAACTCCAGTTCCAAGGGATCCAAAGCCCTCTTCTGACTTGAGCAGGCACCCGACATAAACTGGTGCGTTTCTATACATGCAGGCAACATCTTCAGAAACATAAAAAGTAAATAAAAATTGGAGAGCTGTAGTGGTGCGTAGCTTTAATTTCAGCACTCGGGAGGCAGAGACAGGCAGGTCTCTGTGAGTTTGAGGCCAGCCTGGTCTACAGAGTTCCTGGACAGTCAGGACTATATAGAGAGACCCTGTCTCAAAACAAAACAAAACAAATGTGTATCAGCCCAGGAGTCTGGAGGCAGGAACTAAGGCAGAGGCTGGAGGAGTGCTGTTTCCTGGCTCCTTCAGGGTGTGTTCAACCTGCCTTTCTTTACAGCCGGGGCACCAACCCAGGTGGCACTGGCCACAGTGGACTGGGCCCTCCTTATCAGCCATTGACCAAAATTCCCCACAGGCTTGCAGGCCAATTGGATGGGGGCATTTTTAGTTAAGGTTCCACTCTTCCCAGATGACCCTAGCCTGTGTCAAGTTTACAAAGAAACGAAGCGAGCTCATTGGGTGCTCCCACTTCTTCGGTTTGCTTGTTTTCTCTCCAGGGTTTGCTTTGCTGGTGACTTGATTTCTTGTGTTCATAGAGTTTAAGAGGATTTATATTGGACTAATCTACACAGCTTTTGTTCCGACTTCTTCCACTGTTTATGCTGTTGTTTAAATTTGGCCATTTTGGGAAATGCTTCAAGCTCTAGTGATTTATAATAGATGAGGAATAATGAAAGCCCAGGGCCTGTGTATCTTTGTGGAGGGGGCAACATTTGCCTCCCACATTTGGGTGAGCACATCAAAGGTTGTAGGGAGTAGCTCAATAGGAGGTCATTCATGTAGTCCCCAGGAAGCCCTGGGTTCAGTTGTCGGTTGCTGGGGAATGTGGAGCTACGGAAACACTGGGAAGGTTCTGGGAACTTTCAGTGGAGAGGAAACATCTCTCATTGAGGAAAAAGCAAGTTTGACAGTTGTAATTGGGAGTCTAGTCTTCTTAGCTTCCACTGTGTCTACCTTTCCAGCCTTTCCTAGGTCACACAAATGAGGACAGCCTGTAGCCCCATGTCATCAGCAGGCCGTCCACTGCCCTGTAACCTGGATTATATTTTTGTAGCTCCCCTGTGATCCAGCTTCTCTGATCTTTTCACTTTAACATTCAAAATTCTTCCTTTATTTCTTTGGTTTTACTTGCTGGAGATTGAGCTCAGGGTCTTGGGTGTGCCCAGCATATCCTCCGCTACTGATCTGTACCTCTAGCCACTGTCTCTTTAAAACAATGGTTACTAAGTATTTAGGGTATTCAGAAGATTGTGACTCCACTGTTGTCATGAGCTACTTTCTTCCTTTCCATGTCTGCTTTGGTGTCAGATAGTTAGGATCCGTCCCTGTCCCCTCATCTAAAGTGAGTCACCTTCTGGTAGGTTTAATTCAGCCCTTTTTAGTTTCTCGGGGAACTCCAGTCCTCTGCAGTGTGCAGAGTACAGGAGGCAGTGTTTTTTGGGGTCCACCTGGCCAACCTCCCCTTTACAGTGACCGTGGATTATGTGTTGTGAAACTGGAATACTTCCCTCCTCTACACATTGCCTTTGTGACCTTGGCACTGCTTGACCTTTCTGATCAGGTCCCTCATCTGTGAAATGACACTAGTTTGTCTCACAAGGATACTGGGAGGGACACTGAAGAGACTTCTGTGCAAGCTTTGTAGGGTCTAGGGACCTCACAGTGACAGGAGAGGCTATGACTTGGGTTGATGAAGGTGGCCTCCCTAAGCCCAGGTAGTTTGATGCAGTGACATCTAAAGAAACCCAAAGGAGGAGAGTAGGTAGGAAATGATCGATTGGTTCATATTGACTCTTAATGAGGCATCTATACTTCCTGCACAACCACAGGAGAGAAACTATTCTTAGATCCTCCTAAGCAGGGTTTTGTGGGGCTTTCTTGTGGGATTTTTTTGGTTCATGTTTGCGTGTCCCTGGTCTTCAGGCTCTTGGAAAACAAGTGTGCGTCTGTCCTGACTTGTCCATGCCTGACACCAAGTAGGTTCACAGCAAATACATAAGCAGTGAGTGAATGCAAGAACATCATCAGTTACTTCTCTGTCTTTCTGTTTATGTGTGTAAGCCAGAAATTGATACTGTTCTCAGTTTCTCTACCGTATTTTTTGAGACAAGATCTCACTGAATCTAGAGCTCACTGATTCATCTGCACAGGTTGGCAGCAAGCCCCGAGGATCCTCCTCTTTCTACGCCCCGCCCCCGCCCCGCCCCCCGGGTCTGGAATTACATATTTATGCATCCAGCTTTGTACGTAGGTGCTAGATCTCAGACTCGGGTCCTCATTGCTTTCCAGCAAGCCCATTACCTACTGGGCCCTCTCCCTAGCCTGCTCCCTGATCTTAATTTTCCTGCTGTGCTGTTCTCCTCCCCTTCCAGGTAAGAACTTTGATAAACTGAGCACTGTTTTTGAGAACATAAAAACTGATAGGATATATTCAAAATGATCATAAACTTTATGTCAAGAGAAAATTTCCCCTGCTGACCGATGGTCTGAGTCTGTCATCTTCCTCTTGAGGCTTTTGTCTCTGGTACTCCTGAGTGTAGCATGTTTCTGAACAGATGCAGGAAGGGGTAGCTGCAGCTGGGGAAAGGCAGGACTGTGTTAGTGTCCTGGTAAAATGTCAGAAGGCCAAGGAGTGCATACTGTGAGGCCAGGGCAGACAGGCAGTTGCCAGTGATTTTTGGTGTTTGTTCTCTCTCTACCAAAGTCTCACTCTTCATGGTGACACATGTCTTTAATCCCAGCATTACCAGCCCTAGGGAGGCAGAGGTAGGCGGATCTCTGTGAGTTTAAGGCCAACCTGGTGTACAGAGCTAGTTCGAGGACAGCCAGGGCTACACAGAGAAACCCCATCTCAAAAAACCAATCAAAAGAGACAAGGGTCTCATGCAGCCCAGGCTAGTGTTGAACTCATCATGTATCAGAGGTTGGCCTTGAACCGATTATACCATACCCAGCTGTGTTGAGTTGGCACATGTTGTCTTCATGCACCTCCTTTTTCTTTTCCTTTTCCTTTTTTTAAATTTTTGGTTTTGAGCTAGGATATCAGTGGGTAGACTGGGTAATTTGAACTGGTCTGGAGATGCTAATATTGTAGGCATGGGCCCGCCACCATGCTCAGAGCCAGATGGACTTGTTCTAATTGTAAGGTGAGGAGGCAGGCTTAGAGAAGAGCTCCCTGCTCTCAGTTACTCTTCATATTACAGGTGGATGCTGGCTGGACCATCCTGTGATGTTAAAGGCAAACTACCTTTTCAGATCTGGGAGAGTAAGGTTGGGTCGTGGAACTGGGTAAGGGGATGCTCAAATTTAATCCCAGCCAAGTGCAGTGGAAGCTTTTAGACAGGAGCCTGCCACTGCTGAGTCTCCAATTTATAATGTCAGGAATTCTCCATAGACCCTTAGGAGACTGGAGGGTGAACCCCTAATGCCTTTTTTTTTCCTTTAGGAAGGCAGGTTGAGAGTCTCACAAACAACCCAGGCTGGCCTTGAATTCCAGGTCCTCCCTTCTCTACCTTGCTAGTGTTGGGATTACCATCGCCACACCTAAGTTCCTGATGATCTTTGACCTCCTGTGAACCTACTAGAGCTGACATACTTACATTAATTTTCTGATCAGAGATCTTTCGGCTGTTGCCTGATGGTGACTGAGGCTGTGACTCATTGAAGATGATGCTGGCCATTCTGAGGTTGGGGATTGTGGGCACGTTGTTTTCTGCCTGCTGCAGTCCCTGGCTGGGGTGAAGTCATCACCTTAAAGCATTCTTTAGGCTAATAGTTTCAATTAGATACCCAAGGGAAATTTTTTAAGTAATTCTTGTGAACTTTCCAAACTAAAAGTGGGCAGCTAAAAATCACAAAACCAAGCAGGACAGTTTAAAGACCCCCATGTCCTTTTTTTTTTTTTTTTTTTTTTTTTTTGTACTCTACGTTCTCCCTTTAGCTGTTCTGATACCCAGGGTGTATTTGGTGGCTGCCCATTGCCTGTAGACTCCACTCTTGAGCGTTCAGCCTTCCTCCAGGGCCTGCACCTGCCTGCCCTACCCTCATTCCACATTACATCCAACCAGGCTGCCTGTGGATCCTCAGATGAACCCAACTCTTTCTTTGACTGCTGTGTGCCTTGCTTGTTCTGCCTGAAAGACCCATCCTTCCTGTGGCTGAGCTGGGCAGCTCTTCTTCCAGGACACTGGGCCTCCTGTCCTGTCCCTTGTCCCTGAAAGTCAGTGAAGACGAGGCAGTTTACAGACTGTTTGAAGGTTTGTTTCCTACCAGCCTAACTCTGCAGGGTAGGAACATTATGAATGCTTTTGGAATTAGCATTCATTCCTGTCTGGCCATGAATGTTAGAATGCACAGGATTCATGAGTCTGTCTGACACAGGTTTCATGAACACTGTTGTGGGCCTGTTGGGATGTGGTGCTGGGGCTCACTGTTGGGTACTTAGCTTGAGTAAAGACAGAAGTAACACATGAAGATGTTGGTCAGCCAACTAAATCAACTTGGGATACATAAATGAGGATGAGCCATCTAGCAATACACTATTCTAGTACTCTTTTTTTTTTTTGGTTTTTCGAGACAGGGTTTCTCTGTGTAGCTTTGCGCCTTTCCTGGGACTCACTTGGTAGCCCAGGCTGGCCTCGAACTCACAGAGATCCGCCTGGCTCTGCCTCCCGAGTGCTGGGATTAAAGGCGTGCGCCACCACCGCCCGGCCTATTCTAGTACTCTTAAATTGTTCATTTCTTAGCCATTTCTTCCCAAGATATAATCCAAGCGTGTTCATACCCTGGTGGAGTGAGGATGCTCACTACTACATCGTGGAATGGAGCTCTTTTATTTTTTAAGATTATCCTTGTTTTTAAGAGTGTGTGTGTGTGTGTGTGTGTGTGTTAGTGTGTGTGTGTAAGCATGGGTATGCACTGGAATACAGGTGCCCTTGGAGGCTAGAATCCCCTGGAGCTGGAGTTAAAGGTGGTTGTGAACTGCTGGATGTAGGTGCTGGGAATCAAATTTAGAGCCTCTGCAAGAGTCATAACCTCTGAGCCATCTCGCCAATTTCTAAAGTGGTACTTTTTTTTTTTTTTTTTTTAAAGACAGGGTTTCTTTGTGTAGCTGTGGCTGTCCTGGAAGTAGCTCTGTAGACCAGGTTTGCCTTGAACTCAGGGATTTGCCTGCCTCTGCCACCTGAGTGGTGGGATTAAAGGCATGCGCCATCACTGCCTGGCTACATGTGACTTTTTATCAGTTGTGCTCCTGATGCCTGTGGAGACCAGTAGAAGGAGCCAAATCCCCTGGAACTGAGCCACCATGTGACTGTTGGGAATCCACCCAGGTCCTTTGGAAGAGCAGACAGTGCTCATAACTGCTGAGTCATTTCTCCAGTCCCCCTTTTCCCATTAAAAAACATTGACTTTGGCCGGGCGGTGGTGGCGCACGCCTTTAATCCCAGCACTCGGGAGGCAGAGCCAGGTGGATCTCTGTGAGTTCGAGGCCAGCCTGGACTACCAACTGAGTTCCAGGAAAGGCGCAAAGCTACACAGAGACACCCTGTCTCGAAAAACCAAAAAAAAAAAAAAAACAAAAAAAAAACATTGACTTAAAAAAAAAAAAAAAGATTTGTCTTTTCTGTGTATGAGTATTTGCTTTCATGTATGTCAGTGCATTGAATGTACACCCTCAAAAGCCAGAAGAGAGGGTGTCAGATCCCCTGGAACTGGAATCACAGATAATTGTAAGCACTGTGTGGGTGTTCGAGCTGGAACCTCAGTCTTCTGTAAGCAGGAGGTGCTCTAACCCACTGAGCCGTTTCTCCAGCCCTTGGCTTTGTTTGCTGTTGTTTTGGTTTTTCAAGACAGGGTTTCTCCTTGTAGCCCTGGCTGTCCTGGAACTCAGAGACCCACCTGTTACCTCTGCCTCCCAGCAGTGGGGTTAGAGTCGTGCCCTGCCACCACCACCATCTGACTCTGTTAAGTAGTCCAGCCTGTAAATTAAGATCTTCCCATTGTTGAGTGTGGAGTAATATGTGTCAGTAATTCCAGTGCTTGTTTGCAATTCCAGGGCCTCAAGGCTAGCCTGGGCTACACACTAGGTCTTACCTTTGAAAAAAAGATGGTAACTGAGGGGAGTAAACTCTTTTATTAGGTTTCTATGGATAAACAAATAGACACCTGATCCTAGAGAGCCAAAGGTATTGAATTTACTGTTCCCGAGTGAGAGGCTCATTTCAACTATCAATTCGTTTCTCTTTTCCCCTTTAATTATTTTACTTTTGAGGATATCTCCTATAATGAATATGGCTCTCTTTAGAAATTATTTATTTATGATTCTTTTTTCAAAACACCCACTTGGGCAGGATGACTAAGAACTTGTAACCTGCCACCTCCACCTCCTGTGTGTAGGATTGACAGGCTGGGAACTGAGTGTGTCGGGCAAGCATGTTCCCACCAGGTCTGCATCCCCCAGATCTCTTTTTTTCTTTGTTTTTGAGGCAGGGTCTTACTGTTTAGCCCAGTCTACTGAGTGCTGGTCTAATAGGTGTCTACCACCATGTCCGGGCTTCTATTCTGCCCTTAAAATTTTTATTTTTACTTTTATTTTATGTGTATGAGTGTGGCCTGTAAGTGTATATGTGCACCATGTGCATTCGGTGCCTATGGAAGCCCGAAGAGGGTACCGGGTTCCCCAGAACTGGGGTTCCTGTGGTTGTAAGCTGCTATGTGGGCATTGGGAACCTAACAGTAGTTACTTCACTTTCTGTGGATGTCGGAATGGAGTCAGGCTGTGTTGGGACGTGGCCTTTAGCACGTTGTCCTGAGCAGTCTTCTTAAGTGATCCCAGTTTATATGTCCAGCAGTGTCAGGGAATACTCCTTGCTTGATGCTTGGATCTGGTGTTTTCATAGCATCTGCCTTTATAGCAAGCAAGCGGTCTTTTTTAATTTGAATACACAGCCAAGTTTGAGACCCTCTCAGGTACAGTGGCAGTCAGACTAGACAGGATGGTTTTAGGAGAAAGCCTATGAAGGAAAGAGGGTTGGATTTGGTGAGTGTGTGTGTGTATACTTGTGTATGCGTGAGTGTGGTTGCATACATGCACTTGCGGAGGAAAGAAGGGAGGCACATGTCAGGTACCCACCCTGCAGAGAAAGCCTTAATGCTGTGTGGATTCTGAGAGATGGGTGCAAGGTGATTTGTGTGGGTGTCAGTACCAGTGCTTCAAGGAGAAATGTTCCAGCAGCAGTGGTGCGGAGAGGCGGCCTGGACGCAGTCTTCTGAAAGGGGCATAGGATGAGCCTGCTGTAAAACTAGGCCCTATCATTGTTAAAAATGGGGTGAATGGTTCAGGCACTGCCTGAGTTGTGATCCTTGGAACTTACATAAAGGAGAAAGGAAGAATCAAATCTACAAAGTTACCCTCTAACCTCCACACCCCACATTTGTCTGTCTGTCTGTCTCCCTCTCCTTTCACTCCCCTTCCACACATACATAGTAAAATTTTGTTTTTAATTTTTGAAAAAGGAAAAAAAAGACTTATGACAAAAGGGAGGAAGGGATCCCTTCAAGTGGTTCTGTTTGGTGAGCAAAGCAAATAGGTAGTCAAGGCTTCATCGCCTCTCAGCGACTGCTCCATCAGTACCTCAGAGGCTCGCCCTGCCTTAGTGAGTCTCCTCTGCTTGTTTTCCCAGGGGAGGGTTATGGAACGAGGGGATACAGACTGCAGCCTTGGCCTCAGAGAAGTGACTCTGTGGAAACAGCCTCAGCCCCGCCTCTCTCTCTCTCCTCAGCCCCGCCTCTCTCTCTCTCTCTCCTCAGCCCCCGCCTCTCTCTCTCTCTCCTCAGCCCCGCCCCTCTCTCTCTCTCCTCAGCCCCCGCCTCTCTCTCTCTCTCCTCAGCCCCGCCTCTCTCTCTCTCTCTCCTCAGCCCCGCCTCTCTCTCTCTCTCCTCAGCCCCGCCTCTCTCTCTCTCTCCTCAGCCCCGCCCCTCTCTCTCTCTCCTCAGCCCCTCCTCTCTCTCTCTCCTCAGCCCCGCCTCTCTCTCTCTCTCCTCAGCCCCGCCTCTCTCTCCTCAGCCCCGCCTCTCTCTCTCCTCAGCCCCGCCTCTCTCTCTCTCCTCAGCCCCGCCCCTCTCTCTCTCTCCTCAGCCCCGCCTCTCTCTCTCCTCAGCCCCGCCTCTCTCTCTCTCCTCAGCCCCGCCTCTCTCTCTCCTCAGCCCCGCCTCTCTCTCTCTCTCCTCAGCCCCGCCCCTCTCTCTCTCCTCAGCCCCGCCTCTCTCTCCTCAGCCCCGCCCCTCTCTCTCTCCTCAGCCCCGTCCCTCTCTCTCTCTCTCCTCAGCCCCGCCTCTCTCTCTCCTCAGCCCCGCCCCTCTCTCTCTCCTCAGCCCCGCCTCTCTCTCTCCTCAGCCCCGCCCCTCTCTCTCTCCTCAGCCCCGCCTCTCTCTCTCTCTCCTCAGCCCCGCCTCTCTCTCTCCTCAGCCCCGCCTCTCTCTCTCTCTCCTCAGCCCCGCCTCTCTCTCTCTCCTCAGCCCCGCCTCTCTCTCTCCTCAGCCCCGCCTCTCTCTCTCTCTCCTCAGCCCCGCCTCTCTCTCTCCTCAGCCCCGCCTCTCTCTCCTCAGCCCCGCCTCTCTCTCTCCTCAGCCCCGTCCCTCTCTCTCTCTCTCCTCAGCCCCGCCTCTCTCTCTCCTCAGCCCCGTCCCTCTCTCTCTCTCTCCTCAGCCCCGCCTCTCTCTCTCCTCAGCCCCGCCCCTCTCTCTCTCCTCAGCCCCGCCTCTCTCTCTCCTCAGCCCCGCCCCTCTCTCTCTCCTCAGCCCCGCCTCTCTCTCTCCTCAGCCCCGCCTCTCTCTCTCTCTCTCCTCAGCCCCGCCTCTCTCTCTCTCCTCAGCCCCGCCTCTCTCTCTCCTCAGCCCCGCCTCTCTCTCTCCTCAGCCCCGCCTCTCTCTCTCCTGTTTTGGTCAGTATAGCCAGAATTTTGGGTGTAGCACTTCACTCCCTGCCAGATAACATTATAGGGATTGAAAAACAGGAAAGTGTTTCTGTAATCTCTCTGCCCAGTTGTGCCATTATTAACATAGGGATACATTTCCTGTAGACCTGTGTGCTTCTCACACGACTGAATGTCTTGTGTTGGTAGGCACACACACACACACACACACACACACACACACACACACACACGACTGAATGTCTTATGTTGGTAGGCACACACACACACACGCACACACACGACTGAATGTCTTATGTTGGTAGGCACACACACACACACACACACACACACACACACGACTGAATGTCTTATGTTGGTAGGCACACACACACACACACACACACACACACGACTGAATGTCTTATGTTGGTAGGCACACACACACACACACACACACACACATATGACTGAATATCTCTTATGTTGGTAGGCACACACACACACACACACACACACACACACACACATATGACTGAATATCTCTTATGTTGGTAGGCACACACACAGAGACTTTCCTGAGTCCAGTTCTGAGTTGTAGTTTTTTTCCTGCCTGAGGCTATTCTTTCTGCCTGGGCTGGTTCTGACTGCCCCTGTGTGTCCACAGCTTCCATTCACTAGAGGCGTAGACTTATGCATAGCCCTCCACCTGCCTAAAATGAACATAGGATTTAATGCTCTTTTGAGGAAAGTTCTTCCTTGGACTTTTGAACGTTTTTTCCAGTTGCTCTGAGAGGTAACAACATATGGCCAGTGTTCTTTCACCTTCACTGTCTACTCCCTTCTGGGCTGTTTTAACTCACACCCAGGATGCCATGTGATTTTTAGCTGAGTGCTGATCTCTAAAGGTAGGGCTTCTTGTCCTAGAACCACAAAACCATATTGACAGAATGCTGTGTAATTGCTTGATGGTGGTTGAGATGCTCTGGACCCCAGGCTGACATCAGAGCAGAGGTCAAAGGGTCTCTCCAGCTCATGGTTCTTGTGTGTGTGTTTGAGTCAGGGTCTCCCTATGTAGCTTTGGTTGCCCTGGAGTTCACTATGCAGACCATGAACTCACAGGGGTCCATCTGCCTCCTGAGTGCTGGAGTGCTGGGACTGAAGGTGTGTGCCACCACTCCCTCGTCTAGTTCTTTGGAGATTAAACCAACAGGTTGGAAATACCAGAAGCTCATGTCATTTGAGTCAGCTCAGAGTTTAAAGGGCGGCAGGCTGGCTGTTCTTGAGGCTAGTCCTCGTTGATCTCACCCACCGGCCTTCCTGGGAGGAGCAGGAGGAGGAGAGTTTAGCAGCTGAGAGAAGTGTGAAGAGAAAATGTGCAAGTCTCCGCTCTCTTCAAGTCCAAAATACCCATTCCTATATGTAGGCAAATAGTTACATTCTGAAATAGGCTATTTTTGTCTCTGCGGCTGGAGAGATGCCTCAGTGGTTGGGAGTGCTTCCTGTTCAATTATGAGAACGGAAGTTTTGATCCCAGCACCCATTCAGCAAGCTGAGCATTTCACAAGCACACCTGTAACTCCAGCTCTGAAGACTTCAGCACTCTTCCTAGCCTCTGTATGCACAGATGTGAATGCACCCGACATGAGTGAATCTAAAGTCAGGGAACCTGCAAATGTTTGTTGACTGCATGTTTGCTGATAAAGGAAGACGTGCTATAGTTTGGCAGATGTGCCTCAGCTACCTGTGCGGTTTAAGAGCCCAGGTGTTTCCTTGGGTGGCCAAACAATTGATGTCTCACCATTTCCTCCCTGGAAAGTGAGACCACCTGGCTACGTGGGCAGGGAATTGCTGCTGTACATTAGAAGGTGAGCAGTGACATTGGCTGCTGGCACTCTAAAGACCCCGAGGAAGTCGGAGACTAGATGAGAGCCAGGCTTGTGTGGGAAGGACAGAGGCCTTTCCTCTGGGGTGTAGGGAAGCACTGGGGCTGAGCTAGAAGGCCCCTTTCAAGAATGTGGACATGGTAGCCTTGCCTCCCTCCAAGTCCCTACCAACTTCTATTCTGTGACCTGGTTTGTTGCTAGAAGAGAAGCGTCATGTCTTTTAGCTGACACAGGAAGGTTTAGAAATGTGAATAAGCTGAGATTGGAGCCAAGAGGGAGAGCACTTGCCCAGCATGTACAACCTGGACTCCATCCTAAGCACCACAGAAAGAAAAATGAATCGGATTTTCCTCAACAGTGGCTGATGTTCATTGTGGAGTTCTCTGTGGCATTTACTTTTCCTCTTAAGAACAGAAAGACATTTTAATTTATACTCTGAGCAAGCAAATTTCCAAGTTTTTGAACTAGTTTAAACCTGAAGAAGTTTTTTCTTTTAAGATTTATTTTAAATTATATTTCAGGATGTTGTGCATGCAGGTGCCTGAGGAGGCCAGAGGAAGGTGTCAGATCTCCAGGAGCTGGAGTTGCAGGTGGTTGGAAGCCACCCAACATGGGTGCTGGGAATCCAACTCTGGTCTTTGGAAGAGCAGTACAAAATCTTAACCTCTGGCCATCTCTCCAGCCCCAGGAGTTTTCTGTGTCTGTGGAACATTGTGAGCATTTTAAAAATCACTGTATTCTGTATATATGAGTGTTTTGCCTGTGTGTATGTCTGTGGACCAAATGCACTTACGGTGCTTATGGAGATCAGAAGAGGGCCTCAGGTCCCCGGAACTGGAGTGGCTTATGGTTGTGAACCACTACGTGGGTGCTGGGAATGAACATGGGTCCTCTCTAGGAGCAGAAAGTGCTCTTCACAACAGAGCCATCTCTCTAGTCCTTCTCCACCTACCTCCTCCTGAGACAGATTCTCACATGGCAGCCCTGGCATTCCTGGAACTCTGAGGTCTGTCTGCTTCTACATCCTGATTGCTGTCTTTAGAGTAGTGTACCACCACTCCCTGCTTTTTGAGACAAGGTCTCATTCTGTAACCCAGGCTGGTTTCAAACTTGCTTTAATTTTCCTGCCTTAGCTGCCCAAGTGTCCTCTATTACAGATGTGAGCTGTCCTAACTCACTAATTCACGGTTATTGGTTAGTGACCGTATCTCAGTTTCTAGTCCAGGAGGACCTGGAGCAGACTGCTGGCCTCAGTCACTGGTCGGAGCTGAGATGAGAAGGTGAGCCGCCACAGTCAGCTTTCATGATTTGATTTTTCCCCACAAATAACTTTGTATTTGTCTTTTTTAAGACAGGGTTTCTCTGTGTAGCCCTGGCTGTCCTGGAACTCACTCTGTAGACCAGGCTGGCCTCGAACTCAGAGATCTACCTGCCTCTGCCTCCTGAGTGCTGGGATTTAAGGCATGTGCCACCACCACCTGGCTATAGGGGCCATTCTTATTCAGACCACCACAGTAGACAATTTAATTTTTAATGACTAAATTTTTTTTGTGATGGTGTACATCTTTAGTCCCAGCATTCAGGAGGCAGAAGCAGGCAGATCTCTATGAGTTTAAGGCCAGCCTGGTCTACATAGTGAGTTGTAGGTCAGCCAAGGCTACATGGTGAGTCAGTCTCTGTCTGTCTCTCTCTGTCTCTCTGTCTCTCTGTCTCTCTCTGTCTCTGTCTCTCTCTCTCTCTCTGCCCCTCTCTCTCTCTCTCAATAACTAAATAAATGAATAAATAAATGTATTAGACTGGGCATGGTGGCATACGCCTTTAATCCCAGTGCTTGGGAGGCAGGGCCAGGAAGATAGATCTCTAGAGGAGTTTGAGCCCAGCCTGGTCAACATAGTCGATACAGTTCCAGACTAGCCAAGGCTACATAGTGAGACACTGTCTCTCTTATTCGTGTGTGTGTGTGTGTGTGTGTGTGTGTGTGTGTGTGTGTGTGTGTGAGTGTGTGAGTGTGTGAGTGTGTGGGGGTGGGGGTGGGGGTATAAGGCTGCAGGTAAACATCAGGTATGTTCTTCCGTCAGAGCTCTCTGCCTTATTCCTGAGACAGGTCTCTGACTGATTAGAGGCCAACAAGGCTCCAGGATCTGCCACCCCAAACTCCCTGCACTGTGGTTACTGATGAGTGTTGCTGGACCTGGCGTTCTGTGTGGTTTGGGTCCACCAGACCCTCATCACGCAGATCCTCATGCTTGTGCAGCAAGCGCTTTACCTACTGAGACACCTCCCAGCCCCTAAAATGTAAACTGCGTGTGAACTGCAAACGTCATTGGCCCTCTGCTCTTGTTGGCCACCTTTGACCCTTGTCCTCTGGCCTGTGCCTGTGTTCACACTAACTCGTACATGCTGCTTCCTTCTAAGTTTTGAATGGTCTGCAGATTTGCTTTGTAGCCCTGCACTCCATTATCTCTGCTTCTGCTCCCAGTGTTGGGCCGAGTGAATCAGTAATGAACGTTCACATTTTATGCCTACACAAACCGTGCACCATGCGCAGAGGCATGCTGCTGTTGATAGTTGGTTTTGCCTTCGGGCAGGTGGGGTGTTGCTTTTCTATACTTGTTGATAATTCTTCCCATGTCTTTTTACTTGTGTCTCAGCACAGTTAACCTTGGGCTTCTTGCTACTGGGTTCTCCGTCCATTGTAGTTTTTTTCCTGGGCCCTGCCTTCTATAGCCTCTAGGTGTGGCATTAGGGGCTTTTCCAAAGAGTAGGTCCCTAGTGGTGTCCCATTGTGAAGAGGGAGGCAGGAATGCATGGAACAAAAGGGACTCCTTGACAGATGGTGGTGAAAAGGTGGCAGATACCTTTAATACCCATCTCTGGTGACAGGCCTGCCAGAACCTCTGCCGTCCTGGTGCTGTGTACGCCTTCCTCATTGTCTTCTAGTACTTGGTTACTAGTGGTTTAGGTTCTAAACATTCGGGGGAGGGATCTCCCATGCAGTTGTGTGCTTCTCTTCCAGGTGGGTGAACAGACTGTATACACAGGTAGTAATTGGCCAGGAGTCTGCCTGGATAAAGATGGTGTGGGCAGAAATTCCTAGCACTTGGCAAGGGAGACAGGAGGATCAGAACTTCAAGGTCATCTTCAGCTACATAGTGAGTTCAAAGCCAACCTGGGCTACATAAACCCTATCTCAAAATCAAAACAACAGCAACAAAAACAAAACAAAAAGCAAGGACTGGAGAGATGGCTTAGAGGTTAAGAGCAGCTCTTCCAGAGGTCCTGAGTTCAATTCCCAGCACCCACATGGTGGCTCACAGCCATCTGTAATGAGATCTGGTGCCCTCTTCTGGTGTGCAGGCATGTGTTCAGGCAGAACACTGTACGCATAATAAATAAATACTTTAAAACAAACAACAAAAGCCAAGGCCAGGTAACCCCAGCACTCAAGATGAGAGGAAGGAGGATCTCTGAATTCGAAGCCAGCATGGTCCACATAGTGAGCTCAGTGATAGAACTACATAGAGAGACCCTATCTCAAAAAAACACCACTAACAAAAGCACATACAAAAAAATAAACCTTAAAAAAGGTGGGGGAGGGCTGCTGTCTTTTGAGTTCAAGATGGTGAATCTGACAACCAAAGGGGAAAGGAATCTTTCAGGAGACCAGAGGAGTTGATACCCTTTCCCTCAGTATGAAAGAAGGCCAGCCAAGGAAGGAGCCGGGCATTGCCTGGGTAGAGGGCAGTGATGAAGAGAGTGGGTCAAAGAGTCCTAACAGAGCTGAGAGGGTCCCTGGGTGATAACCAGGGCCCTAAGAACAAGGCATGGAAAAGGGTCAGGAGGGGTCAGGGAAGAAGAGTGGGAGAGACTGCTCTGTGCTTGTTAGCACAGCCTTGGAGGAGGGCCTTTGTGCTGGAGTGGTAGAGTGGTCCACTGTTGAGGATGCCCAAGATGTGTCAGTCCGTGTGGGGACAGCTTTGTCTGAAGGAGCGAGCTGCAGGGACTCACTGGTACCTCATCTGGGAAGACAATAATATTGCTGTGCACTGGACTTTATTAGAGGATGCCATCTCACTGCACAGTTAGGATCTCTGACTTGTTTTTTCTTCTTTTTTTTTGGACAGGGTCTCACTGTGTAGCTCTGACTGTCGTGGAACTATGTAGACCTGTCTGGCCTCAGACTCACAGAGCTGCACCTGCCACTGCCTCCCAAGTGCTGGGATTAAAGCAGTGGTTCTCAAACCTTTCTGATACTGTGGCCCTTTAATACAGTTCCTCATATTATGGTGACCCCAACCACAAAATTATTTTCGTTGCTGTTTTATAACTATAATTTTGCTACTGTTAATGAATCATAATGTAAATATATAATATACAGGATGGTCTTAGGTGATCCCTGAAGGGATCATGACCCAGGTTGAGAACCACTGGATTAAAGGCTTGTGCTGCGATGCCAAGTCCCCCCAGAGTTTCTCACTGTCTCACTCATTGCTGCTTAGGCAGTGCCCCAGGCAGTGCCTTTCAGATAGACGTATGCTTCAAGGGCAGCTGTGGAAGTCAGGCCACCTTCTAGCCTTTTTGTGAAGGGAGATCTGGGCCTGTAATGATTGATCAGTCCATTCTAACCCAGACACCCAGGCAGCTGTGGCCAGAACAGCATGATGGATGACATGAGAAGGGGCCTAGTGTCAGGTCCCAAGAGACAGGAGGCTGTATGTGTCAGAGTGCTGGAAAGCACTCTGTGGGCGGGGTGGGGAGATGGCCAAGCGCATTCAGGGTGATCAGAAGGCTGGATCGCAGCCAGGTTTGCCAGGGTTAACTATACCTGATCATAGCCTCTGCCAACCTGTGGTCTACAAGTAAGGGAGGACTGAGTCAGGCCACACCCAAGACCTGCAGGGGTGAGGTGTGTCGGGGCAAAGTGCATGGAGAGGAAGGCCAAGTGCTTGGCTGCTTTCCACTCTACTTGACTGGAAATAAGCAAAAACATTTGAAAATGTGGTTCGCATCTGGCTTTATTAAATATGAAGAGACTGTGCCGGCACTGTGAATGGGATGTAAGATTGGCAGAATATGGTGTTGTTCCGTAGGCTCACAGCAGACCTGGCTTCTTCCAGCTGGGGTTGTATCCTTCCATGTGGCGTGGTGTGGGTTCACGTTGTCACCCCTCACCCCCAGTATGTTCCAGCTTCTCAGAATAGGATTATCTTTGGCTCCCAGCTAGGTTGATGTGCCTTCAGTTCTGGGTCTCTAACAGTTGGTTCCCACTCCCTCTGTATCATGTGACGTTACTCTGATGGGAGGGTAGAGCTCACCCTCAGCAGCTCACCCTGGCATCTGATGATGCAGAAGAAACTTGAAGTAATAAAATGGATGCTGAGGAGCGCTGCCTCCACTGTTACTGGAAGCTAAGTAGTACCTTGCCCTGACCAGGCTTGTTAGGAACTGTAGGAAAGAAAATGCTGCCATGACTGAAGTCCATAACAGGCCACTAGGCCCATCCCCACATCAAAGGACAGGCCTTTAAAGGGCAGCTCAAGGGGGCAGCAAAGGGTCTCAACCACTCGTAAGTCCTGATCTGCCACTGAGTCAGTCCTCCTGTGCTCTTTTCAGGAGAAGCCCAGTTTTGCTAGGTTTTCGGATATCATTCTGACCCTGGGTAACAACTTGAAAAGAACAACGTTGATGTACGTAGGAAAGAATTCTGGCACTTGTCTTTTGCAGTGTTACTCTCCCATCTGCCCAAGTGGCGAGACTTACAGTCTCTCTGTTTAAGTTGTTCAGTGTAACCGGGACCTGAGGGGCATTTAAGGATGACGGTGTACGTGGAATGTCTAAGCCCAGGGCCTACAGAAGCAGGGAAGGTTTTCTGTTCCCTTTTGTGCATTACCCAGGACCAGTCATGTGCTGTTACTAAAGAGTCTCCTCCTCTTTCCTTTAGGAACCCCAGTACTCAGAGTGGGTTTCTCACTGGGAAGGCGCATTAAGTTGATGTCGCTGGGACACTTTGCCTGCTGCTCACTAAGCACCTTTCTCTGTCCAGGGTACTGGTTGTGATTAGTTATCTGACTGTCTCAAAGCTGACACAGTCTGCCGTGTCCTGGGTCTGTCTGCTCGCTGCAGGACTCTGCTGCCGGTATTCTTACTGAGCTAAGGCTGGACTGTGTTGACTGGTTCTAGTGAAAGTAACTGGTCGCAGCTTGGGAGAGCCCTCTTAGGAGCCTGGCTTGGCCTTCGTTGACAGCTGCTTCCGACACAGCCCATGTGTGACTGTGTCCCCTCAGACTCGTGTGCCTGCTCCCCTCATCCTGTGTCCACATCCATGTTCTGGCTGTGCTGCTCATCTGCAAGTCTGTGACTTGCTGCCCTCTCTTGGGTCCTGGTGTTGGTAGACTGTTCTGCACCTCAAAATTCTTACTGAGTTTTTGTGGCTGTTTACCTCTCGGTCCCTTTTTTATACCTGCCAGAAGGCAGAAAGGGAACAGATAGGGCTTTGGGGACACAGGTGAGGCATGTGTTAATCCTGAGATTCTCTGGAGAAAAACCAGGTCCACCATTTTGGGCCAAATTAAAGCAAGCTTTTATTAAAATATTAAATACTGACCAAGATGGAAATTGGTCAGGAGTACTCCCTGGAACTTCCAGCTGAGTGGCCCTGTGACTTGTGTTGTTGGGGCTTTTATGGACAGAACCCATAGGCCACCGTACTTTCCCCATGAAGCTTTGTCATTATTTTTCGAGAACTACAACTCCCAGAATCCCAGGAAGTTACCTGCTCCTTGGGCAGGTGGGGCTTACAGGTTATTTAGGGTCTAACACATGCTTCTGAGCACAGGTCTGCTCCATCTCAGTGTGGAAGCCTTGCAGCCTCGGCCCCTTTGCACTGGGTCTCCCGTGGCCCCGCTCCTGCCTGCGTCTGTTCCTACACTTCCTGTGGACTGGTTCTCGGTGCTGTTGTACTTCACCACTGTTATGTCTCTGTGGCTCCAGGGGCCTTTCTTTTCATATGTCTGCTCCACACCTTGCAAGCAAGCACCTGCTGCTGCCATCTTGTCTGCCAGAGCTTCAGAAGGAGATAGAGGAGGCCAGAACTTCAGATATTCCTGTTAGTAGATTTAGCAATGTGATGTTTTACAATTAATTTGATTTATTAACTAGTGGGGGATAGAGAGGGTATGCGTGTGCTATGACATGCATGTGGGGTCAGAGGTCAGCTTTATGGTGCCAGTTCTTTCCTCCCACCTTTTCTGGGTTCTAGGGATCAAACTCAGGTTGTCAGGCCTGTGTGGCCGTTGCTTTAATATGCTGAGCCGTTTCACTTGTCCCATGATGTGTTCGGTATATCTCATCATTGATGTGCCCACGTGTGCTTTTCCTGTGATTTCAGAGGCGAGGTGCTGTAGTCCATACACCTGTTCTTCAGTAAGTAGACTGAGCTGGTTTGTGTTTCGGAGGTCAGAATGCTTTGGAGTACCAGCTTGACTGAGTTCCAGCTCAGAGCCCCCAGCTTGCTGATTCGTTCGTTTACCAGCAAGCACAGTGCTGCAAGAAGACAGACTGCTGGCAGAGCAGAGAGCCAGGCTCCAGGCCCCGGGCCCCGCTTAACACACTGCCCTCCTTCTAACGTATACATGCCTGTTCTTTCTTTCTCTTTAGAAAACACTTATTTTCTTTTATGTGTAAGAGTGTTTTGCTTGCATGAATGTGTGCATATGCATGCAGCGCCCTCGGGCCAGAGAAGATGTTGTATTTCCTGAAACAGGGATTACAGGTGGTTGTGAGCCACATGTATGTGCTAAGAATCAAACTCGGGTCTCTCAAAGAGCAGCAAGTGCTCTTAACCACTGAGCCATCTTTCCAGGCCCTCATACCTGTTCTTTCTATGTGTACGTACAGGTAGAGGGAGGCAGTATGTGTTCTGTTTGGCCCCTCATAGTGTGAAGTAGAACCTTTACTAGGATAGTCCTTTTATATCTGTGTATAAAATGTATTTTAGATACTTTATTGTTGTTTTATATTGGTGTGAACTGTCTCCTGTTCTCAGTAAGTAGAAGTTGGAGCTGGTCTCTTTGGCCCTGTTAGAAAAACATGAAATTGTTCCACAGAGACGCTTGCCTTTGGCGGAATGGGATGTGACATCTGTGGACTGTTCATTTTACAGGGAAGAGTCTAGAACTGCAGCCCCGCTCTACTCAGGTGGAGAGCTGGGTAGGGGCTCAGGCCACTCAGAGGCCTAGAAATCAGAGGCCTAATTAACAATGATCTCAGCAATCTCTTGGGAAAGTCCCTTTGTTCTTCCTGCCCAGGGGCTTCTCTTCTTTCTGGTAATCACCTTCCTGTCCCCCTTCTCATGGCCCTGCCCTTACTCTGGTTAGCTCTGGCCACTGCTCTGCCGAAGAGCCTCTCCCTTCATTCCTTGCCCACACGCAGCCAGGCTGGCTACCCCGGGACAGCACCTGTCTACCAGGAGAAACCTGCTAGTGTATGTAAATATCTCTTCTTTTGTATTTCAGTGAGGATGCCATGAGGAAAGCTGGTGTGGCCCACAGTAAATCTAGCAAGGATATGGAGAGTCATGTGTTCCTGAAGGCCAAGACCCGGGTAAGACCCTGCTGGCCAAAGTCCCCAGCAGAGCAGTTCCAGGAGGGGAGAATTGCTGAAAGTGAGCCCTTCTGTGTGGATCCTGGAGAGGGGGAGTGCTTGCTTGCTGATCTCAGATACAGCTGGCTTCACCACAGCACTCTGGAACGTCCCGTATCCATGGACTAGGCAAGACTCTGGATGGGCACTGAGTCTCTAGGCTCTGCCTCTGACCTGTCAGATGTCTGTAGTCAGCCCTGTGATCCCTACACGGGGCTCCTTGGATCCCGCTGCTCCTATGAAGGAGAGGTTGGCTTCATGCTCCTGGAGCCAACACCGAAAGGTGGGCAGTGTTTGGTAAAGTTGAGCTTGGAACTTCCCAGGTGGAGTTGGTAGAAGGATTTCCAGGCTGGTGCAGCACCAAGGCCTTTAGGTGACTTTCTCCTAATTTGTTAGCTCCCAGGAGTGGAGGCTAGAAGTGGAGCAGTGGGATGGGAAGACGGCTCAGCAGTGACAGGCCAGACTGTTCTTGAAGAGGACCCAAGTTCAGTTCTCAGTACCCATGGAGGCTGGTTCATGACAGCCAAAACTCCAGCTCCATGGGATCTTCTGGCCTCCATAGGCACCTACACTCTCATGCACATCAGCTACCCATTCCGCCCCATTCCCATCTCCACCCCTACCCGCCCCCCCAATTTTAATTTAAAGCTGGGTGTGGTGGTGCATGGTTTTAATCTTTAGCACTTAGGAGGCAGAGGCAGGTGGATTTGAGGCCTGCCTGGTCCACATATTGAGTTAGGCTAGCCAGGGCTACAAGTGAGACCATCTCCAAACAAACAAACAAACAAACAAATAAATCCATTAAAAAAGTAAATAATCCATTAAAAAAGCGATGCAAAAATGGCAGACATGAAGTGAAGTTGAAGTGTGTTTTTGTTTACATGTACACGGAGGGACAAGTTTCAAGAGCTTGTGGACTGCTCTCTGGGGGTATGACATACATTTTGTTCTTTTAAAAGCATTATTGAGATTGAATTAAGGAACTGAAATCCACCAATTTGAGGTATATAATTCAACCATCTAGGATATTCTGAGTCATGTGGACAGTTACTGCAATGTAATGTTATAATATTTTACAGAAGCTTGATACACATTAGCAGTCTTGCTCCATTTCCCTCTAGCCACAGCAGCCACTCACCTACTTTATTGCTGTGGATTTTCCCCTTTGACCTTGCTTTATAAACACAATCGTAATGATTTTTGCAACTTCTTTCACCTAGCATAATCTTGTCAGGGTTCATACATTAACCATGTTGTAGTGCATACTTGATTCTGTTTTTCAAGACAAGATTTCATGGTTGTTTTTGCTCTTTGCTCTTTTGGGGGCCCACCACCCAGCTCCCAAATAAATACACAGAGGTTTATTCTTACTTATAAATGCCAGGCCTTAGCTTGGCTTATTTCTTGCCAGCTTTTCTTAACTTAAATTATCCTATCTACTTTTTGCCTCTGGGCTTTTATCTTTTCTTACGTCTGTAAATCTTACTCTTACTCCATGGCTGGCTGTGTGGCTGAGTAGCTGGCGGCTGTGTGGCTGAGTAGCTGGCTGGCTGTGTGGCTGTGTGGCTGAGTAGCTGGCGGCTGTGTGGCTGTGTGGCTGAGTAGCTGGCGGCTGTGTGGCTGGGTGGCTGGGTGGCTGAGTAGCTGGTGGCTGTGTGGCTGAGTAGCTGGCAGCTGTGTGGCTGAGTAGCTGGCGGCTGTGTGGCTGAGTAGCTGGCGGCTGTGTGGCTGTGTGGCTGGGTGGCTGGGTGGCTGTGTGGCTGGGTGGCTGGGTGGCTGTGTGGCTGGGTGGCTGGGTGGCTGGGCGGCTGTGTGGCTGGGTGGCTGGCTGGCTGGCTGGGTGGCTGGGTGGCTGGGTGGCTGGGTGGCTGGCCCCTAACGTCCTCCTCTCCTTGTTCTTGCTCCTCTCTCTCCTCCCAGATGTCTCCTTCTAGTTTATCCTCTCTGCCCACCAGCCCCGCCTATCCTTCCTCCTGCCTCGCTATTGACCATTGAGCTCTTTATTAGACCATCAGGTGTTTTTGACATGCACAGTAACACAGCTTCACAGAGTTAAACAAATGCAATGTAAAAAACCGCAACACATCTTTGTATCATTAAAGCACATGTTCCACAACATAAACAAATGTAACACACCTTAAAATAATATTCCACAACAGTAGACTAGGCTGGCGTCAAGAGATATGACCTGCTCTGTCTTCTGAGAGCTGGGATTAAAGACATGTGCCATCATGACTGTCCCTGATTTCTTTCTTTGTTGAATTATACTAACATCATTTTCTGTATATTGGTGTAATCAGTCTTCATTTGGGTTGTTTTCATTTTTGGGGCTATCATGAATAATAACTTTACTTTAAATACTCACTAGTTTTTATGTAGATTTGTTTCATTTCTCTTGAGGAAACGGAAACTCCCTACATACTTGGGGTTTGAGTCTGACTCAGGCACTATTAAACTTTTCCAAAGTAGCTGCACCGCGTGAAGTCCAGCAGCAGCCCAAGGCTCTGTCCCCCCCCCACACACACACACACATTTGTCCTTGTCTTTGTTACTGCAGCCGTTGGTACCGTCACTTTGGTTCTGATCAGTGTTTGTCTGGTCAGTAATGACATCCATGTGTAAACATTCTGTGGTGAGATGTCCATTTTTGTCCTTGGATGTTTTTAAGTAGTAGTTTATATATTTGATACATAGATCATCTCATTTGCAGGTATCTGGGAGATGGGTAGTTTATATATTTGATACATAGATCATCTCATTTGCAGGTATCTGGGAGATGGGTAGTTTATATATTTGATACATAGATCATCTCATTTGCAGGTATCTGGGAGATGGATAGTTTATATATTTGATACATAGATCATCTCATTTGCAGGTATCTGGGAGATGGGTAGTTTATATATTTGATACATAGATCATCTCATTTGCAGGTATCTGGGAGATGGGTAGTTTATTGGTTAGCTCGTCCTTTGTATTTGTTTTGCAGTGGTGCTGCTGGTGTCAGAGACTCAGTCAGAGCAGTCTACCACTGAGCTGTAGTTTTGAGACATGGTCTTTCTCTGTAGCCTTGATTGTCCCGAACTCACTCTGTAGACCAAGCTGGCCTCAAACTCAGAGATCTGCCTGCCTCTGCCTCCTGAGTGCTGGGATTAAAGACATCTACTACAGTTAAAGGAATTTTGGTAAAGACTTAATCGAAGCTAGGCACAGTGATGCATGTCTTTAATCCCAGCACTCAGGAGGCAGAGGCAAGTGGATCTCTATGAGTTCAAGGACAGCCTGGTCTGCATAGTGAGTTCCAGGACAGCTGGAGCTACATTGTAAGACCCTGTCTCAAAAAAAAAAAAAAAAAAAAAGATTTAGTTGAATCAATCAGCTATTTCTAAAATGTAAGTTTTGTTGGTTCCGCTTTGTTTATTGTCTTAGTTTATGACAAGCCAGTCTAAATTTAGTGGCTTAAAGGAATAACCCCTTAGTTCTCCTGGGTCTGTGGTCTGGAGTTGAGGTGGTTGGAATTGTCTAGCTGGGTACTTCTACTGTCTGTCTTCTGCCTTTTCTTGTGACTGCTTTTGGAGGGGCCGGGCTGGGCCGGGCTGGACTGGGCTGAAGATCCATTAAAGGCTTCACTCATGATTGTGTGTGGCTTTTACAGGACCTTCACATGGCGTCACTATGACATAGCTGAGACTTTGTTGTGTCACGTTTGTGTTTCTGGAGGAAGAGCTGGAACTTCTAGTCCTCAAGTCCTAGAGCATCTTTTGTATGTAGGAAGTCTAAGGCCAGTGCGGCGGGTCAGGAAGGGAAGTTGCCTCTGCCTTTTGGTGTGGGCAGTGAGTCCAGTGACGGTTGCATTTCCACCACAGAGTAGCCATCTCCAGAGAGCTTTCTAGTGGGTGATGAATAAACCTTAGCTCCCAAAGGAGGTACCCAGAGGTTCATCAGCCCCTCACCAGTGCAGTTCACTCTGCCTTGGTCGTTGATTTTTTACAAGTGGTGCCTCAGTGATCTCTTTTGAAGCTGTCTCTAAATCCCTAACTCCACCAGTAGGCCCTGACTAAGTGGAGGAGAACTGCTTGTAGGAGCAGTGTTGACTAATCTATCTGTCTGTTCTTTTGCCTTTTTGTTTGTTTGTTTGTTTGTTTGTTTGTTTGTGACAGGGTCTCACCATGAAGCTTCTGTCTGGCCTGGAACTCAAAGAGACCAGCTTGCCTCTGTCCCCACGTGCTGGGATTAAAGGTGCACGCCACCACACCTGGAAAGTCTATTTTTAATGGCAGTTGCTTGCCCTCTTTTTACCCGCTGTTCCCCGTGGAGATAGGTGCCTGCGGTTGTAGTGAGAACCTTCCTACCCAAGGTACCGTGGCACCCCAGGTTCACTGTGCCTGCTCTGGTTTCCAAGGCTCTGTTAGAACAGTTGTGAAAGAGATTTAAAAGGTCGTACTCCAGGAGCATTGAGGAGAATGAGGGAGGATAAAATAAGATCAGAGAGATTACAGCTTCTTTAGAGACGAGTAACAATAGGAGGCAAAGGTGAAGGTACTTTTTTAACAGATCTTTCCTCAAGTTTATTTGTAAAAATAGCATGGGGTCCTGATCATCTGCAAGTGTGTAGGTTTGTCACACCAGTCCATCTGTCTTCACGTTGGCAGACAGAAACCTTTTCTGTGGGGCTTCACAGGGGCCTGGGTACCTTTGGGAGCCTGAGCTGGAGCTGAGGCTTCTGCCTTGGTTTGAACCTTGGGCTTTGGTTGGCAGAGCCTATGACCCTTGGCCACGTAGCTTCTAATGCACTTCCCAGGTGTGGAGGTGAGCGATGAAAGCCAGACGGCTGAGCTTGCAGTGGGGCCCTTTGGCATCTTGGGTTTGACCACCTTGGGCTTCCCAAGGGCCTTGATGGCCTCTGCATTGTTGGCCTGCGTCTTCCTCAGGCCTTCCTTGTGCTTCTAGGCAAAGCACGTGTTCCTTAGGAACTTGGCATCAAGCCTCTTAAGAGACTTGTCTCCTTGTGACCAGGGTTTCTTGATGCCATTTCTGTGACATTTTGGGATTGGTTGTGTGTGGTGTGGTTCTTGGACTTGGCAACCCAAGGCTCCTGAAGTGCCTGGGACTAGAAGAGAAACTAGGTGAAGGTAATTTTAAAACGGTCTGTTTCTTGTCATACCTCCCAACCCCATTGTTGAGGATTGAACCCAAGCCAACCCTACTCTACTTCTACATGCTAGGCCCACGAGTCACTTTGCTAGTTTTCTCTGTTTGTAAGATATGAAGAATTTTTATACAAGACAAAGGATCCCATGGAGAGAGGATAACTTTAGAATTAGAATTATTAATTCTAAAGTTATACATTAGGGTTTTTTTTTTTTTTTTTTTTTTTGCTTTTTCGAGACAGAGTTTCTTTGTGTAACAGCCCTAGCTGTCTTGGAACTCTATCCTGGAGACCAGGCTGGCCCTGAACTAACAGAGAGAGATCTGCCTGCCTCTGCCTCCCAAGTGCTGGGATTAAAGGTGTGTGCCACCACTGCCCAGCTTGTTAGGTTCTTTTTTTTTTTTTTTTTTTTTGGTTTTTCGAGACAGGGTTTCTCTGTGTAGCTTTGCGCCTCTCCTGGAACTCACTTGGTAGCCCAGGCTGGCCTCGAACTCACAGAGATCCGCCTGGCTCTGCCTCCCGAGTACTGGGATTAAAGGCGTGCGCCACCACCCGCCCGGCTTTGTTAGGTTTTTTATAGTGTGTACTGTTAGCATAAATTTAAGATAATAAAGCTGGTCTGGCACTGCCCACCATCAATCTCAGCACTCGGGTAGAAGTAGATCATTTCTTTGAGTTGAAGCCAGCCTGGTCTGCTAAGTAAGTCAGGCCAGCCCCACCAGTGCTGTATATATATGTTTCAAACAGTTTCTCTGTATAGTCCTGGCTGTCCTGGATCTCGCTTTGTAAACGAGGCTGGCCTCAAACTCACAGAGATCTGCCTGCCTCTGCTTTCTGAGTGCTGTGACTAAAAGTGTGCGCCACCACTGCCTGGCCAACAATTTTTTTTTTTTTAAAGAGACTAGCTAAGCTAAGTTCTCATTCCTTAAAGGGCTAGTCCCCCCCCCCCCCTTCCTAGTATCATTCTAATTTGGTCATTTTATCTATGAAAAAGGTCCTTTATGGAAAATCAATTATTTTTTACATATCTACTCTGTTCTGGTTGAGACTGTTCGTATTTGACAGATAATTTCATAGACACAGTCAATCCATTTCCATCTAAGCCCCAGCCCACAAGTTACACATAGAGAAAACAACTTAGACATCTCAGCATTCACAAAGAGAAGTAGAGGTAGGGAAAAAAGCATAAGAGGGAGGTACGTAGGTCAGTGTTTGTGCAAGCCTGATAAGAGACTTATTTATATATTTACTTTAATCACGGTGCGTTGTGTGTTCTTCCTGCTGCCAAGGAACCAAGTCCAAAATTTCTGTTGATTCCCCGCCCCCCCACACCCCACTGGGTTTCTCTGTGTAGTTTTGGTGCCTGTCCTGGATCTTGCTCTGTAGCCCAGGCTGGCCTCGAACTCACAGAGATCTGCCTGGCTCTGCCTCCGGGGTGCTGGGATTAAAGGCGTGTGCCACCACCGCCCGACCAAAATTTCTGTTTTTAATTAGGGCAGCAGTAATGGTGACAGTGTCTTAAATGCTCCTGTAGTTCCTAGTAATTGGTTCCGTCACATACAGATCTCATTGGTTAGTTACAGCTACAGTTTGGTTTCATATTGTTTTAGAGCCAACAGTAAACAGTTCCAAATCCAAGTCATACTCATCAACTAGGAAAAGCCTATGCATTTTACTCGTTCTGTGTCTGGGGTGTTTATTGAGCAGTCTAAGCAACCATCAGCAGAGGGACTGGTGACAGTATCTGCTGTAGTCCAGTTCCTGCTGCCCAGTGTTCCTTGGCTGCTGTGGCAACTCTAAAGAGGACATTTCCTTAAGAAATGACTTCACATCTTCGTGGACAGTCACTTCTGTCAATCCCCTCCCCAGCTACCTGGCCAGGCCCAGTGCCCCAACCTTTATCTTCTGAACCTCTTGCATTTACCTTCTGAGTGCTGGGATGGCAGGCTTGTGTCAGCACGCCCAGGCTGTGCAGTGCTGGTGATTAAAGCCTCGGCTTTGTGCATCGAGGCATGCTCTGTCCTGTCAACTGGGCTGCATCCCTAGCCATAGGCAGCAGCTTTCTGGTGTAACTCCGGAAGCCCAAGCAGCAGAAGCAGCAGCCAGTTCTGACCTCATCAGAACCAGCCCTGGGAGCTGGTGAGCTGACTCCGCAGGAAAGGAAGGCACTGCTGCCTGAGCAGCTTCCGGAAGCTCTGGCCCTGCCACCCCCATGGGAGAAGAGACGCGCTGCAAGCGGTGCTCTGACCTCTCCTTGCATGTCCATAGCATGTCTACCTACATGCATGTACGTGCAGCTAATTAAAATACAAACCTCCGTGCATTAGAGGACACATGGAGAGACTGAAAAACAACTCAGAAAATGTAAGTAATATGTGATGAGGACTGACTCTCTAGTTCATGTAAACAACACTAAAAAACAGGCAAAGGGTTTGAATAGGTATTTCTCAAAAGAAGGTGTAAACTGGCCAAGACGCATATGAGGAGATTCAACACTGCTAATGGTTAAGGCTGGTGAGGTGGCTCGGGGTAAAAGCAGTGAAAGAATCGACTCGAGATAGTTGACCTCCACACGTGTGCAGTGACACGAAGTGCCCACATACAGATCACACACATGTGCACAAATAATAGGTGAAATAAATGGAAAAACAAACACTGCGATGTGGACATAATGACACACTCTTATAACCCCAGCACTCGGGAGGCTGAGGCAAGAAGATTGCCACAAGTTCAAGCCAGTCAGGGGTAGTGGGATAGTGAGATCCTGCCTGAAAAACAGAAACAAAAAACCACCAAACCACAGTGAGGTACCAGTTCATACTTGTTATGATGGCTATGATTTAAAAAAGAGTTGTAGCTGGTAGTGATGAACCTGTAGTTCCTGTTACTTGGGACCTGAGGCAGGAGGATCACTTGAGCATAACATAGCAAGACCCCCATCTAAAAATAAAACAAAAAAGACAAGAAGCAGTGTTAACAAATGTAGAGAGATCAGAGTCCTTGGACATTGCTGGGAGGGTGTAAAATGGCGCCTGTGCTATGAAGAGCAGTATAGTGATTTCTCAGAGTAACGACACTCCATGTGTCTGTTCCTAGGTGTAGTTCAGCACAAATGAAAACATCCAGATAGTCCATGTTATCATTCATAGCAGCCAGCAGTGGAGGGCTGGAGAGATGGCTCAATGGTCAAGAGCACTGGCTGCTCTTCCAGAGGATCCAGGCTCAATTCCAGCACCTATGTGTTGGCTCACAACAGTGGTAACCCCAGTTCCAGAGCATCTGAAGCCCATTTCTGGCCTCTTTGGGCACTACATGCACATGATGCACAGACATACATGAGGCAAAATACCTATACACAAGCTAAAATAATAACTTTTCTTAAAGCCCCAAATAGAGACAGTTCAAATGCCTATTAACTGATGGGTAGATAAGTAGAATGTGTCCATATCTGGTGGTATTGTTTGGCTGTATAAAGTATGAAGTGTTCATATTACCACAGAGTGAGTCTTAATAGCGTGATAGACATTCTGTGTGTGAAGTAGAACAGTCACAAAGAACTGCGTTTTGTATGCATTTTGATAAGATATTCATAATTGGCAAACTGATGACGAATTATTAGTGTCCTGGGTCTGGTGTAATAAATGACTACCGATCTAGAGGCTTTGGTCTCTGGGTCCCATGCCTCTTTTCTCTTGAAAGGTCACACATGTTTATAGTTGGCTAGTTTTGTTTTCTTTCTACCTGCCTGCCTTTCTTTCTTCCGTCTTTTTTTTTTTTTTTTTTTTTTTTTGATAGGGTTTCACTTCATAGCCCAGACTGGTCTTGAACTCACTATCCTGCCTTGCTTCATGCTTTTTTTATGGACAGAACTACGAAACAGCATGTTTTTGGGTTTTGTTTTGTTTTTTGTTTGTTTGGTTGGTTTTTGGTTTGGTTTGGTTTGGGTTTTTTTTTGTTTTGTTTTTCTCTGTGTAGCTTTGCGCCTTTCCTGGAACTCAATCTGTAGTCCAGGCTGGCCTTGAACTCACAGAGATCCGCCTGGCTCTGCCTCCCGAGTGCTGGGATTAAAGGCATGCTCCAGCATGTTTTTGAAATAATGAATAAAGCTCCATAATTTCCCTCTGTGTTTTCAGTTGAGATTAGCCTTACAGCGTTGTTTGAAAGCGTCTTGGAACCACGTGTGTGATGTAGGAGTCCCATGGCCTTTCCTGTCATGGCAGATAGTCCTCACTAGTGACCAGGTGTGGTCATTGTTAAGTTTAAGATTCCTTTGCAGCCTTGCTTGTGTCCATGTTCTTCACTGAGAACTGATGCAGTTTTGGGTTTTTTTTTCTTCTCTACAGAAGAGGACCACTTAAAAGATGGATTTGTTTGTTTGTTTTTTTCTATAGTATTCTGCCAACAACTTGATACTCATTTGTTTCTGTTGAATTTTGAGTTTTTCTTTTGGTTTCTTGCATTTTCTCAGTTGTGAAAGCTCGATAGGGCTTCTGAGTGCAACCCAATAGCACGGTATGTTGGAAAGGCTGTTTGCTGCCTAGTTCCTGATAGTTGATACTTCCTATGACTTCATCTGACCTTTAGCGTTTCTTCTGCAGATGGGAGTGACTGTGTTCAGAGCCCTTGGGCAGAGTGCCGGGTGACATTGGCATTTCCCTTCTCATGTCTTGCGGGAGCTCATTCTAGGCTGCTGTGGTTTGTTCCTTCTGCAAGACTGATGGGTATTTTGAAAGCCTGTGAGGATGACACCCACACTCTCCTGTCATATGTGTGTGGGGTGTTTTCGTGCATGAGCTCAGCCCTCACTGTGCTTTGCTGCCAAGCCACATCCCCAGCCGCTCCTGGGCCTTTTCAGTGTTTTTCTGTAAACTAGCTAGTGTTAGTCATCTTTGTATCAGTTGGTGGTTGGGAGTACTAAAGGCGTTAATACATGTAAAGTTTTTAGACCTGGGCCTGGTACCTTGTATCTTTTAGACATGTCTACTCTGGTTATGGGATTGCTGTTTATAGTCTCATAAACTGCCTTGGATGTAGCCTGAACATAAGAAATTGTGATGATGAGCGGGGCAGGAGGAGTAGAGAGAAAAGGGCAGTTATCTGCCCCTCAGCCTCTTTCCTCAGTCATCCTAGAAATTTTAGGGGCTCTGGAGATGAAAGAAGGGCCATACTGTCTCTTTTCAAACAGAGGATGGGAACGTTCACTCCTGTGGGAAGTTCAGTTTGGCCACCAATGTCCACCACTGATGGTAAGCAGCCAAGGAGCAGATGGCAGCTAAGCTTTGCAGTCAAAGGCGCAGTGACAGTAGCTGAAGGCTCCTGTGGAAAGTCTCCTTGGCAGCTTACCCACACACCCAACATGTTCCTAGGTGACCAGCCCTTGTGAGATGCATAAAATACGCTCTGTATGTAAGAAAGCCCTGTAACTAATTGCTCTGTGCCCCACCCCTCTGTCCTGGTCTATAAAGCTGAATTGGACCTTGATGACTGTCGTACTTAGTAGGCCACAAGTGGTGCTGGTCATCTCAACATGATGTGTCTACACACCTGGCCCCAGGCACTGGATCTTCTGTCCCAGCCTATATGTGGAAAAGACTTTGGGGATGTACTCCTGTGCTCTGTCTACTGTGTCTTGGGTCTGAGTAAGCATAGATCATTCCCTCTGGAACCTGCTTCTTCCGGTCATGTCTTTCATGGTAGTAGAAAAAACTTGCTAAACTGTTGTAAAGATCACGGAGAAAACAGTGTAGGTCTTTAACAGAAAGTCACATATGCCCTGCCTGGCCCTAGGGTCTCTTCCACCGGACCTCAGCCATCTTGTTTCCATTCCTGACTCTGGCCTCAAACATCCCTATTCCCCATTCACCACAGGAGCGTACTTTGGGTACCAGGCCTCCCTTGACAGACTGTCTTTCGGTCAGAAATTGATGGGGCATTGGAAAGGGGTGTTGACAGAGCCTCGTTAGTGTCCCCTGTTCCAGCTGTGCGTCCTTTCCCACTGTCTAACCCCATCCCTTGGGGACAGATTTCCCCAGCTTCCCTTCATCTTACTCTGTACTGGGAGACGGCGATGAATGGAGTCTGGAAGTTCATGAGGGATGACCGCTGTAGACAGTCCTAACCGGACAGGGCTCCATACTCGTTCAGTCTGTGTTCTTCTGTCTTCTCCTTCGTCACCTTGTCAGTCCCAGGATTGCTTTGGAGAACAGCTCGTGCAAACGGCAGACACTAGGGCTTTGCTCTTCGGAACTTCCGTGCTGGCAGAGTGGGCGTTTCAGTGGAGGGAGAGAGGGATGGCATGAGACTTTAACCCAGGCATCTCTTTTATTCTATGCCTTGGTGTAGACTCATAGTAGTTATTTTGCTAGAAAACCCAGGAGTGTCCTTAGATACACAGAGGACATCAGTGGAAGGCAAGCCCCACTAGGCAGTTTCAGAAACGGACAGCTCAGAGCAAAGGCCTCTGCAGGCAGTGGTCTTCAGCTCTCACATTTGAGAGGGGCTTTGCTCTTTCTCTCTCTGTTCAGCCAACAGAAGAGCATCCTCAGTCATCCCGGAAGTTCTAGAGGGCTTTGGGGAAGAAGGAAGGACCATATCTGTCTTCTGGAACACACACAGATTTGTGTGTAAATACCCGTCTCACCAGCAGGGGAAAGGCCACCACAGTGCTGTTCCAAAAAGCAAAAGTACTAACACATCAGTTGTGCAAGCCTTGAGACTTTGGGCCGAGTCCGTGGACACCACACATGACACACATTGACTGCCCTGGATAAGAGGAGCTTGCAATGGGTTTTCTTAGCTGAAGTGCTCTCTTTGTCGGGGTGGAAGCTCTCTGCACCCTTCTTAACCTGTCCCTCTAAGTGGGGGGTCACTGACACCCTCCCTGTGAGAGGTGGGTTCCACAGGAAGCCATCTCAGGCAGTTCCAGAGGCCAAGGCTTGTAGAAAGCAGCTCAGCTGGATGGCTGGGCCATCAGGGGTGACAAGGGGGAGTCACATGCCTTTGCTTCTCCGTTTGGGATTAAAGTACTTCCTGTTTTTCACTTTTAGGACGAATACCTTTCCCTTGTGGCCCGACTCATTATCCATTTTCGAGATATTCGTAAGTAAGAGTTTCTATTTTGGGGTGATTGTGCTTCTTTGAGGGGCTGTATTTTGTGGCTGTGTGGTAGGAACTCTCAGGCAGGCCTTAGCATCTGAGTTAGGACATCACATGTTTCTGGGGTGTTCCTCACTGCTTCTCCCCACCCTTCTAGGCCTCAGCCTCAAAAATGTGCGTTTTGACTTACGGAAATGTTGGCCCCAAAGTGATCTGAAGTGGGCTTCTGTTCTCACTCCTTTTATGACTTTCCATTTGCCTCTGGGTAGTTCTTAAGTGAGCAGTTTACTTTGTAATGGGTTTTATTCCTTAAAAGTTAATTTTGTTAATCCTAGGAGACCTGAACTGTTTGTCTCTATGAGACTGAAGTTTTTGAAGTCAGTTCCCCAAGTCCCTGCTCCCTCTCTTTGCTGTACCCTTACCTTAACTCTTGTCCCCTCTGATTCAGAGGGGATTGTTGTGGTGTTAGTCTGGTGAGCAGCTCCCTGGCTTCTCAGACGTGGGTTGTCATAACCTCCAGGGCAAGATTCTTGGCACCTTGGCGTTAGGCAGAGGCACCCAGTGCTGCTGGATGGGCACAGCCCATGACGGGCACCAGGGCTGGTGAGCACCGAGTTCCAGCTGACAGCTGTGTAAGCCCCAGACAGGCTTGTCTTGATGGGCCACTCCCCCCCACCCCCCCACCCCCACCTCCACCGCAGGTTGTCGTGGCAGCACACAACTGCCTGTAACTCCCGCCCCGCCCGCCTGTGGTGTCAGGTCCCTGAGAGCAAGGGGGGACACTGAATTCCAGTGCTCAGTGACAGTCACTCCACACTGACTTTTCTTTCTTTTTTCCCCAAGACAGGCCTTCCCTGTGTAGCCCTGGCTGTCCTGGAACTCACTCTGTAGACCAGGCTGGCCTTGAACTCACAGAGATCTGCCTGCCTCTGCCTCCTGAGTGCTGGGGTTAAAAGTGTGCACCCCCATGCCCGGCTACTCCACGCTAACTTTTAAAAACAGATTATTAAATTGTGTGTATGTGTGTGTATGTATCTCTGTATGTGGGTGTGCACATGTGAGTGTAGGTGCCCATGAAGCCTAGAGGCATCAGATCCCCTTGAGCTGGAGTTACAGGCAGTTGTGTGCTGCTAGATGTGGGTGTTAAGAACTAAACTCTGGTCCTCTGCCAGAATAGTGCGTTCTTAGCCAAGTGTGGCGGCAAAGACCTTTAATCCCAGAGAGGCAGAGGCAGGTGGATCTCTGTGAAGTTTGAGGCCAGTCTGGTCTACTGAGTGAGCTCCAGGACAGCCAGGGCTACACAGAGAAACTGTCTCAAAACCCCCCCCCCCCCCAAAAAAAAATCTACAGCTGTGTCAAGTTGGCATAAAACTAGCCAGCCACAATCTTTGAACCATCACTCCAGGCCAATTCCTCACTAAGTCTTTACCAGAATGGCCAGCAAGGTAGACTTCACCAATCTTGCTTTTTTTTGGAGTATTGGGAGGTGCTTAGGTACTTAGGAGAAGAAAAAGTCTGGAGAGTAGGCAGCTGGATATCCTGGCATGGATCTCCACGCCCAGCTCTTTAGGATAGTATCCTGGGATGCACACAGCCCAGCTCTTTAGGATAGTACCCTGGGACGCACACAGCCCAGCTCTTTAGGATAGTACCCTGGGACGCGCACAGCCCAGCTCTTTAGGATAGTACCCTGGGACGCGCACAGCCCAGCTCTTTAGGATAGTATCCTGGGACGCGCACAGCCCAGCTCTTTAGGATAGTACCCTGGGACGCGCACAGCCCAGCTCTTTAGGATAGTATCCTGGGATGCACACAGCCCAGCTCTTTAGGATAGTACCCTGGGACGCACACAGCCCAGCTCTTTAGGATAGTACCCTGGGACGCGCACAGCCCAGCTCTTTAGGATAGTACCCTGGGACACGCACAGCCCAGCTCTTTAGGATAGTACCCTGGGACGCGCACAGCCCAGCTCTTTAGGATAGTACCCTGGGACGCGCACAGCCCAGCTCTTTAGGATAGTATCCTGGGATGCACACAGCCCACTTACTCACATGGAAGGACTAAGCAGGAAGCCCTGGACCACCAATTGTTAGGACTCCTCTTTCGTAGGGACTGGGTCGGTAAACTCGGTTCCCTCACCTAGAAAATGGAGATGACGTCACCCTGGAGTGAGCTGGAAGTGGAGGTGCTCCAGTCCTCAGCGCTGTGCTTTTAGCCCCAGCCTGGGTTCCTGTCACTGGTCTGGTTTGTGACTTTGGACCTGGAAGAAAGAAAAGGCCCAGGGTCGCTAAGCTCAGGGTGTGCTAGCCTTGGGGATAGTTCACTGAGGTGGAGCCCCAAGTTTCTTTGCTCCCTGTGCCCCCAGGCTGTCGATGTGCAGCAGTGCTGGGTTGGCATCTCCTCACTACTCACTAGAGTAGCAGCAGCTCCTTGGGACTGAGTCTCTAGGTTCTGTCGGCCTTGTTTCTATGCATGGTCAGTTCAGTTCAGCAAATGACCCCTGGTCAGACACCTGCAGAACTGACCTGTCCAGGGATGTGTGTGTGTGCAAAACTGTTTACACTGGGGTTTTGTGTTTGTGTTTCTCTGTAGATAACAAGAAATCGCAAGCTTCTGTCAGTGGTAAGTTTTCCAGTGTGGGATGGCAGGAATGAGATAGTCCATGCCTTGCATGGGTGTGGGGGGGTGTCAACCACGTACTGGACTGGAAGGTTCCAAAGATCTCAGGTGGAGTGGCAGCTGATGAGCTGTGTCCCAGGTCTTCTTCTCCCTTTGCTTTCTTGTAGACTGAAGTTCCCCCAATGCTTTTCCATCTTGTTTTATTTAGCAGAAAGATCATAAAAACTTAGAAGGCTTTGTACATTTCCTAGAGAAACCATTGTATTGTGGCATTTTAGTGTAATAACCCATAGTAATATGTCATAGATAATAGCTGTGGGAATTCACTGCCTCTGTTTCTTTCTCTTTTGGGTGTGGGGGCATGTTTTTGAGACAAGTTCTCTCTATGTAGTCCTGGCTGTCTATATATAGACAGGACTATATATAGATAGAACTATATATAGACCAGGCTGGCCTCAAATTCATAGAGATCTGCCTCTGCCTCTTGGAGTGTTGGGACAAAAGATATACAACCCCACACACCGAACTGTATTCACTTTTTTTTTGTTGTTGTTTTAATTTATTTATATCTTATATATGAGTGCTCTGCATGTATACCTGCACGCCAGAAGAGGACATCACATCCTATTATAGATGGTTGTGAACCACCATGTGGTGGCTGGGAATTGAACTCAGGATCTCTGGAAGAGCAACCAGTGCTCTTAAGTAGCCCCTGTTTTTTGTTTTTTGAGATAGGGTTTCCTTGTGTAGCCCTGACTGTCCTAGAACTTGCTGTGTAGACCAGGCTGACCTCAAACTCAGACCCGCCTGCCTCTGCCTCCCGAGTGCTTTGATTAAAGTCGTGTGCCACCACCGCCCGGTGTACTCACTTTCTTAAGTTACAGAATTGTTTGTGAATTCAGAAATCTTTAATATCAAGGTTTATCATATAAGGGGAATTGTGTTCGTTGAATTGAACTCTTGAGTTCTGCCTTCTGAGCTATCATAATGGAGTTTGCAGATCCTCTCTGGCCAGCTGATCTTCAGCCTGTCAGAAAAGGGTATGAGGTTCTGTAGGAGAGCGTTTACGTAGCATGTGCAAGGTACTGCGCTCCGTCTGCAGAACCTGCCCCCACACCCCCCCAAAAAAGTGTGCACTAGCACTGCCGACTGTGTGGCTTTGTGGCTTACCTGGAGCTCTAGGCACCTCTGCTTGGATGGCTCCCTACCTGCAGCCAGGACTGGTCAAGAACATGTGGCCTGGGGAATGCCTGGCCCCTGTCCTGTTAAAGCAGAAGCTCAGTGGGTGCCACCCAGTTCTGTGGCCAGATGGCCGGCCTGTCAGAGGCAGTTGTCTGCTGTGACGATGACATCTGGCTCCTCAGCCTTGCTTGTGGCATTGCTCATTGACCTACACCTCTGTCCTGAGGCCTAGTGGGCATGGCGTTGCCCCTCAGCACTCTGTGGAGGGAGCCCTCTCACATTCCTTTACTTGTTCTGATGTCCTGCTCCTGGCCCCGTATCTGTGCTGGAGCCGTGTTCTATAGAGAGCGGCTGCAAAACACAGGGCATTGGTTGTCAGCCTGCTTGTGCTCTCCCTAGGAGGCCTGCCAGTGCTCTCCCTAGGAGGCCTGCCAGTGCTCTGCTCCTGTCGTCTAGCCACATGTTCCCTGCCTGCTGGGAAGAAGAGTCTCATACTCTGGTGTCTCTGGAGTTGGCTGTGGGCTTATCCCATAGGAGGTCTGGACAGGGAAGAAGGATCTGGTTGCTAGTGACTGAAGTGAAGCTGTGCACATCACAGGGCTCCACTGTAACCCAGCAGTAGGACACTGGCACAGGCTGGCTGATACATGGAGTATGTTCCCTGGTCCTGAGGCTCATGTTCCAGCAGTACCCAGAGTCTTGTACCCCAGGAATTTGGGGGAATTTCAGGCCTCTGGCTCCTACTTGTTTGGGAGTTTGAATTGGCCAAGCACATAGGAGGGAGGGGATCCGTGCCCCAGGAGCAATTTGCCTGTGAGATTGCCCAGTTGGGGTTTCATCCTCAGACACCATGCCCTTGTGTTCCCACAGACCCCATGAATGCACTGCAGAGCCTCACTGGTGGACCCACTCCAGGAGCAGCTGGGATTGGCATGCCGCCTCGGGGCCCAGGACAGTCCCTGAGCGGGATGGGTGGCCTTGGTGCCATGGGACAGCCAATACCCCTCTCCGGGCAGCCACCCCCTGGAACTTCTGGGATGGCCCCTCATGGCATGGCTGTGGTATCTACAGCAGCTCCACAGAGTGAGTACTGTACTCCTGGGCAGGCGACACTGCACGCTGTTCTTGTGTTCGAAGTGTTCCTGGGAAAAGTGTCAAGGAGCACCAGATAGCTCTGTCCTGGATAGCGGGGTATACAGAGGAAAAGCCAAGCCTTCTCTGAGCATAGAGGAGTGAGTAATGCCGGCCTTCCTAGCTGGGGCTGTGAGCATGGGGAGAGACTTGCTTATTTGGAGGTTTGTGGTTTGTTTGGTTGATTGGTTGGGTTTTTCAAGACAGAGTCCCTCTGTGTAGCCTTGGCTGTCCTGGAATGCTCTCTGTAGCCCAGGCTGGCCTTGAACTCACAGAGATCCACCTGTCTCTGCCTCCCAGGTGCTGGGATTAAAGGCATATGCCACCACCGCCTGGCAAGGCTGTGTTCTGTTAGTGAAATAGAAACTATTTGCTGAGATTGGTGGACACAGATGATTGATACTGTTTGCACCGTGCCCACACGGGAGCCATTGAGGTTGTGGGTGTCTGCTGCTGCTGTCCCGTGGTCAGTCTGTCTTGGTTGTGCATTGCAGTCATTCGTTCCTCCGTTGGGCTCTGCTCTCTTGACAGAGGTGCTTCGCCCTCCTCACACCTTCCGTAGGACATGCCCTGATTCCTGCATGCACTTGCCCTGGCTGGGACTTAAGTTGCAGTCAGCTACATTGGTAGATTTATTTGTTGGAGACCAAGTCTCACTATATAGTCTCGGCTGGCCTGGAACTTGCCGTGTAAACCAGGTGGCCTTGAACTTGCTCAATACTGCTGCCTCTGCCTCCCGAGTGCTGCTGAGGTTATAAGCTTGTGCCCCTATCCTGGCTGTTACTTGCTAGTTTATAGTAAGAGATTGCTTTAGAATGTTGGCATTGGAATGCTTTTGTGATTTGCAATTTGTCTTGTAATCCACTCCTGAGACTTGGTCTTAAATAAATTATTTTGCAGACATTGAGTGGAGAGGCTGTGGTATCTGTTCATACCCCCTCTCCAGTCTGATGTTGGCCCACATCCTGTTTTCAGCTTCTAGGCGCTGCTCCGCCGGTGGCTGTAGTTGGAGGCTGAAGTGGTTCTCCACTTCTGCATCCTGCTGTCTCTCTGCCCTTGCCCTTGCCCTTGCCCTTGCCTCCTGGGCTCACTGAAGTCTGTGCCAGTGGCGGCCTGCTCTGTCCTCCTGATGCCTTCTGCAGGCACTCCTATGTCATTTAGCCCAGTTCAGGTCTTCAGCCGGTGTCCCTAAAAGGGCACAGCCTAGGTCAGAGGTCGTGCCAGAAGTAGAAGCTGCTGACACTCTTAGCATATAACGCTTCCCTGAGGTCCTCGAGCCCTGCACAGTCCCTAGCACTGGTGGTGGTGGGGACTTGGGAAGGAATTTAATGTTGGTAAGAACTTACTGCTAAGCCTGGTGACCTAAGGTTAACCTCTAGAACCCACATTTTGGAGAAAACTGTCTTCTACCAGTTGTCCTCTGACCTTTACGTGTGTGCTGGGGTATGCGTGTGCCCCCCCCCCCCATTAAATCAATGTAAAAGTTAGAGAGTGTATTAGCAAGCTTTGTACTTTTAATGACATGTAATAAGTTGAAAACTATTCATAAGACAGTGGAAGTAAGTTATAAATTTCAAAGCAATAGGAAAAATGGAGTGAAAAACAAAGCCATAAACAAGCCAAACAACGTATAAAGTCCAGTACAATTATCCAAAAAGATCCTTGCAATTTGAAAAAGCAGAGGCTGGAAGGATGGCTCAGCAGTTAAAAACAGTACTGCTCTTGAGCAGACCCAGGTTCGCTTTCCGACACCCATATGGACTGACTCACAACTACCTGTAACTCCAGTTCTAGGGGACCCAATGCCTCTGGCTTCTGCAAATACTTACATTTATGTACAACCCTCCCCCCCCCCACAATTTAAAATAAATCTTTAAAACAAAAGAAAAAAGCAGAAGCTTAGAAAAATGAGAGACAAGGCCTCAGTGGTAAGAGTGCCTGTCTAGTGTCTAGTGTGTGTGTGTCCTACATATTCAACTTTCAGAGAAGGCAGAGGCGGAGATATGTTAGTCCTAAGGAAAGGAACTTAGCTTTGATTTTATTTGTTTTTTTAAGATTGTGTGTGTGTGTGTGTGTGTGTGTGTGTGTGTGTGTGTGTGTGTGTGTCCACAGAGGCCAGAAGAGGGCATTAGATCCCCTGGAAGTGAAGTTACAGACAGTTGTGAGCTACCCACCACAGGTGCTGGGAACTGAACCTGAGTCCTCTGGAAGAGCAGCTGAGTTCTCTTAACTGCTAAGTCATTTCTCCATCCCCAAGTTTTTCTATAAAAGATAGACTGTAATACTTCTATTACATTTTAAGAGACATACCTGTAAGTGTAAGACCCAGAGAAGTGTGAACATAGATGAAAAAGATGGAGTAGACAATTACCCCAGTCCCATTGGTAATGGCTAGTTAAGGAGACAAAAATTGGTTCATTAGATAATATATTTTCTGTTTTATTTTATTTATGTGTTTGAGTGTTTTGTCTGCGTGTATATTTGTGTACCATATATGTACCACCTAGTGCCTATGAAAGCCAGAAGAGGGCATCAGATCTCCTTCACCTGGAGCTTTTGGTGGTTGTGAGCTGCCACATGGATGCTGGGGTGTGAATGATGTCCTTAACACGAGCAGCTCTTAACCACTGAGCCATATATTAGAAAGGATTCGAACGACATAATGATAATTTAAGCACAGGATGGAATAAATGTTTATGAAAATAACCATGAAGTAAGCCTCATTAATTGCAGAGTATTATAATTGATCATATGTTTCCTGGGAATCAGAGATAGAAGTCTGTAACACAAGAGAAATGGAAAAGTTCTCGAACCTGCCAACAGTGTCTAAAAGAAACTGTGACAGCAATGCTAGTGGTGGAGCCAGTCCTTCGTGTGTTCAGATGAGAATGTGAACTTGTTCTCTAAAAGTTCAGCACACGGGAGCTGGGAGGATGGCTCAATGGTTACTAGCACTGGTTGCTCTTGTGGGGAACCTAGATTAAGTTCCCGGCACCCACGTGGTGCTTAACGACCATCTGTAATTCCGGTTCCAGGGGTCGGACACCCTCTTCTGTCTGTGAGCACTGCACACACGAGGTTCACAAACACATGTGAGCAAAGCATCCATACATATAAAGTAAGAGTGAGGCCGGGCGGTGGTGGCGCACGCCTTTAATCCCAGCACTCGGGAGGCAGAGCCAGGCGGATCTCTGTGAGTTCGAGGCCAGCCTGGGCTACCAAGTGAGTCCCAGGAAAGTCACAAAACTACACAGAGAAACCCTGTCTCGAAAAACCAAAAAAAAAAAAAAAAAAAAAAGTAAGAGTGAATAAACCATAAGCATGCAGGGACTAGAGACCTGACTCAGCAGTTAAGGGTGCTTCCTGATCTTCCAGAGGACCTGAGTTTGGTTCCCAGCACCCACCTCGGACGGCTCATAGTCACCTGTAGCTCCAGCTTCAGAGAATCCGGTGCTCTTTTCTGGCTTCAGTGGGCATATGTGGCATACACTCATAACACATACACATAAGTGAAAATAAATATTTAAAAAATGAAGCCTAGACTGGGTAGTGGTGGTGCACACCTTTAATCCCAGCACTCAGGAGGCAGAGGCAGGCAGATCTCTGTGAGTTCCAGGCCAGCCTGGTCTACAGAGAGAGTTCCAGACCAACTAAGGCTACACAGAGAAACTCTTGGAAAAAAGAAAAAAAAAAAAAGCCTATAGCTCAGCTGCCACACTCCTGAGGGCGTTTGTCCCAGAGGAATGAACTTTTGCATAAAAACTCCATGTGCAAACCCTAATAGTGTTACCTATAATAGCCTGGGCCTGCTCTCCCTCAGCTCTTATACCCATGTGATAGTCCTGTTAGGAGGGTCCATACTGTGTAGAAGGAAGGAACCGTCACTAGTACCACTGCACCTGGGTTACCGGATCCGTGGGAATGGGTAAGCTCCAATCACAAAGAGTGCATACTATCCTCATTTAAAAATAATGTTTTTAAATGTGTCGGCCAAGGTGTTCGGTGCAAGGCTAAGCTAGTCCTCCTTCTTGGGCTTCTCCATAGGAGGGAAGAGTAGATCCTAGCTCAGGAGGAAGGCCTCTCAGATGGGCTCTTGATTCTGTACCACATTTTTAAAAGTTTTATTTTGCGGGGAGGTCAGAAGACAATTCTGGGAGCTGATACTCCTTCCAACATGTGAGACCTAAGAGGAGGTGTTGAGTGGGAGGTAACAGTTGAGGGATACTTGTGTTGGAACTATTGAGTGTCTTCTTTTAGGGATGGTGACTGGACCCATCCAGATCTGGTTGTGATCTTGTAATTTTACACAATGATATCACTGGGCTAAGTATACAAAAGATCTGTTGTTGGTTTTTTCTATTAGTTTTATTGAAGTACAATTTTATTTATTTATTTATTTTTGTTTTTGGCAGGGTTTCTCTGTGCAGCCTTGGCTGTCCTGGAACTCTCTCTGTAGACCAGGCTGGCCTTGAACTCACAGAGATTTGCCTGCCTCTGCCTCCTGAGTGCTGGGACTAAAGGCGTGAGCCACTACCACCTGGCAAAATACAATTCTTATTAATATAGTTTACTTGTTCAAGATTCACTGCACTATTAGTTGGTTTTTTTGTATATTCACACTTTCACAGCTATCATCCCAATCAGTTTAGAATGTTGTCATAGCTCCAGGAGAAGTTTCACCTTAAAAACTGTTCCTATCAGGATTACACAGTAGCTCAGACATGGAAGTTTCCCAAGTGTTTACCAGTTGATGACTGAATAGACCAAATCTGGGAGTATAATAAAAAAAAAATGCCGTGTGGCTCATGACCTTCCACAGCCTGAGTGACCTTTAAAAGGAGAGCACACCTGATTCCTAATGACATTTGTATGACGTGTTCAGATAATAGTATAGTACTGCTTTCCAAAGGCTGAGTACCCTGTCCACCCTAGAGACTCATGGCCCTTTTCTTTCTCTGATTGTTAGAGAGTAATTCATGATGCCAACTCCCCATCATCAGTATAAGTGCAGCTTCCTGCTTGACGTGTCTCTAGTCAGAAGAGTGTCCAGCAGCCAGAGGCAGCTCTCTCAGGAGGCAATGGCTGTCACTGCCCTCCTTGTCATGTTGCTCTGGGACACCTCAGGGTGGCACAGCCTAATTGTAGATGCTCTCTCCAGCTCAGCTGCAGCTCCAGCAAGTGGCATTGCAACAGCAGCAGCAGCAGCAGCAGCAACAGCAGCAGTTCCAGCAACAGCAGGCAGCACTGCAGCAGCAGCAGCAGCAGCAACAGCAGTTCCAGGCACAACAGAACGCCATGCAGCAACAGTTCCAAGCAGTGGTGCAGCAACAGCATCTCCAGCAGCAGCAGCAACACCTGATTAAGTTGCATCACCAAAGCCAGCAGCAACAGGTACCAAGTTCCCTTGTCGCTCTACTGGCCTTAGTCCTGTAGTCCTTGAGCTTGGAAGCAAGTGTCAGCCAAGGTGTTCGGTGGGAAAAGTAGAGCCTAGCTCAGGAGGAAGGCCTCGCAGATGGGCTCTTGACTCTGGACCAGGAACCGCTGTGTGTAGCAGGGTCTATAGCATATAGGAGCCAGCAGAAGGAAGAAGGGAGGCGGACACTCCAAACTCAGGACGCTTAAGTTGTGTTGTTGGCACGTTTCTCTTTTTTTCTCCCTTTTTTTTTTTTTAATTCTTTTAACTTTATTGATTCTTTGTAGATTTTGAATCATGCATTCCAATGCCACTCATCTCCCCGTCCACTCAAATCCTCCCTCTATCCTTGCAATCTACCCCCCAAAGTAAATTCAAAAGAAAAAACAAAGACCAACCATAACAGAAAACGAAAACAAACAAACAAAAGAATCTTGTTGTGAAGCTGTAGTGTGGGCCATTGAGTCACACTGTGTACCCTTTAGTCCATTCATCTTTACTTGCAAGTGTTTATTGCCAGGAGCCATTGGAGTCATTGGTCTGGATCGAGGCCTCTGGCTTCTGCTACACCACTAATAACGGGCTCTCACTGGGGCTCCTCTTGGATGTCCTGTTGTTGTCCTGTGTCATGGAGATTCTGATGTTTTGGATACGTAGCTTCGTCCCCTTCACATGTTCCAGCAGCTCATAGATGAGGTGGATGTTGGGGTGGGCCAACTCACAGCCTTGGTTCTGAGCCTGGGTGGTAGCTGGGTTGGTCAGCCCACCAGCTTTCCCCCATGGTCACTACCCGGGCGAGCTCTCCAGCACTGCCTCAGCCAGGCCACCCAGTGCAGCCTGCAGCAAGGGGCGGGGCCAGTGCTCCTGCTCTCAGGCCCTGGGATCCAGGTCCCCCTCACTCATATTATCAGGGTGAGCTCTACTACTGTTTTGCCTAGGCAAGGTGCAGGGCCGTGTGTGTGTGTGTGTGTGTGTGTGTGTGTGTGTGTGTGTGTGTGTGTGTGTGTCTGTCTGTCTGTCTGTCTGTCTGTCTGCCTGTCTGTCTGCCTGTCTGCCTGTCTGGGTGTCTGTGTTTGTGTTCTCTCCTGTTCTTCACTCACACCACCAGGGTCAGCTCTACTGTTTTGCCCAGGCAAAGTGCAGGGCCAGAGCAGTATGTAGTGGGTGCTGGGGCTCACCTACACCTCGACAACAGGCATTTCTTTTGAGGACACTTAGAACTCCTGTTTTGTTTCTTAGTGTTTGGGTGCAGAATCAAAATTGTTAGCTAGTGTCCTGCAGGGCATCAGTATGTCATTCTAGAAGTGCTGCTGGTCAGAAGTGGCTTACATCAGAATCTAGATATGCTCACATCCATTTTCCTAGCAAGTGTTGATTGAGGGAAGAAAGACCAAGGAGGCTCCCTCAATCTTCTGGCCTCCTCTGGCCTTGGAATTTCCTTTCCCAATGCTGACTGTTAATCTTTAGCCTTACATGTTCCTTACAGTCATCCTCATGAGGGTCAGACTGCTGACCATTCCAGGAGGGAGACAACGAGCCTGTCTGGAGAGGCACAAGCAGCTGGAGTTGCTTGAACTTGAGGCCTGTCTGCTGTTGGGATGGTGCCTATTATCTTCATTACCTTCTCCTGGACCTGTGTCACATGAATCATGCTAGTTGTGAACCATCCTTTAGTGGCCAGGACACGCGAACACATTTGGTTTGTTCTTAGGTCTGAAACAGCTACTGTTGGTGTGAAGAGCTGAGTCCTGAATTTGACTTTCCCATTAGGAGAGGCGGTGAAGGCTGTGTCCATTTCACTTACCCCAAGCTTCATGGGGTCAAGGCTAGCCCCCTTTGGGCTGTTGACTAGTAACTGGGTATTACTATTTTGTCCTCAGATACAACAGCAACAACTGCAGAGGATGGCACAATTGCAGCTGCAGCAGCAACAGCAGCAGCAACAGCAGCAAGCTTTGCAGGCCCAGCCACCAATGCAGCAGCCGCCAATGCAGCAGCCACAGCCTCCCCCTTCTCAGGCCCTGCCGCAGCAGCTGCAGCAGATGCATCATCCTCAGCATCACCAGCCGCCACCTCAGGCTCAGCAGTCCCCAGTTGCTCAGAACCAACCGGCAGCACAGCTCCCACCCCAGTCACAAAGCCAGCCTTTGGTGTCACAAGCACAGGGCCTCCCTGGACCAATGCTGTATGCTGCCCAGCAGCAGCTGAAATTTGTGAGTACCGGATGCCCGTGGCAGAGCAGCTGCGTCTCCTCTGGTGCTGTGTGTGGTCAGCAGTACCGGTGGCATGTCTGGTACATGTGGTGCGATTAAGAGGGAGCCTCACCACGTGGGAGGGTACGCTTTGTCCATTTCTGTTGGTTTGTTTTCCTGTGGGTGCCGGGCTGGAACCTGGGAGCTTCATGCAAACTAAACATGCTCTACCACCAAGCTCCAGCCCCAGCCCTTTAGCCTCCTTACTACCGTACTTCTGAGACAATATTCACGTAAAACTTGATTATTTCCTGCCTCATATGCACCTCAATATAAAGTAAATCTCATAGCATTTACAGAAAACAGACTATTGCCAGCTAAACTAGTTGCCATGAAAAAAGGCAGTTTGAGCATCTTTTCTGATCTCTGGGTTTTGTGGCCTTGCTACCTGTGATTCATTGAGTGACATCAGGACCGAGATCCCACCTGCACTGAATGTCAGGGTAAAGGAGAGTCAGCTGGAAGGGTTGTGAGTTGCAGGTACAGTCGTTCACATACTACCTGGAACCAGCCTTTTGGGACCAGAACCTTGTGCACTCCTTGACATGGTGCCTACAAGATTGGGCCGGGTAGCTTGGAGATCTAAGGAGGAACTCCCAGTGTGCATCTGGCCGGGACCTGCCCTGTACGTGCAGTGGTGTCTGCACGTGGTACCCCACAGTTACATGTGTCTCCTGTCTTCCATCACCCGAGGTCACCTTTCCAGCTAAGCCATCTGCTGTCTGGCTGGTCTGCTTTCCTTCATGGAGTCTGGGCTCTCACTGTCACTCTTACGGACTGAGCAGTCAAGCTGTGTGCTCAGCTTTGGAAGTTGTTGCTTAGCTTGTGGTTGTGGCTGGTGTGCATGGGAGGGCTTTTTTCTTGCCAGAGTGGGACTTGGCTCTGCCAACTCATAGGCAGGCTGGTGTGGGATATTCCTTTCCACCCCGTGTGGTCAGGCAACAAATAGTATGGACATCATAGCTCATGGTGACATTGCAGTCCCATCCCTCATCCCGAGAAAGAGGCTGCTTGTTTAAAAAAGAAAAAAAGAAAAAAAAATTTTTTTTTTTTTGGTGAGGGGAAGGGGGTTTCCTGCGGTGCCGCAGTTTGAGTGTCGAGGTCAGAGGACAACTTTTCAGGAGTCAGTTCTCTCCTACCACACGGGTCCTAGGGCTCAAACTCAGGTCATCAGGCTGGACAGTGGGCACCTTTACCACTCAGCCATCTTGCCAGCTCTGAAAGTTCCTTCCGCTCTTCAAGGCTCCCACGCAGGTAGTGGGTGCTCTGCTCTCTGTGCAGGTTCCAAGTTGCTTTTTCCTTCCTCCTTCAAGGTCCGTGCTCCGATGGTGGTCCAGCAGCAGCAGGTGCAGCCCCAGGTGCAGCAGGTGCAGCCCCAGGTGCAGCAGCAGGCGGCAGTGCAGACAGCACAGGCTGCCCAGATGGTAGCTCCCGGCGTCCAGGTGAGGGCGGGCTTTGGGCACCCAGGGTCTCCGCAGTCACCAGCAGGTGTGTGCCTGCCTGTGCATAAAGCTCTGGGATGAGAGTTGTGGTTGGGTTAGAGGCTCCAATGGTAAAGTATAGGGATTTTCTATCCTTTGCGCGTGCGCGCGCACGCGCACACACACACACACACACACACACACACACACACACACACACACAGAGTGACTTCTCCCTTGGGACTTGCTGGAACCTGCTTGTTGCCTGGTGTGTGCTGTTTCTGTTTCTTCTTGGGTACCCTCATCCTCCTTCCTTCATATCTTTTGAAGGAGATGCTTTAAAGAGGAAAGTTCCATCCTCTTTCAGCTTCCACTGGAGCCTCAGAGCACAGCTAGCTGGGATGGACGGCAGCTCTTTTAGAAAGTGATGGGAATGGTGGCATCTTATGCTCTGGCCTGTGCCACAGCAGGAACAGGAAGAGAGCATCCTGGGCTTGCGACCCTCAGGAGCTTGTGCTGTGTGAGGAAAATGTTTACAGCATCCCTGTCACTGACAGTTCATGCCCATTCTCTGCACATCAGATGTCGGTGGGCAGGAGGCCTGGGCTAGCTGTTCTTGGTGTCTGAGGAATTGGACATCTAGGGTCCCTGTGAATTGTCTTAAAGATCTGGTTCATCTTTGTACTGTCCACAATTCTTCCCAGCAAGTGGGCAGGCACCCTGAGAAGCCTGACTTGGGGCTTAGCTTAGAACTCTGGCAAGGCTCCTGTCCACAGAAAGTACCAGGACTACCCTGTGTCCCCTCTCAAGGCCTGCGCTGAGGTTCATGAGCCAGGTGAACTCAGTGTCCGGATCCATGACAGCCTGGGTCAGGATGTATGTGTCAGACATCATTTTCCACTGGGGAGGAGTTCTTAATGACAGCCTTCCTGATCCTCAGTGTCACAGCTGCGGTCCCCAAGGAGAGGCAGGCGTATAGTTGCCCTCTCTCATCCCCGTACCAAGTGACCCGGGGCCAGGGTTCCTGTGCTACCTGCATACTCAGGTTCATGTGACCCTGTGTGAAAACACCGTGGCTTTCCCGTGTGTGCTTGGGGAGTCTGAGCACCTGGGGGTTACAGTCCATTTCCCATCACCACTGTGTGTCTCCGGCTTCTGGTGGCTCCTTCCTTTGATGTGCAGGGGTCTGCTGAGAGTCAGCACAGTGTGGCGACCCAGTGACTGCCCTGCTGCTGGAAGACATCTTTCTTGTTCCTTTATCACCTTCTCTCTGGTGACCTGGGATTCAGAAGCTATGAACCTCTGCATTGCTGGCTCAGCCCAGTAAGAAGGGAGGACAGTGGGTAGCCATGAGAGGACAGCAGATGCCACAAGTGCAGGCCTGTTTGACTGTTTGCTGGCTTCTTGCTGGAGCAAGTGTGTATCCTCTTGCTAGCTTTGTGGGTGTCTTATCAGCCACCAGAAGCAGGTGTGGCCATGTGTGCTTAGTGCTGCATAACAAGCCTGTGCCAAGTGCACAGCTTCCTTCAGTCCCCGCCCTGCCACTGTGGGGGCGTGGCCAGCTGTCAGCAGTCACCTGGAGCACACAGCTCGAGTGTCAGTGTCTCCTTGACCCCAGGGGGAGATGAGTGGCAGGTGCAGCTTAAGGTAGGCGTAGGTCCTTTCTGATCGAGTGGGACAGCGAGAAATTGTCTTATCTGGTAGTCAAGAGGGTGATCAGTGCTTTGGTTGATTTCCTCGTGGATTGTTTTTTTAGGACTGTGCTATCTGTTTTAAGAAGTGTCCTCCACCTGCCTTCAGTGCCTTCTTTGGGCCTTGTATTTCTGTGTTTCTCAGTCCAAATGTGATGTCTCAGGAGTCAGTCCTGCCACTGATTTTCTTTCTTTCTTTTTGAGATTAATATAATTACAAGCTCTTTTTTTTAAACTAATTGTTATTTCATGCATATATATGTGTGTATATATAAATGTATGTCTATAAATATATATTTCTAAATATAACCTATTCAGTCCATATAATGTTACTTGTATGTTTCCGGGGCTGATCGTTTAGCACTCGACGACCAGTTGGTGTACTCTTCCCTGGGGAAGAGCTCCTCTCCTGCTTCCAGCTTTCCTCAGTCACCTCTGTGTAGGGTTGAAGCTTCATAGGCTTTTCCCTGTGCACTTTGGATGCTCGTTGGTGTCATCTTGGTGAGACTTTACGGATGTAGCTTCTGATGTTGCTAGGAGGCACAATCTCACAGTTGACTCCCTGGTCCTCTGGCTCTTACAATCTGTGTCCATTCTTATACAGTGTTCCCTGAGCCTTCGGTGAGAGAGAATGTTGTAGATGCACAACTCTGCGTCTTGATTGGCTGTCGTTTTCTGTAATGATCTCTCTCTTGGAAAGAGAAGTTTGCTTGATGAGGGATGTAGACCACACTTGGCTGGGTTTCCATGAGGCTTGGTTTCCCTCTTGTGAGGTCTGTTGGTTACTATGGTGTGTGTGCCACTGCTGCCCTCGTTCCTGGGCATCATAGCCAGGTAGGGCTGTCGCTTGCCTTCCTCTTTGGAGGAGGGCGCATGGTGTTTTCTAGTACTGTGAAAGCTCGTCCTCGGGGAGGGGGCATGCCGGTCATTTCATTTCCAATCAGGTCTGTGGGCTGTTTCTGAACTGCATAGTGTCTTCAGCTATAGGGGCTCATTTTCCACCCCTGCGGGGGGCGGGGGTGAGAACCAAGGGCAACAGCAATAAGCTGTATATTTTGGGAGTCTCTTGGACAGCCCTGACCAACAACTCAAAAGAGGGCTTCTCATGTCTACTATTGGGGTTCTGTTAGCATGGTCTTTACGTCTTAAAGGGAGCACTGCTGGCCCTGATGAGAAAAGTTCATTAAAACTTTGTGTGTGTTATTTTACTTTTGTATATCTGTACACAGAATTAGCTTGTAGATTAGCTGGTTATTTATCTGTTTAGGTGAATAGTTAACAGTATGATTCTTTATGTCTTTTCAGACATCTTTATTGTTGTTTCACCTTCCTCCTCCTTGCTAAAGGGCCCCTCCTCTTCCCATTTCTCCTACCGGATCACTTGTGTCTGCTGCCCCCTTCGCCCTCCTGCCACCTTCTGTATTCACCTGCTGCGTTACAGTTTTATGGGGCCACTTGGCTGGTCTCATTGCCTTGTTCTGGCAGGATGGGGAGAGGAGCATGGCTGGGTGGCTTGGGCATGATAGACCCTCCTGAAGGGAAGAGCCCTGGAATCAAGGCATCTTTGAAATCTAGGTTGCTTCAGTGTCAGGAAAAGGGCTGTAGTGTTCTGATGTATGAACCTCAACAAAGTGTGATGCCTGGAGAGAGGTATAAGAGAAGCACCCAGAGCAGGAAACAGTGTGTGTTGTTTCTGGTTTTCTCATATCACTGAGGTTGTATTGTCTATGCAGATTCATTTATTTGAACTTGGCCTCAGGAAGACCTAGCTGGCCTTCAACTTCCTATGTAGCTGAGGCTGACTTTGAACTTCTCATCCACCTTCTTCTACCTGTGTGTTTGGATTCCAGGCATGCACCACTACACTCAGTGTATGCAGTATTGGTGGAGCCAGGGCTTTCTGGGTGCTAGGTAAGCACCCCATCACCTGTATCCCCAGCCCCTGTGCAGTTTATAGATGACGTTTTCCACGATGTGTGTTAGCTGGCTTTCTGTCACGGTAGTAAAATACCTGACATGATGGGCGCAGAGAGGAAAGGTTGATTTGGGCTCATAGATGTGGAGGTTTCCGTCTACAGCTACTTGACTCCACTGCTTTGGGGCCAGTATTGGGGCAGGCATCATGACAGGGAGCATGTGGTGGATCGGAGCTGCCACTTGAGGCGACTGGGACATCAAAGAGAGGAGGGACCCATGTTCCAGTTTCCGTATACTACAGTGGTTACTTTTCCTGTTGCTGGAATGAAATGCTGTGACGAAAGTTGAGAAGGAGTTTTTCAAGGTCCAGTCCACAGCGGTGGGAGTCAAGGTTGCAGAAGCTTGGCACAGCCGGCCACAGTGCACCTCACAGTCAGGACGCAGTGAGCAGTGGGCATGTGCTGGACACTTTAATCCCAGCACTCTGGAAGAAGAAGCAGGCAGATCTCTCTGAGTTCAAGGCCAGCCTGGTTTACATAGCAAGTTCCAGACCTCTTCCGGCTACAGAGAGAGACCTGATTGCAAACAAAACAAAAGCAGAGAGCAATGGATGCTTGTGCTTAGATTCTTTTCTCTTGTTGATGTAGTTCAGGGCCCTGGCCCAGGGAGTGGGGCCGCTCCTCTCAGTTAACCTAATAAGAGAATCCCTCACAGGAATATTGGAAACTTGTCTCCCTGGCGATTCTAAAGACCATCACGTTGACAATTAACACTATCACTTCTATACACACTGGTCCAGTAGTACCACCTGAGAAATGAGCTTTAAAAACATTTGTTTGGGGGCTGGAGAGATGGCTCAGCAGTTAAGAGCACCGACTGCTCTTCCAGAGGACCCAGATTCAGTTCCTGACACCCACATGGCAGCTCACAACTGTCTGTAACTCCAGTCCAGGGGACTCAACACTCTCACACAGACATGTATGCAGGCAAAACACTAATGCTCATAATATAAAAATAAGCAAGTTTAAAAAAATGGCCAAGTGTGGTGGTGCACGCCTTTAATCCCAGCGCTCAGGAGGCAGAGGCAGGCAGATCTCTGTGAGTTCAAGGCCAGCCTTGTCTACAGAATGGAGTTCCCAGAGCCAGGGCTACACAGAGAAACCCTGTCTTGAAAAACAAAACAAAACAAAAAGAAAATCTGGATCATGGTAAGCAAGTGTTCTGCCACTGAGCCTCAGCCCACAACCAAGCTTCTAAGGCTTATGATTTGAGATCAGAGAGCACCCTCTGCAGGCAGAGACTCCTGGGCAGCCTTATTGGAGTATTTTGGTAGTTTTTCAGGAGTGAGTTACAGGGTGGCTTTGAGGGCTCTTGCACAGAATGGCAGAGACAGATGTTTGTCCCCTGAATTGTCTCAGAGACAGAGAGAGAGTAGTAATAATAAATGGTAATTAATAATAATATTAATAATAATAATGAATGGTGCCAAAGAAATCCTGGATAAGGCTCATTCAGTACCTGTGGCTCCTCCCAATGTTTCTAACTCCACCCCCTACCCTAAACCTCACCAACCCAGCTTCTCTTTCCTAAATAAACCAGCCATTTCCACCACACTCTCTCTTGGCTCACTTTGGTCCTCAGCTCCCCCCCCCCCACCTCTCTCTCTCTCCCTCTCCCCTCTCCCCCTCTCTCTCCTCATGGCTGGGTTCAGTCTGGACCCTTCCAGATGACTCTGGCTGTTCTCTCCTCATTTCTACAATAAAACTCTTCTCCTCTGGCTATGATCAAAAACACTAATGACAGTCAATGTTGGAGAGGATGTGGAGCAAGGGGAACACTCCTCCACTGTTGGTGGGAATGCAAGCTTGTACAACCACTGTGGAAATCAGTATGGCGGTTTCTCAGAAAATTGGGAATCAATCTACCTCAAGACCCAGCCATAGCCCTCTTGGGCATATACCCAAGGAATGCTCAATCATACCACAAAGATACATGCTCAACTATGTTCATAGCAGCACTATTTGTAATAGCCAGAACCTAGAAACAACCTAGATGCCCGCCAACTGAAGAATGGATGAAGAAAATGTGGTACATATACACAATGGAGTACTACTCAGCAGAGAAAAACAATGACAGCATGAAATTTGCAGGCAAATGGATGGAACTGGAAAAAATCATCCTGAGTGAGGTAACCCAGACTCAGAAGGACAAACATGGTATGTGCTCATTCATAAGTGGATACTAGATATAAAGAAAAGAACAATCAGACTGCAAACCACAGAACCAGGGAGGCTATATATATAGCATGGGGGACCCTAGGATGACTGTGGCTTATAATAAGTTTTGGTTTTACTCAATCACTGGGCAAGCCTCAATGAAACATTTCACTATTAGGATAAGAATTTGTACTGTGTCAAGCTGATAATAGAAAAATAAATAAATAAATAAAAATGAAAAAATAAATAAAACTCTTCTCTTTAACCGTTTTAAAAAAAAAAGAAAAAGAAAAAACCATGTGTTGCAGCTTTCTGCATGTGAACTATCACATGCCACAAGACAGGCCACCACCCAGCCCTGTGGAAGTTGTTGGTGTGGAGGCCCCAAGTAGGAGTCCATGCTCTATTCCTGGAGTGTGCCCTCAGTAGCCGAGTATCCTGGTAAGAGTCTACTGGTGACAGGTGACAGGTGTGGTGTCAGAAGTCTTGGCCTGGAGTGAGTGTTCTAGAAGGATCCTAGCCCTGTGCTGTTTGTTGTATCCGTCTTTATCTGAAGATGCTCGTGTTGCTGGCAGAGATGAAGTCTCCTTCAGTGGCGTTCCTGGGGTCCACTGTAAAAGCAGAGACTGTCTTTATTTCCCGTGTGCTGGTCTCCTCACTTTCTGTTCTAGTCATATCAAACTGAGACAGTTCAGGGGACAAACATCTGTCCTGTGCGCACACACAGTATGACTGACTGAGAACTGACCTTTGACCAAACCTTGACCAAGAGGCCTTTGTGTCTGTCCCTCGGGCCCCCTGTACGGTGGCCACAGCGGGGACCCAGGCAGACTTCTCTGTCTTTGTTAGAATTCCTTTGCAGGTGGCAGTGGATTGAGAAGTAGAGAAAGGATCGGGGACAGTAAGTTGCACTAGGTGGCTGTTCATCTGATCCTGTGAATATTTGCACTGCCTGCCCCTGGATTTCTGCCTGGGAGAAAATGGGCTCTCCTTGTCAGAAGTTCTTCATAAAGAAAACCAGTCAGGGCACTGACTGCTGTTAAGAACCTGGATTCGGTTCCCAGCGCCCATGTATAGCTTACAACCGTGTGTAACTAACTCTCTCTTCCGGCCTCCAAGGACACTTCATGTTCATGGTACACAGACATACATGCAGGCTAAACACTCTACACAGGAAATAAAAAAAAAAACCTTAAAAATAAAATAGAGCTGGAGAGACAGCTTGGGGGTTAAGAACTCTTGCTGCTCTTCCAGAGGACCTGGGTTCAGTTCCCAGCACCCACATGATGGCTCACAGCCATCTTTAACTCCAGTTTCAGGGAATCCAACGCCCTCTTCTGACCTCTGCAGGTTCCAGGCATGTACATGGTGCACATACATACATGTAGGCAAAACTCATAAACATAAAATAAATCTTTAAAATATTAAAAAAAATAAATAAACAAGAAAACCAGCCAGAAGGTCCGTAATGTTTCCTTCTTGTTTCTGGAGACAGGTGGCACCTCCCACGTCACGCGCTTTCCTCTAGGTGCTCTGTCATTTGGAAGGAGTGCTGAGATGGTACTGTAGCCCCTGGTTGTGAATGGACCCCCCTAAGTGACCCCCAGTTCTACCTGAAATCAGTCACCTTTATCTCCTCCTCCCCCAGTGCAGGCAGAGGGCCCTCGAACATTGTCTACCCCTGACCTGTGGGGGGGGGCTGGTTGAACAGCCCCCTCAGGACCAGCGGGTTGGTGTGGCAGGAGTGGTGAGGGCTGTGCCCTTCTTGGCTCTTCACGTGTTCTCTTTGGAGTCTTCTGTGGTGCTTGCTGCGGCCCCTCCCTCCTGTGTGTGATGTGGCAGGGTCCTCACAGGCCTGTCCTGGAGCCTTGTCTCTAGCTCCCTCTGCTGCACAGATTGAATCATCTACAATACCACCCTGCCCTGGGGGCTTACCATGTTGCTCCTGCTCATCTCTTGACTCCTGGGCTGAAGTGATCTTCTCACATCTGTTACTGGGTTTGGTTTGGTTTGTCTTAGTGGATAGGTCCTACTTTCTGTACCAGGTTGTGTTATTTTGTTCTAGTTTGTGACATGCTGATTGCATGTAGGCCTTGCTTTCCAGGAATTAGGTTAGGCTCCATCCTTACTTCAGAACACAGAGTAAGGACAGCCAGCCCCAAAGCCATGACAGGGATAGCCTGCAGTTGGCTGGCTGTGTGAATCAAGAAACAGAAGTTGACCCAGGGAAAGGTTTCTGTGGTCCTCGAAGCTCCTGACTCTACAGCTGTTTTTCTGTCCCTGTGGAGAGCCCTTCATCTTTAATGAGGAAGCTCCTTGGGAGAACCCCAGGCTCTCCTACCACCCCCCGCATTCCTCCACACTCCAGAACCAGCATCCCCAGGAGGCCAGATGGGTGAGAGGGCCGTGGGCTCCAGGTACACTGGAAGAGCAGGTCACTGCTCCCGTGCCATCCAGCTTTGTTCTGGGCAAGCCTGGCTGACATGTCCTCTTTCCAAGTTTGTCCCAAGAACTTGGTCTCCCTAAACTGCCGTCTGAGCAGTCTGGCTCTGACACCCCCAGGCCATAGGGTGTGCTGTGCCTGCGACTCAGAGGTGTGTCTAGGACAACCACCACAGGACTCTGGCTAGTAGAATATTAGGTCTGGCTTACATTCTTGGTACCTCTCGACTTTGGTGCTTCCCTGAGCCTAGGATGTGTGCTTGAACATGTCCTCAAACCCCCCCCCCCCACCGTCTGGGTCATTTGAAGGGGCCTCACCTCTGCCCACTCCATGAGGCTGCACACACCCTCACCCACCATGCACCGCAGTTCTTGTTGCAATTACCTTGTCTGTTGTCCCTCTGTCCTCAAAGATGATTGCTGAAGCCTTGGCCCAAGGCGGGATGCACGTAAGAGCCCGGTTCCCGCCCACCTCCACCATGTCTGCTGGCCCGTCAAGCTCCATCTCTTTGGGCGGACAGCCCACAGCACAGGTATTTACAGATCGGGCTTTGTACAGGGCTCGGCCCAAAAGCTTGGGTTTCTTCTGAGCACCTTCATGAAACATACCTTTTTTCTTTGTCAGTGACTTCCTTCATGGTGGCTTTCAAAGCAGTAAAACAAGTGTTAAATTTTGCTTGAGGCCAAGCCCTGCTGGTCTGTCTGTCTTTCTTTTTTTTTTTTTTTTTTTTTCTTTTGAGACAGGGTAGCCTGTGTAGCTGCCTACTAGGTATCTCTGTGTAGCCCTGGCCATCCTGGAACTTACTCTGTAGACCAGGCTGACCTTGAACTCAGAGATCTGCCTGACTTTGCCTCTGCCTTCCAAGTGCTGGCATAAAAGGCCTGTACCACCATGCTCAGCTCTTGCTGAAGTTTCTTGAGGGGCTTTTTCTGTGCTTTAAAATTGTCGTGCTTTTGTTTTCGTGATTAAATAAACAGGTAGCATGGCTGGGGATGTACTCGAGTTGGCAGAGTACTTGCCTAGCATGCACAGGGCCCTGGGTTTGATCACCAAGCTACATGTATAAAATTGAGAGTGGTGGTAAGGTTAGAACTCTTGAAGTGAGTTTGAAGCCAACCTTGGCTACATGAGACTCGATCTTAAAGGAAAACAATGTGGCTTTCTAGGACTCCGCTGCCTGTGCTGTAGAACTGTGTGCAGCTTTAGTTCCCACCAAGCATCCAGATCCTCCGTGGTACCGGCCACATTGGAAGAACTCACTGCTGTTGAGTTGTGTGGTCCAGGTCATTAGGTTCAGAGTAAGGTGGAATTGTAGGGATGAATGACTTAACAGAAGACTGTTTCTGTAGAAACGAAAGGTCCCGACGTACTGAGGATGTGATGTATGTCAGAGCTTGAGCGAGGTTCTTTGTGCATAGAACCATCTTCGTTCACACTGTGGCAGGTGAATTCAAGCATTAGCTCCTTTCACAAGTGGAAGGGGCTGGGAGGTAGCGTGTTGAGGATCGGGACTCACGTCCTGTCAGGAGAGTCTCCTCAGAACCCTCGGCCCTGCTTTTGTTGCTGCTCTTGACGGCCTTGCTCTCTCCCCTGAGTGACAGAACCCGTCTGTGCATCTCTTGGAACAGGTTCTGTCCTGAGCCTCATCCTTTCTCCATCGCCTACTGCGAGGTAGCTCCTGAGTTGTCACCTGAGTAGGTCTTAGGATCTATAGCACTTCCTAACCCAGAAGGCAAGGAAGTGAGGGGAGAGAGAAAGACAGATAAAGGCTAGCACAAAAGGTACTTTGAAAAATTTGGGTCACCCTCATAGAACATTGTGCTTTGATTGACTGAGCTATCTCTGGTAGATGCCAACCTAAGTCTACCCAGACTTACCCATCGTCCTCCTGTGAAGTGCTGGCAGGTGGGGACATGTCCACGCAGCTATGGGCTAGTGTGTTGAAGACAAACGCAACAGCTGTAGGAATCTGGAGCAGTGCCGTGTGGCCAGAGGATCTAAGGCAAGGCGGTGCTTTGCTTTGGTTTGATTTTTTTTTCCTCAACTTTTTTTGAGACAGGGTTTCTTTGTGTCCTGGAACTCACTCTGTAGACTAGGCTGGCCTTGAACTCAGAGATCAGCCTACCCCCTGCCTCCCGAGTGCTGGGATTAAAGGCGTGTGCCACCATGGCCCAGCTTGTTTGATTTTTTTTTTTTTTTTAAGCACATTCATTTTTGCTTGCTTTACTCAGGATAAAGGCCCCAAGAACACTTAAGGGAGGGAGGTCAGTGGAGAAAAGCCTGTCTCCAGGTTCTCTGTGGCCCTTTTGATTAGCCTCCCTCCCCATCTGTGGTCCCTCTGACCTCCTGTGTGTTTTCAGCAGTCTACCCAGGTTCTTCCTTCTGACCCAGCCATGCTAGTTCCACGTGCTGTACCTAGCAGACTGCCACCATTGCTGAAGCACCGTGTTTACGGTGCCTGGGCTTGCCCTGTGAGACCTTGAGCGAGTTACCTCACTGAACACACCGTGTTCCTGCCTATAACATGCAAGTGACGGATGGTGTGCCAGGGTCTGTCAGAAGCTCTGCCTCAGGTGCCACTGTGGGTTTTGTCAGCACCTGTGACATACCCATCTCTGGACTAAAAATGTGACCTGAGAGCACAGCCAGTGTCCGTGTCCCGTCTCGTTCGTCCCATTCCCCCCCGACCCCCAAGAGGCCCCTTCCCTGACAGCAGAAGCCGAGGAACAGCAGCCCTCTCTGGTTCTTCCCCACACCTTTGCTCCTTGCTAGGTCACTTCTGACTTGAGATAGTCTTTGGGCTGCTCCTTTGCACAGGGGGTATCTGGTGCCTAAGACGAGCAACTTGGCACTGACTCCTAGAAGGTTCTGCGGAGGGGCTGGAGTTTCCGAATTATAGAGGTGAAAGGGCGCCCTTGGTTGGCTTCCTTCCTGTTGGAAATCTTTCTTCTGCCTCCTGTCCTCTGGGGCCTGCCAGCTGCCCTGCCCGGGGGCAGCCAGAGAATCCAGGCTGACCCCATACTGGGTCATCTTCTGGGAGTTCCAGACCTGGTAAAATGCTGAAGTTTGCTGGGGCACATGCCGCATAGGTAGTTCCGGAAGAGCCTTATGTATAAATAGGCTGAGTGCAGTCTGGACTCTGGAGACCTTGAAGAGGAAGTTTTTAGACCATGTTGGGGGGCGGGTGGAGAATCATGACACTGGTGTCCAGGCTTCCCAATAGGAGAGAGACCCTCTTGTCCCCAAAGGCATGACCCTTTGGCTGGGTCCTGGGGTTTTCTCTACATTGGAGGCTTCTCTATCCCCATGCTCCACTGCCTGTTGCTCCTTCATGTCATAGACCGCTGTGTTATAGCTTGGGATAGCCGCTGTGACCTCGGCTGTGTCCTCAACAAGGGCAGAAGGTGTCAAAGCGTGTGTCCTGTGCCTGAGTGGGAGTGTTAAGGTGGGACATGAACTGTGAGATTTCTTCCTACTGTGTGGCCTTGTCCAGTCCTGTGGCCCTCTGGGCACCAAACTGTGGCCAAGGAACAGCCACCAGGGCTAGCTGCTGCAGCCAATGTCAAGTGCAGGCGGGCAGTTGGGACAGAGAAAGAAGGGATTCCAGGGTCTCTGGGAACATGGGAGGGGCAAGAACCCACTGTATGGAAGACTAGCCAACAGGGCAGGGCTTGCTTGGACCACAGCCTTTTTTGGTAGCATCTGTAGTCTGCATGGAACTGTGTAGTTCTGGGACTTTGATAGAACGTGGTTGGTTCCAAGCAGGTTTTATGGTCTGTGTAACCTATACCTGCCCTGGTGTCCATGGATTCCTAATGCAGCCCAGCACCACAGGTATGCTGGATGCTCAGAAGAAAGACCTGCATGTTGTCCACCCAGCCCAACTCTGACTTAAGTCAGGTGAATCTGCTCAGAGGAAGGCTGGGCTGCCCAGCAGCCAGAACCTGAATCTGCTCTCGGTCACAGAGTGACAGCATTGTCTGGGCCACACCTTTTTTTTAGGTTTTATTTTTAATTATGTGTCTATGTGTGTGTATCTGTGTGGGGGGTTGTACATGTGAGGGCAATGCCCACAGAAACCAGAAGGCGGCATTGAGTCCTCTGGAGCTGGATTGATAGGTGGTTGTGAGCTGCTCCAGGTGTTTTGTTTCTAGGAACTGAACTTGGGTCTGTGAGCTTAGTCTGAGATGGCCAAGCAGGCCACCATGCCAGGCCCCGTGTTGTCCTTGGCCTGGCCAGTGTGGGTGGACAGATGAGAAGTGCAAGTATCATCTTCTGAGTTGGATCTGCGCCTGTTCCCAATCTGAGAAGTTAGGAGCCTACTCACAGACAGTAATCTTTACCCAGCAATGATGTGGCAGAGGTGGTGTGGGAAGGTGTGGAGGTGTGGCCCCCACGGGCATCGGTGTCTAGTAAACCGGGGGAGGCACCAGATTGACGTGGTCTGCAGAACTGGCTGGCCTGTGAGCCACAGAAGCAGGCTGTGGGGGTGCTTGGTGCATAGTGATTGACTGGGGTAAAAGAGGTGCTCCCCGATACTTGGGGCCTTTCGAGTTGGTATGGCTGCCAGGGTGTCCCAGGATGGCATGAGACCAACGGGCAGCTGTCTCTCCATCTGGAACGGCCATCCTACGTGTCTCTGCTGAGAAGTGGGGCACGTACACCCTGCTTCCTTTGCGGGCTTCTGTTTTCAGTCCTGGGAGTCCTAAGCTGCAGTCGGCGGCCCTGGTGCTCACGGTGCTGCAGTCCGGCCTGTGTCTGTTGTCCGGGTATGCATTGACGGCAGAGGGCAGACACCTGGACAGAGCCAGGCCTCTGAAGCCAGAACTGCTCGGAGCCCAGGGGCCTCTGATACAACTCACCCCTTCAAGTAGGCTCTGCCAGGCCAGCCAGAGGTGCTAGCAGTCGGTGTAGAACTAGTAGATATGCATGTGGCTCCTCAGCACCTCCAGCATCTGTACCGATCACAGAGCCACTTTGTCCAAGGCCTTGTCCTTGGAGCTAGAGTCAGACTGGAAGACGACTGTCTCCAGTCTTCACTGACTCTCAGAGAATGTTTCCAGACAGAATATGACAGAGCATAAGGCCTTCCTAGGCTCCCTCCTTACACACCAATGCTTGAGAAGCAGGCCATTACCACAGCTGTCCCAGCCCAGAACCCTGAAATCCTTATGGGCCCCACCAAGGAGCCAGGCTGCCCCTTGGATACCATGTGTTACATGGACCCAGAGGAGGGGCTTGTGCCTGGGTGTGTAGCTCTTGAAGAGAAGAAGGGCAGATAAGATGGGATGTCGGAGCAGTGGGTGCTTGCTATGTGTGTGTAGCATGGAGCCGACTAAGTCTCTCCACTTCCAGGTCAGCCAGAACAGCCTCACCATGCTGTCCTCACCATCACCGGGCCAGCAGGTGCAGACCCCACAGTCGATGCCCCCTCCCCCGCAGCCATCCCCACAGCCTGGCTCACAGCCCAACTCCAATGTCAGGTAGGGTGCTGGGGGTGTGCACGAGCCCATCCTCCCCCATCCTCCCTTCACCCCATTTGGCCTCAGCTGGCATGGTGTTCTGGGCTCAGACCTGCTTCTATTCACTTGGCTGCAGCTCCGGCCCTGCCCCATCCCCCAGCAGCTTCCTGCCTAGCCCCTCACCACAGCCTTCTCAGAGCCCAGTGACAGCACGCACCCCACAGAACTTCAGCGTCCCCTCTCCTGGACCTTTAAACACCCCTGGTAAGTTGGGCCTGGGCTGGGTGGACAAGTCTACAAGGTGCCTAATCCCCCTTCCCCTCCCAAGGTCTCAAGTTGTGTAAAGGTCTCACGGGACCCTCGGAGCTGCTGTGGCACTTGCCCACAGGTTGTAGCCATCCATCTTACCAATCCTGTCCCCACAGTGAACCCCAGTTCGGTCATGAGCCCAGCCGGCTCCAGCCAGGCTGAAGAGCAGCAGTACCTGGACAAGCTGAAGCAACTGTCCAAGTACATCGAGCCCCTGCGACGCATGATCAACAAGATCGACAAGAATGAGGGTAGGCTGGCCCAGGGTGGGGCGGGTCGGGGCTCCAGGGCCTGCTTCTGAATGCCCCTTTCCTTCCCAGACAGGAAAAAGGACCTAAGTAAGATGAAGAGCCTGCTGGACATTCTCACTGACCCCTCTAAGCGGTGAGTGCTGCTCTGGGGCCTTGGGCAGGACTGTGCTGTACCACAGCTCACAGAGGGTCCCCAAAACTTGGTGACAATGTGGGTTTACAAAGAGTCCAGCACTCTGTGGGCCATACTTGAAGCACGGATGACTTCACCATTAGATGTGTGCTGAAACGTCAACCCTGTCTACACGGTCCCAGCACCCACCTTTCCACCCTGTTCAGGGCCTCATGGTCCTCACACGTCCACCCGTGCCTGTCATAGCTGGTTCATGGGCCGCTGTGCTAGGTGCTGGTCTGTACTGGCCCCACCTTCAGCTACCCATGACAGGGTGGCTGAGTAGGCCTTGGGCGGACTGCTGCGTCTCACCCCGTGTGTGTCGGCCCGGCTGCGGCTGTGTGCACGGTTGTGAAGATAAACCCATGGGACCTATGAGAAGCTCATGGCTGACCCTGGGCTGCCCAGCTTCCAGCTTCTGCCCACTGGCCGCAGGGTGCTGTGCACAGCAGTGCTCAGGACTGCACATGGATGTGTCTCCACACCTACCCAAGTGTCAGTTCAGCTCACCTTAGGCTCCGCTGTCCTTCAGGAGGATTCTCCCAGGGTCTGTAGTCACTGTTGGGGGGGGGGGGGGCTATTGGAGTTACACAGTCCTCCAGGCCCTCTTAGGTTGGAATCCTTCAAGCCACAGGGCCAAGATGGGGCAAGAGCTGGCTCGGGTGAGACTGAGACCTGCTGGGTCTGTTCTGGAAGAAGTTAGAGGGCTCCTGTGATGGTTTCCAGTGGCTGAGGCTACCTGGATGGTGATCGGGACCAGCACCCCAGAGTCACCTGCTCCAGCCCTCCACAGTGTCAGATCATGTGCCCTCTCCTCAGGTGTCCCCTGAAGACCCTGCAGAAGTGTGAGATTGCCCTGGAGAAACTCAAGAACGACATGGCAGTGGTGAGCGGAGCCCAAGGGCCCCACCCTGTGGAAGGAGTCTTTAAGGACCGGACTAGACCCGACCTGGAAATTGTACCCGGGGGAGTAAGGAGGGGAGAAGTCACTCTCTGCCCCGGATCCTTACCTCTGTCCCCTGCACCTGCCAGTTCTGTTCAGATCCCGGCCTGAGGATAAGGGCACTGGGGTGGGAGTGAGGCTGCAAGGCTGGAAATATGTTCAGAAAAAACCACCATTGTTTGCACTCTGCCAGGGTAGAGGCTGTTGGGGACCCTGGGGTCTGGAAGATTCCTCAGAATGGTGAGGCCCTGAGCCCAGGCCACTGACCCTTTCCATCTGTCTTGTCTCTAGCCCACACCCCCACCACCACCAGTTCTTCCAACCAAACAGCAGGACCTGTGCCAGCCACTCCTAGACGCAGTCCTGGCCAACATCCGCTCCCCTGTCTTCAACCATTCCCTGTACCGCACATTCGTGCCAGCCATGATGGCCATCCACGGCCCACCTATCGTGTATGTACCCCAGGTTGGGCCTAGCGGTAAGTAGCAGGCCAGAGGCCGTGTGACATCTGCATAATCACTTGGGTCTCTTCCCCCAGGTCCCCAGTGGTGTGTTCCCGGAAGCGCAGATTTGAGGAGGACGAGCGGCAGAGCATCCCCAATGTGCTGCAAGGTGAAGTGGCCAGGCTGGACCCCAAGTTCCTGGTGAACTTGGACCCTTCTCACTGTAGCAACAACGGCACTGTCCACCTCATCTGCAAGCTGGGTGAGTGGGAGTGGGTGCCTTGCCATCGTGCTGGAGGCCGATCTCCAGGGCCTTCGGGTTCACACTTGCTCGCGGCGTGGCCTGCCGCCGCCGCCGCCATTGCTGCTGCTGTAGCCTCACTTCCCGTTCCCACCCCAGCTCCCCAGACCTTCCAGCCCGAGTCTGCTCATCTGTCTTTCTCCACAAAAGTAGCTGTGGTTGCTAGAGGTCCCGGGGAGACGATTGGCAGGCTCCTCTCTGCACAAGTTGTTTCCTGGCTTTAGAGCCTGAGAAGCTAAGAGGCCTCTAGGTCTGCAGCAGGTTTCGGTGGAACCCTGTGGAGGGTAGAGAGCCCTCTCAGGAGCATGGATGAGGTGCGCAGGATTGTGTTGGTGCTTGCCAGGCTGTTGGCCAGGTCACATGTGCAGTTTTTGTGTCACAGATGACAAGGACCTCCCTAGTGTGCCACCCCTGGAGCTCAGTGTGCCTGCTGACTACCCTGCCCAGAGCCCGATGTGGATCGACCGTCAGTGGCAGTACGGTGGGTGAACCTAGAGAAACCAAGGCAGCAGGGTCATCTCTGGGCAGACAGCAGAAAGATGCCTCCCATCTCCCCAGTGGGCAGGGCAGGCTGGACAGCAGTTGCCTGGAGATAGAAGGGCCACTCTGCCCTTTGCCCCTTGCCCACAGTTCCAGGGCACCTGTCAAGTGGAGGAGGGCAGTCAAGTTCGTGATACTCCTTTGGAGCTCTACAAGGTGACCCAGGGCCACCAGCAGGAGCTCCTGTAGCTCCCTCTGTGTGATAGTGCCCCCAGGAGACCCCCTGGGGTGGGAGCAGTACCTGAGGATCTGCTGGCACACAGCAGGGACCGTCTGGGGCTCCGGACCCCATGTGAATGAATTCCAGTTCTTAACTGAAAGTGTGGCTGGAAGATCGCGCCAACCACCGTGGAGCTCAGGGGCCTGAGGGGTGGCGCCCCTTCCCAGAAGTGCTGCAAGAGCTGGCCAGGCGACTGCTGCCTCGCCAGGCTCGGCACTCAGGGCTGCCACTGTGTTGCAGATGCCAATCCCTTTCTGCAGTCAGTGCACCAGTGCATGACCTCCAGGCTGCTGCAGCTCCCCGACAAGCACTCGGTCACAGCCCTGCTCAACACCTGGGCCCAGAGCATCCATCAGGCCTGCCTCTCAGCTGCCTAGCGGACTTGAACTTCAGGACTGCTGGCGGCCCTCGGGCTGCAGACTTCACACCGCCTACCAGACGTTACTAGTGTTGGCTTAGAGGGCCTGGGTTAGATTAGCTTTCCCGCTTTCTCCTTCTGTCTTGGGGGCCTGGCACATGTCTCCTCGTGTTTGTGCAGTGTTGACCAGGTAACTGTGGAGCTAGCTGCATAAGGGTCTGGACTGTTCCCAGGAAGGTTGTCCAGTGGTTTCTTCCAGAAGTCAGGCCCCACACTTCCACAGCCTTTCTGGACTCTGTCCACTCAGCAGCATGAGAACTCAGGTCCCATCTAAGCATCTCTGTCACAGTCCACTGTACTTGTGTCTGGAGAATGTGGGGGACACAGGAAACCCTCACTATACACACAGTTCTCCAGTCACAGCCCTCAGAAGGCATGTGGGCACATCACAGGGATACTTGTGAATCTGGGGCACAGGTTCAGTCTGAAGGGAAGGCCAATAAGGCGGCAGCAGGTTCTCTGCCACCAGCAGGCCCTCAGCTTCACGGGTTTCCTCATAGTGCTCTGAGGAGGACTAGCTGGGGTCGGGAGCTGTCCCTGACATTCCTGTGCCACTCTTGGGTGAAGGGCTGTGTCAGTGCTGAGACATGAGTGGTTAGTCAGAGACTGTCACTGGGACCCACAGCCTCAGAACACCATATTCCTTTTCTGTCTACCACCAGGAGTCTGGGCTTCCTTCAGTATGCTGCCATAAGTATGCACTTGCCACACTGGGCAGCAATGGGCCGCACTCTGATGAAAAGAAATTCCCCCTTTTTATATGTGCACTACTCTGTTATATGATTCTTATAATAAATTTATTATTCCTGTGTTTGTCAGGAGTTCACTGCATCGACCTTTTTGTGAGTCTGGGCCCGCTGTCGGGGATGCTGTCCATCTTGGGAAACCCTGGACTTCATCCACGTTCTGACATCACATCCTGATTCAGGCCCAGGCCCCAGTCTAGTGCTGAGATGGATGCAGTGGGCAGTGGTGGTGTGAGGGCTGGGCAGCTGGGCAGGAGGAGGCAGAAGCTGGCCACTTGAGGTGGCAGCTGCTGGTCTGGGGTAGTGTGATCTGGAGAGGACAGTTTCCCTCAGCTGTGGTCCTGTGAGCCCTCAAGCAGCTCAGCCCAGCCAGACTGGTGTCCAGGCAGCCCAGGACAGTGTCTGGTTCTCAGTCATACCCATGCACCTAGAAGGCAGCCCTCAGGCCAGTCAAGTAACAAAGCCAGCTGCCCAGAGTGCCACGAGACCGCTGGTGCACAGCATCTGGGGATGATGCACCAGCCTTGGCTGCGGGATAGGAGGGCACTTCCAGAGAAGCAGGGCCACCTGACAGCGGAGAGGAAGGAGGCTTAGGACTTGGAGAAACAATTTTTTTTTTTTTTTTTTTTTTTTTTTTGGTTTTTCGAGACAGGGTTTCTCTGTGTAGCTTTGTGCCTTTCCTGGGACTCACTTGGTAGCCCAGGCTGGCCTTGAACTCACAGAGATCCGCCTGGCTCTGCCTCCCGAGTGCTGGGATTAAAGGCGTGCGCCACCACCGCCCGGCCATGGAGAAACAATTTTTATTTTCAGTCAACAGGTAGTAGAATAACATTTTATAATGTGCATTTGCATAAATGCAGGAATAGTAAAATAGAAGAAATAGACAGTTTCCTCAGTTCTGAGAGCAAGTACTTTATCTGTCATGGGTTCTGTCTGTCTTGGAATTCCGTGTGGCTGAAAAGTAGGGTTGGTGTGAACCACTGTTGAGAGATGACGGCTGGGCTCCAGGGCGCCGGTTCAGCAGCACCGAGCGGTGCAGTCGCCGGCTCTGCACTACTTGGAGCCTCTTCTGCCGCTCGGCAAAGTTGTTTTTCAGGCTTTGTTTCAGTGCAGGCAGGATGGCACGCTCTGCTGCAGGCATTGGGCTCAGAATTAGGCTGGGGTGGAGGAAAGGATAGTCAGGGCAAGTGGTTGCCAGCTGCCTCAAGGGTGCCCTGGGCCAGTGGCCAGGCTGGGAGCAGAGCCTGCCTGGACCCCTACCCTCCTGTCTCCTGTGGCACCAAGCTGTGGGGTGCCCGCTTCCCTGTGCCTGGAACTCACCACTTCTTAGAGAGGCCCTTGGCGGTGACCCTGGGGAACTGCATGGACTCCTGGTCCCTGGGAAAGGAAGTTAGCCGTGAGGCCCACGCCTCCTCTGGGCTGGGGCAGGGTGCTGGGCACAAGGACTCACTTTGGAGAGCCTAGCCCAGCCTCCTCAGCTGCAGTTTTGGACCTTTGGTTCCCTTCCAGGAGTGACTTGAGGTGCTGTAGCTGAAAGACAGACAGACAGACATGGTGGGTGCCATGTCTCAGGCCACTGGCATGCAGGGCCATGTGCCTGCCCGGGGCCTCACCTCCTGGGCCTGCAGGAGGTTGGCGTTCCACAGCTGACGGATGACCACCTCACACTGCTGCACCGTGGTGGGCTTACGCAGGTGCGGAGGCAGGTTCAGGATGGAGGCCGTCCCTGCCCCCTGCCGGCCATGCATGCCCCCCAGCAACGTGACCCCAGAATTGGAAGCCTCTGCATCCTCGTCTCTGAAACATTACAGCAGCCCAGAGGCGACCTGTGGGAATGGTCTAGCCATCCCCCCACAACCTCCCTGGGGTAGCACCCATGCCTGCCAGCGTGGAAGAGGCCCATTTCCATTGCCAGGGTGTTCTGGAGCCAGCTAGGACCCAAGTCTCTCTTCTCCCACTGTGTTGAGGGGGCACCTAGCTAGCTGCCAGGTGACCCCACCCAGCATGTTTCTTGCCCAAGGTGGATCCAGGAGTTGGGGCTTCAGAGAAGGTGGAGCCGGACTACGGGGACACTAGGATCCCAGAGCTTGGTCTGGCTCTGTACTGCTAACCCGTGCCTCCCGAAGGCGGACTGACCAGACACAGCCAGGTGTGGTGATGCACACCTGTAATCCTCATACTCGGGAGGCAGAGGCAGGTAAAGGCCTGCAGAGTATGTTCCAGGCCAGCCAGGACAGCGTATCGAGACCCTGGTCCCCCACCCCACCCCCTTCCCGGCAAACTAATTAGGAGGCTAAATCACTTTTTGTCTCTTCTCTGAGGAAACAGTAGTTTAGGGGTTTCCACTGGTCCCCTGTAGGTGAGGTCAGCCAGGGGTCTCTGCAGGACCCCCAGGGGAGAGAACAAAGCAGTGCCCAGTAGATGGACAGCAGCCTGGCAGCTGCCTGCTCCCTGGAGCCCATTTCCATCATAATGGAGACAAGGCAGCCTGCTGGTCCCAGGGTGGAAACCTACTAAGGGTAAGCTTGGGGCCCCTGGGGTGCAGGCCTGGTCCTCGGGTGCAAGCAGGCCGTACTTGGCCTGTCCCTGCGCCTCAGGGACTCTGTCCAGCTTGCTGCCGTGGAACAGGGCAGCACTGCTGAGTGACTGCTCTTCCAGGTCTGTCTTTTGGAGAGCGTCAGGCTTCAGTTCTTGCTTCTTTAAGGAGCCGGGCTGGGGCCTGGTCTTGCTTTGTGAGTTGGCTGCAGGGCACACCAACAGGGCCGTCACAAAAGGCCTTAAAAGTCATAGACCCATTCTCTAGGATCAACCAGTGTACCCAAGAAGCCCTGACCCTGCATCAGTTTCCTCCACTGTCCTGAAGAGAGGGAAACACTTTCCAGAGGGCTGCAGAGAGGAGGGAATAAAGTGGACAGGGAAGCCTGTGATGTGGTGCCTGCTGGACCTGCCAGAAAATCACAGTGGTGGACACTGGCCTCCGTTCTGGGTAGAAGAAACTGGAGGCCTGGGATCTGGCCTGCATGCGTTTATTTCCCAAGGCCCGCTGATCACGTGGGGCTGCTGCTAGTGAAGTTGCCTAGCCTCCTGTAGGAGGTGAGTGGAAGGAGAGGGGCGGGGCTGTGGGGGAGCACTGACCCTCCCGGAAGGAAATGGGCTGGGGACTTCTTCCTCCGCTAATGACACAGCCACTCACTACCCTCCCTGCATGGGCCTGCTGCATCATCTGGCTGTGCCACACCGACAGGCTTTGTCCTCTTAGTAGACCCTCCCCTCAAGGACTTCTTTCTGCTTGTTTCTGTACATAGGATATTGGGGCCACCCCCTTTGCCAAAGAGAAGGGTTTTCAACTAGGCAGCACCTCCCACCAGACTGCCCAGCCTGGGGCCCTGGCTCACCAGACGTGATGGAGTTGGAGGCAGACTTGTTGGACTGAAGGCTGGATGTAGAGATGCTGCCTGTAGGGAAGATGCAGGGCTCAGCCTGAGAACCCGCTTCTGCCCACTACCTGGCCCTTCATGCTCAAGCAGGGCCTCCCCAAACCTGGCAGGGCTGTGTTCCACACTCCCTTGTGGGAGCTGCACACCTAGACGAGCCCCTACAGGAGCAGTTACCCCTGGACAGGCTTCTGCAGGGGCCAGCTGCAAAGTAGAGGGCCCGTGACTGAAGGAGCAGCAGGCCCTGAGGCCGGTCTTGGATCAGACACAGCCTCCGTTCCCACCTCTACGTCCTGCCAGGGCCACCAGGAGCTGCGCGGGTGCAGCCACCAACTTGGGCTGCACTGGGCTCAAACCACCATGCTAGGTCATGCTGCCCTGCTGGAGAACAGCCCTCCCACCTCCTGTTCTCGGCATGTCTTCACGAAGAGGGATCCTGGGCATACCAGGACTGGGATGTTTAACAGATCACCAGATGACCTGAAAGTAGAGAACCTAGGAACTCAACTGATGTGCCCTTGGGCTGTGAAGGAGGAAGTGCTTTGAATACTGGCTAGTTCTCAGGTCCCTAAGGCTGCTGTAGAGATGGCAGGAAGGAGTCCCCAGAGTGGGTGTGCTGAGAGACACCTCACTCGAGTGTAAGGAATCAGTGACACAGGGCTGGGGACCCCAGGGGCAGGCACCACAGCAGCCGTCAACCTACCAGGGTAATGAGGTCCAGGAGATGGGGGCTGCTGCCACACGGGTGTCTCAGGAGTTCTGCTCAGCAGCCCCCACTGTTCTACTGCATAGACCTCATGCCTTTGGTGCTGAGAGCAAGCCAGCGTGCTGTGGCTGGGAAGGTGACAAGTGCCCCAAACTGGCCCCCTGAGTTAGCAGGGCTTTGTGCTGCTGCACAGGTACTGGTTTGTTCCCAGCAGGCGTCTGAGTCCTACCTTTTTTCTGAGGCTTCTCATTCATGATTAGTTTGTAGTGGAGATCTGAAAGCAAGCAAATACTCCTTACCACACCTAAAATCTACAGCCACTCAGAGCACAAGTGTGGCCCCACCAGCTTTTTCCACCAAGCCAGAAATGCCTCTGGCTGGTCCCTGTCATCCCCAACACCCGCGAGGAGCCTATCCACTGGGCCAGTCAGGGACAGGGCTGCGGAAGGCAGGATGGCTAGCCTTCCAGGAGCCCCAGGCAACAGGGTGTGTGTGATATGAGGCCGGTCAGTGAGACGTGGGGTGAGCCTCACAGAAAGCATAGAGAGGGAGCCCTAATGTAATAAGATGCCCAGTGAGAGAATCTTTGGCATTCCGGGTAAGAAACAGTACCAGAAAAAGGGAGAAACTGAGGCTACAGGGTGGGAGGAAGTTGAGGGCCCTAGCTAAGGTGCTAGCAGCACAGTCATGTCACACAGAGGCCTCAAGTTCTGAGTAGGCCAAGCCTCGGGGTTGGGGAGCATGAAGCGTGCCCCGCTGGTAGGGATGGGGGCAGTATCCGGGCAGTCCCTGCGCATGGGTTTAGTTGGTGACCATCTACTCGCATCTGCTCTGCTGTTTAACTTCCGCAACGGTTTTAAACAACGAGGTGGGCCACACACTGCGCTGGGCAGGGTGCACAGGAGGATCGGCGTTTGTGTGGGAGGGGGCACAAAAGGACCCACTGAAGAGAAGCCGCCCGCGTCCTTCCCCGCAGCCGAAGACTGTTCAGAGTTGATGGCCGTGGCCTTCGGGCTGTCAATGCCGGGCCGGCCCCCAGAGGCTCACCCTTGTTCTCCCGCTTCAGGTGCTCGATCTCCTCGTGGAGTTTGACCAGCGTCTCCGAGTGCTGCTGCTGTAGGAACTGCAGGCTCTTCTCCAGGTCCAGGATCCGCTTCTGTGCCTCGCTGAGCCCGAGCGGAGCCGGCTGCGTCCCCGCGTGCTGCGGGCCGACGGGAGGGCGCGGGCGTGGGCGGGACGCACCCCGGGAGCCTGGGGCCGCGGAGCTGAGGGGCCGCGCCCCGGCCGCCACCCCCGCCCCGCTCATGAAGGCGCCGCCGCCGCCGCTCAGTACCGGCTGCTATAGCCTGGCGCCCGGTCGCCGTGGGAACCGGTGCGCCCGAGAGGGCGGGGCCTGCGGCCGCGTTCGGCGGGGAGGAGCGCGCCGGACTCCTGAAGCCGCCGGAACCGTCCGCCTTTACCGCGCGTCGTGTGCGGGTGCGGTGCGGTGCGGGTGTGTGTGCAGACCAGCGCTCGACGTGGGTCTCACTCCCCACCTTTAGCTTGTGAGCTGAGCTCCTTCCTCGTTGCTGAGCAGGCCCGTGAGCCCCATCTCCATGCCGCCCCGCGCTAAGATCCCGAGTGTGCGTGCATGCGCCTTCCCTCCACTTCCAAGTGGGTGCTAAGGACCCGAATTTAGGTCCTCATACTTGGGCAGCAATCACCGTGTATACTTACTGAGCCACCACCCTAGCCCCGCTTGCACTTTTTAACAGGGTCTCGCTCGGTAGCACAAGATTATAGGTGTGTGCCACAGCACTGGTTTTAAACTCGTCTCTCACGTTGTTTTAATAGCTTACTTTTTAAACACATATCAATAGTTTAAAAAAAAATCTTCCAACACTGACAGAATCTTTGTGGATATAAGTAGGAAAAAAAAAAGCTGTCTGAACATACAAGAGAGACGCCTAAAGAACAGGAGGGCCTTTTATGCCAGCACTTGGGAGACAGAGGCAGGCAGATCTTTGTGAGTTCCAGGACAGCCAGAGCAACACAGTGAGATCCTCTGGAAAAAGATAAAAGCAATCTTTAAAAACGAGACAAAAGAGCCGGGCGGTAGTGGCGCACGCCTTTAATCCCAGCACTCGGGAGGCAGAGCCAGGCGGATCTCTGTGAGTTCGAGGCCAGCCTGGGCTACCAAGTGAGTTCCAGGAAAAGGCACAAAGCTACACAGAGAAACCCTGTCTCGAAAAACCAAAAAAAAAAAAAAAAAAAGACAAAAGAAAAGGAGGGCTGTTTGAAGGAAGCGCTCTCTCTTTACGCAGAGAACCCAGCCAGCAGCCTGAAACAAGGAAGGCCCGGCTTACAGTCTTTTTCATTTATGCGAGTCTGTATGAGTGTATACTGTGGGTGTGCATGTACCCATCCAGGCATTGACCCCCTGGAGCTGGAGCTGGAGACAGTTATGAGTAGCCTCTACAGATCCAGGTCAGGCACCAAAGCTACACAGAGAAACCCTGTCCAAACAAAAAAACAAACAAAACCCCACAAAAACAACAACCAAAAAAGCCAACCAAACCAAAAAAAAAAAAAAAAAAAAAAAAAATCATTTCAAACTGACCATGGAAGCTAATACCTAGGCTAGGTAGGCTACAGTGAGATCCTATTTAAAACAACAATCACCAGGGAGATGGTGAGAGCCTCGGTTCACTTTGTGCTGCTGTGATAAATACCACAACCAAAAGCAAAATGGGAAAGAAAGGGTTTATTTTAGCTTACAGGTTACAGTCTATCATGCAGGCGCCTGGGGCAGAAACCAAGGAAGGAGCACTGCTAACAGGTCTGTTCCCAGGCTCCCAGTCAGTCACCGTATCCAGTCCAGGCCCACCTGTCTAGGGATGGGACCACCCAAAGTGAAGGTCCCACAGGCACCTCCTCAGCCCAGGCTCCCTTTCCTCAGGTGTAAGTTACAACTGAAGCTAACTATGACAGCAGGTGAGGACGCTTGCTGGCCAGCCTGAGTTCAGTTCCTCAAAGCCACAAGACAGAAGAGGGCTGGCTCCTTCAGCTTCTGCTCTGACCTCCACACACACACCACGACACGTGTGCACCCACTCCACCCCCCCATAAGTAAATGGAAAAAAAATAAACTCCAGGAGATGTGGAGGGGTAGTCAGGGTGGATTGTATACATTGTATATATGTATGAAAGTACCAGAGGAAAAAAACATTTAAAAGATTTATCTCATAAATATCGATAGGCTGGGCACAGTGGTGGCACACGCCTTTAATCCCAGCGCTTGGGAGGCAGAGGCAGGTGGATCTCTGAGTTCTGAGGCCAGCCAAGGCTACATAGATAAACTGTCTTAAACACCCTCTCCCCCTAAAAAATATACTGGTAGGGTTATTGATAAGGGCTAGTCATTCAGAAGCTTTGACCAGGGGACTCGGGGACACTGGACACTGAAATGGCAACCGCCCCTCCCCCATAAGGAAGGCGCTGGCCTAGAGCTGGCTAGCATAGCTCCAGATGCTCATGACTCTTCTGGGGACTGGAGAGATGGCTCAGCAGTGGGTTAAGGGCACTGCAGAAGACTGGGGTTTGGTCCCCAGCACCCACAAGCAACATTTATTCACACATAATAAAAATAACATTCTTTTTTTGTTTGTTCATTTTCCGAGACAGGGTTTCTCTGTGTAGCTTTGTGCCTTTTCTGGAACTCACTCTGTAGAACTCACAGAGATCTGCCTACAAAAATAACATTCTTTAAAAAAAAAAAAAAAAAAAAAAAGCCAGGCAGTGGCGATGCACGCCTTTAATCCCAGCACTCGGGAGACAGAGCCAGGCAGATCTTTGTGAGTTCGAGGCTAGCCTGGTCTACAGAGTGAGATCCAGGATAGGCACCAAAACAACACAGAGAAACCCCGAAAAACATGAAAAAAAGGCTTCTGAAAGCCAGAGGTGATACTTGTTCTGGATGGACAGGAGTCAGCTCTGACACACTGAGAAGGGGAAGGTCTCACGACACCCAGTGTTAAAGTGAATCCAACTCGCACTAGGGAAGAAACAGGACTCCCAGGCAAAAAAGGACTGCATGAGGAGGTAACGAGGCGCCACTGTGCCCAGCAGCTTGTTCCACGGTTCCCAAGTGCCCAGGGACCCCACGCAGGTGAAGGTGCTAAACACTCAGTCCAGACAGTGAGAGTCTCCGAAGAATATTTTATTCGGATCCTTGGTCAGTTATGTTTTGGGTCGACTTTTGGTCATGAGTCCCATGATGTATTCTGAAATTACACTGAAATACAAAGACCAGTGTTAAAACTTGAAAAAAGTCCCATGATGTATTCCTTAAAAAACAGCTGTGCACACCCAAAACAAAGGACTGCTGCTGCTGCTGCTGTGTCTCCTGCAGGATGAGGACGAGGCCTGTGGTGTCTGAGCTTTGACTGAAGGTGTCCTTCTTTCATACAGGGTGCTGCTACAAGGTGAATTTCCCTTGAAGTCCTTGGTTTTCGAGGTAAAACCAACGCTGTTGCACTTTGTAGCCACAGAAGCTGCTAGGACCCAACTCCGTCCCCAGGCAGCCGGGGACCAGTAGCTCTGTTCACTGCTGGCCTGCCCCAGGGCACTCTAAGTGACAGCTCACTTAATGGCTTGTGGCCCAGGCCTGACTTGTCTGCCTGTCGTGCCTGCTGCTGCGGGTCTCCTGGGGCCCACAGCTGGGGACACAGACCAAGGGCAGCAGCGAAAGTGATGTTTAAGTGAATGCAGAGCTGACTTCTCAGTCATCTCTTAAAACTCGGCTTCTCCTTTGGAGTGGATGTGGAGCTGCTGTCCTGGTGTTTCATGGCGAGAGAAGATATCACAACCCATTCTGCCCACCTCACAGAGGCTTGGGCAGGATCAGCTCCCACAGACCCCAGGCCCAGAGCCTGCTGTGGGCACAACAGTCCCTGAGCTCTGCATAGCAAAACAGTAAAATGGTTACCAAGGCCTGGATTACTAGCTCAGCTACTTGTGGGACCTTGGGCTGAAGGTGATGACCCATGGCCAGCACTCATTGTCCTACAGAATGGCTCCTGAACCTTCTGACACCATCCCTTACAGACCTAGCCTGGACCACTCTCCCTTCCTACATTAGTTTCTTCTGAATAACTCCATCTTTGCAAGGAAACCACTCCCAAGAACTCCGAAGATGACCTACCCTTCTATTCCTGGCTTCAAAGCAACCTGCCAGGGCCTGTCAGGCCCAGGAATGGGTCATGTATCAACTCCCACCAGTCTGCTCAGGAGAGACGGCCAGCAGGTCAGAGCTGATGCAGCTTCCCCCGCTCCGTGAGCAGTGTCATAGCTATGGCATAGAGGAGGTAGCCTAGGACCAGAAGCAAGGAACAGGGCAGGGGCCCAATGCAGAACAGAGAAGCCACAAAGAAAGCCATCAGGAGCAGGAGCAGCGTCCGGTAACTGCCCAGGAAACGCAGGCTGAGCCTGGGGCCCCGGGCAGGACTGGTCGCCTGCCTCCGCCCCACAGGGCTCAGCAGATGTCTGTTGCTCAGGGCGGGCTCGGTGAGGTGATAGCGACAGAAGCTGCCGAGGAAGTCATTCCGGGAGCACAGAGCCGCCATCTGGCCTGCAAACTGAGTAATACACAAGGGCTCAGCAGACTGGGGACGGCAGAGCACCTCTATTCCAGGCTGCCTCGGGGCCAGGTGCTTCCCATGGGCTCATTCTCCACCCAGACTGCCGGCAGGATCCAGCAGGGCCATGAAGGGGTGGGAGCACTCTCTGGAAGCTATGTCCAGGAGCATTCCAGCTGCCCTGCTGCTCACTTACTCTGCGGTTGATTGCAGAGGACAGCCGGAAGAGTGCTCGGACCAGACTGGTGATTTCATAGCTCCGGATGGGCTGCAGCTCTAAGTCCCCCTGATACTCAATTTCAAACCTTCGCAGACCATTAATGATCTAGAAACCCAGGCAGTGGGAAAAGTTTCAAAAATACATCATTGCGAACAACACAGGCAAGAGGATGGGGGAAAGCCAAGGACAGATCATGTGACCTTATGTGCCCCTTGTGATAGAGGTGGTATCAGCGTGATAGTGGCCTGTTAGCAACCTACCTGGTAGCGGCCCAGGGGTGTAAGGATGAGTCCTTCTTCCCCCACAATGCAGTCTGGTAGCTGCTGCTTCCCATTCTCATCCCGTGTGTTCCCCAGGGCAAGTGTGAGCTGGGCCAGCTGGGCTTCACTTAGCTACCAGAGAGAAGAGCTCTGCTCAGGGGGATTTCAAAGGGAAGGAGGGGGAGCACTTCACCCCTACTGGAGAGTCCCTCAGAGAGGGACTGTGTAGGACATACTCGGAATATCTGACGCAGGTACTCCAGGGCCTTCTCCAGGTACTCATCTGTCTTGCGGACACTGTCCTGACCCATCTCATCCAGGTCATTGCCCGGGTAGCAGCTGTTTGGGTCTGTGGCGCCAAAGCCCAGCCATGACAGAAAGGACCGGCTAGCCGGACTCTCCGCACACTGGTCAGAGATGGACTTGGCAGTCTGTTTGGCCTGTGTGATGAGCTGAGCAAGGCGCAAGACCTGTGAGGGAGGCACAGACACGGCAAAGGGACTCGAGGGGCCACCAAAGGAGGTGTCAGCACCACTTAGGCAGGATGGCCCCGGGGAACCAGCTCTGGGAAGAGTGCTCACCCAGAGGGAAAAACAGAATCTTATAATTTACGGTGTGGACGGTCTTCATTATGAGAAAACACTAGGCGTTACTGGAGAGAGGAGGCTTGGGGCATCAGTACCCAGCCTTCCTTCTTCCCTGTACTGAAAACCCCTTCCCTGGTTCAGCTGGTCATTGCTTCAGGGACTTCACACTAGGGTGGACCTTCGGCCACTCACCAGGGTCCGGACCTCAGGACCAAACATTGGGGTGTATCTGCAGTCCTGGCCCTCCAGGCTGTAGACATGGCTCTTCACCTTGAATGAGGCATCTGTCACAACTGGGGGCCATGGTGACAGGAAGCTGCTGGTGACTGTGAAAAGCCGATGTTGACGGTGGGGAATGATGAGCTCTGGCTCTAGGAAGAGCTGCTCTCCTAGAAAGCAAGCAGCAAGCCGAGGCTGGCACCGGCTTCCCAGGAGCTCCTGGCAAGATTCCAGACCGTTTGCCAGGATCCTGAGGAGCTGTGACAATGCTGTACCTCCAAGCCCAGGGCTGAAGACTCACCTTTCTGGATCATCTCGGTCAGGTTGGGTTGAGCAAAGACCTTAGCCACTCGGAAAACCATGAGGGCGTTCTTGGGGCTGACCAGGTCTGTGCGGAGCGCACGATTCAGGAAGCTCACAAACAGCTTGGTGTACATCAGCAGGTTTTCCTGGATGAAGGGTGCCCTGGAGACAATGGCAGGATGGGCCAGTCAGGAAGACTATGCTGTAGACCTCTTGTTGGGGACAGGAGGCACACTGGTCCTTACTCCGTACAGTTCAGCCTTCCTGACACCCCAGCCGCTGCTGCCATACAAGGGGGTCACAGACGTTAGGCAGGAGAGGGGTGGAACACCTCGGTCCTCTGGTCTGACCCTTCTCAAGAGAGCCATGGGCACCACAGCAAGGACTATTTAAACAGATGTGAAGGGCAAGACTGGGACCCAGGAGAGGAAAGGCCATAGTAACCCCAACACCACAAGGAATAAGGTAATGGAGACACAGTAGCTGCTCTGTGCTGGGAAGGGTGAAATGGGGACCTTTGGGATGACCATGGAGCCCGGCTAGGCCAAAGCAAGGGGACGGGGTTCCAGGATCACTCTCTACCCATTCTGTAAGACCTGAAGTCCATCCCGCTCAGCACCTGTCTGTCCAGACAGCTTCGGCTCGAGGGCAGTAGTGTCACGGGGCAGGTGGGCTGGGGGTGCTCACCATTTCTCCGACACACACCGTGGCTGGGAATCATTGCTCTGCACCTGCTTCTCGGGGGCATACCTCCACGGCTGCAGGTAGCTCAGCCACATCTCCAGGACCTGGTGAGGGACACATGTGCCCTGAGGCCTGTGGTTGTAGGTCAGTGCACTTGGCTTTCAAGCACATCCTTTGGTGGTCTGGACCCGGCTCCAAAGATAATCCATGAAAAGATCTATGTCCTAGTTTAGGGCTAATACTTGTGGGCTCTAGACTTTCCCCCAACTTCAATGTAGATGCCAGTAAGTGAGCAGCTCTTCCTACATCCTCCCAAGAACACACTACAGGAGCTCAAGTATCTCATGCCAGCCCCTTAGGGAGGGTCGTGGGAGCTGAGCATGGCTCTTCTGTACCCAAGAGCCAACAGAATGACAAGACTCAGCAAGGCTTCCTCTCTAAGGCCTGTGATGCTAGCTCCTGTCAGCCCACCCCACAGGCTGCCAACGTCATGGCGCAGAGGGCACCGTGAGGGTGAGGGCAAGGGGCAGTGCTTACGGCTCTGAAGGAGGCGTCCAGAGGCCAGTGACCAAAACAGTGCTGCAGGAAGACATACAACTTCTGCTGGACAAAGCGTGGCACAGCAGCCCTGTGGGGACGGAAGGGTCAGGAGCTGTCACTTGCCCAGGGGGGTGTGCCTGCTCACAGGGGTCAGCCCTGGCCTGTGGGTACACTGTAGGGAACACTGAGCACTCCCTGGGGTAAGATCTGTTTCTAGCCCTGTTCTCCAGAAGAACCCAGGGGTCAAGAACACTCCTTTGAAGTCAGCCCGCCTGCTGACTGAGGTAAGTCGTAAGACAGAACAGCAAGGCTGTGATTTCTGGCCAGCCAGCTTTTCTCACTGCACAGGGAGCATCCAGAGTAGTGAGTGGTTCTCAACCTGTGGATCGCGACCCCTTAGGTCACACATCAGGTATTTACACTATGATTCCTAACAGTAGCAAGATTACAGTTAGGAAGGAACAACGAATAATCTGATGGTTGGGGTCAGCACAACATGTGGAACTGTATTAACAGCATTAGGAAGGTTGAGGCCTTCTGGTCTCAAACAGGCCAACAGTAGACATAAATAAGGAAACAGAGGCCTAGGAGCCTTCCACATCTACACCCACCTCTTGAACTCCTCCAGGGGGCTGGTGGCATGGGAGTGTGTCGACGGTGAGGCCTGGTCTGGCTTCAGGCTGTTGGCAAAGGCGTGCAGGTGCTTCAGCAGCAGGCGGACCACCAGCACGTGCTCCTCAGTGGGCGTGAAGGACTCCTAGGGAGGGGCAGGGTGTCAAGGCCAGACGAGACCTACAGAGACCCGAGACCCACAGCCGAGACCCACAGCACCTACTGCTCACAGTCTGCAGCCCACAGGTGACAAGCACCAGGCTGGGCGGGCCACCTCGTGCTGCTGGATCTGCCTGGCACCAGCTCACAGCACTGAGGCAAGTGGCCCTGTGCTGGCCCTGCGTGGGCTGGTGAAGCCGATGTCACCAGAGAGCACCGAGCTCTCCGCCTCGGCAAAATCTGGCCCTGCACCCTCAGACACTGCAGCCTGGGCTGGGCCTCAGGGCCCTGCCTCTGCTGAGCTGGAGGGCGGGAACAGGGTGGGCCACTAGCCCACCCAGGCTTTGAACCCAAGGTTGTCTGGCCACCTCCCAAGATGTGCAAAAAGCTCACCTTGCTCAAGTGAGAGTGTTTCTTTTCTCCCCAGTTCCTTCTCCAGCCACAAGCCCAGGTCCACCCGGCTGCCTGTCGTAGTCATGGCCAGATGGGGACTCGACCCTGGAGGAAGCCTGGGGGTCACTTCCACCACTGACAGTAGACCTGTAGTCAGCTCAAGTCCCCAGGACCAGAGTGTTCCCGAGCTTGTGAGGTGAACTTTATACACAACACTAACACAAATCTTCGTGAAAAGGACCTCTGATTGGTTCTCAGCCTCTCTGAGTGTAGGTGGTGCTTGTGGGAGGCAGGAGTGAGTCCAGTCAGGTACACTCCCCGCCCACTTCCTTTGGGCTTTGATGACTTGTTAAAGCGGGCAAAGGGCGCGGCCCTGTGGCACACATGAGCACAGGCTCTGTGTACAGCACTGTCTCCTCAGGCCTCCCGCCATGAAAACGCCTCCCTGAGGAGCTGAGCACGGTGGCACACACCTACAATCCCAGCCTCTGGGAGGCAGCAACGGGACTGTTGTAAGGTCCAAACCATCAGAGCCTACACAGCAGGCCAGCCAAGGCTACACAACTGAACTTTCTCAAAAATAAAGAATAGAAAGAAAAGGGAGAAAACACGGCTTGAAGGAGGCTGCTCTCTTCTGCTGACCTAGAACTTCCAAGGAAGAACACATGACAGTCGACACCCTCTGAAACAGGAGCTCTAACCTAATCCCCACTCCACAGTGGGGCCTGGGGATCTTGAAGATCACCATCCATCAGGGCTCTGAGCTCAGGAGGGGTCATCTCCAGAGAGTGCCATAAAGCCAGCCTGGCCTCCTGGGGGCTGAACCCAGGCCTTGAGCAGGTTTGCAAGATCTCAGCCACTGAGCTGCATCACCAGCCCTGGGCTTTTTGAGACAGTCACACCATGTGGCTCGGATTGGCCTCAAAGTGGCCATCTGCCTGCCTCCTCCTCAAGTGCTGATCTAGCTTGGTCTAGACAACACTTCTTGTCTCCTGCCATGAAGTCGGCCAGCACTAAAGCCATCATCAGATGCACCCCTCTGCCACTCTGGACCAGCACTGAGTAACAAAAGCCCTTTTTGTCTTTATAGTTGACTAGTCTGTGAGACTGCTAATAATAGAAAATGGACTGGAACATACAGTCACACAGACTAATAAATGGTAATGACCATTAGGTCGGGCCATAGTTCCCACTCTTATCCCCTCTACATACAGCTCCTCTGCTGGCAGCTGTCCTGACAAGCTGAGCAGTGACATCAGCTCAGTCCCTCAGCTTGGAGAGCAAACAGCTCTGTCACAGGAGTCGCAGCCCATCTCCCCAGGAGCAAGCACCGCCTCATCTTACCCAGCTTCTTACGGAGGTTCGAGATGACCAGCCCTGGGCACCCTTCCCAATCAATCTCCCCACCTCTCATGGGATTGGGTGGGGGGCTCACATGCTAGGGGGCATCATAGGTGTCCCCAGTGCCATCTGCACTTTCTAATGACAGAAGGATGTGCTCCCAAAGCCCAGGGCATTTCCCACTATGCCCAGCCTCCTCGGGTTCATCTTCACAGCTCCTGCTATGGGGTCTTCCCTGGAAACCCCTTCACTGCCCTCCCAGGGGGCTCCTCACTAGCTGCTGCTTCTGAGCAGGAACCCCACTGTGAGAAGCATTTATTATCCCATGCCAGCAACACTCAGTAGCCAAGCCTGGTTTTTGCACCTTTGCTCAAATTCAATGTCAACTGTTAATGCTCTTCCCCGGGGTATATCAAACACAGCCCTGTTTGGGAGTGCATCTCCACATTCCCACGGTTTCTCACTAATCAGCCAACTCCATTCCCCCAAACCCCTGAGGTCTGAACTTCACTCTACTGACCTCAAATTTGTTCACACATTGGTCATTTCTGCCTAAGCAGGCGGCAATCTCCACGAGGTCACCACTTGCTCTCATTTGCCTCTGAGTCTGTAAGGGGCTGGGACTCAACAGAAGGACTGACAGCCCTAAGGGCTCTGGGGGAACCCCAAGTTCTTCCTACTCTCTTGTGATACAGCTGCATCCTTCAGGCTGGGTAACAACTCTGAACAGGGCAGGAGCCACATCACACATAAGTCCTCTGCATAGTAAGGGTAAGTCAGACCACTGTAAGGATCCCCCACAAATCCTGAGAAGTTGAGACAGCTCTGCAGGCTAGGCGTAGGAGGAAGAGCCCATAATCTATGGCCGGCCAGGCTGTGTGTCTCACATAGCCACATGGCCACACACCAAAACCAGGCTGGCCTGCAGACCTGAAGGGCAAGTCAAGCTGAAGGCTCACTCGGGCCTGCCTCTAACACATGGGTGTCATTTTGCTCAGGACTCCCTCTTAAGGACCACAGCGGACTTCTGGGAGACCCTTACTGTGGCGGCACTGTACCAACACACACTCTTGCGCCCACCTTGGGGCAGGGGGAGGGAAGGAAAGGCCAGTACTTGATAGGCGTGGAGGGCCTGGAGGCTGGGTTGGGCAGGGCTGTGGAGGGCGCTGGAGACATTGAGTCGGTAGTGTAGAACCTCCAACTGAGAGACAACAAACAGAAAGGCCAAGAAGAGGCAGATTGGAGGACATGGGGTGGGGAAGGGGGAGGGTGGGAGAGGACAGGGGAAGGGAGATGGGGAGAGAGAAAACATGAGGAGCCCAGAAGAAAGAAAAAAGGAGAAAAAACAAAAAACAAGAACAAAAGTTCATCAGTGGCAATACCCAACAAACTGCCCAGCAGCCCTGGGTCTCCCACAGGCAAGCCCCAGCTGATATAGATGAATCCTCAAGATCCCCTACACAGCTGTCTGTCAGCCCTCACAAGATCCCCTACACAGCTGTCAGCCCTCACGAGATCACCAGGAAGTCTTGGGCCACTGGGGCTGCAGGCCTCAGCAGCTCTGAGGTCTGCCTAGTTGTTTTTCCAGATGTGTAACTCTGCTCCACTGACCCTACGATGACAACATGTGGTTATAGATATGATAACAGTGCACATAACAGCCCAGGACCTCACTGTCACTGGGACATGCTGCTGCTACCAAGGCCTAGCAAGGTGAGGCTCAGAAAAGAAACCTCTGAGCCAGGCACAGAAGGACTTGGGGGGTGGGGGTGTACAACTGGCCTTCTATATTATATATATGGGATCCACATGGACTTGACCAACCTAATTTAAGATATTTTAGAAAGGCATCTCTCTGGAATGTGTACACGAGGTATTGTAAGTATTTTGTTTTGAGACAGGGTCTTACACTGCAGCCCATGTGGGCCTGGAACTTGCAATTCCTCTGCCTTGGCCTCTGGAGTGCCAGGATTACAGGCACGTGTAGGGAAAACCTTAGAGCAGGACAGGTCAGTTCTGTGCAAGAGCATTTTATACAAGGGAATTAATGATGCACAGATCTGGGAATACCGAGGAGCAGGCCCTGAGGCCGTCCCTCAGGCACTGACTGAGGAAGCACTGAGGACTTCCATGGGTTGACTTGATGAGAAGTGACAGAGACCTTGCCTAGCCTATGTGAGGCCCTAGGTTCAACCCCCAGTACCAGGAGAAGGGGAGAGGGAATCTGTTGACCAAATCAGTAGATAAGGATAGAACAGAACCAATTCGCATACATCTAAAACCCACAAATACCCTCCATTCATTCATGTTCTCTCCAGTCTACGCAGATGGGCCTGGGCTCAGTCCACCAGGTTGCTCTCTGTCCCTACACTGGAAACTGCCGAAAGAGGGGCGCTTCCTAGCTCCAGCTGGGGAGACAGACTCTTCTACTTCTTGTCTCTCAGCACAGGGGGCTCCCAAGGGAAGGAACCCCCAAGAACCTGACAGTCACACCCCCCCAGAGGCTAGGGCAGCCCAGAACAGCAGAGGGAACAAACAGCCAAGCCAGCAAGCCTCCCGGCCCCACCCAAGCACCCTCCACCCAGCTCCCTGCAGCACCACTGCCTGCTAAAGCACTCCATCAACGCACACCCAATGCCAGCACACTCGCGCCCCACCAAGGCCAGGCCCTACCAGCATGCCCGCCAACTGCATGAGAGGAAAGGATGGACTGCCAGACACCGAGGAGCCTCCAGTAAGGGGAGCCAAGGCCCTTCCTCACAGGCTTCCTTTGAGCCAGACCCAGGCTCACCGCAGTGCTCCCAGAGGAACCCCACAGGGCAGGTCCCCTGCAGGCCACAGCCAGCACTGATCCCAGGCACTGGGAGTGAACATGTCTGACCAGAGTGGGATCTCAGGTGCCAAATTTTCTGCATGTGGCAGTCAGGGCTTGGTGGGGACTGGAAAGGATTTCTGGAAGGTATAGTACAGGCCCCAGTAACAGGATGGCGCTATGGAGGAGAGCAACTTCTGCAGCTGTCTTTCCTGGTTTCCAGCCATTGGAAACCTCTGGGTTCTCTGTTCTGTCTCAGTCAGCCAGGGAGCACCAACCTTCCACACACAGCTCACCCACCCAAGGTCTGGCCAAGAGGAAGCAACTGTGGGACAAGAGGGAAGTCCTCTCTCACACAGAGACAACCCACTGACCCTTCCCTCTGACCACGGAAGACAGACTCGTCAGAGGAGACAACCCAGAAGGGCCTTTCTGGTTGGCTCTTGAGGGCAGGTGTGGCTTCCACTCACTGGAAAGACAGCGGAGCGACAGGAAGACAAGCAGCAAAGCCAGCCTGTCTCAGCTAGGTCGAGCCACATGGACAAGGCTGAGCCAGCTGGGGCCTAGGAACCTGGAGAAGCCCAGTACCAGCCTTCTGTGTGCTAGCCTAGAGCATGAGCAAGTCTGGCTGGAAGCAGGAAGGATGTCACGGGCTGTCTGTGGTGCCCAAGGCCCAGGAGGAGTCTTCAGCCTTTCCCTGTCTTCCTTCTCCAACGTGATGCTATGAATGGACATCTGGGGGCTCTGCACTTTGAGAGGAGTGGAAGAGTCTCCACCTTCAACACAACAGAATGTTGGAGTCACAGAACTGGCCTACAGGGACGCTGTGGTAGCGGTATCCAGGGCTCACTACTGAGTTACAGGACATACTTCTCCCTGTGAATACCATCATCCATGCACTCTTCATTTTAAAGGAAGTGCTGGAGAATTCACCTGGCAGCGACAATCAGTCTACAGAGCGAGGAGGTACAAGCAGCAGCGTGTGTTGGTGCTGCCTGTGTGTGACTCTATGACCCACAGGACCCACCAGGCCACTCACTAACTGAACACAACTGTCTACTCTGACCAGTCCACTGGGGTACACCCAAGGGACACCACCACCAGGAGGTTCCAGGGACTCTACCACCTCCATCTCTCTCCGCAAACGCGTGTGCTACCCAGGGAGAAGACAAGGGAGGGCCGAGGAAGGGAAGAGGAGGAAGAAGCAGTCTAGGCCGCATGCAGGAGGGTTCCAGAGCCCACACATCACAAATGGCTGCTGCAAGTCAGAGCAGCAAGCAGGCAGAAGAGGTCTAAGGTCACCACAGCATGGAGGGCCTGCTCGGGGCCACCTGAGAGTATCAGGGCACTGCCAATGGCTGCAGAAAAACTGGACATGAACCCCAAATGGACCTAGAGATTTCTCTGTCCCAGAAGACCTGAGGCATTCCCAGTGGTGGGAAGGGACTGTGGAGAGGACAGACTCAGGCTCAAAGGTCACCTCTTACATACAGTAGCTGAGTGAAGGGTGAACAATGGGCTTCTGTTTCCCTCCATCAAAGCTGGGATAAGTAACTCATGCTGAGGACAGACACAGCAGGCTGGCAAGGGCAGGAGACAGGAGATGGATTAATAACCACAGAAACATACCTTGGCATGAGGGGACTGCATTTTTTGGTACATCTCCAAGGAATAATGATGAAGCCACATTTCAACAAAAACCTGCAAAAAAGGACATTAACTGATCAAATTGTCAACAGGGCACTACACCATTTAATGGTGAAGAAATCTTTCCAACAAATGGTACTGGAAACAGGCTGCCCACATGTCAAAGAAGCAAGCTGCGAAGAACCCGATCCCACACACAAGAATGAATGCAAACAGAATGCTGGCCTATGTATAAAAGCCAAACCATGAAACTCAGAAGGAAACACACGGGCAACTTTGGCCATAGCTTCTTTGAAGTGACACCAAAATTAAAAAAAAAAAAAAAAAAAAAAAAAGCCGGGCGGTGGTGGCGCACGCCTTTAATCCCAGCACTCGGGAGGCAGAGGCCGGCGGATCTCTGTGAGTTCGAGGCCAGCCTGGGCTACCAAGTGAGTTCCAGGAAAGGCGCAAAGCTACACAGAGAAACCCTGTCTCGAAAAACCAAAAAAAAAAAAAAAAAAAAAGACAACAGGAATGTTACCAAAAACAGAGCTTTCGTGCAACAAAGATACTTTTACTAGAGTGAAAGCAATCTACAAAACAGGAGAAAATACTCGCAACCCTCCACCCCTTACCTAATAAGGAATTTCTATGTAAATTAAAAAATTTAGCCCTATATCAAAAGCAAACAAAACCAAAGCTGGGCATGGTGACGTGCATCCCTGCACTCAGGAGACAGAGGCAGACAGACCTCTTCAAGATCAGCCTGGTCTACATAGCAAGTTCCAGGCTGGCCAGAGCTACATAGTGAGACCCTGCCATTTGGGAAAAAAAAAAACCCAGGCTGGTTGTGGTGAGGAAAAAAACAACCAAAACACCCAACACTCACAGTCTAATTAAAAAATAAACAAAGGTCTAGAAAAGACATTGCTCAACATAAGATAGACAAAAAGCCAATCAAACATAAAAAGATGGTCAGCGTTGCTAACCATTAGGGAAATGTAAACCAGAATGGCACCCCTTCATACCTACTATCACAGTTCCCAGCACACACACGCTGGTTAAGGGGCTTGGCTAGAGGCTCTGTTGCTCTCTTCTGAACATGGTGCACACATACATGAAGGAAAAATACTCATACAACAATAAAAAGAAAAAAAAGCAGAAAGTAATAGACAATACTGATTTCCCTTGTGAAAAAATGGAACCCGTGTACTCTACTTGGGTGAGGAGGGGGGCAGCTAGCTATAAAACATAAAACAGTAGTAACCAGAACTACCATGTGACTTCACAATGCTATTTCTAGATACATTATATTCCAAAGATCTAAACGCAGGGGGCTGGAGAGCTGGCTCAGTGGTTATGAGTACTTGCTGCTCTTCCAGAGGACCTGGATTCAGTTCCGTTCCCAGCACCCACTCAGGCAGTTCAGATCCAAAACTCTTCTGACCTCTGTACTTAAATGGTACATATTCACACATACATATACACACAAATAAAAGTAAAGCTAAATAAAATCTAAAAATAGATAGTTGTACATCAACATTCATAGCACACTAATATTCCCAATAGCTAAAAAGTTGACATAACCCAAATGTCTACAGATGAACGCATATAGCCATATAAAAGAGTGTTACTTGACCATTAAAATGAGAAATTTTATTTATTTGCTTTAGAGACAAGATCTTACTATGCAGTGCAGGCTGGCTTTGAACTAATATCCTTCTGTCTCAGCTACCTAAGTCTGGGATTACCAGGATGTGCCACCAAGTTCAGCAAAAAGAAGGAAATTCTGATCATGCTACATGAGGACATTATGCTAAATAAAGCAAATCAGTCACATAAAATATTCCACACAATCTAGATAAATCCTCTGGAAACAAGGTGCCTAGAAGTAGTCAGATTAATAGAAACAGAAGCAAAATAGTGTTTCCTGGGGCTAGGAGGAGGGGGAAATAGAGAACAGCAATAAAGGGCTAGTCTGTTTTTCAAGATAAAATGTGGTTTCACCCTGTCCCTCAAAGCTTAGGGAGCACCGTGGACTATGAGGGCTAAAGGACTATTCGAGCTAGAGGTCAGGAGAACTGGAGTCCAGTTTTCACACGACAATGACCTCCTAGGGCTACCATGAAAATAAGCAGGAGGTTTCTAAAAGCACAGAACCCCATATTCCACTTCTGTACAAGTGGGACTGAATTCCAGCCCACCCAGTTTTCTCTGTCAGGAGCAACACTGGCTACCACAGGAGCCCCAGAATCCAGCATTGAACAAGCTGATTTTCTCCAGACACTGGGGCGTGGAAGAGGGCAGGGCCACTCACTGAGTCTGCCACTTGTATCTACTGCTCAATGTCTGGGAGCTCACTGCTGACCAAGGTGGAGGTTTTGAGGGCCCTCACCATGCAGCACCATACAGAAATTTCTGCAGCGTATCTAGCGTATGGTGATCACAGGAAACCAAGCCTAGCAACCCAGGACGGTGTCAGAGGGGACAAGGTAGGGCACGTGGAACATACACACAGATGGATTGTTGGAAACTAGATGACTGGTGAATGAATATATCCTGTGAGAAAAGCAATACCGTGGACAAGGGAATCTGGACAGAAAACACTGTCTATGACATTTAGCTTACAAGAGTACATCCGTTTCTCCTCATCTGCTTTCTAAATACCACAGCAAGAAAATGCCATTTAGATCCAGCCCCCAGTTGACTAGGTGTCTTTGGGGTCTGCCCCACAGGGTGGAAAGTGTTAGCAAAGCAGTTTGTTCTGAAAGAAAAGCAGGGACTGGCCTTTGTTTTTACCTGGAGCAGAGTTTCTGACCGCCAGATCTCATGGGATGCAGGGTCTGCATTCACAGATGTCTGATGAGAGATATGTCGTTTTAAGAGGCTAGTGTGGAGACCATAGGAAGCAAAAGGCATGGCTGGAGTCCTGACAGGAGATACAGAAACAATAGTAAGTTAGGGACCCCTGCTGACACCAAAATCCATGATACCAATAGTCAATTACAACATACTGAATCACACAGTGCCACAAGGTCCATACTGATACACTTGACATCCTTACTATAACCTGTCCACTTAGCAAATGAGATACTAAAAAAGGGGATGAAATCAGAAAGTCACAACTTATGATATGCTCTATTAATAACTGTGTAATTGAGAATAGCACATGCTAACATAAATGGTAAGTTGACATTCTTCCCTGCCAAGTCCTTGATCCAGGTACAGAGCACAGATCTGAATTTACAGTAGAAAAACCTGGCACAGACCAAGCACCTGTGACCACTAACGGAGCTCAGGGACAGCAAAGATCTGATAGGACACTGGCAAGAACTTGGCATTACTACTGTGATGCTCCTGCTTACTCATCCCAAGCTGGGCCTAGGCATGAGCAGATACCCAAGGAAGGGAGTACCTACACCCACCCTGCAAACACGCCTAGGGACCTCTGCCAGTCAGGAAGCAGGAGGAATAAGGGACAAAGGGCTACAGAGATGACTTCTGTCCCGGTTGGTTTTTGTCAACTTGACACAGCTAGAGTCATCTGGGAAGAGGAAACTCAATTGAAGAAATGGCATCAGACTGTCTGGAGCAAGTCTGTCACGTATCTTCTTGTTTAACAGTTGATACAGGAAGGCCCAGCCCAAGGACGGCATGGCAGGGCCACCCTGTGCCAATGGTCCTGAGTGCATTAGAAAACAGGCTGAGCAAGCCTTGAGGAGCAAGTCAGTACACAGCATTCCTGCATGGCTTCTGCTTTAGTGCCGGCCCTGACTTTCCTCAATGACAGATGAAATAGACCTTTCCTCCTACACTGCTTTGCTCATTGTCTGGATCCCAGCACTAGCAACCCAAGACAACTGTGCACAGTGAGCAGCTGGCAAGAACCAGATTCCAGCCAGCAGACATGGGTGGGGTAGCTGGTGGTAAACACTGGACAGGTTCTCAAGATCTAATGGCGGCTTGGTAGCACACCAGCTTCCCAAGGCGGACAGCCGCACTGTACTTAATCAAGAAGACTGAGGCCTCTAGGAAACACAAAGGAATAGCAAACGGTCCAGAGAAGTCAGGCGTATCTGTAACCCCAACACTCAGGAGTGGAAACAAGAGGATTATGAACTTGAAGGCAGCCTAGGCTGCACAGTGTGAGTGACTGGACAGGACAAAACAAACAGGAGCCATAGCTGTGTCAAAAATTTGGAAATCCCGGTTAAAAAGCTTACGAATGTTCTATCTGGCAACTTTTCTGTAAGTGTGACATTACTTCAAAATGAAAAGTTCAAGCAAGCCACAAACCAGGCCCAGGCAATCACTTAGCACCCGAATTCCGCCTTGGAGAAGCCCTCCCCCCCAGCTACAGCACTACCAGGCTATCAGGGTCAGGTCACCAGCCATCACCACCTCAGCACCTCACCTCCCAGGTCTACCTCCATATTCGGAGGGCATCTGCCCACATGGTGAGTTTTCGATGAAGGCATGCCTGGTGTGCACATACCAGCAGACATGGCTGGACCAGAGCTGCATCAGTGCCTGCGACAGCCTCCTAGAGCAGGCACTGGGTCAGTGAGGTCAGGGAGGGAGCAGAGAAGCTCAGACACCTCCTGCCAGGGCAGAAGGGTTCCTACGGAGAACCACCAAGAGGCTCTGGGCTAAGGGCCATCAGAACCGTAGAAAAGCAGTTCTCCAACCTGTGCGGCACAGCACCAGGCTCAGCTTGTGGCCTGGCACAGAAGGCTTTCCACCCGGGCTCTCCCCTTTGACGGATTCATGTGATCATCTCTTCTGAACACAAGGCAGCCCCCCCCCCCCCCAATCACTGCTTCGGTAAGACTCAGACCCCACCTGCAGTGAGGGCTACTCCAGGGCAAGGCCTGTCAATGAGGCCAGAGACAAGCCCAACCCTCCTGTCTTTGTTAGGGCCCGGGACGTTGAGAACTGGACCCCAGAAAGGTTGGGGAACACAGACACCAACACTTGACTGAGCAATGCCATCAATGAGGGCACTCCCAGTAGGGGACCAGCTCTGAACGGTCAAGACAGCCTTACCTGGGGGCTGGAGAGGGGTTGGAGCCCCCTGGACTGGAAGCGAGTGGTGGAGGCACACTGCCTTCAGTGGGCAGGAACCATGACAGGTACCTGTCCACCAGGATGAAATAGGCACAGTCTGAAGTACGGACATGGAGGGACATAGGCATTGGCTAGAAAAGCAAAACTGTTATTAGAGCTGTGAGCGCCATGGAGGAGCCCTGGCCCCACTGTGGGATCTGCACAAGCCCCATGCGGAGGTGTCCCTTCTGTACCTTTTGAGAGATGAGGCTCAAAGCAAAGAAGAACATGTAGTATTCAAATGGGTCTGATGGCAGTGTCAAGGGGCAAACGCGGAGGCAGAAGCCCACCTTCAACCTCCCACACCTGGGGCCACCAAAGGATACTGAGGGCCAGGTTCAGGCCAAGGCCTCCGGCGGGAGGACACTGGATCTTGTTGTGGTACAGAGGACTGTCAGGGAGGGCATTCTCCTGGATGGATGCCTTCACAGGGCCCTGCGAAGAGAGGCCGGTTGGTGGGCAATCACCGGCACAGCTGTTACAGCCTTTGCGGGAGCTGCTGAGGCAGAGGCCAACACACAGACCCTGCTGTATGGGTACAGGGTCTGACCTCTGGGCAGGGCTGGATTTAAAATTTTCCTCTAGTCCTCATAAAGCTTCACACACACACGGGTAAGAACTGGGTGTTTGGAGTCCTACCTCCTTCTGTCTCTCACACCTCCTGAGCATCACCCTGCAACCTCCCCTGAGGTCTGGAGCCAGTACAACAGTCTCCATCAGCAATTTGTAATGAGCTTTTGAAAATGTCACCGCTGGAACTTCTGAGCCGTGACACCTCTCGGGCCCTGAAAGGCTCCCTGCCCACTCACAGCACAGCCACCCATCTGGGCACTCCCCAGCGTTTCTCACCACCACAGTGTACTCACAGGAAGGAAGGAGACAGGGAAGTCAAAGCTATAGTCTTCAGCTTGAAGCTTATAAACCAACTTCATCATGGGGCCACTGAACACGAAATTTAAAAAGGAGAGGAGTCTGTCAGCATGAAGCAGTACTCAGCCCTTCTCAAGCAGGAAACCCACCTACCTTGGGTCTAGAAATTCCATTGCTATGCTGTACTCCACAGGGCTCACACGCCCCTGGAGGCATCGGAGATTCCAACCAACAAGGACACCATCCAGGCTGCCAAAGATGCTCTCCACCAGCCATGGGAAGATGGCATGCAATTCCTGAAACAGTGCACAGTGAGGCAGTTGGCACGATCACTGAGGACCAGTGCCTATCCCTGTCTCTGTTCCAGTTTGCACCATATACCACCTGCCTAGGGTCACTGAGACAGACCCACAGAAGCTCTGCTCAGCGGTGAAGAGCTGTGGATTCTTCCACTGACTTCACGTAACACACCAACCTTAGATTGGGGCCAATTAAGTCAGCCTTTGACTGAAATATGTTTTAAGATTCATTTTTATTATTTTAAAAATTATGTGTATATGTATGTGGGTGTGTACTTATGAGGACAGGTGTCTGTGGAGTCCCGAAACTCATGGCAGATATCCTGGAGCTAGAGTTACAGACAGCTATGAGCTGCCTGACCTGGTTGCTGCAAACTGAACTTGGGGTTCTCTGAAAGAGCAGCAAGTGCCCTTAGCACTGAGCCATCTCTCTAGCCTCCCTCACCCCCTTCACCAATGTTTTCATTTTGTTGAGACAGAGTCTAGCTACATAGTAGGAGGGCCTTCAACTCATAGACATCCTCCTGCCTCAGCCTTCCAATTGCTAAGACTACTGTCAGTGTATACCACCATACTCAGCCAAGTACAGCATTCTTCAGGGGCTGGAGGTGTAATATAATGACAGAGCGCTTGCTTATCACATGTGAGGCCCTACATTCAATCCCCAGTATCACAAAACACTAACAACAACAACAACAAACAAAACTCCAATGGGGACAGAGAAAGCTTAGTCAGTAAAATGTTTGTCACACAAGCCTGAAGACCTGATTTTGATCCCCATACAAAGACAGAGGTGGCACTTGCTCATAATCCCAGTGCTGAGGAAGCAGAATCCCTGGGCTTGCTGGCCATCCATCCACCTAGCCTAAACAGCAAGGTCCAGGTCCCAGTGAGCCCTGTCTCAAAAAACAAGGTGGACAGCTGCTGAGGAACAATACCTGAGGTCGCACACACGCACATGTATACCTGCGCACACACACATATACACAAACACACACGAACACCATTCCCCAAAAACCCTTCTGCTCTTAACAGACATCTATTAAAAAGGAGAGGTTTTTTTGTTGTTGTTTTTTTTGTTTTTGTTTTGGTTTTTCGAGACAGGGTTTCTCTGTGTAGTTTTGGTGCCTGTCCTAGATCTTGCTCTGCAGACCAGGCTGGCCTTGAACTCACAGAGATCCACCTGGCTTTGCCTCCCCAGTGCTGAGACTAAAGGCGTGCGCTACCGCCACTCAGCTGAGAAATACTTTTTAAAAAAAATCAAAGCACTGAAATATAACAGCAGTATTAATTTGTTGTCCAGGCCAACTTTTTGGGCTCAACAATTCTAAGTGTGTATTTATATCAGAGTTTTCAATCTTAGTACTATGGATATTTGGGGCTAGATACTTTGTTGTTTCTGAGACAAGGTCTCAAGAAACCCAGGTGGGCCTTGCTGTGTAGCCTGGCCCTGAACTCCTGATCCTCCTGCCTTCCAAGTGCAGAGACTACAGTATGCATCACTATGCCAGGCTTTAGACTGGATACTTTGTTGTTGCAGGGAGCTGTCCTGTGTGTTGTAGGATGTTTCTAGCATTTCTGGCTTCAATCCACCACAGACACATTAAGGATTATGGGAGATACCCAAAGAGAGTTGCAGGTAAAGCTGTACCTTGGCTGGAAAATCTTCAATGACTTTCACCAAGTCTTGGCAACGCTGTGCAAAGGGCTTATTTATAGAGTCAGCTTTCAGGGTAGCCTAGAAGACAATGTGAAAGAACCGTAAACAGACTTGCCACACAGCATCTGTAAATAGTCTGCTTAACCAGAAGGGAAACGCAAGCATTGGCTCCAGCACTTCACGCATCAGGGGCTGCATCAAAGGCCCATGGCAAGCTTCTAGAAGAGAGAAGCTGTAATTCTACCACTTTTAGACCAAAAATTCTCCTATTACTTCAGAGTGCTGCATTATCAAAAGGAAACTGACTCCCACTGGCCCACAAGTAGGGACAGGACCCCTGTTGTATGGGGACCCTTCCTCAGTTCACAGGTGTCGAGTTTTTACACAGGAGATACAAACTTCCCACCTCCTCAATCACGACTGTATCACTGTGATCACCAGTAAGAATGGCCAATAAACACAGAGAATAGAACACCTCCTCTCTCTCTCTCCCTCTCTCTCTCTCTCTCTCCGTCTCTCCAAGACAAGGTTTCTTTGTGTAGCCGTGGCTGTCCTGGAACTCATTCTGTAGACCAGGCTGTCTTGAACTCACACAGATCTGCCCGCCCTTGCCTCGTGAGTGCTGGGATTGGTGTGCACCACCACACCCAGCCACCTCTTTTCTCTCAACCAGTGGACAGAAACTTACTAGAGTTATCACCTTAAAAAAATAAGGCAGCTGGGCAGTGATGGTGCACGCCTTTAATCCCAGCACTTGGGAGGCAGAGTCAGGCGGATCTCTGTGAGTTCGAGGCCAGCCTGGGTTACAGAGTGAGTTCCAGGAAAGGCGCAAAGCTACACAGAGAAACCCTGTCTCGAGAAAAGAAAAAAAAAAATAGGGCAATAATGTAATTGTATTATAAACTCAAAAAAATAAAAGAAAAATCACGGGTTGGAGAGATGGCTCAGAGGTTAAGAGCACCGACTGCTCTTCCAGAGGTCTGAGTTCAGTTCCCAGCAACCACATGGTGGCTCACAACCATCTGTAATGAGATCTGGTGCCCTCTTCTGTATACATAATAAATAAATAAATCTTAAAAAAAAAAAAAAAAGAAAAATCACAAACACAAAAAAAGGTAATCTGAAACTACAGATGGCCTCTGCCAATTCAATATTCATCAAGACAGCAGATAAGCCAATGAAACAAACACTCAGGACAGAAAACACGGAGATCTGCTGAAGTCATGGGATGTGGGGATAACACACTGACTCCATGGAAAAACGGCCTCTGGGCAAACAGATCAGGAGGTACTAGACTTTCAACAAACAGGCTTGTACCAAGGATATCTAATACCTTGACCATTGTCAAACAAGAAGGGACTGCATGGGGCCTGTCTCAGAGAGGCAGAGATGACTGTTAAGGCCATGGGCTAAGCCAGTTGGCTCCAGAGGATACACTAAGGAAGAATATTCCTTTTTTCCTTTCCTTTTCTTTTTTCTTTCTTTCTTTCTTTTTTTTTTTTTTTGAAACAGGGTTTCTCCATATAATAGCCCTGGCTGTCCTGGAACTCACTCTGTAGATCAGGCCTCAAACTCACAGAGATCTGCGGGCCTCTGCCTCCTGAGTGCTGGGATTCAAAGTGTGCACCACCACTGCCTAGCAGGATGAATATTCTTTTTAAAAAAAAAGCCAGGTATGGTGGCTCACACTTTTTTTTTTTTTTTGGTTTTTTTTTTTTTGGTTTTTCGAGACAGGGTTTCTCTGTGTAGCTTTGCGCCTTTCCTGGAACTCACTTGGTAGCCCAGGCTGGCCTCGAACTCACAGAGATCCGCCTGGCTCTGCCTCCCGAGTGCTGGGATTAAAGGCGTGCGCCACCACCGCCCGGCTGGTGGCTCACACTTTTAATCCCAGCACTCCAGAGGCAGAGGCAGGTGGATCTCTGAATTCAAGGCCAGCCTGGTCTACAGAATGAGTTCCAGGACAGCCAGGGCTACACAGAGAAGCCCTGTCTTGGAAAAAAAAAAAGTTTATGAAACTATCTTCTGGGAACTGAAGTGAACAATCGTCACCACTCACACCTGCCTCACATTCTGCTTTCCCAGCTTCACAGTCTAACACTTCAGATAAACCCTAACAGGCAACAATGGCCCTCTATTTTTCACTGATAATAACTATAATTATTAGAATACTGTATATGTACACAGAGCTTATGCATCGTGACCATTCTGATATATATTCTTCTCACTCTGGAAACGAAGGAAAACAACATTTGAATCAACTCTTGCTTTGTTTTCAGATGACTTCTCTGGCTGACTGGGAATTCACTATGTAGCCCAGGCTGGCCTCAAACTATTTACGCTCTTCCAGCTTCAGCCACCCCAGTTCTGAATCAACTAACTTGGTGAATGAGAAAATGAGTTCGGTGATTGAATGCATGCCGCATCCTGCACTAAGAGAAGGCATAGTAAGTATTCTAACACTGATTTTTGGTATTGTTTCCAATAAAAAAAAAAAAAAAACAGTAGAGAGTTTTTCAAATCAGCTGAGTATGGTGGCACATGCCCATTATAATCCCAGCAGTTGGGGAACTAAGGCAGAAGGAACTAGACTTCAAGAGGCCTGCACAGCCAGGTGTGGTAGTGCATGCTTTAATCCCAACACTCATGAGGCAGAGGCAGTCAGAGCTCTGTGAGCTCAAAGCCAATCTAGTCTACATGGCAAGTTCCATAACAGTCAGAGCTATACAGAGGGACCCTGTCTCAAAAACCAAAAAACAGAGGGCAGCAGGGCTCTATAGCAAGACTCTCTGTCCCCTAAAAGTGAGTCCTTCAAATCAGCAGAAAGAAATCCTAAGTCCCTTGCTACAGAGCCACCACGGCAACACGTCAAAGGCAGCTGACACTTACCAGGAGGAAGCTGGGCTGCTGCAGGTGAGGGAACGCCATAGCAGCCTTTGGGAAGTCAGAAATGGCCGCCTTAGGGAACCACTGTGGAAAGACAAAGACAGAATCTCCACATCCTCTACACAACCGATTATACAATTTCACAATGCCCAGGAGAGCAGGTGTTGGACTCAGGACAAATCACACCGCATATTCCTTTGATTTCTAAAACACAACCCTCACACAGACCACAGCTGCCAGCTTCAGAACTAGCTTTGTGGTAGCGACTGCTTGGTAATGCTTATACAGAACTTGCTAGATGCCAGGATTGGCTTTAAGGGCTTTCCATTTATTTCCCTATCTAATTACCAGTGACAGGCAGCATCCTTAACCATCCCAAGATTCTTCTTCCATGGGTATTCAATCAAACACCCATCTAAGCACTGTTGTAAAGAAATTTTAAAGAACCGAGTGAAGTACAATGTTGGTGGACTTTAAGAAACAAAGCAGAGCTCAGCTAGAAAGTGAGAATCTCGAAGAAACTAGAACTGAGAGCTACTTGAAAAAGCCTGGAAGCAGATTCCTCCCTGCAGATTAAAGCAGATCTTGATTTGGCCCTTCTAATGCCCTAAGCAGACACTTCACTTAAGTCGGCCTGGACCTGTGACTATGTAACTAAGAGAAAGCAAATACAAAAGGTGCTAAATTAGGAATAACAGAAAGTACATCGGCACAAAAACCCCACGAGGCTGACACAAATAAGGAAACAGGTAGAAAACAGCAAGATTTCTCAACACCAACCAAGATTCGGTTAAAATCTTAACCGAATCTTAAAATCTCTTATTTGAAAGAGAAAGGCAAAACATATAACATGCTCTTTGCAACAAATGAAGAGCAAGTTCTAGGAAGGAAGCCTTGAAATGGCCACCAAAAATTGGGGGCTAGAGAAATGGCTCAGAAGTTAAGAGCACTGACTGTTCTTGCAGAGGTCCTGAGTTCAATTCCCAGCAACCACATGGTGGCTCACAACCATCTGTAATGAGATCTGGTGCCCTCTTCTGTCATGCAGGCATACATGCAGGCAGAACACTGTATACACAATAAATAAACAAAGTCGGGCGGTGGTGGCGCACGCCTTTAATCCCAGCACTCGGGAGGCAAAGGCAGGTGAATCTCTGTGAGTTCGAGGCCAGCCTGGTCTACAGAGCTAGTAGGACAGGCTCCAAAGCTACAGAGAAACCCTGTCTCGAAAGAAAAAAAAAAAGAAAAAGAAAAGAAATGGCCACCAAAAATTAGGGATAGCTCTGCAGCTTCCTACCTCTCTGTCCCCGTGGTCAGAAATACTAATCATAGTTAGAAGGAGCAGAGAGGTCCTGGCAGTGGTAGTTCACACCTTTAATCCTAACACTCAGGAGGCAGAGCCTGTGAGTTCAAGGCCAGCCTGGTCTACAGAGCGAGATCCAGGACAGGCTCCAAAGCTACACAGAGAAACTCTGTCTTGGAAAACAACAACAACAACAACAACAACAACAACAAAAAAAAAAAAAAAAAGAAAGAGAGAGAGAGAGAGAAAGAGAGGGAGGGAGGGAGGAAGAGAGAGAGAGGGAGGGAGGGAGGGAGGGAAGAGAAGGAGAGAAGGAAGGGAGGAAGGAAAGAGAGGGAGGGAGGGAGAGAAAAAGAGAGAGAGAGAGAGCGAGCAGAGAGGAAACCTGCATTCCACTGACGGACTAGTGACAGCTTTCCTGGCAGAGCTCTGCCCACTACAGGAGTAAAGGTATCCACGTGGGAACTGGAGGTCTGTGAGCAGAGACGTTGAGCAGTAGGAGCAGAAAGCAGTTGCGGTTTTGAGAGGAGACCGCCAATCTTTGCCATTTGGCGAGAGAATCACTTCCCAGTTTTTTCCAATTCTTAAACTAGTATCAGTTTCAGTGCTAAGGAAAACTTGAAATGTTTCAGTCCTGACCCACATTGCAAACGACTCCAAAATGATCAGGGCAGTATAAAATTGTGGATTATTTGGTAAGGACAGAGCTCTAGAGGAGACAAGCAGCGCTCACAGAAGTGAGGGCCGGAGATGTCAAACGTGGGTCTTCCCACGAAGAGGGCAACGACTCTTGGCCACTTGATTTTTGACCCTGTCAGCCACGCCCCGTGCCGGTGTGCATGCAGTGCCAAAGGCATTCGCTTCACCCGACCCCTAACACCCACTTTCTTCAGGCGCTGCTTCCAACTGTTTTTGAGGTTTCTAACTATTGCGAGTCAACGCTCTCGGGCCAAGCTTATCGCGCCACAGCCAAGACCTCCTTTGGCTTCCCGCATTTGTTGATCACAACTGTTCTATACCGCGAAGTTTCGGGACTCGGAAACTGAGGCTCGGAGAAACCAGAAGGTAGAACCTGGACCCATGCTGAGTTCTACGACCAACATCACTGGCTAAGCCCAAGGTTCAATTTTCACTCCAAGTCCTCCCTCCCTCAACGCCCGCATCGAGCGTCCATCGAGCCCCTACCGGGACCGGCCGTGCGGACCACGCAGGAAGGCGGCGGAAAGGCATGGCCCCGGCGGGAGGCGGGAGGGTGCAGCCGGGCCCTCCGCTCCCCGCCGGCCCCGCTCAGGGGCTGCCCGAAGGCCCGAGTCCCACGGCTCGAGGAGGAACGGAGCCGGCCTCGGAGGGGACTCGAGGAAACCGCACGGTTCGGGGCTTCCTCGCGCGCGGCTCCCGTCACTCACCTGCCGTGCTGATGGCACAAACCTCGAGCCTCTCAAAAACTGAAGCCGCCATTCGGCCACTCGGCGCCGAAATGTCGTCATCAAGCTGCGCCGGGCGCCACGCCCCCTTGGCTTGGCGGGAGGTCCGAAATGCGGAGGATCTCAAAGGGATACCCTTCCAGAAAAGTAGAGGCAGAGCCAGGCGGATCTCCGTGAGTTCAAGGCCAGTCTAGGCTACCAAGTGAGTTCCAGGACAGGCGCAAAGCTACACAGAGAAACCCTGTCTCGAAAAACCAAAAAAAAAAAAAAAAAAAAAAAAAAAAGTAGATTAAAGGCAAGAATTTTGTTTACATGACTTCACCGGCACAGAAACAGCCCAGAGAATTAAAAATGGGACTACATGGCATTAAAAAGTTTCTACAAAGGAAACTGAGTAGAGGGAACAGAATGGGAGAAAATCTTTTCTAGCTGTACTTTGGGGGAGAGGGCAATATTAATGTCTAGACTGTATAAAGAACTATGAAAATTAAGCACCCAAACTACCAATCAATAAATAGACAAATATGAGCAGACAGTTCCAACAAAGAAACACAGGGCTGGAGAGGTGGCGTCCAAAGGACCCGAACGCCCACATCGGTGTATGTAGTAAACGGGCAAGAATGTAGGTGTGGGCTACCAAACGCGAAAGCAGGTGTCAAGAGAGGAAGAGGATGGTGGTACCAGAGGACACACGTGACATGAAAGAGGAAAGGGAACTTCAGGAGTGGAAAGTACAAGCGGGGAGAGGAGTGAGAAGAGCAGGGAGGCGAATCAACAAAAAAAGCCATTTTTAAAAACCTTCATACTTTATAAGCTAATTAAAAATTTAGAAAGCCGTTGTAACCAAGCCCTTAGGGAGTGCTTCAAGTAGGGAACCTGCACAAAATAGATAATTACGTGCAATCATGAATACCCGTCAAAGAACAGGCATTTACCAAGTACCCAGAATATGCCAGGCATGGTTCTGGTTGTTGCTACCTAAGCGAGTGGTTTATCAGGGGTCTGGTCTCCATACAGCGGACAGCTTTCCATCACACTATCCCCATGCCTAACACTAGGAGCTCAGTACAAGTCAAGCAATCAACTACGTAAAGATTCCTCCCGACCCCCGCCCTCCTCGCTGGAGCTGCCTGGCTGGGACCAGCGAGGACCCTGCATGGAAACGAGCGGCCAATAGGAGGCGCTGTGGAATCTCCGGGCCGCGAGAAGCCAGAGGGATGGAGGGATGGGGTAGTGAGGTATGAGTGTTTTGCCTGAGTGTATGTATGTGCACCACGTGTGAGCCTGGTGACAAAGAAGGGCTGGAGTTACAGACAGCTGTGAGTTGTGAGTTGACCTGTTGGTGCTGGGAATCAAACCTAGGTCCTCTGGAAGTGCTCTTAATCACTGAGCTGTCTCTCCAGCTTCCTCCACCCCCTTCCTCCCTCCTTCCCTCCTTCCTTTCTTTTTTGACACAGGACCTAGAACTCAGGAGTCCCTGGCCTCTGCCTTCTGAGTGCTGAAGTGCTGAAGGCATGCACCACCATACCCAACTAAGCCTTCCATTTCTCAGCTTTTATACAGTAGTCAGCACGCCCCTTCAATGGAGAAGCCTCCCAAATAGCAGATTTGGTGATGGGGTGGGGGTAGGGAAACCCCTGACTCTTTTAAATTAAACACACACACACACACACACACACACACACACACACACACACACACACACACAGAGTCCAGAAACAGTGGCTACTTTCCCTTAAACAGAAGACACACTTTGGTACCCTCCCATGACCCCCTTCTGCACACACTCTGGGGAAATCATTATTTCTACACACATACCCAAGCACTGAGCCCTCCTTTGTGACAGTCGCAGTGCTAAGACAGCGGAAAGACTGTTCCAGTCTGTTCTGTTGTTGTGAAGAGACACCACGACCAAGGCAACTTATAAAGGAAGGAATTAATTTGGGAGCTTGCTCGCAGTTTCGGAGGGTTAGTCCCCTGATATCATATTGGAGAGCACGAGGCAGGCGGACGTGGCACTGGAGCAGTAGCTGAGAGTTTGCATTGGATCCATAAGATGGAGGCAGAGAGAGCAGACTGGGCCTGGTGTGGGCTTTTGCTACCCCAAATCCCACCCCAGTGACACACCTCCTCCAACAAGGCCACACCTCCTAATCCTTCCCAAACAAACCACTAACTGCGAACCAAATCTTCAAATATTGAGGCTATGGGGGCATTTTTATTCAAACCATCACAGTCATCCTTGACTACATACTGGGTTCAAGACCAAACTGAACTAAGACCCCATATATCAAAATCCAACCAACCAACAAAACACCAAAAACCCCAATAACAATAAAAACCGAAAAAAAAATTTATAGTAACCTGGAGTATGGAGACTCACATCTGTAATGTGTCAGACACTGGCACTGAGGAGGCTGATGCAGGACATGAGTCTAAGGCCCATCTGAGCTCCAAAGTAAAGATCATGTCTCCAAACAAAAACGAGAAAAACCCACCTACTTCAGGGGAGCCATCAGAAGCAATGAATATTGAGCCAGAGAAAGTGTTGAAACGGCAGAGCGCGTTTCAACCAGTCACAGCACACAGATGCTGTTTTATCTCTGGCACAGCAGTTCTGCCTGAATTGACTGCTGTTTATTATCTACAGCCAATAATTTCGGCTCTGCAGTTACTGGTCTGCCTCTTGGGTAGCAACCTGGTGGGACTTTTACATCCTGCCAGATCTGTCTCCTGCTGCTGCCATCAAATGTAGTTTTAACTACATCTTTATCATTCTATTTTTCAATAAGACTCAGAAGTCAGAGGCTGGGGTGAAAACCTGCTAGCTCAGAGAGGTTGAGGAGCAACTAGTTGACCTTCCCTCTTTGCCGGTGTCTCCAAAAGAAGCTTCCTTCCACTCCACCAAACCAAAAGAGACAACCACACTCAAAGTCCCTCCCCGCTGCTTCCTGTGTGTCTACCCATCTTCCAGACTCCCTATGATTACTTTCTGTCAACTAGTTGCTGGCTCTGCCTCCTGACCCAAGGTTGATTTTATTTAATTAACGCAAATGCAAACTCAGGGTTCACAGTGTGATCATATACCCTGAAACACACCTCTGTGTTGTTGTGGAATATTATTTTAACTGGGCAAAGATGTGTTACATTTGTTTATGCTGTGGAATATTACTTTTTTTTTTAATTCTTCAGCTGAGACAGCGAGAAAGGTGGTTTATTGTACACGAGTTACACTTGGCCACAAGTGAGAACAGAACTAGTCCGGAATGCCACAGGTCCAGGGCTGCGGGCCAGCGGGACTGTTGTGGTTGTAAAGAAAGCAGTCAAAGTCTCTCAGGTGGTCTCTGCAAGCCGATGATGATGTTCCAGGCCCATTGAGACTTATACTGATAGTAGCACACAGCCCAACAACTTGTACCAGCATCCCGGCCTTCAGCGTCCCTTACGTCTGCTCCTTCAGCCTCCGTGGGTGCACAAGCTGGTTTACTTGGACCTGTGCCTCAGCTTTCTTCTCTTGTGCTTCAGCCTGCACATTCGCTGCTTCCTCCACTCCGTTCTCATGGCACAGGAGTTTCAAGGAAGGTGGCGCTAAGGCCGGAGCACGGGATATTACTTTAACTGTGTGAAAGTGTGTTACATTTGTTTATGCTGCATTGGCTTAATGATATAAGGATGTGTGTTTAATTACACAAAGATGTGTTGCTGTTTCACCTTGCCTGCCTAAGGCACCTGATTGGTCTAATAAAGAGTTGAATGGCCAACAGCTAGGCAGAAGAGGGGAATAGGTGTGGCTGGCAGGCAGAGAGAATAAATAGGAGGAGAAATCTAGGTTTGAGAGAAGAGGAATGAAGGAAGAAGGAGTGACGAGAACAAGGGAGATACCCTGGGCCAGAAGCCAGGCAGCTGCCACTAGCCAGACATAGAGACAGCAAGAAAGTAAGAAAAGATTAAAAAAAAAAAAGGCAAAAATGTAGGTGAAGAGAAACAGATTAAGTTATAAGAGCTAGCAAGAAAAGAGCTAAGCTAAGGCAGAGCATTCAAAACTAATAAGTCTCTGTGTCATGATTTTGGAGCTGGTTGGTGGCCCAAAAGAAAAAGCCTGGTACATTATGTCAGAAATAACATCACATAATCAAGAGATTAAAAACCTATTGTAGGCCGGGCGGTGGTGGCGCACGCCTTTAATCCCAGCACTCGGGAGGCAGAGCCAGGCGGATCTTTGTGAGTTCGAGGCCAGCCTGGGCTACCAAGTGAGTTCCAGGAAAGGCACAAAGCTACACAGAGAAACCCTGTCTTGAAAAACCAAAAAATAAAAATAAAAATAAAAACCTATTGTAACCTATTAACAGAGCAGACGACTAGTCCCACCAGCCCATCAGGTAGTGGTGTGGACCTGGAGAAAAGCTCCCCCAGCTCGCTGGGCCTGCTCTCTGATGTGCCCAGAAATTTATTGTAAACATGTCTCAATTTGTGATGTTCTTTGCTCTGTAAAACTGTGAGACTGCTTCCTCATTGGCACACAGAATTTTGGGTAACCTAAGTCTGTGTTCCTGGGCCATAGCCACTCAAAATGACTCCAGAATCTTATTCCCTTCAGATGAGAGCTGAGTTGGGCCAGGCATGGTGGCGCACGCCTTTAATCCCAGCACTCGGGAGGCAGAGGCAGGTGGATCTCTGAGTTCGAGGCCAGCCTGGTCTACAGAGTGAGTTCCAGGAAAGCCTGGGCTACACAGAGAAACCCTGTCTCAAAAACAAATAAACAAAAGATGATGAGAGCTGGGTTGTTTTTTTGTTTTTTCCACTATTCCCGGGCGAGGTGTGCCTAGTGTGTGTAGTGGTAGGACCTTTGTAGAATAGCCAGTGACTCTATAATTGCTCTTAAAGCTGCTCTACAGGAGGAAATTTGCACCTGTACGGTGAACCTGGTCAAAAGTCAGTGGCTGGGCCAGGCGCAGTGGTGCACGCCTTTAATCCCAGCACTTGGGATGCAGAGGCGGGCGGATCTTGGTGTGGTTAGGTCTGACACAGTCTTGTGACCTACTACATGGCTCCAGGCAGCTGCTTTTCTAACTAGGTACAAGTGCCACACAAATCAACTAAGGTTTTAAAATTTGGACTAATTATTTAAACAAGTTGGTTTTAAGGGTCTTAAATCCCAACCAACACAGGTCCCAAATCCCTCTGATCTCAGCCCAAGCCGCACTCAAGCAGTTAAATGGTACTATGAATACTTTCTCCAGCGACAGTTTGTGACTAGGAATCGAGTGGCGGGGGGTGGGGGTGGGGGTGTCAAAACAAGACCCAGATGACATCGAGAGGCATCTGTTGCATTTCTGAGGCAGCAAACATAAGAGACAGAAGGCAGAAAGAGACCAGAGTCTGACCTCAACAGATGAGACTGTGCTTATTAGCACACACCGCAAGGGCAAGTCTCTCTGCTGTGGGAAATGCAGGGGTCTGCCAGGGTAAAGAGCTGGCTGTGATCCTTAAATGGGCAGCGTGAAGGGCTTGGGAGTGAGGAAATTGTCTGCGGTCTCTCCTCAGGTGATCACCACACCCCTTTCATACCAGAAAAGGAGGTAATGCCAGACCTGCATGGGGATTCTTTTTTTTTTTTTTTTTTTTAGTTTTTTGTTTTGTTTTAATTTTGACACATTACTTTGTGGGATATATTTACTGGTAGAGAGTACTTTAGAGTTTTCCCAGTCGTGTGCCTCCAACGCCAGCTGGCTATCAAAGCCACACTGTGAGGTGTCTAGACTTGGAAAACTCCTGTGAATGTGCAGCTCTGGGAGAACTTGGGAAGGCCCAGACAGGACCAGGACCCAAAGGGTAGATGTCCAGGTGCTAGACAAGCTGCTGCCAGCGGACAGGGACCACAGCTGGAGAATGAGCCTGCCTGGAGGAGGCAGGAGGTGCAGGCTGGGCTGCCAGCGGACAGCGACCACAGCTGGAGAATCGGCCTGCCTGGAGGAGGCAGGAGGTGCAGGCTGGGCTGGTCCTGATTCCTTGAGAAAGGGTCTCACTGTGTAGTTCTGGCTGACCTTGAACTCACTGTGTAGATCAGGCTGGCCTCAAAGTCACAAAGCTCTGCCTGCCTCTGCCTCCTGAGTTCTAGGGTACAAGGTGTGGGGCACCGGGCCTGGCCTCTGTCTCATTTTTCATCTGGACAAATGTATACAGGTTAAAAGGGCTTTGGCTCCAGACAATTGTCACTGGACTCAACAGCAAGTCCTCCTGTCCAGTGTAAACCAATGACTTGGTTTTTATAAAGGAACAATACCTTTTGGGTTTTGTTTGTTTGTTTGTTTGTTTGGGTTTTTTGAGACAGGGTTTCTCTGTGTAGCTTTGCGCCTTTCCTGGAACTCGCTTTGTAGACCAGGCTAGCCTCGAACTCACAGAGATCCGCCTGCCTCTGCCTCCCGAGTGCTGGGATTAAAGGCATGCGCCACCACCACCCGGCTGGAACAATGCCTTTTGTATGTACTGTTCTTTACCTCATGAGATAAAGATGTCTGTGGTAAAAACAGCTAATGGGATGCTCATCCATGGAGAGGATAGAGAGGACTCTGTCTGAAGACCTCTCAGTAGCAACTCCAGAATCACAACAGGGATTCCTTAGTTGAGTTTGTGGGGTGTGGTAAACATCTAGATGATGATGCTTTGCTCTGTATCTGCTCCTTCTCTGTATTTGCTACAAGCACTCGTCCAAAACCAAGGGCACAACTATGGTAGTGACTCCATGTACTGTATCCAGACTGCCTTGTGTTCTCCGTGATGTTTACCTGGGAACTTACAAAGCCTCATAGTTTAATAGTGTGCACATGGGCAATGTTAATTTATTCCATTAACCTATGTGTGTCAATTAAATTCAGCTTTCTTTTATTAAGTTGGCATTGCCCAGCACACCCTCTAAGCCAAACAACTGCCATCTTTGTAAGACCCATGGTGGCTGCTTATGAAAGATCATGACAGCTGGGCTTGATTGTAGATATTCCTTCACAGAAGAGGGGTGAGAAGGGTCACAGGACCCTCACTGAATCTCAGCCTCTCCTCTCAGCCAGCTGTGTGCAATTCTGGAGTAACTGCATTTGGCCTCGTGATTCAGGGGAAGAGCTAGATTGTACAGGCTGGGAAAGACTGAGGAGAGAGGGATCAACCTATGCAGTTACAGGGAAAAGATTTTACAATGTGGCTGCTTTCAGGGCACCCATACTCCTGTCAGGAACCCTTCATCCATGTGGATGTAAGCCCAATATACTCCCTGGTGCCTCAGGATGAACTTTGATGGTTTGTGGTGGGAATTTTTTTTTAAAGAATTATTTATGTATTTTATGTATATGAGTGCTCTGTCTGCATGTATGCCTGCATGCCAGAAGAGAGCATCAGACCCCACTGTAGATGGCTGTGAGCCACAGTGTGGGTGCTGGGAATTGAACTCTGGACCTCTGGAAGAACAGCTGGTAACCACTGAGCCATCTCTCCAGCCCTGTCATGGGGATCTTCTGAGGAGGGGTAGACATCGCTTATCCCCCAAGAGGAGAAACTTCTCACCACAGACAGTGAATTTATTTGCTGTTGGTATTATGCCTCCTGGTGTTAAGAAAGAAACCCAGTGAGTAAAGTGAAACGTTAGAAGGATGTAAACATGGAAATAGTTTAGTCAACAAGGATTTGTGTGTGAAGATTAAGACGGCTGGATGTTTCCAGAATGAAAAAGAAAATTAGAAAGCTTATGCAAGTTATGATGGTCTGAGTAAGTTGCTTAGGCATGTAAAAGATGAGACTTCAAGATGATGTATGTGCCAGGTAGTGGTGGCTCACACCTTTAGTCCCAGCACTTAGAGGCAAAGGCAGGCACATTTCTGTGAGTTCGAGGCCAGCCTGGTCTATAGAGTGAGTTCCAGGACAGCCAGGTACACCTAGAAACCTTGTCTTGAAAACTCCCACCCTAGCCGGACGGTGGTGGCGCACACCTTTAATCCCAGCACTCGGGAGGCAGAGCCAGGCGGATCTCTGTGAGTTTGAGGCCAGCCTGGGCTACCAAGTGAGTTCCAGGAAAAGGCGCAAAGCTACACAGAGAAACCCTGTCTCGAAAAACCAAAAAAAAAAAAAAAAAAACCACCCACCCCCAAAATAAAAAGAAAGAAAAAGGAAAAAGAAAGGTCAGAGGAGATATTTCTGTCAAGCTCAAGGGATTCTTGAGGACAGACTCCTCAACTAGCAGAAGCAAAAGATTAATTATGGCCACTTACATGACCTTAAACATCCAGCAAGGTGTTTGTAACCAAACCTAAATGATTGATTATTTTTTAACAGTCCAAGGGGTCACACTGCCCATACATCAGACTTAAATCCACATGGGATGTTATTTAGACAGCTGTTTTTCTTTAATGATTTCTATTTTGTGACAGGGTCTCACTGTATAGCCCTGACTGGCCTGGAACTTGCTATATAGACCAGGGTGACCTCAAACTCACAAATATCTGCCTGCCTCTGTCTTCCCAGTGCTGGGATCAGAGGCGTGGTCACCAGGCCTGGCTGACCTTATTATTGATAAGAGAATGGTGTACAGATACAGGATTTCAGGTCACTTCAGCACCTATCTGTGGTGAAGGACCAGCCCACTTCAACAAAATTAGCTGGTGGTTTGGGACATACCAGTGTGCGGGCTTCTCCTGCCTGGGACTTGGAAAACTAACACTCTTGCGTTCTCATCTGCCTCATATCTATTTCCAGACCCAGGAAAATGACTTCTTTTCTTCCCTGCATCTAACAGATGGGGTCTTATTGACAGGCTCTCTGGAGGGGCACCCCAAAAATGCCACATCCAACTCCCTAGATTCAGCTGAGAGAAGCCAGATGGGCCATCGCCCCATCCCACAATGCTGGTTATGTTACCTCTTCAGAGGGAGGTGGACAATACAGACAGAGGGAGAAGCTGGCTAGGCAGTCTAGGTCACAAAGAGTCCGAAGAAAAGTAATCAGGCCCTTTCTTGGCTAACAGTAAAAAGATGTCCTTGGGCCCCTTGGCAGCCTTCTCCCTGCCAGAGACTAGACACCCATCATGGCCGAGAACAGCAAAATATCAGCAAAGACCGTTGAGACAAAACTCTGATCAAGAAAATAGAATTTCTGGCCCGGGTGCTAACTTCACACTCTGCTTGGGCCAGGTCAGCCAATTGGTCAAGGCACCATCCCTGGGAAGGCAGCTCCCCTTAAACCAGTGTTTCACTTACAATAATAACTTACTCGTAGTAAAGACTTCAAAAAGCCAACATACACTGGTAAAGTTTGAAAAAAGATATATAATAAAGAGGCCGTAATTGTAAGAAACTCTAAAATAATAAATAAGAGGTAGTTAGCCCGGCGAGGACTCATTTGCTGATTACTCTTGTCCTTTGTGCTGATTAACCAGTCTCATCAGATGGTGACATTTGGGCTGAGAACCAGTCATCACCCATGCCAGGAATACAGATGGGAGCCATGCTGGCCCCAGCTGCTTGCTAGCCCGGGTTGGGTTCTAGCCCACCCTTCATAAAACAGAGCCGGGCAGTGGTGGTGCTCACCTTTAATCCCAGCACTCGGGAGGCAGAGGCAGGCAGATTTCTGTGAATTCAAGGCGAGCCTAGTCCACAGAGTGAGTTCCAGGACAGCTAGGTCTGTTTCACAGAGAAACCTTGTCTCAAAAAAACAAACAAACAAACAAACAAAAAATGACCATGGAACCTTTATAAAACAGACTGCCTTTCTGAGCTAACTCTGCTTTGTTGCTTTGTGGGTATTCCCTTGTGAGACATTGAGACTGTTTTGTTAATATCACCACACTTCTTTTTATATCAGACTAAGGAGGGAACACCAGACCCCTCATTGGATTTCTTTTATTTTTTACCTTTTTGCTTTGTCTTGTTTCAATTTTGAGACACTGATTTCAATTTTGAGACATGATGTACTTATTGGTTTCTAGAGAGGACTTCAGAATTTTTTCAGCTATGTTCATAGAAATATTAGAAATATATTAGAATAAGTTAGAAATATATTAGAAATAAGTTCATAGTTGCAATGAAAAAGACCAGCACTCCAATTAAATGATCTCACCATGGTTAAACTCTAGATCAAGAGGGCAAGCTGCCCAGAGAAGCAGAGGGCAAACACACCGGGACAGGGGGTGTACTTGGTTTTTATTCTGCTGTGGGGACTGTGTCTTGCCCATGGCTAGGGTCTGCCTAACAGTCTTAGGTGACTGGTTAGCAGGAAGGAGATGAACCAGGAAGGTGGTAGCACTCAGGCCAACAAGTTCTGTGAATGGGAGCCCCACGCTTAGTGTAAACCAAAGTGGAACCATTCAAACGTTTGTATAACGGTTTTATAAGGTGGGGAAGATGAAGCCTGGAATTCCTGTTCAGAAACAAGAGTTCTACAATGTTTGTCAGAAAAGGCTAGTATTTAATGTTTCTTGCGGTCTCATCCTCGGCAAGCAGATTGCACAGGAAGTGTTAATGAAGACAGCCTGTCAATCATTCCAAAGGTCAGTCTTGCCCACTCCGGTCAGCCTTGTCTCTGAGATTCCGTTTTCCCTCATTGCTTCTCTCTGTGTACCAGAGGAGTCATGTACACCAAGTGTACCAGTGGGAAGGACCCCCACGTCTAACATTCCTCTTGAGTTGCTGGATGTATTGCATCTGGGGTAAAGGGTAACTCAGAATAAACACACTATTAACAGTGTGGTGTTCCAGACTGCTTTCTTACTGTGCAGTAAAAATGTGCTCTTACGCCGGGCGGTGGTGGCGCACGCCTTTAATCCCAGCACTCGGGAGGCAGAGCCAGGCGGATCTCTGTGAGTTCGAGGCCAGCCTGGTCTCCAAAGTGAGTACCAGGAAAGGCGCAAAGCTACACAGAGAAACCCTGTCTCGAAAAACCAAAAAAAAAAAAAAAAAAAAATGTGCTCTTACAACAGAGACGATCTGTTCCTCCTGCCCCCAACCATCTGGACCCTTTTGTCTTTCCCTCTTTCCAACAAGCATTGACTAAGTAAGCTCTCTCTGCAGCATCCTTGTCTCTTTAATTGGTATTTGGGGATAGGACTGGTAAGTCTACTGGGGATGCTGGAGGCAGGATTTTAGTCATAACATTCCAGTTACGGTTTCTTCCACTGGCCATGAACACAAGACATATGTCCTTGAGAGGCTGCTGAAGTGGTGGGATCTGTTTGTTTGTTTGTTTGAGACAGGGTCTCACTATGTTAAGCTCTGGCTGCCTGGAACTTGCTATGTAGACCAAGAGAGCCTCAATTCACAGAGATCCTTCTGCCTCGGCCATCTCCATGCTGGTTTTAAAGGCATGCACCAGCACCACCGGCTATGGCATCCTTTTTAAGATCCAAAAATCAAATCTTAAGCTGGCTATGATGATATGAATGCATAATTGTAGCCATTGGGAGGTGGGGGCAAGAGAATCGATAGTTCAGGGCCTCACTGAGTTATATTAAACAGGTCAAGACCAGCCAGAGACACATGAGCTCCGATTTGAGAAAACAAAAAAATCAAAACACCAAAAACAGAAAAAAAAGGATTTCTCTCAAGATATCCTAAGGAAGCAAGATGCTCCTTGTTAATGAGGCATGTTAAGATTGAGATAATCAAGAAAACTCCTCAGAGAATTGGCATCATTGAACATAGGGACACAGTTAGATTCCTGTGGGTCATTGCCTTGGACCGGTCTAACAAGCTGCTCAGCTGATGAGGAACAGGGCTCTCAGCCCTGGTCATAGCCACGCTTCAAGACATGGGGTGAGCCTGAAGGAGAGTGCCCCCCATAAACTATACAGACTGATGCAATTGATGTAAGACAGATTAATAGGAAAAAGGCAAATAAAATGATACCAGTTTATGTGATATAGGAAGCCTGTCAACAAATGAAGATCCCCTAAGGGGCAATTGTTTTTTTATTCCATTTGATAAAAAATAGGAAGCTGTGAAGAGTTATGAGGTGACTGGCGCTCTCTCTTCTCCGTGGGACCTGAGTGTCAAATTCAGATTGTTGAGCCTACAGAGCCAGTGATTCTACCCGGTGGGCCATCTCACCTGCACTGGGGCTTTTGTTTTTGTCTTGGAGACAGAGTCCCCTGTATTCCAGGCTCTCTGGCATTCAGTGTACCCACTCTGTGGCCAGGGGTGACCTGGAACTTTTCATCCTCTTGTCTCTAATTCCCAAGCACTGTGATCACAGACGTGCACCACCATCCCCAGTTTATGCTGTGGTGAGCATTGAACCCCAGACCTCCTCCATGCTGGGCGAGCACTTCACAACCTGCTCTCTTCGATCATCTTAAATGTCTTAAAATGTGGGCTGGGGGCTTAGCCCAGTGGTAGAGCACTTGCCTAGCAAGCGTAAGGCCCTGGGTTCGGTCCTCAGCTCTGGAAAAAGAAAAAGAAAAAAAATGTAATGTGTAGCTAGTTTTCTTGCCTGGCCCACAGTCAGGACAAATCTCTCTCACCCGCCAGTCCCACAGCCGCTCAGACCCAAAGTAAACACAGAGGCTTATATTGGTTACAAAACTGTATGGCCGTGGCAGGCTTCTTGCTAACTGTTCTTATGTCTTAAATTAATCCATTTCTATATATCTATACCTTGCCACATGGCTCGCGGCTTACCAGCATCTTCACATGCTGTTTGTCATCATGGCGGCTGGCAATGACCCCTTCCACCTTCCTGTTCTCTCCTTTCTCCTCTCTGTTAGTCCCGCCTATACTTCCTGCCTGGCCACTGGCCAATCAGTGTTTTATTTATTGACCAATCAGAGCAATTTGACATACAGACCATCCCACAGCAGTATTGTTATTGTGTGCTTGTGTGCATTCGAGTATGTGTGTGTGTGTGTGTGTGTGTGTGTGTGTGTGTGTGTGTGTGTGTGTGTGTCCTCGAAGGCCAGAAGCAGGTGTTGGATGGGTTCTAGGAATCAATCATGGTCCTTTGCTAGAGCAGCAAGTGCTTTTAACTACTGGCCAGTGTCTTTGGCCCTCTCTTTAATGATTTTGTTTGTTTGTTTTTTGAGACAAGGTTTCTCTATGTAACAGTCCTGGCTGTCCTGGATCTCGCTCTGTAGATCAGGCTGGTCGTGAACTCACAGAGATCTCCCTGCCTCTGTCTCCCAAGTGCTGAGACTAAAAGCATGCACCACCACACCCAGCTCTTTTAATGATTTTTTTCTTTGTTGAAAGTATTTTATCTGGGGGTGCAAGCAGGGACAGAGTTGCTGCTCAGCCCACTAGTCTCTTAAAGTATGATCAATAAACTTATTTTTTAAGGTATTTTGAGTCTTCATTCTTAATTACCTTTGCATTATCTTCATAAAATGTGTTCTTTTGTGACCAGTACCTTTTATGTGATTTTTAACTTGTTTTGTTTCACTTGGGAGGTAGAGACAGGAGAAGGATCAGGAGTTCGAATCTGTCTTCAGTCACAGAGGAAGTATGAAGCCAGTCTTAATTGTTGGAGTTGTTTGTTCTCTGTGGGGCGGGAAGTACTCGAGCACAGGCCCTCACACACTGCCTTCCTTTCCTCTCTCTCTCTCTCTCTCTCTCTCTCTCTCTCTCTCTCTCTCTCTCTTTCTTTTCTTTTTTGAGACAGGGTCTCACTATGTAGTCCTGGATGTCGCTTTGTAGACCAGGCTGGCCTTAAACTCACAGAGCTCCATTTGCCTCTGCCTCCCAAGTGCTGGGATTAAAGGCGTGGGGTATACGGTAAGTCTTTATGCTTCCTCAATGGTGACTGAGTGCCGCAGAAGCCTTCTGTTTTAGTAAAATAAAGAACCTCTGCATGGATATTTATAAAAGCATTAGTCATAATTTCTAAAACTTGGAATCTACCAAAGATATCTTTGAGCAGGTGACCAAATAAATAGATGAACGATCAAGTCACAAAGCTATGGAAGAATCATAAATACACATTACTAAGTCAGAAAACTAATCTAAAAAGCTCGATATTGTGTAATTGTTTTTCTTTAAATTTTTAAAAAAAATTTTTTTTGTGTTGCCAAGCAGTGGTGGGTGGCTCATGCCTTTAATCCCAGCACTCAGGAGTCAGAAGCAGGCAGATCTTTGACTTCAAGGCCAGTCTGGTCTACAGAATGAGTTCAAGGAAATCCAAGGATACCATTTTTTGAGAAACCCTGTCTCAAAAAAACAAAGATAATAAACAAATAAAATAGAATAAAATTTTTGTGTTAATGTTGGAGGCGTGCATGTGAGTGCAGTACCTGAGGCGGCCAGAAGAGGGGCATTAGATCCCCTGGAACTGGAGAAACGCCATTTTGCACCACCCACCTGAGTGTTGGAACTGAACTGGATCCTTTACAAGAATAGGACACATTCTTCACCACTGAGCAATCTCTCTATCCCTACTATTTATTTTCAATAATTTGCTAATCTAAGGAAGGAATAACTGTAGAGGCAAGCTGGGTATGGTGTTGCCCACCTGTAATCCCACCCTTAAGAAGGCTGAGGCAGGAGGATGATGAGTTCCAGGCCAGCCCAGGCTGTACAGTGAGTGAGATCCTGTTTTAAACATCCAAGGGCATGTTGGGCATGGTGGTTCATGACTGAAATTCTAGCACCTGGGAGGCTGAGGCAGGAAGATAAGCAAGGGTTTGACCCTGCATTACATAGTTCCAGAAACACGTGGGCTTAAAAAACGAAAAAACAAAATCAGTATCGTTAAAGTGCTAAGGGTGTAGCTGGGTGGTAGAGCACTCACCCTCCCTGTGCAAAGCCCGATCTTCAATTCCCAGCACAAGAAAGAAAGACATTAGCTGTGGAGACAATTAAATGTCAGTGGTCTCCAGGGACTAGGAAGAAGGGGAGGATGACTGGAGGAGCAGAGAGGGATGGAACAGCTGGGGAAGGATTCTGTGTGCTGCTGCAGTTGTGTACACATCTGCACACGTCTGCATTGCCAGAACTCCCGGAACGTGCAACGCCCAGGGGGGCCTAACATAAACCATGGACCGTGGATGACAGTGTCCAAGGGGTTGTTGATTGTGGGAAATGTGCCCTTTCAGATGCCTGATACCAGCAGTGAGAAAGGCTGTGTACCTGGGGCATGGAGTTTTGGGAACTCACTGTACTTTCTGTCCACTATTTCTGTGAGCTTTAATAATTAAAGTCTATTTTTAAAAATCAACTGATCCTGAGTCTAAGGTTTGATTTCTGAATTTATTTGTTTATTTATTTGTTTGTTTGTTTGTTTATTTATGTTTTAAAGACAGGATTCCTCTGTGTAGCCTAAGCTGTCCTGGAACTCTCTCTGTAGACCAGACTGGCCTCGAATTCAGACATCTGCCTGCCTCTGCATCCCGAGTGCTGGGATTACAGTCATGCCCCACCAGTCTGATTTCTGGATTTTTAAGTCTAGTCAGTTAATGTCTATGCCTACTTATATGTTAATACTCATTTTAATTATTGTTACTTTGAAATCAGTCTAAAAATCAGCAGCTTAGGGGCTGGAGAGCTGGCTCAGTAGCAAAGAACACTTAATTGTTCTTTCAGAGGACTGGGGTTTGGTTCCCAGCATCCATATGGTGAATTCCAGCCATCTGTAACTCCAGTTACAGAGGCTCCAATGCCCTCTGCTGCCCTCTGCAGGTACGCATGTGCTGCGCATGCATGTACACATGATGCAGGCAAAACATGCAAGCTCATAAACAAACTATTTTTTAAAGATAAATTAAAAATCAGGAAGTTAGCCAGATGTGGCAGTGCATGCCTTTAATTCCAGCACTCAGGATTCAGTCAGATCACTTGAATTCAAGGCCAACTTGTTCTATACAACAAGTTCCAGGCCAACCAGGGGTAAATTGTGAGACCCTGTCTCTAAATAAATAACTCACAAATAAATGTTAGAAACTGGGGCTGGAGAGATGGCACAGCTGTTAAGAGCATTTGCTGCTTATGCAGAGACCCAGGTTCAGTTCCCAGGACCTAAACGGCAACTCACAACCACCTGAGATAGACAGATTGCCGTGAGGCCAGCCTGATCTATACAACATGTTTCATGTTAGGCTGGACTACAAAGTGAGATTCTGGCCACACACACACAAACACCCCCACCATACACACATTAAACAAGAAGGAAGGAAGGAAGGAAGGAAGGAAGGAAGGAAGGAAGGAAGGAAGGAAGGAAGGAAGCAAAGAAAATGGGCAAGAAAGAAAATTAGAATTTTTTTTTTGTGCTGGGATCAAACTCAGGGCCTTGTTTGTGCTAGACAAACAAACACTCTACCACTGAGCTACATTGCCTGACTCACAGAAATCAGGAACTGTGAATTCTCCAATTCTGTCATTTTCTAGGGGTGTTTTGTCTATTCTGCGTCCCTTGTCTTTTTATATTCATTTGGGAATCTGTCTGGCAATTTTTGCAGAATGGACAGTTGGGATTTTAACAGGAACTGCACTGGGTTTGTAGAGCATCTGGGGAGCGCTGCATCTTAGCAATACAAAATCTTGCAGCTGGGCTAGTGATGCATCTTGAGAACCATGCAAACCTGGGTTTCATTCCTAGCACCACTAAATAGGAAAAATAATGGTCCAGTCTGTAAGCATTGTATATATTTCCATCTTAAAGGTTGTTTCAAATTTTTAATAATGTTTAGAGGTTTGCAATGTGTACCTTAAATTTTTTCCTTTCTTCTTTCCTTTTCTTTTTTTCTTTTCTGGTTTGCTGAGAAAGGGTCTCCTGTTCCCCAGGGTGACCTTGAACTCCTGCTCCTCCCGCCTCAAGTGCTGGGGTGACAGGTGTGTACAACCCCATGAACTCTGCCTCAGCAAACTCTTCCAAAGCTATCTGGCCTCCATATGCATGCCATGGCATGTGTGTATGTGCACACATGTACACACACAATAAATAAATAAATTAAAATATATTTCAAATATCTCATTTTTATGTTATATGAACAGAATTATTTCTTTAATTTCATCCCCTGATAGTCCACTACTAGTGTATAGAAATGCAATTGATTGTTGTATATTAATCTTGTATCCAGCACCTTTGCTGAACTTATTACTTCCAATGCTTTTTTTTTATTTTTTATTTTAGTTTAATTTGTTTGGTTGTTTTGGTTTTTGTTTTTGAGACAGGATTTCACTGTGTAACCATCCTGGCTGTCCTGGAACTCACTCTGTAGACCAGGCTGGCCTCAAACTCACAGATTCTCCTGCCTCTGCCTCCTGAGTGTAGGGACTAAAGGTGTGTGCCACCACACCTGGCTCTGATGCTTTAAAAAAAATTGTAGATTCCTTGGGCCTTTATACACTGAGGGGTAGTTTTTCTTCTCTCTTTTCCAGGTTCCTTTACATCCATTACTTGTCCTGTTGCCTTGGCTGCAGCCACCACTACAAGTGTTGAGAGTGAACACCCTTATGCTGTTACTGATCTTACACAAAAGTATTCAGTCTTTTGACATTTAGTACAGTAGCTGTAATTTTTTTTATACATGGTCTAAAGACCGGGTATCTTAGTCACTGTTCTGTTGCTGTGAAGAGACACCATGACCGAGGCAGCTCTATAAAGGAAACATTTAATTGGGCTAGCTCATAGTTTCAAAGGGCTAGTCCATTATCATCATGGTAGGGGGCATGGCATCATGCAAGCAGATATGGTGCTGGAGCAGTAGCTGAGAACTACATTCTGAGCCACAGGCAGAGAGAGAGAGAGTGGGCCTGGTGTGGGCTTTTGAAACCTCAAAGCCCATTCCCTGTGACACACTCCTCCAACAAGGCCACACTTCCTAATCCTATAGTACCCTTCCCTGGTGACTATGCATTCAGATATGTGAGCCTATGGGGGCCATTCTTATTCAAACCAACACTGGGCTTCTTGAATATTTTTCCTGTGTCATTTGAGATGGTTTTTGTGGGCTTGATTATTTATTTTATTAGTATGATATATTTCACAGACTGATTTTCATATGTCAAATCATCCTTGCATTCCTGGGGTAAATCTCACTTTGGACGCCCACGCACCCACATGTGTTTGTGTGTGTGTTTTGTGTGTGTGTGTGTGTGTGTGTGTGTGTGTGTGTGTGTGTGTGTGTGTGTGCGTATCCATGCACATGCTACGGTGAACATGTAGACATCAGAGGGAAACTTATTGCAGTCAGTTCTCCCTTTCCATCATGCTTTGGGACTCGAACTCAAATAGTCAAGGTTGGCAGCAAACGCCTTCACCTGCTCGTGCCCTGATTTAAAAGCATCTTGCTGAGGAGTTCTGAGTCTGTCCACACACGGGATACTGGCTGGTAGCTCTGTTTCTCAGGTGCCGTCTTTGTCCATCTCAGAGCACTCCTGGCTACAGAAGCGGTGGAGAGACGTTCTTCCTGTCTCTCCCGGTGCTTCACCCTCACTGCGTCTCCATGAGGTCGCTGTGTCCGGCACTTGCTCAGCCAAAACACTAGAGACGTAGAACTCACTGCTGTGTCACTCACAACGCATCACCAAGTGCCCGTTGTATGCTGGTGCCTAGGAAGGGGGCAAAGTGAACGTTCTTATAAAAGCCAGAACCCCAAAACACTGCACGTCAGCTCTAGGGTTGTCAAGAAAACGTGGGCAGATGGCTTCTTATTACAGGATCCCCCTAGTCTCTTGGTCTGAGTGCTTTTTTTTAGGCATGTGTGGAGGTATTTCAAGACAGGGAGCACTCCCTCCCTAAGTTCAGGCAGCAGCTGTGCAAAGGGAGCACTCCCTCCCTAAGTTCAGGCAGCGGCTGTGCAAACAGCAGCAGCCCTTTCAGACGATGTCAGGTGGCCCAAGGAGTTGACTAAAACCAGCGTGTTCGGAGTGTCCCCACCACTTTGTCGTCATCTGAGCGAGTCATCCAGGTGTGTCCTAAGACCCCACTCCATTAACACCAGTAAACTCGAGCATTTGTTCAATTGTTCAAGTTCAAAACACATAGATTTTTAGTAGAGTATATTATATACTATTCTATCCTCATCACATATAATCAAGGACATATTATATACTTGTATGTTTATTATACATTATATACTAAATATATTAGATATGTATTATAGATTAAACATATAAAGCTCTGGGAGAAACAGGTGCCTGCTTTGGTTTTGCCTGGTTGGACTGGGCTATTGTTTTGTTGTCAACAAATCAACACCTTACCACAGTTTTCTCACTATATATATATACAATATTCTCACTATATATACACATGGTCTATCTATCTATCTACACACACACAATACTCTATGCAAATAAATACTCTGTATCTATCAATCTATATCCATTCATCATCTATATGTATATACACATACACACTCTCTCTCTCTCTCTCTCTCTCTCTCTATATATATATATATATATATATATATATAGAGAGAGAGAGAGAGAGAGAGAGAGAGAGAGAGAAACAAGTAAGTCAATGAAATGACCCTAATGATATTCTGCTACACTCATAGGTCGGTGCTTTGTACAGTTTTCTTCACAGAGAGGCTTTCTTTGGCAGCAGGTGGGAGTGGATGCAGAGACCCACAGCCAGACAGACATTGTGCAGAGAGAGAGAGAGAGAGAGAGAGAGAGAGAGAGAGAGAGAGAGAGGTCTCTTGCCCCAGCTACCTTCAATCTCCCATGTGCCAGCATTACAGGCACAGGCCACCAAGCTTAACTAGCATTTTTGCTTTCAAAATGAGAAGAACAGAAAGAAAAAGACTCCTCAGACCTAAGCATAAATGAACCAGAGTGGACTCTGGAGATCTTGTGCCGGAGCTAGCCCAGGCACCATCGTGGTGGGAATGCTGGTGAGAAGTAGGGAGTACTCTTGGCTATCACTAGTGGAGAGCTGATGTTGGAATCCCTTGAGAATGCACTGACATTTGAGGACATCCCAGCAGTAGAGCTGCAAGCTGTCTTTTCATGGGACACTGTCAGGCAATAGCTCTTCAGAGTCTGCCCGTTCACAGAACACTCCCCAAAGGCTGCCTTCTCTGCCTATGGTGTAAGGTAGTTCTGCCACCCCGCTGAGGTTTAGACTGTCAAGGCCACTTGGCCAGACTCCTGTCTTCATCTCACTCTGCTGGACATTTGCAAACCCCATATGATCCCGTGGCGGGGGCCTGGATGATGTCCAGTTGGCTGGAGTGATTGTGTTGGGGTGGGATAGCTAGAGTATCTGCTGCCGTGCTTCAGTGTGGGTTCAGCCCCCAACCCGGACCCACTGAAGGAGCTCAGCAGGTGGTGGAGCAAGCAGGACGGGTGGAGCCCTAGGACTGGTCAGCTCTGGTCTACTCGCTAAGAGGGTTATTCTGATACGTAACGAGGTGCGGAGCGCTGTGCAGAACCCAACAGGGGATGAGTTGTGAGGCTCCGGTTTATCCAGTGCCTGGGAGCCAGGGGCGGGCTCTGCACGCAGGCGTTGTAAACTAGCGGGGCAGGCGCAGTGCGCACGGTGGTGGCGGCGGCGGCGACAGCAGGTGGGTTGCAGCGGGTCTAGCAGGACAGCAGCTGTGGGGATGCAAATACAAGCGAAGGCTAGAATGTCTGGGGGCCAGGGGCATGGCGGAGGCAGCCAGCCCCACCAGCCGCGGCTGGGGCTCATATGGCGAGGGGAGGTGCCCTACAGCTTCCACATCCGGGGCTCAGGGCCTTTGCAGCCCTAGCCTCCTGTCCTCAGGTGAGCTGATCCTCCAACCTGTTGGGAGGGTGGGGTGGGGTGGTGGTGATCGCTTTTCTCAGAGTCCAGGCGTCCTCGTTGACCTCGCTCAGGGCTGCAGGAACTGCTCCTGTTCCGGGTCCTGCCATCCTGGCCCTGCTCCAAGGAAGCCTCCCATTCCTCCTTGCTTGTGGAACCTGTTCCACTCCTGGCTAATGTTCTTAAGCAACCTCCCACTCACCCTCAGAAGCACCTGCAGGGTTCGCAGGTCCGCTCCAGGTCTGCACCACCCTGCCATTTCCACTGCCTGAGGCTGACAGGAAGGACCTCCATGATGTCAATCCCTCCTGCCCACGGTCCCTGACACCACCCCGCCCCCCTACACACACATACTCTCATTTAAGCCTTCTAAGGTAGGTCCACGGTGCAGGTGTCCTGGGATCCTAGGGAGAGGCGAGAACTGGGTGGACAGTCTGTGAAAGAACGGAGGCTGGCTGGTTATTCCTGCCGTCTGTCCCCAGCAGTTTCCAGAAGCTGGCTCGGGACTCCTCAGTCGTCTGCCATGGCCCCGGGACTGCCCAGCACTGCCCGCCTGGCACGCTTCTGCCAGAAATTGAACCGTCTGAAGCCACTGGAAGAGTCTAGCATGGAGACGTCACTGCGACGCTGCCTGTCCACACTGGACTTGACCCTACTGGGTGTGGGTGGCATGGTGGGGTCTGGGCTCTATGTGCTCACAGGTACAGTGGCCAAGGACATGGCTGGCCCTGCTGTGCTCCTGTCCTTTTTGGTGGCTGCGGTAGCCTCCTTGCTGGCAGCCCTGTGCTATGCAGAATTTGGAGCCCGTGTGCCCCGTACTGGCTCTGCATACTTGTTCACCTACGTGTCCATGGGTGAAATATGGGCATTCCTCATAGGCTGGAATGTGCTTCTGGAATACCTCATTGGAGGTGCAGCTGTGGCCCGTGCCTGGAGTGGCTATTTGGATGCCATCTTTAACCACAGCATTCGTAACTTCACAGAGTCTCACGTGGGTGTCTGGCAGATGCCCTTCCTGGCCCGTTATCCAGATTTTCTGGCCGCTGGCATTTTACTTGTGGCTTCTGCCTTTGTCTCCTGTGGAGCCCGAGTCTCCTCCTGGCTGAACCACACATTCTCAGCCATAAGTATGACTGTCATCCTTTTTATCATCGTCCTGGGTTTCATCCTGGCCCGCCCTCACAACTGGAGCCCAGAAGAGGGTGGTTTTGCACCCTTCGGCTTCTCTGGCATCCTGGCAGGCACGGCCACCTGCTTCTACGCCTTTGTGGGTTTTGATGTCATTGCCGCCTCCAGTGAGGAGGCCAAAAACCCTCGATGGGCTGTGCCCATGGCCATCGCCATCTCCCTTGGCCTAGCAGCTGGCGCCTACATTCTGGTCTCCACTGTGTTGACCCTCATGGTACCTTGGCACAGTCTGGATCCTGACTCGGCGCTTGCTGATGCCTTCTACAGGCGTGGCTACAGCTGGGCTGGCTTCATTGTAGCAGTTGGTTCCATCTGTGGTAAGGGACCCTTCTGGGCAGGGTGGGAGGGGACAGGGTAGTGGGCCTTGCCCCAAACCTCTCAAAATACTTCTGCCCAGGCCCCGGTGTATAATGAGCTCACGAAAACACTGGTTTTCAGAGACTTGTTGGCAGACCGTCTCCCCACAAATTGTACATAGAATATCATTTTGGGAGCACACGCTCACAGGTCCTTCCCAGTCAGACTGCCAGCTCTCTTTAATGGGCCTAGACCTAAAGGGGAGTGGCCCATTCCTCGGTGGGAGGTGAGAAGCTAATACCCTCAATGCACACTCTATCTGAGAGCCTAGTAGCAGCCCTGCTGGGCTTATCTGCCATGCTGACAGCTCCCTATGCTCTGCTGCAGCCATGAATACGGTCCTGCTCAGCAACCTCTTCTCCCTGCCTCGCATTGTCTATGCCATGGCCGCCGACGGGCTCTTCTTCCAGGTGTTTGCCCGTGTGCACCCCCGGACACAGGTGCCTGTAGTAGGAATCCTGGTGTTTGGGGTCCTCATGTCTGTCCTGGCACTGCTGATGGACCTGGAGGCGCTGGTCCAGTTCCTATCCATCGGCACCCTGCTGGCCTATACCTTTGTAGCCACTAGCATCATTGTGCTGCGTTTCCAGAAAGCTTCTCCACCCAGCTCCCCATGCCTCGCCAGCCCTGGTCCCACAACTAAGAAGTACGACTCCTTCTCAGACCACATACAGCTAGTGAGTGCTGAACAGACCTCGATGTCTGAGACTGGGCAGCTGCGACCAGCCCTGAAGCCTTTCCTGGGGTTCCTGAATGGATGCAGCCCTGGAACTGCTGTGGCCTGGGCGCTTGGCATCTTGGTAGCCTCAGCTATCTCCCTGGCATGTGTGCTGGTCTTTGGAAACTCAGACCTGCACCTCCCACGGTGGGGCTACATTCTGCTGCTGGTCGTCAGTGGTTCTGTCTTTCTGTTCAGCCTTCTGGTCCTGGGGGCTCACCAGCAGCAAAAGAAGCAAGACACTTTTCAGGTACACCCCCATCCCCATCCCCCACCTTGTGCCTCACCAATACTGTTCCTTCTCAGGCCAACCTGTTCCCTTTACCCCAGTCTCTCATGCTACCTGAGCCATTCAAAAGGGCTCATGGGGCTGGGGAGGCAGGTTTATCCATTCCCACTTTCTCCAACATTCTGCATGGCGAGGGTACACCGGGCTCCAAATCTTCAGAGACAAAGAAGGGTCCTGTGGAACTTCCACACAGTCGGGCTCTGGCCTGGTATATCTATCCTGCAGCCAAGCTCAGCTCCACCCTTGCACCCTCAGATCCCTTTGGTGCCCCTGACTCCAGCCCTCAGCATCCTTCTCAACATTTGCCTCATGCTGAAGCTGAGCTACCTGACGTGGCTGCGCTTCATCTTCTGGCTGCTGGTTGGTGAGTGGGGCCTGGGCTTGGACAGGCCCACCGTGGGAGGACAGGGAGGGCAGGTGGGGCTGGGACCTGCCCCTCAGGCTCACGCCCACTCCTGCAGGACTTGTCGTGTATTTTGGCTATGGCATCTGGCACAGCAAGGAGAACCAGAGGGAGCCACTGGAGCTGACGACCGCACACTACGTGGTGTTCCCCAGTGGCAGCCTGGAGGAAACAGTGCAAGCCGTGCAACCTGCTAGCCAGGCCCCAGGCCAGGAGGCAGGGTGCCCGGAGTAGCTGGCCAGCCTGTGAGGCTGCCTCAGAGAGGGCCCCACATCGCCCACATCCGGAGGCCAGGATTGGCAGCTATCTGCCCAAGGAAGCTTGGGTCTGAAGCCTTCCCGGACTGGGCTGGGCCGGTTGTCAGTTCCCAGGAACTGATAATGGGATAGGCCTTGGCCAGTGCTGGTGTATACTCACTGCCCAGTGCTTTCCTGATTATGATCAACTCTGGATACCTGGGCAGGTGGGGCAGAGTGGGCAGGGAAGAGGCCCCAGCACCTGGGACCCCTAATAATAACTAATCAGCTAGTGTTATAATCAGCTGTCGTGTGCGCTGTGGCATTCTTTGTGGCACTGAGTTCTTACTTGCCTGAAGAACCAAACAATTGTCTCCAGTCCACAGCAGAGACACAGAGGTCTACGAAAAGTACATGCATAATGTGAAGAGGGGCATGTGGGAAGACAGGGTCAGATTCCTCACATGTCCTCCGTAAGGGTGTGTGTGTACGTGTGTGCATGTGCATGCATGCGTGCGTGTGTGTGTGTGTGTGTGCATGTGTGTGCGTGCATGTATGTGTGTGTGTGCGCGCGCGCATGTGTGTGTGTGTGTGTGTGTGTGTGTGTGTGTGTGTGAGTGGTGCTTGAGATGGAAGTTAGGACCTTGAGGTTGTTAGGCAAGGATTCCACTAGTGGTCTGTATCCCCAAATCTCTGACATGTCCTCTAGCAGGGTAACCTGGACTCGGAGAAAGCAACTAAAAAAGGCATTGGGTGTCAGCCTCTCTTGATTTTCCTGGGCTCCTGGGGATCAAAGCATGTGCCCAAGGACTGCCTAGGGACATTGAAATGCACTGAACACGGGTATACACCCACAAGACACTCCCCCCAGCACATTCCTGCATGGCCCATACGGCTACCCTTGGAGTGCACACTGTGTACAGACTAACTTGATCACTGTTTCCAAATCCAGGCTCCTGGCCACAGCTTACTCTTTTACTGTCTCTGTATACTCTGGGATGTTTTCAGATGAAGTCTTTGGGGCCCCTACTACTTGTTAATCTCCAGGGCAACAGTGTTCATGAGAGGCGGGCTTGGAGTAGTACATGAGTGGCACACTTGAGTGTGCATGGATGCACATGTGCTTGGCCCTGTGTCCACTACTAGGCAGCTGTGGGGCTACAGTTCAGAGAGGGAGAAAGTCCTAGGTCCACTCTGCACCTCCCTCTGTCTAAGGTAGATATCTCCCTCTTCTCATTCCTCCCTTTAAAGACTACACAGGAAGCTGCTTGCTTTGGCAAGCTTTACTTCAGCAGTGATATCACGGTTCTTTGGGTCCATCCCCAAGGACTACTGGGTCCACGTGACCCACCTGGAGTAAGCAGGCCTTCCCACCCTGTGTTTGGAGGCCAGAGCCCTGAGGGCTGAGAGACATCAGGACTCCCAAGGCTTTTTGGGGGATCTGGAGGTCAGGTGATCCTAGATGTTGGTGCAGTTTCAGCCTCAGCCCTGGGACTCCCCTGGTCACTGTGGTCCATAACAAAGCTGCCTCTTTCTTCCCAGGGGTGCAAACTCCATAAATTATGCCCCACACTTGGACCAAGAAACAGCTATGTTTCTGTGGCCCTATCCCTGCCATCCTTTCTGTGGGCTTTGGGGCATGGAGGAAGTCTCTAATCAGGGGGGAATCAAAGCCCCACATGAATACAGATCCAGAACCAGCTACCCTCAGTGTCCTTCATGGAGATCATACCTCAAAACTCCGGCACTCTGGCTGGGGCCAGACTTAGGGCCTCTGGAAGGCAGGTGCTTCAGTGTACATTGAGGTTGGCAGGAAATCCTAGATGTGCCACCTCTCATCTCACCTAGGCCCCTGAGAAACCTGGTGGTCAGGTCAAGGGGGCTGGAACCGCATGGCAGAGTCACCCAGAAGACAGAGAAGCCCGAGGAACCAGGAAATCAATGTTTCTGCCACATTGCCTTCTCCCCTCTCAGGCTGGACCCAGGAAGGAGTTCCGACCCCTGAACTTTAACCCACAGGGAGCGGCTATAAGCGTCAGGAATGGATAGGCCAGTGGATGACAACCACCCAGACAAGACCACTGGTGCCTGGATGTCTGGATCCCATCAGCGACAGACACGGGGCAGGTGCAAGTCACTACTGAGACACTGGGCAGCAGGATTTGCAGGTGTGGACGCCAGCTCGGTCTATGCAGTGTTGATGGTTGTCTTTGGAGCTTTTGCCTACAAAGATAACAGCTTAGGGATCAAGGTAACGTCCCCCAAAGTGTGGCAGAACCCAGTGTTCAGGCAGAGTGACTTCAGCTCTGGGACACAAGCAGGCCCACCACTCACTTCTTCATACTTGGTCCTCCAGTAGAAACCGGCTTCTCTATCCACATACAGTAGCAGCAGGTCACAGAGGAAGGTGACCTGGAAAAGGCAGGACCTACCATGTTCTAGATTCCTCCAGCCAAGCCCTCACCCAGGACACAATATGCAGGTCTGGTGGGTGCCCCAGGCCCTGGCGGGTGGTTACTGCGGCCATCGTGGACCTTAGGTTCAGACTTACCATGCCCAGCCAAGCTGCTCCTGTGCCCACTGTGACGGCCGTCGGGATGAGTGCAAACTTCCCTGCCTGAGAGACCTGGGCTGAGCCTCTGCGGCTGGGGCTGTCCTCCCAAACCTCCCCTGGTCTAAACTTTACCTTCCCAGTGACAAGAATGTCAAAGCGGATCCCATAGAGCTTGAGCAGGCTCCGGGCCTCCACACCCGAGGCTTCCCACCAGTGATTGGCTGTCCTGGGGATAGCAGAGAAGACGCCATTGGTTTGCATGCTGCATTTCAGGCCGGATTACCCACGGACTCTACCAGCCCAAGTCTTAGGCTCCATGTAGGCGTTAAGGAGGGGGAAAGCGTCCCAGACCCTGGGGAGGGCCCGACGGGAGGAGGGCCCGACGGGAGGAGGGCCAAGGAGGGCCCGGGGATGGGAGAAGGAGGGGGTGGAGGTGAGGGCTGGGGAATTCTGAGGCAGCAGTTCCTTTCCGCACAGAACCGGGGGAGGAAGTGACCCAGGCGCTATGGCAGGGCTCGAGAACGCACTCAGCAGAGAGAAGGTTGCCAGCAGGAGCAGTGGGCACAGAGGCGCACCCCACAAGGTTGTAAAAGGCGGGGAGCCAAGCACAATGAGTTCCGTCGAGGGGCGCTGTCCTTAGACGCACCTGTGCGCCTGCTACTATGTGCGATGAAATGCTATTAAGGGGCAGGAGGAGCCCAAGATCCTACTTGGGGAACTAAAAACATGACAATACCTGCAATTTAAGATCTCTTAGTGACTCTGGAATTGGAAAATGCAGATTTGGGAACATTACTAACACAGTGGGGGAAATATAAAATGTTAGATTTAATCTACCAACACCTTTTTCCTAACTTCCTTCCTTCCTCCCCTCCCCCTCCTCCTCTCCTTCCTTCCTCCTCCCCCCTCCTCCTCTTCTTCCTTCTCTCCCCCTCCTCCTCTCTTTCCTCCCCTCCCCCTCTTCCTCTTCTTCCTTCTCCCCTCCCCCTCTGTTTCCTCCCTCCCCTCCCCTCCTCTCCTTCCTCCCCTCCTCCTCGTTCCCCAGGCTGCCTCAGACTTGCTATAAAGCCGAGGATGACTCTGACCCTCATCCTCCTTTCTCTGCCTCCTGAGGGCTAGGATTAGGGATTACATCATGTTCTGTGACCATCTACCCAATGTCCAGAGTTGTCTGTGGCAATGGGACAGTGGTCATGCGGAAACATTCCTCAACAGCGTTGGGAAGGGTGAGTATCCAAGGCCTGGTATTTACTTTCGAATAGTTCTGAGGCCCTGGGTCCGGCCGCTAGCACTACCGGGGAAGAAAAGCGGGCCCAGCAAACCCGGGTCAGGGGTGTATAAATATTTGTGCCGCTGGTCTGAATTTTTCCACAGATTTTTTGGGGGGTAATTTTTAGGTGAAGTCCTATAGGGAAATTAAAGATGAGAGGTGTCTGTGCTCTGGAGAAGCAGGACCATCTGGGAGAGGCTGCACCAAGATCTGCAGTGGGGAGCCTGTACTGACAGTTGAGTGAGGGAAGAGGGGATGGAGCTGGGGACAGGGGACACCCACAGGACCCTTGTACACACAGCAGAGATCCTGAGGTCTGGGGACAGGGAACACCCACAGGACCCTTGTACACAGCAGAGATCCTGAGGTCTGGGGACACCCACAGGACCCTTGTACACACAGCAGAGATCCTGAGGTCTGGGGACACCCACAGGACCCTTGTACACACAGCAGAGATCCTGAGGTCTGGGAACACCCACAGGACCCTTGTACACACAGCAGAGAGCCTGAGGTCTGGGGACAGGGAACACCCACAGGACCCTTATACACACAGCAGAGATCCTGAGGTCTGGGGACACCCACAGGACCCTTGTACACACAGCAGAGATCCTGAGGTCTGGGGACACCCACAGGACCCTTGTACACACAGCAGAGAGCCTGAGGTCTGGGAACACCCACAGGACCCTTGTACACACAGCAGAGAGCCTGAGGTCTGGGGACAGGGAACACCCACAGGACCCTTGTACACACAGCAGAGATCCTGAGGTCTGGGGACACCCACAGGACCCTTGTACACACAGCAGAGATCCTGAGGTCTGGGGACACCCACAGGACCCTTGTACACACAGCAGAGAGCCTGAGGTCTGGGAACACCCACAGGACCCTTGTACACAGCAGAGATCCTGAGGTCTGGGAACACCCACAGGACCCTTGTACACACAGCAGAGATCCTGAGGTCTGGGAACACCCACAGGACCCTTGTACACACAGCAGAGAGCCTGAGGTCTGGGAACACCCACAGGACCCTTGAACACACAGCAGAGAGCCTGAGGTCTGGGGACACCCACAGGACCCTTGTACACACAGCAGAGATCCTGAGGTCTGGGGACACCCACAGGACCCTTGTACACACAGCAGAGATCCTGAGGTCTGGGAACACCCACAGGACCTTTGTACACACAGCAGAGATCCTGAGGTCTGGGAACACCCACAGGACCTTTGTACACACAGCAGAGATCCTGAGGTCTGGGGACACCCACAGGACCCTTGTACACACAGCAGAGATCCTGAGGTCTGGGGACACCCACAGGACCCTTGTATACACAGCAGAGATCCTGAGATCTGGGGACACCCACAGGACCCTTGTACACACAGCAGAGATCCTGAGGTCTAAGTTGGATGTGCTCTGTTTTGCTGGGTGCAGGGAGACAGATGGAGAGAGTACTAGACCAGGAACAGCAAACCAGGACTATGGCAGTTGGGACCATACCTGAAGTTGTACCCTCTCTGCTGCAGCTGGAAGGAGTACTGGGGACAGCAGCCAGAGCCCCTGGTGTCCAGGTTGCAGTCCCAGTGGATGCTGATGCCCACAGCGCCACCCTGCACACAGCACACTTCTGTTGCACTGGCACATGGGCTTGAGGCCCTAACCCTGAGCAGCAGGAACTTTGTCCCAAATGACTCACCAGCAATGCCAGGTCCTCGAAGTCCCCTCCAGCCATGGCCACAAGGTCCCCGATGCGGAACACTGGGCAGTATGGGCTGGAATGAGGATCATAGCGACAATGCTTGAAATAGGTGCTGTCCCAGGTATCTAAGGCGTTGGTTCTAGAAAGGACAGTGACAGGGATCAGATGACCCAAGAGGCATGGGGCATCTGGGCTCAGCCAAGTCCTGCCCATGCTTACTTGGAGAAGTTGAACTTGCTGAAGGTGACAGTGTTTTTGATGAAAAGTGTGAAGTTCTTGGCCTGAACTAGCAGGGGCTTCCTGAGGACAGATGGTGTACTGGCAGCATTTTGCTTATCCGAGGGCCCGCCCTGCCCTGGGAGAGAAAGGAGACTTGCCTGGGCACAGCAACACTCTCCACCGGGCACCAGCTCCAGATCTCACAGGTTCTGTGGGTTCCGTTGAACATCACACACCGACCCGTTTTTATGCCTTGAAAACACAAAATGAGCTCCAAGGCCTCAAGTCTCCATGGGTCCTGAGGAGGGTGTGGGGCACGGGCTTGTTGGCAGAGTGAGGTGGGGTACAGACAAGGACCACAGGGCCTGCTTTGGGGGCACACAGTATTCCCTCTCCTCCCTTTGTTCTAGCAGTGGTGCCAGAGGACCAAGCCCACAGTTACCATGGCTGTACGTTCCTGTCTCTCCTTCAGGGCAGTCCTTGTCTTCCCAGCAGTTAGCCAGAGGAACGGAAGGGTGCTGAGGTAAGAGAGACTCTAGTCACCAACAGCACAGGGACGCCTCCTCTTTGTGGCTCAACATCACAGACTACGATGACAAGACCCCTGGGATTCCTCCCAGGATACCCTGGGTTTGGAAGCACAGGGAAGGTACAAACTGTAGGCTGGGAGGAAGGAGCCATCAGCCTCCTGTGAGACGGGGTTCCAAGGGCAGAACAAGACTCCCGCTCTCCCGACAACTCCGTCCCTGATAGTGCACTGAGGTCCAGCGCTGCCGTCCAACTGGGATAATAGAGCAGGGGGTGGTACTAAAGAACCACAGAAGGACAGACTAGTGATGCCCAATATGAGGTAGTTGTAGCCATTGGAGAGCAGGGGCCTGTACAGGGAGGGAAGGCCCCCATACCTGCTAGGGCCAGTCTTTTCTGCCAAACACGGACTCTGTGTCTATGCAAGGCCAAAGAGTCATGGAGGTGCACTAGGAGCTAACGGTAGGTTCCTGGGGGTCCCCAACCTAAGAGAGGAAGGCAGCCTTGAGCTTCAGAATCCTTATGGGTATTCAGTTCATGAGGAACTCCAGGATGACACAGTACCATGGAAGCAAGAATGGCTGAGGGACTGAAAAGCCAGAAGGAGACGTAGGACTTAGCCGAGGTCGGAGTACAAGCTTTCTCTGCTTTGCTGTCCCAACCTGTCTGACTGTCTCCAGCTCCTTCAACCAGACTCCATGGTGAGATGTGAGTGCCTCCAACCGGCAGCCCAGGTGATGAGAGGCTGGGGGGGTGGGGGGCGGGTCTTTACCATGCACTCCCTCCAGCTACCTTCTGCTCATACATCAAGTCCAGCTTCTTAGCAGGACTCAGAGGGTCCATGAGATCTTGGGCCGTCATTTTTGTGACCCAGCCCTAATCTATGCTCCAGCCACACTGAGCAGCAGGAATCCCCAGAGACACCTCACCCCCTCACATAGCCTGGGCCTCTGCCCATGAAGCTTCCTCTGCCCTGGCATCCTGTTGCAGCCACACTGACCCAGATCACCAGCTCCTTTAAGATTTTGTCCATGTACTTCCCTAAGTCTCCCCACCGCAGCCTCTGCCTTGTGAGCACCATGGAACCTGCTGCCTTGGCTGGACCATGGCTGCAACTTGAGATACAGGGAGGTGGAGTTCTGCCAGCCCAGCCCAGGGCCTCACCTGTATGGGGGATGTGCTCAAGAAAGGTTTGCAGAGGGATATGACACTCTATTGAGCATGTGCTTGGAGGGACCAGGCCACTAATATTCCAAGAAGAGCAGGAACTCTGGTTGTCCTCAGACAACTGGTCAGATCTGGTGAGTTATTTCCCAGTCATGGGAGGTTCCCTGGAAGAGCCAGAAGCCCCAAACAAGGGAAGAGGGAAAGGCTTGTGCTTTCTAAGAAGTGGATGTGTTGGTTTGGTGAAGTTTTGGAGTTGTCTGTGTGGTAAACCTAGAACCAACATCCTCTAAGCATCAGGAGCTGAGGTGTTGTCTGGGTTCCCCGAGGGAGAGTCGCCCTTTGTGTGCATACATCACCTCGTTTGTGGATAGGGGTAAGCTATGGGCATATGACATCCCCTGAAATGGTAATGTCACCAAATACCAGAGCCTGGAGTCCAGCCGGGCAAAGGTTGGACTTGAATGTGGTGCTTATATATGGACTGGGTCCTAACTTTCACACAAAAGCCGTGGTTGTGAGAGCTAGTGTGCTCTTTGAAAGATTGTCTGGAATATTCACAAATGGAAAAGGTGAGATTGGGGGGGGGGGGGGCGCGATGCCTCCATTCCTTATCTCCATTCTGCAGATAAGGCAGAAGGCTCAAACATGAACACAGTTGGGCTGAAAACCACCCAGAGATCATCAATTACCTGAATGCAGAGGCAGAAGTGTGCTAGCTTGTCCCCCAGATGAAAGCTGACTCAGGATACACTAATAAGGCTGGTGAAGAGAAGGGGGGTGCTCTCCCAGATTGCCCCCTGCTCTTAATGCCCACCTGAGTGTGTGCTTGGCTGTAACCCAGAGGTGGGACCATCATGGGAAAGAGACTGGAAACTGCCTCCACTCAGAGGTCTGGTGCCGTAGCCCACACTTGGGGTACCTTTGAGCAAGTGACTGAAGCTTGGGAAGCACCAATCACCTATTTGATGGGAATTACAGTATTTCTGGTGGAAACAGATGTAAAGACTTGATGGAATGACTTCTAGAAAGATTTAGCGAATTGCCTGATATAGACACACCAAGCTCAGACTGAGTCCTGATCCACATGGGAAGGAGAAAGGAGACAGGGCTGGCGAGAGGAGTGGGGTGTGTTAGAGGCTCTGGACAGACTTACCTCTGGGCATCTGCCCTGGACTTGAGCTGGTGTCACGAGGAAATTGGTCACCAGGAAGAACACATTCTCTCCCTAGAAGGCAAGGCTGGAGGTTGGCCTCGACTGAACTCCACAGCCAGGGGCTAGAAGCTGACAGTCTGTTTGCTGTTTGCTACTCTCAGGGCTGGGAATGGAACCCCAGATCGCAGGCATGCTAGGCCAGCGCTCTACCGCTGAGGTATAGCTCAGCCTGGTAGCCTGGACTTCGTGGGACTTCTTGGCGCCAACTTTGTGCTGCAGAAAGCGATGACCAGCGAGGCACGTAAAGCGGGCTGTGTTTACGGCCTTTCCTGAGCCCAAGGAAGGGTCAAGCCGCCATCCGTGTCTTCCAAACAAGTTCCCTTTCAAATTCTCATGCACTCAAGCAGAATTTCCCAGAACCTCCTGACCCTAGGCACTGAAGATAGACAGTATGGACAGAGGGGGACTGCTGCTCACAGTGGACAGCCGGCAAGGGAGTGCTTGCGCAGAAAGCTGGCGCCACCTGGAGCCAAAAATGGTCAAGGCCAGGTAGTCACCCATGCACCCATGCACCCATGCTTAATATGCCTACAGGTGAACTCATTGGTTCACGGAACTAATTTGGAATGAAATTGGCCCATTGCTGGTGTGCTAGGTGAGGTATACAGACTTTTGTTTATGTCTCCTCAGGAAATGTCACGCAGCAGCTGGCAGTCGGAGCCAGATCAGCTGGGTGGAGGGAGAAGGGAAGAAGAGTGACTGGGTGGGAGGGGTCAGATTGCACCCTGACAGGCAAAGACAGGAAAAGGGACCGTGCCTCAGCCACAAGACGGCAAACTCCCAGCTCCTTCCTCACCACACCTATCCAAGACGAAGGCCTGCTGAGCTTATTTTTTTTTCCTGCCAGAAGGATGCCTGTAGTGCCTTTTAACTACATGGAGTGGCCTTAATAATTTCACCAATAGATGCCCTTCTGGATGAATGGTCTAGACCAGTTACGTTCAAGGCTGGTCCTGAGCTTGTCTCAGCTTGTCTGTACCTATGGGCCTATCAGCTCCTTCTTTTAAGTTGATCATCCAAAATCCAGAAACAGGGACCGATCCTGCACCACCACAAACATGTAAGGCCAGCATCCCTCCAAGGGAGAATGGACTTTGGTTTCTAGATCCCCTTCCCTCTGCTGGGAAGCCTGACTCGGTGGCGGTGGGGGGGGGGTGCACATTCACTTTTAATAAGACTTATTTGCTGTGACTGTGACTTATTTTCTGCCTTTTAATTCTTTTGTTGAGCAGTTTTATTTAACAATGTATATGAAAGTATGTGTGCTGTTTGTGTGCCTGGTGCCCTCAGAGGCCAGAAGAAGGCACTGGAACTCCCCCAGAACAGGAGTGACTGAAAGTTGCGAGGCACCATGTGAGCGTTGGGAACAGAACCCAACACCTCTGCAAGAGCAGCCAGTGCTCTTAACAGCTGAGCCACCTCTCCAACCTTTTGATTCTTTTAATTAATTTTTATCCTTTTAATTCTTTCATCAATGGAAAAAATGAACCTGATCCAAGATCCCTAATGGTAACAAGGGGACTTCAGAATGTTCAACCCCTGAACTCCTGTGCCCCTACCTTTCACTTCCAAGCATAAATCTTGAGCCCAAGGTACTTCAATCCTTTTCAGGTTTATCTTTGTGTGGGTGGTGGATGGGGAGGGTGTTTTTCTTTTCTGTTTTCTCTTCTTTTCTTTTCTTGATGGTACTAGGGATTGAACCCAGTGAGTTATGCCTGCCAGGCAAGCACTCTGCCTCTGAGCTGTATCTCTAACCTTCCTTTTAAAAGAAAGTTCCACAGGCACAGGCTTCCTGACTCGGGAAGCTACACGTCCCTGAAAGCCGTTTGCTCGGATTGACTCCGCACTCTTCTGAGAGGCCCTTTCCCTTCCCCAAGCCCTTCTCCCACCCCCTGGTATCACAGGCATCCTGGGTCTCTCATGCATAGCAGCAGGAGGCCGCTGTCAGTGGCCGAAGGACTCCAGCCTCCTACAGTGGGGACCTACCTGTGATGGCTTCACAAAGTCAGCCACATCCCATAGCCGGTTCTCTAGTTCCTTAATCTGGGTTACAGAAACCCCTTTGAGTTTAGTGATGACAGAAATGTGGGGGTCCACGTCCCATTCCTGGTAGCCTTTTTTGGCCAAGAGGGCCCACCTAGGGAGAAGGTGATGGACAGTGTAATGCGAGGAGATGAGGAGTGGCGGGGCCTATAACTCTAGGCTGTCTTAGTATACTCCAGAGGCTCCTTAGATCAGTGTGGAGGGCCTCAACCTTCTCTGCATCTGCACCTCTTGCTCTAGACCCCTGAGCAGGTGGAGCCTCGGATGGAGCTGTCCACCATGGCCACTTTTCACATGCCAATGCCTCCCATACACTCAGCAAACCCTGCTCCCTCCTTCAAGACACTTCAGACATGCAGCTAGTGGTCTCTCTGGGAGCCTTAGTGCTCCATTGCTCACAGATGCCAAGATTTACTGCCTCCTGCCCCACCGGGGTGTCTCTGGGCAGGAGTACTGCAGATGTACACAGAGAGCAAGGTGTACCTGGGAGCAATGTCCCTTATGTGAGCACATGGCTGCTGCTGTCTTCTGACTGGACTAAAATCCTCCTACTGACCACCTCTCACCACCCCCAATCCCACTCTCCCACCCGCTGGACTTCTAAAGAGCCAGCTTCTAGCCCTCAGCCAGCGAGGCCCACAGCAGTCTGTGCAGCTAGCCTGATAAGACAGCCTGATAAGACAGCTCTTACCCTATCACGTAGACCACCACTCCCAGCTGCAGCAGCCTCTGAGAGACACCCACCCGGCAGTTTCTGGTCATCACATACTTCTCGGTTTTGTAATCCAGAAACCCCCAGCCCACGAGTGCTGCCGCCGCGGCAGAAGCCATGTTCCCCGTTCCTGCTGGTCACTAGTGCGTGAGTCAGCAGGGCAGCTTCAGCCGCAGCTGAACAGGAGGCAGAACAGCCATGCATGGGATCCAGGCCAGTGTTAAAGGGACATCTCCATTCAGCAGGATCTGGCTCCTGGCTCAGTCCCAAACCCCAGCTGACCTAGGCCTCCCACCCCATCCAAAGTCCTTGGGTTGGACCCTATGCATACAGAGAGGAGTAATCCTGTCCCTGCCCATCCACGTCACTTCTTTATAGGGTGGGCAGTGACCAATGTGAGGTAACAGAAGCCCAGAGGAGGGCTCTGAGCCCAAACTTGTATATTCTAAAGTGCAACCGGTCAAGTTAGGTTTGAGATGTCCCCGCTGGAGCAGCAGCATAGCAAAGACTAGTTGAGAGGAAACTGAGACCCTCAGGCAGGACAGCACAGTTGTGGCTTCAGAGAATAACCTTTGCTAGACTCTAACAGGGTCCTTAGGTCCTCCCTGGAGCCGCCTCCTGCCCCCAAATACAAACTCTGGAGTCAGACTGGAAAAGTCCGTGACAGGAACATGGAGGAGATGACTACCCCTGTGCATGGCAGCAGTAGGTGCGGTAGTCAGCCCTGGTGAAGAGCGTGCCAAGGTCGTGGTGCTTCTGCAGCCACAAACAACACCCGGTTCCCCGGGAGACCGTGGGGTGGGAGGGCAGCACCATTACTGGCCTCAGTGACCACCTGTTGCCCGAAAATCAAATTCGATTGGTCGATGAAGTCAGCGGGACCGCCCACATCCCTGGGAGGCGCTCCAGGCAGTGAGCTGTGCCCCCACTGGAAGGTGAGGGTAAACATGAACGGTCCCTGCAAGGAGTCTGCGAAGAATGAAAATCAGAAGGGAGAAGCAGCGGCCACCGCGCGTCAGGCAGAGGCCCTGGAGGCCGAGAACTTCTGGACCGAAGAGTCACACTTTGCTCTGGAAACAGAAGGTGCCTCATCCTCCGCGTGGGGTCCCAGTTGGACTCCCCGGCAGGTGGTGAGAGTCCGGCTGGCACGGGACCGCGCCCTTCAGTGGGGCTGCACCCCCATTGTCAGCATCAAGTCCCTTACCCTCCTGGAGGCATGGGGAGGCCCAACGCTTAGATCTGTCTTGCGTAATAACCTGTAAATGAAACACCCTGACAGTGGCGTTCCACCTGGAAGGGTTCAGGGCCGGGTGTTCTAACCTATAGGAAAAAACTTAGCTAATGGATATATTGAATTTAGAACTGTTTAGAATTATTTTAAAATTAATTTAGAATTATTAAACACCATAAGGTATTTGTAAACATTATGACCTGTGGGCTGAGAATGTAGCTCTTGCCTAGCATGCTTGAAGCCTTGGGTTCAAGGCTCTTCTCCGCTAGCAAGTTGGAGACCAACTTTGTGGGAGAAAATGTGATCTGTGATGCTTGGACACGAGGCGGTGGGGCCAGCATACCCTTTAACGCTAGGCAAGTGCTCCCATTGGTTCTGACTAGCTCTGTGACAGAGAAAGTGTGGAACGAGCTAGTAGCTGCTGGCACTGGAGGAATCCTGGCGGGAGGGCGGGAAGGGGTGGGGCTGAGCCAATGGAGAGCTCCTCCTTTGTCCCTGTCTACTGTTAGGCACCCAGGGGCTTGGAGAACCCGTCCTGCCTACCCTCTATCTGGAGTCTTGCCAGGCCCACAGTGTTGTACCGGCTTCTTGTCTTCTGCGCCAAGGGAGTGCCTCCGAATTGAACCTTCGACACCGGGGCCTGGGGCCTCAGGTATCTGTCAGGGGACGCTGGAACCAGGCTGGGCAGGAAGGATGTGGGAGACAGTGGCCATCTTGTCCTTGAGTCCATCTCACAAACTCACAGCCTTCCCCCAGCCTTGCCTGTCCTGTCTCCCATGCCTGAGAGACAGGACGAGGGCTCCAGGAAATGAGATCTGATTGGCACTTAGAGGGAGAAGCAGATGTTCCCTGGAGAAGATGGGAGCTCTGGCCAGCTGCATCTGGGAAGGACCAGACCCCTCAGGGCCCTGTGTCCCTCTGCCCCTTGTACCTCTCTGCTCTGTTCCAGGGGGCCTGGGCTCTGGCTTCCACGTTGACCTCTAATCTCTACATCAAGCGTCTGGATCTTCGGGACAATGGGCTCTGTGGGGCTGGGGCAGAGGCTCTGGCCCATGTCCTGTGTAAGAACAGCATTATCTCTGGTAGGTGGATGCTGAGTTTCTGAGTCTGAGCAGCAAGCACGCTTGGGGCCCCTTTCCTCAGGGAAGTGGCTTCCTCACTAGGCCTTCTTACTGCGGGTGTTGCTAGGAGATGAGGGTCCTCATCACAGGGTGAGGCGTGTGGGGTGACTTTCTGGGAGTTTCTTCACTGGTGGAGCCAATGCTGCTCTTTGCCTGACCCATCTCACGGCTATCACTCCCCGGGTGAGCACCTCAGCCGTGCACAGGGTAGACTCCCAGTACCTGAGTGCTGGATGAGAGAGGCACAGAGAAGCAGCGTCTCGGTAGACTGAGAACTGGAAGGGCAAGGTGGGGGTTGGATGGGGCTGCTTGCAGATGAGAGTCTGGCAATGAAGCTGACCCAGGCAAGCAGCATGGCCATGTTTTCCTCGGTAAAATAGCCACAGCAGCACCGCTTAGCTCTCTGGGCTGTGGTCACCATCAAAGGGTAACAGAAGTGAACCCGAGTGGACATCTGAGCTCACACTGACATGTATGCTTCTCCCTAGAGTAGGACAGACAGGCTTCTGTGGCAGGTGATGTTGTTACAAGACAGCAACCATCAACAGGGTGGCTGGCCCTCTCCCACAGCGTTCTTCACAGACAGACAGTCATGGCATGGGGAGACCAGAGACCCAAAGTGACCCAGCCAATAGGCGGCAAAGCTGCCACCATGCCACCCTAGATAATCAGATTGCGAAGCCCCTTCCTTGGCCTCAGGCCTGCAGGGAATGCGAGAGGGTGGTGCCTGGCCGCAGTTCCCACTGACCAAGCAGTGGTGCTGCCCTCAGATGTGGACCTGTCAGAGAACCAGATTGGAGCTGCAGGGCTCCAGGCTCTCTGTGCCGCCCTTGCCTTAAACCCAGCTGTGCAGAAGATGCGACTGGGAGGGAACAGGCTGGAGGAAAAGGCCACCCAGCACCTGGCCGCCCTTCTGCTGCTTCCCACGGGCCTGAAGTCCCTAGACCTCAGCTATAATCAGCTCAATGACCTGGCAGGTAATACTGGGTCTGGGCAGTCATGGGTCATGAGTGCCCACTGGTGGCAGGGGAGAGGGATGGGCAGGGCCACACCCAGCTCCTGCCAGAAATAGCCCTGTGCTGGTGTCTGTTCACCATCCCTCTCTTGGTTATTCTTCCCCTCCAACCTCACAGAATGCTTAATTCCAGGCTGTGGGAATCTACCTACCAACAAAGCAAAGTTCCTGACTTCAAGAAACATACACTGACAAGACCATTCTCAGCAATTAGTGGCCTTCCAAAAGAAACAACGTATGGGTCTAGAAAAGGATGGACCACCCACTATAGAGGGGTGGATGTTTAAACTGAACATGTGTGGGTGTGTGGGGTGGAAAGGAGTCAGCCATGGCAAGAGCATGCTAACGGACTGTGAGCACGCAGGCTTGTTTCCTAGATTGGTAGAGACTGGTGTGGTTGGGCGGGCGACCCAGGGATGAATGACCAGGCTGTGGTTTGGAAAGCAAGCAGAGTCTGCGTGGCCTGCAGACCACAGCTGAAAGAATGAAGGTTTCACCCAAGTGCTTCTGTGAAAGGCTTGCGATACAGCTCAATGGTAGGGTGCTTGTCTCGTGCGTGTGAGATCTTGGGTTCAGTCACCAGTGCTGTGGCGGTGGGGATGCTAAGTGCTGTGAAGGACAGGGATCGGCTACTTGACCCAGTCACGGTCTCGCCGGGGCCTGTACGTGGGCCATACGCTTTGCCAGGAATATGAATACCCACCTATGCCATCTCCAAATGTGCCAATCAGTTACACAGACTGAAGCTAGGTATACCTATAGACTCGATTACCTAGAAGATCAGTTGAGCCTAGAAACTTGGGGGCAGCGTGGCTGCATGGAAGGGTCACCTGGGCCACGCTTTAGGGGTTTCTGTCCCCTGGAATGGCTGAAGCAGATTCTTCTCTTTAAACATTTATGTAAATGTGTGTGAGTGTGTTGTACATGTGTGAGTGCCTGTGTAGTCTAGAAGAGGACATCCCACATCGGAAACTACTGGGGTCCAGCCTCTTTAGTTTTCTTCCCAGGGGTCTAGAAGAGCTGCTACTAACAGCACCAATAATCTGAGGGAAAAGAATCGAAGTACACGGAGCTCTTTGGTCCGTCCACTTTATTCTTCTGAGATAAAATTCTATCTACACAGCTTCAATTCTGTCCTCATGCTCAGCTCCCCTCTGTCCCCTCTCCTCTCCTCTCATTGCTCTGGTTCTATCTAAGCTCTTTCCATCTTGTTCTCCTCTTCATCCTCTTTTCTCCGTCCATTTTTGTGCCTTCCTCCCGCACTCTTGAGATCGGCTCAGTACACCTACAATCTGCAAAACTCTGCCCTGCTTTCTGGTCAGGCGGGGCCACTCTGCTCCTAGCTAGGAAACCTGCCTCATGACTTCACTGTACTGAGTCAATCACTCTGGAAAGCCACTTGGGCTGTGAGAGAAAGGAGGGTCTGTGCTTCATTTGCAATAGAAACAAAGCTATGCACCTAATTTCTGCCTGTCTCTTAGGCCTAGGGGACAGGCAGTGTCTCTGTAAGGGTATTTACCTTAATTCAGATCAGAGGTTGGTCTGAAAAGCTTATTCTGTCTGCCGTTTTAGCCTAGGGTGCTTGAGAGGTATTTCAGATAAATACATTGTGAGTATGAGAACACACATGAAATTCACAGCAGGAAACAGCTGATATATTAAGAACCAAATAACACCAAATACTCCTTGAGATTTGGGTTCCTCTGGAAGAATTCCTTGATTCTTCCAAGTATAGCTTTACCCTATACAGCTGAATTTCTACTTCATATTCCTGTGGCTCATAGCAATCCCATCCTCTGCAGTAGGAGTTACAGATGGCTGTGAGCCACCCAATATCAGTGCTGGGAACTGAACTCAGGTCCTCTGGAAGAGCAGCTGGTTCACTGAGCTGCTCAGACACTTCTCCAGCACCTGACACAAATTCTTAGACGCCCATGTATCTGCATTGTAGTGGACATTGTAGTTGTCTCAGGACAATTGAATAACCAGGAGTTTTGGAATTTCTGGTCTGTCCCAAGCTGCTTAGATAATTGAGTGCAGTGGCGCTAACCTCAGCTCTGGAGTTTAACTGCTGAAGCCAATTGTTTTCTAAGAAAATTACTGTGGGAAGTCAGTGGAAGTAAAGGAGAGGCTCATCTCAGACTCTGACAAACTGCAGCAGTCTCTGCAACTTGAGAACTTAGGAGCCAGCTGGCTGTCATGTAACTAATACCTCCCATAACTGTCTCACAAAGGGAGACAATGCATCTGAGTTTATAGTTTACTGCAACGAACACCTCTGATAACCATCTCACAAAGGGAAACAATCCATTTGAATTCATAGTTTGGAGATTCCAACCTTTGGTGGATTGGGCCTGTGGCTGAGCAAGCATTAGAAAAAAGTCACTCAACTCATGGTCTGAAAGAAAGAGGTAAAAGAAAGAGACTAGAGTCATACAGTTCCCTCAAGGGAACCCCAAGGGGCCTAAGACCTTTAGATAATGTCATCTGCCACATCCCAATCTTGGCGACCAAGCTTCTTAGAATAGACTTTATTTTATTTTGTGTGTATGAGTGTTTGCCTGCATGCATGTCTCTGTACTACATGTGTGAGTGCCCAGAGGACAGAAGACAGATAGCATCAGATCCATGAAACTGGAGTTACAGTCGGCTGTGGGCTGCCATGTGGGTGCTGGGAGCCAATCTGGATCCTCTACCAGAGCAGCCAGAGCTAAGTCATCTCTCCAGCCCGAGGGACCAAGCCTTTAAAGCAGCGAGGACCTTAGGGGCGGGTTATCATAGAAGTCATAGACTACAGCAGACAAGTGACAAAGAGACAGTAGGGCTGGGGGGGGGGGGGAGGGAGGAAGGGCAGAGTCAGTCTGATTTGTTTCTCCAAGAGGGGACTGCAGGATGTGCAGGGGTGAAGGGCTTGAATCTCAGTCATGCATGATCTACGACGGTGGAGGGCCTGCCTGCAGGTCTGTGCCTCACAGGATGGTTGAGTCACAGAAGTAGAAGAGTGCGCCTTACCCTCCAGCTCTTCAGCAGAGATGGGAGGACACCTGCTGTCCTCTCCCAGATTTAGCAGTGTCCAGGAGAAGTGGGGGGATCCTGCATCTGAGAAACTAGAGGTATCAGATCCTGCCCTGGATGAGACAGTGCCCAGAACCTTAGCTGTGGCACAGGATACTCTCCAAGGTACTAATATGCTTGCTGCTGCAGGTGCTAGCCAAGCAGGTGGCTGGGAGCACTCAGGCTTCGCACGCACGCGCGCGCGCACACACACACACACACACACACACACACACACTCATGTACGTGCGAGCGCGCACACAAACACCATGTATTTCCTTGGTTTGATTTAGTTCACTTTGGTTTGGTTTTTGAGACCAGGTCTCATTATGCAGCCCAGGGTGGCTTGGAATTCACTACAGTGTTCGGACTAGCCTTGAACTAAGGATCCTCCTGCCTCAGTGTCCTCCATGCTGGGGTTATGGGAGTGGACCACCACACCTAGACCCTGTGAGCACTTCAAACCAGCTTTTGTGCTCCAGCCACCAAGATAATGAGAAGAGGCCAAATTTGGATCCTTGAGGGATTCCAGTCCAGGCACAGAGATCAACCAGGCAGGGTCGGGAGGCTGCAGGGGGTCACAAGGCTAGAAGAGTACGGGAAGGTGGAAGGACAGTGGATACGGGCTCTGAGGGGCCCACGCAGGCTGGAGAGACAGGTGTGGTTTCCCGAGTCTGCACACCCAGCTAATGAGGCTGAGACGCAGTTGGCCAGGTGGATAAGGGGGGTACCATGGAGAACCGCAATGGGATGCGGGTGGAGCTGGGGCTGTGGAGAACTGGGAGGGGTCACACCCATCAATGCTAACAGAATGGAGACCTGACTGCAGGGTGTGCCCCGCCCACTGGACATGCTAGGTATTGTCAGAGTTCCACCCACTTCCTTTTGCTACTGCTCCTCCTCTTTTCCACCACAGCTACGCCAGACTTGGAGGGCTCTGTCTCTGCCGGTGCCCACCAGCCAATGAGAACCTTGCCAGAGTGCTCAGCCAGCCTCAGCTCTTTTTTTTTTTTTTTTTAAAGATTTATTTATTTGTTATGTATACAGTGTTCTGCCTACATGTATGCCTGCAGGCCAGAAGAGGGCACCAGATCTCATTATAGATGGTTGTGAGCCACCATGTGGTTGCTGGGAATTGAACTCAGAACCTCTGGAAGAGCAGCCAGTGCTCTTAACCTCTGAGCCATCTCTCCAGGCCCAGCCTCAGCTCTTACAGCAGCTCCTGCGAACCCAGCTTGGCACTCAAGGACTCCCAAGTGTCCTTACTTCCTAGTCACTGCATCTGCTTTCTCCTGCCTCTCCTCCAGCTCCAGCACCAACCCAGCTTCACTGTGCATCTCTGTTGTCCATCGAGTGTGCATCTCTGTTGTCCATTGTGTGTGCATACATGTGGATTCCTCAGTTCTAGGTTATCTGCTCAGTCCTTACTTCCAGACCCCACCAACACTACCACTGCTTCTCTACCCTTTCTGTCTGTAGATTAGAATAGTTGGGATCTCATTACTTTGATTTCGTATCTTCCCAATTGCATGTGATTCCTTGCTGGGCATGGCGGCTCTTGTCCGTGTTGTCAACACAATGGAGGTGACAAGAAGAGGATCTGGAGTTCAAGGCCAGTCTGGGTGACAGAGTGAGTTTTAGACCTGTCTGTGTTGTAGGACAAGACCCTGTTCCAGTGTACACACACACACACACACACACACACACACACACACACACACACACACACGTTTCTTGCAGGTAATCCAGGCATACACTGAATTTTGTGACCCTCCTACCCAACAGAAGTTCTGACACATGGTGAGCATCAGGTCATTTTTTTGAACGTAGCATTTTATTTTGCCATAAAAATCTCTTTGTGCTCCTCAGGAGAGATACTTGGACCTGCCTTGGCAGAAAACACAGGCCTCACGGAGCTTAACCTCAGTTGGAATCACCTTCGAGGCCTGGGAGCCATTGCCTTTGCCAAGGGTCTGGAGGTATGAGACAGCTGCCCGCTCAGTCCCCAGAGCCCGCCTGTCCTTCCGAAGTTGTCCCTGAGCCCTTCTTAACGACACAGCTCTTCAGACCTGGGCTGCGGCCCTTTTCAGCACAGCTTTCACGGTGATCTTGGGTGGCCTGATTTCCTGCCCCCATTAAATGACAAAGGACTGAGTCTCATGTCATTTCATGACTAGATAAATGTCAGCTGCCTCCTCCAGACATCAGCTGGTGGGGGACATCTGTGCAGTCTGGTGACATTATTAACACAGAGATGCTCTTCCTGGTGCCGGCACACCCTCCCCGTTCATGCTTCCCTGAAAGTTCACAGACCCAGGAAACGCATGTTTCAAGCCCTTCCAGGGTATTTTGAGCATCTTCATTGTCCACAGTGACAGTGACCTTAGAAATGACAGGCACGGCCATGCCCTCTTACAGGGCTGACTGCAGTTGGTGGGTGGGGGTAGTCCTGACCCAGAAAGGGTCAGGTTAGAGCACTCACCCTTCCCTGATCACAGTCTCTTGGGCAGGCTTCATACAGCACCCTGCCACCAGGTCACTGGGCCCATGCAGTTTCTCTGTGCCCCAGTTTACCTGCCTTGGGAATTTCCCCATAGGTGTGGATTGATCATCTCTGAGAATTGTCCGTAGCTCTACCCATCATCCTCTGCTGCTCTTCAAGTTGTTTGGCCCTAGTGGTCACTGCTGCCTGAGAACTCATGCTAACTCTCTCCCAGGACCTGTGTCTTTTATCATTGCTCAGGCTCTCCTGGGCGCTGAGGCTGTAGCCCTGGAACTGTGCCTTTCTGCACCATCAGATGTGAACTCAGCTTTGCTCTCTGTGTCCTAGGCAAATATATTCTTGAAAGTCCTAGACATCTCTCACAATGGCTTTGGAGACTCCGGAGCCTCTGCGATAGGTGAGGCCCTCAAGGCCAACAACGTGTTGGAAGAACTAAACATGAGGTGAGAAACAAGGGTGCTGCCCTCGGGGTCACACAGTGATCTAGATGCTGTTCATGCTGCTCCTACTGTGTGGCTTGAGTCTCAATCCTACAGCTCTGTCCTCATTCAGGCTGCTGCTGGGGGCTGGGGTGGGGCTAAGCTGGTGGAATCCTTGCCCAGCATGCCGGAAGGCTGTGGTAAATCAGGAGTGCTGTCTTATGGTTCACTTCTGTGGCTGTGACGGACACAGTGACCAAAAGCTACTTTAGAGGAAGGTTGATGCAGCTTACAGAGCAGTTAGGTGTCAGCATTTCAGGGGACTCCCTCACACGCACAGTCAAGAGCTGAGAGCAGAGCATTTTCCACGCTGCTGCTTGCTGCTGTCTTCACAGCTTCTCCCATTTTACAGCTTACCTGTGGTGCCACCCACATCCAGGTTACTTCCTGCATCAAGTAACAATCAAGACAACCCCCAAAGACATGCTGTAGGCCAACCTGACCTAGATAATTCCTACTCACTGAGACTCTCTTCCAGGTAATTCTAGATTGTGCCAAACTGACAATAAAAACTGGTCAGCACACCCATCCTTTGTTAACTTGACACACAAACACTTTAAGCTGTAATTTCCCATCCTTGGTCCCCCAAGGCATGTTTATTTTACAATGTAAAATATAGTCCTTAAAAATTCCAACACTTGCCAGGCGGTGGTGGCGAACACCTTTAACCCCAGCACTCGGGAGGCAGAGCCAGGAGGATCTCTGTGAGTTCAAGGCCAGCCTGGTCTACAGAGCAAGTTCCTAGACAGGCACCAAAAACTACACAGAGAAACCCTGTCTCAAAAAAAAAAAAAAAAAAAAATTCAACACTTCAGGTTGCTGGAGAGAGGTCTCAGTGATTAAGGGCATATGTTGCTCTTGCAGAGGACCCAGATTTGTTTCCCAGCACCCACATGGTAGCTCACAATAATCCATAATTCTAGTTCCAGAGGATCTGATGCCCTCTTCTGATCTCCATGGGCACCAGGCAACACGTGGTGTGCATATATAGGCATATGCAGGCAAAATGCTCATATACATAGTTTTAAAAAATTCCAACACTTTAAACACCTAAGATCTCTTTGAAAGTCCAAAGTCTCAGTCAGGTGGTGGTAGCACATGCTTTTAACCCCAGCACTCAGGATGCAGAGGCAGGCAGATCTCTGAGTTGGAAGCCAATCTGGTCTACAAAGTGAGTTTTAGGACAGCCAAAGCTACAGAGAGAAATCCTGTCTCAAAAACAAAACAAAACAAAACAAACAAACAAAAAAACCCAAAAAATACTAACAAAACAACAACAAAACGAAACAAACAAAAAAGTCCAAAGTCTCCTTACAAACACAGTCTCTTGGATATTCAAAACATGTACTGCTCTTTCAGAGGACCCAGGTTTGGTTCTCAGCACGCGAATCAGATGGCTTACAACTGTCTACAACTCCAGCTTCAGGGGCACTGGGTAGCTTCTTTCTGAACTCCTCAGGTACTTGCACTCAAAAGTAATTTTAAAAAAGACTTTAAAAGTCCGGAGTCTGTTACTAGAGTCTTATCAAATCAAAAGCAGGCTACATACGTAAACACTCTTATTCCAAGTGGGAAGCACTGGGGAAGTAGAGACAATCACACCTGAGCAAAAGTAAAATGTGGCAGTGTGAATCCAAGCTGTAGCCATGTCCGCCATCTGAGACACATCGTCTCCGGGCCCCATCTCTGCACCCCACCACCTGAAGTACGCAGCTGTCTTCCTAGACTCCACAGCACACCCGCATCTTGGACATCCCAGTCCTGACATTCCAAATATCTGGGGTCTCCATGGCAACCGAGGCCTCCCTTCATCAGTGGCGCCTTCGGGCCTCCCCTCATACGACCAGGAGCATGCCCCAGTTGCTCTCCATGGCCTCCTCGGCCATCCGTCGTCCGGGCTTTCAGAGCCAGTTCTGCGTGGGCTCTACTTCGGACACTGCCAGGTTCTGCCCTCTTCATCCACATGAGATGTAGTCTGGTCTCCTTGGATTCGCTTCTGGTGCCGACCCTGGGGGACACTTCCCTTTTGTCCCTGAGATGCATAGGTCTCACCTCAGTGGTGCTGATCTATTATAATCGCAGCTGATTCTTCAGCCCCAGCTGATCAGCACACATGGGTTTTTAGCCAAAATAGTACAATTAATGATAAAGTCTTTGCTCCTTTCTGAAATGTGATCTGGGGCTTCACTGCTGCTGGCGTTTCAGCATTACTGTCTTTCAAGCATCCTCAAGAACTATCTGGAAAACTCTGGCCATAGCACTCAACGGCTTTTCCAGTCTGAAATTGCAATGTTTTCTATACCTGTCAACCAGCACTTAGGAGGTAGAGGCAGGAAAAATCAAAAGTTCAAGGTCATCCTCAGCTATATAAGAGTTACAGGCTTGACTGGAATGCATACAACTGTCTTTTTTTCTTTTTCCTTTGAGACAGGGTTTTTCCATGTAGCTCTGGCTATCCTAGAACTCACTCACTCTCTCTCTCTCTCTCTCTCTCTCTCTCTCTCTCTCTCTCTCTCTCTCTCTCTCTCTGTAGACCAGGCTAGCCTTGAATTCAGAGATCCACCTGCCTCTGCCTCCCAAGTGCTGGGATTAAAGGCATGCACCAACACCACCCAGCAGACTCTATCTTAAAAAAAGGGGGGGGAGCCGGGCGGTGGTGGCGCACGCCTTTAATCCCAGCACTCGGGAGGCAGAGCCAGGCGGATCTCTGTGAGTTCGAGGCCAGCCTGGACTACCAAGTGAGTTCCAGGAGAGGCGCAAAGCTACACAGAGAAACCCTGTCTCGAAAAACCAAAAAAAAAAAAAAAAAAAAAAAGGGGGGGGGGAGGGGCTGGAGAGATGGCTCAGAGGTTAAGAGCCCCGGCTGCTCTTCCAGAGTTCCTGAGTTCAATTCCCAGCACCCACATGGTGGCTCACAACCATCCGTAATGAGATATGATGCCCTCTTCTGTCCTTCAGGGATACATGCAGGCAGAACACTGTATACGTAATAAATAAATAAACCTTAAAAAAAGAAGAGGAAGTCAGCATTAGGTATGCAGGCTTGGCTTCAGAGATGGGCGATTTGGAGGGGAGGAAGGAGCAGGCTCCAGGGCAGACGTTGTGGGCACAAGACACACGGGAGCATCTTCCGAGCTTAAAGAGCCCAGGAGCTGGCACCCCCTCATCTCCACGGGGCGGGGGGGGGGGCACTTCAAGTGTGCCTGCCACCCATGAGGCAGCAGCATACCCATGTTTTAGACATTGACTGGGGCCTGGGCATGAGTGGGGGGCTGTGCTGAGAAGCCCAATCTGCCAGACGAAACTCCGGACCGAGCCCTGCAAAATGGAGAGCTGTAATACAGATGTCATTTTCTTATTAACATTGTTAGTGGGGTTAGATGTGAAGGGTCCATACATGCCTGCAGAGTGCGCTGACCCGGTTAGCCTCCATTTATTTATTTGTTTTCACTTTTCTCCTCTTCATATGCTTCCCGATCTCTGATAACTACTAGTATATTTTCCAGGCTGTTGTTGTTAGTGTTTGTGTAGGAGAGAAAACTTGTTCTCGGGCATTCTGTCTGGTTTATTTCGCCTAACATAATCCTTCCTGTTCCACCCATTTGCTTCAAATGACACGGTGCTTCTTTCTATTGTAGATACACACTGCCTTTGACCTATCCATCCATGTATCAGTGGGTACCTAGGCTGATTAACTATGATACGTATGTCGCTCTTGTTGCAGAAACAACCGAATCTCCGTGACAGGGGCCCTGAGCCTGGGACTGGGTCTGCAGGTCAACCAGACACTGCGGATTCTTACTGTACGTTCGAGCCTGGCTGGGGAGGCTCCAGCACAGACTGGTCCTGTATCTCCTCATACAGCCCTTTCTCCTGCCAGCCCCTGGCTGCAGAGACAGCACATGGGCGTCTCACCATCTTAGCCTCTTGTGACCACTTCCCACCCCTGACTCTTCCTCTCCACCCTTTACCAGTGGCTGTGACAACTCCTTGCCCTCCTTTCTCCTGCTTACAGGAGTTCCACTGCGGGAGAGCAGCCAGCGCATCCCCCAGTTTCCTTCTGTCTTCTCCCCTGGACTTCTGCTGTCCCCAGGGTCAACTCAGGGGTACTGACTGGCCACAGTTTAGACACGCCTGAGGGTTTTTTTGTGTCCAGAGGGTCATTTCCTCAGGTTTGCAGGGGGGGGGGGGGCACGAGACGGGGTGCCAGCAAAGGCAGATGGGAAGGAGCCAGTGAGGTGAGCAGGTCTCAGCTGTACCAACACGTACAGGGAGGGGGTTGGGGAGTGCGGGTGTATCTCCAACTTGGGGGATGGAGTGCACCTGGCTCTGCCTGGCCCTTAGCTTCCCACTCATTAGCAATCCCACCTCCTGTGACAGAGGAACCAAGACCTATTTCAAGCTTGAGTCCACGTTTCCAGCCACCTGTTAGACTATCTCCAAGTCACAGTGAGTCTCAGAATCCCACCTGGATGAACTACCCGCTTCTTAGGGGACTGGGGCCCCCCGCAGCTCACCTCCACACCTGCAGAGCTCCCTGCTGGGTCTTCCCAATTCTTATTTCTTCTGCCTGGGCTCTATTGACCTACTTCACCAGCCCTTGCAACAGCTGGTGGTTTTCTCAATCAGAAGCATGCCCTGCTATGGACCTTCTTTTCGCCGTTGTTGTCTTGTTAGATTTGTTTTGGTTTGGTTTTTTGAGACAGGGTTTCTCCGTGTAGTTTTCGTGCCTGTCCTGGATCTTGCTCTGTAGACCAGGCTGGCCTCGAACTCACAGAGATCCACCTGGCTCTGCCTCCCGAGTGCTGGAATTAAAGACATGCACCACCACCGCCCGGCTTGTTTTTATTTTTTTTTTTTGGTTTTTCGAGACAGGGTTTCTCTGTGTAGCTTTGTGCCTGTCCTGGAACTCACTTGGTAGCCCAGGCTGGCCTCAAACTCACAGAGATCCGCCTGGCTCTGCCTCCCGAGTGCTGGGATTAAAGGCGTGAGCCACTACCCGCCCGGCCTTGCTTTTATTTTTTATGTGTGTGTGTGCCTGGGTGTATAAATGTAGCAGGGCACCAGATCCCCTGGAACTAGAGTTACAAGCAGTTGTGAGCCACCTCTCCAGCACTTTTGTTTTTTGTGTTTTGTTTTAGCCGGGCGGTGGTGGCGCACGCCTTTAATCCCAGCACTCGGGAGGCAGAGCCAGGCGGATCTCTGTGAGTTCGAGGCCAGCCTGGTCTCCAAAGCGAGTTCCAGGAAAGGCGCAAAGCTACACAGAGAAACCCTGTCTCGAAAAACCAAAAAAAAAAAAAAAAAAATTTTAAGTGTTTTGCTTGCATGTATGTCTGTGTACCACATGTATGCCTGGTGCCTTCGGGAGCCAGAAGAGGGTGTCAGATCCCCTGAGACTAGTGTTGCAGACAGATGAGAGACACTATGTGGGTGCTGGGAATTGAACTTAGGTCCTCTGGAAAAGAAGTCAGTGTCTTAGCCATTGAACTATCTCTTTAGTCCCTTAGTGGGCTCTTACCTTGATAAGTAGTCTTGAACTGCTAATCCTCCTGCTTCCACCTCCTGAGTGCTGAGACTATGGGCATGGGTCCTCATAAGAGGCTCTAGTATCCGAGTGTGTTCATCTTTCTCAGATTTCCAAGAATCCCATTCAAAGTGAAGGATATGTCAGCCTCCTTAAGTCCATCCGGAACAACAGATCGTCTGCCCTGGAACTACTGGACCTCTCTGTAAGAGCTTCTTCTGAGCCTCATCTGTGATCTGCCAGGAGCTCTGTGGGCTACTGACATCTCCACCTTAGAGGGATGATGTGGGAGTCAGCTCTATCTATCTATCTATCTATCTATCTATCTATCTATCTATCTATCTAACTCTCTTTTGAGACGAGGTTTGTCTGTAGCTTTGGAACCTGTCCTGAAACTCAGGCTGGTCTCGGACTCACAGAGATCTGCCTGCCTCTGCCTCCTGAGTGCTGGGATCAAAGGTGTGCGCCACCACCACCTGGCGGAAATCAGCTCTCTTATCCCACGCAGATACACTGCCTGGTAGACTTGGCATTTCAATCCCAGACTGTGGGCCATAAAGCCACTCTAACTCTGTGTCATTGTATGTTGGACGTATATAATTTAAAATTTTATGTTACATGGGGTTACAAGTAAGAGATTGCCTTGAGTCTCTGAAAGACTCTGGACTTTTAAACAGTCTTTTATTTTATTTTATTTTGAGATGGAATATCTCTATGTAGCGCTGACTGTCCTGGAAGTTGGTACATAGACCAGGCTAATCTTATATACTTGTGTGTATACTCACAGAGATCCGCCTGCCTCTGCCTCCCAAGTGCTGGGATTAAAGGCATGCTGCCACACCTGGGTTTTTGTTGTTGTTGTTTTGTTTTGTTTTGTTTTTTCGAGACAGGGTTTCTCTGTGTAGCTTTGCGCCTTTCCTGGAACTCACTCTGTAGACCAGGCTGGCCTTGAATTTACAAAGATCTGCCTGGCTATGCCTCCCAAGTGCTGGGATTAAAGGCGTGCGCCACCACCGCCTGGCCCACACCTGGTTTTTAAACAGTCTTGAGACTGAAAGACTGTGGGAACTTTTTTTTTTTTTTTTTTTTTTTTTTTTTTTTTTTTTCTCGAGACAGGGTTTCTCTGTGTAGCTTTGCGCCTTTCCTGGAACTCATTTGGTAGCCCAGGCTGGCCTCGAACTCACAGAGATCCGCCTGGCTCTGCCTCCTGAGTGCTGGGATTAAAGGCGTGCGCCACCACCGCCCGGCGACTGTGGGAACTTTTAAAGTTGGACTAAATGCATTTCACATTATGATATGGCCACAAGCCTATGAGGTCCAGGAAGTGGAATGTTGTGGTTTGAATAAGAATGGTCCCCATACACTCATATGTTTGAATGTTTGAGTCCCCAGCTGGTGGAACTGTTTGGGAAGGATTAGGAGGTGTGGCTGAGGTGTGTCATTGGGGGTGGGCTTTGAGGTTTCAAAAACCCATAGCATTCTCAGCATGCTCTCTCTGTCCCTGTCTCATGCTTGTGGATCATATATATGTACGCTCTTAGCTACTGCTCAGTGCCATGCCTGCCTGCCGCCATGCTCCCCACCTGATGGTCATGGACTCTAACCAGTACTTGGTGGGGTGTGTGCAATTGGGCAGTTCAGAAGTTCAAGGCTGGCATCAAGTACACAGTGAGCTTCAGGCCAGACTACACTACATGAGACCTTGTCTCAAAACATAAACAAAAACAAAAAAACAACAAAAACTGGATTGAAAGCTGCACATAGATTTAACACAGCTATCAAATAAATACTCATGTAACTGAGCCAGATCAAGAAACAGAACACACATGTCTTAGCTACTTTCCCATTTCTTACAAAACACCATGACTAAGGCAACTTATAAAAGAAAACATTTAATTTTGGACTCATGGTTTCAGAGAGTGAGTCCATGACCAGTGTCCTAGTAGGGTTTCTGTTGCTGTGAAGAGACACCATGACCACAGCAACTGTTACAAGGAAAACATTTGATTGCGGTAGCAGCTTACAGTTTCAGCAGTTCAGTCCATTATCATCACCATGGAGAGCATGGTGGTGTGCAGGCAGACATGGTGCTGGCTACATCTTACAGGCAACAGAGGTCACCTGAGACACTGGGTGGTGTCCTGAGTGTAGGAAACCTCAAAGCCCACCCGCACAGTGACACACTTCCTCCAACAAGGCCACACCCACTCCAACAAAGCCATACCTCCTAATTGTGCCATTCCCTATGAGATTATTCAAATTACATTCAAACTACCACAGCCATCAGGCAGGAGCACAGCAGCAGGCAGGTAGGCATGGCACCAGGGCAGTTGCTGAGAGCTCACCCCCTTATCTACAAGTGTGAGGCAGGGAGACCTAACCTGGAATGGTGTGGGATTTTGAAAACTCAAGCTGAACCTGGGTCCCTGCCACCCCCAGTGACACACCTCCTACAACAACAACACTTCCTAATCCTTCCTCAAACAGTTCAACCAACTGGGCATCTCATATTCAAATACGTGAGCCTATGAGGGTCATTCTTATTCAAACTACCACAGGGACCCTTCTAGCTCCTTTACTAAAGGCCTCCTTGAGTTCCTTTACTTTCCTACTTTAATAATATGGGGGGAGGGGTCGTGAGATCATGGAGGAGGGGTCATGAGATCACAGGGGAGGGGTCATGAGATCATGGGGGGTCATGAGATTGTGGGGGAGGGGTCATGAAATTGTGAGGGAGGGGTCATGAGATCATGGGGGAGGGGGTTATGAGATCATGGGGGGGTCATGAGATCGTGGGGAAGGGGTCATGAGATCACAGGGGAGGGGTCATGAGATCATAGGGGGGGTCATGAGATCACGGGGAAGGGGTCATGAGATTATGGGGGAGGGGTCATGAGATTGTGGGGGGGTCATGAGATCATGGGGGGTTATGAGATCATGGGGGGTTATGAGATCATGGGGGGGTCATGAGATCGTGGGGAAGGGATCATGAGATCACGGGGAAGGGGTCATGAGATCGTGGGGGGGTCATGAGATCATGGGGAAGGGGTCATGAGATCACGGGGAAGGGGTCATGAGATCATGGGAGAGGGTCATGAGATCATGGGGGGGTCATGAGATCATGGGGAAGGGGTCATGAGATCATGGGAGAGGGTCATGAGATCATGGGGGGGGTCATGAGATCGTGGGGAAGGGGTCATGAGATCACGGGGAAGGGGTCATGAGATCGTGGTAGTCCACAAGAGAGAAAAATGCCCAAAAGAACTCTTAGACCTGGGTATGCAAATGAGAATAATCAAATCCTCAGAAAGTGCTAATAACTGTCTCCTAATGGCTCTTCTTAGGATGTCCAAGTGAACAGAGAGTGTGATGACCTTGCTAGCTCAGTGAATGTAATTCTTCCAGGACTTTGTATAAAGAATAACACTTTCAGAAGAAAAGACTATCCACCAGCCTCCACACCATCCCAGCTAGCATCTGCCCCAAGTGGCTCTGGTCTCATCTCTAGTATGCCACTCTAATGTCTACACTGATGCCCATTCCACATGGCCTCTGCCATAATCTGGGCTTCATTTGCTATGGCTCATTCATTCAACCAAAAAACCTCCCATGAACAACATGGACACAAGGACAATGACATCCCTGTCATCTAGGTGTTCATGTTCTGGTGACCCTGTTAGACAAAATATAAGGAGAGATGGAATTCCCAAGCTCTTGAAAGAAGGCAAACAGTCACAACCCACTGGAAGGCAATGTTCCATTACTAATGTTCCAAACTGTAAAATCACCTGTGTGCTTCAGTCTAGCTGACGGACTGATCTGCTCGACAGAAATAACCAGAGCCTCAGAGAAAAACTGCTGCTGACTACCGGGTATGTAACTCAGTGGAGTGCTTGGTTAGCATCCAGAAAGCCCTGGGTTTGATTCCATGGCACCAGATAAAGAAGCACAATTATTTGTGCACTCCAGAAGTGTACTCCAAAAGTGTAAGCAGGAGAAACAAAAGTTCCAGGCCATCCTCCACAATATAGTCCAGTTTGAGGCCAGCCTGGGCTACATAAGACTCTGTCTCAAAAAAGAAAAATAAAAAAGGTATCTATAGAGCTGGTAGCACATGCCTATGATTCTGGCCCTTGGAAGACTGAGTCAGAGAGAGCATAGTGACTTAAGACCAGACTGGGATACACAGCACAGCCCTGCATAAAAGAAACACTCATGTCTGAAGACATTCACTAAAGCCAGCTATTTGTAATGATGAAAACTGGAAACAAGCAAAATGCCCAAAAACTAAGATTTGGAACTCTGCTAATGTTCAGAGCCAGTAATCCAAGAACATGGACAATTCATGATGATAAACATAATTAATGTTGTGTGGGAATATCAGAATCATGTGGTTTTCTGGTAGTTCCTTAAAAGGTTCATCAGAATTACCATGTATTAAAATATGAATGTTTTCAAGAGAAGTGATAACACATCACACAAAAACTTGTGAGTGGAAGCCAGGGTGATAGCTCAGAAGGTAAAGATTCTTGCTGCCAAGTGATGAGCAGAGCTTGCTCTCCAGACCCCACATGGTGGAAGGAAAGAATGGGTCCCCACAAGTTGTCCTATGACCTCCACACATATGCTGTGGCAATGTGCCCCTCTGCACACATTAATAAAAAATGTGATGAGGATAATTTTAAAAACACCTCAAACTGTTCTTAGCGACATCATTCATAATATCCAGAATGTCCAAAAGATACCAGTGGATAAATACAATTGGTATACACACACAGTGGAATACTATTTGACCACAACAGAATAAATTTTTGGGGTGATTAATGTTATAAAGTTGATTATGGGTGATTGTTATACAACTGTGAATATTGTAGAAGTCATTCTAGTCAATGCATCGCTTTGAAAGAATGAGTAAGTTACATCACAATAAAGTTGCTTTTGAAGGAAAACAGTCCCTGCATGGATGGAACTTTAAACATGCTGAGACGTTAGTCAAAGATCATGTATTGTATGATTCTCTTTCTGTGAAATGTCCAGATTATACCAATCCACACACATGGTAGACTCTAGGGTATGGAGAATCCAGGATGATTGACAGCTACTCTACTCTAGGGTATAGAGAATCCAGGATTGACAGCTATAGGATATGGGTTTCTGTTTGTTACTTTTTTATTGGTGTGATAAATCACCATGAACAAGGCAACATATAAAAGAAACTGTTTGGGGCTGGAGAGATGGCACAGCAGCTTAGAGCACTGAATACTCTTCCAGAAGACAAGGGTTCAATTCCCAGCACCCACATGGCAGTTTACAACTATCTCTTAACTTCAGTCCCAGGGGAACCAACACCCTCTTCTGGCCCCCAAGGGGCACTGCATGCATGTGGTACATAGACATACAGGCAGGCAAAAATACCTATACACATCAAAAAATTTAAAAAGTAATGAAAATAAAGAAAAGCATTTAATTTGGTTTATGGTTTCAGAGGGTTAGAGTCCATGATGAGTGAATGAAGGAAAGCCGAAAGTTCACATCTTGATCCACAACCACAGGCAGAGACAGCACTAGGAATTGGAGTCTTCTGAAACCTCAAAGCCTGCCCCAGTGACACACCTGCCCCAAGGCCACAGATCCTAATCTTTCCTGTGTTAGGGTTCTCTAAAGGAACAGAACTGATAGACTGAAATATATATATATATATATATGAGATAATTTACAGTAGCTTACAGGATACGGCCCAAATAGTCCAACCAAGTCTGATGGAAAGGCCAAAGGGGACTGAGACTAGATGTCTCAGCAGTTCCATCTGTGGCTGGAGTCCCAGAGAAGTCCTAGACAGCTGCCATCTTCAATCTACATTAGAATCCCAAAGAAGTCAGTTCTAACATTAGCAAAGGAACGCCTCAGGAACGAGATAGAGGATCTTGCCAGTAAGAGTGAGTGAGGTCGCCGGGCGGTGGTGGCACACGCCTTTAATCCCAGCACTCGGGAGGCAGAGCCAGGCGGATCTCTGTGAGTTCGAGGCCAGCCTGGTCTCCAAAGCGAGTTCCAGGAAAGGCGCAAAGCTACACAGAGAAACCCTGTCTCGAAAAACCAAAAAAAAAAAAAAAGAGTGAGTGAGGTCAAGCAGGCAAAAAAGCAAACCCTTCCTTCTTCTTCCCAGTCCTTTTCTGTGGGGTGCTCTACATTTACAGTAGTTCTTCCAACTTCAATTGATCCAAGGGTGAGTCTTCCCACCTCAAATGATCCAGTCAAGGAAAACACCCCCATGGGTGTGCCCATCTGCTTGAGTTTTAGTTGATATCAGATGTAGTCAAGATGGCAACCAAGATTAGCCATTACAAGTCTACTCCTTGTCAACTTGACACACACTCATATCTCCTTGTGTCATACTTAATTTCCAAATGAAAACATAATTATGCCTAACATACTATAACTATTCCATGTATAGCCACAAACGCATTATATATTTTAGAATAGGTGGCAATGTTCCTTGAGGGACAGTCTCTCAGTGTTTTATAACTTAAATATGATAGCCACTGATATTATCTCAATTGATGTTACATTACATGATAAAGAAATCAAGGAAAGAAGACACAGATATCTGTACAAACACATACAAAATATGACAGAAATACTCATGTAAGTTTTAATTTGTCTCTGCAAATGGTCACGTGGCCTTAGCTGGTATTTCTAACCACCTTCTTCCACTACCCATTCTGCATTTCCTCCATCCTCAGCAGGTCTTGACTTTTCCTGGAGGAAACCATACCTTCATTCCTGAAGGGTCTGTGCCCTTTGTCATCCTTCCTGGATCAGGCTGTTGTAGTTTCCCATTCACTTTAATCACAGGACATGGTAGCACCAAGAGACCCTAAAGGATCTCCTGCACTGCAGACATAATCTATCCTCCTCCATTGGGGGAAGCAATCCAATTTCCCCTTGGTAATCTGGATCAGTCACCCCTCTTAATATTGGTGTGTCTTTCTTAGCCTGTTGGCTTAAGGGCATCAGAAGCCCACAGTGGCCAGGGGAAGTCAGCTTCCAATCCAATGGAATGTTTGCTGTGTCTCCTGACAGGAGAGCTTCTCCATCTAGAACTAAAACTTCTAGGCCAGCAGAACTTAAGGTTTCAGGAACAGGAAGCAAAAAATGTTCCTAGTGGGTCACTAAGGGTGATAGTGAGTGGAACCATTTCCTCTTCCACCCCTTGATTCTTGGACCTGTGGATCTTGGCTAGGGGAGAAACTGTACCATATATTGGATGCTGATTCAAAGCATATAGTGCCTTAAGGAGAGCCTGCCCCAGCTCTCCAGGCTGCTACCATCTAATTGGTGCTGTAACTGTGTTTTCAAAAGGCCCTTCCACTGTTCTATTAGGCCAGCTGCTTCAGGATGGTGGGGGACGTGGTAAGACCACTGGATTCCATGAGCTGTGAAGTGAGCTCATTGGTCAGAAGCACTGCTGTGTGGAATCATGTCTATGAATAAGACATTCTACAAGTACAGCTGCCATGAGGATCAGCCTCCCGCAGTGCAGGGCTGATGGGGATCCATGGAGTCGGTGAGCTAAGACTTTTTTATCTGAGGGAGTAAGGGGAAAGACACACTCTCTCTCTTGATGGTTTCCTTCTGTCTTCGTCTTTGTTCTTCTTCCTCTTATTTTTTTCCTCTACAATTTTCTTGGTGTTTCCTTCTGTCATTCTTGATGTCTTTCTTCTAACTCACTTTATTTTTTCCCTTACATCTTATATACCCCAGTAGAATCTTTCAAGCAATATAAAAATTATAATGTGGTTACATTCTATCTTTCAAGTGAATGATTACAATGAATACAAGTAAAAACAGCACGTTTTCCATACCCCTTACATGATTAAACATTTTAGGTATTACAGGTGAAAAACAAGTTGTCCCAAGAACCCACATACAGTCATGTCCAAGCAACTTGTTATACATTAACAGAGTGTGAGCAAGCAAGGCATTTTTCTCAGCCAGTTCTTTTGCTGGCAGGCTGCATATTGCAGTTACAAAGAAAGGACCAATCATTTTATTATTTATCTCAAAAGGCAGTCTTATAAGAAATCTTTGAAGAATCACAAATCTAAACTTTTATATATAAAAACAGTCAGTCAGCTCTACTTTAAATCTTTAGGGTACACACCCACTAATTAACAGTTTTTTATGATCAGGAAGCTGAGAGTAGAAATGGGTAGAAGGAATTAACATCATCCTATCCTAACGAGAAAGGCACATCAGCTAATAATAATTGGACTGCTTTGTTTTTGATCCCTGACCTTAATGAGTCCCTCACTCAGCTACATGTCTTTCTAAAACTTCAGATTGTCTTCTTGGGTTTTTTTACCTCAAAGCTATTGGGCAAAAACATCTTAGTCTGCCGGGCGGTGGTGGCGCTCGCCTTTAATCCCAGCACTCGGGAGGCAGAGGCAGGCAGATGTCTGTGAGTTCGAGGCCAGCCTGGTCTACAGCGCGAGATCCAGGAAAGGCGCAAAGCTACACAGAGAAACCCTGTCTCGAAAAAACAAAATAAAAACAACAAAAAAACAAACAAACAAAAAATCTTAGTCTAACTTTAAGTTATTTTCAAAGCTTTGTTTCAGCTATGATGCACTCTGAAACCTGTGAACACATCTCCCAACATTAAGATTAAAATAATTTAAGTTAGCTGGGCTTCTGGGATTCAGTTGTTTTTCTTTTTTGGTTTTAGTTTTTCAAGACAGGGTTTCCCCATGTATTTTTGGTGCCTGTCCTGGATCTTGCTCTGTAGACCAGGCAGGCCTCAAACTCACAGAGATCTGTCTGGCTCTGCCTCCCGAGTGCTGGGATTAAAGGCATGCACCACCGCTGCCTGGCCTCAAAATCCTATTTTAATTGACACTATTATTGTATAAAATCATTGCTTTGGTTAAACATTACAGCTTATGAGGAAATCATCTTCATAATAATCCACAGGTAAAAATTCCCAGTAGAATGGGTTATTTCCAAGAGATGATCATATTGCATTAAGGACAGTGAGGATCTCCCCACACCCATTCACACCGTGCCAGATACCAGAGAAAAATGGCAGCAGCAAACCCGCACAGACACAACAGTAGCAAGAGACATTCTGGGCCGAGGCTCTCAGGGCCTTGCCTGTCCGAGATTACTGACCACGGTTTTGTTTCCTGGAGGGCCGATCCCCTGAAGGCAATTGCCATCGCTGCTCCTCTGACATGACCACTGGCACATGGGTGGTGATTTGGCAGAAGCATTATGTAGAAGGGCAAATCCATAACCAGAATAAGTATCTACTCCAGTAAGGACAAAGCATTGCCCTTCCCACAAAGGAAGTGGTCCAATGTAGTCTGCCACAGACTGCTGGCAGGTCACTCTGGGGAATGGTGCCATATTAAGGACTGTGTTGATCTCTGGCAGACTGATACTCAGCAGCAGAACAGTCAGATTGGTTTTGCTGAGTGGAAGTCCATGTTGTTGAGCCCAGGCATAACCCCATCTCTGCCACCATGGCCACTTTGTTCATGGGCCCATTGGTCAGTGACAGGGATGACTGGGGAAAGAAACTGACTGTCCACAGAACGGGTCATCCCACCTACTTGATTAATGAACTCCTCCTCAGCTGTGTCAGGGACAAGGACAGAATCTCTAAGGACAGGCAACTAGATCATCTTACAGTCAGGTTGCCTAGCAACAGGACATTGAGGCAGAGCCCTTGACCCTTTCACCTTGTAAACATCCTATACAAACATCCTGTTAGCTTGCCCCACCTTATGCAGATGACAGCTTCTTGCTCCCCCCACCCTGCAGGAACTATATAAACTTTCTTGGAGAAAAATAAAGTTGCACCTTGATCAGAATCTAGACTTGGTGTATTTCCTTGTATCTCCTGTCCCTATCATTCCGTCCTTAGGGTGGTCGAGAACCTGTCGAAGCCCTGCAGGCAGGGCACAGCTGAAGTCACCTTTTGATGAGCATTTACATGGGACACAAGTATCTTCACATACTTCACCCCTTTAGAAAGGATCTAGCCACATACTTCTCCAAAAATCTTCCTCACCAATTTTCCAATCATGCTCTTTCCAAGCCCCTGACCAGTCTGTTGGCTAAAACCCATGAATCAGTGAACAGTCACATATCTGGCCATTTCTTCTTCTAAGCAAAATGCATGACCATGTGAAGATTTCCCTTTGCCAGTGTCTTTCAGGGTTGTCTCACAAAGGGCTGTAATGCTGCAGCTGTCCACTTCTGGGTAGTGCTTTCATGATGTACAGAACTGTCAGTAAACCAGGCCCTAGTCTTCTCTTCCTCGGTCAACTGATCATAGGGCACACCCCATGAGGCTGCAGGTGCATGTTTGGAAGCAGATGGCATTGTAACAGGAGTAGAAACCATAGGCATTTGGGCAACTATAGTTTGGAAGTTTTCCTGTGTCCCGGCTGGCCAGTGGTTGGGACAAATGTCTCCCACTCACATCCCCCAAGTAAACACACAGAGGCTTATATTAATTATAACTGCACAGCCATTAGCTCAGGCTTCTTACTGACTAGCTCTTATGCTTAAATTAACCCATAATTCTTATATATGTTTAGCCACCTGGCTTGGTACCTTTTCTCAGTTCTGCCAGGGCTACACAGAAAAACCCTGTCTAAACAAACAAACAAACAAACAGAATAACTGAACAGTCTCACTTTATGGTATTTTCTTTTTTGATACATGGTATTATGTTGCCCATGCTGGTCTCTAATTGGCTATGTAGCTAAGGATGATTTGGTTATATCTATCCATCATCTATCTATCTATCTATCTATCTATCTATCTATCTATCTATGTACCTATTTATCTATCATGTATGTATGTATGTATGTATGTATGTATGTATGTATGTATCTATCTATCTATCTATCTATGTACCTATTTATCTATCATGTATGTATGTATGTATGTATGTATCTATCTATCTATCTATCTATGTACCTATTTATCTATCATGTATGTATGTATGTATGTATGTATCTATCTATCTATCTATCTATCTATCTATCTACCTATCATGTATGTATGTATGTACCTATTTATCTATCATGTATGTATGTATGTATGTACCTATCTATCTATTATGTATGTATGTATGTATGTATCTATCTATCTATGTATCTGCGTGTATGAGCAGTGTGCCACGGTGTGCATGTGGGTCAGAAGAGAGGACAACTTTTGGGAGTCGATTCTCTAGCTCTGCAATGTGGGTGCCAAGGATAGAACTCATGTCAGGCTTGGAAGTCGGCACTCTTAGATGCTGAGCCATCTCTCTGGCCCTGAGGATGACTGAACTTATGGTCTTCCTGCTTCTACCTCCTCAGTTCTGGGATTACAGGCCTGTGCCACCATGCCCAATCTTGTGCTGCTGGGGACCAAATGCCAGGCTTTCTGCATGAGTCACACATTTTATGAACCGAGTTACATCCTCGGTCTTTGCCCGTGTGTGTGGGAGTTTTAAATGCTTCCCTTTGGTGTAGGAGTGAGTAGAAACTGTGTTCCTGTGGAATGACCTGTATGTGTCAGGGAGCTGAGCTGACTTGACAACCGTAAGCCATAAACTGCTTTTGTGTACTAGATGAGGTGGCTTCTGCCTGTGATCCCAGGATTTGGGACGCTGATATGGGAAGATAATGTGTTTGCGGCCAGCCTGAGCTACATAGCAAGACCCTTTCTCAAAAAAACAAACCCGACGAGTTGCATGTGTGGTTTATGTGTCACACGGTGTCTTGGCTCTTTTTCTATTATTGTGTAACAATAATGAACAAGGTAACTTATAGAAAAAAGAGTTTATTGGGGCTTACCTCTGCAGAAGGTTAGAGTCCATGACCATTGTTGTTTCTTTTTGGGGGGCTCACCACCCAACTCCCAAATAAATTCACACACGGAGGCTTATTCTTAATTATGATTGCCCTGCCTTAGCTTGGCTTAGTTTCTTAGTTTCAAAAAAACCCTGCCAGCTTTTTTTGTTTTGATTGTTTTTTCAAGACAGGGTTTCTTTATGTAGCTTTTGGAGCCTGTCCTGGAACTTACTCTGTAGACCAGGCTGGCCTTAAACTCAGAGATTCACCTGCCTCTACTTCCTGAGTGCTGGGATTAAAGGTATGTGCCACCACTACCAGGCCTAGTCAGCTTTTCTTAACTTATTCCAACTATCTTTTGCCTCTGGACTTTTCCCGTTTTCTTATTTCTGTAAATCTTACTCTTACTCTGTGGGTGGCTGTGTGGCTGTGTGGCTGTGTAGCTGGGTGGCTGGCCCCTGGAGTCCTCCTCCTGCTCTCTCATTCCTAGATCTTTCTCCCAGATTTCTCCTTCTATATATCCTCCTGCCTGCCAGCCCCGCCTATCCTTTCTCCTGCCTCGCTATTGGCCAGTTCTTCATTAGCCCATCAGTTGGAGACAGTCCCAGGCACACAGAAGTGAGTGATGGGGAAAGAGTCCATGGATGGTGTGAGTTCAGCTATGGTTTCATTTCCCCATTACTCTATTGTTCACCAGAGAGATTTACCATTTTTCCTTTTTCTTTTTGTTTTTTGGGGGGTGAGAGGAGACAGGGTTTCTCTGTGTAGCATTGGCTGTCCTGGAACTTGATCTGTAGACCAGGCTGGCCTCAAACTCAGAGATCCACCTGCCTCTGCCTCCCAAGTGCTGGGTGGGATTAAAGGTGTGCACCACCACTGGTAGATGAAAGACATATTTTTGTTGTTGTTGTTTTAGACCGGGTGACATATTTTTTAAGTTGAGCTTAACAGAAAAGTATAAAACAAGCAGATTCCAGCTGAATGGATACAGTAAGTCTCTACATATGAAAATCACACCCCTAAAGAGGTTGTAGGCAGGAGTTGGGTGTGGTGGTCCACACATAGAATCCCAGCATTTGGGGCTGAGGCATGAAGCACTTGCACTTGAGACCTTCTGGTCTATAATTACCAAGCCTGTGGATTTGAGAAAATGAATTTTCTCAGTGAGACACTGGGAAGGTGAAGACTTCAAGGCAGCTTCTGTTGGCAAGTGATGTGGAAAATGCTAGACATTGGTACCTGGCCAAGGTTTTCTCTGAGGTGAATGTATGATCCTGTGAGCAGGTAAAAAAATCTCACTTATGAGGAAACATAATTGCAGCTTATCTTGTCCCCGAAGAAATAGTCTTTAAGTAGCAAATGAACCCTGTTAATCTCTGTGTCCCAAGTTCTTTGTTTGAAATGTTTTTGTTTTGTTTCGTTTTTCGTTTTTCTGTTTTGGTTTTTTGAGAAAGGGTTTCACTGTGTAGTTTTGGTGCCTGTCTTGGATCTTGCTCTGTAGACCAGGCTGGCCTTGAACTCACAGAGATCCTCTTGGCTCTGCCTCCCAAGTGCTGGGATCAAAGGCATGTATCACCGCCGCCCGGCTTGAAATGTTTTTTGTTTTGATGTTTATGTATATGTGTATTGGCCCGGTTCCATGAAGTTCAGAAGAGGGTGTTGGATGCCCTGGAACTGGAGTTACAGATGGTTGTGAGCTACCACATGGGTGCAAGGAGCAGACCCCAGGTCCTCTGCAAAAGCAGCTCTAGTACCCTTAACCACTGAGCCATCTCTCCTCACATTCTTTGTCAGTTTCAATGTGGACTTAGAGAAGCACTACTTTCCATGTTTAAAAATATTTGAAATTTTAGCTGGACATGGTGGCATGTATCTGTAATCCCACAACTAGGGAGCTAAAGGCAGGTAGATCAGGAGTTCAAGGTCACCTTTGGCTACATAGTGAGTTTGATGCTAGCCTGGACAATGATAACCCTGTTTCAAAAAAGGAAAAAATAGGGTATCTTAAATTATAAAAATGGGGCACAATATTAAAACTGCATGGAAGACTAGGAAGCTAAAGCCCTCTTTCCCCCCACAGCTGTTTTTTCCTTAGAGAGCAAGGAGTGTTCTGTGCATAGTCAAGGTGTGTCACAGCTCTTGTTAGACAGGCAATGTTGGGTGACAGTGAGGCCAACAGGCATGCAGAGAGGATTCTTGTTCCTTCTAACTGAACAAGGGAATCGGAATAAATGCATTGTTTTGAATTTAAGAATGAAGCATTTTCATGAATTTAAGAATGAAGCATTTCCTCTTGGTCTTATGGGAGGGCTAGCGAAGGGGCACAGGGACCATAGGCATCTATGTATCCAAGGACTATGGAACCCAGAAAGCTGGTAGCACTGCTCCCGGAGAACATTCCTGGTGCCCTCTCCCTGCTCCTGTGTGTGCCAGCCTGGCTGTCTTCCCAGCTCTTGTTAACTGCTGTCTGCTCAAGAGGGAAGGTCTCTACCTGGGCACATTCCCAAGGGTTGGTCCTCTTTTGATTCCAATATATTCTTTGTCTGAGTTTACTATTATAGTTTTTTTTCCCCACACATCAGTGCATTTCTACTCCATTTTCTTTATATATACAATATACCTTATCTATATACCAGGATAAAGTATCGCAAATCCTAATTGATCTTAATAACAAAAACTCGGAGTCAGATATCAGCGTAAATGTGAAAGATCAGAGAGATAAAGGAGCAAGCCACAGCCACCTCTTATCACGCCAACTCCTCAGCCTGAAGGGGCCCAACTCCTGTCTCCACCCCCCTTATATTCTTTTCTTTCTGCTCAGCCATATCACTTCCTGTTTCCTCCTCCCTAGTACTGGGATTAAAGGTGTGTGCCACCACTGCCTGGCCTCTATGGTTAACTAGTGGCTAGCTCCGCACTCTGATCTCCAGGCAAGCTTTGTTAGAGCACAAAGTATTCTTGTTCTTTTCACATGTTGTACTGTATGGCTGTGTAATGCTTTCACCGGTCCTATTTCCATTTTGATATTAGTGACTCAAGCACATATAATCTTAATGGTTTTTATGCTCATGTGGGTGAACTGAAACATGAAATTTTAAAGAGTCAAAGAATGTTAAATGTTAGTAATTTCTAAAAGTATAATACTAGTTTCTACAGCTCAAAGTGGGTCCACAGTTCTTTTAACAAACTGTCATTTATAAGGCCAATCAATATAAACTTCACTGTGTTTTCCTTTTTCCGGTAGGTGGGCATTAACCACCAGCCCCTCTGTGGTCCCTGGGGGAGACCTGGCCCAGGCACAGCAGGTCATATGCATGATGAGCAATACCACTGCCACTGAAGAGGCCTGGGCTCACCTAAATCACAAGTTCAACCTCATGTATGCCAAGGAGGCCTTTACGCATGTGCATGTGAGAGAAGGTGTGGAGAGGTGTTCTCTCTGAGGCCCACAGGACCTGGCAGAACTGGCAAAGGGTATGTAGAGATGGCGGTGGATTTTGCAGAGTCAGAGGCTGAAGAAGGGGAAGAACACTGAGTGCAGCTCTGTGGCTGGCAGCCATATCTTTATCTCCTCCCCACTGCTAACATTACTTTTATTGTGTACAGTACTTTTTTAAAAAACAAAGGTCCCTGTCTAGATACCAGCCTTTCTTAGAAGGGCCAGTTAGCCAACTAGTGAACTCCTCTGGGGCAAATACATTTGTTTTCCCTAAGACATTAATAAGTATGTCTGTATGCTCAGTTAAAAGCTTCTAACTAGATAAGGGAATTAGGGCAACACTCATTATTTAATGTGAAGAATGAAGTCCCTCACACCACGTGTGAACAGCATGGAGTGGCTTTTCATCCTGTCTTGTGAGAAGGCTGACAAGAGTGCAGCGGGGGCTCCACTCAAGCTGTAGAAACCTGGTTTCTGACATGCCATTTCTTCCTTGGCTTTCCTCCACTGTTGGCGAATGGAAGCATCCTATTCACTGCATGTCCCCAGATGGTACTCGGTCACCTCTCTACCTCCTTCCTGGTATGGAAGAAGCACTGGTCTTTATTTAAAGAATTTGATCTAAAATGGACCCCCAGGAGTGCCAGATGTCACAATAAAGTAGATGCTGTTGTCTGGCCCAGCTGGGAGTGCCAGGTTTCTCTTGAGATAGTGCCACAATCCCAGTGGGCTCAGACACTGGCAACCAACCTCTTGGCGTGTTTGCAGTCCGCCGCTTATGCAGTTAATTTCGTTACTCTAAGAACTCTTTTTTTGTCTTTACATTTTACTTTGTGCATATGTATGCATGCACATGTGCAATATGTGGGGGTCAGAGGGCAATTACTGGGCGTTGATTCTCTCCTTCTACCATCTGGGTCCGGGGAATCAAACTCAGACCTTCAAGGTTGGCATCAAAGCCGAGGCACCCGCGGCCCTTGGCGGGGTTCTTTCAGGCTGGCGTCCAGGTTTTTCTTGGTGGTGGATCTTTGTCAACCAGAGTGTCCGCTTACGAGGTTCAGGGAGCACTGCAGACCGCACCCGGGCTGCTTCGTGCAAACGGCGAGCGCTCAGTAGTTACCCTGGATACACAAACAAAGCCAGCGAGCAACCGCACAGCTGACCCAGGGATCTCCAGCACCTCAGGAGCAACGACTGCCCGCACTCCCAACATCCGGTGGCCCTCCCGCCAGGATCTCTTCCGGTCCCGCCCCTTGAGGGCGGTCGCCACCGGCTACGGAGTCCCTACGCTACCAACTTCCGCATTGACCCACCCATCGCGAGACTTTGGCGGCGCAGCAATGGCAAGACCGTGAGTACCGCTGACGGGAGTCTATAGAACGAGTTAGGACGGGGCTGGGCCCGGGTCGGGCCGCGGGGGAGCCACAGGCTCAGGCCCTCTGGAGGGAGTGGCGGCTGGGGTGAAGGCAGTCCTCCCGCGCCCGCCGCCGCCGCCGCCGCCGCCACCCAGTTCCCGCCCCTTCCCCAGATGCCGCGACACTGCTCCGCCGCCGGCTGCTGCACACGGGACACGCGTGAGACTCGCAACCGCGGCATCTCCTTCCACAGGTCAGCGCGCGTGCGTAGTGGCACGCGAGGGCTCACATGCGCAGGCGCTGGTGTTGCCGCACTTTAGGCCGCGCAGGAGACAGCGCCTTCCTGAGGTCGAAGTGAGGCTTGAACTTGTGAGCGGGAGGGTGAAAGGGGCGGTCGAGTAGTCTCGAGTCCAACCGAAAAAGGACTGGACGCTTACTTGCCTTGGACTTGGAGCTCGGACTCTTTCCCGCTAGGTGATGCTGAGCAGGCCCCGCTCCTTCTCGTCCTCAGTTTCCTCTTAGCGGGTGGTAATCCGAAGGGGTCGTGGGGAGGTGTGCCGGTCTCGCCTGGGAGCTTGGGCATCCTGCTAGCAGGCCGCAGCAGTCTGATGCTCACGGTTTTGTGGCCCTGCAGACTTCCCAAGAAAGACAACCCCAGGCGCGGCTTGTGGCTGGCCAACTGTCAGCGGCTGGACCCCAGCGGCCAGGGCCTGTGGGACCCGGCCTCTGAGTACATCTACTTCTGCTCCAAACACTTCGAGGAAAACTGCTTTGAGCTGGTGGGAATCAGGTGGGTCTTTCTGCCGGCCAACACCAAGTACAGGTTGTGAGGCATCAGAGCGTTGGGTCAGGTGGGGCCGCCCTGTGCCCTGGTGAAGTCATGAACTGGCCGGCATGCTCACAGACAGGCAGACCTACTGTCAAGGGTGCTGTGGCGGCTTCTCAGTTCTGTACGGTAAAGCGTGGCCCCAGGATCACCGTTCCAGTGGCGCCTGAGAAAAACAGCCTTTCCTGGCTGGGGAGACAGCCCCGTTGGTAGACTTGGTATGCAAGCACGAGGACTTGAATTCACATTCAAATACCCAAATAAAAAGCCACATGTGGTGCCTGTTCTTTTAATCCCAGGCCTGGAGAAGACAAAACAAAAGGATATCCTGGGCTCACTGACAGCTAGCTAGTCTAGTTGAGTTGTTGAGCCCTGTGTTCAAGGAGCCCTGTCTTAAAAACAAATGAAACAAACAAGGTGGGTGCACTGGAGAGAGCGAACCAGTTTAAAGCACTTGTTACTCTTCCAGAGGACCAGGGTTCAGTTCCCAGCACTAGGGGATCCCTTGCCTTCTTCCCACCTCTGAAGGCACTGGCACATAGGTGGTACACATGCATGTACACAGCAAACATTCATACTCCTAAAATAAACAGGGCTGGCTAGGTGACTCAGGTTAAGAGCACTGCTTCAAGCCAGGCGGTGGTGGCACACACCTTTAATCCCAGCACTCCAGGAGATAGCAGCAGGCAGATCTCTGAGTTTGAGGCTAGCCTGGTCTACAGAGTGAGTTCCAGAACAGGCTCCAAAGCTACACAGAGAAACCTTGTCTCAAAAAAACAAAGAGTGCACTGCCTTCTTCTAGAACCTGGGTTCCTTGCTGTCATCCACATGGTGGTTCACAAGTCAGGAAACTCTAGTTCTAGGGAATCCATTGAGGAAAGCCTCTGGTCTCCACACAAGAGAAAAACAGCTTTTCCCTGGGGTATTCAGCACCTAGTTCTTTGAGCAGGCCCCCCCATGAGAGAATTCTTTTGACTGGCCCACCTAGCCCTGCTGGTAGAGGTTTTCCATTCAACTCTGGAAGCTTATTTGCAGGGAAGACTAGTTTGATTTTACCTTGGTGGCATTCTTCAGATTCATTATTGGCAGTGTGCCTTGGAGCCTCTCAGCCCTAGTGCTGAGGGACCTAAGTTGGGATCCCAGGGGAAGTGGCAGCACTTTTTCTCCAGCTCATCTGGGCTGCTTTTCCCCACAGTGGGTATCACAGGCTGAAGGAAGGGGCAGTCCCCACCATATTTGAGTCTTTCTCCAAGTTACGTCGAACAACCAGGACCAAGGGGCATGGTTATCCACCTGATGTCAGCCAGCTCCGGCGATGCAGGAAGCGGTAGGTGCTGCAGGAGGGGGATGCCCCACCCTCCCCCCAGGGCTGAGGGACTGGACTGTAGGGTGAATGCCAGTGTCTTCACTGAACAGGGTTCTTGCTGCCTAGACCCAGTGAAGGGGCTCAGGTGTTAGGAAGTCTAAGAGGGTGTATGAGAGGGGCCTGGCATGCCCCGAGTTGGCTAGTCAGTTCTTTGTGTCTCCCCTCCAGCTGCTCTGAAGGTCAAGGACCCACAGCTCCATTTTCTCCACCTCCTACTGATATCATCTGCTTCCCTGTGGAAGAAGCCTCAGCACCTGCCACTCTGCCTGTATCCCCAGCTGTGAGGCTGGAACCTGGCCTCAACAGCCCCTTCTCAGATCTTCTGGGCCCTCTAGGTGCCCAAGCAGACGAAGCAGGCTGTAGTGCCCAGCCTTCGCCAGAGCGGCACCCCTCCCCTCTTGAACCACGGCCTATCTCCCCATCTGCTTACATGTTACGGCTGCCACCGCCCGCTGGAGCCTACATCCAGAATGAGCACAGCTACCAGGTGGGGAGTGCCTTGCTCTGGAAGAGGAGAGCTGAAGCGGCTCTTGATGCTCTGGATAAGGCCCAGCGCCAGCTGCAGGCCTGCAGACGGCGGGAGCAGCGGCTCAGGCTTCGACTGACCAAGCTGCAGCAGGAACGGGCGCGAGAGAAGCGAGCACAGGCAGATGCCCGCCAAACCCTTAAGGACCATGTTCAGGACTTCGCTATGCAGCTGAGCAACAGCATGGCCTGAGGACACACCAAGGCTCTGGTGTGCCTCTTCCTCAGAGGCACTTGATGGGAACTGCATCCACCAGGCTGGCCAGAAGTGTCATAATAAAGTGGATGCTAGAAAGAGACCCTGCTGCCTGGCTCTGCTGAGGGTGCCAGGCTTCTCCCCAGACAGTGGCCAAAGTCCCAGAGGGCTCAGACCCTGGCATGCAACCTCTTGGCCATGGGGACTCTGTTTGTAGTCCCCTGCTTATTTATACTCTTTCAAGTAAGAAAGCCAGCTCCTGAGTTCAGCTCTGCCCCTCCCCCTCCTTTTTTGAGTCAGGGTTTCATGTAGTCCAGGCTGGTGTCATTGAAGCTAGAGAAGACCTTGAACTCCTAATCCTCTTGTACCTTCTGAGTGGAGTGATAGGCATGTGCCATCATGCCCAGTGCTAGACTTGGTACTTATGGAGAGGCCCAGCAAGCCTCTACCCACAGGCCTCATCTCTTTGGCCAGTCCCGTGCACTGCCCACTCCTGGCCGAACTTAGGGAGCCTCAAAACCAGCATAGGGTACTACACTTGCAAGGCCACACCTAGAGACATGTTAGTCTTTTAGTAACGGCATTCAGGCCCTGGCCTTGGTACTGTATTTATCTTGGGAACTTAGTTTCTTACTATAGCTGTGTCCATGGTAAACACAAAGCACGTGGCCTCTCCCTGCTGCTCCTTGGCCACGTAGCTCAAGCACAGTTGAGTTTCTGGCTGAGTTCATACACAAGGTTCTCAAAGTTTTCTTTTTGGAGCCCTGGGTGAATGTTTATTTGTATCCTGTGTAGAGAAAAGTCCAGTTACAGGGGTCAGCAAGATTTGCCGACCGAAGTTTTCAGGTGTTCCCCTGAAAAGAGGCTTAGATGAGGTCACAACCTTGGGGGAAGGGCTGACACAGCACAAGTGACTCACCCAGCCTGCCTGGCTGCCCACCATAGGCGGGACCCTCCACTTAGCTTAGCTCAGCTACCATCAGCTTGTGCCTAGTACCTCATCTTATAACCAGACCACTTCCTGGATATCTGTATGGGACTGCCACCCAGGGCACTTTCTACCTGGAGCCCCACAGCATGGGGTGAATGGAGCACAGGAGGGAAATGTTTTAAGTCCAAGAAAAGTCAAGCATTTCTCCAAAATGAATTCTGCCTTCCTAGGACAGAATAGGTTCCTGTACGCAAAAAAAAAAAAAAAAGGTCCACTATGCTGTATTGGGATGTCAGGTAACAAGGATGGATGCCCCGGACAGTCCCGGTCTCTGGGGAGATAGATACTCAGTTTTCTCTCCCTTGTGACTGACACCATGTGTTGACATGGGCAGAACAGGGAAGACGTGCTAAACCCACATCTGGGGAATCTCCTAAGCCATAGAACTGTCATGGGCTTCAGGAGGGCAGACGGAAGGTGGCCTCTATGCCAGCCAGGTGTGGACATAGCATCGCCACAGCTTTTAAAGGAGGCATGTCAGTGGCAGAACACACACAGGAGTGTTTCTGCTGACTTCTCTCTGGCCCAGATACACACACTGGGTGGGCCAGAAATGCAGCCTCTCTGGGAGGCTTAGCTACACTTGCTGCCCTGTGGGCCGGGAGCAAAACCTTTTTTTTTTTTTTTTTTGGTTTTTCGAGACAGGGTTTCTCTGTGTAGCTTTGCGCCTTTCCTGGAACTCACTTGGTAGCCCAGGCTGGCCTCGAACTCACAGAGATCCGCCTGGCTCTGCCTCCCGAGTGCTGGGATTAAAGGCGTGCGCCACCACCGCCCGGCGCAAAACCTTTTAAAGTTCATGTCTAGGATCAGATAACTGTCACTGGTCCCCATCAAGTTCTGGGTAAGGGGTGGAATATACCCTATTGTTAATTAGAGTAGCTTGCCAAGCCCTCATCCCCTAACAGTAGAATTCTATGCCTGGATCCACAGCACACATCATCTCTCTACCTCCTGAGTGGTGTGCCTGAGCCTTGGTCTCCTTGGGGGAGGGGCCAGCTGGGAAGGGAGTCTGCTTCCCTTGCCATCCCTGTGGGGCCTGTGTCCTCAATGATGAGCAGCCTGTAGGAGTTCCTGTACACCTCAGTGCCCTGTGGAAGCTGGGAACCACAGGTGTGGTCACTCTGTAGGTGGAGATGTGGCCAATCGGTCGAGTGTCATCACTCTCCAAACAGGTAGAGTCCTCGGAGATCCTCAGATGTCAGCACCCAGCTCTGCACACTGCTTGTCAGAGATGTGGGAGGCCAGGGAGTCTATGATGTCCAGCAGCAGCTGCTGGCTCAGCAACCGCAGTGTGGGCAGCTTGGAGACCTGCACAGATGACCAGAACTAGATGAAGCCAGACCCCAGGAGGCCCAGGGTGGGCAGCCGAGTCCTCTCGGGGCCCAGCCTGCTGGGGAGGGCTGGGACCTAGAGCACTGGGGCCAGAGCCTGACCTTGGTGAATTGGTGCACAATGATGTGCAAGCAGTGCCGCTTCATGTCCAGGGCCTGCGTCTTGTCAGCCGCCTCCAGAATCTGCAATGGCAGGAACCATGAGGCACTGCCCCAGCTCACCCACAGATGAAGGTGTGGCCTGAAGGGTACCAAGGCTCTACCTGTAGCACATTCTGTACGGTTACGTTCATCTCCAGGTTCTGCTTGCAGTATGCCTGCAGTCTGTTGTTGTAGAAGCCATAGTAGTAGGGGGCCGCAAATAGGTAACTGGGCACAAGTTAAGGAGCTGCCAAGTCATAGGACACATTCACTTGCATCCACCCATCCTGCCACATCCCTTGTCCTCCAAGGGAGGGTACTGCCAGAACTACACAAACCTCAGAAGCCAGAGCTCTAGTTTGGGCTCCAGCTGGCTTACTCTCTAAACTGGTTCTGAACCATTTTAGGCTCAGAGGCCCCATTCAAGATCCAAAGAAAACCTGAATCCTCTCATTCCCATGTGCACATTCACAGAACTTTTCCAAGTCTTCTCAGGCCCCATCAGGTGTCCTTGCACCTCAAGTTCAAACACTACTCATAAAGCATGAGGAATCACTTTGTCCAGGAGGCCCAGCACCAGCATCAGACACTCTAGAATTAGGTACCAAGCCAAGATCACCCAGCCAACAGAATGGGAACCAAACATGTCTAGGAGGTGCTAAGACTTCTCAGTGGTGACCCAGGAGCACAAGCAGGTAAAGGATGCAGTGAGTCCTCAGGGGGCATGTTGACCTCTCCATAGTAGATGTAACGTAGCATGGACTCAAAGGCCTGTCTGCTAGGCACCATCTCCCCGATAGAGATGTTCACCTGCCCATCCTCCGGCATGAATGAACGGAACATGGCCTCAAAGTAGCTGCAAACGAGGAGGTAGATCCCAGCCCTCAGGAGAAGGAAGCATCACGGCCCTGCCCCGCCCCTCACACCCTTAGCACACCTAGACCGGGCAGCCAGGATGGCCTTGTGGGCTGGTCGCGGGTGGCCATCGAGCAACAGTGTGATGTCACAGAACTCCGAGCCTGCCCCCTCCAGGTATGCCTTCATGTCCTGGATCAAAGATGTGCCTGGGGGATGTAGAAGGACCTTGAAAAGACTCCCACCTCTACCCTGAATGAAGAGGCTACCTTTGTTTTCTGGCCCAGTAGGTACCGCCTCTCCACAGTGACCATGTCAGAAGTACCAGTTTGTCCTCTCCTCAGCCCTCAGGTCACCTGGAAACTGGCCCTCAGGGATGCTGCACCAATAACTGACCTTCCACGATGTGCCCTACATGCCCAGCTCCCAGTCTCATGCTGGACTCCCCTCCAGGCTCATCTTTTGAACTCATGCCAGTGGCAGGGGCTAGTATAACCCCCAAGGAGAGTTGGGAAGGTGCTATCAATCTTCTCCATCGGCCAACAAGATATAGCTGCAGCTGCCTGGCTCACTTAACATCAGATCTGACCAGCCAACCAGAGAAGGCACAAGTCACCCTGAGGAGTGGGTTTCGTGGTATCCAGGCTCACGGGCACACAGCTTGCTGTTGGAAGCCCCTATGGGTTCTTTGAGACGTGCCTGCCTCTGTTCCTCCCAGCCTTTGTGCCTGTGACACCCGAGGGGTCACAGAGCCACCCTTACCCCAAGGGCCTGGCAGGTAGGTAGTTACTAAGTCTCTCATCACTACTTCCCTACCAATGTCCACGGGTTGATCCGAGGGTGCTCGAGGGGGCGGCTGCTGCTTCCGCCGCACAATCTCTACAATCAGTGGGGATGAGAGGCGCTCGAACTCCTTCATCATGATCACCTGGTTGAAGTGCGACTCCCTCACTATGAAGTTCAGGCAGTGCTCCTGGGACAGAGGGGCACAGGAGGCAGCTGGAGTCAGGCCCAGGCCCAGGCTGGGTAGCAGAGCTTGCAGTGAGGAACAACGGAACACCCCATCCCACCAAGGAAGGCCTGGGCTGGCAGGCACTCCCAGCTGCCAGGCTGACCCCAGCGTGTACCTTAAGCTGGCCCAGCTGTAGCCTGGCAGCGCTCTCACACACAACCAGGACATTCTGGAGATCCACAGAGGCTTCGATGTACTGCCGACACAGCTGCTCAAGACGGCACAGCTGGAAGCTCAGCGCCAACTTGTACACATCCATGATGAGCAGCACGTCCTCGACATGGCCTGCACCAGAACACCCTGAGCCTGGGGCCCGCCCGGGAAAGGAGGGCTCCCTCCAGGAACAAGAGGGTCGGGGCTGCAAGATGGCAGCCGGACCGCATGCCAACTGACTACGGCTTGTGCCTCAAGGCACCTGTAACGGACCTAGCAGCACCCCCTGCGTCTGCTGCCCATCCCCAGCCTGGTCCACACCACCCATACCCGAGGCAGACCTTTCCGTGGGTACTTGATCTTGTCTGTGTAGAGAAACTGCATGAGCACCTCGAATGGCCGGGCCTCGGCCTCACGGATGGCCACACGTAACAGGGGTGGCCGTGCCCTTCCCACAGCTGCACCAGGGACCTCCCTGGGTGCGAGGGCCCCATCCTCCTCCAGCTTCTGTGGGGAAAAGGGAACTCAGGGCACCCTAGTAGACAGTGGGCAAAGCTTCCCAGTCACGAGGGCTAAAGGAGACCTTACCTGGGCCAGCCACTCTCGAGCCTGCAAGATCTTCCTGCGCAGCCATCGGCTCCGTGCAGTGACGATGGCAACATGGCCTTGTACACACTCTTCCTTCTGCGTAGAGAACGAGTGGTATGTGGGTGAGAGCACAGGGCCCCGGCCTCGGGGACAGAAGCCAGCAGGCCAGGGCGAAGCTCCACTCAGCAGATAGAGTGGGGAGGCTGTAGAGTCAGTCGTCACCTACCTCACCCAGCACAAACTCCACATCGCAGAACTGGCGGCTCTCCCACAGGCGCCCATAGTCTTCATGCAGTGTGCACTTAGGGTAGCAGGAGAACTGCGGAGGAGGAGAGTCAGTGAGCGAGCGGAGAGGCCCTCCTGAGACCAGCAGGGTCAGGTGAGCCTGGCTGCAGACTGGCGTGCCTGCGCCACGACTAAGAAGGCCTCCCATGTCCACTGTTTTCTCTGACAAAGGCTCCCAGGCTTTAGGCAGGCTGCACTGTTTCTAAAATCCTGGACCCAGGTACTCAACAACCCCACCCACCCTCCCCACCGTGAAACAGCTTTATCCATGCCTCCACTATGCCTGCGGCCCTGTCCTAACCACCTGTTCCTCCAGGTTTGGGAAGGGCCTCCAAGGCAAGCTCCCACCAGCCTTCTCCAGGCCGATTTTCTTGGAGGCCCCAGCACAGAGCCCAGCTTGGCCTCTCCTTTGCGGGTCCTGTGTGCTCCCCTGACACTCTTCTCTGAAGCGGAGGCTCTGCTAGCCTCACTCTGCACTAAGGCTCCCTCCCTCCTGGTGTCATCTCTGCCCACCTGGACCTACAGCACCCCAACCCTCTGCACCAGACTGCTCAGAGATCCATCATCCCACAGGCTCAGCTCTCGGCAGGCTCCTTCCACAGCCCTGACCCCACCCACTGGCCCACCTACCCCAGCAGGTCCCACAGAACCACTGGCTACACACCTGGAACCTGTACATCTCCCCACTGCGAATGTTGTTGTCCACAGTGCCCCCAAAGATGTACATGGCATCCGAGATGACAGCAGCTGCATGGAAGAGCCTCCCACTGGGCAGCTGAGAAGGACAGACAGAATGATGGGATGGGGCAGACTCCAACAGTGGATCTAGCTGTGGCCAAGCTAGTGTCACAGATCCATGTGGCCACAAAAGAGGAGAGGCCAAAGATCCCAGTCCCCTAGACAGAGGTTCCCTAGGTGCTCCTGCAGGTACAGAGGGAGGCTGGGACCCTGGGGTGGGGCAGAGGGTAGGGCAGGTTTGCAGAACCCCAGGTTAACAGTGTATTTGGACCAGCATGTCACGCTGACTACAGGGTAAAGCCTGGGAACCCCAGAGCCACGTGCTGCTCTTCCAGGAGTCCTGCTCTACCTGTCTATCAGAGGTCCTGCTTCAGAGGGTAATGGAATTTTAATAAGCGTCCTTGACACTCACCTCTGATGCCAGGTGGACAGGCTGCTTGGCTGAGGTGGTGCCAAAGTCTAAGCCAAACACATCTCTGGACTTCTTAAAGCTGCTCCGCTCCTCTGAGGTTAGGATTGATGCCTCCTCAGAAGAGGAAGCTCGCTCAGGCACCTCAGCCCCACCAACCTTGAGGAAAACATATGCAAGAAGGTAACAATCCAGCATCCCTTCCAGGGCTTGCTAAGGGCTCCAGAGGAGGGACTAGACATTGAGTAAGGCTGTGAGGGTGGTCAGGGTGCTTCCCAGAGGTCTGCAGGATAGCAGCACAGTGCAACTGATGGAATGCAGGCATGAAAACCTGAAGGATATAGCACTAAGGGCCTTGAGGGTTCTCAGGTTGCTCTTCTTGGTTACATGGAATCAAGGGAACCCAGGTCAGGACTCACCTCACTGTCAGAGCTGGGCTGGACAACCTCCCAAGTCTGGAAGTCCACATCATAGCAGTGCAGCTCATTGGGCAGTGTATTGTCCGCCGCACCCCCAAACACATAGAGATGACGGTCAAAGGCCACCATGGTGTGTCCATAGCGCCGCTGTGGCGGGGGTGGGGAGCCCCGGAGCAGGTGCTCAGTGGGGATGCGTGTCCACCTGGGGCCATGACCATGAACCAGCACTCGAGTGGGGCTCTGCTCTCTCTCACACTCCCCACAGAAAGTCCTCCCATGAAGTTCCCCTAAAGTCCTTGCAGTGCCAGCCCATGGTCTACAGGGAAGGCACAGGCCTGTGTGTCCAGCATCCCTTGACCTGTTAAGCTCAGGTATTGGCCCTACTCCACTCCATGCAACCCACCATGGGACCCTACCCAAGCTCCCTCTCTCCCGCCACCATAGAGCAGACAGCAGTGACAGGACAGAGCCTCTGCTAGTCCGCTCCAGGGATGGAGCGCTACAGACCTTGTTATCTAAACAGCAGAGCCCCACCTGGGAGATGCCTGCCCAGGCACTAATTCCTCCAGTACTTCTACCCTCCAAGGGCTCCCAGAACTTTCCAACAATCCCCTTTTCTGCTACGTTAGCTGAAGAACCAAAGCAGATGCAGGCTTACTCACTCCATGCCTGCCCCGAACTCAACAAGATCCCTCCACCTACCACTTCTGGCAGCTTGTGAGTCCCCTCCCAAGCCCTATTCCTTTTTCTCTGTTACTTCCAGCCCCATCTCAGGGTCCTAAGGTTAGCCATCAGTCAAAGGAAGTAGAGAGCCTACTTTCCCCTGCCTATCTTCTTCTCCCCCATGAGATTAGTGCTGGCCACATTTGTTTACAGTGGCCTGAGCAAGCCACACACAGGGCAAGGGTGTCCTGACTCAGGCCACATCTTGCTGAGCTACAGCCATACCCCAAGGGCCCATGAGGCTGTCAAATGCCCATACTCCAGGCTGTATGCTCCTGCTGTATGTGGGAACTAGGGGAGATCACAGCAGTTACCAGACACAGGAATGAGCAAAACCCTCAAAACCCAGGTAACTCACGTCTTGTCCTTGAATTCGAACTGGAAGAGGTTGTTGGTGATCTTGGCTCCGCTCTGCCCTGAGAACACGAACATCTTATCCCGGCACACAGCCACAGGGAAGTTGCAGCAGGACGGGGGAATCTCCCCACTCTGGGCCACCTGCAGTGGGGGTACAGCTCAGCCAGGGCCTCACAGGCCTGGGGCCACACTATCCTTCCTACACTTTGAAGTGAATAAATATAGCTTACAGCCTCATCACACCTACCACCCGGGCCCAGTTCTGAGGCTAAAATTGTGAGGTTCATTTGGAACTAAAAATATCATTTCTACAAGAGAAATAAAGCTTCAGGGGAAAGCAGTGAACTTCGTGTTGCTCTCGGTGTGTTCACATGAGGGTGGGAACAAGTCACGCCTGTCCCATGTGGCACTCTGCCCATCCTGGACTCGGAGCTTTTTCCTTCCTCAGCCTCCACTTTGGCTCCGAGGGACCGAAGCCAGGGATGTGCACGTGCTGTGCTGCCATGGACTACAGCCTCAGCTCCAAAGCCTAGGATTCATTTACTTATTCTGTCATTTGGAGACAAGGTCTCTCTGTGCAGCTCTGGCTAACCTAGAACTCTCTATGGAACCCACGCTGACCCCACACTCACTCTGCAGCTGAGGATCACCCTGAATTTCTGACCCATCTCCCAAGTACTGGGATTAGAGGATCAAACCCAGGGCTTCATACATGTTACATTACTAATTCAACTACATCCTCAGCCCACTTGGAGTCTCTAGTTAATACCAGAATTGGGCTGGGGAGAAAAAGGTGGGCCTTGGTAAGGGGAAGAAGGCAGCCTCTGTCATATGCCACCCTAGCACCTCTCACCCATATACCAGCTTCCTTTATCCCTCACCTCTTGATGCTGCAACCCCGCCCCCCCCCCCCGCCCCCCCAGTGCCCTTGACTTCCCATCTGCATCATGCTCCCTGCACCCCTCACCTCCTCCCAGCATGTGAGCTCTCGGTCTTGGAGGCCAATTGTCCACATGTCATTCAACCTGCATCAGGACAGAGGAGTCAGGATCCTTTGGTCCTGAGCCTGGCTGGGAGGGGCAGCTCCAGGGAAGGACCACTTGCTATGTGTGTCAGGAGACAACTGTGCCATCTTTCTTAAAGAAACAGGAACTTCCGGGGAAGAAGGTGCTGTATCAAATCTCTGCACCCAGCCCCTCCCTAGCAGCTTTCACTTCCTGCTGGCTCTCTGATCAGCCAAGACAGAAGTAAATTGACACATACTATCTGGGGTAATGAGAAGGGCCAGCCCCCCTGGGGAGGGAAAAGACCGTGTGTCCCACACAGCCTGCTGCTGCACTGTGTCATCACCAGTTTCTGCAATGTCAAGTGTAGAGTGAGCACCACTGTTTGGTTATCAGAGAAATACAACAGAACAGTGTTTCTAAGACAAGGAGGAAGCCTGGTGTGGAGGCGCACACCTTTAAACCCAGCACTCAGGAAGCAGAGGCAGGAGGTGCTCTGTGAGTTGAAAGCCAGCCAGATCTACACAGAGGGTTCCAGAACAGCCAGGGCCACAAAGAGACCTTGTCTTAAAACAAAAACAAAAGTAAAGCAATAAATAATCAGTGAGAACTGTAACACAGGGGGGGGCCAGGGCTGGATTTGCGGTGGGACGCTTCAGGCCTCCGGGCCCTGTAGTTCCAAATCTCCTCATCAAGGAAATCCAGGGATCACAGAGAAATCTCACCTCCGCACCCCTCCCTGAGAAACTCAAAACCCACCAGGGTAACTTACCCCAGTCTGACCACTCAGGTGCCAAGAGAGCTTATTCTGCCCCCCGTGGACATGCAGAGGTAGGGTACACGGCCAGCTACCTGCCTACCTGGCATTGCCATCATAACCAGCAAAGATCCAGAGCTTGTCACTGTACACTGTGGCCCCATGGGCTGACCTGGCAACTGGCAACCTAGAACATAAAGAAAACATGAGGAGGGGCTGGAGAGAAGACTCAGCATTGAAGAGGACTCACTGTTCTTCAGGGGACCCAGGTTCAATTCCCAGCACCCACATGACAGCTCACAACCATCCCCTGTAATGCCAGTCCCAGGTGATCTGATGACTTCAAGTCTCCTCAGGCACCAGGCATGCATGTGGTACAGACATACATGCCAGCAAAATACCCAAACATATTTTTAAAAAAAAAAAAAAAATATATATATATATATATATGTATATATATATATATACACATGAATGAAAGGTTATCAGAACAAGCTGATGCACAGGGCTCCATGTGTTCAGCAGCTAGGGCCACAAGTGCCCAACACTGGGGCTCAGAGGCCAGTGCCGGGACACTGGAATCAAGCAACAGCACAAGAGGTCTGGGCAGCAGATGTGTAAAAAATTCAGATGTTGAAACAGGGCATGATGGTACATGTCTGCAAATCCTGGTACTAGGGAGGTGAAAGGAGGAGGGGGATCAGAGGTTCAAGACCAGCCTCAGCTACATGGCAAGTCTAAAGTCAGTGGGACCGTGTGACACCCTGACTCAAAACAAACAACGAAAAACACGCAAAGGCAAAACCAAAAATACCCTCCTAAGGGGCGGGGATGTGGCTCAGTTTGTAGGTTGCTTTCCTAGCATACACAAAGCCATCGGTTTGATTCCCAGCACCACACAAAACCAGGTATGGTGCTGTACACCTGTAACCCCAGCACTCAGGGGCTGCAGGCAGGAGGATCAGATGTTCAAGTCATCCTCAGCCACACACAACAGGTTCAAAGCTAGCCTAGCCTACATGAGATCCTGTCTCAAAGATGGGGGGAAATCAGATAGAGGCCTTGGAATATAGCTCAGTGATAGAGAGCTTGCCTAGTACAAAAAAGCCTTGGATTTCATCCCCAGTGCTAAAAAACAAAATACAGCCAAAAGAAATTCTGCAGTCCACGCAGGCCCAGCACCTTCCCAGCTGCCAGGAAAGCACTGAAGTACTCCAAAGCAGCCCATCGGGTTCCTGAGACAGAAGGGGATGCACACCTGGGAGCGGCTGAGGCAATGGCTGGGTACAGCTCCTAGCTTCCGGCCTGCTGCATACACCCTGTCCAGCCTTGCCCCATGGGACTCAGCAGTGATGAAAACCAAGCAATTAAAGTCTCCCAGCCCCAGCGTCCCCATCTGAAATGGGGCAGGAGGCACATCCCAGGCTGACGGCCATTCCCTTACTGTGAAATGCTCAGCAAACCTCTTACCTCCCTTCAATTTTCCACTCTGTCCACTGGCCGGTTGCAAACTTGTATTCAAAGAGGTCATTTTTATTCTTCAAGTTAGAATTGGAATAGATATCTCCAGTATAGCCCCCTGGGTGAAGAGAATGAAAGTAAAGTGTTATATGTAGGTACTGTTTTGGTATTTAAATGTGGGGGCCCTAGTTAACATGTACAAACCTCTAGTACCAACTGCCCACTCGAATTACCTCTGCACTGGGCCCTGGGGATGCAGACGGGCACACTGATGTTTCTTGCCCTAGCCATCAGAGAGGACACCCCCAGTTCCATGAGCTCAGGACATTAGGAAAATCAGTCCCCTCAAGCCAGAGGTTCAGAGCACTCCAGCGGACAAAGTTAGTGGGGTGACACCTACGCAACAGAGCTCAGAGAGCCCCACGGAGGGTGGAGGTAGTGGAGGCTAGCAGTCTGTGGGTGCAGGAGGGCAAAAGGCTGCTTACCAAAGACGAACATGCTGCTCCCGTAGACAACAGCTGAGTGGTGGTAACGGGGGGCTGGTGGGGTGCCAGTGGTAAAGGCTCTGGGAGAGGCACAGGGTGAGGTCAGTGAGGGGTCACCCTCGACACCTCCATACTTTATTTTCCTTTCTCCCTTCCTCTCCCACTTCTCTCTCCTCCCTCCTCTCTCCTCCCCCCTCCCTTCTCCTTTTCGCTTCAAGTTATGGTGTTGCTGTAAGTAGTCCAGGCTGGCATGTAACTCATTATACTATGTAGTCCAGGCTGGCCTCAAATTTATCATCCTCCTACCTCAGTCTCCTGAATACTGGAATTAGAGAGAGGTATCACCGTCACTACAGTCATTTAACTCTTTCAGACAAGTTCTCATTACAGTGCCCAAGCTGGCTTCTAATTTATGGTTCAAGTGATCTTTCCCCTCAGCTGTCCACAGACATGGGAGAAGAGATGTACAAAGCAGAGCATCAGCTTTGCTTTACATCTGTATTTCTAAGGTGCCATTTCTCTCCTAGAGCCTTTAAAACATCAGTAACCAGGAGAAAGCCAAAGTAACAGGCATTGAACTCTTGCAGATGCTGCTTGGAGGAAGCCCTTACCCAGCACCTTTCTAAGCCTCTAAGAGACTTCTCGGATCCCCTGCCCCGCAGACAGGGTTTCACTATGTAGCTCTGGCTGTCCTGAAACTAGCTCTGTAGACCAGGCTGGCCTCAAACAGAGATCTGCCTGCCTCTTGAGTGCTAGGATTAAAAAGCCACCATGTACTGGGCAGTGGTGGCACACGCCTTTAATCCCGGCACTTGGGAGGCTGAAGCAGGCGGATCTCTGTGGTCTACAAAGTGAGTTCCAGAACAGCCAGAGTTACACAGAGAAACTCTGTCTTGGAAAAAAAAAAAAAAAAAAAAAAAAAGAAAGAAAAAAGAAAACCACCATGCCTGACTTTTCCCCCCTTTAAATAGGGTCTTGCTACGTAGTCTTGGCTGGACTAGAAGTCACTGTGTAGACCAGACTGGCCTCAACTCACAGAGATCTGCCTGAGTACTAGGATTAAATGTGTGAGTCACCAGTGATGCCTGGCTGGGGGACTGGTTTGTTCTTTTGGAATCGTTTGGAAGATATTTTACAATTCACTCTTTCAAGAGAGCAACAGAGTTTGACTTGGTCCTGGTATCAAGATACTGGGATTATGGGAATGCCCCACTATTCTCAGTTTAAGCAATTTATTTTTGCTTGTCTTTTGAGAGGATCTTGCTGTGTTACAAAGGCTGGTCTCAGATTTGCCTGCTTGTCACCCAAAGACTAGAATGTTAAGTGGTCTACCACCACAGCTGGCTATATGTGAATTTTTTTTGCAGTGTTGGGTAATGAACCTGGGAACTTGTGGATCACTTCTCCACAGTGCACACGGGGAGGGGAGAGGACACTTTGTGAAGTAGTTCTCTCCTCCACCTTTACTTTTTCTGATGACTGAACTCAGCTCATCAGCCTTGCTCAGCACTGCCTTCATCTGCTGAGCCAGCTCGCTGGCCAGTCAAAGGAGTTTTTTAAATTAATTGAGGACTGGATCTGGACATGGAGCTCAGTTAGTCAAGTGCTCACCTTGTCTGCACTAAGCCTGCCTCAGCCTGCCTGCCACAGTTCTGAGTTAGATCCCCAGTATTGCATAAGCCAGGCAGGGCAGCGGATATCTGTAATCCCACACTCGGGTGTAGACGTGAGAGGGTAAGAGGTCAGGGTCATCCTTACTACACAGCAAGTGTGAGGCCAGCCTGGGACATACATGAGACCCTGTCCAAAAAAAAAAAAGGCTAGGGATATAGTTCAGAGGTAGAGTGCCTGCCTGGCACGCACCAGTCCCCAGATTTTATATCTAGCACAGAAAAAAAAATCAAAGAACTGGTAGCAGCTGTATTAAAATCAAGCGTGAGAAAAATTATTTCTGCTGCTTGGCCAGTGCTGCCAGGGAGCCCAGGCAGAGGCAGGTGTCCTGGTGGGTTGTGGGTTTTGTTGTTGTTTTTCCTTGTTTATTTTTGTCAGCTTGACACAAGCTAGAGTATCTGAGAATAGGGAAACACAACTGAGAAGAGGGCTCCATAGTGTCAGGCTGTAGGCAAGCCTAGGGGGCATTTTCTTAATTAGTGATTGATGTGGGAGGCTCCACCTCCTTTTGGTTGGCACCATCCCTGGGCAGGTGGTCCTGGGTGGTTTAAGAAAGCAGGCTGATGATCTACAGAGCGAGCTCCAGGACAGGCACCAAAACTACATGAAGAAACCCTGTCTCGGGGGGGGGGGGGGGGGAAGAAATATATAGAATATACAAATTCATAGAGACAGAAAGATTAGACGATATCTCAAGATGGAGAAGAAAGGAATATAGAGCAACAATTTCCTAAGTACAGAGTTTCTGTTTTGTGTGATGGAAAAGCCCCACAAACGGACAGTAGTATCAGGACATAATATCATGAATGTAATAAATCAATACAATTAATGTAATTAATGAATATCAAAAATATAGTTATTGAATGAATACTGCGAATATAATCAATGAATACCACAAATGTAATTAAGATAATGAGTATAATTAATGAATATCATGAGTGTAATTAATATCTTGAATGTTAATTCATGCCACTGAATTGTGAATTTAAAAATGGTTACAATTGCAAATATTATGTTCATTTAAAAAAATGAGGTGGCGGCTGGAGAGATGGCTCAGAGGTTAAGAACACTGTTCTTCCAGAGGTCCTGAGTTCAATTCCCAGCACCCATATGGTGGCTCACAAGCATCTGTAATGAGATCTGGCTCCCTCTTCTGGCCTGCAGGGATACGTGCAAACAGAACAGTGTATACATAATAAATAAATAAATCTTTAAAAAAAAATACGGTGGAATGTAATCACCATACATTATATGTGTGTATGAAATTGAAGACAGTGATGTTCTAAAATAGAAAGTGGTGATGGTGTCATGGGCCTATGAGGATGCTGGACTAAAGTCTATCAAATTGTGCAAACAGGCAAATTGTATACTATGTGAATTATTTGTCAATAAAGATTTTATAAAATGTAAAAAAAAAAGAAAGAAAGAAAGAAAGAAAGCAGGCTGAGCAAGCCATGAGGAGCAAGCCAGTCCGCAGCACCCCTCCATGGCCTCTGCATCAGCTTCTGCCTCCAGATACCTGCCTGGAGTTCCTGCCCTGACTCCCTTCAATGACAAACTGTGACATGGACATGTAAACTGAGATTAACACTTTCCTTCTCAAGTTGATTTTGTTTTTTGGGGTTTGTTTGTTTTTGAGACAGGGTTTCTATGTGTAGCTTTGAAGTCTGTCCTAGATCTCACTCTGTAGACCAGGCTGGCCTCAAACGCACAGAGATCTGCCTGCCTCTCCCTCCCGAGTGCTGGGATTAAAGGTGTGCGCCACCACTGCCCGGCTCAAGTTGCTTTTGGCGATGGTGTTTCAGCACAGCAATAGAAACCTAAGACAGTGCATGATGCCAAATGGAGCTGCCCTGCCTGGCTGAGTGTCCAGAGCAGTCACACAATCTCCAGAGCCCTGCATCCTCCTCTTCCAAAACAGACCCCAACCCAGAAGGCTCCTGAGGACCAAGGGCAAGTCCTACAGACTACAGAGTATGCACCACAAGGGGCTGTGTGGCACTGTGCTCCTGCGTGAGCAGATGATAGAGCTAGCCAGTCCGGTAAACCCTGACCCTCAGATCTGTGTAAGCTGCTCCCAGACAGGGACTGCTGCAGGAAACACAAGTATGTGGTACCCAAAGAGGGCAGCTAGCTCTTGTGCAAGGCCACACAGCTGAGACTGTGGTTCACAGGGTTTGCATGCTGCTCAGTGCCTGTATGGGGTCTACTGGAAGGCAACTAGCCCTATGAGACGGGTAGGACAGGAGGCCCTGCTGACAGCCTGGAGGTGGCACTCCGGGAAAACTAATTAGCTGAGGCCTGCCCATGCCCTATCTGAGACCTGACAGCAGCTCCTGGCCCAGAAGAAATTCTGGTGACTGCAGGTCCCTCCCAGGTAAGAGTCTAAATATCACCCACTAGACCAGACAGACCTCTTAGTTCACAGGATTTAGGATAATCATTTTCACAGAAAGCGTGAGAAGGAGGAAGCCATCTAAGGCTCTCCTCTGTTATATTTAATCTCTCTCTGGCCCTCCACGATGAGCTGATTATCAGCCAGTGAACCGAGGACTGTGCTGCTGCTCTCCAGGACGACAGGCGGGGTCCCGGGGCCACCCACCTGCACCAGGAGCAGTCCTTCACATCAAACCGCAGGAGATCGTTGAGCATCGTCTTCCTGAAAGGCAGGCAGAGAGAGGGTGACAGTAGCCAGGCTGCTTCGTCCAAGTGTTCCCTCTCCAGGATCTCAGAGAGGGCAGGGGCATACAGCCAGGGTTGGGACAGCAGGGAGGGCCCGGCTCACTGATCCCCAAAGGACAAAAGTAGTGACCAGTGACATGAGCAACTAGGGCTCCCACACTGACAGAGCCAGCCTGATCCCCACCACCAGCAGCCCACTGAAGGCTGATAGGAGAGCAGGAACTGGCCCAGAGGCTGGAGTCATCACTCACAACTCTCCCCAGCCTCCAGAATTCCTGCTCCTGCATTTAACCCTCCCGAGAGAGACGGCACTACGATGAAACGCTGGCTCAAACATGCATCTTCCTGCCACCTGACATAAGAACCGCACTAAAGACGAGTCCACTGTCCACTGGGTCAGCTTCCATTACCAGCATGTTACCAACCGGAAGAAGAAAGCGAACCGACAGGATCCCAAGCACTCCCTTCAGGCCAGGCCTTTACAGGGCATCCCTGCCTGGCTCAGTCTGTGCCAGCTTCATACGCTCCCTGACTTCATTTTATAGGAGAGGACGCTTGGCCCACAGCCAGGAGGGCAAAGCGTAGAGGCTGGTGTCAGCCTCCCCTTGTTTAACCCCCACTTAAACTTCATGGGTAAAATAATGGGAGGCCACTGTTTTGAACTAAGTTGCTATGCTAGGCCCCCAAAGACCAGGCAAACCGGAACAGCTACTGGGGCCCAACGCCTCGTAAACTCAAACGTTAAGGAACACCCCAAAACCGGAGACTGCAGGCTACCTGGGTCTGCTGAAGCCCTGAAGAACTCTAACCTAACCAACCAGGCCCCGCCCCCACTCCCAGGGTTTCCTTGAAGCAAAGTTGCTACTGCTCAGTAGGAACTCATCTTTCCACTCTGTTGAATGGAGGTTGCCCTGGTTTTTCTTAAGTCACAGCCAAACAGATGCATAATTAAATTTTCTCTAACTTTCTTTTGAAACTGCATACCAAAAACACTTTTGCTTATCACCACAGTTCTCTACCTGCTCCAGAAAATGCTAATGACAGCGATCCTAAGTTACCACCCACCACTCTATGTTGGACACTGGTCTTTTTGGTGTGGGGAATTCTTTTGAAGGCTCATCCTTTAACTCAGTAAACGCTGACTGTGACATCCGGGCACTGGTACAGAGAAGTGAGAAGAAAGAAAGATGCCTTGTCTTGGCAGAGAAACTAGATCAGTGCCAGCAATTGCAGTCTGGGGGTGCAGACGGAGCTGGTAAGAGGTAAGAAGGACACGGAGGCCTCACCCATAAGGAACATTAGGAGGGCAGCGAGAAGTGTGTCTGGGAAGGAACAGCATTGCAAAGGGCTGGCTGAGATTCAGGACCTCACAAGTGTACAGCAGGCCTCATACACTCCTGTGAGAACTTGGCTTTACACAGAGATGCCAGGACATTACGGGGCTTTGGGCTGACTTGCAGTTGTAAATGGATCCCCAGCTGCTCTTGAGAAAGATAAAAAAGATAAGACCATGGCCCAGTTTGCATGCCCTAATAGAGTCCTGAAAATCTCACTTGCTCTAGATCAGCTACCCCAGGTAGTCTGCAGGACCAAGACTGTAGTCCCCTTCCTGGGCTTTAGGCCAGGTTCTGGGCCTGAGAGGAGGGAGTCATATACAAACATATAACTTCAGCTTAATTAAGAAGTCTGCGTGCATGGAGATGTGCTCACCAGAACTGCAGGTCATTTCCAGGAAGATTATTTTCCAGGAAGTTAAAGCAACACAGGGAAATCTCCACCAGAAGTAAGACATGCACAGCACCAATAAAACCGATTCTGGAGGCAGTGAGATGGCTCAGCAAGTGAAGGCACTTGCCACCAAGTCTTGCAACTTGGGTTCAATCCCTGGTACCCACCCGCATGGCAGGGGAAGGATGAATCCTGCGCGCTGTTGTCTGACCTCCATATGCACCCCATAAATAGATGTAAAAACAACAACAAAACATGTTCTCCATACTTTTGGTTACAAAGCAAGCGAGTGGCCAAAGCCTAGAGAGAAATGTAGGGAAAGAAGAAAAGTGCCTCGCAGGGCTATAGGCTGTCTCCTCATTCAAAACAAGCATATTTCTAGGGACAGAGCATGTGCTGCCATTCGAATGCCAGGGTGAGAGGGCTTTAAGGGCAAGATCTTCCTCACCATAACCTGGGAACCAGGTACAAGGTACCTCACAGATAGGGAAGCAGAGGTTCACAGGACCTGGCTAATGACCTCCATTCTCAGACAACAGTCTGTCTCATTGTCGTGGTCCCCTGCCACCACTCCCATCAAAACAGGCAAACTCACCCGTTGTCTCCGCCAAACACATAGATGGCATCCTTATATGCTACGACTGTGTGCTTGCTACGCCTAGAAAGAAAGAAGAGGTGGAGGGTGCTGAGACGGGGACTCTCCTGGCTGACACCCGGTGGCTGTCACATAAGTTTGGGTAAATCCTCTCAACTGCTAAAATCTACAGAGATCCTTCAATTCCATCAGACAGCAAGGACGTCTGGCACACCGAGAATTCTGCAGGCTCCCCACCTATACCTCAGCTCCGGGACCCAAACGGGACCCTCAGAAATGTAACAGGTCTAGTACCCTGCCTAGGGTCACTACTGGGCGACTCCTGGGAATCGACTACCCCCAAGACATCACGCGGGGTCTCGCCCCTAGAGCCCATCCTGGGCCCTCCTCAGCTCTCGTCGCCACTCCCAGTGCCTTCAGGGCCCCCTGTACACTGTCGTACCGGGCGCCCACGAATTCGTCGCAGGGTGGGAGGCGCCGCCAGCGATGCACTGTTTCGAAGGGTCCAAAGTTGAGCGTCAGGTACTCGACACTGTCTGAGCAGCTGTGGTCAAAGTCCACGCTCGGAGCCACCTTGGAGCGCACCCCTCCTGCCAGGGCCCCGGCTCCGATCGGGCCCCCCGAGCCTCCGGGCCCAGCCATCCCTGGTTCAGGCCGGGTGGGCCGCCCAGGTTGCAGGGCTCACAGCCGCCGCCCGGGCCGAGCCCAGGGACCACATTTCCCGAAGAGCCCTGCGCCTACGGCGTAGCACGTCCGGCCAGCGTGCGCGCTAGGCCCGCCTTCCCGACAAGCCTTGCGCTCCCCGCGACACGGCGGGCTGTCGAGAATCCTGGGGCTCCTCAGTGTCATACAGCCAGCACTTCACATTCTGAAAGCATTTCTGGCCAGTAATCGGCTTGGGTTCCTCCTGTCGGGAAACGCGGTCTGACCAGAGCATGCCTTGTAGTCGAGCTTTGCCATCGCCCGGAAGCCACCACCCCCGGAACTCCAGAATGAGGTTTCCGGCTTGCAGGCGACTCAACCGTCCGCCTTCTGCTTGCACCCCCAAACCTGGACTTCAGTCCTCCCCTCTCCCTTGGCGTTCTTACTGTCTGGGACTCTTGGTGGCGGAGGACCTCTGTGTTCTCCGTTCCTGTTTATGGGCAGGATTTTCATTTTTTTTCTCCCCTTTTCTGCTGTGGGCTTTGAACCCAGGACCTGATGGGCAAGCACTACCCTAGGCTACCCCACAAACATTTAAAATGTAGTTTGATGCCAGTTGAATTGTTTCTTCGTCTGTAAAATGAGGATTCAGAAAGTTCAGACAAAAGGGATACGTGAAGTCGTGAAGATGAAGTCGTAAAGCTCATTGGTTTTCTAGTTTCAACTTCGTTGTGTGTGTGTGTGTGTGTGTGTGTGTGTGTGTGTGTGTGGTAAGTGCTTATAAACGTAAAATAGTAAAAGTGAAGTCACGAGCGGCTTCACAATGGCTATTCTAGCTGTACAAAAGATCATCAAGATGTATAGAATGTGACTGGGAAAGTTTTTGAGTGGCTACTGTAATCCAGCTGAATATTTTTATTTCTGAGCATATAACAATGGTGATTTAATAATAGCAATAAAACAGCTCAGATTGTTGTGAGGAGCATGGGGTCTGCCTCAGGTCGCAGCTCCTGTCTTTCTTAAGTGGGCAAATACAAAAGCTGCCTCTGGCTTCTTGAAAACAAAACAAGATCTCATGTAGCTCAAACTTCTGTTATTACAGGCATGTCACACCATACCTGGCTCTTCCTCAAGTGTTGGCCAAATTACACTGGGACACAGATCTGCAGAAACATATGTTTTAATTTCAGGGTAATGTTGCAGGGTCTTGCTGGGAAGATAGTCCTAAGAGAGGAAACAGAGGCAGAGCCTGTCCTTCCGTTAAAACCAGCTGTCAGTGACAGCTGAGGCCTTGGGAATAGACCATCTTCTGGAGGCAGCAGGAGCCTCTCTGGAGGGGAGGCAGACAGTTGAAGGCAGGCCGTGGGAGGACTCAGATTCCACCCTGGGGGATCCTGGGAAATTGGAGATTGGCACTTGCCCCCAGGACTTGGTCTCTGACCTTGGTGCCCCAGAGGCCTGCTCAGGTCCACCACATGAGAGCTCAGGATCCTTTCCCTGTGAGCCAAGACATGTCACCGGTTCTGCAGGGATGAGAGGATGATGAGTTGGGGCAGAAGAGAGTAGGCTCCCCACTCTAGGCACCGTGAACAGCAGCGGAGACCGCTACGTGTCAAAGTCCGGTGCCCAGCAGGGAAATGGACTTGGGCAGGGTAGGAGGGTCCGATAACCGGGCTGGGGGAAGAAGGGCTCAGAACAGTCAGTGGGAACGACAGAACACACGTACTTGCCGTGCAGCATAAACAGCCTTTGCGAAGGCAAGCGGGGAAACAGAAGGCCAGAGAAAGCATGTCATTTATCAGGTCTGCCCTGGCTCTTGTGTGTTTCCACCCTAGGATTTACCCACCAGGTAGCCTTCAGCCCCTCAGTCACCTCCGGCCTGTCCTAGTTCCTGGAAGTTCGCTGTACACAGGTCAAGCTCTGGGGACTCTCACTGGCATTGTGCTGGTGTACAGTAGTGACTAGTGTCCAGCGCCTCCCAGATGTCCTACAACCACCCCCCATCTCTGTGTATGGCATATATGGAAGCATCACTAGCTGTGTTTCCCCACCTAGGCTTAGCACAAATCACATTGGTCAGGAGTCCCAGGCTTGGGCTCACTCAAGTAGTGGACTGTGCCTCCATCTCACAGCACTGGCTCCGCTCTGGGGCACACACACCTGTTTCCCTTCTGCTTCTGCAATCACATCTTGTCAGCTTCTAAATCACAAATTCATCCCCCATGCTAACCAGGAGCCATTAGAACTAAAAGTGAGGGGAAGAGCTCTACAGAAGTATGGGGGCAACAGGCTGCCATGGGAACTTGAGAGGTCCTAACCAGGACACCCACACACACCCCCAAGACCTCCCACACCCGCACTCACTCCACCTCCCGCTTCCGGATGGTTCGACCTGAGGCCAGCACCTCAGCCACCTTGGATACGATGGGATCGTAGTTCATGCTGGCCACAGCAATCACTTCATCACCTCTATAGAGAGAAGGAGCCTGAGGCTGAGGACCACTAGCAATGATCCTTGAAGATCCTAACACCTTCTGTTCTGGGGTGCTGGGAAGCTCTTGTCCAGGAAAACAGGATGTCCTGAGCACCCGGGTCTCCACTGGCCCCAGCACTGTCAGCTGTCCTAGGAAGCTCCAGCACGGTGCAGGGATGGACCCAGCCTTAGCGTCACCTTTTCTCTACCTGTGTGCCTCTCCTAGTCGTAGACACCTACCTCGGTTCCAACACTTACCCCAGATATCCAGAAGACACAGTATTGTCTGATGGTGGAAGAGTCATTACGCCTCCTCATATTTGCGATGCCTCCCGCTCAACTACCCCTCTTTCCCATTCTCCTCCCTTCAGACAAGCCCCCCCCTGCTTTGCTAACACTGACCACCCGTTCCCAGCAGCACTCCCCCTGCTCCACGCTCCCACTGCACCCCATTTATCTCACTTGGTGTAAAAAGCCACAAACTTCAGTTCTTCCAGATCCCCCTGAATGATGACATCATCGAAGCCTTCTCCGTAGCCTGTGGGAGGGTGCCCATGTGAACTGGGAAAGGGAACAGTCTTCCTAGGCTGGCTCCCTACCCTGCCCTCTTAACTCCTGTCTAAACAACCTCCCTACTCCTCTCTCCCCTTCACCCTCTCTATCTCTGTCTTGGTTTTTCCAAACAGGGTTTCTCTGTGTAGCCCTGGCTGTCCTGGAGCTCACACTGTAGACCAGGCTGGCCTCGAACTCAGAGATCTGCCTGCCTCTGCCTCCTGAGTGCTTGGCCTAAGGCATTTGCCACCATTGTCTGGCTCCCACTCCTTTTTTAAAAAATTTAATTACATTTAGTGTGTGTGTGTGTGTGTGTGTGTGTGTGTGTGTGTGTGTGTGTGTGCGCGCGTGCATGTGTGGAGGTCAGAGGACAACTTGCAGGAATTGATTCTCTCCTTCCACTCTGCAGGTCCTGGGAATCAAACTCAGATCATGAGTTTGGCAGTAAGAACCCTTACCACTGAGCCATCCCACCAACCCTCTTCTAGCTAAGTCTCAACATTGAACCCAAATTGACCTTCAATTCCTGATCTTCCCATTTTAGCCTCCAGACTGCTGGGACTATCGTTCACAACCACACCTGCACTAAGCCACTTGTTTGCCAATTCTTAGTTCATACTGGACCCAACCCCCACATTTAATCCCAAAGTGCCTTCGGGCCCTACCCCTAACTGCTGTTGGCTCAGCCCCCATCCCCATGATGGGTTTTTAGCTACCCTCTACAGACTTTTAGTTACCCGCATAGCGGAGGCTCTTGCCAAACATGGCAGTCCACAGATAGGGCACCGTGTTGATCTCTGCCTCCTGTGCCAGCATGTTCTCAGCTGCTACCCGCCCTGAAAGACCCAGGGTGGTTAGAGCCCAATCCTTCCCTCACCACCCCAATACCGCCCACCCTCAGCCCACTCTGGGGACCCAACACCGCCCACCCTCAGCCCACTCTGGGGACCCAACACCGCCCACCCTCAGCCCACTCTGGGGACCCAACACCGCCCGCCCTCAGCCCACTCTGGGGACCCTTGACAGGTACGGTTGCTGTCCAGGACTCCCAAAAAAAGGCATCACATTCCGCCGTAGCCCATCTTTGGATATGTTAACTGGTTTGGGGCCCCAAGAGACCCACTGACATCACTCCTCTTTGAATGATCTGTTGTACATCTGAAAGGTCTACTGGGGTTGTGAACTACTTCACAATTGTGTACACAGAAAACTAACCAGCCATACCAGGTCTAATGAGGGACTAAACTGGAAGACAGAGGCCAGAGGAAGAAACGGCAGCCCATGCAGGGCCTGCAGAGTCAGCACAGGTGGCTGTCTACTTCCTGAAGCCCCGCCTGAAGCCATAGTTGGGTACATTTAAGAAGCTATGGCCAGCCCTAAGTCCTAATTATATTTGGCCGAGGATTAGCCTTTGGTTCCTTATTCTCTAGCAGCAGCGTTAGACCTTGGATTTGAACAGATACTGGAATTGGGAGATAGCATTATTATCAGCCCTCCAGATAATGGTGAAGGAGAAATTAAAGGAAAGTAGATGTATGGGGGAACTCCCTGGAGTGGGCAACACTCTGCTCCCTGCATCTCAGGGATTGAGAGCAGCTGTACGTAGTCCACGAGGCTCAGGAAACCTGGTGGCTACCAAATGTTAGGGGAGGCAGCTCCACAAACAGCAAATAACCCAACCCAGTCTGGACTACATAGCTGCCTCCAGGGATTCATAAAGCAACTGAGTTCACAGAGATATTATAGTGGTGGAAGAGACAGGCCCCGAGTAAGAAGCTAGCCTACTAAATAAACTCTTTCTCTCCCTCCATGGTGAATGCTGGTCAAGGGGGAATTCTGCCAAATATATGACCTTGATAGTAAAATGGCAATCAGGATGGAGAGGGTTTGGCCCAGCTAAATGGCATTCAGAGGGTCTCTGGAGACGGGCCACTCTCACTGATTGGTCACTGGACGAGACTCGTCCAACAAGCCACCACCTTGAACTTAAGACCTCAGATCAAGAACTGGGGAATGGGCCTGAAGGTGGCTGAGGCCCTGGGATGGCCTTCCAGCCCCTAACTTGCTTCGGGCTGGCCGTACCCTGGGCATGGGCCATCTGCCAGTGTGGGATGTTCACTTTCCGATTGTTCCTCCAGGCCAGAGGAAAGGTGACAGCGTCACCAGCAGCAAACACGCCTGGGATGTTGGTCTGCATCATCTGCGGGGAGAGGGCCAGCGCTCTGACAGGGACCTCCAGCCACGCCCCACCCAGCATCCTTCCCACTTCATCCAGCCCCCACCTTGTTGACTGGGATGAAACCTCGGGAATCCAGACCAATGCCACTCTGCCTCAGGAAGCCTGTGGCAGGCACCGCACCTAACAGGACAGAAGCCATGCATCTACACTCCAGTCCCATCTTTCTCCAGCCGTATCTCTCTCCATCCTGTGTATCTGCCTGCTCCAGATTAATCACCTACAGGCTACCCACCCGGGGTCTTAATGAATCCTACCCTCTGTGCCCCCATTCACAGGCTGTGCATCCCTTTAGCCCCAGGAGCTGTCTGCCCCAATAGATGCTACAGAACTCTCCTATGGGGATCCACAAGTCATGCTTCTCCGGCCCTGTGCTGCCAGCTTGGCTCCTCCCCAAACAATGTCAGCTGGCATAGGAACCAATCAAAGGCTTATCTGTGCCCTACGTATCAGCTGGTAGCAGTCACCTGCTCTGTGAAAGGCCGAGCTAAGCCAGGTACACACCTTTCCCGATGGTCCTGTGAAGTGGGTACCATTGGGGTCCCATTTCACAGATGTGGAAACTGAGGCTCAGGTAAGGGATCCAAGGTCACTAGAGAGTGCGTATGGGCAGTTCTGTTCACTAGTGCCTACTTGTCTACCTACTCACCAATGCCTACCACGCAGACATCTGCCCGCAGAACCTTGCTGCTCTTCAGCACCACCTCCTGCAGCTGGGGGGAGGGAGTGGGTGAGCCGATGGGTACAGTTCCTGAGCCCAGGAAGAGACACGGAGAGCAGCAGCAGAGAGAAAAACCCACCTTGCCCTCCTGAGCCCGCAGCTCCAGCACCTCTGTCTGCATATAGAACTTCACCCGGTTGTTTTCAAACATCTGTACAAGCAAGCGGGCACATGGCAGTGGGTAAGACTACAGCCCGGGGGTAGGCCAGTCAGTCAGGGTGTCCAGAGGCCAGGCACTGGGATAGGCTCACCTTCATAAGGGCTCGACCGACACGTTCCCCCAGGAACCTCCGGAAGGGTGTCTCCTCCAGCTCCACCACAGACACTGAGTGGGCCTTCTCAGCCAGATAGGCAGCCACCTCCATCCCTGGCAGGTGGGCAAGGGTGGCAAGGCTGGCACTCTGACACCTAGGGTCAGCGTATCCTGGGGACTGGCCATGGTAGTTAAACACCACGCACATCCCTTGAAGCTACTCACCCAGGAAGCCTGCTCCCACAACAACAGCGTTGCGGCCGCGGGCCAGCCTCACCACGCGGTTGGCATCCTCAGGTGTGCGGATGGTGAACACATTCTCCACATCTTTGCCTTTGCAGTTCAGGGTCTTAGGGCTGAGATTCAGTGAGCGGTATTAGTGAGGGCCTCCCATCCTGGGTGATACCCAGCTGGCTCGTGTCTGGTCAAGGCAGGAGACATACACTACCTGCTGCCTGGTGCCAGCAACAGCTTGCTGTACTCCAGCTTGAAGCCATCCTTGAACACGACCTTCTTATTCCTCACATCCACTGTGACCACCTGTGACCCCAGTGGGCAGTGAGACCTCGGCACAGGCTTGGGCCTTGTTGCTCACTTCTTACTTCCACAAGATCCTCTGAACCCAGAAGTTAGGCCCCTTGCAGCAATTTCAGGGCAGTCTCACAGCCTGGGCACCTTTCTCTGAATGCCAGGCATCCCCTAAGCCCTGAAAGCTGTCTTTATACTTCCAAGTCCCACCAGGTTCTCTTGTCTTAACTGGGATCAGACCATCTCCCCAACCACCCTGCCGGGAAGATGGGTCAGTGCTGGGTCCCAGGCCTGGACAAAAGGGCTAAGCAACCATCACACCCGGGGTGCACATGGCTTCCTGTCATTCTGGTTCCCTTGAAGCTTTTCCTTCTTCTATTTTTCGGTTTGTTTGTTTGGTTGGTTGGTTGTTTTTTCCAGACAGGGTTTCTCTGTGTAGCCCTGGCTGTCCTGGAACTTGCTCTGTAGACCAGGCTGGCCTCCAACTCTGCCTCTGCCTCCTGAGTGCTGGGAGGTGTGCACCACCAGTGAAGCTTTTCCTTTGCCTGTTTCTAACCTTCCCCTCGTACCTGGGCTTCAGTGAGCATCTCGAGGCCATAGGCCCGGAAGAATTCCTTGGGTCTCAGGGCCAGCTGTTCAGGTTGTGCATCCAGGGACTAAGGAACATGGTCATGAGTCAAGTCCAGATGGTGAGATGGTAGCTCTTCCATTATACATACATACATACATACATACATACATACACACACACACACACACACACACACACACACACACACACACACACACCTTTTTTTTTTTTTTTTTTTTTTTTGAGACAGGGTCTCAGTTTGTGGCTCTGGCTGGACTGGAACTAGCTATGTAGATCAAACGCACAGAGATCTACCTACCTCTGCCTCCCAAGAGCTAAGATGAAAGTTATGTTCCATTTTACTGTAAAGGACACAGAGCCCAGGGAGGGTCTGGTCAGTCTGGGTCACATGGGTATATCGGACAGAACTCAACAAACCCAGAGCTCTTGGGAGCACTACAGTCAAGCCTGGTGAACTGGAGAAAAGAGTCAGCTAGACCTCCAGGTCGTGACAGCAAGGCTCCACGCGGACATGACAGGGACCTGGAGGAATAACATCCACGTATTGTCCCATTCCCACCTTGCTGAGCTTGGCCCGGTCATAGGGCAGATGGCGATCCAGTGTGCAGAGGACAATCCGGTCTGAGAAGCCCTCCTGCCTCAGGGTCTCCGCACACACCAGGCCAGCAGCACCTGAGGGACAGGACCATAGACCAAGGCCAAGGTCTCTCCCACCCTCCATGCTTCCCCTTTCCTCCATTAACCAATACCAACCTGCACCCACTATGAGCACATTGGTGCTGCTGCTGTGGCCAGCACTCGGAGAGATGCACTTGGCCATCACCTTTGTCCTTCGCTGTAGCTGCAGGGCCTGGGATTGGTGGGAGGGGGAAGGGCAGCTGGGAGCTCGGTTCCTGAGGCTCCAGCCCAGCCTCATCTCCTCCCACGCCAGGCTCCCTTCCACCGCAGGGCTTTGGAGATGTCCTCCAACCTGCTCCAAACCCTTCCACTCAAACCTGGGCCTCGGTGACCCCTGAGTCACCCTGGTACCTGCTTGCTTGCCCGGACAGTCACCTTCTCCTTCTCAATCTTCACCTGAGAAGGCGGCACAGCACAGCATCAGCACCAAACTCTGAGATGCTTCGGTCCTGACTCCACACCACAGGCTCCCACCACGCCACTTTCCCAGTCCTACCTGGAACTTATGTAGACTGTCCAGGCCTGGGAAGTCCTCTAGGTCCCCAGTACTGATGTTGAAGCAGGCACCATGCCAGGGGCAGCGCACACGGCCCCGGGACAGTACACCTAGGCGAGGCAAATAGGTTCCAGTCTAGAGCTGTGCCCAGAGACTGCTCTCTGGGGTTCCTTGGGTACTGGACCTCTCCCCAACCCAGGAGACCCCACAAAGGGATGAGGGTGCTGGGGCCTGCTGGAATCCCTATATAGGCATGGATGGCATGTCCCACCTCCCATGTACACCCTGCCCTTTCTCACCTTTCACCAGGGGTGCTCCATAGTGAGGACATTTATGGCCCAGGGCATGGAATTCCCCATTGTCCTTCACCAGCAACACCTTCCCCCAGCCCAGCTCCACTTCCCGCATCCTGGGGAGGGGCTGGGTTCAGTTAGAGGCCAGGCCAGAAGTCCTCCTGGAAGCACCTCCTCCCAGGGTCCAGGCTTTGGGAAGCTCAGAGCAGCTGACGCCCAAAGGCTGCACCCAGGGAGTCAAGAGCCACAGCCCATTCCAGACCACTGCCTCAGCCCAACCCTTCATGTGTGGCCTCTCCCACGCCATCCACCTCAGGCCCCACCACCACCCTCGCAGCCCAGCACCCACTGGCCATTCTCCAGGTCCTTGACGTGGCAGACAGTGGCCTCCACACAGTCCTGAGGGCTGGGGTAGGGCTGTGGGGTGGGCAGGCGCTCTTCGGCATGGAAGTGGCGCGCTGTGCCATTGCCCTGGTAAGCCCGGGGGCTGCCCTTTCCGCCGGCCGACAGCTCCTCCTTGCCCCGCTCCTTCTCTGGCAGCACCACTTCAATCTTGAGTTCCACTGTGGACAAAGCAGCCATGAGCCCTAACTGAACCCGCTCTGTTCCCACCCCACAGGACGAGCAGAGATCAGCAGGCGGTAGCTGACTTCCGCTCCCTTGTGTACATTTCCTTCTTGTTGAAGGGCCCAGGGTCTGCACTGAGGCTAGCACTCCACCGCCGAGCTCCAGCCATCCCAGAAACTTTTACTTTTCCAATGACAAAAGTAGTGAAGGAGACTCAGTTCTTCACACTGGAGCCATTTTCTCCAGGAATGTCTGGAGGAAAGAACCTCCATGCCCAACTCATCTAAAGACGGACAAAGACAACGTCTCTGCCTGGAGACACACTTGCAGCTCCATTCACAGCTGGGCAGGGCGAAACAGAGTTCCCTAGGCAGAGTGGTACACTCCTGCAATGGCAGCGCTCCAGAGGCTGAGCAGCCCAGGAAACCAAGTGAGACCTTACCTCAAGAAATGATGAGGGTGGGTGTGGGGACAAGAATCACTGCCCTTGGAACTTTCTCATTAGCTTTGAAAAGGTTTTGCTATTTGGGTTGTGTTTGCTTTGTTTTTTTAGACAATCTCATACAGTTGGACGGCGATAGCCTCCATTCAACATCTGCCTGACAACGTCTTTGAATTCTGGACCACAGGTAGGTACTACCTATTCCAGTTTGAAAAGTTTATTCTTTTCAAAATTAAAAATAAAAAAATGACTGCCTAGGGTTGGAGAGTTGGCTCAGTGGTTAAGAGCACTTCTTGTTGTTGCCTAGGACCCAGGTTCGATTCCCATCAGACACATGATGAGCTTTGAATCCAGCCTGGGGCGAAAGAGTGCACACAGGCCCGGCAGGGCTTTGGCAGAATGACTTAGCACAGGTGAAGTACTGGGATCAACGTCCTCGGTACCACAGAAGGGACGTAAAGTACAGGATATAACCTCAACTGCTTTATCCGTGAAATTTTTAAAAATAATTATTTATGTACATGGATGTTTTGTGGATGTCATATATATATATATAAGACAAACATATATATATATATATATATATATATATATATATATGTTTGTCTGCACCCCAGAAGATCCCCTGTGACTATAGTTATAGACAATCTGCCATGTGAGTGCTGGGAACTGAACTCAGGACCTCTGGAAGAGGAACCAGTGCTCTTAACTGCTGGGCCATCTCTTCAGCCCCTTACATATGTTTTAAAACATTATTGCCGGGCGGTGGTGGTGCACTCCTTTAATCCCAGCACTCAGGAGGCCAAGGCGGGAGGATCTCTGTGAGTTTGAGGCCAGCCTGGTCTACAGAGCGAGTTCCAGGACAGGCACCAAAACAACACAGAGAAACCCTGTCTCGAAAAACCAAAATAAATAAATAAATAATTATTTTATGCATATGAGTGCTTTGCCTGGATGTATGTCTGGGCAGCACGTGTGTGCATGGTGCCCACAGAGACCAGAAGAGGGCAATAGATTCCCTAGATCTGGAGATACAAACAGTTATGACCTGCCATGTGGGTTCTGGGAATCAAACCTGGTTCCAAACCCCAGTTTCAATCTCTCTCTCTATATATATATATTTCAGTTTTGGTTTTTTGAGACAGGGTTACTCTGTGTACCCCTGGCTATCCTGGAACTCACTCTGTAGACTAGGCTAGCCTCAAACTCACAGAGATCCACCTGCCTCTGCCTCCCGAGTGCTGGGATTAAAAGTGTGTCACCACTGTGCAGATTTCAACTTTTTGTTTTAGTTTTGTTTGTTTTTTCAAGACAGGATTTTTCTGTGTGTAGCCCTTCGACTTCTTAACATAGCTATGTCCATCAGTTTGGGATTCAGTCAACGCTTACCAAACCCCAACGAGTTGATGCCTCTGTGTGCAGGGTCTGGAGCCCTGACAGTGGAGCAACACAGAGAAGCAGGCCCATGGCTAGCACACAGAGCCTGGACAGTGTCTGTGGGCTCCTCCAGGAGAGCAGGAGCAGGTATCTGTAGACTGACATTTTCTTCTTTGAACTTTTCTGCATTTCCCAAAATCCCCATGATGTGCCTGGGGTATTTTTTTTTTTAATTAGAAGGGAACAATAAACAGAATTTTGAGCAGCCGTAATCCGGTCTCCTGGGCTGCTACAGCAGGGAGGAGGAGGGAGCTAAGCCCCGGCACAGCATGCACTGTAGCAAGGAGCAGGTGGCTCCTCTCTCCACCCCCCAGGCATCAAAGCCTCTCTCCTGCATTTACCTCTGAACCCCTTCACCTCAGACCTGACACCCCAGAAACAAAGGTTACAAGGACCATCCTGACTGCTGAGGCACACCTCCTGGCCCATATCTGCATGTGTTGCTGCCCTGGACCCCCATCCCTCCAGTGTGGCTAGCTCACACTCAGGTGCATCCTCTGGCTCTGTAGGCCCTGAATGGGTCCTTGATCCTTGCATGCTGGGCCAAGTCCCCCTCCACAGCCAGGCATCCCAGCCTCCCACTCAGGCCCAGGGGACACAGGCAAAGAGCAGCTCCTTGACTGGGCATGGTGGAGAGGACACAGCCACACTGTGGAGGCTGTCATGTGGGGGTGGGGACTAACACACTTTATGTAATGGTGTTAGAATGTTTTTGGAAGAATTAAGAAGAAAAATATGTCAGGCTCAGCTGACATCAGTGGTGTGAGCTGTGGGAGTCCACGGAACAGCTGGCAGGGGTGCAGAGAGACTCCAAGTCAGGCTGTCAGTCTTTCCTCCTTCCGGAAAGCTCTAAGGCATGCTCACTGATGTTCTCCTGGGGAGTCGTTAAGTCAGGAGAAGCAGCAGAAGGAAGACTGGGTGGCAGACACTGCTGACCCACAGAGCTGGTCAGCCCCAGTTCCATGATCCCATCAGCCCACCAGACACTGTTATTGCCTCTCAGGCCTCAAGACACTTGAGTCACAAAATGAGAAAACAGGCTATGGTAGAGGCCACCGACGGAGTCACACTTAGCTCCGTCTCCAGCAGGGGTGGCTGACACCTGTAATTGCAGCATTTGGGAGCCTAAGGCAGAGAACTGTCATGAGCTCAAGGCTAGCCTGGGCTTCCCAGGGAATTCTAGGCCAGCCTGGGTTACCATGTGAGACCCTGCTTCAAAAAGGGGATAGAGAGAAACGCAGAGCGTCTACCCATTTGCTGATCATGTGTATAACTGGAACCAAAGTTCCACTTTTGAAACTGTGCAGTAGTGTTTTTCAAGTTTTTTATTTAGCTTGGTTTGGATTTTGTGCTAGAACCCAGGGCCTCTCACACTCAGCACTCACTCTACTACACATACAGGCCCTGGTAACAGAGATCTGTCAACTAGCTCTGAGCTTCCTGGCAGACACGGTAAAAAGCAAAAGCCTAATAAAAGGCAGACAGATAGCCAGATCAGGAGAATTGTACTTGTGTGAATGGACACTCAGGATGGGGGTAGGGGTGTGTGTGTGTGTGTGTGTGTGTGTGTGTGTGTGTGTGTGTGTTTTATGGAATATGGGGGTATGCACACACATGTGTGTGTTCATGTGAAGACCAGCAGCTGGGGTCAGGAGTCTTTCTCTGTCATTTTCTCTCTCTCTTTTTTGAGACAGGCTCTTCCACTGAACCCAGGCCTCAGTGATTGGCTACTTGGCTGTATGGTCTGTCTCCTCCCACCCCCAATCCTAGGGTTACGGGTACACACACACCTGGCTTTCATGTGGGTCCTGGGGATCCGAATCCGGGTCCTGATGCTTGTGTGGTGGGGACCATTGCCTCAAGTCACTTTCTACCAGTTCTGACAAGGGTAAGCCACTGGCTTAAAGTCTTAGGAAGAACAAAGAACTGCCAGACATGACACTGGACGCCTTTAATCGCAGCTCTTGGGAGGCAGGGCCAGGCAGACCTCTGTGAGTTCGAAGCCAGCCTGGTCTACAGAATGAGTTCCAGGCCAGCCGGGAGTACACTGAGGCTCTGTCTCAAGAGAGAAAGACCCCCCAGAACACGACATGCGGACCCAGGGGGCAGACGCTGACACACTAGGATACGGCCATGAAGAGCAGCAGAGAAAGGGGAGCCGCTACAGAAAGGTTTGCTACGTGCTCTGGTCTCATCCAAGCCCCTGCTGACCACTGCTGAATGCCCAGGCCCCACTCTCATACCCCCATCCTGAGACTTCCTGAGTTTCACCCCCGAATGGAGTCCGAGCCCCAGCCTGCGGCTGCGGCTGCAACCCAAAATCCCCCTCAGAGAGGAAGAAACGAAATCACACCTGCACGTGCTTCTTGAACGCCAGGGTCAGCAGCAGGCAACCCCGCCTGCTTTCCCCATGGGGACATGGAGGGCCAGAGAGGGGCAATCAGCCCCTGGTCACACAGGTAGGAGGGTAAAAAGCCCAAGCTTTAACATTGCCTCCAAGTAGTAAGAATAGCCAGTCACTTTGAGACCAGTCAGAGCAATACTGTAACAATCTGGATAAAGGGTAAGATGGAACCAGCTGTTGAAGGTCCCACACCACAAAGCCACCCACAGCCAGGCCCTCACCAGGACAGAATGTGTCCCCTCAAGTTGTAAGTCAAAATAAATCTCTCCTCCCTTAAAATACAAAGTTTTAAAACTATAAACTGGGGCCAAAAGAAAAAAGAGAGAAAAAAAAACATAAACTGGGTTGATGGCTAAGGCCTGTAATTCCAGTGGGTGGCGGGCTCACTGCACATTCAAGGCTAGCCTGGTCTATATAGTGAGGTCATTGAGGGCTACACAGTAGAACTCTTTTTTTTTTTAAGGGGGGGAGGGTAGCTCAGAGGTCAAGATCTGCTGCTTTTGCAGAAGACCTAGGCTTGACTTCCAGCTCCCATGCTATGGCTTACAACTAACCACTAAGAACTCTAGTTTCAGGAGATCGGATGCACTCCTCCGACCTCCACAGGCACTGCACACACGCTGTGCACTTACACACGGGGAGGTGAAACACTCACATACATAAAATGAAAACAGCCGGGCAGTGGTGGTGCACACCTTTAATCCCAGCACTCGGGAGGCAGAGGCAGGTGGATCTCTGTGAGTTCAAGGCCAGCCTGGTCTACAAAGCGAGTTCCAGGACAGCCATGGCTACACAGAGAAACCTTGTCTTGAAAAACCAAAATAAACAAACAAATAAATCTTTTTTAAAAGCAAATAAACAAACAAACAAAACAAAACAATACCAGAGCTGGAGCACATACTAGTTTTTCAGAGTTTGAGATCCAACACCCAAACCAGGCGGCTCACAACAGCCCATAACCCTACTCCAAGGGGGTCTGACTCCTCTGACCTCTGCATGCCCCTGCACTTGTGTGCACACACATGGACACATGCGCTCTCTCTCTCTCTCTCTCTCTCTCTCTCTCTGTCACACACACACACACACACACACACACACACACACACACACACACACAATTTAAAATAATAAAAATAAGCTTTAAAAAACATCAAAAGGAACTATGGATATAGCTTAGTTGGTAGAGTGTTTGCCTAGCATTTCCAAAGCCCTGAGTTCTCTACCTAGTACTGAATACAGCTATGGTTGATGGCACACCCCTGTAAGTCCAGATGGTGGAGGCAGGAGGATCACAAGTTCAAGATCATCCTCAACTCCATAGTGAGTCTGAGGCCAGCCTGGCTATATGAGATCTTGTCTTAAAAACAAACAAACAAACAAACAAACAAAAAACAATCAACAGACAAGGGACGGGTCAGGGGACAATGGCTAGCTCTAGCTCGGAAGCGTGAGAGTCGGGGTCCCTGGTTAGGCCAGCTCTTTGGGTGGTATCTTGTTTCTTTGGTCCTGCCAGCCGAGCAGTCCCACAGGTACCCAGTATGAGACTCACGTGGAATCTTGCTGGCACATCCCTGTCCACTCTGAGAAGGGAGACACAGACAGTGGGTGCCTGTGGCAGAGGCTGAGGGACTTGGCACAGACTAAGGCAGGAAGGGCAGGCTCCACCACCACCTCCAGTGGCTCACAGCTCTGCCCCCTCCCCCAAGTCCTACCACAGACCCAGGAAAGGGAGAAAAGTCTTCTGTGTCCCAAGGTAACCGAGCTGATGGGTATCGTGTAAGGAGAGCTATGCAAGCTGCCAGAGTGACCCAGGCAGGGCAAGTTGGGCAGGGGTGGGTGGAACACTGACTGGGCCCTGCATCCCGTCATGGCTACGGGTCCTGCTTGCTGGAGGTTATGACTAGGAAGAGGAATGTGTGGAGAAACCCAAAGACATGAGTCCAGTGGCAGGGCAGATCCCAAGTCCTCTGACACCTTGGAATGACCCTATCTGGCTGGAGCCTCTAGGACTAGGTAGAGCCAGGACTTCTTATATAAATGGAGACGAGAGAAGGGCATGATGGTCCACGCCTTTAATCCAGCACTTGCAAGGCACAGGCAGGAGGATATCTGTGAGTTTGAAACCAGCCTGGTCTACATAGTAAGACCCTGTCTCAAAAAACAAGACAACAACAAAAACAAAAACCCAAACAAAGAAAAACAAAAAGATGAGGCCCAGAGATGACATCGGATATCACACGGTGATGAGAAGAGGTCAAGAGACCTGCCCGTCATACCCTGTCAGCAATGAGAGGTCAAGAGACCTGCCCGTCGTACTCGGCCAGCCTCTTTGAGAGGTCAGTGTCCAGGTCCATTTTGTAGCGAGGGAAACTGGGCCTCAAAGAAGTCACACTGTGGCCAAGAACATCCCCAGGGTCTATCATCTCCAGGGATGGAGGAAGTAGCCCCTTCCCCAACCTTCGAGACTCTACTTTTTAAGAGGAATCAGCTGCTGTCCCCATCATAACACACAATGCCCCAAACAAAGAGGGGCTGCTATGGGGGAGTCAGGAGAGCCTTCCTAGGCCTTCACCCTCTTTCCAGACAGTGCATTAACATTCTGGGCTCCTGCCTAGCCTGACCTACTTTGGAGGCTGGTGGAGTGCAGAGAGGGAGGGGGAGGCTGCCAGAGAGAGGGAGGTACCTGGCTTGGGCTTGGAGAAGCAGCTGCCCATGGTAAAAGGCCTGAGACCTGGCCTGGCTGGTGGGAGCACAGGCGGCAGGTGTCCAGCTGTCCACGGTCTACGATGTCCCCTGCAGGACTGGACCGCCTGTGGTCCTCAGAGACGCTGGAGCTGCCATGCCAGCTGGACAGATTTAGGACCTGCAGGGAGATGGGACATTGGTGCAGGTGTGGACACTGACGAAGGCATGGGTGGAGTCCCAGAAGAGGCCTGCATGGGAAGTTCAGAACTTGCGTGTGGGCACTCCGGGTGGCACCTGTCTTCCCTCACACTCCCTCACCTTTGGATGCACTGTTGGAGACTCTGTGCTCTAGCGTCTCCTCTCCGTGTAGTCTGTGCTGCAGAGACCCTGGCCCAGACTTCCCCAGGAGAGACTCTGGGACTCTCCGTTTTCCAAGGGAAGACCTCCAAGTCTGCACCAAACCTTAGGAACCAGAGTCCCCCTCCCTCCAATGGGAGTGACAAGGGTCTTGCCCCAGTCTTGGCATCCACTACTCTGACTAGCAATCCCTAGCCACCTACCTCCTTTCAAGGGAGTCACTGCTCCTTGCTTCCAGCCCAGCAATGGAGAGACTGCTGGGCCTTGGACAGCAGGGCAGGGAGGGCCAGGGTCCAGGAGGGTCCAGCCCTCCTTCTAGCATGAGTTGTGGCCAGGAGGGGGCTGGGCTGTGGGTGTGGGGCTAGGCCAAGCCACTGGTCCCCAGGGAAACCCAGCTCTGTGGGGAAAAGAGCGGGCAGCCAGCCCAGGACTGATGGGGTTGGGGAAGAGGGAACCAACCACATAGCTCTGCCCGGTGCCCAGCAGCCACCAGTTCCCCCAGCCCCCGTTGGCTGTGCACTACCCAGGTCATGGACCACAGAAGACAGAAAGACTGGGGTCCAAGGTCATCACGGTCAAGCAGCAGGTAGGGTATCTGTGTGGTCCCCGGCTCCCCACCCTAACAACTCCTAAGATGAGCAGGGCCCTGGGCGGTCCCCAGATCGCTCTAAGACTGCATATGGTGGACAAGAGCACCTGGTAAACAGATCACTGCAGCCATGTGTCCCCACAGGCATAGGTGGGCCTTCTGGAAGATGTGGACTTTGGAAGACTCGGGACAAAGGTGTAACTACCCTGTTTACAATTGACTGCTCCACATTCCACTCGGCAGCCAGCCCCTGGAAAATTTCACCTGGAAATTCTTCCTGAAGTCTACACTCAAGGTGTGCTGAGACTTACTTGATTTGTCTAGACCCCAGGAAAGAGCCAGAGACCAAGAAGGAAGGAAGGAAGGAAGGAAAGAAGGAAGGAAGGAAGGAAGGAAGGAAGGAAGGAAGGAAGGAAGGAAGGAAGGAAAGAAGGGCCCAGCCACTGCTGGCTCCTGATTGTAGCTGCAAATACAGGTGAGAAGGAACCAAAGCCACGTAGGTGTGCCCTCCCCGCTTGTCACCAAGGCACATCTATAAAACTCAGACCAGAGAGTCCTTTCAGAGGTGCTGGTTTCCCTGTGCCTAGCTCGGCCCACCTCCTTCCCGCCTGGTTTCAGGACTCACCTGTTGGGTCTGAGGTCCTACAGACAGACTGGCTTTTGACCCTAGGGTCCAAGCCAGCTGTTCACTCCCTTCCCAGGTGCCCAGAAGTTTACTTGTGGGGCCTCAGGCCTGGCGGGAGATTTGGTGGGGACCATGCCTTCCACCTATAATGTGCTAGGCCAGCTTGGGGCCAGTCATCCCAATTCAAAGGCAAAGTCACTTGGGCCTGCAGGGAGAGACCACTGCATTTTGTTGCCCAGAAAAGTTCCAACACTGCCCGCTGCACACTCCCCATCAGAAGCTTGCGTCCATGTCCCAAGAAGTCCAGCAGGTTCTGAGTTACCCCACCTCACAGAGGTTCCCCGGGCTTCTGCATGGCTCCCAGGACACCCCTCGATGCAGGCCAGCCCGAAGCCTGCTTCTTTTCCCATCCAGGTCCCTCTCTTCGCTCCTGGTGTGTGTTGGGTGGGAGGGCGTTTTTTTTCCTGCTTAGCCTAGGCCCTCTGTGGCTTCAGGTGCCCTGGGGACTGCTACCTTGGAGCGCCTCTGCTTGTGATTCACATTTGGGGAGGGGGTGGTGGTGGTCCTGACGCCAACGTCCTGTCCACTCTCCCTGCCTTGGCACGTGCAATTTCCTCGATATGGGAAGCCTTTTCTAGCACCCTTACCGGCTTCTTTGCGGCTCCCTCGCTAGACGCAGCAGCCAACCAACGGATCAGCACAAGGTAGGGGGCTCCAGGCAGCCGAAAGGGGTGCTGGGGAGCAGCAGCAAGGACCGGGGTCGCTCCAGCCTCCTGAGTGCCCCACTCGGCCGGCAGGGTAGAGATCGGGGAGCTCGCTGGCCGAGGGCGCGGGGAGCGTGCGGGACAGAGCCAGGCGCATTCACCTGGCTCGGCGGACGCGGGCGGGCGGGCGAGCGGGCGAGCGGGAGGGCAGGCGCTCGGGATCCGCGCCCGGCTGCGGCCGGCCTGCAGGGCGGAGCGGGCGGGGGCGGGGCCGGCGCTGCGGCTACACTGCGGGCCCCGAGCCCGAGGCGTCGGCCCCGCCCCGCAGCAAAAGTAGGGTCAACGTCAAGCTTCCAGCCACCTGCCGGTGGCGGAGCATGAGAAGGCTGCGGGGCTGCCTCTGAGTCACCCCGAGACCCTCGAGACACTGCGCACCGGGTGTGGGTCGCCAAAGCCGTCCTTACTCGGCGGGAGCGGGGTGGAGGTTGAATTTCTGGATGAAATGTCCCGGAAGAAGAAAACCCAAACCATGCCCCTCCTAGGTCTCCTAACTCCATCTCACCCCACTCCCACATATATCACGTTATTACATTTTCTTTTCTCAACCTGTTAGTAGTATTTGAGGAGAATTTCCCTGGACTCGTCATGGTGCGCTCCCTCCCTGAAGGCGTCTGTGGCCAGCCTGCCCAGGCTGGATTACCACTTTTCCCGGATGTTTTCACTGTCTTTCTCTGGCCATCTCACTCCATCTCTGAGCTATTGTGGCCAACTAGAGGTTGTCCCTCCAGCACGAAAACCAGTGGCAGTATTTCAGGGAACTGTTTCTGTTAAACACACAGGGCCCACAGGTCTGTTGGGAGTGAGTAGGCAGTGTTCCCCTGCTCTGTTCCAACCCATTTTACAGATGGAAAGATGGCCCCAGAGACTGAATGTTGCCCAGAGCAAGAAGCAGAGGACTCAGAACAGTCTTCCTTGTCGGGCAGGGAATATGGTTTCTACCATGGGTGCTGCCCCCATTGAAGAGGCCCATGGTTGGAGACATGCTTGTCCTGGGGCCTCACCTGCACATTGATGAATTGTACCTCTAACCTCACCCTAGCAAGAAAAATAACCAAGGCTGTGACTTCATATGCACTTCTAAAAGACAAAAACAAACAAACAAAAAACAACAGGCTATTGCCACTGTTCTTGGTTCCCCACCACAACTTATGGTAAAAAGAGCTGCTGGACAGAGAAACCAGGCTGGGACTGAGCTGAAAACTTCCTCTCAGGGGGCTAGCTTTCACAGAGACAGGAGGTGCTCTGTAGGCCACTGGGGAACAAAAGCCACCAGTGGTCTCACCTAGCTGGACACTTGGTGCTATAGTACCACGCCCACTGATGAAACAGTGGCACAAAAATCATGGGGTAACCAAACACTTCACTGTTGGACTTAAGGCCTGCTCCTCAGGAGAGAATTCGTGCCTGTACTATAAACTGGTTAAAAGCCCGTGGCCAAGGAGGTCACAGGCCCTAAGAGATCCTGCTACTGCTGTCTTGCTAGATGAACGTGTCAAATTGCCTTCTAATTATTTATGTTTCTACACATTAGTGGCCAGAGGAGCTGCTTTCCGCAGTGGCCAACAACTAATGAAGGGACTCACACTAGCCGTAACGCTGAGAATACCTGACTACTGAGTGCTCAGCCACGAATGGGATGTCTGTGTCAATCCCTGTTTGCTCACGGCTCAGGGAAACACGGAAGAGGGGCAGAAAGGATGCGTGACCTGGAGGGTGGGGACGGGTGCCTCGAAGCCCTGTTTTCTGGACAAGACAGAGTCATTGTACTCACGCACTCACTGAAGCTCACCTGCTCAAATCCTGCACAAGAGCAGGCCCAAAAGATCAGCCAGCATCCCAACAGGCAGCACTAATTGACTCAGTAGGTCACTATTTTGTCTTTTTTCCCCCCAGAGCTGAGGACCGAAGCCAGGGCCTTGTCCTTGCTAGACAAGCGCTCTAACACCGGCTAAATCCCCAACCTGATTCATTAGCTTGCAAAAACAAAACCCGAGAGGACATGAAGGGAGGGGGGGTATGTTGGGCATGTGGGGACGGACAATTGGAGGTGTGTATGATCAAGGTACATGAAATAAAAGAAAAAAAAAAGATCTGTGGGGAAAATTTTTTTTTCTTCTGAGACAGGGTCTCATTTAGCCTAAGCTGGCTCAAACTTGCTAAGTAACCCAGGATGACCTTGACTTCTGGTTCTCTGGCCTCTACCTCCCTATCGCCAGAATTTCAGGCATGCACTACTAGACACTGGGGCTGAACCAGGGCCTGTTCATGCTAGAGCTATGTCCTCAAACCTGAGCCTTTAGAACCAGGGTCTAGCTGTAGAGCCCTGGCTGAAAATACTCTACGTAGCCCAGGCTGGCCTCAAACTCACAGAGATCTACCTGTCTTTGCCTCCTGAGTGCTGGGATTAAAGGTGTGCGCCACCATAACCTGCCTAAAATCTTTTTTATAATATATTCATTTTTATTCATGTGCCTGTTTTGTCCATCGGTATGTCTACGCACCGTGTACACACAGAGCCTGTGGAGTCCAGAAGAGGGCGTTGGGTCCCCTGGAGGTAACAGATGTTCGTGAGTGGCCGTGTGGATGCGGGGAACCACTCAGCAATTGTCCTTAACCACTGAGCCATCTAGCCTACTCCCAAACTTGGAATCTTTCAGCCTCATCTTCCTCAGCAGCTGTGCACCACCATATGCGGCTTGATTTACTATTTGTTTTTATTTATTATTTTTGAAGTTATGGGAATCCAATCCATGGTCTCACTCATGCTACGACCCTATATCTTCAACTGTTTTTGTGTTTTTCTTTTTGTTTTTTCAGGTTGTTTTTTTTGTTTTGTTTTTTGACAGGTTTCTCTGTGTATTAGGCTTGGCTGTCCTGGAACTCACTTTGTAGACCAGGCTGTCTTGAATTCACAGAATGCCTCTGCCTCCAGAATGCTAGGATTAAAGGCGTGGGCCACCACTGCCTGGCTTTTTTTGTATTTTTCATTCTGAGACAAGGTCTCACTAAGTTGCCCAGGTTAGCTTTGAACTGACTATGTAGTCCAGGCAGGTATTGAACTTTCAACTGCCCCTGGAGTAGCTGAAATTAGTCATAGACCAGCAGGTCTGATTAGCATTTGTTCTTCACAATTAGTCAGAGGATGGGGAATCTGAGGTTCAGAGAGGTTAGGGACTCTGTACTGGCTGGTATTGTATGCTAGAGTCAGAGAGGAAGGAGCCTAAGTTGAGGAAATGCCTCCTGTGAGATCCAGCTGTAAGGCATTTTCTCAATTAGTGATCAATGGAGGAGGGCCCAGCCCATGGTGAATAGCGACATTTCTAGGCTGTTGGCCCCAGGTTCTATAAGAAAGCAGGCTGAGCAAGCCATAGGAAGCAAGCCGGTAAGTAGCACTCCTGCATGGGTTCTGCATCAGCCCCTGCCCCAGGTTGCAGCCCTGCTTGAGTTCCTGTTCTGACTTCCTTCAGTGATGAACAGCAATGTGGAAGTGTAACCCTTTCCTCTCCAACTTGCTTTCTGGTCGTGGTGTTTTGTTGCAGCAATGGAAACCCTAGAACAGACCCCTCCCCCTAGAGTTACAGCTGCTAGGTGGCAGGGCTGGACTTGAACTGACTTGATCTGAGTCCCCTGTGCTGGTGTGGGAGCTGGAGGGAAGAGACTTGCCACCCTCAGCCCAGCCTACAGCATCCAAGTTCTACAGTTAGTGAGTCCATCTGGGGCAGCTTCCCCACGACTGCTGGCAGGACAGACAGATGCAGAGCCAAGCCTGCAGGAGGTGCTTTAGGAAGCGGAATAGGGGCTGCTGAGTTTGAGGTGTCAAAGATGAGATTGGAAGGACATTAGTGTAGCACCTGTGAAGAGGAGGACCACTTGGGAAGAAACCTTGGCATGGGGTAAGTTCATTATGGAACCCTTGGGGCCCAGGCATTAGGCTTCAGGTTTCTGCTGCCCCATGGGGCAGAAGTGGCAGGAGCTTCATAAACACTAAGCCCAGGATGAGTTAGGACAGCTACCTTTGGGAAGGCTCGTGTGGCAAGAGAACTCAGGAAGATCCAGAGATGCTGAGCCCTGCAGCCCAAGTCCTGGTCTTGACTCCAGCATCCCGACAATAGCAAACACAGGGAGGTGGCTTGGAGTGGCCGAGCCATTACCCCAGACACAAGGTTTGGTTGCTTAGGTAATGAGTGGAGGGTCTGCTCATGGCCTGGGAGAATGGAGAACCCCATGGTCTCCCCAGCCCCAGGGCACCCCTATCATGAAGCAAGCTTCTGCCTCCCTCAGTGCTTCTCACTCTTTTCACTCAGGTCTCCAACAGAGGGTACAGGACCATCTGTTTTCAGCCAAGAAAAGCTAGAGGCCAGGATGCAGCTCAGTCAGCAGTGTTTGCCTAACATGCACCAAGTCCCAGGTTCCATCCTCAGCAATGAATGAACCAGGCTTGGTGGCACAAACCTGTAATTCCAGAAATTGAGAGGTGAAGGCAGGAACATCAGAATTTTGAGGCCAGCATGGGCAGTATCACAAAAATAAAATAAAATAAAAAAGGAAAAAAAAAGATAAAGCCAACTGCAGCGGTGCTCCTTTAATACAGTGAGTTCCAGGGCAGCTAGAGGTACAGAGACCCTGTCTCATAAAAAGGTGGTAGGGAAATAAATAAGACAGACAGACAGAAAGGAAAAGGAAAAACAAGAAGTGAGCTAGTCCCAGCAGCTGGCGTCCCGATTGAGGACGCAGTGCCCTTGGAGACTGGTTTGACTCAGAGATGTGATATAAGGAACTAGTTGGGCAGAAAACAGGCCTTCTACTCTTGGTCCCACCAGACCCTTAGCTCTGCCCCACCACCCACTCCATGAGGGCAATAGGGAGCATCCAGAAGGCTTGAACCCCTTCTGAGGTCCTCATCCTCACCACAGACCAAGGCCAGGCTGTCCCTTTCAGGATAGAGATCCACTGTCCCCCACTTTGGAGGCAGGGGTGGTTACTGATAGCTGTAGCCCTCTGGGGGCTAGGTGTACGGGATCTGGGAGATGCAGAACACAGTGTCAAGTGGGCATCACAAGAACTGGCCAGCGAGGTCTGTGGTCAAGTCCAGGTGACTCAAGGGTGCAGCCGAGGGGCTCGGAGCAAACCTTTGTGGTACCGAATTGTGGAGGGCAGCTCTGTTCACTGTCCAGCCCCCATCTCACTTGCATGCTGCAGGGATGACGGTGCCCAGGCCCAAAGGCTCATCAGTGGGTTGTCTCTGAAGTAAATGGTGGTGGGGGGGAAGCACAGGGTCAGTCTGAACCCTATGGGACCTAGCTCCTCTTTAACTCAGGTGGCATTAGACAGACTATGGACCCCTGCCCAGAGATTTCTGGAGCTGGGGCCAGAGAGGGGTGTCTACTGGCACAGTGGTTCTAAAACCTCATTATACTTCAACCTCCAGCACTCATATCCATCAGTCAGAACGCCAGGTGGGTCTCCATCTCAGCCGCCGGTGGGGGGATCAAAGTGCTGAGGTCTAAAAGGTGGAGGTCAGAATCTCCTAGATGCTGGCGGTGTGGATTCCTGAGATGCAGGCCTGCAGAGCAGTGCTTCTCATTACCTTCTAAGGTACAGAAGACTTAGAGCAGGCCTGCACATGCCCACAATTCCAGCACTCATAGGCAAGAGAATTCAAGGTCTACGGGGTTGAATTTCTTGTTAACACACATGAACAGGCATGAGAACAAAATGCACATAAAAGGTACAATGTGCTTACTGGGGTCACAGCAGGGAAGGTGACCCTGGCCAAAGTAGTTTGTGAGGCTTTTTTTTTTTTTTTTTTTTGAGACAGGGTCTCTCTGTGTAGCCCTGGCTGCCCTGGAACTCTGTAGACTAGGCTGGCCTCCAATTCAAGAGATTCACCTGCCTCTGCAGGAGTGCTGGGACTAAAGGCGTGCACCCTCACTATCCAGCAATCTGTGAGGCTTTTAAGCAAGCCAACACAAAGTTCCCACCCCAATGATCAGCAAGGCTCACAAGGGGGTCCATATACAGACAGGGATGGTAGCAGGTAGCAGACAGGATGCTCAATTTCCCTGACCACTGAGCACCTCTGGTTAGTTCAGGCTCAGCAGAGCAGAGCCTCTGCACTGGTTCACCATGGGCAGTCTTCTGCACCCCCTGCTCAGAAGGCTGAGTCCAAGTGTGGGCCTCTCCCATAGCACCCAGAGAACAGCTATTTCCCAGACTCAGGAAGCTGCCATTTTGGGCTGAGGGAAGCAGGAGCGAGTCTACCGGTTGGGAGAGGCTGGTGGGGGCTGACTGAGGAGACACTGAAACACCGAGGCTGCTGCCACCGCCAGCTGGTGCAAGTTTTATTGAGACAATGTACAAACAGGCCATGGAAACAAGGGCTTTGATGCTGGGACCAGTAACGTAAAATGGAATACAAAAATAAAAAGGCACTAATCTGTTAAGAAAAGACACTCAATGTATTCTAAGAATATAAGTCATTTAATACTGTTAATTTTATAGCACAAAATAAAACAAGCTATGATCCCCAAAAATAATTTTAAAAGCTTACACAGAAAATATTATTGCCTGACACTTATGATCTTTAAGTTATACACGTCAAAAGAGTTTTATGTCGTTTTAAAACACACAGTGAAGACCGTCTAGAAGCAAGGCCACTGTTCCTCCTGTCTCAGAGAACTGTCCTCCTGCTCTTCTAGAATATACAAGCAGCTCAGTGTCCACGCTCACAGCAGTTACCAGGGATGTGGTTCTCTGGTCCCATGGTGAGGAGTCCACAGAAAGCATTAGTCTTAGGTACTGTGTTAAAACAATCAAGAATCCACTCATTTTAAGATGTTAATGAACATAATATTAAAAGATTAAATTATAAACACCTGGAACAAAAACACATCATCCCTTTAAAAAAAAAAAAGCTCATTATTCTTCTGAGCAAAAGTTCCAAGAGCAGTGGCCATCAGTCTTGGCCCATCTTGTCTGTAAACAGCTGTAGAGGAAGGCTGGCACAGTGCCAGGAACCTGCAACTCCAAGGGAGGGCACAGAGTCTCTGCCGGAGAGCACAGGGTTCTGAGTCTGGATGACCTGCAACAGGTGTGTCAGAGCAGCGCAGGGGTGACAGGCGCCTTCAGCACGGGAGGTCCTGCCTGGGAAACGGACTCTAACCTAGCGGTCTATGCCCTGACTACCTGACTGAGTCCTTCTCAGCACAACAGCCACAGTGAGTGGGTTGTCATCCCAGCACTTTCTACAACACAGCAGAGCAGACCATGGGACAATGCCGGCCACGGAAGGAGAGCCACCCCTGGATCACATTCCCACAAGAGTGGGACCTAGGCAAGATGCCACTTTCTATCAGTGTGAAAAGGAAAATTTTCCTGATTAAGAAACTGATGAGCTTTTAAGTCAGGAAAGGAAATTACTACTTTCGGCACATATCCTGAGAGTTCAGAACTTAAGTCTTTATTTCCAGCTCTGGATTTCAGAGAGCTGTAGAAACAACTACATGGGCCAAATTAACTGATTTCATAAACCAAACCCCAGGCTTATGGGACATTCTGATCCTGAATCTACATGGAGTCTTGCTGGTCAACAGACTTGAGGAGGGAAATCCTGTTCTCAAAAATGGCTGCCTGCACTAAGCATGCTGCTATCATCAAAAGGCACCAAGCCCTTCAGTTAAACGTAGTTTTTAAAAGACCTTAAAAGCTGGGTGTGGTGACTCAAATTTCAGCCGAGGCTGGGATGAAAAAGTCAAAGCCCGCATGGGCATTTTATGGAGATCCCATCTCAAAATTTAAGAAAGAGCTCAGTGGTAGAGGGCTTCTCTAGCATGTGTAAGGCAAGAGGTTCAAGCCCCAGTAATGATTCCTCAGGGGTTGTCCTCTGTGAACAAGGCATGTATTCAGCACAGGTATCAAAAGGCCTAGGGCTGAACTGGGTCACTAGCCAGAAGGCAAGTATTGTTGTAGGCAGAGTTTGGGGCCCACTCAACAGATCTGGCTAAAAAACGGTAGCTTTCAGAGATGGAAAAAGTTGACCTTTACCACTTTTTTCTGGAAAGCCACAGACAGGGAGACATGATAATACCCCAAAGCCCAAATGACCATTTTGTCACATGAACATTCTTAAATATGGCACTTTCTCAGCCTGATTTAAAGAGAAGCTGGTGGGGCTCAAGGATTGGCTCAGCAGCTAAGAGCACTTGCTGCGCTTACAGAGGACCCAGGTTCGACTCTTAGCACCCACACAGTAACTCCAGTTCCAGAGGATCCAACCCTCTCTTCCTGCCTCCTTAAGACACCGCACCCATGTGATGCACATTCATACATGCAGGCAAAACACCCACACACCTTTACAGGGGGTGTTTCTGAAACAGTCTCTCTTTGTAGGCCTGGTTGTCCTGTAACACACTACACAGACCAGGCTAGCCTTGAACTCAGGCTAGCCTTGAACTCTGAGATCTGCTTGCCTCTGCCTTTCTGAGCGCTGGGATTAAAGGTGTGTGCCACCATGCCCAATATACACAAAATTAAAAAAAAAGTCTTGAAGAGAAATAAATATAGTGGACAAATGCTTGTGTTAGTTTTTGTCTGCTGAGTGTATTCATTAGTTCTCACAGCCTAAGAGCCTCCAGAGCCAGGGCCACAGTTACAGCTGTCTGTAAACGATGGAGCTGCTCACTAAGTCACTGCTACATTTCTCGGTCTGCTTGGAGTTCTGTGTGGAGGCGTGTCCTCATCAGGGTCCAGCTGAAACAGAGCATACTACAGAAAGGTTCTAGAACTCAGGGTTGCCACGTGCAGATGAGGGGCCCACACATTTGTACCAGCTGGCTTGCATGTTGTTGGCTCATGGTATATGGGTTAAGGGTTCCAGAGGCTGCATTTTCTTGGTTTAGGAGCACTGTGTTCTGTTCCACTTAGGCTGTGGAACCAGACAGGACTACCACTTTCAAGCTGCCTGGACAGGCTGGGTCTGGACAGGAAGAGCTGACAGGACTCTGTGATGACTCACTTGAGTTCTTAAAGGGGGTGTACTTACTCAAACGCGAGACAGAACTGACCAAGCGCTCCACCCTTTCTGCTTCTGTCGGTAGCAACAGTGACAGACAGCCACAGGGTCCCCAGACCACCAGTAGTTCACCCTGGTGCTTCCAGGCTGCACCCAGCACGGCACACCATGACCGCTGTGTGTGTGCAATGTTTGCCACACGGCACACAAGGTATCGTGGCAACCAAAAGATAAAGGCCTCTACTTCAGGGTGTCTTTTTCATATTCTTTAGTTACGTACAGCAGCTTCAGTTTGGAAGCTCAGGGACACAAATTGTTCCTTAGACTATCACAAAAATCCAACCTACTATTTAAAAATCTGTTCAGAACACACAACTCTAATGAATTAGTCTTCCAAAACCAAAACTAAACAAAAGAAAGTGGAAACAAGCCAGACTGCAGGAGTTTGGACAGAACTGTCTGGAGTTTACTTCCTCTGTCGTCCAAAGAAAAACAAGTCGGTAGCAAAGCCACTGCTCTGTGGACCAGCAACAGCAAGAGCTTGCCGAGGCTAGCCCTCTCCATGTGGACCGTCAGCAGGCTCACACAAGAGTCCGTCTCCAATACAAACGAGGCAGTGATGAGAAGGAAGACCCTTCTGTGCTCAGTTCTACTGTGTGCTTCCACCAGGGTTCCAGTTTACAATCCAGAAGAAGGCTAAGACCGCTACTCTTTGACAGCATGACTATGATACAAATGCCAAGAGGCAGCTGCTGGAGGCATTCCAAATGTGCAGGAGACCCAGTGGATGGAAAGCCGGCCACCAGCAGCTCAGTGTGACTTGCATGTGAGAGTGCCTCCCACTTCAACGGAGACTACGACAGGCACAACAAGGCAGCAGCAGGGGCGGCAACAGCAATCACTCGTTGTCATCGGGGTTTTGAGGGTCAAAGATTTTAACATGTGTGAAAGGGAAAAGCCCTTTGCGCCCATTCACCTCGCCTTCCCACTGGCCATTTATATTCATCCTTGTGACTTTCACAATGTCACCAACCTGTAGGGATAAAGAAGACAAAATCAGCATCACTGTGCAAACAACAAAAAGACAGTTTACGTTAAATCACAAATAGTATCTACCCAAAGACTAAGACTAACCTTTACTTCTTCAGTGTTTGGACCTGAAAAATCAAGTACTACAAAGACACAGGACACCACCAGCGCACCCAGGACACCTCTCAGGTGGCAAGCATTTGTGAAGCAGCTTCTGAGCACGAAGCACCGTCACCCCAGTGGTTACTCGTAAATGGACACACATGGACATGGTAAGCTGCACAGAGGGGTGGAAAGCAGCCAGGCCTGGCACTCAGTCCCAGCACACAGCCTGGGCTCACTGAGACGCTGTCTCAAAGTAAGAAACCACATTGCTGTGACGGTGTCTTTATCAAAGACTGGAATGATACAGAGATGATCAGCATGGACTCCGCACAAGCAATAACACACATCTGTGAAGTATTTCATACTAAAAGACCACCACCACCACCACCACCACCACCACCACCACCACCACCACCACCACCACCACCACCAAACAAACCAGGGCTAGCGAGATGGTTTAGTGGGCAAAGGCACCAAAGAACTTGCCATGCAAACATAAGGCTCTGAGTTTCATCCCCAGAATACATGAAAAAAGGCTAACCACGGTGGCATGGAGCTGTAAATAGAGCTGGCAGAGCAGAGAAAGGTAAATCCCTGGCAGTCTAGTTCCAGGGTCACCGAGAAACCCTGTCTCAAAATACAAGGTGGACAGTGCATAGAGAACAGCACCTGATGTTGACCTCTGACCTCCTAATACACAAAACACAATGACAAAAGTTAAGTGTGCATGAGGGAAGGGAGGAAGAAAGGAGGGAATCCGCTCACTTCAATTCACAGGGGTGGAAATTCTATCAGCAACATCACCTCACTCACCATGGTCCCTAAGCATCCATGACACCACCCTGAGCTGTCCCTGACTTTCTATGGGACAGTCACTGTAGGGTGGGGTGCAGGTGGGGGACAGGGTCTTACTACATTCATAACTCAGGCTGGCCTGCCTTCAGTCCCAAGTGCTGAGCTTACAGGTGTAAATCACAACACGAGGCTTAGCTCTGAGCTTCTGCAATCCAGAGCACAAGCCAGAGACAGCTCTGAGGACAAAGGCACCTATCACCAAGCCTGACCCATGAGTTCAGTTCCAGGACTTAGGTGATGCAAGGAGAAAACTGACTCCTGTATGTTGTCCTGCTGTGGGATGGTCTGTATGTCAAATGTGTTGCTGATTGGTCAATGAATAAATCACTGATTGGCAGTGGCTAGGCAGGAAGTATAGGCGGGACTAACAGAGAGGAGAATTGAGAGAACAGGAAGCTGGGTGGGGGAGACACTGCCAGCCGCCATCAGGATAAGGAAGATGTAAAGTACCGGTAAGCCACAAGCCACGTGGCAAGGTATAGATTAATAGAAATGGATTAATTTAAGCTGTAAGAACAGTTAGCAAGAAGCCTGCCACAGCCATACAGTTTGTAACCAATATAAGTCTCTGTGTTTACTTGATCGGGTTTAAGCGGCTTGGGACTGGCGGGTGAGAGAGATTTGTCCTGACTGTGGGCCAGGCAGGAAAACTCTAGCAACATTGTCCTGACCGCTACACACCACCCTGACATGAGCGCGCGCGCACACACGCGCGCGCGCGCGCACACACACACACACACACACACACACACTCCAAATGCAATTAAACACAAACAAAAATGCAGGCTGCAGAACTCCATCTACTGCTGGAGGACAGGCACCCAGAGTTCAGAGATTAGTTTGCTCACCTAGTAAAAGCTGGGAATTTTATCGTCAAAGAGTTCTTTGCCAGGCGGTGATGACGCACACCTTTAATCCCAGTACTCGGGAGGCAGAGGCAGGTGGATCTCTGAGTTCGAGGTACAGAGTGAGCAGCCCAAAAATAAGTATAGATAGATAAACAAAACAAAACAAAACAGGTTTTCAAAGCATTTTGGGGACCCAGAGAGCTCTGGGGAGGTCCTTTCAGGGCCCAACAAATGTCTGATCAGGATTTTCAAAATTGTACTTATATACTCATCACAAAAAGTATATCCAAAGCTGTGGTCCCACTGACATACTTCCATGTTCTGACAATCTGCTTCTGGTGCTCTTTAGGAGGCTGGCTTAAAAGACAGACAATCCACTACGGCTTGCAACAAAATAAAGCTAGAAACCACGGGACACTGAGCTGGTGCAAGAGTGCGTGTTGCCGAGAGTGCATGTTGTTCGTGCTGCTCCCAATCTCTTCTGCCCATTGTAATTTCTATAAAGACAGGGTCTAAGACTACGTCTCACTGGGTCTGCAAAGACAGCTCAGCCATTAACCAAACTTGCTTTTCCAGAGGACCCAGGCTCAATTCCCAGCACCACAGGGTAGCTCACAACTGTCTGTAACTCCACTTTGCAAGGTGGTGCTTACCTCTGGCACCAGACATGCAGGTGGTACACAGATACACATGTAGACAAAACATTCATACCCATAAAACTAAAAGAAATGTTTGTTGCATGTATATACTTGTGTGTATTGTGTGCACATATGTATGAGTGTGGGTGGAGGGCTTATGTGTGGAACGGGCAGTTTTAGGAGTCAGTTCTTTCCACCAATTGGGTCCTAGTGATAACTCAGGTCCCCAGGCTGGGCAGCAAGTACCTCTATGCACTGAGCCACGGGGTAAATTTGGTAAAAGCCAAAATTTTCAACTTAGTCAGTAACAGAGTCCTATCAAAGTTGATAAAGGGGAGCCAGGGGTAGGAGTACAACGCTTGTCTAGCAGTCTGAGTCCCAGTGTTTGAGTCTCAGCAAAGGGTAGGGGAGGAGACAACGCACAGGAAAAATGCCACTTCAGAGTTACATGTCATGGTGTATGTGTCTGTAATCAGCACTTGGAAGGTGAAGAAAGGAGGACCAGGAATTCAGGGTTAGCCTTGGCTCCATCAAGTTCTGTCTCAAAAAGTCAAAACCAACTAACCAACCAAGCAACTCCCTTAAAAGCAAATAGAATGATGGATGAAGAAGACCTGAAGACAGTGTCTAAACAAATCATTCTAACGGATACAGCAGGTTAAAGACAACAGGAAGACGAGAACAGAGGATGCAAGTGAACGCACTGAAAAGCATTCACTTCCCACCAGGACTCTTTCTACCCACTCGATTTAAGGCAGTCTCTCACTTTTAAGCAACTTCCCTATCTTTGCTGCAGTTAAACAGTACACATTCAGCAGTCCCGATTTGGCCAATGCCTGTTGAATATGTCAGATAACAATATAACAACAGGGGCTGGAGAGATGGCTCAGAGGGTTAGGAGCACTGGCTGCTCTTCCAGAGGCCCTGAGTTCAATTCCCGGCAACCATATGGAGGCTCACAACCATCTGTAATGAGATCTGATGCCCTCTTCTGGCCTGCAGGTAGACAGAATATTGCATACATAAGTAAATAAATATTAAAAAACCAACCTAACAACAGTTCACACACACACACACACACACACACACACACACACACACACACACACACACACAAAGTACTGAGTCAACAACACAGAACGAAAACAAGCCACTGCTTCTGCTGAAGGAGTGTGGACCTACTCAGACGGTCAGCGCAGGCTAGACGGAGTCTGGGAGCAGCACCGACCTCGTCCTTCCTGTGACTACAAGCAGCGCCATCCGCCCTGCCAAGCAGGCACTCTATTACAGAGCTAGAGACACATCACCCTTACTGTACTAATATTAATTTTTATTGTTTTAATTGTGTGTATATGTGGGTGTGTGCATGTGAATATGGGTGCTTACAGAGCTCGCTCAGGGGTGTCAGATCCTCCTGGAGATGACAAGCACCTGACATGGGGTCCTCTACAAAAGCAGTAAGCACTCTTAACCACAAAGACTTGAATAGATACTACTCCACAGAAAATACAAAGAGTCAGTATGTAATGAAAATATGCTCAGTAAGGAAAATATCAAAGCCACGAGGGGCTAGCAAGTGACTTGGTGGGTAAGGTACTGCCGGTGCAAGCCTGGGGGCCTGATTCAACCTTCAGAACCCACGAAAAGGTAGAAGGAGAGAACTGACTCTACAAAGTTGTCCCGACTGCCACAAGTACATGGTGGCATGTATGTGCCTACCATTCATCACGCACGCACATACCGACCACAATAAAGCCAGGTATGGTGGTCTTCGAGCACTACCCCAGCACACAGGAGGCCAAGGTAGAAGGATAGTCCAGTCTAATGTCAGCCTGGGCTATGAATGAATGTGAGACTACCTTTAAAAAAAAAGAAGTCTCAGGGCTCTGCTGTAAGACTGTAAGACCGTCTGAAAATTACCAAATCAATTTCAGAGTATTCTCATCCTATTTATATACTAAGAAAAACCACCTCCCCCTTTTGGCATATATGTCAAGGTACATGTGTGTTACACGTATATACGCATGGAGGCCTGAGGCCAACCTTGGGTGTCATTCCTCAGGAGCCATCTACTTTCATTTTTGGGATGGTGTTTCTCCTTGGGACCTAAGGTCACCAATGAGGCTAGGCCAGCTGGTAGGTGAGCCACGGGTACCAAGTATTTCCTTCTCCCTAGCACTGTGATTATAAATGTATGCACCATTCCCGGCTGTTCCCATGGGCTCTGAGGAGCAAACCCAAGTCCTCATGCTAGTGTGGCAAGTGCTTTATGGATGAGCTATCTCCCTAGGCAAACAAAGTCCTCTGAAGAACAGTGCATTCTGATTTATAAGCAATGACACTATGATTTGCCAAAAGAAAAAATGTTTTTATAAAAAATGTGAGAAGCAGAGGCAGGCAGATCTCTAAGAATTCCAGGCTAACCAGGGCTGCATGGTGAGCCCCTGTTGAGAACCTGGGACAGCAAGATGGCTCAGCAGATAAAGGTGCTTGCCTGACAGTTGAGCCCCATCCCCAGGACCCACTTGGTATAAGGAAGAACACGGACTCCCTCAAGTTGTTCTTAGGCACACAAATCAATACATGTAATAAAAAGAGCGAAGCACTTCCCCCTGAACGATTCCCTGACTTTAGCATCTGAAGGATTTCCTAAAGCTATCTTTTAGCGGAGTAATGAGTATGCTGATCCATCCCTAGAATTCTAGCCCCTGAGAAGCTAATGCAGCAGGAGGATTGTTTATCTTGAGACCATCCTGGGCTCTAGCATGAGCCTGTACTGACAGACACATCTATTCTTTTGGCAGCTGGGTATCACAATATTTATGTAGCCCAGAGTGGTCTGGAATTTACCATGTAACCCAGGCTAGCCTTGAACTTAATCCTCCTGCTTCAGCCTCCAGAAGAAAGTGACTATAGGTGTATATCAATGTCCAGAGAACATTCTTGCCTTGGACATGGTGTTGTGATCATGGGGGGGAAAAAGCATCTTTGGCAGTAAAGAAATAGAAAAAAATGAAAATTTCTAAAAATTAACACTCAAGACAGAAGTGTAAGACAGGTACCTGTGCGAATAGCTTCTATACTAGGGCTCAAAACCAGCCTGGGCAACACAGCAAGACCTACTTCAAGAACAAGTAAGAGTTCGAGTCTGCTCAGTCCCCATGGAAAATCCAAAGGGGATTCCACCGGCCCTGGACTCTCAGGCTCTTAAGAAGGTGAGCACTAGCCTGCGGGTACTGCAGTAGGGAAAAGCTTCCCGCTCCTGGAATGTGATGGGAGGAGGGAAAGCAGCCTTGTATCAGTAAGTTGTGACCTCATGTGGCTCTCCAGGGCTGAGTCAGGTGCTTCATGACGAACACAATGGAGGACCAATACAATGTGGCTATAAACTACAGGTCACTCCCCATTGGATGATGCTCTGAGACTGAAAATATAACCAGTGCTACTGTGAGAAATGGTTTTCTTTCATCAGATCGTTGGCCACCAAGGGCCAATAATCTCGCCACCTTGTATAATTTGTATGCACATCTTTGAATCTCAACCCTTCCCCAATCTGGTAACACCTCCTCCCAGAACGTGGCCTATCGTAGCTGACTCCTTCCCCCTCTCCTCTGTCCGGTTCTTTTTAAAGTAGCCAAGTGCAAAAGACCATGACAGACCCCAGCCAATGGGGAAAACAGTTACCATCTGTGTTAAATAAAAACCAAGTGAACGTCCTGCCCCAGCTGCGTGCTAGCCAGGACTGGGTTCTAGCCCACCCTATATACAAAAAGAGCTGCCGTGCTGAGCGGCTTCTGCTTTGTGTGTGTTCCTTTGTGGGACACTGAGATTATTCCAGGACACTGAAACTTCATTATGCTTGGCACGCTGCTTCATCTCAGCAAGCAAAAGCAGTGAAGAGACTGTTATTGTAAGCTACACATGGTGCACAGTGCTGTGAAGCAGGGGAACCCCTCCAAGTGTAAGGCACTACTGGAAGGGAAGGACACACAAACACACGCTTAGTGAACTCAGGGTTTCCTAGCTATATAGCAATATCCTGTCTAGAACAAACAAAACAAAACAAAGCCAGAACACTGTTATTGTGAGTTTAATTCTAACCAATGAAAGAAAACCAACCGATGAAACAGAATTCTGAGAATCCCACCAGTCACTGAGGAAGCTAATTCAAACGGCTCAGAGAAGAGGCATAACCTGAACAGTAGGGTCAGAAAGAAACCAAAGAGAGGGCTCAGCGGTTAAGAGCATGTGCTGCTCTCCAGAGGACTGAGCTCAGTTCACACCACTGGGCAGCTCCAACTGCCTGGAGCTCCACTTCTAGGGGATCTGACACTCTCTTCTGAGGACACCTGCACACATATGGTTCAAATACACACTCAAGCATATACACATACACATAAAATAAATTATTAAACCTTCAAGGGGATGGTGGTGGCAAAGGAATTCAAAAAGAAATTCCAATATAATCATGTATGACCGCTAGTGGGAATAAAGAACAATTTTTATTTTATCTTAAGGATGCTAGTGAGCTCAAAGATCACCAGAGTCATACACCTGGAATATCGGTGGATTCCTATAATCCCATCACTTGGTAGGTAGAGGCAGAAGCATCAAAAATTCCAGGTCTACACCACAGTTATACAATGAATGCAAGGCCAGCTGGGCTACATGAGATCCTGTCTCAAAAATAAATAAAACAGTAATAAAAAAAAAAGTGAGCTGGAGACATAGATCAGTGGTTAAGAGCATTGACTGCTGTTCCAGAGGACCCGGGTTCGATTCTCAGCAACCACATGCACTTTACAACCATCTGTAACGCCAGTTCCAGATCTGACACCTTCTGGCTTCCTCAGGTACCAGGTACACATGTGGTGCACGGACATACATGCAGGCAAAACACAAATACACATAAAACAAGTAAAAATTTTAAAGAGAACAGGCATCAAAGATAAAAGGTGTTCTTAAGCTAGTAAGGGTGGACTGAAGACTTAAGTACTGGCCAAGCACGTGGCAAGCTGAGTAAGAGTTCAAGACTGTTCTGTCACAGAGAACGCACACCAGAAGACAGTGGTATACTAAGTACGGTCCAGTCACTTGGTATGTGTAAAACAGGGAAGATGGTGAATTCTATAGGTGAGCTGGAAACCAAACCTGGACAAAGTGCCAGAAAAGATCAGCAAACAGAAGATAGCAGGCAAGACGTTGCACAGAAGACTTTAGTAAAAAGATCGAAACGTTTCTTTCTCAAATCGTTTTTGTGAGGATGGTACAGGGTGTTTGTGTGGCATGCACAAAGCCCTGGGTTTGATTCTTAGTACCATATACACCAGGTGTGCTGGCTAGTTTTTATGTCAACTTGACAAAAGCTAGAGTCATCAGAGAAGGAGCCTCAATTAAGAAAATGTCTCCAAAAGACTGGGCTGTGGGCCAGCCTGTAGGACATTTTCTTAATTAGTGATTGACTGATATGGGAGGGCCTAGCCCATTGTGGGTAGTGCTATGCCTAAGCTAGAGGTCTTGGATTCTGTAAGAAAGCAAGCCACGTGGAGCAAGCAGGTAAGCAGCACTCTTCCATGGTCTCTGAATCAGCTCTTGTACCTCCAGGTTCCTCCCACAAGTTCCTGCCCTGACTGCTTTCAACGACCAACAGTGATGTGTAAGTCAAATGACCACCCATCCACGCTGCTTTTCATCATGGTGTTTCATCTTAGCAAGAGACAAAGGTCAATGCCTGGAGTCCCAGCATGTGGGAAGTGGAAGCAGGAGGATCAGAAGTTCAGAGACATCCTCAACTGTATAGCAAGTTCAAGGTCACAGAGGTCCTGCATTAACAAAACAAAATAGACCAATCTTTCTGTGAAATGGTTAGCCAGAAACAGGAGAGTAATCAAGGTGCTGGATGCCTAATCAGTTACCAAGGATTCAGAAGACAGCTTTAACAAGATAAAACAAAAAATTCAAGAGGAACAAGTAGAGTCCCTGGAGCTGGGTGTGGTGTGCACCTGTAGTCCTAATGACTTGGAGGTTAAGACAAAGGATAGCTTGAGCTCAGGATTTTCTTCTTCTTTTCTTATTTTACATGCAGTGGTGTTCTGCCTTCATGTATGTCTGTGTAAGGGTGTCAGATCCCCTGGAACAGGAGTTACAGACAGTTGTCAGTGGCCATGTGGATGCTGAGAATTAAACCTGGGTCCTCTCGAAGAGCAGCCAGTGCTCTTAACCACTGAGCCGTCTCTCCAGTCCAAACCCAGGATTTCAAGACCAGACTGGGCAGCATGAGGACCCATCTCCCAAACAAAACAAAACATGAGGCTACATAAGCACAGGAAGGGGACAGATAAAATGAATGGTTCTGACAGTCAGAATGCAAGAACTTGTTAACTAACAGCCTAGAACTAACTCACCCTGTAAACTGTTCTGTAAGTTCTACAAAGAAAGAAGCCTTTGGTTTTGTTCACTACAGTATCCCAAGTTCCTGTCTGTTATCATTGAAAGAGTTAATCTGCTGAAGGAGTGGACATGTTTATAGTATCCAAGTCAAGACAATGTACAAGGTCAGAATACCCTGGAGAAGGCTGGACTTAGCGCTAAGCAATCATCACAACTCAATTTCTCCTTGATTTTTACCAAATCTGCTCTGAATCACTTTAGGTCTTACTTGAAGTTTGTGACTTGGATACATGGAACACATTACAGATTGTTTTCTCCTGACTGATTCCTGTAGAACACCAGAAGTAACAATCTGTTGTGCGTGTTGAGTGGGAGGGGGATGTCAGGGGACAATCCTGGGTACCATTCTTCAGGCATTTTCACCTTTATGTGAGACAGGGTCTCTCATGGGCTAGACTAGCTAGCTCGTGAGCTCCCAAGGATCCTTCTGTCTTTGCCTCTTGTCTTCCATCACTAGGACTACAGGCACACACTCCACTCCAGCTTTTGATGCGGACTCTAGGGATCAGACTCAGGCTTTACCACTGCAAAGCAAGCATTTCACTATCACTTCAACCCTGTTTCTTCTCTTTCTTTTATTTTTATTTTTCAAGATACAGTTTCTCTGTGCAGCAGCTGTGGCTGACCTGGAACTCACAGAAATCCACCAGCCTCTGCTTCCTGAGTGCTGGTATTAAAGGTGTGTGCACCACCACTACCCGGCTTCAACCCTGTTTCTTTTCTTTTCTTTCTTTCTTCCTTCCTTCCTTCTTTTTTTTTTTCCGAAACAGGGTTTCTCTGTGTAACTTTGCGCCTTTCCTGGATCTCACTCTGTAGACCAGGCTGACCTCAAACTCAAAAAGTGCTGGGATTAAAGGCGTGCGCCGCCGCCGCTGCCACCACCACCCGGCCTCAACCCTGTTTCTTAACCTCTGTCATACAGGAAACTGTGACTGAAACTCCATTTAGATACAAACTCAACACAGAAAACACCCACTAATTAAGTGTGTGTACTCAAGACAAGTAATATTCACAGTGCTAAGAAATTCTCTGCCCACTGTCTCCGACCACTTTCTAAGGTAGGGTCTATTCATATAACCCAGATGATCTTGAACTCTTGATGCTCCTGTCTCCACCTCCAAGCGCTGGGACGGCAGGTGTACACCTGGCTCTTCCCTTTCTTTTTAGTAATAAAGGCATACTAGAATATGAGTGAGAGTCTCTTTAGAAGGAAATAAAGCATTTTCTGTGCAATTTAAAATCACTAAGGAGCCGGGCGGTGGTGGCGCACGCCTTTAATCCCAGCACTCGGGAGGCAGAGGCCGGCGGATCTCTGTGAGTTCGAGGCCAGCCTGGGCTACCAAGTGAGTTCCAGGAAAGGCGCAAAGCTACACAGAGAAACCCTGTCTCGAAAAACCAAATAAATAAATAAATAAATAAATAAATAAATAAATAAATAAATAAATAAATAAATAAATAAATAAATAAAATAAAATCACTAAGGAGACAATCCCTAAAACCAGTTCTGAGAAACTGGTTGTTTCAAATTAAAGCCATGCCAAGAAAAATGTCACTCTCATCAGGTCTTTACAATATGTGAACACCTGCCCCCTGCTTTCTTTTGCCACTCTGGCCCTTCACCCAACCTGCTCTCTAAGTTCATCTACTGGCAGCTGCTCTGTGTTTCAAGGCCCTCCTCTGCCTTCCCTGGTTTAAGCAGCTAGCTGTCTTCATCTTTCAATCAAGGGCTACCTCCTCCAGGAAGCCTTTCCAGACCACCTATGCCTATGCCTTCTGCCCTAGTCTCCCTGTCTTCACACTGGTGAGCTCCTTGGTGCGGCATCGCCACCCTAGTTGGTTATATAATGGACAGCTGATGGACAAATGCCAACTTGTAGAAGTAACCAATCGTCTTATTAAATAAGAAACACAGAGCCAATACAGAGACAAAAGCCAAGAGGTCAGAGCAATAGCTAAGAGCTAAAAACCTTACCCTTCACTGTCGCGGTGGTCCTACCTCTCCGAAAGAGACCTACTTTTTGTGTTTTTGTTTTTATACAGACTTTCTGTTTTGTCTTTTCATTGGTTGGAAGCCCAACCACATGACCTCAACTCTTGCATGCATGTTGCTTAGAGAACTTAAGTAATTTGCCCACAACTATACCTATAAAAACCAGGATGTAAAACAGGCCCACACTACTTCCCCGTCTTGTTTCTCAGCTAAGGAACTTGGACAAGCACTCTGTAACAACAGCACTCTTGCTCCAACTATTATCTTCTGCTTAGAGATCTTTTAGAGGGCTCAGCAGAACGCTATCATGTCAGGCTGCTCACAACTGCCTGAAACTCCAGTGCCAGGGGATCTGACACCCTCTTCTGGCCTTTGGGCATACTACACTCATACGCACAAACCCACATACAAGACCTTTTGGAAAGGGCAGGCTAGATTGTGTGCGTCAGTGGGAGAACTTTGCTGTGGCATATGATGGCTTCACAGCACCCTCTGTGGCCCCACTCAGGAGATAGACAGAGAACCCCGTTGTCGTCTTCCCTTTCCTTTCTTTCATACCGGAGACTCAAACCACCACTCGATGACATCCCAACCTTGTTTCTTGTTTTAAACTTTTTGGGACAAGGTCTCACCGAGTTGCTCAGGATGGCCTTAACCTTTTTATCATCCTGCTTCAGCCCCTCATATAGCTGGATTACAGGCCTGCATCAACAGACCTGGCTAGCTCTGCCGTCAAAGAGTGAGGACACACATCTACATTTCTCTTACACATGCCACAAATCAAATCACTACTTGAGAAGAGGAAAATAGCTAACATTTTTTAAACTGCAGGGAATCTTTCAAAAGTCAACTTCTTTATTTAAACTTTGTAGTGCTGGAAATCAAACTGAGGGCTGATCTACATTCCCACACTCATCATATATTATTTTTATGGGGGAAAACAAAACAAAAATTTATGAAATAGTTCAGGGAATACTGCTCACCAACGGCATCATTCTTCTCCTTGATACTACCTAAGGGAATAAGGAAGTTCCAGTTATGGGCACATGTTGCCCTACTTTTCTCAGTGTTCCTCAACTTAATTTTAACACTTTCACTAATAACCTAGTTGCAACAGTCCCAAGAGAACTGGTTTTTAACAAGATCAGACAGGCATTACTATCCTAATAGTTTTAGTATACAGCACAAGCAGAGGAACAGTTTGACAGGAAGCATCCTCAGTGGAGCAGTAAAGGACTTCCGGGGTTCTGCTAACATGCTCTTGCCGGGAAGCGCCAAATAAAGCCTGTAATGATGAAGGTTTGATGACAGTTGGGTCAGCGTTGTGAGAAATGGGGTTTGAGAGGCTAGGGGAGCTGTGTAACACCAAATACGTGTCATCTTAAAATACACAGCAGTAGTCTGGTTCTCCCACTCACAAAGCTCTAGGCCATCCTTCTACAACACCACGAACCTACTCTGCACATGCCAAGGAATGCACCCACACAGCAGACATCATCTAAAACAGTCTCTAAAAATCAAAGATCAAGCTAGGCATGGCTAGTGTATTCTCATAATCTTAGCATTAAAGGATGCTGAGGCAGAAGGACAGTCAACAGAGTTCGAGGCCAGCCTGAGATGCACAGTGAAATCCTGTCTAGAACACACACACACACACACACACACACACACACACACACAGTGAAATCCTGTCTAGAAAACACAGAGAGAGAGAGAGAGAGAGAGAGAGAGAGAGAGAGAGAGAGAGAGAGAACCAGAATCAGAGTTCAATAAATGAGTGCCTGAAAGCTTTCATCCTAACGTATCCTGAGTCCTACATCTGAGATGACAACTCTCTCAACAGGCTGAAACCCCAAGGCAAACAGGATGGTATTTCATTTTGTTTTGTTTCTCTTAGTCAGGGTCTCCTATTGTTTTTAGCCTGGCTCCTAACCCTGCCTCTACCTCTCCAGTACTGGGATCGCAAGTATGTGCTACCACACCCAGAACCAAGTTGGAAGGTATTAACAGCCCAAAGCATCCACGGGTGAGGTGTGAACCAGTCAAGAGGAGTATATGGAGGATGGAGAGATGGCACTCTTCTAGAGGACCAGCGTTGAGTTCTTAGCGCCTACATGGTGGCTCACAATCACCTATAACTCTAATTCCAGGGGATTCAACACCTTCTTCTGGCTTCTGAGGGCACTTACATGGTGCACAGACATATGTAAAGGAGACATATAGGCAAAATAGCATACATATAAAATACTAAAATAATATAAATAGAGCCAGGTGTGGTAGCACACATCTTTAATCTCACTCAGCACTTGGGCAGCAAAGGCAGGGGGGATATCTTGGAGTTCAGTCTGGTCTATGTAACAAGTTCCAGGACAGGCAGAGCTACATAATGAGATCCCATCTCTAATAAGTAAGAGGTGAGGTGTGCATGTGTGAGTGAGTGAGTGAGTGAGTGAGTGAAGTGAGTGAGAGAGAAGAGAAGAGAAGAGAAGAGAAGAGAGAAGAGAAGAGAAGAGAGAGAAAAAAGGGAGAGGGAGGGAAAAGGGAGAAAGCACACTTGTTTCATGGTAGTAGAAGTCTGATCAGCCAATTAGACTTCAAACCCCCCATTCCTCCTGCCTCAGCCTCTTGAGTGAGTGCTGGGATTACAAGCAAGTGCCACCTTGCCTGGCCCTTACTCTGGTTTCTTTCCAACTGGATCCCTCCTCAATCCTGGTCCCTGATGTAAGCTGCAGGTACTCACTCTTCCTTCCGGCCAAAAGAAGAGATACATAAGTCACTGACCCTGAAACACATTTTCAAGTGTAACTCACTTAGATATTATTCCTGGTCCAAAGACAACTGGATAATTAGTAGAAAGTTACATATAAATTATAGTTAATTAAAAAATAATTTAACATTTATTTTACTTATGGATGTGTATATGTAGGTACCTGAAGAAGCCAGAGACACTGGATCCCCCTGAAGCTGGAATTACAAACCACTGTGAGCTGCCCAATGTGGATGCTAAGAACTTAATTCCAGTACCCTACAAGACCAATATGGGCTTTTAAGTGCTGAACAATCTCTCTAACCCTATAGCTAATTTTTATTTGTATTCACAATATATGTGCTATCTATATGCAGATATAGGAGAAACAAGGACTGAAGCTACCCCAGGCAGTGGTGGTGCACATCTTTAATCCCAGCACTTGGGAGGCAGAGGCAGGTATTAATTAGATCTCAGTGAGTTCAAGACCAGCCTGGTCTCCCACAGCCAGTTCCAAGACAGCCAGGGCTATACAAAGAAACTGTCTTGAAAAACAACAGGGGATTGGGAAGAGGGAAGAGGGGGGATCTGTGGTTGGTATGTAAAGTGAATAGAAAATTTCTTAGGAAAAACAACAACAAAAGAACTGAAGGCCAGCCTCAACTCTAGGCACTGTGGGTTACACTGTTCTCAAAGCAGTCAGTTCCATTCCATTACTCCATTTCCTGTAGGACACCTGGGCTTTCTCTCAACTCTCTCTTATTCTGGGTAAATACACAAAAATAGGCAATGACCTTCACGTTAGTTTTTCTAACACATGCAATGTGGTAACACGAGACAAGAAACAACTATAATCCCAGTGACACTGACACAGCACTTTGTGGTTTGCAAAGCGTTTTCACAAATACCATGTTACTGGGTTTCAAAACAGCGTACTGAGGATGGTATAACAGAGCTATTTGCATTTTACAGAGGACAGAGCTGAAAGAGTAGAGGTTTGTGGTACACAATTCCACATTATCAAATCCTATTCAGAAATTACCTCACTGTATGCACTTTATATCTTAGTAAAAAAAAAATTAACCAAAATATATTCTAGCCTAGGCTCACCATGGGATTAGTGTTCAGAGGTAGGAGGACTGTCCAATGTTTGAGGATAACCTGGTCTACATAACTACAGGCTACCCAAGGCTAGGACAGCGGCTCAGCTGGTAAAGTGCTTACTTGTCTTGCAAGCATGAGGATCTGAGTTTGATTTCCAGAACCCACATAAAAAAGCTGGGTATGGTGATGACGCACTGAATTCTAGCACAGAGGAGGCAGAAAACAGGTAAATTCCGGTCTCACTGGCCAGCCAGTCTAGCCTAATTGGGGGGTTCAGCCAGTGAGAGACTTTTTCTCAAAAAACAAGATGGCTGAGGACAGCAAACGAAGCTGTCTTCACACCTGTGTACACACATACATGTACACCCTTACACGTATGTGCAAAGGCAAAAGACCCCTAAGCCCATCTATTTTTTTCCTAAGAGAGGTGGCATGCTTGTAATCCAGCACTTGGAAAGCAGAGATGGGAAGATCTGGGGTATTGCTTAGCCTCAGCTATGTAAGACTATCTTAAAACAAAATAGAACAAGCCAGGCGTGGTAGTGTATGCCTTTAATCCCAGCACTTAAACAAGCAAAAAAGAAATACTAAGCAATATATGTTTGCCCAAGAAATGTTCCTCGAAATTCCATTTCTAAGTCAGACAGTGGTGGCACACACCTTTAATCCCAGCGCTTGGGAGACAGAGGCAGGCAGATCTCCTGAGTTTGAGGCCAGCCTGGTCTACAGAGCAAGTTCCAGGACTGCCAGGACTACACAGAGAAACCCTGTCCCCCAAAAAACAAATGACAGTGACAGTGACAGTTCAAGTTCTACTTCATACTATTATGATTTACAGAATCTGTAACAATCAAGGGCCAATATATTTTAAACTCATTTCTCTACCTAGCTAAATTTTAAGACATTTTATTTGTATTGCTCCTTAATTACAATGTGGGAGATATGGATTTATAAAAGTATTACTGTACCTGTGAATGCTAATTTTGCTCATAGGCAATGGGTCTTTCTAATTATCATTTTCCCTGCTGGAAAGAAAACCAACTACCTATGAGGCTTTGGGAGCAGAAAAGAGAACAAGCAGGCTGGGCACCTGGACTGAAATGATGACTAGGAAAGGACAGGACATTAATAGTGCATCCTCTGAAACCCCTGTCTAATTCCCAAGAACATAAGTAACTTTAAATGGATCGTTAACTTCAAATTAAAAACGAAAACCCATGCTCAAAGGCCAGTCTTGATAAGGTTTACCTCCAATGCCAATGCGGTCTTGTCATAAGCACACGGTACTCTCTTCTGGATTGCTTTTGCAAAGACAGGTCCATTCTGTGTGGATGGCAAAGGGTTGATCGCTGCCCCAGGAGTACTGGCAACTGTAGGTAGAGGAGTTGTGGTCTGAGGTTGAGCGTATGCGTGAGCAGGTTCTGGGATGCCATAACTGTTAGAATTCCTATTTCCATGTTTTCCATGCGGTGAGGACCTCACAAGCTTTTCAACGTAAGGGACAGGAATCATTCCAACCCGGCCATCCTTGTTCCGGGCACTCCACCACTGTTCTTCAGGCTTTTCTATTATCACTAGAATCTCACCCTTTTTAAAGGGTAGGTCTTCAGCATCGTTCCCAGGAAAGTCATACAGAGTCCGCACATACTCCACATTTTCTTCTGCTGCAGACAAGTTGGGCGCTGAGACAGAACCCATGGGTGGACTTGGATACCTTAAGAGAGAAACAGAATTATTCTGAAGAAAAATCTTATCTTATTCTATATTGGTATCTGCCCAAACTCTACTAACCACCCTTCTCTATCCACCTTCACTGTACTCTCAATAATTAAGAATGTTTGGTCACTGTACACTCTGGTTGTACTTTCTGTACTTTAAATAGACTTTGTGTCATGTGTGCACATGGACACATGCACCATCACCCCCAATGTGTTTCAAGAAGGTTTTGTTTTCAGATAACGGATCTGAATTTATTTAACTCTGGGTTCTGTTGAAGCCATCTTTTGTTACAACCATCACAGACACATTTTCTCACACTCTTCATCTATGGCTCACATCCTGCATAGTTACAACAGATGCAAACTATGAAAACCATGGCCAGTTAACTGGCTCAGCAGTATGTTTACTGTGCAAACCTTATAACCCAAGCTTGATCTCCAAATCAATGTAAATGCTAGAGAACCAACTCCATACAGTTATCTTCTGACCACAGACATGTCTGTACCCTCCTCCCCAGCTGATAAAACTAAAAAACAAACAAACAAAACAAAAAACAGAAAAAGAAGTCAAGTGTGTAGTAAGATTGTGTGTGTGTGTGTGTGTGTGTGTGTGTGTGTGTGTGTGTGTGTGTGTGTGACTGACTGTGGTGGCACACGCCTTTAACCCATGCCCAGGAAGGCAGAGGCAGACAGATCTCTAAGTTCCGGGCCAGTGTGACCTATAGAGCAAGTTCCAGGTCATCCAGCCAGAGCTGAACACGAGTCCTGGCTCAGAAGGGAGAGGGGTGAGAGGGAGGGAAGGGCAGTGCTTGCCTACTGTGTACAAGGCCTGGATCTGAGCTGTCTCTAACAAACGAAACCAAAATCAAACCAGATACATTCTATTTTAATCCAAGTTTTAAAAATTCAAGTTGGGTGGCGCACGCCTTTAATCCCAGCACTCGGGAGGCAGAGGCAGGCGGATCTCTGTGAGTTCGAGGCCAGCCTGGTCTACAGAGCGAGATCCAGGAAAGGCGCAAAGCTACACAGAGAAACCCTGTCTCGAAAAACAAAAAAAAAAATTCAAGTTGGACTACTCTCCAAACAGTCCTCCACAGTTCTTTTGTTTTTACCGTTTTAAGAAGTTTCACTGGAAGAACAAAACAAAGAACAACAATAAAAAGAAAGAAAAATGGGGTGGAGAGATGGTCATTACAGTGATTATGACACAAATACCTGAGTTCAAACCTCTAGTGCCTAAGTGAAAGGTCACGCATGGCCTGAAGTACCTGTAGGGTCGGCCGGCACAGGGGAGGCAAAGGCAGGGAAGTTCCGTGGCCAGCCAGCAGGCTTGGGAAGAGACCCTCTCTCAAAAAGGAAGGTAGAGGGCCCAGGGAAGTTACCCAATGGGGAAAGGTGTTGGCTCTGCAAGCTTGCCGCTCTGAGTTTAATCTGCAAGAGCCTTGTGAAAACCTGGATGTGGTGGCACCTGTAACCCCAGCACTCCTAGAATGAGATGAGAGCCAAGGCAAGAGTCACCTAGAAGCTTGAGGGCTAGCTAGTCTGGAATATTCTCTGAAACAGCAGAAACAAGAGATCCTGAGTGAATCCTGAAGGCTACCATTGACTTCACATGTGTGCTGTGGCAATGTGCCCCAACCCTTGCAAAATAAGTAAGTTAAAACAAAAGGTGGAAAGTGATTTTTTAAAAAACATTTCATCATTTGCATGGGTGTTTTTGTCTGCATGTATGTCTGTATACCATGTGTGTGCTGTGTTGTGACACAGACGTCAGATTCCCCGAAACTGGAGTTACAGACTGTTTTGAGACACTATGTGGGTGCTGAGACTCAAACCTGGGTCCTCATAACTGCTGAGACACTGTAGTGATTTAAATGAGAATGGCCCCTACAGGCTCATGTGTTTGAATACTCCAGTTGGTGGAACCTTTTGGGAAGGATCAGGAGGTGTGGCCTTGCTAGGAAAGATTTGTCGCTGGGGGAGGGCTTTGGTATTTCCAAAGACCCATGCCATTCCAGTCATCTCTCTCTCCCTCTGGCTTGTGCCTGTGATTCAGAATATAAGCTGCTGCCATGCTCCCGCCACAATGGCCATGGACTTTAGTCCTGTGAAACCACGAGCCCCAATACACATTTTCTTCTCTAAGTTCCCTTTGCCAAGTGTCTTATCACTGCATAGAAAATTAACCAAGACAGCCACCTCTTCAGCCCTGAAGAGCAATGTCTGAGGAACACACTCACTGTCAACCTTTCGCCCTCACATGCAAGCATACACACATACTTGCACCCATCCACATGCACACATATGAACACATACCCAAGCAAAGGGCTTACATGCTTGCCAATTTTTTGTTTGTTTGGTTGGTTTGGTTTTTCGAGATAGGGTTTCTCTGTGTTGTTTTGGTGCCTGTCCTGGATCTTGCTCTGTAGACCAGGCTGGCCTTGAACTCACAGAGATCCGCCTGCCTCTGCCTCCCGAGTGCTGGGATTAAAGGCATGTGCCACCATCACTCAGCACTTGCCAAATTTTTAAAGAATCCCAAATTCTATCTTCAACAAGAATTATCATCTAACCATTAAAATAAAAGTTGTACTGCAAAATTCACAACCATCAGCTCACTACCACTTTGCTTACAGAGTCAACATGTATTTGCCATGGAGAATGCACATCCAGAGTCCCAGCTGGGAGTGTAGCTCAGTCACGTGGCAACACAAAGCTCTGGGTTCTCTCCCCAGCACCAGTTAGGGAAAACAAACGGGTTTGAGAAGCATAATATCTGCTCTTCAGTAACAGCTTATGAAAAACTAGTACAGAAGTCTCTCTTCACCCAGGAAACATTCCGAAAACATGCCAATGTGCCAAATCTGGGGAGAAACCGCTTACCACTCACTACCTTTCCCAATTTTTCCTCAAGCACAGAATCTACCCGATTGAAAAGAATCTCAGTTTTAATCAGGGTCTACACCTCCTTAGGATATGGCATTTACTGGTTTAATCATTCATATTATTCTAATTTATTTTATCTTCACTTATCTAATGCTCATTTTCTTTCTTTCCTCTGATTAGTGACCTAAGTAATATTCCCTAGAGCTACCCTGACATGTTTTATGTTGTTTACTTAGAGTGTATTTTGCTGTGCTCACACATTCCTGGAAGTGCACATGGAGGTCAAAGGACAACTTGCAGGAGTCAGTTCTCCCCATTCTACCAGTAGATTCAACTCAGCTTGTCAGGTTTGATGACAAGCACCTTTACCCACTGAGACATCTTGCTGGCCTTTGAAGCTTTTTGTTTTGTTTTTGAGACAGATTCTCTCTATCTGACTATCCGGAACTCACTATGTAGACCAGGCTGGCCTCAAACTCACAGAGATCCACCTGCTTCTGCCTTACCAAGTGCTGGGATTAAAAGTATGCCACCATGCCCAGACAGTTTATGGCTTTCTTCAAGTCCTGTATATACATACCTATGAGAATTTCTATACTTAATGTTAGCAAGGGTGTTTCTGTATGCTTCATGATTACCTTTCTGGCAGGATATTTTATTCTATAAGGCTACTCAACGGAGCAACCCTGGATATTAAGTGTTTTTCTAATTTTCCCCAGATCTTCTGCAAGAGCAACATGTACTCTACACTGTTGAGCTGTCTCTCTGGCTCCAAGCTTCCTCAGTGCTGTGGACCCCTTTGAGTATAGTTTTGGTTTCTTTTCGCTTTTTCTTGGTGCTAGGATCTGAACCTGTGATCTTGAGAGTGCTAGACACACACTCTTCCATTAGGTATATTTTCTCAACATTAGACTTTCTATAAATGCCCGAAATTGAAGAACTGAACTTGTTTTGTTTTTTGAGACAGCATTTCCCTGTGTAACAGCCCTGGCTGTCCTGGAACTCTTTTGTAGACCAGGCTGGTCTCGAACTCAGAGATCTGCCTGACTTTGCCTCCCAAGCGCTGGGATTAAAGGTGTGAGCCACCACCACCCGGCCAGAACTGAACTTTTTTTATGGTCCTTGGTACAGGCTATTACACTGTTTTTCAAAAGGCATCTTACATAATTGGCAAACTTATACCTTTCTAATACAAATAACTACTTAAATTTAAAAACCTAAAAAAAACCTTGTTTCTTACTTAATATCAATCCACCTAAAAATGGACAATGGGAGCAGTAAGCATAAGAAAAAGTTAATATTTATTCATGGAAAAGTTTAGCAAGCCTTTTGTTTATTTTAAAGGTTTATCTCTCATGTTTAATTATGTACATATGTGTATGGGCATGTGCACATGAATGTTAAGTGTCTGGGGAGGCTAGAAGAGGACAGATGCCCTGGGGCTTAAGTCAGTTGTGAGCTGCCTCGTGTGTCTTGGGAACCAAACTTGGGGCTTCTGAAGGAACAGCAGGCGCTTTTAACTGAGGAACCATTTCTGAAGCCTCAAGCTTTTCGTTTTTTTTTTTTTTTTTTTTTTTTTTTTGGTTTTTCGAGACAGGGTTTCTCTGTGTAGCTTTGCGCCTTTCCTGGATCTCGCGCTGTAGACCAGGCTGGCCTCGAACTCACAGAGATCCGCCTGCCTCTGCCTCCCGAGTGCTGGGATTAAAGGCGTGCGCCACCACCGCCCGGCGCTTTTCGGTTTTTTTAAATATTTATTTTATTTTATATGTATGAATATTTTGCCTGCATGTATACATGTGCACTTGCATACCTGTACTTCAGAGGTCAGAGTCTGATCCCCTGGAACTCAAGTTATGGATGATTATGAGCCACCATGCGGGTGTTGGGAATTGAACCCAGACCCTCTCCAAGAGTAACAAGTGCTCTAAAAAGCTGAGCCATCTCCCTAGCCCCAAGAACTTTCTTTTTAAAGATGGCCTTTAACTTACCATTCTCCTGCTTCCAGTTCCCATATGCTGGAACTGCAGGCATAAACCACCAAGCTTGTGGTTTGTAGTCTTGGTGACAGACTTCTGTACTAGTTTTTCATAAGCTGTTACTGAAGAGCAGATATTATGCTTCTCAAACCCGTTTGTTTTCCTTAACTGGTGCTGGGGAGAGAACCCAGAACGACAACAATCCAGAGGCACAGATTCTGACACCTACATTAAGAGCGATATACACAACAGGGTATAGATTTCCATCCAGAAAATCTACGTAAGTCCTCACTCACTGCCTCTGAGATAATTAGCTTCAGAACAAACTGTATCTTTTAGGTAAAGAATTTATGTCAATGCAATTGAGACATCCACAACAACTCCTGATAGGCAAACTCTCTTGTGTGGTATGCACACACACCTTAAAAGCATATCCCTGCTCCTATTTCAAGAACCACAGAGATTCTATTCCAAGTTTGGTGTGTACCATACGGATTTTACTTTACAGCACAGTAAGTCCTATTTCAGCTCTCATTCAAGGGTGTTTGATAGCCAAGGCTACTGAGAGAGAGCCCGTCTCAAAAATAAATGAAAAAATAAACAACATAACTCCAAACAGTTAAACACCACAGATCAAGAGGGCACCATTACACTTTCATTGTGGACCCAAAACAATAAATCCATGTACCAGATAGCCACTAACCCTAGTATGTACTAAGCATTTTAACACCAACCTTTTGTTTTTGAAAGATCCTAATTTAGAGACAGAGCTGGAATAAAACTTAGCACAAAGCATAATTATTGTGTGTCGGGGCAGGAGTTGACAGAATTCAGGAGCGTTCTACAGAAAGAGTGAATTTTGAAAAGTAATATAGTCTTTTAAATGTGACATGTCCCCCACAGGCTCACGTGTTTCAACACTTGGTCCCCAGGTGACAGCACTTTTTTGGAACTGTAAGAGGAGGAAGGGTTGCCAGCAGCACATCCTCAAGTTTGACAGCCTGGCTCCACATCCTGTCTACTCCCTGCCGCAAGCCTCTGGTACCAGGCTTCCCCGGCCGTGGTGACTGAGTCTCCTCCCTTCTCAGACTGCGAGCTGCAATGACCTGCTCCCCCTAAGCTGTTCCTTGTCGGGTTTCTAGTCACAGCAATGGAAAAGCAATGCACACAGAAGTGATGCCAAAAAGACAACAAACAAACCAACACCGGCCCTCCAAGACTGTGCTTGAGATGGGCTTAGTAGACCACAGCCCCCCAAAAGCATGGCATTGGCTCCCAAAGAACAGAAGCTCTGCTGCAGGCCTCCCAGAAGAGAGTAAACTTCTGTGAAGTACCAGGTGATACAGGCTACAAATGGTTTTTATGTTTTAATGCTAGGCATAGTGGCACTCACTAGTCTTAAAATTACTGCTTTTTATTTTGTATGCATGTATCTTTTATGTATGGTGTATACATGTGAGTATGTGGGTACATGCACCCATGTGTACACATGAACAAGCCAGAGCAACCAATTAGATATACATTAGATATCTCCACCTTGAGACAGGGTCTCTCAGTGAACTAGAAGCTCACCATTTTTTGGCTAGGATAGCAGGATAGATAGGAAGCTTTCAAGGACCCAACTGTCCTCTGCCACCCAAATGCTGGGGTTATAGGCACATACAGCCATGCCCCCCCTTTCTCTGAGAAGGTCTTACTATTTTCTTATGAAGTTTTTGGCTGCTGTGGAACTTGCTATGTGGACCAGCCTCCGCTTCCCAAGTACTGGGATTAATGGTGTGCACTGCCAGGCGTGGCCATGCCCAGATTTTTTATGAGTTCTAGGGACTTGAAATAAAGTCCTTATGTTTTCAGAGCAAGTGCTCTAGTGAACTCCTAGTATTTGTATTAATTACTTTCTGTTGTGTGATAAAACACCATGATCAAGAACAATTTACAGGTGCTAGAAAGATGGCTCAGATCAAGAGAAGCTGGTCTTTCAGGACTTGACTCCAGTTCCCAGCACTCAAATGGCAGCTCACAACTGTGTTTAAGTCCAGTTCCAAGGGATCCATCCCCCTCTGCTGGCCTCCCTGAGTACTAGGCATACATATAATGCACATACATACATACATACATACATACATACATACAGGTAAAACTTTCATACATATAAATCTTAAAAAATTAAAATAAAAAGAGCAACTTATAGTTTATTTGAGGTATTTCATAGAGTTAAGAGTCCATAATGGCAGAAGAGGCAGAGTATCAGGTGGCCACAGAAAGAAAGTGAGAAATTATACCTCAATAGCACACAGGAAGCAGAGACAGGAGACAGAAAGCAGGGCAGGGCTACAAACTATCCAAGTCCAACCCTATTGACCTACTTCCTTTATTTTTTTTTTAAATTTATTTATTATGTATACAGTGTTCTGCCTGCAGGCCAGAAGAGGGCACCAGATCTCATTACAGATGGTTGTAAGCCACCATGTGGGTGCTGGGAATTGAACTCAGAACCTTTGGAAGAACAGCCAGTGCTCTTAACCTCTGAGCCATCTCTCCAGCCCCCTACTTCCTTTATTAAGCTGGTACCTCCCTAAGAAACTGTTAGTGACTTTTCTGTTGTGTAATACTACACCAGGACCAAGAGCAACTTACAGGGCGATCTCCCGAACTATCACTACCAACTGGGGACTGAGTATTCAAATCCTTGAGCCTGTGGAGTACATTCCTCACTTAAACCACAATAGTAACCATCTTTTTTCCCCCTTTCTTGAGACAAGCTGGCCTCAAATTAGTGGAGGATTCTCCTGGCTCAGCCTTCAAAGAACTGGGATTACAGGCATGTGTCTATTATGCCCGCTCTAGGTAACTACCTCTTAGTAGTATTCATCTTCCAATTCTAAGCTGAAGATTGAACCTAGGACCTCACTCATGCTAGGCAGCAACTGCTCTACTACTGAAACACATGTCCACTTATCATTAAAAAAAAAAAAATTACCCATTTTACTGCTGGGCCAAAAACTGGACCCATGGCCTCTCTTTCTAATCACATGTACACACAGATATACACCCAGTCTCTCTCCACTCAGTGGCATTCATTAAGTCTTCTTCTCTTCTATATATTGGATTTTATTCAGGCCAATAATATAGCACTCCACATCCTTGCATAGCTCCTCTTGTTATGTATATCCCTGCTCTGCCTGGTTATCTGAGCAATCCTATTAAGTTTAAGGTTCTTAAATCTATTATTCAGTCCCTGACTTCCTTCTCAATAAAGCCACCACACCAACAATACTTCACTCTTCGCAAGTTCAACAACAGAAACACATGTTCCTTTTGGTCAGGTGATATGCTAAGTGGGTAAAAGTACTTGTGTCCAACCCTGATCACTGGAATCTGATCCCATGGTGAAAAGAATGAATTCCCTATAATTGTCCTCTGACCTCTGCACATACCATGACACACTCACACAGACACATCACATGGACACTAATAGATTCTTGGGGGCTGGAGAAATGAGTCAGCTTAAACGCATTTGCTGCTTTTGCAAAGGGTCCAGGTTTGATAGCCAGCACCCACCCAGAGGCTAAAAACTACCTGAAACTCCAGTTCCCATATAGCTTAGGAGTTCTGTTGCTGTGATAAAACACTATGACCAAGAGTAACTTGGGGAGAAAAGGGTTTGTTTCAGTTTGCAGTCCCACAGCACATACCCACATAAGTATGAGCATAATTAAAAACAATAAAAGATTCATTTATTTTTACTTTATGTGCATGTGTGTTTTGCCTGCATACATGTCCATGTACCACATGCATGTAGTGTCTGCAGAGGCCAGAGAAGGGTATCAGATGCCCTGGAACTGCAATTACAGATGGGTCTGAGCTTAGAGCACTGGCTGCTCTTCAGAGATTCCTAGCGCCCACATGGTGGCTTCTAACTGTCTGTAACTCCAGTTCTAGGGATTTCACATCCTCTGCTGGCTGCCACAGGCACTCCATCAACATGATGCACTGGTAATACATGCAGACAAAATACCCATACACATAAAATCATTTTTAAATTAATAAATATATAATTTTTTGAAAGGAGTTTTGGCTGGCATGATGGTACATGTCATTAATCCCTGCACTTCAGAGAAGGAGGCAGACAGATCCCAGTGAGTTTGAGCCCAGGCAGGGCTACATATTGAGACCCTGCCTCAAAACAAAAATACTAAGTTTTAAAAGGAACCTGAACATATACCATGCATGTGAGGACAATGCTGCTCCAAGAAGACATTGAGTTATTAAATGAGAACCTCAGTGCCAGAGCTGGATTCCTTGTGAGTTACTGGTCTAGGAGGCCTAGGAGGCACCCCAAAAGACATAGGCTATTACCATTGTTCACCATTACCTTCCACAGCTAGAAGATAACACCCTATTGCTGAAGGTACATTTTCATTGTAGTAAATAGAAAAATCAAGCTGAAACTGATCTGCAAATTTCCCTCCTGGATGCTACAGTAGTGAACTCTGTAAGTACAATACCTACATTCTAGGTAGAATGTGCCCACTGGTGAAATTGTGGCATGAAGGTTATGGGGGTAATCAAAAACTGGTCAGCTGGATTAAGGGTTGCACCCAGAAGGGAATTTATGCCTGGTACTGTGAATATAGTCAAACGGTCATGGCTAGGGAGGTCATAGGCCTAGGGAGACCCTACTACTTGCTATTCTGCTAAAAGGGCGTGCTGTCAAACTGCTTCCTAAGTATTTTATGTTTATACATACAGATTAGTGTTGCCTTAATGCTGGCCAGAGAAGTTTCTCTCTGCAATGGGCAGCAGTTAATGCAGATTCAAAACTGGCCAAAGCACAGAGAAAGAGTGACTACTGAGTGAACAGCCCTAAATAGGACATCAAATCAACCCCTCCCCAGTAAGACTCAGGGAACAGCACGGAGGAGGGTCAGAGAAGATTACAAGAGCTGGACAATGGGGAGGGCTATGAAGTGCTGTCTTCTGGGCACAACATGAGCGATGCACTCAGGATCTCACAGCAGCTGTGGTCACCTGCACACATCAACTCAACAAAACCAGTCAGTGTGCCAATGCAGCACGACTGCACTCCATCCATGTCACAAACACAAAAACAAGAGAGGACTGAGGAGGGAAGGGGGGAGCAACTCTGGGGATGGGGAGGGTTAGGGGTGGACATGATCAAGATTCATTGTTTACATAGATTAAATTGTTATAAAATAGATTCTAATTTTTTTTTTCTTTCTTTCTTTTTTTTTTTTTTTCCAAGACAGGGTTTCTGTGTGTAGCTTTACGCCTTTCCTGGAACTCACTTGGTAGTCCAGGCTGGCCTCGAACTCACAGAGATCCGCCTGGCTCTGCCTCCCGAGTGCTGGGATTAAAGGGGTGCGCCACCACCGCCCGGCAGATTCTAATTTTTAAAGCAAGGTAAAATGTCTATTCTTGGTTGTCAGCTTGACTACATCTGGAATTTACAACCCAAGTGGCTGGGTACATCTGTAAAAATTTTTTTCAAATGATTTTTAAAATCACTTGAAGTGGAAAGACCCACTTTACTACTTTAATCTGGATCTTTTGAGGTGGGAAGATATATCTTTAATCCAGATTTTTTTTTAGGTGGGAAGATCCACTTTTAATCTGGGCCACACCTTCTGGTGGCAGCCTATATGAAGGATGTGGAAGAAGGAAGCTTGTTCTCTTTGCCTGCTTGCTCTCACTCTTGCAGGCAAGGCCATTCCTTCTCTGGCATTAGAGCCTGATACTTTGGGATTCTGGTGTATCTTGAAGACCAGTTGAGACATCCAGCTTCGTGGACTCAACTACTGGATTATTGGACATTCCATTCAGAGCCAGTTGTTGGACTAGCTGGACCATAGTACATATATATATATATAGTATATATATTCATCCTATCAGTTCTGTTCCTTTAGAGAACCCTAATACAGACTTTGGTACCAGGAGTGGTTCTAGAACAACAGAAGTATAATGGTGAATTTTTTAAGTATCTGGAATAGGCATTCCAATTTGCTGCCACCCATAGTTACTGAAGTCTTTCCTAGAAGCTTGGAGTATTGAAAGCCTAAGATGTGAATTATATTACAAACTGAAGGAGACAAATGCATCTGATTATCCTGATTCACCAACTGTGAGAGGTAATGGACTTGGTGACTCTGTATATAAAACTTTGGACAGTTTGTGGGAAAATAAGGAAACTGAAACCAACTGGTTGCTTCTAGCATCTCTGGATAAACTGGCAAAGGAAAAGAAGCTTTGAGGTAAAATTAACCAACTTCTAGCATCTCAGAATAGTGAAGGACAACAATGAATGCAGTGATAAAATTGACCAGCTCCAGATGTGCATTTAACAATCCAAAGCAGTGGTTCTCAACCTGTGAGTCATGACCTCTGGTATGAAATGACCCTTCTGCACAGGAGTTGCAATTGGATATCCTGCATATCAGATATTTACATTTACAATTCATAACAGTAGCAAAATTATAGTTATGAAGTAACAATGAAAATAATTTTATGGTTGGAGGGCACCACAACACGAGGAACTGTATTAAAGGGTCATAGCACTGGGAATGTTGAGAATTGGTCTAAAGGTTTCAAAGCGTGCCCTGGAAGAGAATCTTCTCTCCAGCAGTCACAGAGCTCAAGTTGCTCTGTGGAAAATCAAACTGAAGCCCTCATGATAAGGTTGGCATAATTACAACTAAATTAAAGTCCCAACCTCAGAAGGTGCTGGCAGTTAAAGTAAAGGCATTAATTAGAAAAGAATGGGACCCTGTATCTTGGAATGGAGATGTATAGAAGAACCCTATTGAAACTGAGAACCTGAACCCTCAGACTCTCAAGGGTTTATCTCACCCGAGGAAGAAGTCTCTCCACCCTCAGCAGATGTACTCCCACCCCCTACCCCTGAAATATTGCCTTTTCCAACCTTGACTGAGGAAATTAATCCTTCAATGTCTGCTAAACCAGCAGTGACTTTCTCTGAAGGAAATGTCAGGCAAGGCAAGGCAAGACTGATGTCCCTCAGGGCCCACCTACAGTTGCCTCTAGATCTATAACCAGAATAAAGGCTAAGCAGGCTCCTCAAGGGGAGGGATAAAGTGTAGTCCATGAGTAGGTATGCTATACTACTAACAGCGTAATGAGTTTGCTAATTCATTCAAGCAGAAGTCTGAGGAATGTGCAGGAATGGATCTTAGGGGTGAGGGATAATGATGGAAGGAACATAAAACTGGACCAGGCCGAGTTTATTGATATGGACCCACTGAGGGAGATTCTAGGTTTAACATGGAAGCTCACACAGCTAAAAACTGAATCAAAAGTTTGTTTGAATGGTTGGCTGAAGCATTTGTCAGAAGATGGCCTCCTGAAAATGAGTGGAGATGCCTGATATCTCTTGGCTTACGTCGGCAAAGGGATCTGAAGGCTCAGGGAAACTGCAATGCTAGTGTGAGTACTCTGTGTAAAACCTGATCCTCCACAATGGGCAGGTCCAGAAGACGTGCCCTTCACTGATCCTGTAAGACACAAAATGGTGAGGGGGCAGCAGCACATCTCAAGAGCTGTTGTCGTCACACCCTTGTCCTTGTGCCACACCTTACGGTCAGATGCGCTGCTGCTCAGTAGGATGAATTAAATGCAATGTGTTTAACGGGGCCTCAAAGTAGCAGGGCCAGGTAGCAGCAGCACTGAATCACTAAAGGCGAGGTAGTCACAGTCACAATAATAGACAGCATAGACAAAGCCATGTCCACAATGGCCTGAACCATAATGGGCAGCACAGGCAAAGTTATTCTTATGATGTCATGACTCCTATCAACCTTTGGTACTGGTTAATCAATCATGGTGTTTCCCGGCATTGAAATAAGAAGCTGTGGACAGTCAAGCTTAGGCAGTGAAGGAAATCACTAAAAACAGAAAGCTGGTGAAGATGTAATTGAATGAGGGGGCCATGTTCCAGCCCCAGCAAGCAGTAGAACTTGGCTGCTTCAGCCACATGGTTCTGGCCTTAGAGTCAAGGAAATAAGAAAGGCATTATGCAATCTCCCTCCATGACTAAGGAAAGCCTCTAAGGCCAGGCATGTGTCAGGGGTGTCCCTGTATGGAGGCCTAGAGAGATCATTTCACGAAGCTGTGAAGGTGAAGCCTGGATTGCCTGGGAGACCCCAAAATGCTGGAAATGACAGAGCTGTGGGATACCTGCCAAAGAGAGCTGCTAACAGGGAGTAGAACCAGCCCAAGAGAAAGAAGTGTGTTGCAGTTAATAAAGCTGAAAGAAGGTGATGTGAAGAGCACTCTGACATCAGACATGGAGTTTAGAGTTTGCCCAACTGCTTTTCAGTCTTGCTTTGATCCAGTATTTCCTCACTATCCTCCCTTTCCTCCATTTTGGAACAGCAATGTGTATCTGTGCCATTATATGCTAGAAATATGTGATTTGCTTTTTTATTTTGATTTTATAGGGGATTACAGTTAAGAGATTGCATGAGTCTCAGAAGAGACTTTGGACTTTCATAGACTATACAGACTTTTTTTTTTTTTTTTTTTTTTTTTTTTTTTTTTTTTTTTGGTTTTTCGAGACAGGGTTTCTCTGTGTAGCTTTGCGCCTGTCCTGGAACTCACTTGGTAGCCCAGGCTGGCCTCGAACTCACAGAGATTCGCCTGGCTCTGCCTCCCGAGTGCTGGGATTAAAGGCGTGCGCCACCACCGCCCGGCCTGACTATACAGACTTTTAAAGTTGGACTTCATGCATTTCTATATTATGATATGTCTACAAGCCTATGGGGGCCAGGGAGTGGAATGTAGTGGTTTGAAATAAAATAGTCCCCATAGGCTCACAGGGAGTGGCATTATTAGGAGGTATGGTCTTGCTGGAGTAGGTGTGGCTGTGTTGGAAGAAGTATGTCACTGAGGGTGGGCTCTGAGGTCTCAGAAGCTCTAACCAGGCCAAATATCACTCAGTTTCTTCCTGCTGCCTGCCGATCCAGATGTAGAACTCTCAGCTCCTTCTCCAGCACCATATCTGACTGCATGCTACCGTGCTTCCCACCATAATGATAATGGGCTAAACCTCTGTACCCGTGAGGCTGCCCCAATTAAATGTTTTCCTTTGTAAGAGTTGCCATGGTGTCTCTTCACAGCAATTGAAACCCTAAAACAGAAGTCTACTGCATGTTTGTTTGGTCTACTGCATGTTTGTTTGGTCTGTATTAAGCAGAAAAAAATCCTTAAACAAATGAATGTTAGATCTGATCACTGAAAAAGGGAATCTCAGTCCATGAACCAATTTCCAGATGAGTTGGTTTGCAGACCCAAAACGAATGAAGGGACAACCAGGTTCCCTTGCGGAAGGACTTTGATAAAATACTTAAAAGTTTTACTGTTAGCCTTTCCCCAGTCCTTCCCAAAAAGGATCTACCCTGGGAAAAAAATCAGACTTTTCCGGTGTCTACTGTATACTGGTTCTGAATTAACACTGATTCTGGGAAACCCCAAGAAACACTGTGGTCCTTCATTTAAAGTAGGAGCTTATGGAGATCAGGGGATAAATGGAGTTTTGGCTCAAGTCTGTCTCACAGAACTCATCCTATGGCTATTAACCCAGTCACAAAATGTATAATTGGGATCGATACACTTAGAAGTTGTTGGCAGAATTCTCACACTGGCTCCCTGACCTGTGAAATGAGGGCTATTATGATTGGAAAGGCTACATGAAACATCTGGAGTTGCCTCTGCCAGGGAAAATAGTGAATCAAAAACAGTATCACAACTGGGCGGTGGTGGCGCACACCTTTAATCCCAACACTTGGGAGGCAGAGGCAGGTGGATCTCTGTGAGTTCGAGGCCAGCATGGGCTACAGAGTGAGTTCCAGGAAAGGTTCCAAAGCTACATAGAGAAACCCTGTCTCGAAAAACAAAACAAAACAAACAAACAAACAAAAACCAGTATCACATCCCTAGAGGAATTGAAGAAATTAGTGCCACTGTCAAGGATTTGAAGATGCAGGCAGGCATTGTGGTTCCCCACATCTCCCTGTAACTCTATCTGGCCAGTGTAGAAGACGGATGGACTGTGGAGAATGACAATTGACTATGAAAAACTCAATCAAGTTGTGACTCCAATTGCAACTGCGGTTCCAGATGTGGTGTCCTTACTAAAGCAATTTAATACATTTCCTGGTACATGGCATGCAGTTACTGATCTAGCAAATGCCTTTTCTTGGTACCTGTCTATAAGGACCATGAGAAGCAACTTGATTTCAGTTGACAAGGCCAGCAGTATACATTTACATTTTACTTTAATAGGATATATTAACTTTGCAGCCTTGTGTCATCATTTCATTTGAAGGGATCTCTTCAACAAAATATCACATTGGTTCACTATATTGATGACACTATGCGGACTGGACCATGTGAGCAAGAGGTTTAGACTTCTTGTTAACACATGCACATCAGATAAGAAATAAATCCAACCAAACTACCTGAGTGAAATTCTTAGGAGTTCAGTGGTGTGAGACATGCAGAGATATTCCTTGTAAGGTGAAGGACAAGGTATTGCATCTGGCCCCTCCCACCACCAAGAAAAAAAAACCACAATATTTAGTGGGCCCATTTGAATTCTGGAGACAGCACATTCCTCATTTGGGTGTGTCATGCCGGCCCATATACTAAGTGACTCAGAAAGCTGCTAGTTTTGTGTGGGGCCTGGAACAGAAGAAGTCTCTCAACATGTCCAGGCTGCTGTACAGGGTGCTCTATCACTTGTATCATACGATCCAGGAGACCCAATGGTACTTGAGGTGTCAGTGGCAGATAGGGATGCTGTTTGGAGCCTTTGGCAGGCCCCTATAGGTGAATCACAGAAGAGACCTTTGAGATTTTGAGCAAGGCTCTATCATCATCTGCAGACAACTATTCTCCCTCTGAAAGATAGTTCTTGGCCTGCTATTGTACCTAAGTGGAAACTGAAAGTTTTACAATGGGCTACCAGGTTACCATGTGACATGAGGTGCCCATCATGACCTGGGTATTATCTGATCCATCAAGCTATAAAGAAGGATGTGCACAGCAGCAATCTATTAGCAAATGGAATTGGTATATACATGATCGGTCGCAAGCAGGTTCTGAAGACACAAGCAAGTTACTTGACAAAGTTGCCCAAATGTCTATGGTTTACTACTCCCATTATAATGCCATCTGCTTCCAAGCATGCACCTGCAGCCTCATGGGGTGTGCCCTATGATTAGTTGACTGAGGAAGAGAAGACTAGGGCCTGGTTTACTGACGGTTCTGTACATCATGAAGGCACTAGGCACCACCCAGAAGTTGACAGCTGCAGCATTACAGCCCCTTTCTGAGACAACCCTGAAAGACACAAATCTTCACTGTGGGCACAACTTCAGGCAGAACACATGGTCATACATTTTGTTTGGAAAGAGAAATGGCCAGATGTGTGACTGTTCACTGATTCATGGGTTTTAGCCAACAGACCGGCTGGATGATCAGGGGCTTGGAAAGAGTGATCGGGAAATTGGTGAGAAAGACATCTGGGGAAGATGTGGACAGATCTCTCCAAATGGGCAAAGGATGTGAAGATATTTGTTTCCCATGTAAATGCTCATCAGAAGGTGACTTCTACAGTGGAGGAGTTCAATAATCAAGTAGGTAAGATGACCCGTTCTGTAGACAGTCTTTTCCCCCAGCCATCCTGTCACTGGCCCACAAAGAAAGTGGTCATGGTGGTAGAGGTGGTGGTTATGCATGGGCCCAACAACATGGACTTCCACTCACCAAGGCCGACCTGGCTACAGTGCCAGATCTGCCAACAGCAGAGACCAACACTGAGCCCTAGATACAGCACCATTCCCTGGAGTGACCAGCTAAGCAACCTGGTGGCAGGTTGACTACACTGGCCACTTCCTCTGTGGAAAGGACAAAGCGTTGTAATAAGTTCCAGTAGATCCTTATTCTGGTTATGGATTTCCCTTTCCAACACTTAATGCTTCAGCCAAAACCACCATCTGTGGACTGACAGAATGCCTGATCCACCAACATGGTATTCCACACAGTATTGCTTCTGACCAAAGAACTCACTTCACGCCAGAGACATCCAACAGTTGGCCCACAATCAAGGAATCCACTAGTCTTCACCATCCTGAAGCCTCTGGCCTGACAGAAAGCTGGAAGGGCCTTTTGAAGACATAACTACAGCACCAATTAGGTGGCAGCAGCCTGGAGAGCTGGGGCAGGCTCTCCTTAAGGCACTATATGCTTTGAATCAGCATCCAATATATGGTACAGTTTCTCCCCTAGCCAAGATCCACAGGTCCAGGAATCAAGGGGTGGAAGAGGAAATGGTTCCACTCACTATCACCCTTAGTGACCCACTAGGAACATTTTTTGCTTCCTGTTCCTGAAACCTTAAGTTCTGCTGGCCTAGAAGTTTTAGTTCTAGATGGAGAAGCTCTCCTGTCAGGAGACACAGCAAACATTCCATTGGATTGGAAGCTGACTTCCCCTGGCCACTGTGGGCTTCTGATGCCCTTAAGCCAACAGGCTAAGAAAGACACACCAATATTAAGAGGGGTTACTGATCCAGATTACCAAGGGGAAATTGGATTGCTTCCCCCAATGGAGGAGGATAGATTATGTTTGCAGTGCAAGAGATCCTTTAGGGTCTCTTGATGCTACCGTGTCCCGTGACTAAAGTGAATGGGAAACTACAACAGCCTGATCCAGGAAGGATGACAAAGGGCACAGACCCTTCAGGAATGAAGGTATGGTTTCCTCCAGGAAAAGTCAAGACCTGCTGAGGATGGAGGAAATGCAGAATGGGTAGTGGAGGAAGGTGGTTAGAAATACCAGCTAAGGCCACGTGACCATTTGCAGAGACAAATTAAAACTTACATGAGTATTTCTGTCATATTTTGTTAAGTATGTGTTTGTACAGATACTTGTGGTTTTCCCTCAATTTATCATGTAATGTAACATCAAGAAAATATCAGTAGTTATCATATTTAAGTTCTGAGATATTAAGAGTATCTCTCACGGGACATTGCCATCTATTCTAAAATTTGTAATGCCTTTGCAGTTATACGAAGAATGGTTATGTTAGAAATAATTATGACTTGGTTATTATTTTCATTTGGAAATTTAGCATAACAGAAAAGATACAAATGTGTGTCAAGTAGAGCTAAGGAAAATTTCAGAAAATTACATTGGTAATACAGAAAACTGGTACCTGAGAAGACATATGAAGTCAAATTACATTTTGTAAACAAGAGGAAGCCACTGCAGTACACATTTTCCCTCCTCAGGGGAATCTAATAATTAACTCAGGTTTTCTCCAACACCTGTTACACTGTTGCAAGCATATTTTAATAAAGGCCTGAAGTCAATAATATAATCCACTTTCACAAATTAGATAAGTAATTTACTTAAATATATTACCAAACATTATACTTCCTAAGTTTATACAAGCTCCTACACTGAAATGATTAAAGGTGATAGCACCTGCCAGCATCTACTAGGGCCTTCATGTTTCACTGAGTTCTTAGCATCCTCATCTCTATAACACAGATTCAGTCACTTTCTGTCTTACATTTTTTAAATTATGGATGTGTGTGTGTGGATACTCACTTTCCGGGTGCTCGTGCTGAGGATAACGGACAACCCTGTAGAGTTGTTCTCCTCCCACATCCACATGGGTTTAGGGGACCAAACTCAGGTCACCCAGCTTTTGCTGCAAACACTTTCACTCACTAGCCATCAAGCCTAGCCCCTTCTCTACACTTTTTAAACTCCATTGATTTTGGCAGTTAACCTGACACTCTTTGTACCACCACAGCTTTATTTCTTCTATCCTAAAAAAGAAATTCTTTGACTTTTAGTCGGTGTCCTAAATTAAGTATAGTACCTTTTCATCTTCAAGTTCTGAGCAAATTACCTCATTAGCAATTCCATGAATTCACCTCACCCTGAAAGGTCTCAATCAGTACTTAATCCTTTTTAGAAGACAGCTTAGAAATAAACCAAGCAGTGAAATACATCTTAAAGCTCTACTTTTTCACTCACATTTGGTATCACTTCCTATAACTTGATATGATATTCATCAGAGGAAATTAAAGCAAATTATGAAATAATGCATTTTACTTTAAACACTTGGTGATCAGCATCTTTCTTTTCTTTTCCTTTAAGACAGGGTCTTGCTATAGCCCAATTTGGCTTGGAACTCAAGGTCCTCTCTTCCTTAGGGTGTGTATGCACCTCTCTCATCCAGCGCCACTTCGGTTTCTTTAAAGTATGTTAAACCACTAAATTTAATTACCAAAAAAAAAAAAAATCTAAAACTGAATTAAAGTAGAATTAAGGTAAATATACTTCCCACCCTGGGAGAGGGAGACTGATAATCCAAATTTCCTCAAATATAATCTCACTCTTTCTTTTGTAATTCTAGTTTTAAAAAAAAGGGGAGGGGGGCTACTTCAAATTCGGCATTGGATCTGAAATTTCTACGTTTTCGACTCATTTTAACGATTTTTTCCAAAGGCAGCAGACCAATTCTTAACCTGCAGCTAGCTGTTGAGGTGCAGGGGTTCCAAAAAAACTTAAATGGTGTGCAAACTTCATGTGCATTTTCGAGGGAGAGCCATAGCTATCTTCAGAATCTCAAGGAAGTCTATATATTTTCTTAATGTCGTTAAAAAAAATTCTGCGTTAGTATTATAGTCAGCTGGAGTGACAAAACTGTGTATGTGTGTCGGTGGGTGCATCTGAACTATACAATCACCGCTAAGTGTCTAAATAAAATACATCCTTTCATCCAGTGACCCAGATCCTGACACTGGCCTTCCAACCCGAATGTCTTCTGGTTTAAAATGAGGAAAAGCAGTTCCATTTTCCCCACCCTCAAAATTCAATCTCCCACCGACCCTCCGCATCGGGTCAGGTTCCGAGCCTGAGAAGGGCAGGAGCTCGCGTACCTGGGCGCTGGTTCGATTAAGGTGGTAGTATCCAGGTAGTGGATCTTGTAGAACTCCAGCAAGGCCGGCAAATGATCAAACTCCTGGTCCCCGATCTTAAAGCGGCGGTTGGGCAGGGAGTTGATGATGTAGTGCGAGACACGCGAGTTCTCGGACACGGACAGTACATAGTCCCCGGGGCAGGTAGAGGAGTCCCGGACTAGGAACATGCCATGGCGCTGGCCCTGGAGACGGGTCTGCGCCTCCTGGCGAGACACTGGTCCCATGTACCAGGCAGAGCGGTCTGCAGAATCAAACCTGGCGGACGACATGGTGTTGGGTCCAGGGATGGGCGGCGTCTGCTGCTCTCGCCTGCTCTTGCAGCCTTTACCCGCTGTCGGCTTTGGGGCCGAGGAAGGGCCTCTCGGAACACCTCGAGGCGCAATCAGAGGGCTGGGTCAGGACGTTCCTCTCGGCTCCGGGCCCCGCAGCATCCTCCGCCACCGCCCGCCTGCACCGGGCCGGTTTTTGCGGCCCGGGAACACGGGGCAAAGCCCGGGGGTCGAGGTGGGCGAAGCCGAGCAGTGGCGGAGGCCGCCTCGGGCTTCTCGGCTGCCCGGCGTCCAGGGGTGGCTCCGGTGACTTCTGTCCTGGACCCCGCCGGCTCCGCAGCCTCACGAGCCCGCACCGGCCCTCGCCGTCCCACGAAGCCGCCTACTCCACCAAGAGTCGCGCCTCCCGGGCCCTTCTACCCAGCCCGCTCCCAATAGCCACAGCAACAAAATGGCGGACGCGGGAGAAGCGGCCGGGCACCTCCCCCTTGGTCCAGCGCCCTCGGCCTGCGCACGCGCGGAGCCGGGCGCGGCCCCCACCGCGGGGGCCCTCCCGTGGACGTCTCTGGGCGCAGCCAATCAGGAGTGCGCTCGCGGGGGTCCCGCCGTGAGCCGCTCGTGCTGGCTCCCGCGTTCCGGGAGGAGGCCGAGGAGGCGGTGGGTCAGGCCCTTCCTGGGCCGCAGAGTGGCAGCCGGGCCGCCGCCGCCGCCGCCGTCGGGACGCCTGCCCTTGGCAAGAAAACAGCTGGAGCCGGGAGGGAACGGCGATTTGAAAACCCGTTTCTGGGAACAAAGCGTAACGCGCTGGCAGAAGGTCTGGCCAGGGAGGCGTGGCCCTCAGGTGACTGCGAGCCAGAGGGCCCTGATCTATCACAGGGTGAGGTGACTGTCCAATAGGTTACTGAATAACGCCTGCCCTAGGTGATCCAACTTGGCACACGTGGAATGATGGTGAAGATCAGCTTTAGGAAGACTGCAGTCAGGTGACAACCAGGCCACCACAGGTACGCAGTACCTGTATCTGGCTTGAAGGTCTTGCCTGCTCTAGCTCGTTGCTCTCCACACTTCATTTCCTGCCATTCCACGTTGCTCAGCTCCAGCCATGCCCTCCCAACATATTTTCTCCCTCCATCCCCACTAGGATCAATATTTTTTCTTTTGTTTGAGGGTGGGGCATTCAAGACAGAGTTTCTCTATGTAGCCCTGGCTGTTCTGAAACTCACTCTGTAGACCAGGCTGGCCTCGAACTCTCAGAGATCCGCCTCCCTCTGCCTCCTGGGATTAAAGGTGTGCGCCACCACTGCCAGGCTAGGATCAAATTTGAATACAACAGGGATACTGCCTTATTCACCTTTAATTTGCTAGCCTTAACACCATGAATGTCTTGAATGATTAGACATTTGTTAAATGACTATTGTAAAAAATCACCAACAGACTGATGCTGCGTTATCATAACGTTTCCAAATTGGATGAACAGAAAGGCATGTCCCAAGCCGGGGGTGGTGGCACACCAGTAATCCCAACACTGGGGAAGTGGAGGCAGGAGGATCATGAGTTCAAGGCCAGCTGAGCTATATAAGAACCGACCTAAAACTGAAAGTTAGAGGAGGGGGAGGTCTCAAAAGTGAGAAAGACAGGAGAAGCAAACCCTACTTAGGTTTCTGTCAGTGACATTTCATTCTGGCCATTTGTATTTCCCATGTTCAGCAAATCTTAGATTGTAGGGTAATAGGTGGTTTCTTCCCGGTGGTAAGTAAGCAAATGTCAAGGTCTTTTGCCTATCTGTAACTCATCAGAAGCATGTTTTTGCCTTCCCCAAAGATGCTTTCATGGAGCATTGGCAGGAAGATTGCTCGGAGAGTAAGGTCTCCCCAGCCAAGCTTAACCATCTGATTGGATCCCAGGGTCTGAGGATGGAAGGAGAACCAACATAAGAGAGTTGTCCTCAAGCTGGGCAGTGGTGGCACACGCCTTTAATCCCAGCACTCAGGAGGCAGAGGCGGGCAGATCTCCGTGAGTTTAAGGCCAGCCTGGTCTACAGAGTGAGTTCCAGGACAGCTAGGGCTACACAGAGAAACCCTGTCTCAGAAAAAAAAATCAAGAAAGTTGTCCTCTGACTTCTGTGTAGGGTGGTGGTACACACTCGCACATCATACACAAATACACACAAAAAACATGCTTTATGTTTATGTTGTTTCAGTATCAGCTGAAATTTGTATAGCTGAGATTTTGAATTTGACCAAGTTTAAATCATAGTTGAAGTTCAAATCAGTTGGGCTACTTAATCATTCTTTGCCTCCCCCTGAGACTACTAGCATTTATCTCCTAATAAATGTACTAGCCTGCTATGGCGATGCATGCCTTTAATCCCAGCTCTCCAGAGGCAGAGGCTGGAGGATTCAATTAGTCCAAGTTTGTGGCCACCCTGGTCTATATATTGGCTTCCAGACAAGCCAGGGATACATAACAATACCCTATCTCAAAAAGCAGAAAAAAAAAACAACAAACATTTTACTGTTTAAAACAACCTTGGACATTTGAATTATAACCTGTTTTTATGTTCAGGCTATCTGTGTATTATTTCTCCTGCAGTTGTACATAAAATGTTTTTACATTAAAAAAAAGGACAAATACTATAGAATTGTATTACATGAAATATATAGAATACACAAATTCATAGAGATAGAAAGATTAGACATTATCTCAAGATAGAGAAGAAAGAAATATAGAGCAATGATTTCCTAAGTACAGAATCTCTGTTTTGTGTGATGGAAAACCCCCACAAATGGACAGTAGTATCAGGACATAATATCATGGATGTAATAAATCAATACAATTAATGTAATTAATGAATATCATAGATATAATTATTGAATGAATACTTCGAATGTAATCAATGAATACCACAAATGTAATTAAAATCATGAGTATAATTAATGAATATCATTAGTGTAATTAAAAAATAAATTTTTTAAAAAAGCAGAAAAACAACAACAACACACACATACACACACAAGAAACAACTATATTCTCAGCTACTCCAGAGGTTGAGCAGGAGAGAGAGCTAGCCTACAAAACATCATTTTTATTATTTTTTTTCTATCATCAGCTTGATACAGTACAAATTCTTATCCTAATAGTGAAATGTTTCACTGAAGCTTGCCCAGTGATTGAGTAAAACCAAAACTTATTATAAGCCACAGTCATCCTAGGGTCCCCCCTGCTATGTAGTCTCCCTGGTTCTGTGGGTTGCAGTCTGGTTGTTCTTTGCTTTATATCTAGTATCCACTTATGAGTGAGTACATACCATGTTTGTCCTTCTGGAAAACATCATTTTTTTGAGACAGGGTTTCTCATTGGCCTAGAGCTCGCCAAGTAGACTAGGCTAGCTAAGCAGTGAATTGCAAAGATCCAACTGTCTCTGCTTTCAACATTGAGATCACAAACACATACCACCACCCCTAGCTTTTTTTATGTGAGTTCTGAAGACTGGATTCAGGTTCTCAAGCTTACAAAGCAAACATTTTATCCAAAGAGCTGTCACTCCATCCTCTGGTTTGTTTGATTGGTTTTTAAAAAATATTTATTATTTATTCTTTGAGAATTTAATTCATATATACAATAAATTTTGAGCATATCCACTACCCACCCCCTCCTTCCACCAATCCTCCCCTCTTGGAATCCCTAAATATTATGTTCCCTTCCCAATTTCATGTCTTTTTTTTTTTTTTTTTTTTTTCTTTTTGAGACCAAGTCTCACTTTGTAGCCCTTGGCTGTCCTGGAACTCACAGAGAGCAACCTGCCTCTTCCTCCCGAGTTCTGGGATTAAAAGGGTAGGCCACCACACCCCACTGCTGTGGCTGCTGCTTCTCCTCTTCCTGCTCTTGCCCATTGTCTACAGATGTGGTCTTCAAAGTATCATGCATACCTTGAAATCCCTGCTGGTACTTACTATTATTTCGTCTTTGTCCTGGTTGGATGGTTCCAATTGTTCTACCTTCTTTTCAAGCTCAGCTATGTTTTCCTCCTTTTCATCTTATATTGCTGAGATTTCCCCCAGAGTTTGTTATTTGACTTACTATGTTTTTAACTTCTATTATTTCAGACTTTTTTCTTCATATTTCTAAACTCAAACTTAGTCAAAAGGCCAAGAAACAATTTTCTTTGATACTTATTTTTTATAACTTATTATTTTATTTAATGTGCATTGGTGTTTTGCCTGCATACATATATGTCTGTGTGAGGTTGTCAGATCTTGGAATTACAGACAGTTGTTAGCTACCATGTGGATGCTAGGAGTTGAACCTGGAAGAGCAGTCAGTGCTCTTAACCATTGAGTCATCTCTCCAGCCCCCTTCTTTGATTTTTCTATCTGTTGAATTCCTCCTTTATATTAACCATTGCCCTTTGTTTTGGTTTTTTGAGACAGGGTTTCTCTGTGTATCTTTGGCCGTCCTAGAACTAGCTTTGTAAACCAGGCTGGCCTAGAACTCAGAGATCCTGCCTCTACCTCCCAAGTGCTGGGATTAAAGATGAATGCTACCACTGCCCAGGTGATTGCCTTTCTTATTTGTCTCAGCTGTTTGTGTTTTTAGTATGATAATTATTTTATCCTTATTTTAAGTTCTTTCTCTGGGATTTCATTTAATTCACTCTCATTAGATGCCATTACTGTGGGGTTAATAATTTTTGAGGAGTTATGTTGTGTTGGTGTCCTGGTTTCATCCCTGTTGACGTGATAAAACACCCTCACAAAAACACTTTAAGGGAGAAAGGACTCATGTGGCTCACAGTTCAGGTTGGACTCTATCACTCTAGGAAATCAAGGCAGGAACTTGAAGCAGCCAGCCAAAGTAACAGACCAGAGTAGAAGAGGGGCTGGAACAGTGGCTCAGTGGTCAAGAGCACTGGTTTGTTTTCCAGGGAGACAGGGTGTGATTCCCAGTGTACTAATGGCTGTTCACAACTCTTTGGAGCTCAAGGCTCGGGAAATCCAATACCCTCTTCTGGTCTCCAGGGGGACTGCGCTCATGTGGTACACACAAAATAATAAAAATAATGACAACAAAAAAGCAGAGAAAGAATCAATGCATTCATGCCTACTACTGCTCAGCCCACTCTCTACACTTGTATAGTCCAGAACCAAGACCCAAGGGATAGTGTCATCCATAATTAATATCGTTGAGACAATCCTCCATAGACCAACATGATCTAGACAATCTCTTGTTAAAACTCTTACACCAGATGATGGTGGTACACGCCTTTGATTCTAGCACTCAGGAGGCAGAGGCAGGTGGATCTCTGAGTTCAAGACTAGCCCGGTCTACAAAGCAAGTTCCAGGAAAGCCAGGGCTACACAGAAAAACCCTGTCTCAAAAAAACAAAACAAAACAAAAAAATCAAAAAACATTATTTTTCTTCTTCTGGAACTGAGGACTTGTTATGTAGCTAGCTGTTCTCTATGGAGGGAGGAGAGAAGCCAGAGCACACAAGATTTAGTAAGTAAAGGAAACATACAGACTCAGAAAATAAATGAAACTTAACAAGGCTTAGGAAGGTCCTGAACTTCCTGAGATTTACGAGCTCTCCCCTCCCTAAAGATGTAGAAGTAGTCAGCATTTGCTCGGGAGAAGGCTCTGGAATCAGGGAGGCTGCTAGAATGTGTACAGCGAGCTTCAAAGATGTGGCTGGAGTCACCTGTGCTGGAGTGGCTTTGAGAGGATGTGGCTGGAGTCACCTGTGCTGGAGAGGCTTTGAGAGGATGCAGCTGCTCTCCAGTCATCCATGCTCCTCTAAGAAACACCCGACCTACACTGTAAATAACCCAATAAACTCTGCATCACTAAGCTGGACTTGCTGGAATGACCTTTGGTCTGTTGTTAGTGATTATTTGAAATGGATAGACATTGGCTTACATCTCCACAGGAAAGGTCACAAAACTTAGTTCATGATTAAGTCCTTGGGCCATCCAAGATCCTCCCACTCAGTTCCTAGCACCAAGCCTACTTGAAGAGTAGTGATGACTGAGGTCAGAGTCTAACCCTTCAGGTAAGGCAGTCAGACCAGTCTATACCTGCAATGGCGTGACTCAGGCTCTACAGAGGGTTAATCTTCGAGGAGTGAAGATCCAGCCACCTGCTGCAGCCATGGTAAGTCAGCATCCTTGTGGCTGAAACAATATAAACACCATTTCAAGAGTGGTGTCGGAGCAGTAAGAGTGTCACTTCTCAGAACACGCTGTCCGGGAAAGGCCTGCTGAGGCAGAAGAATATCTAGTCTCTGGAGCTGCTTCTGTGTGATTTTCCTTGCTCTAACTTTCTTAGGATTTTGACTTTATTCTGCAGAGTAATGGAGAAGTGAGAAAGGGTTCCAGTCATCCCAATCTTCACATCCAGTCACGACAATGCCTGCTCAAAGAACTGTATCTACTCTTTAATACATTAATTTTTTTCTAGCCCAATTAAAGTTTCCCCTCCCTCCCTCCTCTCCTCCCAGTCTCTCCCCTCAACCTCCTCTTTTTCCACTCCTCTTCCTTTTCTCTGCAGAAAAGGGCAGGCCTCCCATGGATGTCAACTAGCCATGGCCTATCAAGTTGCAGGGAAACTAGGCACCTCCTCTTCTGTTAAGACTGGATGAGGCAACCCAGTAGGAGCAGAGTCCCAAAAACAGGTAACAGAGTCAGAGACAGCCCCTGTTCCCACTGTGAGGAGTCCCTCAAGAAGATCAAGCTACACAACTGTAACATATGCAGAGGGCCTAGGTCAGTCCCTTGCAGCCTCCCTGGTTGCCGGTTCAGTCTCTGAGCTCCTAAGAGCCCAGGTTAGTTGATTCTGTGGGAGAACTGTATTTTCTTGTTCACTCCACACCTTTTTTTCTTTTCCTTTCTTTTCTTTTTTTCAATGTTATGGATCAAACCCAGAACTTGTTTGTGCTCAGCCCATGCTCTAGCACTGAACTACATCCCCAGTGAAGCACGAACCTAACTAGTCTTAATATAAACCCAGAGTCAGATGTTAGGGTGAAGGCTGAAAGATCAGAGAAGCAGAGCAGCTAGAAACTTCTCACCTCTACAAAATCTCAGACCTAATGGGGCAATCCTGTCTCTACAAATCCTTAGACTGAATTGGTCAAGATTCTGTCTCCACCCACCTTATATTCCTGTCTCTACCTCCCTAGTGCTGGGATTGAAGGCATGTGCCATCACTGCCTGGCTGTGTTTCTCTTTTAGACTGGTTCAATCTCATGTAGCTCAGGGTAGCCTTGGACTCCCGATCTTCCTGCTTCCTCCTCCCAAGTGCTGGGATTAAAGGTGTGTACCCCCACCAGGTGGCGGTGGCTGTGGCGAATGCCTTTAATCCCAGCACTGGGGAGGCAGAGCCAGCCTGGTCTGTAGTGCGAGATCCAGGACAGGCACCAAAGCTACAGACAGAAACCCTGTCTCCAAAAACCAAAAAACAAAACAAAAAAGGTGTGTACCACCACTGCCTGGCCTCTACGGTTAACTAGTAGCTAGCTCTGCCTTCTGCTCTCCAGGCAAGCTTTATTTATCAGAACACACCAGTCAAACTTTATTTGTCAGAACATAAAATATCATATAACACTCCAGTCCTGCTTTTTTCCCACCCAGAATTCCCTATGTTGTCCTGGCTGGCTTCAGAATTTTGATTCTTCTACCTTCGCCTCAGAGTACTGGGATTAGAAATGGACCATCACATCTGGTCCTAAGCACCCCTGCCCCCTGCTCTTCTTTAAAACGTATTATCAGGGCTAGATAATTGCTTTTATAAAGGACCTGTGCTCGGGTTCACAGTGCCCACATGGTGGCTCCCAACCATCTGTCCTGATTTTCTGGGGTGCTGGGCATACTCATGGTGGAAATACATATGCACAGGCGAAACGCTCAACACATAAACTAAGTAAATATTTTTAGTTGTTTTATTACTGGTTGTAGAGAGCATGCACACCATGGCACATACATGGAGCTCAGGGATCTGCTGTGTAAGGTCAGTTCTTGCCTCTGATTTTTATGTGGGCTCTGGGGTTGAACTCAGGTTGCCAGGCTTCCCAGCAATTGCTGTTACCCACTGTGCCATCCCGATGGTCCTTGTCCCTTTTTAAGAGCACAAAGAGTATTTTCTTGAGAAATCTTTCTGGGAGATCTTTCTCCATGTGCTTCATTTAGACCAAATGAAATGTATGTTGTCATCAAGAAAGAAAAAAAAAATGACTGTTTGTGTTAGACTATCAAGCCAGTGTGGACTAAGATTTCCCTCACTCAGTTTCAGGGAAAGCAGCCTTTTCTATGATCCTGAGATAATGATCATTTATGTGCATACACTCCCACAGCTGTACTGAGCATCTTCAGGCAGTTAGGTGCAAAGGTGGAATGTTGGCACTGCCCTGCTCAATCTAGGAATTGAATGAGCACTAAGTGCCCGACAGTGGTGGCACACCCCTTTAATCCCAGCACTCGGGAGGCAGAGGCAGAAGGATCTCTTTGAGGCCAGCCTGGTCTACAAAGCAAGTTCCAGGACAGCCAGGGGTACACAGAGAAACCCTGTCTCTGGGGAAAACAAAACAAAACAAAAAACACTAAGGAATCTTCTGGGTATTTTTTTGTTGTTATTAATGATACTTTTTGAATGCTAGAACTCAAATCCAGTGCTTTGTGCATGCTACAAAAGTGATTAGTACTGAGCTAAAACCCCAGCTCAATCTGCTTTGTTGTTACTGTTGAGATGCTAACAGTCTCGCTATGTAACTACAGGTGCTGTCTAGTCTTATGTCAACTTGACACAAGCTAAATTAAGGGGAAGGAACCTCAATTAAGAAAATGCCTTCATAAGATCAAGCTGTAAGCAAGCCTCTAGGGCTTTTTCTTAATTAGTGATTGATGGATGAGGGCCCAGCCCCATTATAGGTTATGCTGCCCTTGGGCCGGTGGTCCTGAGGTCTATAAGAAAGCAGTCTGAGCAAGCCATGGGGTGGCAAGCCTGTAAGCAGCACCCTCCACGGCCTCTGCATCAACTCCTGCCTCTAGGATCCAGCCCTGCTTGCGTTCCTGTCCTGACTTCCTTCAGTGATGGACTACAGTGTGGAAGTGTAAGCCAAATACATACACTCTTTCTTCCTCAAATTGCTTTGGTCATATTTTTTCATCATGGCAATTGAAACTCTTAACTAAGGCCAAGGTGACCTCAGCTTGCAATCCTGCCTTGGCTTCCTCATTGCTGGGACTTTAAGCTTGTGCTCCTACAGCTGACCTAGTTTGCTGATTTTTTTTTTCTTTTTTTTTGCTCTTAGAGACCGGTTCCCTGTGTAGCCTAGTTTTCTGATTTTAACTTGGCTCTTCAAATGGCCACCTTAACCAGAAAGAATAAGTTATAATAATAATAATAGTAATAATAATAATAGTAATAATAATAATAATAATAATAATCTGGCATTCTCTCTTTCTCTTTTCATTCATCAAAAGTTCCCGAATGCTGATCTGTGCCAGGCATGATGTTCTGAAACCCTCTCTTCAGAGATTTTGCATTCCATCTTAAATTGCCCGACAGTTGCAGAGGGGTATTTGTGTCCTTCTCAACTTAAAATTTCCTGTGATGTTGGTTATCCTTTGTAGGAAACTAGCTATGCCTGGGTCTATAGAACTAATAGTTCAAAATCATCCAGAGAGACTGTGACATGTGATGCTGATGTTGGCTGGCATCCTTAAATGGAACTCCTGTCATAACCACATTTGGGGCCAGAACTTGGTTTTTTGAGACAGAGTTTCTCTGTGTAGTCCTGGCTGTCCTAGAGCTCACTCTGTAGACCAGGCTGGCCTCAAACTCAAGAGACTCACCTTCCTCTGCCTCCCAAGTGCTGGCATTAAAGGAGTGTATCACCACCACCGCCCAGCTGGGACCAGAACTTTTAAAGTGGCAGAATGACATGGTATTAATATAGGTGTAAGTCCATCTCAGAGGATGGAAACTTTTTTTTCTGGTTTTTCAAGACAGAGTTTCTCTGTGTAGTTTTCGTTCCTGTCCTGGATCTCACTCTGTAGACCAGGCTGGCCTCAAACTCACAGAGTGCTGGGATTGAAGGTGTGCGCTGCTACCGCCCTGGGAGGATGGAAACTTTAAGCAAAACAAATGAACAAAACAAAAACAACACTGGGAATGTGGTTCAGTAGGCAAAATGTCTCCCAGACAGCTCTGGGTTCTGTCCCCAGCACCATATAAACCAGGCGTGGTGGCACATGGGGGCGCAAAGGTCTGTTGAACCTATAACCCCAGAATGTCTGTCCCAGACTCTCTTTCCCTAGACCTTTATCTTTAGCTCTAAGATAATAGAACCCGTCCTTAGAGGGGATGTCACATGTACTTTATAGCCTGCTGACCTCTATGCTATCTCTGTCGGATCACACCAGATCCTAGGCCCTTAAGCTATAGAACCCATCTTCTAGGTCACATGTACTTTGCAAAGAAGTTCTATGTAGTCACCCCTTTAGCTTATTGTGCACCTAGACTTGGAATGATTGCTGCCTGGAAACCACCACCCCCACCCCACCCCACCCCACCATTTCTACTGTGGCAATGTGCTGGCAATAAACACCCGGCATTAGACTCTCTAGAATCTTGTTTGATCCAGTTTGAATAAGTCAACCTGAACCAAGCTTCATTCTCACCCCTTCATGGTTCATTTTCCTACCTCCTGTGACACTTGCAGGGACCCAGTGGCATATGCCTATGATCTCAGCACTGAGCAAGTTGAGGCAGGAGGATAAGAAGTTCAAAGCTGGGCTGGAGAGATGGCTTAGCAGTTAAGAGCACTGGCTTCTCTTCCAGAGGACCCAGGTTCAATTCCCAGCACCCACATGGCAGCTCACAACTGTCTGTAACTCCAGTTCAAGGGATCCGACACTCTTACACCAATGCACATAAAATAAAGTTAAATAAATTATTTAAAAAAGAAGTTCAGGGCTAGCTGGGCACGTTGCTTCATGCCTTCCTTTAATCCCAGCACTCAGATGGGAGAAGCAAGGGGATCTGAGTTTGAGCCACCCTAGTCTACATAGCAAGTTCCAGACCAACCAATGCTACATAGTGAGACTGTCTTAATAGAAGAGAAGGAAGAGGAGGAGGAGGAGGAGGAAGAGAAAGAGGAGGAGGAAGGGAGGGAGAAGGAAGGAAGGAAGGAAGGAAGGAAGGAGGAAGGAAGGAAGGAAGGAAGGAAGGAAGGAGAAGTTGTTGGAGACCATCCTTGGCTATGGTAAATTCGAGGCCTGGGATATATGAGATCCAGTCTCAAAAACAAAAACAAGACAAACAAAATAGCTTGGATTCACCTCACTGGTGGAGTACTTGGCCAGCAAGAATAAGGTCCCTGTGTATCAGCGACTGCCTTACTGCTGTGATAATTCACCGTGATCAAGGCAATAAATGAAGTTATAGAATAAGGAGTTCATTTGTCATAGTTCCAGAGGGATAAGAGTTCATCATGGTGGGGAAGCATGGCAGCAAACAGCAGGCATCATGGTGGCTGGAGCAGGATGATGGGAGCCAATTCCTGGATTGACAGCACAAAGCTGACAGACAGAGCACTGGGAATGGTATGAGGCTTTGTATACTTAATGATCTATCTTCTCCAATAAGACCACACCTCTGGGCGGTGGTGGTGCACACCTTTAATCTCAGCACTTGGGAGGCAGAGGCAGGTGGATCTCTGTGAGTTTGAGGCCAGCCTGGGCTACAGAGCAAGTTCCAGGAAAGGTACAAAGCTACACAGAGAAACCCTGTCTCAAAAAAAATAATAATAAATTAATTAAAAAAAAAAAAGACCACACCTCCTAAACTTCTCCCAACAGCATCACCAACTGGGGACCAAGTTTTCAAATACATGGCCTATTGGGGGCAATCTCATTTAAACCATCACACCTGGGTTTGAGTTTCAGCACTGAAAATAAATAAACACATAAGTAAACGAATGCTACTACCCAGACATGGAGGCTCTTGGTCCCCAGGTTCACATCTGATCTTGGTGGCTGCTATCCTGTTAATGCAGATTTTTGGGGTGAGAGGTTTCTTTCAAATCTATAATGGTTCTCTCCGATCTTTTCTCTCAGTTCAGTCCCAGGAAGTCAAGTTCTGCCTTGTCATGAGGAACCCTCCTGGAAGAACTTAGGGTACCGATGAGCAGAGATCAACCAAGAGTCAGTTAGGCATTCAAACCCTCTGATATGAGTTCCAGTTCTGGCACCCGGCCTTCTGTCCAATGGCTCTGGAGGTGGACACTTTTTCCTGGGCCCTAGGGTCAGAGTTCACATTCTCAGTGTTCCTCCTGCCTTTGGTCTTGAACTGCAGTTATACTGTGGGTCCTTGCCAATGTGCTGCCAAGCAGGTGACCAAGAATCCTATTACTAAAATTATTCTCTCTTTCCCACCCCAAAATTAACATGTTTATTAAATCAGGTTTTAAAAAATGCTCACTCAAGCTAGGTGGTGGTGGCTCATGCCTTTGATCCCAGCACTCAAGAGGCAGAGGCAGGTGGATCTCTGTGAGTCTGAGGCCAGCCTCGTCTACAGAGCGAGTTCCAGGACAGCCAAGACTACACAGAGAAACCTTATCTCGAAAAAACAAAAACAAAAAAATCAAAATAGAAACATAAACAAAATATAGTCACTCTAGAAACAAGGGGGTACCAGGTTTTTCCTTTTAGGCTGCCACTCAGCTCCCAAGCATGACACAAAGACTTACTAGTTATGAATGCTTGGTCTCAGCTTAGGCTTGTTTCTTGCTGGCTCTTATAACTGAACCTGTTTCTCCTCATCTACGTTTGGCTTCAGGGCTTTTGCCCTTTCTTTCCTTTTGTGTGTCTTCCTTTCACTGCTGCTTGTGTCTGGTTGGCTGGCAGCTCTGGCTCTCTTCCTCCCTCATTCTCTTCTTTCTTCTCTAGATTTGTCCTCTGTGTATCCTCTCTGCCCGCCAGCCCCACTGTCCCTCGCCTGCCCGGCTATTGGCCATTCAGTTTTTTATTAGACCAATCGGGTGCCTTAGGCAGGCAAGGTGAAACAGCAACACATCTTTACATAACTAAACAAATGCATCATAAACCAATATAACACATCTTTACATCATTAACAAAGGCAGCAGAGGCTTTTGGGAAGTTGTTCCCTATCCTAAATTGATTACCTCTCCCAGCCTTGATGCAAGGGGAGGAACTTGGTCCTGCCTTAACTTGATGTGCCATGCTTTGTTCACACCCATGGGAAGCCTGCCCCTTTCTGAATGGAGATGAGGAGTGAATGGGGAGGGGACAGATAGGAGGCAGGGGGAGGGAACGGGAGCAGAGGAGGGAGGGGAATCTGCAGTTGGTATGTAAAATAAATGAAAAAAAAATTAATTAAAAAAACATAAGCAGCAGGAAAAAATGTAACACACCTTCACACAGTTAAAGTAATATTCCACAGAATAAAAAATGTAGCACACCTTTACACAGTTAAATATTCCACAACAAGGAGGGTGCTGGACAGATGGTTCAATGAGTAAGAGTGGAGATAGCTCTTGCAGAAGACCTGAGTTCGGTTCCCAAAACCCATGTTATGCAGCTTACACCCACCTAGAACTCTAGCTCCCAGGGGAATCTGACACCTCTGGCCTCTGCAGGCACCTGCACTCATGTGCACATACATACCCCTCTCACCACGGGCACATAACTAAAACAATAAAATAATGATTTAAAAAGTCAGTAACAGTATTAGGGAAGTAAAACTATACCTTTCCATGTAATATTGTGTATGTTAGCAGCAAGCCATGTTTGAGACTTGCCTTTGTGTTTAGTTATTTTAAAGAAAATATAACATTATGTGTTATCGTCGCATGTCAGAGGGCTCACCCTGCGCCCTGGACACTGTGGTTTGGCCCTTTACATACGTTATGATTTCCATTACTAAAGACTAAGAAGAAATCTAGCTTTGACTAAAATGTAGTGAAACTGTGGCTGGTAAAATCTATCTCACTGCACCAATTACACATTATCGAAATGGGCACCATATAAATAGGTAATTTTGTGTGTTCAAGCACATTTTTAAAGGGATAATATCAGCCAACTATACGATTTATCATTTAGCTTGCTACTTAAAAATTTTGTGATGTATAAAATTTTTATCAAATCAGGGCCGGGCGGTGGTGGCGCACGCCTTTAATCCCAGCACTTGGGAGGCAGAGCCAGGCGGATCTCTGTGAGTTCGAGGCCAGCCTGGTCTCCAAAGCGAGTTCCAGGAAAGGCGCAAAGCTACACAGAGAAACCCTGTCTCGAAAAACCAAAAAAAAAAAAAAAAAAAAAATTTTATCAAATCAGATAAATATTCTAATTCTGTATTGCTTTTCCATCAATAAAATTATTTTTAATTACATTTTAATTTACTTTGTGTGTATGTGCATACACAAGTGGGGATGTGTATGTGCCACAGAGCTTGTGGAGGTCAAAGAACAATTTGGAGGGGTAGTGTGGTGCTTTGAATGAGAATTAGCCCCCTTTTGCTCATATGTTTGAATGCTTGGTCCCTAGTTGGTGGAACTGTTTGGGAAGGATTAGGAGGTGTGGCCTTGTTGGAGGAGGTATTGCTGGCAGTGGACTTTAAGGTTTCAAAAGTTCATACCATTCCCAGTTAGCTTTCTGCCTCATGCTTATGAACCAAGATGTAAGCTCTTAGATGCTGTTCCAGTGCCATGTCTACCTGCCTGCTACCATGCTCCCTGACATGATGGTTATAGATTTTAGTAGTTTGAATGTAATTAGCCCCCGTAAGATCATAGGGAGTGGCACTACTAGGAGGTGTGGCCTTGTTGGAGTGGGTATGGCCTTGTTAGAGGAAGTGTATCACTGTGGGGGCAGACTTTGAGGTTTCCTATGCTCAGGATACTGCCCAGTGTTTCAGTCGACTTCCTGTTGCCTTCTGATCAAGATGTAGCCAGCACTATGTCTGACTGCATGTTGCCCTGCTCTCTGCCATGATGATAATGGACTGAATCTCTAATACTGTAAGCAAGTCACCCCAGTTAAATGTTTTCCTTATAACAGTTGCCATGTTCACAGTGTCTTTTCACAGCAATAGAAACCCTAACTAAGACAGAAGTTGGTTCCAGGACTGGGGTATTGCTGTGATAGATAGATCCATGCTATGGGTCATGTTTTTGTTTGGAGGAATTTGTACTTTGGTACTTTGGGTTAAAAGCAGTGGAATGCTTTCAGCACTGCTTAATGAACCATACTAGTAGGAGCATGGAAGACAGTGGTGCTAAGAGCTATTTGAACTGTCGGGGCTCACTCAAGAGGTTATAGAGGAGGATAATTTTACAGAGGATAATTATTTTAGTATTTTGCCTAGAGATCATTCTTGTGATTTTTTGGTGAAGAACGTGGCTGCTTTTTGCCCTTGTCTGAAGAGTCTGCCTGAGGCTAAAGTGAAGAGTTTTGGATTAATTCCATTGGCAGAGGAAATCTCAAAGCAGTCTAGTATAGATTCTGTTGTGTGGTTTAGTGTTAACTCTGATGAAGATTTATAATGAAAAGGAGCAAGCTGAGCAAGGAAAAAATATTTGATGAGAAAAAGAGCCTGGAAAGTGGAATGGAGCTAAGTTCTGTGTTCATGGAGATAAATGGATTAAGAAATGGAATAAAGGGAGTGGTGACTTCAGGGCAAGATCCTACCCAGCTAAGTTTCCAACTTGTGAAAGGAAATTTAAAAAAAGCTTAGAGCTGGGTGTGATGGTGCACACTTTTAATCCCAGCACTCAGAAGGCAGAGGCTAGCAGATCTCTGAGTTTGAGCCCATCCTGGTCTAGAGATTCAGTTTCAGGATAGTCAAGCTTAGGCAGTGAAAAACAGAAAGCTGGTGAAGATGTAATTGAATGCAGGGGCCATGTTCCAGCCCTAGTAAGCAGTAGAACTTGGCAGCTTTGGCCACATGGTTCTGGCTTTAGAGTTAAAGATAGAAGAAACAGGTTATGGAATTTGCCTCAGTGCCTAAAGAAAGCTGCTGAGGCCAGGCATGTGTCAGGGGTGTCCCTGAATGGAGACCTAGTTGAGAGGCCAATGTGTGAGGATGTGAAATTGAAGTCTGGATTGCCTTAGAGATGCCAAGATATTAGAGATGCCAGAACCATGGGATACCTGCTGAGGAAAGCGGCTAACGGAGTGGACCCAGCCCAAGAGAAAGAGTGTGCTGCAGTCAACAAAGCTGAATGGAGTTGGAGATCTGAAGAGCATCTTGACATCAGACATAGAGATGCAAAGTTTGGAGTTGGCCCAGCTGGTTTTCTGTCTTGCTTTGGGTCCAGTATTTCTTCACTATGCTCTCTTCCCTACATTTTGGAATGGTAATGTATACCCTGGGCCATTATATGTTGGAAGTATGTGATCTGTTTTGTTTTTGTTTTTTCAAGACATGGTCTCGATGTTTAGTCCTTGCTGCCTTGGAACTCACCATGCTGATCTCGAACTCAGAGATCTACCTGCCTCTGCCTCTTGAATGCTGAGACTAAAGGTATGCGCCACCACCACCTGGACATGATCTATTTTTTTATTTTGATTTTACAGGGGATTACAGTTAAGAGATTGCATGAATCTCAGAAGAGACTTTGAACTTTTGACTTTAAAACATTGTTGAAACTGTGATAGACTATGGGGACTTTTGAAGTTAGACTAAAATGTATTTTGCATTATGATATTACAAGTTTATGGGGGCCAGGAGTGGACTGGGGTAACTTGATGTAATTGGCCCCATAATCTCATAGAGTGGCACTATTAGGAGGTGTGGTTTTGTTGGAGTGGGTATGGCCTTGTTAGAGGAAGTGTATCACTGTGGGGGCAGGCTTTGAGGTTTCCTGGGCTCAGGATACTGCCCAGTGTCTCAGTCAACTTCCTGTTGCCTTCTGATCAAGATGTAGCCAGCACTATGTCTGACTGCATGCTGCCCTGATCCTTGCCATGATGACAATAGACTGAACCTCTTAAACTGTAAGACACCCCAACTAAGTGTTTTCCTTATAAGAATTGCTATGGTCATGATGTTTCTTCACAGCAATGGAAACTGTAACTAAGACATGGACTCTAACCCTTTGAAATTGTAAGCCCCAGATGAAGTCTTCTATAAGCTGCCTTGGTATTTTCACAGCAATAGACAAGTAACTAAGACAAGTAGGTTCTCCACTTCTGTTGTGGAACAATTTCCAATAAGAAAAACATTGCATCTTGGGAGCTGGAGAGATGGCTCAGCAGTTATGAACACTTGCTGCTCTTGCAGAAGACCTGAATTTGGTTCTCAGCACCCAAGTGGTGGCTTACAATCATCTGTAGCTCCAATTCCAGGGGATCTGATGTCTTCATTGGCCTCCACAGGTACTGCACACATTGGTGCACAGACATACATGCGGGCAAAACACCCATACACACAGAAAATAAAATAAATCTTAAAAAGATTGAAAAAAAATCCCAGTCAGTCTTGGAGGGCGACTCTTTTAAGACTCCTGATATCCTAACAGAAGGTATAACATTCCATCCTACAGGAAAGCTCATTAAAATTCAGAAAGTAAACAATTTAATAGCACTAAGAAGTCCCTGAAACTGAGCAGATTCATTAGGCCCCTCCCTCCCCAAACTTATAAAAACAAGAAGGACTGCCAAGACACTCTCAGACAAGCCAAACTGCCTGGAAGGAGCAGAGATCAGTGGATCTGCCTAGAAGAGGGTCAGAGCAATTGAACCACCTGGAAAGACACTCTCCAACCTGTTGAGTTGCCTGCAAGTTGTGTAGTGAACCCTGACCTATGCTGGGGTGGGCTTTTGGTGATTTAGCTCTTTTTGAGTCATTTCTGCTCCTGTAATAAACTTATTGGTTCACCAAGTTGGACTTTGGTGGCCTCCTTACTTTGCTGTTATTGGTTCCTTACTGGGGGGTAGACATTTATTCGTGTCTTCCTAGCAATATTGTCACACAACAGAACTGAGAACAGGAACCAACGAAAGCAAAGACGAGACTGGGAGGACTACGCGGTCCTGGTTAGGGGTAGCCAGACATCCAACTGGGGGATCTGGATACCGCTGCTTTCCCCTAAATGACATGGGACAGGTTCCTTTGTAAAGGATGGATCTACCTCTAGGTGGCGAAATGCCCTGTCTCCTACCTTAATGGTTAACCCAGTGGGGCATGTCCAGGACTTGGCTGGGGACCACCCCTAAGAGATGGTTCACCTTAAGACAATGTGCTTTTCCTTCCAAGAATTTCTGCCTCCTAGGACAGTCAAATGAGTTACCAAGGGGTTCAACTGGGTTTGCCCACCTTTCTGCAGCCTGACTTGGAAGGTGTAACTATTCTTTCAGATGCTGGCCAGAGCTAAGTATGCTTTTATTTTACATTTAAAAAAAAACCTTTACTCGGGAGGCAGAGGCAGGTGGATCTCTGTGAGTTCGAGGCCAGCCTGGGCTACCAAGTGAGTCCCAGGAAAGGAACAAAGCTACACAGAGAAACCCTGTCTCGAAAAACCAAAAAAAAAAAAAAAAAAAAAAAAAAAAAAAAAAAAAAAACCCTTTATATTCTTTTATGCATATGGATATTCTGACTGCATGTTTGCCAGAGGAGGGTGTCAGATACCCTGGAGCTGGAGTTACAGGGGGTGGTGGCCTGCTGTGTGGGTGCTGAGAATTGAAGCTGGGTCTTCTGGAAGAGTAGCCAGTGCTATGAACCATTGGGCTACCTCTGCAGCTTCTTATTTTATCAATATGACTAAGAATTCCAAAACGGGAACCCCACGACCCTGATAACAATACTTTCCTGCCGTTTAATTCTTTAATTGGCAGGGAAGACAAACAAAACCAGCCTGGTCCCACACCCCTCACTGGCATCATTCTTGCTGTGTCAGCAGCGGCATCCCCCCGCCCCCCACCCAACAATGAGAGCTGAGATGTGTAACCAAGGCTGAGTGTTCTACCTAGAGGGAAGACCTGGGTAGGAAGCCCATGGACAAATCCCAATGAGGCTGGAGTCCTGTCTGTGGTAGGGGATGGTATACCTGCTTGGTGAATGAGGTCTGGCACATGAGTATAGAGATGCTCTAAAAAAGAGTTAGAGGTTTAAAACAAAATTTTCGGTCTGAGAGAGAAACACGTAAGGGGTCATGTGTTGGCAGAGTGCCTCTGCCTTGCATAGCCACTGCTAGGTATAGTAGAAAGTGCTTTAGGCTGAGGTGGGAGTTACTCACTGGGAATTTGCTTGTGTGAGCATGATACAAGGAAAAGAGTATAATTTAGGTCTGTGCAAAAAGAGCCCTTCCCTGGGGGAAAATGAGATAAAAATAATTAAAAAAAATAAAATAACTCTTAGGGGCTAGAGAGATGGGTTAACGGCTAAGATCACTGGTTGCTCTTCCAGAGGACCTGGGTTCTATTCTCAGCACCTGCAGGGCAACTTACAACCATCTGTAACTTCAGCTCCAGGAGCTCTGACACCCACTTCTGGCCTCTGTAGTCATCAGGCATGCAAGTGGTACACAGACATACATGCAGGCAAAACACCCATACACCCACAATAAATAATAATAATAAAATTGAAATAAAACATTTTGATTTTAAAAGATCAAACAACAACAAAAGGAACCCTAAAGATAGGAAAAGTGGCATTTGATACCCAGCTCAGGAGGCCAGATGGAACTCTTCATACAAGAGGTTAAAAAAAATGTCCATTTATCAAGGATGGTAGGGCTGGGATGTAGCTTTAGTGGCTTTGGCAAGTCCCATGGTTCACATGACCTTTATAAAGTGAGGGACCTTAGCAGACCTGGATGAGTTAGCCCAGCATGTAAACTGGGTTTTTAAGATGTATAAATAGGAAAAACAAGTTCACCACAGGGGCAAAGAAAATCCAAAGCAGAGAGGTGTGTGTGGGGCGGGATCCTTCTGCTCTCAGAGGAAACCAGCCTGCTGGTATCAGACTGCAGAACTGTGATGTGCATTCCTATAGTGTAAGCTACCTCTTCTGTTGTGCTGTTCTGATGACTGCCTTCAGATGCAGTATCTAAGACCACCACATCTCCTCATTCCTTTCTAAGAGTGTACTGGGGCTTGAACCCAAGGCCTTGAGTTACCAACCCTGAGCTATAGTTTTTTTGTTGTTTTGACACAGGTTCTCTCTATGTAGTCCTGCCTGGCCTGGAATTGGCTATATTAAGAGTAGGCAGCCTAAAATTCACAGAGATCTATGAATGCTGGGCCAACAGCTCAGGCTTGTTACTAGCTAACGATACATTTTCAATTAACCCATATTTCTTATCTATGCTTTGCCACATGGCTCATAGCTTGTAACCTCATTTTCTACACATCCTGCTTCCTGTGCATCTGCTGGTGTCTCCTCTGAAACTCCGCCCCTCTTTCTTCCCAGTCCTTAGTTTGATTGTCTGGCTTGTACTTCCTGCCTGGATATGGGCCAATCAGCTTTTTATTAACAATGAGAGCTACACATTTTACAGTGTATGCGATTATTCCACAGCAGGACCCTCTTCAGTTCTTTTTTCTTTTTTTAAACAAACTTTTTTTTTATTATTTGAAAATTTCATACATGCATAATAAATTTTAGTAATTTTTCATCATTATTCCCCCTCATTCCCCTTCCTACTCCTGCTGAAATCCTTTCTTCTCTCAAAGCCCCCACTTTGTGTTCTTTTAGTGTGTGACCCACTGACTTTAATTAGGGCTGGATTTAATTAATGAGCATGGATGGGAGGCTATTTACTGGAACATGGGCAACTGTCCTAGTTTGGTGTCTGTTGCTGTGATAAAAGCATTGGGCAAAGCCAATTTAGGGGATGAAGGAGTTTATTTGGCTTACATTTCCATGTCACAGTCCATCATCAAGGGAAGCCATGACAGGAACCGGGAGGCAGGAACCAAAGCAGAGACCCCACACTGATTCTGCTTACTGGATTGCTTTCATGGCTTGCTCAGCTTACTTTCTTATACCACCCAGGACCAGCTTCCCAGGCGTGGCACTGCCCACATTTGGCTGGGCTCTCCTGCATTAACCATTAATCAAGAAAATACCCCACAGACAGGTCCAGAGGTCAGTCTGTGCAGGCAAAACCTCAATTGGGCTTTTCTCTTCCCAGCTGATTCTAGTTTGTGTCAAGTTGACAAAAGTCAACACACAACTTTTCAGTAGCTACAGCAATGGAGAGCGACACCCCTTCCCTAGTCATCAGTGGTCCATCAGGGAGGGATGAGGTCTCATGAGCTCTTCCCCCTTCCATGATGCAATAAGGGCAAGTCATGTCACATCCAGAAGGTACCTTTTTGCAACACACTTCCCCATCCTCTAGCTCCTCCATTCTTTCCACCTCCTCTTCTGAATGTTCCCTGAGCCTTGAAGAGGGTTCTCTAGATGACTCCCTGCCTTTTTGGGACAGGATGTGCTGGCTATTCTTGATTGTTAACCTGACATCTGGAATTAACTAAAACCCAAATGACTGGGCATACCTGTGAGATTCCTTTCTTCCTTTCTCCCTTCCTTCCTCCCTCCCTCCCTCCCTCCCTCCCTCCCTCCCTCCCTCCCTCCCTCTCTCTCTCTCTCTCTCTCTTTCCTCCTCCTTTTTCATTTTGCTGTTTTGTTTGTTGGTTGGTTTGTTTTTGAGACAGGGTTTCTTTGTGTAACCCTGGCTATCCTGAAACTCACTCTATAGATCAAGCTGGCCTGATTCAGAGATCCACCTGCCTCTGCCTCCCCAGTGCTGGAGTTGAAAGCATGCACCATCAAGCTTGGCTTAGATGATCCAAGTAGTATCAAACAGTTACTTTTTAGTTCTTTTGTTTTTGTTTTTCCGAGACAGGGTTTCTCTCTGTAGACCAGGCTGGCCTCAAACTCAAGAGATTCGCCTGCCTCTGCCTCCTGAGTGCTGGGATTAAAGGTGTGGGCCACCACTGCCTGGCTAAGATTTTGATACTTTTTTTTTTTTTTTTTTTTTTTTTTTTTTTTTTTTTTTGGTTTTTCGAGACAGGGTTTTTCTTGTAGCTTTGCGCCTTTCCTGGGACTCGCTTGGTAGCCCAGGCTGGCCTCGAACTCACAGAGATCCGCCTGGCTCTGCCTCCCGAGTGCTGGGATTAAAGGCGTGCGCCACCACCGCCCGGCGATTTTGATACTTTTAAGTGGATGGAAAACAAACAATGGTTGATGACATAAAATCCCGATGTTCGGGCTGGAGAGATGGCTCAGAGGTTAAGAGCACTGGCAGCTCTTCCCGAGGTCCTGAGTTCAATTCTCAGCAACCACATGGTGGCTCACAACCATCTGTAATTTGATCTGGTCCCCTCTTCTGGTGTGTAGGCAGAATACTGTGTACATAATAAATAAATATATCTTTAAAAAAAAAAATCCCGATGTTCGATGTTCATAAATGTTTGATCATTGTAAGGCCCTGCCTGGAGGCACGTGAGTGGCCAGGCCCCACCCCTCCAGACACAGGCAGCCAAGCTCTGCCCTACAGAGAAAAAACCCCAGGCTCAGGACCTGAAAACCCACCAATCCCCACCCTGGAAATCCATGCCCCACAAGAAACCCTATATAAACCCTGTGTTCTGCTCAGTTCTCTGCTGCTTCTCACCTGAACAGAGGCAGCCACTCTCCTGGATTTTTCCCTCCCAATCTCCGTGTGAGGATTGTTGTGTGGAGTGACTTTGTGGTATTCCTTGGCTCCCAATTGCCAGGATACCTTTCCCTTCAGAGCTGTAACACTTGCATTGAGGAAACTGTCTTCCTCAGAGCTGTAACACTGACCATTGGAACACAGGCACTCTCATTTGTGTATTTTTTTTTTGGGGGGGGGAGGTTGTGCTACTATTAGAGTTGAACTGTGCTACAGAGACCATCTGGCCGATGGGTTTGAATCACTCAGGTTGGTGAGAGCAGGCTCAATGGGTAAGGGCACCTGCCTCCAAGCCTGACTACCTGAGTTTGATCTCTGGGACCCACATGATGGAGAGAACCAACTCCTGAAAGTTGTCCTTACCCCTCCACCTGTGTGCTGGGGCACAAGAACACACACACACACACACACACACACACACACACACACATGCACGCACGCACCCATGCAGTTGTTTTCTTTTTTAAAGGCCCTGATGGTATGACCCCTTCAAACTTAGACCCCCCACCCGCAGCCTCCAGAGCCATGAGCTCTACCAATCACCTCATCTGCAGTGTTTAGTGCAGTCGAACTGGTGACCCTAGAGACGCCATCCTGAGCTACTGCACTAGCTGAGAGGTGGCAGCAGTTACTGAGACAGACAGCTAGGGAATAAACAATTCAGGGTTTTTAATTTTTGTTTTTCAAGAGAGTTTCTCTGTGTAACAGCCTGGCTGGCTGTCCTGGAACTCACTTTGCAGATCAGGCTGGCCTCGAACTCACAGAGATCTTCCTGCCTCTGCTTCTCGAGTGCTGGGACTAAAGTGTTTATCACCATGCCTGGGTACAAATTCAAGTTTTAAAAAAAATTATGTGTATGTTTTGCTTGGATGTATGTCTGTGTACCATGTCTGTCTGGTGCCTGTGGAGGCCAGAAGAGTATTAGATCTCCTCAAACTGGAATTATGGATGGTTGTAAACTGCCACATGGGTGCTGGAAATTGAACCTGGGTCCCTTGGAAGAGCAGCCAGTTCTTTTAATGACTCTATCATCTCTCCAGCTCCCAAATTCAGATGCTTGCTGGGCTTTGATCTTACTGCAGAGGGGTGAGATAACAGACGGACAAGCTCTAATGACCTTAGGCTTCTGACCTACTTTTATCTTTTGGTTGTCGTGGTGTTGGCGATGGAACCCATGGCCTTATATGTGCTAAACACATGGTTTACCACTTGGCTGTCCTCAACTTTGAGGGTTCCTAAATGGGGCCTCAAGGACTAAACACGCTAAGATTTACCAAGAACGGTTCCTTCCACCCATGACTTGACAGGAACACCTAGGGCGTAGGTTCAAGGACGCTGCTCATCTTCTAAGCTGAAGGGTAGAGGACAGAGCTGATCTGGTGGTCAAAGACGCTGCTCAGCTCCTATGGCTTCACCTCTCTTCCTTTTACTGAGACTTGGTCCCATGAAGCTCAGTTTGGCCTTTAACTTGATGGTAGTTGGAGAACCTTGACTCCTAACTTCCGGCCTCTGTTCCTCACAAGCTGGGACAACAGGAATGTGCCATCACGTTCCCTGGTAGTTTGCCACTTTGCTCATAACACAGTCATTCACTGGAGTTGATGGTGCTTAACAACACTACTACACTTCAAAAAATACCGTACAGCTGGGTATGGGGGCGCCTTTAATCCCAGCACTCAGGAGACAGAGGCAGGTGGATCTCTGTGAGTTCCAAGACAGTCAGGGTTACACAGAGAAACACTGTCTCGAAAAACAAAAAAAACCAAAAAACAAAAAATCGTACTGAGGGCTGGGAGATGGATAGCTCCGGGAGATGCTCCGTTGGTAAAGTCTTTGCAAAGAAAGCATGGGAACCAGAACTACCTAATCCATAGATCTTATGAACCATGTCAGAAAGCTGAGTATGGTGGCATGTGCTTCAAATCCCAGCACAGGGGAAGGAAAAAAAGGTAGCTTGGGGTTTGCTGTTGAATTCCAGGCCAATGAGAGACAAGGTGGACAACCACCCCCACCTCTCTCCCTCTTTCCCTCTCCCCCACCCCCTCTCTCACACACACACACACACCCCTGAAGAAAAAGGCTTATTCAGGCAAAGTAGAAAATTTTTACTAAAGTGACACATTATACACTTAAAATTACACATTTTTGAGGAGAAAGGGAAATTAAAATGCACTGCTATCTTTTTTTACTTGTTACGTGAATGAACTTCAGGCCTCTCCTACAGAATGAGGAAAAACAATTCCTGAGGTCACTCTAGTGCTGCTAAGTTACAAGTCAGGACATGTTAGAAGGGAGGAGAGTGCACTTATTTTAGTAGCACGCTTAGCATATAGCTGACCTAATGTTACAAATGGCCCCTCCTGAAGGCAGCTTGTTTCTGTCTGTCTTGCAGACCTCACATGTCAAGGACATGTTCACTGGTCTGCTCTGTGACACTGGAAGCCATTCCACTCCCCTGCCACCTCCCTGCCACCTCCCTGCCACCTCCCTTCCCAGGCCAGAGTGTAGGGGTGATCTCTTCCTCTTCCCACCACAGCCATTGATTCTTTTGAGAAAAGATCTCATCCTAAACCTCGAGCTCATGGCAATCCTCCTGCCTCCTAAGTGCTGTGATTGCAGGTGTCAGCCAGCAGATCTGGTCACAATTATCACGTGGTAAGGACTGTGGACCTTCCTTGGGTCCTTTACTTTCTGCGATGCAAAAACAACCCTGCTCCCTAAGGCGGCACTGGCACCAGCAGGTCTCCGGCCAGCCCAGGGACCATTTCAGCAGAGCAGAGCCCCAGGCTGAAGAACACAACAAAATGGTCGAGGCCCTCCGATGGTTTGGATGCTAAACAATAGAAGGAAGACAGGTTTCACATTCATGGAGTTAAAGATTGGGAAAGGAGCCGGGCGGTGGTGGCTCACGCCTTTAATCCCAGCACTCGGGAGGCAGAGGCAGGTGGATCTCTGTGAGTTCGAGGCCAGCCTGGACTGCCAAGTGAGTTCCAGGAAAGGCGCAAAGTTACACAGAGAAACCCTTCTCCAAAAACCAAAAAAAAAAAAAAGATTTTTAGCCGGGCGGTGGTGGCGCACGCCTTTAATCCCAGCACTCGGGAGGCAGAGCCAGGAGGATCTCTGTGAGTTCGAGGCCAGCCTGGTCTACAAAGCGAGTTCCAGGAAAGGCGCAAAGCTACACAGAGAAACCCTGTCTCGAAAAACCAAAAAAAAAAAAAACCAAAAAAAAAAAAAAAAAAAAAAAAGATTGGGAAAGGAGAGAGATTGGCTTCATTAATTTAACAAAACAAAGGAAGGTGCATAAAATGTTCTTATGCTTCAAGTCAGCTGAATCACTGACACTCGGCTGCCAATGGAAGGCATTCTCAGATGTTAATTTCTTGGGACTGAGGTATAATGATTAATTCCACAAGGCCCGATTCTGATAAAAAGCAACAGTTATAGAAAAGCTGAAAACAATTACACATGGAAATACAGATGGGTTGGTCTCTATATTGTTTTGAGACAGAGTCTTGGTATACAGTCCTGGCTGTCCTTGAACTCACAGAGGTCCACCATAGTCAGATCTTCAGATCTAGGAACAGATGGACATTGGCACCCCTTTTTGCCTATGGTGGCTGTATTTCCAGGAAGGTTGGGTATTTTGTGACAGGAGTGTGTACAAGTTGCTACAGGAACAGTAATCATGCTGTTACCATTTTCAGTTTCTCTCCCCAGTGGTGGAGATCAACCCAGGGCCCCGAGAGAGAAGAGCAGGGACTTGACCACTGAGCCATGCCCACAGCCCCATGCACGCTTTGCTTATGATCTATAGACTCCAGATGCTAAAGAAAGGATCCCAAAATGGCACATAAGCCACGTTTCAAGGCAAAAAGGCACTAGCATTTAAGTTTTTACCTTACCAGTAAAAAACAGTTCCCTTTACCATCTTCAAAATGTGAATTTGGTTTTAAGATAGTCAAGTGCTCTATGGCGTCAATGATTTTACTGGAAGTACCAACACAAGGAAAAATTGTTATAGAATCAATTTTAATTAATGCTTCTAGATATTTTCTTTTGGAAGATGAAGGGAATGAACTAGCTAGCTAAAATGGTACCTGGGCTTTTTCTTGGTCAAGTTGTCTCATAGAAGATCAGCATCATTTGGGGATCTTAGTCCTCAAACCAGGTGGGCACTCTGTGGTAACAAATAGGTGGGGTCCCAGGTGGGTGAGGGGACCCCAGGCACCAAATAAACACTGCCTTGGTACTATTCCCAAGGCAGAGGGCTCAGTGGAGAGATTCATGTTTGTGTGACACTCAAGGCCCACAAACTCCACAGGGGCCAACTGGTTGGCCTTGAGCCAGTGGAGAAAAGCTGTCCCCAGCAGGAAGTATGAGATGACAGAAGGTGGGGAAGGAGGGCTCATCCAGTTTCCACACACTTGCAGGTGTCATGTCCAACAGTCCTGGTCTGAATCCGTCTACTGAAATAAGGAAAAGAAGAGAAGACAGGAGGGGGGTGGGGTGGAGGGGGTTGGAGTAATGAAGGCAATACATTCCACTTCTGGATCTCATGGGTCCTTTTCAGGGGAGAGAGCTACAATGTACTCAGTGTGTGTGCAGGCATGTCAACAATGACTGACATATGAGGATGTGGAAGGAGCCTTCCTTCTGCCACAAACCCAGGGTCCCTTCACATCTGAATTCACAGTAAGGCCTTGGAGTGAGAGACTCAGCAAATGAGCAAGCAGAAGGCAGTAGTTACGAGACTGACACCTGCCCACATCTTTGCAGACACTCATGGAAGAAAAAAATGCCATGTTCTCTTCTCTGTCCAGCACAGTAATCAAAGGCTCAAGGCGCTCACAATTGGTCTGCCATGTTTAGATTACAACTCAGCAGACAGCTCACAGAACTGTAGCGATGCTGATCTCACCAAAATGTGGAACACACACATTTTTTTCCCCATTGAAACTAAAATTTCTTAAGACCCACATCTGAACACACATGTTAATTACATACTGTGTAATCAATGACATTTCTTAGGAGTTTAAAAGAGGCTTTTGAATCTTTTCATCACAACGGAGGAGAATTCCTTTTCAGTTTCTTTATAGTTGCCGAACTTTTTTTTCTGTGCTTTTTATATTGATATCTAACTTGTCCACTTTGGTTGTTAGCCGGTCAAGAATGTCGTCCTGCTCCTCAATTTCCGTCTGCATTCCTAAGGCTATGTCCTTGAGTCGGCCCAATCCCATGGAGAGCTCATCTGTGAGAAGGAAGTGATAGGCAGTCACAGTATCCACAGGTGCTTCCTGCCCTTCTGGATGCTCAGCGGCATCTGGATTGGCATCTGGATCGCAGTCCTGTCTAAGAGACTGAGTGCCACAGCTTGTAGCATATGTTCTCAAAATACACAGAAGTGAAGAGAAATCCACTTACTCCATAGTAATATGTGGTTAATGTAGGCAGAAGCCATTGCATCTCCTCCAGATAACCATGGTTAATACGTTTGTTTGTTTGTTTGAGCATAGTCTTGATAGACAGCTCTGGCCACCCTGAGACCCACTATGTAATCCAGGTTGGCCTTGAAGTCACAGTGATCCCCCCCACCCCCACCCCCGCTTCTGCTGGCTGAGAAGAGTATAGGGTCACTACCACATACAGCATTTCCCCCCTTAGTCCTGGAGAATCAAACCTAGGGCCTTCATGTGCTAGGCAAGCACTCTGACACTGAGTCACATCCCCAGTCTCTTTGTATTTTTCATGTTGAGACAGGATCTCACTAATTTTCCAGGCTGGCCCTGGATTTGCAATCCTCCTTGTCTAGCTGGGATTACAGGTGTCTGCCACTCAGCCTGGCAGACCATGTACGCTTCCTGAGGTCTTTGAAACCTGTGGCCTTGGGTTTCCTGGAAAGCAAACGTTTAGTGGTCACTCACCCAGGCCTCATGAAACTTCTTGGGTTTGAGGACATAAACATAGGAAAACATGGCTGAAATAAAACAGCCTGGTAGGGACATGCCTCAGTGGGTAGGAGCACTTGCTCAGCTAGTATGAGGATCTGAGTTCAGATCCTTCGCACCCACATAAGCCATGTGTGTGGCTTTATCCTGGGTGCGCTTGAGCCCCAGGGATGCCTAGGTCTGGTCAGAAGTCAAGTAAGCAGTGAGGATGGCTGGACTGATGCAGGAGATGGAGACCAGTGGACAAGTTCCTGAGAGTGAGGCAGTGAGACGGGCATGACTGTGGCGTGTGACATGGTGAGGAAGCGAGGAAGCGGCTGTGCTCAGTCTGGAGGCTGCTGCGGCTTCCACACTTACCTAAGTTGCTGTCAATCTTCTGGTGATAGGCTCGAAGGCTCGAGTTCTTTGGGTAAACCTCAGTAGTCTCAGCAGAAGCAGGCCCTTTGGGGATCGGGTCTAGTTCAGAAAGAAAAACCAGAGGGACAGTTCACTGGAGGTCACTGCTCCATGAAATTGGCCCATTCTTTTACGAAGTCCTAGGAATCTGTCCCCAGGAATCTCTTCTACTAGGAAAGAACTACAGGGGTGGGAATGGGACATGTTTATAGGCTGGAGCAGTCAAGTCTGAGCTCCAGCTGGTCCCTCAACATTAGCAGATTGAGGACTCTCAACTTACAAGTCACCAGGTGAGATATGGAAAAAGACATGTATGTAACAATACAACAGGGAACTGCCAATGCAAAGCCACAGGCTCACAGGCAAGCTCTGGGAGACAGGTTGTTTTGTTAAGTTTGATTTTTTTGCTGAGGATTGAAACCAAGGCCTTGTGCATGCTAGACAAGCACTCTACTATAGAGGTATCCCACGAACCCTTCTACCTCTTAGTTGTGTATGTGTGGCAGGTGTGCACATGCGCTTTTGAGACAGGGCCTATGTTGCACAAGCTGACCTCAAACTCTTGTTATATAGACCTCAAGCTATTCCTGTAAGAGCTAGAACTACAGGTGCACGCTACTTCACCTGGCAGAGCTGGCACAGGCAGGTCTAAACACCAAAGTTGTTGAACTATGTGTGCATGCCTGTACTCTGGCACATGGAGCAAGAAGGTCAAATTTTGAGGTCACCCTCTACTAATGGATTTGGGGACTGGGCTAAACGAGACTCAGTCTCAAAAGAAACAAAACAAACATGAAACAAAGCAAAGATCAAAATCTTTGCCTGGTGTGGTGATTTGCACAAATGAAAACTGCCTTTAACGCCCTCAAATTGTGTCTTTAGATGCAGGGTTTCTCTCCACCTCTTCAGGGTGTGACATTGAAGTGGTTTTCCACGGGCCCTGTACAGTCAGTCTTCTCTTTCTCCCATGGTTTGTGCCTTTCCAGAATAAACTGTGTCTAGGTCAGTCTGTCCTGACTTGACTCTTCCTCCTTCAGGCCTCCGCCCCCCTCTGTTTGAGACAAAGTCTCCCCATGTTTTCCTAGATGAACCTGGCACTCACTATGTAGTCCAGATTGTACTCAAGGTTTCACCAATCCTCCTACTTTTGTCTCCTGAGGGCTGGGATTATAGGTGTGTCCACCATGCTCGGACACTAGGTTCTCTCTTCTATTTTTGTCAATGTGTGGTGTATATGCATACTTATGTGTGCAAGTGCCCTTGCACAGTCATGTGGAAGCCAGAGAACAGAGTCTTCCTCTACTGTTCTCCATGGTGGTTTGAATGAAAATGGCCTCCATAGGTTCCTGTAGTTGATGGAACTGTTTGAGAAGGATTAGGAGGTGTGGCCTTTTGGAGGAGGTGTGTCATGTGGGGTGGGTTTTGAGGCTTCAAAAGCCTCCCACCATCCCCAGTGCTCTCTTTGCCTCCTGCTTGTGTTCAAATGTGAGGTCCCAACTCCTCCTGCTGCCATTATAGACTCCAACCCTCTGGAATTGTAAGCCCAACCAAATGCTTTCTTTCTAAGCTGCCCTTGTCTTGGTGCTGTATCATAGCAACAGAAAAGGTCACCAGGGCATCTAACTTAGTGTCTAAGCTGAGTCGCTCATAAAGCCTGAAATTCATCACTTTGGCTCAACCAGCCAGCCAGCCAGCCAGCTGCTCAGATCCACCTGTCTCTGCCCTGCAGTGCTGGGATTACAGGTACACACAACACAGACTGGCATTTAAATGAGGGCTGGAGATTTGAACCCTGTTCTTCTAGCTTTCACAGCAATTCTCTTATCCACTGAGCCAGCTCCCTAGCCCCTCTCTTTATTTTTAAATTTTATTTTTTAGCCTTGTCTTCTCTGAGATGGTCTCATGTATCTAAAGCTGGCCTTGAACTTTCTAGGTAATCAAAGATGGCCTTGAGCGCCTGATCATTGTGCCTGTATCTCTCATGTATACCAACATGCCTGGTATGACGGTTGGTTTTAATGTCAACTTGCCACAAATTAGAACCACCTGAGTAGGAAGCCTCACTTGAAGAACTGTCCTGACTGCCTTGACTGACAAGGGCAGACTCTGGGGCACCCTCTGGTAGCCCAGATGAAGTTGATCTGCCCTGTTGCTGGGCTGTTGACCTCACTGAGAGCAGATCCAGCGTTTTCAAGCTTTCATTTGGGATGAGGGACCAGAGGCTCTGCAGGAACCTTCCAGGCTTTTGTCACTAGACTGGGATTACTGAGGCCCTGGCCTGTGCATTGAATACGTACTGGTGGTCACGCCCAGCAAGAGATATCTGTGGTAGGACTCCTCCCACTGCTGAAGGTGTCAGCCACAGGGACTGAGCAACTCTCAGGTTCTCAGCTCCCAGGTGTGACCCTGCTGTTACTATTTTAAGCTGACTCATTAAATTCTGACACACACCCACCCACACAACCACACACACACACTCATCCCTCTAGTTTTGTTCTTCTAGAGAACTCTGACTAAAACACCTAGTATTTTTGTTTGTTTGTTTTTTTGAGAGTCTGGCTATATAATCTAGAATGACCCCAAACTCAAACTCACAATCCTCCTGCCTTAGCTTCCTGAGTGCTGGGATGACAAGCATGTGCCACCATACCCGGCTTATCTTCCAACTGTGAAAGACCCACATGCTGAAAACAGGCCCAATGTGATACCCCAGAATAAATGCTCTTATCTCAAGAGGTCAGCTGATATGCCACTCTACTTATATACAAAACCACATTCTTCTGCCTTTAAAATACTCATGAACCCTGGGTGGAGGAAAACACCTCTAAGGGCCATTTTACTTACAACAGGGATTAATTTTTTTGCTTGTTTTTTTTGGGGGGTGGGGAGTGGTTGCTTTTGTTTTCTTTGTTGAGGTAGAGTCTCATATATCCCAGGCTGGCCTCAAGCCCAACGTGCAGCTGAGACCAGACTTCCACCCTGACTGGCCCACCTCCACTTCCCAAGTGCTGGGATTATACATGTGTTCTATCATACCCAGCTTTACAGTTAGCTTTTTTGCTACTACAGTTTCTCAGAGCTACACCAGTAGAGGGTTCATGTTCAATGGGGTACAGGTTCCCACTTCCTTAATCATACTCCGTGGGGGAGTGAGGTAGGGCGGAACCCCACTGTAACACATACCTCTGGTTCCCTAAGAACACCTTTTGTCCCTGATGTCATCACTTGGCATGTGGGATGCAAGGTATTGGGAGTCCATGCACATCGTTTTAGAGAGACAGCTGTGCCTGTACTGGTACTTGAGGGTTCAACCCTGAGACCCACCCCACACGGATCCAAACCCGAGTTTTCACACACACTGCCACTCACCTTCATCATGCAGCCTTCTGAGGTTTGGGTGGCTGGCTTGGTACTTGCTTTCCTGATCCTTACTTGTATTTATGGCTTCTTTCAATCTTTAGATGAAAAGAAAACATTAAAGAAAAGCATATATGACAGCGTCACCTCTGTGCTGGTGTGTGCACGGCGGCATCACTTGTCTTCCAGGACGCCATTGCTGCATATCCAATGCTTCCTTTGCTGACCTCACTGCAACCATCCTGGCAGTAGTGCTGGCCACACAGTGGGTTGACGAAGACCTTACTCAGGACAGGAGTCCTGGGCCAGGCGGGTGAAAGTGCATGAACTGACCAAGCGGATGCCTGTGATGAAGGATCAGCAAACTATGACCTACTATCTATTTCCCCTATTTTTTTTTTTTTAACGTAGTCCAGGCTGGCTGGCTTCAACCTCTACATGTAGCTGTTGAAGATCACCTTAAATTCCTGATGTTCCTGCCTCCACCTCTCAAGTGCTGGGATTACACCTCACCTGGCCCCACCCTTCTTTTATTGTGATAATATACACATATCATAAAAATCCATCAATTACTTATAGCCACAGCAAAGAATGGCTTTTACATATGAACACTTGCCCTGAATGGTAGGTAATGTCAACTGAGAAACTCAAAGTCTTTAAAAAACAACACACTAACCCACCTAGAGTCTCAGGGCTGGAGAGATGGCTCAGCAGTTCAAAGCACCTGCTTCTCTTCCAGAGGACACAAGCTCAGATCTAAGCACTCACATTGGGAAACCTACAACCACCTGTAACTCTAGCTCCATGGGATCTGACACTGTTCTGACCTCTGGGGGTATCCACATACATTTGAGAGACACACACAGAGGCACAAATTCACAACAAAACAAAACACTTAATTAAACACATACACACAGAATAGGTCTTTTTAGAATTGTATCATATGTGCGTTGTTGAGTGTGTCAGTGTACCCTGCACTTTCCCATTCTGCAGAGGCTGGACAACAAATGACACAGCTACCTCTCCCAGGCCTTGACAATTAACCCAAATATTTTCTTTTCAGGATCCTCTAAATATGCCTTTGCCCCCAGACAGCAGGAAGTAATTTTAAGAACACAAGGCTCACGTTCCCAAGAAGTGGGGTGGGTGGTTTTTGGTCATTCAGTGGGTTATGGATAATTGTCATTGTTTAGGATGGTTGGTTACAAGTTGTTATTGTTAATGGTCAGGAAAAAGGCTAAACAAAGGAGATTAGACTTACAGTTCTTGTTTGAAAAAAGAAAGAGAATATAAGATAAAAGGTATATTATTGAATCTACTCTGAAAAGAAAAAAGATACAGATATAAAAGGCAGATTATTGAATATACTCTGAAAAAAGAGAGAATATAGATATGATACGATAAAAAGGTAAATTATTGAATCTACTTTTAGAAAGCAACTACTAGTTTTAAATATTTTTCATTGGATTGGATTTTTGTGTATTGCATAAAAATTATGTATATTGATACAAATTTGAGATTGATTTTGTTAGAAAACATTGTACATATATTTCTCATCTTGTTCAAGGTATTGTACCTATACAGCTCATTTAACAATGTAATGCAAATTGCTAGTCCTTGAAAGTTATGATTACCAACTAATTAGGATATGAGAAATGCGAGTTAATACTCATTACAATCAAACTTGTAGTCACATTAGGTATGTTCTCAAGTCAAAAAGAAGTATATTTTAGATAGACAGGTCACCTTCAAACACTTCAGAGACCTACAGAATATGGCATTTAAGATGTTTTGAAAACATATTCTTTTTTTTTAATGACAATGAGACATGTCTGCTCCTGGCAACATCAATCTATGTCAGAGAAGATGATGGGCATCGAGGAGACTCCACATGGAGTTTACTTTCTTTGTGGCAAATTAGCCACTGAGCAAGAAAATGCCCTTGCCTTGACTGCTGACAGTATGCTGTACAAAATGGACAAGCAAGACACAAAAGAAAGGACTGTCAAACCTTGCAAAGACAAAGTATGACAGCCCTTCAGAAAATCCTGCTTCATAGATGAGTCTATCAGATATGCTAGGCCTGTAGGCTGAAGATGGATGCCCCAACATTGCAGAGAAATCTCAAATGACTGTCCAGACAGCCAGCTGTTTCTGTCATTTCTCACATTTTTTGGAAGTCACTTATTTGCACTTCCTGCTTACATAGGTAATATCACGTCCTTCTCAGGTCTCTGAGGGAGTTGAAGATTAGATAGTTATAGTTTTCCTTGTTAACAAATTCAGAGAAGAAACTCACTAAAGAGGTGGAAAAGTGTATAAGTTTGAAAGACATCAAAAGACAGTTTTGGGTTGGTAATACAAGTTACAATAGAAAGTGAATTAGGTACATTTTGGACTCACCAAAATAGGATAAATAATGGAGTTTTTTCTCTGAATCTGTCAAATGTTAATGGACTGGACATTGTTAATGTAATTCTTGACTTTATATATTGTATATACTTATTGTATATAGTTTTTCTTATATTAGTTATAATCTTCTTTTATTATTTTAGACAAAAAAGGGAAAATGTAGTGATATATTGTGTACCCTAATAAACTTGCCTGGAGACTGGAGGACAGAATCAGCCACTAGATTAGACATAAAGGCCAGACAGTTGGTGGCACATACCCTTAATCCTACCACTCAGGATCCTACCACCAGACCGATCTCTGTGAGTTCAAGGCCACACTGGAAACTGAGCCAGGCAGTGGTGGCACACACCTTTAATCCCAGTACTGGGAAGCACACACGCCTTTAATCCCAGAAAGTGACATGGCTGGGTGAAAGGTATATAAGGTTTGAGGAAATAGGAACTAAAGCAGTTCAAGACTTAGAGGATTTCAGTCAGAGGATTTGTGGAGTTGGTGAGGTAACAGGTGGTGGCTGTGGCTTACTCTGCTTCTCTGATCTTTCAGCTTTCACCCCAATATCTGGCTTTGGGTTTTTTATTAAAAGACCATCTAAGATTCAAACAACATGTCAGATCCTCTGGAACTGGAGTTACATACAGTTGTGAACTGTGGGTGCTGGGAATTGAACCCAGGTCCTCTGGAAGAGCAGTCAGTGCTCTTAACTGCTGAGCCATCTCTCCAGCCCCCAAAACAGGGTCTTATATATCCTAGGCTCCCCTTAAAATACTGATACCAAACTACCTACTCTGATTGCAGGCATGCACCACCCAGCTTAGCTAGTATTTCCCTCCCTCTCTCCTGTTTCTTTATTTGTTTACTTTTATTTGTGTGGGGCTGGAGAAATGGCTCACTGGTTAAGAGCATTTGTTACTCTTGCAGAGGACCTGAGTTTGGTTCTCAGCACCCACATGGTGGCTCACAACCATGTCTAATTTGTTGTTGTAGTGGTGGTACAGGCTTGTATTCCTGACACTTAGGAGATGGAGGTAGAAAGGTCAGGAATTCAAAGCTGGTCTTGGCTACTTTGTCAGTTTGAGGCGACCTGGGGCTACATGAGACTCTAACTCACCCAGCCCTCAAAAGAATTTCTTTGGAAGAGTTCGTCACAGAGAGACAGAGAGTCAGAGAGAGAGAGAGAGAGAGAGAGAGAGAGAGAGAGAGAGAGAGAGAGAGAGAGAGAGAATATGAATTTTGGCAGTCCATGCTGGATCAATGCCATCACTGTGGCATGGGTGACTCTTGGACTTCTCCCAAAAGAGGATAAGTGACCTCAACAGCGAGAACAGCTTTGGGAATGAAGGGCAGAAGCTTGTCAAAGGCCTAGAGCTGGCTTTCCAAATTATCTGAAGCCCATCAGGAATTCTTCTGTGGAGAGAGTTACTAGCTCGAAACAACTATGAGATGGGTGTGGACCACTTGGCAAATGCACTTGGTGCAAATGTCCCAGCAGGCCCTCCGTCACCAGTGCTGCAGGAGCTTCTGAGTAAGCATCCACTGGTCAGGGAGCTGCAAGTGCTCAGAGACTGGCTGAGGACCACCAAGGGAAGAGAGCAATGCCCAGCACAGGGTTATCCCACGAGTCTGTCTCTGGAGCCCAGCGAAGTGGAGGCTTAGCCCAGGGCTTCCAGAACGCTAGGCAAGCACTCTGCTGAAGGAGCTACATCCCCAACCCCTATATCCACGATTTACTAGTAAAACAGTATTCAAACTGTGTGCGGAGATTCGAGGCTATTATCCCAGAATTTGGGAGATGACAGCAGGAGGATCAGGAGTTCAGAGTCATCTTCAGCTAAATGTGAATTCAAGACCACCAGCCTTGGTTACATATTACTTGTTTCTCAAAAAATAAGACAAAACAAGAGCCTGTGAGAGATGCCTCATCAGGTAAGGATTTGTCACTAAATGAAACAACCCTAGTCCAACCTTTAGGACCCACATGAAGGAAGAAGACAATAAACTCCTGCAAGTGTCCTGATCGTGGCTGTGGCTTGCATTCCCCTCAAACACACACAAAATCAAAAACAAACAAACAAAAAAAACATAAAACAAGAATGACCCGAGGTATGAATAATGGTCACTAGTTTTAACAAACAGCCAATTCTTTCGTCTTTTTTTTAAAGATGGTTTTATGTGCATGAGTGTTTGCCTGCATGCATGTCTGTGCATCACGTCTGTGCCTGGTGCTCAGAGGTCAAGAAAGGACATTGAATTCCCTGGAATTGTTTTATGGATGCTTGTGAGCCACCACATGGGTGCTGGCAACTGAACCCAGACCCTCTGCAAGAGCACAGTGCTCTTAACCACTGAGCCATCCCTCTAGTCCTGCCTTGTCTTTGAACATGTGGTCCTGACAAGTCCTTACATACGATAGCACTGTATATCTGCCCAAAATTTTTGAGGTAAACAATCTGTAATTTTAAAGTGGAAATCAATAGACAGATTAGGTTAGATACAGAGAAGAATAATAAGTTTTTTTTATATTACTCATATGTATGATCCATTTTTTTTGTGGTGGTGGGGATGGAATCTAGGACTTTACCCATGCTAGACAAGTCTTCTACCAATCTACCATAGCCTACATCCATATATGCATATGTTTGCATATCTATAGCTATATATATGTGATATTGAGTTACATTTATTTATTGTGTGTGTACGTAACTCTAGCGATCAGAGGAAAATCTGCTGAAGTTTGTTCTCTCTTTCCACAATGTGGACCCCAGGGATTGCACTCAGGTCATCAGGCTCGCAGCAAGCGCCTTCACCTGGTGAGCCACCTCACCAGCCTAACCATATATATTTATTTCTTTTCTTTTGTTTTGTTTTTTAAAACTGGTCTCATGGCTGGTGTTGAAATCTAGGTCTTCCTGCCATAGCTTCCTAAGTTGTTTTGATCACAAGTATGCACCATTACATCTGGCTTGAACTTGCTATCCACCTGCCTCAGCCTCTTCAACAGCTGAGATTACACACAGGCCCTACTATGTCCACCTTTTGGGGTGACTTGGTAAAGAAACATTCTGTAAAAGGAGTCACATTTATATTGATGAAACTTTCTAAGACTGGAGTCACAATGACTAGGTAGGATTTCATCAATCAGATGAGCACAGTAGGGAAGGGGAGTGGCTTCTCTTTCAGCATGGCCAAAGGTGAGTAAGTCCCTTTCCACGAGTGACCACAGGGCTCCAGGATACCTGGAAGGCACTACAAAGCCTGAGAGCCTTGGCTCCTTCCACACAACCTGTTTCTACTGTTTTCTATGTTCAGACTGCAGACGCTACACTCACCTGCTGTTGGGCTGCGGGGTGATGCTGCCATTCTGTTCAGGTGGAGTCTCTACTGATTTGGATTTGAAGTAGTTGATAAATCCTCCAAACACACTCTTAATGCTGTTGATATGTTTCTGGCTTATCTTCAAATCCTGATCCATCTTGTCCACCATCTTCTCAGTGTGTTCTAGGACTCCTCGTTGCCGGACCAGCTCCTGAAGAAGGCAAGAGGTAGTAGCATCATGCCATTCCCCCACAAAAAAAACCACAGTATATTAAAGTCTGGGGCTGGGAATGTAGTTCAGCTGGTAGAGTGCTTATCTGGCATGCAAAAAATCCTGTGTTGGATCCTTAGCACTCTATCAACCAGGCACGGTCACACACACCTGTAATCTCACAAATTGGGAGGCAGAGGCAGGAGGATTAACTTAATGTTATATTTGGCTATAGAGTGACTTTGAGGCAAACTTGGGCCAGGTGAGATCCAGTCTCAAAAAAAGTCTATCCAGGAATGGTAGCCCATGCTTTTAATCCCAGCACTCAGGAACTTGGGGAAAAGAGACAGGTGGGCTGGTGTGACTTCTAGGCAGGTTCACGCTTTGTCTGGTTTCCCATAGGGCTGCTGCGGCTTCCATCCTTTTCTAGAGTATTAGTGTACAAAGTAACAGGCTTCCTTGTAATGTTCCCCACCCCAGACTTCTAGGTCAGACAAGGCTACATAGAAAGACCTGTTTCAAAAAAAAAAGTTTAATATTATTTACTTATTATTTTGGCTGAGGAGTGAGGGTCACACGTGAAGGTCAGATGATGACCTGAGAGAGGTCACTCACTTCTCACCTTTTACAGTGTTGGTCCTGAGGATGGAACCTAAGTTCTCAGGCTTGGCAGCAGGCATCTTTATGAACTGATCCAGCCCACTGGCCCATTCTTATGCCATTTTCACACATACTTTTGATTTACTTCCCTATTCTCCTCTGTCCCTGCTGTACCCTGCAGCCCCACCCCCACTCTTCCTTCCACTTACACATCCAATGTTCCAGGACCCTCCCCACTTATTTTAAAGACCTCCTCCCACAACCTATGGGCCTTTCAAGTTTCAAGGACTCTGCCTATACTTGTTCCCACTTAAACAGACATGTTTTACAGTTAGAAACTAGGATTCAAATCCAGCATGGTGGCGTACACCTTTAACCTCAGCACTCAGGAGGCAGAGTAGGCAGATCTCTGAGTTTGAGGTCAGCCTGGTCTACAGAGTGTGTTGGCAGAAGTTCCTGTCCAGATTGCCTGCTCCCAAATAACCAACACAGAGGTTTAATATATTACTTATAGGGCTGGAGAGATGGCTTAGAGGTTAAGAGCACTGACTGCTCTTCCAGAGGTCCTGAGTTCAATTCCCAGCACCCACATGGTGGCTCACAACCATCTGTAATGAGATCTGGCACCCCATCCTGTATACATAATAAATAAATAAATCTTTAAAAAAAAATATTACTTATAAATGCTGGGCCAATAGCTCAGGCTTGTTACTAGTTAACTCTTACACTTCAATTAAGCCATATTTCTTATCTATGCTTTGCCATGTGGCTTATGGTTTGTTACCTCATTTTCTATACGTTCTGTTTCCTAGGCAGCTGGCTGGCACCTCTGCTGACTCCACCCTTCCTCCTCCCAGAATCCTCTATGTCTGGCTGTCCCACCTATACTTCCTGCCTGGCTACTGGCCTGCCAGCTTTTTATTAACCAATAAGAGTAATACATATTTAAAGTATACAGAAAGATTATTCCACAGCATTTCTCCCTTTCTGTCTAATTAAAAAAGGTTTTAACTTTAACTTTAAGTGAAACTATATATAAAAAGTTATTAAGCTGGGCAGTGGTAGTGCACGCATTTTAATCCCAGCACTTGGGAGGCAGAGGTAGGTGGATTTCTGTGAGTTCAAGGACAGCCTTGTCTACAGAGTGAGTTCTAGGATAGACTCCAAAGGTACACAGAGAAACCCTGTCTCAAAACAAAACAAAAAAACAAAATGGTTATTAAGTAAGAATTACAGTTATAACATCCAGTCCATTTGTATTTGGCAAATTTAGAGAAAAACTCAATTATCTATCTTATCTTGGTGAGTTTAAAGTTTTATATCTAATTTACCTTTTATCATAACTAAGGAAAACTATAACTATCTAGTCTTCAACTCTAGCAAAGACCCCAGAAGAGTGAAACATTACCCAATGACAGGGACATCTTGCTGCCTGGACAGTCACCCAAAGTTCCTCTGTAACATTGGGACATCCAACTCTGGCCTACAGGCCTAGCATATCTGACAGACTTTGCTGTGAAGCAGGAATTCTGAAGGACAGTCCTACCCTGTCTTGGCAAAGTTCTGCAGTCACCTTACTTGCATCCTGCTGGTCCGGTTTGGACAGTATATTGTCAGCAACTGAGGGCAGTTTCTTTGCTCATATGACTAGCTTTTGCCATAAAGAAAGCAGACTCCATATGGAATTTCTTTGATGCCCATCATCTTCTCTGAAGTAGATTAGTGTTGCCTGGAGCAGATGTGTTTCACTGTTATGAAAAGCCTTAGGTTATTTAAACATCTTAAATGCAATATTCTATCGGTCTTGAAGTGTTTAAAGACCATCTATCTAAATATATCTGTGTATGACCTTGAAAACATACCTAACATGACTGTAAGTTGGACTATTTCAAGGTTATAATTGAGAAGGAGTTTGTATTACTTCCAACATTTTTGTTGTTGTTGTTGTTTTTTTTGTTTTTGTGGCTTTTTGAGACAGGGTTTTACTGTGTAGCCCTGACCGTCCACCTCGAACTCACAGAGATCCGCCTGCCTCTGCCACCTGAGTGCTGGGATTAAACTGCCTCCACAGCCTGGCACAACTGTTTTTTGCTGTTCTGGTTGCTCAGTTTATTGAAAGTTCTTTTCTTCTTCCTCTAGTGGTGTTAAATGTTTTCTGGTTTGCTGTACTGGACATGATTGATTTCTTCTCAGTTCTCTGTGTGTTCCTTTCATGAAATGTCCTTCTCCCTACGTTCTTGTGTGTGAAACTGCCTTTCTTCTTCCTCATTGTATGACATTAAGAATTTTCTGGAGTATTGACTTAGTTGTCATAAATTGCCTTATCTTGTGCATGTTCTGAAATATTCCTCTGTCTATTTTAATAGATAATTTTGCTAGATATTGCATCTTGGTGGATGGTCACTGACTTTCAGGACTCAAATTCTATCATTCCATGTTTCTTGGCCTTTGGGGTTGCTGACAACAGACCCGGCGTTCTGAAGTTTCTGCCTCTGGATGTTAGGGGTTATCTTGCCATAGATTATTTTTCTTAGAGTATTATTTCTTTGCTTTGTATTTTTGACTGGACTATGATATGTCATGTCTATGAGGTGTTAAATGCTTCCTGTGTTTGGATATCTGCTTCTTTTTCTAGATCTGAGAAATTCTTGGCCATATTCGTTGAGTAAGTTGTCTTAAGTCATTTGAATTTATCTTAGCTCTTACAGTTCTTAGGTTTGGCTTCCTGAATGAATGCAGAGTTCTTGGTTGTTTTGGTTACATTCACTAGTGTTTTGTTTTTATACATGTCTCCATTTTACTGTCTCAAATTTGCCTTCCACACCTGAGATTTGTTCTTCTAATTGGTCTTGTCTGCTGGTGATGCTGGTTTTTTGTTTTCATTTTCATTAGTTGATTCTTTCATTTCCAGAATTTTGTTTGGTTTTTAGGGTATCAACTTCCCTGTGAACTTTTCCTCTACATTTATAAAATTTTATTCTAAGTTATTGATTCTTTCCCTGACTTTGGTAACTTTCTTATCTACGTCTTGAGTTGATTTTATAATTTTCTTGTTTAGGAATGAATCTATTTGAGTCTTCTATGTGATCACTGATCTTTTTTGTTGTTGAGACAGGCTCTTGCTATGTAGCCCTGGCTGGCATGGACTTCATTGTATCAATCAAGATGACCTTAAACTCTCAGAGATCCACCTGCCTCTACCTCCTGAGGCTGGGATCAAAGGAGTACACCACCATGCTGGGCCTTGATCATTGATCTGCTTACAAAGAAGGAATTTTAGCTTTGTTTTCTTTCATTTCTATTTGTGCTGGTTAGTTTTTGTCAGGTTGACACAAACATACATATATGTGGGGAGAAGGACTCTTAATTAAGAAACTGCCTTTGTAAGACTAACAAGTCTGTAGGGCATTTTCTTAATTAGTGATTGATGTGGGAGGGGCCAGCCCATTGTGGGTGGTGCCACCCCCTGGCAGGTGGTTTTGGAGTGTATAAGAAAGTAGGCTGAGCTAGCCATGGGGAGCATACCTGTTATCAGCTTCCTCCATGGTCTCTACATCAATTCCTCCTTCCAGGTTCCTGCCCTGGCTTCCCTCAATGATGGACTTACAAGCTGTAAGATGAAACAAACTCTTTCCTCCCCAAGTTGCTTTTAGTTGTGGAGTTTTATCTCAACAATAGAAACCCTAACTAAGACGCTATCCCATCATCACTTCCCAGTGTTGAGAAGTTGTCAGTGTGTGAGATGTTGTAGTGGAGTGTTGTCTTGTTTTTTGTTTCTTTGGGTGTTCTGTATGTACATCTGCTGGAGTAGATGTGTCCTCTGGTCTTTCCACCCTTTGTCCCACTGTTTATGTCTTAACTTCAGAATGGAAGTCAGGAAATGTGTTGTGTTGGGGGAGAGGCTTTGCTTTTGTATCCACAGAAAATGAAAAGCTATGGATTCCTTCAAAATTAATAAAGATCAGATTTGACTGGGGGAGACCTCCTGAAAATCTTGGCTACAGACATGAAGAAAGAAACCAAGAAAAACTACATGACAGGTGACGTGGGAACAGCTCTGAGATGGGATGAGATATGATAAGTTTTGTTGGCTATAGAGTCTTCACGACTTATTATTACAAGCCATCCTTTCATATGGCATGGATGGAGATTTATATTACAGTTTGGTTATGCAGTCTAAACCATCTTAAAAAGATGACAGATGCCTTTTACCAGCTGAACTATAGAACAAAAATCATCTTTAGCTTATTTGTGAACAATGCACATTTCATACTGTGTAAATACAGATGTGTATGTTACCTTTAAAAGTTTGTGTGTTTTCAGAACAAAAGGACCAGACACCCATGAAAACAAGCAGCCCAGGTGATTCAGCCTCAAAGAATGCCTCTGTTGCCATTTCCTCAACAATCTGCATCCAGGACAACTTCAAAGCAGCTAGCTGAGAGGGTCCAGCCTCACAGACTACTCCAGCCAGGACTTCAGATAAGTCCTGCACTTTCCCATGACACAGAGACTGGACAACAAACGATACAGCTATCTCTCCCAGGACTTGACTATTATCCCAATTTCTTAGGATCCCCTAAAGATGCTGTCACCTCCAGATAGCAGAAAGCAATTTTAATAACACAGCACCCCCATTCCCAAGAGGTCGTTTTTGGTTATTCAGTGGGTTATGGATGTTTGCTGTTGTTTAGGGGATTTGGTTACAAGTTGTTATTGCATGGTCAGGGAGAAAACTAAGCAAAGAAGGTTAGATTCGGGGATCTTTTTCTTTTTCTTTGTTCTATCCTTCCTTCTCTCTTATCTAGTGTTGAAGGAAAAATAAGGGGATAAGGGATGAAAAAAGGGAGGGGCTATAGGAATGATAGTATAAAAGGGTAGATTATTGAATCTACTTTTTTTTTTTTTGAGACAGGGTTTCACTGTCTAGCTCTGGCTGTCCTGGAACTCGCTCTGTAGACCAGGCTGGCCTCTGCCTCCTGAGTGCTGGGATTAAAGGTGTGTACCACCACCGCCCAGCTTGAATCTACTTTTCAACTAAAAAGCAACTACTAGTCTCAAATACAGTATGGATTTTGTATAATGATATAATTTAAGGTTATTTTTGTTACAACATACAGAATGTATGTTTCTACTCTTGTTTAAGGTATTGTACCTATGTAACTTTTCTTTTTTTTTTTTTTTTTTTTTTTGAGATAGGGTAGCTCTGGAGCCTGTCCTGGAACTCATTTTGTAGACCAGGCTGGCCTCAAACTCACAGACATCCACCTGCCTCTGCCTCCCATGTGCTGGGATTAAAGGCGTGTGCCACCACTGTCGGCCCTATGTATCTCACTTAAAATGTAATGTAAAGTTCTAGTCCTTGAAAGCTACTATTACAAACTGTTTAGGATAATTAAGAAATGCAGGTTAGTAATTAGTCATCTATAACAATCAAACTTGTAGTCATGTTAGGTATGTTTTCAAGGTTAAACAGAGATATATTTTAGATAGATAGGTAGTCTTCAAACACTTCAGAGATATACAGAATATGGCAATCAAGATGTTTTAATAACATAAGGCTTTCATGACTGTGAGACACCTCTGTTCCTGGCAGCACCAATCTACTTCAAAGAAGATGATGGGCATTAGAGAAACTCTGTATGGAGTTTGCTTCAAATGTGGTAAAGTTAGTCACTGGGCAAAAAACTACCCTTCCTTTGACTGCTGACAGAATGCTGTACAAATTGGACAACCAGGACACAAAGGAAGTTGACTGCTGAACTTTGCCAAGACAAAGTAGGACAGTCCTCCAAAATTCCTGCTTCTCAGAAACTCTGTCAGATATTCTAGGCCTGTAGGCTAAAGATGAATGCCCCAACATTACAGAGGAACCTTGGGTGACTGTCCAGGCAGTCAGCTGTCTGTCATTTCTATAGTTTTAGAAGTTGCTTGCTCTGCATTTCCTGTTACTCAAGTAATATTTATCCTTCTCAGGTCTCTGATGGTGTTGAAGACTAGATAATTTTTTTATATAATTATATATATATTATTATTTTTGGTTTTTCAAGACAGGGTTTCTCTGTGTAGTTTTGGTGCCTGTCCTAGATCTCACTCTGTAGCCCAGGCTGGCCTCGAACTCACAGAGATCTGTCTGGCTCTGCCTCCCGAGTGCTGGGATTAAAGGCATGTGCCACTACTGCCGGGCTAAATAGTTACAGTTTTATAGTTTTCCTTGTTACCAAATTCAGAAAAAAAACTCACAAAAGAGATAGAAAGTTTATAAAAGTTGAGAGACAAAAGTTTAAGTTGTTTACCTAAGAAAATGTTTTAAGGTCTAAAAAGATATTGTTATGTTGGTAATACAAGTTATGACAGAAAGTGATATAGGTACAAAACTTTGGACTCACCAAGATAGGATAGATAATATAGTACTTTCTCCAAAGTTGCCAAATGGACTGGACACAGTGAATGCAATTCTTACCTAATAATTGTTCTTATTGTATATAGTTTAAGGAGGAGATGTTGGGATAATCCTTTTGTACACTGTGTGAAGATGTGTCTCTGTTTAACCTCACCTGCCTAAGGCACCTTCTGATTGGGTTAATAAAGAGCTGAATGGCCAATAGCTAGGCAGGAGAGGACAGTTGAGACTTCTGGGGAGAGATAAGAACTCTGGGAAACAATCTTGAGTTGGGAGACTTGCAGCTAGACTCAGAGGAAGTCAGACATATGGTACTGAGGAGAGGTAACGAGCCATGTGGCAGAATGTAAATTAATATAAATGGGTTAGTTTAAGTTTTAAGAGCTAGTTGGGAAAAGCCTAAGCTAAGGCTAAGCTTTTATAATTAATAAAAGTCTCTGTGTCATTATTAGAGAGCTAGCCATACAAAGAAAGACTTGCTATACAGATACTTACAATTACAAGTCATAATAGTTGCAAAATTACAGTTATGAAGTAGCAATGCAAACAATTTTATAGTTGGGTCACCACAGCATGAGGAACTGTATTAAAGGGTCGTGGCATTAGGAAGGCTGAAACCACTAGTTTAGAGACTGTAGAACGGTAAACAAAATGTACTGCCTTTTCTATCAAAGGGTTAAATAAGGCAAAACAACATTTGAAGAAACAACTGTAAAGAAACCATCTGGTAAAAATTGAAGTTCCAGCCCAGTCAGCACTTCCTGAAATGAAAATGTGCTCAAGGTTGCAGCCTGTTCTCAAGAGTTGTACTTTGCTCATTAGGTACACCATGTTGAGTTAGTTAGCCACTGCTTTCTTCTTCCTCCTCCCAGATTTCTCCTTCTATTTATCCTATCTGCCTGCCAGCCCCACCTATTTCTCTCGCCTGCCTCACTATTGGCCATTCAGTTCTTTATTAGACCAATCAGGTGTTTTAGACCGGTACAGTAAAACAGCTTCACAGAGTTAAACAAATGCAACATAAACAAAAGTAACACACCTTAAAATAATATTCTACAACATTTCCCCCCGTATTTTCTAAACAAAAATGAAAGGTTTTTACTTTAACATAGTAAGACTGTATACAATAAGAACAATTATCAAGTAAAGATTACATTCACAATGTACTGAATTCCATTTGTTTTTTTTTTTTTTTTTTGGTTTTTCGAGACAGGGTTTCTCTGTGTAGCTTGGCGCCTGTCCTGGAACTCACTTGGTAGCCCAGGCTGGCCTCGAACTCACAGAGATCCGCCTGGCTCTGCCTCCCGAGTGCTGGGATTAAAGGCGTGCGCCACCACCGCCCGGCCTCCAATTCATTTGTGTCTGACAAATTTAAAGAACTCCATTACCTCCCAACTATGGTTGACACCTTTATCCTCAGGAAAGGTTGAGAAGGCCAAAGGACTCATCAAACAACAGCTCACCAAGCTCTCCACTAAACTCAGGTTAATGAACTTGGCCTTCCCTTCTCCCTATTGCCCTTACCTGCCTCCAGGCCACCCCACGCTCTCCTACAGGTTTGAGCCCTTTTGAGCTCCTTTACAGAGGCCCTTCCTCCTCAATCACCACCTCCCTGCCCAAACTCTCCCACTGGCCGGGTGCTTCCCCTACCTCTCTCTTCTGAGGTCCCTTCTCCGTTCATACTGTGATCCTCACCACCCCCTCGGCTGCCAAGCTACTGGGACCATCCATGCTGGTACCATCTCTCCAGGCTCAAGCGGGCACCTATTCAGGATACATGGTCTGTCCAGCAGCTGGGACCCTCCACCCTCCGGTTTTCCAAGATGTCCCACTAAAGGGCCTATCTGCTCTTCTGCTCTGTGCATTCATCTTTACAATACAAATAGGGCAGATGTTAATGATCTGTCTTTTTCCTAGAAACTTGCCCTCTTTGCTTCCTCAAGAAACAGATGCCTGAGGTCCCCAGGATGACAATTAATCAAATGCTCCTCCACTCACACCTCCTGCTGAATGTGAGCTCACCAATTCCCGACTCCTCTTCCCTATGTCGCCCCATGCCTGCATGAAGTAGTCAGACTTGAACTGGTGTCCCTACACCCAAGAGTCTGGAATGTTTGGAAGGAGTCTGGTAGAAGATCCACCTCAACTCCCCTCCCTATCTCTTTCCCTAAACCAGCCCCTTCAAAGCCCGCCAAACACAGCTCCTCCCCCAAAGAGGCTCAAGACCACTCTCACAGGGTATATAAGCGGCATTCCAGAAAACAGACACATGGTTTTTCTGGTCTCTCATCCCTGTCTCCTCTCTGTGGGGCTGGGGAATCGCCCGGGAGTGCTTTACCCATTAAACCTGAGCTTTCTATATTCAGTCTGATTCAGTTTGCTGTGTTGGCAGAGAGGCCTTCAGGAGGCCTAAAACATATCAAATAGTTGTCTTTCTATCCTATCCCTCTAAATTATAACATACATCCATAACCCCACCAAATAACCAAAAACCACCCATAGCCCCCAACTCTTGGGAATGTGAGCAAAGTTTTCTCTACACTGCTTCTTGCTGTCTGTGGGTGAAGGCATCTTTTTTAGGGGTCCCTGAGAAAAATTTGGGATAATGGCCAAGTCCTGGGAAGACCAGCAGTAACCTTTGCTGATAGATATCACCGGTCAGGATTCAGGAGCTCTCCCTTGATCACACCTGATTCATATATTCCTGAAGGATTCCACAACTTCTCATCTCTTGTGGGAACAACACTCCAAAGCATTTTTGATTTCCATTTGACAAATATATTTTTTTTACTTCTTTTTTAAAGTTAAAGCATTCCTAAAGTACCTAGATTGGTTCAATTTAACAGTCCAGGTCACAATCCCATGCCTCTTAGCAGCTGTTATTTTCTTATCAACATTCACAAAATTCAAAATGAACACAAAAACATACAGGATCCAGATTCCCTGTGTATTTCCCATCTCTACGTGGCTTACTCTTTTTATATTACTTTACTTCTCTCTTTAAAGACTTTATTATTTTTAAACTATTTCTTTCTTTCTATGATTGTCCATGGCTATTTTCTTTCTTTCTTAAACCTATGCACATTGTAAAACACACTGGAACCTGTTTAGACCTTTGTTCCACTTGGACCTCTTTTACTGTAGATCTTTTTTGACTCTACAAGCAAACTTTAGACTGTTAAGCTATACCTGGGTCCTCCAAGCAAGGCTCTTGGCTGGCTCTGCTCACTTCTCAGGTTGTGAAAGCCAAGCCTAAGCTCACAGCCTGGTCAGAGGTAGGTGACTAGGAACTGCATTCAACCTTCCTAGAGTTCTAGAATGCCAATGCTTGTGCTATGGCAGGCATTTTTACTTAGTTTTTTGTTTCTATTTAACATACTAGTTATTCAAGGGCCCACTGTCTGGCAGAAATTTTATCTAAAAGGAGCTTTTTCTCAGGCACTAAGGAAATTCAAGCACTATGTTGGTAGGCCAAAATGTTGTTGCATTTTCTTTTACTCTTTTGGCAGGCCCCCCAAAGAGCAAAAACAAACAACAACAGAGATCCACCTGCCTCTGCTGGGACTTAAGGCATGTACCATTATTCCCAGCTTTGGGATTTTTGTTGTTTTGTTTTGTTTTTTTTCGAGACAAGGTTTCTCTGTGTAACAGCCTTAGCTGTCCTGGAACTCACAGAGATCCATCTGCCTCTGCCTCCTGAGTGTTGGGATTAAAGGCGTGCTCCACCACCACTGAACAGCTTAGGAATTTTTAACTGAAAAGGAAAACATTTTGGACTGTGTCAAACAAACTTGCAAGAGCTCGTTTTCAGAGAGAAAGGACCTGATAATTTATCTTCAGAGTCTTCATAGACTGTTGTGGAACAAGCTAGAGCTATGAATTTGGATAAATATGATTTCTGTAGCACCCGTGTATTTTTCCTATCGTCCTTCCTCTTCCTTTTCTTTTCTTTATTATTAGTACCATTTTGCATACTGCAGCTCAAACTCAGTCCTTACATACAGTGCTCAACCCTGAGCTACATCCACAGTTCTGGAGGATTGTACAGGGCAACAGATGGCGCTGCAGATGGGCAAAGCTCTGGTGGGCCGGAGGCCTTTGGCTACTCTAGCATCCAGTTCTTCCTGTCATGGCAGGATTTCCTCAAAAGCCACTTCTCCTTTCCACTTAGAAGGCGGCAGGGGAGACAAAGAGCGTGACACAACTGTCCCCGGGACTGCAGGAAGCTCACGTGTCACACGTCACATGTCACAGTGACAGAGTCTCAGCTGCAGAGGAACCCAGACACCTGATGCAGATGTTACAACGGGAACACAGGGAAATATGTAAAGATGGCTTCTCCTCTGAGAGGCAGAAGACCAGAGGACGGAGGGCTGCTTTGGCTTCTGGAAGTTTCCATGGATCAGAACCTGTGCTCCCTGGAGAACATGAGACCAGCCAAGCAAAGAGCTTCTTTGGTTAGACTCCTCCCTAAAAGGGATAGGAAATGACTGGACCTAACATGCTTTGACTGAGGAAGGGGTGTGGCAGGGCACGAGGTGGGTGAACTGGAGGTGCTCCCTCAGTGTTCCCTGTGAGGAGGGGCTAGCCAAGACTCCATACTCCAGCTATGCTGAAGACAGAACTCAAATACTCCATAGCTCAGAAGTGGACTGTGTTGACTTTTCCATCTGCCTCTGTGAGAATGAGGCCAACACAGGCCCAGGGTGGCTGGGAGGTGGGGGGTGTGAACTCCTGGACAAGGAATGTGGCTCAGCTGGTAAGGACGCTTGCCTAGCACACACGATGTGCTCCAGCACTCTGTAAACTGGGGTGGTGGGACATGCCTGTAATCCCAGCTCTTGGAATGAGAAACCAGAAAATCAGGAGTCCAGGGTCATTGCTGTGGAATAAACCTCTTGTACACTGTAAAGATTTGTCACTTGAATTGGTTTAATAAAACGCTGATTGGCTGGTTGCTGGGTAGGAAGTTAGGCAGGAAAGTCAAACTGAGAATGATGGAAAGAAGGAGGCGGAGTCAGGAGTCTCCAGCCAGACGCAGAGGAAGCAAGATGAGAATGTGATTTTGAGAAAAGGTATCAAGCCATGTGGCTAAACATAGATAAGAAATATGGGTTAATTTAAGTGTAAGAGCTAGTTTATAATAAGCCTGAGCTACTGGCTGAACATAAGTATAATTTATAAGTAATATTAAGCCTCGGAGTCAATTATTTAAGAAGTGGCTGCCGGGTATTTGGGAATAGGCAGGGAAGAAACTTCTGCCTACAGGTCATCCTCAGTCTCAAAAACAAAGGACAAGGAAGCACAAGATGCCTTCCATGTGAAGAATGGACAGGCCAAGTGACTATGAGAGATTACAGGTGATCCCCCAACTTCTTTAAGCCCCAGGAGTTTTCTAAATTTAAACAGGAAAAAGAAGAGAGGGGATATGCTTGGGTTGCCAAGCAACCACAGACAAAGTTCCTCCATTTCTCTTTTCTGTGATTGATTCCTGAGAGCAAGAGGAAGCCAAAGTCAGTGAGACAAAGACCATGCAAGAGCACAGACTGCCTGAAGTGAGGTTATGTTCCAGGGCACTGTGAAGTTTCAGGGGATCAGCAGTTCTTGCTGGCTGAGCATGGAACGGTCTGTGGGACTTTCTCCAAGATACTCAAGAGAACTCACTCTCTGCCAAGGGTTCTTCCAGTGCTAGTGATCTATGGGACTAAAGAGTCTGAACCCCACCCTGAGGGTGCATATCACTCCTGCAGGGTAAGAACAAGTTCAGTCTGACCCTAGCTAACCACACCGTGGTGCTGAGAACTGAGGAAGGCATGCACATCCTTGCTTCATTGAGCTCAGTTACATGGGAAAAACAACAAAAAGGTCATTACACACATGGTTGTTTCTTTGTCACAGGGAACCAAGGCCCAGTAAGGATTCTTGGCCTGGTTTAAGGATTGTATCAGAGTCCCAAGGGTGGGGTGGAGTAAATGCTGAAGAAAGCAGTTAGTCTAGGCAGCTGGAGTAACTGAGGGGAAGTGGAACTGTGTGATGAGCACAGAAGAGTGTGGGTGGGACCCATCGAGACCCAGTAGGAAACACACAGCAAATGATGTTGAGGCCCCCACTCCCCCAGGACAGCAATAACCACTGGGTCACACCACAATCTACAGCTAGGGCGCCCTGTAACATCAGGTAGGCCTCATAATGAGTTTGAAATTAAATTTAGCTATTAACTGATAAGTACATGAATGTCAATCTGGGGTCAGTGCACTGAACCCAGGCAATATAAAATTCTATTTCAGAAAGGGGAAAAAAAGAAAAAGAAAAAGAAAAAGAAACTTTTCCTATCATTTTTCTCCTCTACCAAGGTAATAAACACCCACACTAACAGATTCTAGCTGGTATGGCTGAGCAAACGTGGAACTTGCTGGGTTCTGTATGAGCCAGAGATTTCCTTGGCATGGAGTGGATTCAGAAAAACAAATTGGTTATTAGGTTACATTAAAAAAAAAAAAAAATCGCCAGGTGGTGATGGTGCATGCCTTTAATCCCAGCACTCAGGAAGCAGAGGCAGGCGGACCTTTGTGAGTTTGAGGCCAGCCTGGTCTACAGAGTGAGTAAAGATAGCCAGGACTGTTTCACAGAGAAATCCTGTCTCAAAAAAACCCCTGAATCAATAAATCAACAAATCACTGAGGACTGGAGAGGAATTGATCTAGGAGCTGTCTTTCTGTCCTTATCAGCCTTTGCTGAGAAATAGGCTTCATTAGAGTCACCATGAACGACCGTAGAGGGGCAGGTCTAGTTAGGAAGCCCTCACAGGGAATGACGCTCCCCACTAGCTTTCTAGAAAACAGGAATATCCCTATGGCAACAGATTTACTCTAACTGGGGAAAACCTTTAGTTTGTCTTGCCACTCTGCTCCGGGTTAAGAGGGATGCTATCTCTCTGTCTCTCCACCTCTCTGAATTGAATGCCCAGTGTGGCTTCGGTCCCAGGCACTGGGAAGATTTAAAGATGAGCAGGCCTCTGAGAAGCATGTGCTAGCCAAGGCGGCTGAGCACATTATGTGTCAACTTCACCAAACACCAGTCCTTTTCCACTGGTGCCGGCACAGTGCCCATCAACAGTAGGTTTGTTGTGGAGCTCTGCCGAATTGAGACACCAGGCTCCGGGAAAAAAAAAATCACTGTAGAATGCTATACTGCTACAGGAGAGGCAGCGCGTCCTGGGAAGATGAACAGCTCTGACAATGTCCATGTAGGAAGTGGTATTGTAACATCCACTATTAGGAGGATGGCTCATAAACAGAAGTCATCTATTTAGTGGAATACAATATGGCCATTAGCCTGCCTCTCCCTCCCCCCCAAAAAATCCTCACTGTATTTAACTATGTATGAAATAATCTTCATTACTTCTAAATAAGATACAGAATACCTCACTTTAAAGTTAAAAAGAGTGAAAATGCTGGGTGTGGTGGCACATACCCTGAATCTTAGCACTCCCAGGAACAAAGTCAGGTATCTCTCTAAGACTGAGCCAGCCTGCTCTACCTAAGTTCCAGGACAGTCAGGATTACATGATACTATTGAGAAAGGTTCTCTTTGGTGCTGGAGACCTGGGCAGGTCAGAGTGCTTCCGGCTCTTCCAGAGGACCTACCTCTTCACAGTGAGCATTTGAAGCATGTCTATGACCTCAGCACTATGGAGGCCGAGGCAGGAGGATCTTGAGTTCAAGGTCAGTCTGGGCTACACTACAAGACCTTATCTCAAAACAAAGTGACCTGTTCACCAAGGCCCCGAGGCCCCCAACTGATCTGGACTGGAACATTAAGCATCCAGTACACGGATTAAGAATCATATTCACAACTTCTTAGAGGCAGCCGATACACCTGCATCCAGGGAGCCCGAGCAGGGATGGGTAGAGAGCAGGTGAGACAGTAGCAATGACGTATGAGGAGGTAATTAATACCCTGCAGATTGGCCCCCGTCCCTGTTGTCAGAGGAGGAAGGCTGGGAGAGGAAGACAACATTTTGTTTCAACTATATTACTTTTCAAAACTGCAAAATGCTTAAGATTATTCTTAGCTGATGTATCAGTAATTTCTTAATTTTCTTCTGCCCAAACAACTGTTTTATTAGCAGATTTAGGGGTCAACCTGGAGTCTTGGAATAATCCTTATTCCATGATGGTGCATGCCTGTAATCCCAGCACTAGAGAGACTGAGGCCAGAGGATTCTAAGTCCCAGGCCAGCCTGGGCTTCATAGGTAGACTGCCCACCAAACCAAACCTCCCCCCAGAAAAGGTCTTAAGAGATTTCAGAAGACCAGCTCAGTTCCCAGTCACAACTATTAACTCCAGCTCCAAGGGATCCCCTGGTGCCCTCTTCTGGCTTCAGGAGACACCTCCACATGTGGGCATACACACACAGACACATATATTAAAGAAAGACAAAGCAAAGTTCTTAGTTCCTGAAATTCTCTCTCTCTCTCTCTCTCTCTCTCTCTCTCTCTCTCTCTCTCTCTCTCTCTCTCTCTCTCTCTCTCTCTCTCTCTCTCTCTTGTTGTTGTTGTTTTTCGAGACAGGGTTTCTCTGTTTTGGTGCCTGTCCTGGATCTCGCTCTGTAGACCAGGCTGGCCTCGAACTCTGGCTCTGCCTCCCGAGTGCGGGGATCAAAGGCGTGCGCCCCGCCGCCCCCGGCAGTTCCTGAAAATTTCTATGGACGGAAAGAGCTGACTGGAACAACAGCTTGTCACATCAACACGTTATCTATAATAAGGGGCTAGATACAAGTCAAGATCTGGCTTCCTGAGCAGGAGTCCAGGCAAAGGGGCTCAAATACTCCCATTAATAAGGTGTAAAGTGGTCGAGGATGTGAGAAGAACAGGCATCACCTGGCACCCGGGGCATACACAGTCTACGTTTTAACTGGGTCACTAGAGAGGAACAGCCTAAGACTTCTACCCAAGAAGTTACATACAAACGAAACAGACACTATTTCCCTAATACAGGCCCGCACTTGGGCCGTTTTACTCAGTTCTGACCCTCAGACAGAACATAATTTGGAGTTTACCTTTTAACTAGACATGTAGGCCGGAGAGCGGGGGAGGAATCAACCATGCAGAATAATAGGTAAGGTAGCTTCCCGAGGTAAACACCCTCTTAGAAAAATCCCAAAGACCGTCAACAAAACATTCCCTTCTCACGTTTTCTAATGCAAGGACTGGCCAGCAGTTCAGCTCAGTTCTGCCCCAGACTCACCTCGCAAGAGGCGACTCCGACCTTCTCCGATTCATACATGAGGGACAAGGACCTGCTGGTGCTGGCGGCCGTGGCCTCGGCCCTGCGCAGCACCTCCTGTCGCAGGTACTGCTGACGGTCCATGGGCGCGTCGGGCCCGTCGGGAGGGTCGCGGGCGTCCTTCCACGGCGACGACCGGGTGTCCTCGTCCTCCACGTCGTCGTCGAAAGGATTATAGCTTTTGGGGTAGCCGGACATGGTGCCTGCGACGGCCTGGACCTGGGAAGCAGGAGGGGCGACCGGGGCCGGAGTCGGTAGCCCAGGGCCGGCGGGCGGACTCACCGGGGCCGCCGCGAGCGCAGCTTCCGCCAGTTCTGCGCCGGCGGCCCCGCCTCCGGAGCCAACCACCGCACCGAGCGGCGGAGGGGAGCACGCCGGGCGCCGCCCGGTGCGGCCGACACGGCGGTCACGTGGCCGGGAAGCCGGGTGCCTCCGCGCCTGCGCGCTGAGGTCCGGCGGTGGCAGGCCCGGAGTTGCGAACCCAGCCGCCTGCGCCGGGGCGCGCGCTGTGATGGCGGCTGCTGGGGCCCGGGGAGGCGGCGGAGGCGGCTCGGGGTCCGGCTCTGGCTCCAGCACCTCCCGAGGCTTTTATTTCAACACAGTGCTTTCACTGGCCCGTTCCCTGGCTGTGCAGAGACCTGCATCCTTGGAGAAGGTAACGCAGCGGACTGACAGGAGGAGGTGGTGAAGCGGGGGGACGCTGCTGGGGTCTGAGAAGGCCACTTGCGACTAGAGGGGGCTCCTTAGGAGAGGAGGCAGCGAGGCGGGGGGCTCGGGGGGAGAGGGGACTGGTGAAGAGAGGAGTCGAGCGGTCGGCAGGACGGAGGGAGGTCCGGTACCGGTGGGAGTGGGAGGCTGTGGGCGGGCGGACTGCGCCTGTGACATCTCCGCGGCGGAGGCTGTGGCTGGACCGTGAGCGCCTGCGAGGCGTGGCGAGATGAGCCAAGGACAAGGGTCCAATCTGGGCCTTCGGTCCTGAATTTCTCATTTTTCATTCCGTGACCTTGGAGAGGTGTCTTTCTCTTAAAATGGGATAGTCCTCCCCGCACCGCGCCCCGCTTTTTGCCCTCCTCATCAGATTGTGGGGGAGGACAGATAGAGCACTGTGTCTGAAAGTGTTTTCTGATCTGCACATCGACTGCGTATTTAAGAGATGGTAGCATCAGACTGCATCAAAAGGTGGTGTGTTTCGAGAAGGTGCAGTGGCAGGAATGGGCAGTGAACTGTTAGTGGGCTGAGAACTAAATTCAGGATTGCTTCAGCAGAGAAAGATGTGTCAGAAGACATACCAACCCTTATCTCGGAAGATGAAAGATACGCTTGGAGCTGGGATGGGGGGGTTGGAGGATATAATCCCAGGATTAAGGAGGCCAACCAGCTTCTGTTACAGCAACTAAGCATGGTGGGAAGAAGACAGGTTTTAGTCAGACCTGAGTTTCGTCCTTTACAGTTACCTACTGTGTAGTCTTTAGGAAAAAAGCTCCAGTGCTCATAGCCTGTTTGATTATCCAAAACAAGCGAAGATTTAATGAGCTCACATAGGAAGCGTTTTGCTCAGGGCTAGGCACTGAATGGATTAACGATAAAAGTCAGCTTCTTTTCTCCCAGGAATGTGTGAAGAGACGTTAGCACTGAAGGGAGGGGGGTGTTTGTCCATCCAACTTTCTGAAAGGTGGAAAGAGAATATTTCCTGATCAGGATAAGAACCAGGATGACCTACACAGCTGCCTGCTAGTGGGAGATGCTGAAAGGCAGAGTGAACTGGTCTTTGACCTTGTACATTCTCAAACTTGATTTTATCACTTACCTACAAGGTGAACAGGTTCTGGAAGATCTAATACCAACCTGACTTCTGGCTAAAGAGAGAGTATAAACTGGACATGGTGGCATGCACCTGCAGTCCACGCTACTCAGAAACAGCCCAGTGTCCGGACAGATGGCTGAGTGGTAGCTGCTCTTTTAGAGGACAAGAGTTGGGTTCTCATTACCCGTGTCTGTCAGTTTACAATTGCTCATAACTCCAGCTTCAGGGGATTACAAAAGACCTCTTCTGGCCTCCATGTGCACTTGCGCACACACACACACACACACACACACACACACACACACACAAATAAATAATAAAAATAACATCTTTAAGTGAAAAAAATTAGATGGTCTAGGAATTCTGGTACAACATATCAGGACCCTGACTCAAAAGGAAAAAGGTGTATGTGTAAGTGTAAGAATATGAGTTTGAGTGGTACAACCATTAAATAAATTTTTATCTCTTATTACTTGCTTTTTAAAAACTATTTTATTTTTATTTTATGTGTATGAGTGTTTGCCTGCATATATGTTCTGTACACCATGTATGTGCTTGCTATTTACAGAGGTTCAAAGAGGGCATTTCTTTAGAACTGGAATCATGTGGGCTACCACATGAGTGCAGGGAACCAAACAGGAGTCCTCTGGAAGAGCATCTGTTCAAACCCTCACTTTATTTTCTTTTTAGTTATGTGCTATTGTGGGCATGTGGAGGTAGATGACTGGACACCTTGCAGGAGTCAGTTTTCTCTCTCCACCATGTGGGTGCTAGAGATGGACAGGTTGCCAGGCTTGGCTGCATGGGTCTTTATGAACTGAACAAACTCCCCCACCCCACCTTGCCCCCTTTGGTGGAGACAGGATCTCACAAAGCTCTGGCTTTCCTGAACTCCTGAAGGATACCAAGCAGAGCTCCACCTGCTTCAGCTTCCCAAGTGCTGGAGTTGACAGCGTGTGCCATTACGTAAGTATGATTGACAGGTCAATCCACATGCTGGTTCTCTTTTGTAAAATCCCAAAACCCGCCGGGCGGTGGTGGCGCACGCCTTTAATCCCAGCACTCGGGAGGCAGAGGCAGGCGGATCTCTGTGAGTTCGAGGCCAGCCTGGTCTACAGCACAAGATCCAGGAAAGGCGCAAAGCTACACAGAGAAACCCTGTCTGAAAAAAAAAAAAAATCCCAAAACCCAAAATGCAGAACAATAATTGGTGGGGGTGTTAGGAAGGTCAATAAAAAGACATGAATAAAAACCAGCCTATGAAGGGCTGGAGAGATGGCTTAGCAGTTAAGAGCACTGGCTGCTGTTCTGGAGGACCCAGGTTCAAGTTCCAGCACCCACATGATGCTCACAGCTGTCTATAACTCCAGTTCCAGGGGTTCTGATAGCCTCTTCTGTTCTCCATGGGCACTGCATGCTTATGGTACACAGAGCTACACAAAGGAAAACACTAATGCACTAATGAAATAAAAATAAATAAACCTTAACACCCCCTCCAAAAAAAATCATGTTTACATTTGTTTAGAGAAGTAGAGAGGGAAGAAGGAAGTCAGAACTTGTGGGAGCTGGTTCCCCTTCACCATGTGGGTTCTGGGCTCAGGTTGTCAGGCGTGGTGGCAAGAGTCTCTGTCCACATGTTAATCTTGCCAGCCTGAACTGGGTCACTTCTTAAAGTTATCTTATTTTATGTGTGAGTGTTTTGCCTGCATGTATATCTACGCACCACTTGGATGGTGTGCCCGTGGAGACCAGAGGAAGGCATCAGAACCCTTAGGGCTAGAGTTGTAGATGCTTATGAGCCACTATATGGGTGCTGGTAATCAAACCCAGGTCTTCTGGAAGAGCAGTTCCCCCCTTAATGACTGAACCATCTCGCCAGTTCCTAAACTGGGTGATTCTTAAGATTGTCCTTCATCTTTAACAGTAACAGCTTTCTTTCTCATTCAGCAAACTGGAAAGTGCACTTCGAGCTCAACTTGTTTCCTGTTCATTAGTTCATTAGTCACAAAAACATGGAAGATAGGTAAGATGATGGACACAGACACACTCTATAAACATAAAAACAAACAAATAACATTTAAAAGAACATTGTGGGAGCCCTGGATATAGGTGGATGGTAGAGTGTGTGTGTGTGTGTGTTTGACAGAATGCTTGCTTATCATGAACAAGGCCCTGGCTTTGGTTGCCAGTAACCAAATCAATACAAAACAAGACCTTCAAATTCCTTAATTGTAACCTTGTTAGTTTTGTTTCTTGTCATAATTGCTTGAGTTCTCAAGACCACAGTATAATTTAAAGTCCATAAAACTACTTGTTTTGGAAAGCACTTAGAAACACTGACCATATTTAGCAATCACTTCTGTGCAAAAGAGTTAACAGAGCAGATCCATAGCTTCTGCCTTTGCAGGGCTTGCTTGTGAGATTGGCCCATGGCAGGCATCTGAGAATTTGGCATTTGAACTGTTCCCTCTATTTCCTATTTGGTGAGTGTGATCCATTGTGCCTAAACTCTGTGTATGGTATATGATCACACACACACACACACACACACACACACACACACACACACACACACACTGTTTAAGTTTTTGTTCTTTTTAAAGACATTTCTATTTAATGTGTATAAATGTTTTATCTGCCTGTATATATGTGCAGCACGTGTTCCTGCTGCCCTCCAGAGGTTAGATGGAGGTGTTAGAGCCCCTCAAACTAGAGTTATGGGGGGGTGCTGGGAACTGGACCCCAGGTCTTCTGCAAGAGCAGCAAATATTCTTAACCACTGGTCCATCTCTTCAGCCTAGGAATTTTCATTAAAGCAAGAGTGTTATGGTTTGGTAAGATGGCTTAGTAGATAAATGCTGTTCCACTGGGGTGCTAATCTGGGTTGTCAACTTGATCACATCTGGAATCAACTAAAACCCAAGCAGCTGGGCACACCTGTCGGGTATTTTTCTTGACTGGCTCCTTTGAGGTGGGAAGACCCACCCTAAATCTGGGCCACACCTTCTGGTGGCAGCCTACATAAAAGAAAAACACTGCTTTTAGCCTGCCTGCCCATTCTCTTGCTGGGAGATCTGTCCTGCTGTCAAGACATTTCCTCAATGGTATTAGAACCTACTTGGACTGAAGCCCACCTGAGACCTGAGCCTTGTGAAGTGAACGACTCCAGAGTCTTGGCCTTTCTGTCAGGAGACAGCAGTTGTTGGACTAGTTGGACCACAGCTTGTAAGCCACTCAAATAAATGGCCTTTCAATATAGATTCCGTTTGATATAGATTCATTCTGTTACTTCCGTTCCTCTAGAGAACCCTTACTAATGCAGCTACCAAGCCTACAACCTGAGTTTGAGTTTGATTCCTGGGACCCACATTGTGGAAAGAGAGAACCAACTCCCACAAGTTGTAGCTACACACACACACACACACACACACACACACACACACACACACAAATATTGTAAAATTAATGGTGGCTCACTCCTTTAATCCCAGCACTCAGGAGGCAGAAGCAGGCAAATCTCTGTGAGTTCGAGGCCAGCCTGGTCTACAGAGTGAATTCCAAGACAGCCAGGGCTACACAGAGAAACCTTGTCTAAAGAAAAACCAAAACAAAACCCCAATTTTTCAAAGTAAGAGTTTTGTAACCCAAATTATAACTCCTTGATCAGGTGTCAGTTTGCTCCAAACATACCTCCTAAGTTATTTCACAGTAAAGAATTACAAAAATTAAAAAGAATGTTTTAACTTTTTGTGCTTCAATGAAAATTATTTTACTCAGGGTCTATAAAGCATTAATTTGGTTTTAAATTTTGCTGGGTTTTGTTGTTGCTGTTTTGCTTTGGTTTTGGTTTGTTTTAAATCAAATGAGCTATTACTCAGATTGCTTTGTAAAACTGGTGTTTCCTTGGTATGTAAGGCTCAAAGTTTCTTATTTTACATTTTTGAATTTTTTTCATAGCATTTAAATTTTTCTGTGTCTAGGTATATATTTTTTAATTTTATAAAAAAGTAGCTTAAGTGTGTGGATATTTTCCCTGCATGCATGTCTGTGCACTACACTCATGCCTGGTCCTGTGGAGGCCAGAAGAGGCCTTCATATCTCCTGGAAATGTGGGTGCTGGGAATTGAACCTGGTCCTCTGGAAGAGCAGCCAGCGCTCTAACCACTGAGCTGCCTCTCCAGCTTCCGTGCAGCCTGAGTTTCTTTTCCTGGTTGGAACACGAGTGGTACTGTTGACTGTTTCCCAGCAGCCTCTTTAGCATATTCACTGCTGACTTAAAACGGATGAAAAGATGCCTTCAGCACTTCTAGGGGCAAGAAAATCCCTGAGGTTCCTGTGTGCTTTCCTAGGCAGCAAAAATGGAGATGTGTGTAGTAGATAGATGAGTGCTGAAAAACCAACACACACTCTTCTTTCTTTCTAACGCTTATGTGTACGGGTGTTTTGCCTGTGTACTATGTGTGCGCCTGGTGCCCCTCAGAGGCCAGAAAAGGGCATCAGTTCTCCTTGAACTGGAGTTGCAGATGGTTGTGAGCTGCCATGTGGGGGCTGGGAATTGAGCCCAGGTCCTCTGGGAGAGCAGCTGGTGCTCTTCACTAAAGAGCCCTCTCTCTGGCCCATTTTTTTCTATTTTTCTCTCCTCTTTTCTTTCAGAGAGGTGTCAGGGGACTTAGTACAGGTCATATGGACCTGAGAAAGGCTCAGTGCTTTGGTATGATGGACTAGACCTGACAGCTGAGTTTAGCTGTTGGTAATGCAGGCAGGCCACTCTGACGTGGTTGGCACCTGAGGCACCTTAATGACATACACTCCCTACATTTGTCCCTCCACACACCACAGTTGTGTTCATTTCCTCTAATCCCAAACTACGAGACCAAACTATGACTTCTCATTAGATTTTATTTTTTTCTAATTATTTAATTCATGCTTTCATTCAGAAAGCATTTATTGAGCTGCTACTGTTCACTGGTGATGTGAGGGTCCAAGAAAAGAAGAAACAGCTCTGATTTGGTGATTTGTCTAAGCAGCAGCAAGTCCCCCATCTACTGAGGAATCCTAAGTCTGTCACTCAGACTCCTGCCACATCTGGATACTAACCATGAGACTTCAGATGTGTGTGCTAGGTTGTCTCCAGGTAGGATAACAGGCATGTATAACCAGTGTTCAGGGTTGAACACAGTTTCGTCCATACTAGGCAAGCAAGCCCTGTACCAACTGAGCTAATACTTAGTTCAGAACTCTAAAATATTTTAAGAATATGTTTTAGGCTTTTTGTTTTTTTATGTTTTTCAGAGATAAGGTATCTCTGTGTAGCCCTGACTGTTCTGAAACTTGCTCTGTAGATCAGGCTGGCTTTAAACTCAGAGAGAGAGAGATCTGTCTGCCTCTGCCTCTTGAGTGCTGGGATCAAAGGTGTGTGCCACCACCGCCTGGCTAGACCCTGTCTTTCTCTCTCTCTCTCTCTCTCTCTCTCTCTCTCTCTCTCTCTCTCTCTCTCTTTCGAAGTGTTCTGTCTGCACGTATCCCTGCAGGCCAGAAGAGGGCACCAAATCTTATTACAGATGGTTGGGAGCCACCATGTGGTTGCTGGGAATTGAACTCAGGACCTTTGGGAGAACAGCCAGTGCTCTTAACCTCTGAGCTATCTCTCCAGCCCTAGACCCTGTCTTTAAAAAAAAAAAAAAAATGTTTGGGCTGGAAAAATGTTTGGGCTGGAAAGATGGCTCAGTGGTTAAGGGCACTGACTGCTCTCCCAAAGGACCCGGGTTCATATCCCAGCACCCACATGGCAGCTCACAATTGTCTGTAACTCAAAGATCTGACCTGAAGGCAAAACACCAATGCACATAAAATAAAAGTAAATAAAATTTAAAAAAAGTTTAACAATGAAACTCATACCGCTGATTCTTTAAACTTAGCTTTTAGTTCCCAGAGAATTTGTGTCTCTGGAAGGACTCTCTCAGGTTTCCAGTAACAAAAAAAAGTAGTTTGCCATCTTTGGCAGCACGATTATAGTAGCTTTCTTTTGACCTACATAGCTTGCCACAGCTTGTTAGGGTTGATCCTCATCAGGTGTTTCCTCTCCGTGTCCTGCTAAGGAGGGAGGGCTGCTTACTTTCTCTTGCTTTGGTGTTTCCGTAAGTGAGCAGGTAAAAGCATTGCCACACTGCATATTTACTTTTGATTATGTGTATGGGGGTGCGGGGGGGGGGGGGGATCTGGTTGTGCTTGTGAATGTAGTCTAAAGATGCCTAAGGGTGTCAGATCCCCTGGAACTAGAGTTACATGCTGTTGTGAGCCACCCGATACATGTGCTGGGAATTAAAAGTGGGTCTTCTGGAAGAGCAGTATGTGGCCTTAACTACTGAACTATCTCTCTAGCCCACCCTGTGTTTTTAAGATAGGGTCTCACTCTGTAGACCAGGCTGGCCTCACACTCACAGAGAACCACCTGCCTCTGCTCCCTAGAGTGCTGGGATTTGTCACCGTGCTTAGCCATTTTCTTTATTTTTAGAAACTTTCACTTTTAAAGATTTATTTATTTGTTTGTTTATATGTATAAGTGTTTTGCTTGAATGTATGTATGCGTACTATGTGTGGAGTTACAGATGGTTGTGGGTGCTGGGAACTGAACTTGGGTCCTCTGCAAGAGCAACAAGTGCTATTAACCATTGAACCATCTCTCCAGCCTCTCTTTCTTTATTCTTAATTCAGGGTCTGGCGCACGCCTTTAATCCTAATACTCAGGAGGCAGAGGCAGGCGGATCTCTGTGAGTTCAAGGCCAGCCTTAAAAAGAAAAACGTAGCCTCCTCCCCATCCTCTGACCTTCTGTCCCCCCCTTCTTGTGCAGTGCTCCCTGGGACTTAAGTGAGTAACGTAAATGTCTCGAAAACCCTGTCTTGAGAAACCAAACCAAAGTGAGAAATAGAGAAGGAGAAGAGCAAGGCTGGGGGGTCTGTTCAGTGGGAGAAGCACTTGCTGTCAGTATGAGGAGCCCGGGTTTGAATCCTTAGGACTCAAACTTGGCTGCAGTCGCAGAGCTCCTCAGGTTGTGTGGGAGGTGGGGACAAGAGCTCAGTTCCTAGGCTTGCATATCAAGCATTCTGCTGAAAAAGTTCTCCCTAGTGCCCTCTATTACTCACTTACATATTTAGAGACAAGGGCTGATAGCCCAGGCTGGCCTTGAACTTGTAGCAGTCCTGCCTTGGCCTCTTGAATGGGGATTGCAGGCCTGAGTCACTGCCCAGATGCTGTCGGTTTCCTGCCTCTTCCTTGTCACTGTATTGTCTAGATTCTGTTTATTGAAACTGTATGCAGTGTTCTTTGTTTTCTTAGCTTTCTCTATCTTTTCTAAGGCCCTTTGTGATTGCCATGGGATACTCAGAGTAACCAGAGGGATTCCTTCTCCGTGTCAGAGTCAGAGGTTGAGGGATTGGAACACAGACATATTTGGGAAGGTCGTTCTACTTCCTTCCTTACCAGTGTATAATCACTGAATCATTTTCACATGTGTCTGACTTACTTATCAGTTCTTCTGATATCTTCCCTTTACATCCTAACATTGTAGGCCCAGCTTTCAGTGCCGTTTCTGAATGGTCACAGATTACTCTTGTGGGATATTTGTACACTGTGTGAAGATATGTTGTTGTGATTGGTTTAATAAAGAGCGACTTCTGAACATAGAGAGAAGAAGCAGGAGATAAATCTAGGTGTGCTAAAGACAGTGGAGACACGGGAAGATTCAGACACAGAGTGGGAGAGAGGTAAAAGCTTTCACTGCTCCTCACGTCTGGCTGGGGGGTGCCTGGCGTGCCCCTCACCTAGATTTCTCCTCCTGTTTTTATTCTCTGCCCAGCTATTGACCATTCTGCTCTTCATTAGACCAATCAGGTGCCTTAGGCAGGCAAGGTGAAACAGATACAACACATCTTTACATAAACAAATGCAGCATAAACAAAAGTAACACACCTTTACACAGTTAAATACTCCTCAGCATAAACAAATGCAACACATCTTTGCCCAGTTAAAATAATATTTCACAACAGTAGAACACAGATTAATAAAAATATGGGTTGACTTAAGTTATAAGAGCTAGTTAGGAACAAGCCTAAGCTATAGGCCAAGTTTTCATAATTAATAAGAAGTCTCCATGTCATTACTTGGAAGCTGGCTTGTGGGACACAAAAAGACTCATTACAAATTATTTCTATTTAAATGTTTTTAGTTGAGCAAGCATGGTAGTTTGAAGTCAACATAGGCCCTGGCAGCCCGGGGGAGACAAGGTTGTGAGGACTGCTGCCTTTAGGACTCTCCCAGTAAGGTGATAACTGCACAGGCCATAAAGTCGGGACATGTTGATACTGCTGATTTTTTTTTTTAAGATTTAATTATTAATTTATTGTGTATAACAGTGTTCTGTCTGCATGTATGCCTGCAGGCCAGAAGAGGGCACTAGATTTCATTATAGATGGTTGTGAGCCACTATATGGTTGCTGGGAATTGAACTCAGGACCTCTGGAAGAGCAGCCAGTGCTCTTAACCTCTGAGCCATCTCTCCAGCCCTGATACTGCTGATTTTTATGCCACAATATTTTAGAGCTCAGGTCCCCATTCTGGGTATTAGTGATGAAGGCTAACACCTAAGAAACAAAGGAACAAGCAAGCAAAACCCAACCTAACCCAACCGAAAGCAGCTGTCCTGTGTGAGGGAATCCATCCTGACCCTTGATTATAGGGAGGAGGACTTCAGTTCAGCACTTCCCTTTAGAGCACAGTAGCCAGAGAGGCTCTTGGCACTGCTGATCCGGAGGAGGACTGCTGCACTGTTGTGGGTAAAGTCTGAACAAAACTAAGTGACGGTGGGAGGGTGAGGGTGCCGTCCTTGATGGGAAGAGGGTGGCAGGGGAGACAGGGAATGCATAGCAGTTACAGCCCTGAGAGGGGAGCAGCTGGCCGATTGGGCCACTGGGGTTCTTCAAATACCTGAGTTGATTTACCTTTAGCTTTAGCGTTTCCAGGTTAAATGTCCCTTTACTCAGTTCTTGCATGGAATATTTCTAGAGCTTGCCTGCCTTGGGTGTTGGTCCTTGGATATTTTTCTAGTGTGGCAAAGAAGCAACAGGAGTAATCTTTCTCTCCCCATCCCATCTGTCATCAAATCCTCCCAAACAACTCCTGAGCTAGTTAGTTTCCATTGGGGTCTCCTGTCCTCCAAAGTCCATTCTTTATGCAGCGTCCAGAGGGGCTCTTCTAGACTTCTGTTCTAAACTCAGAGGCCTCTGCCCTCCACTGCTGATAACCTACAGCCAGGTACCAGTTGGCTGGTAGCTCTGTGGTCACTGTCTTTGCCAGGATGTGAATTTTAGGCAAATCTGCTCTCTTTCCCACTGGAAATTCTCTTTCCCAATTTCCTCCGTTTGCTTCTTTGTTTTTCATATCACAGTTTAGTGGGCACCTTTGCAGGCCCTCCCTGATCACCCTACCAGAAGTTGCCTTTCAGAAGCCAGGTGGTAGCATCGGCGGTGCATGCCTTTGATCCCAGCCTGGGGAGGCAGAGAGGCAGATCAGAGAAACCCTCTCTTTCAGGGGTGGGGTTCTTTCTTTCAGATCAGACCTTGTGTGCTGATATATAATCCCAGCCGCTTGGTGCCAAAATCAGGAGGACCTCAAGTCAAAGGTCTGCCTGGATTAGAGAGAGTTCAAGGACAGCCTGGACAATTTAGTGAGACTCTGTCTCTAAAAAAAAAAAGTATAAAAAGGGTTAGGAGCATAGTTCAGTGTGGTGGGGTTCTTGTGTGGCATGTCTGAGTGTTATGGACATAGTTCAGTGTGGTGGGGTTCTTGTGTGGCATGTCTGAGTGTTATGGACATAGTTCAGTGTGGTGGGGTTCTTGTGTGGCATGTCTGAGTGTTATGGACATAGTTCAGTGTGGTGGGGTTCTTGTGTGGCATGTCTGAGGGTTAGGGGACATAGTTCAGTGTGGTGGGGTTCTTGTGTGGCATGTCTGAGGCTCTGGTTTGAATCCTCAGTACCCCTCCTTCTTTAAGACACTTTATTTTTTCCCTTTAAAGTATTTTTTTCTAGCCGGTCGGTGGTGGTGCACGCCTTTAATCCCAGCACTCGGGAGGCAGAGGCAGGCAGATCTTTGTGAGTTTGAGGCCAGCCTGGTCTACAGAGTGAGATCCAGGAAAGGCGCAAAGCTACACAGAGAAACTCTGTCTCAAAAAAAAAAAAAAAAAAAAAAAAAAAAAAAAAAAACCAAAACCAAACAAACAAAAAAGTATTTTTTTCCTAATTATTTTATGTATGTGTGTGCTTTGTCTACATGTATGTATATGTGCCACATGTGTGCCTGGTGCCTTTGGAGATAAGAGGGCATTCAGTCCCCTGAAACTGGTTGTAAACTACCGTGTAGGTGCTAGGAATTAAATCTGGGCCCTCTAAAAGAACTACAAGTACTCCTAATCACTGAGCCATCTCTATAGACCATTGGTTTTCAACCTTCCCAATGCCGCAACCTTTTAATACAGTTCTTCATGTTGTGCTGACCTCGGACCATAAAATTATTTCGTTGCTACTTCATAACTGTAATTTTGCTACTGTTATGAATTGTAAATATCTGATATGTAGGATATCTGATATGTGACCCCCAAAGGGGTTGCAACCCAAGGGTTGAGAACCACTGCTCTAGAACTACTTCCTTTTTTTTGGAGATACAGTGTTACTATTATAGCCTTGGCTAGTCTAGAACTCACTGTGTATCTGAGGTTAGCCCCTAACTCATGGCTGATTCTTCTGTATTTGCCTTTCCCAGTGCTGGAATTACATGTGTGAATCACCATGTCTGGCCTTTCAGGCACTTTTAAAAAAATGATTTTATTTTTAATTGTGTATGTGTGAATTGGAGGGGAGGGAGAGTGTGTGTGTGTAGTCTCTATGGAGACCAGGAGAGGGCATCTGATCCCCTGGAGCTGGAGTTTCAGTTGGTTGTGAGCTGGCTGACATGTGTTGAGAACAGAACTCAGGTCATCTGCAAGAGCATTATGTACCCTTTGTTGAGCCAATCTTCCAGCTTGATTTCCAGCACCTTTGAGGGGAAATATAAAAGTAGAATCTTCTACCAGGCAGTGGTGGCACACGCCTTTAATTCCAGCACTCAGGAGGCAGATCTCTGTGAGTTTGAGGTCAGCCTTGTCTATAGAGCGAGATCCAAGACAGCCAGGGCTACACAGAGAAACTCTGTCTTGGAAAAAAAAATTAGAATCTTCCAAATCATGAACACCTACAAAGGTAGTAGAGGCAGAAAACTCCTGTTTCCTTCATGATGGAGATTGAAGCCAAGACTTGATGCATGTTAGGCGTGTGCTTGACCACTGACTACAGCACAGCCCTTCCCTTGTTAACTGATTATTCATTAAATCAAAGTGTGAGCTGCTTCACAGGTACAATGCTAAGAGATTGCAAAGACAAGGCTCACATTTCTTCTGGCTGTACAGGTGTAACCAGACGTATATACATGTTCCTTAAGTAAGAGGACTTTCACAGGCACCTTGTGCTTTGCCTGGTAACAGTGGAGGGTGTGGGGGTAGACCATCTGTGTTGCCTAGTTGGCTCTGTCCAGAGCAATGAACAGAATTCTCCCTATCTTTTTTCCCCCATTTTTAATTATTTATTTATTTTTCTATTATCAGCTTGATACAATACAAATTCTTATCCTAATAGTGAAATGTTTGATTGAGGCTTGCCCAGTAATTGAGTAAAACCAAAACTTATAAGCCACAGTCATCCTAGGGTCCCCCTGCTATATAGCCTCCCTGCTTCTGTGGGTTGCAGTCTGATTGTCCTTTGCTTTATATCTAGAATCCACTTATGAGTGAGTACATACCATGTTTGTTCTTCTGGGTTTGGGTTACCTCACTCAGGATGATATTTTCTATTTCCATTCATTTGCCTGCAAATTTCATGCTGTCATTGTTTTTCTCTGCTGAGTAGTACTCCATTGTGTATATGTACCACATTTTCTTAATCTATTCTTCAGTTGACGGGCATCTAGGTTGTTTCCAGGTTATGGCTATTATGAATAATGCTGCTATGAACATAGTGAGACTGTATCTTTGTGGTATGATTGAGCATTCCTTGGGTATATGCCCAAGAGTGGTATGGCTGGGTCTTGAGGTAGATCGATTTCCAATTTTCTGAGGAACCGCCATACTGGTTTCCACAGTGGTTGTGCAAGTTTGCATTCCCACCAACAGTGGAGGAGTGTTCCCTTTGCTCCTCATCCTCTCCAACATTGACTGTCATTAGTGTTTTTGATCTTAGCCATTCTGACAGGTGTAAGATGATATCTCAGAGTTGTTTTGATTTGTATTTCTCTGATGATTAAGGATGTTGAGCATTTCTTTAAACGTCTTTCAGCCATTTGTGATTCTTCTTTTGAGAATTCTCTGTTTAGCTCTTTAGCCCATTTTTTAATTGGATTGTTCAGTATTTTGATGTCTAGTTTCTTGAGTTCTTTATATACTTTAGGAATCAGTCCTCTGTCAGATGTGGGGTGGGTGAAGGTCTTTTCCCATTCTGTAGGCTGTCTTTTTGTCTTATTGACCGTGTCTTTTGCCCTACAAAAGCTTCTCAGTTTCAAGAGGTCCCATTTATTAATTGTTGTGCTCAGTGTCTGTGCTGCTGGTGTTATATTTAGGAAGGGATCTCCTGTGCCAGTGCATTCAAGAGTACTTCCTGTTTTCTCATCTACTAAGTTTAGTGTAACTGGTCTTTGATCCACTTGGACTTGAGTTTTGTGCATGGTGACAGATATGGATCTATTTGTAATCTTTTACATATTGACATCCAGTTATGCCAGCACCATTTGTTGAAGATACTTTCTTTTTTCCATTGTATAGTTTTGACTTCTTTGTCAAAAATCAGGTGTTCATATGTGCATGGATTAATATCAGGGTCTTCAATTCGATTCCGTTGGTCTCTTTGTTGGTTTTTATACCAGTACCAAGCTGTTTTTGTTACTATAGCTCTATAGTAGAGCTTGAGGTCAGGGATGGTGATGCCTCCAGAGGCTGCTTTATTATACAGGATTCTTTTAGCTATCCTGGGTCTTTTGTTTTTCCATATGAAGTTGAGCATTTTTCTTTCCAGGTCTGTGAAGAATTGTGTTGGGATTTTGATGGGGATTGCATTGAATCTGTAGATTGCTTTTGGTAAGATTGCCATTTTTACTATGTTAATCCTGCCTATTTGTGAGCATGGGAGATCCTTCCATTTTCTGATATCTTCTTCAATTTCTTTCTTTAGAGATTTAAAGTTCTTATCAAACAGGTCCTTCACTTGTTTAGTTGGTGTTATCCCAAGGTATTTTATATTATTTGTGGCTGTTGTAAAGGGTGATGTTTCACTTCTTTCTCAGCCCTTTTATCATTTGTGTATAAGAGGGCTACTGATTTTTTTTGAGTTGATCTTGTATCCTGCCACTTTACTGAAGGAGTTTATTAACATAGTAAAAATGGCAATCTTACCAAAAGATGGAGAGAAATACCTTTGTGTCTTTTTCCTCCCCTGCCCATTCTCACCTCCTGGGCTCCTTTGTGGCCAGGCTGGCCACAGAAGTCCTGCCTTCACTTCCCGTGTACTGAAAGTCCTGGTATGCTCAGCTACTAATTTCCAACAGGAAGAAGTAAATCTCTTCTAATTCGTATGTCATTTAACTGAGCTCTGTGATAGTGTCTCATTTCTCTAGGGTGAGAGATAGGTCTCTTTTTAATCATGTGTATGTGTATGTGGACATGAATGTGAATGCCCATGCAGGCCAGAGGTGTGGGATCTTCTGGAGCTGGAGTTACAGGCAGTTGTGAACTGCCTGATTTGAGTGCTAGGAACCAAACCTAGGTCTTCTGCAAGACCAGTATATGCTCTTAACTGCTGAGTAGCTACTGGCTAACCCTCCTTGCTGGTGTCCATGGAAGACCCATGCTGCTTCTTTGCCAAACCAGAAAAATCTGTGCCACTCAAAACCCCACCCTCCTACTTTCTATGTGTCTCTCTCTCTCCCACATACCCTCTGAGGCACTATGATTACTTTCTGTCAAATAGTTGTTAACATAGCCTCCTGACCCATGATTAATTTTATTTAATTAATGTAAGTGCAAATTCAGGATTCATAGTGTGATTGAATATCCTCCAGTACCTAGGCAGTCACCCAAGGTTCCTCTGCAACATTGCAGCATCCATCTTTGGCCTACAGGCCTAGAATATCTGGCAGACTTTTCTATGAAGTAGGAATTTTGAAGGGCTGTCCTGCCTTGTTTTGGAAAAGTTTGGCAGTTGCTTTCCTTCATGTCCTGCTTGTCCAGTTAGTACAGCATACTGTCAGGAGTTAAGGCAAGAGCAGTTTCTTGACCAAATGGCTAGCTTTGCCACAATGAAAGCAAACTCCATATGGAGGTTCTTTGATGCCCATCATCCTTTTATGAAGTTGTAATTGGAGGTTTCTGTCCTGCCAGCAACTCCCAAATACCCAGCAGCTGCTTCCCAAATAATTGACTTGTAGACTTAATATTACTTATAAATGCTCAACCAGTAGCTCAGGCTTATTACTAACTAGCTCTTACACTTAAATTAACCCGTAATTCTTATCTATGTTTAGCCATGTAGCTTGGTACCTTTTCTCAGGACAGAATTCTCATTTTGCCTCCTCTGTGTCTGGCTGGTGACTCTTGACTCTGCCCTTCCTCTTCCTGTATCTCCATTTGGCTTTTCTGACCAGCCTTATTCTGCCTGGCTATAGGCCAAATCTGTTTTATTATCAATCAGTGAGAGCAACACACATTCACAGCATGCAGAAAGACCATCCCACAGCATTTCCCCCTTTCTGTCTAATCAAAAAGGAAGGTTTAACCTTAACATAGTAAAATTACAAATAACAAAATAGTTATCAAGCAAGAATTACAGTTATAATATCTAGTCTATTTGTATTTGGCAAAATCAGAGAAAACATTCAATTGTCTATCCTGTCTTGGTAAGTCTAAAGTTTTATATCTAACTTACCCTTTTATCATAACTAAGAAAAATTATGACTATGACTATCTAGAACTCCATCAAAGACTTTAGAAAGATGAAATGTTACCTAATAACAGGGACATCAGGCTATCTGAACAGTCACCCAAAGTTTCTCTGCAACATTGGGGCATCTGTCTTTGGCCTACAGGCCTAGAATATCTGACAGACCTTTTTTTTTCTTAGTTTTGTTTTGTTTTTTTCAAGACAGGGTTTCTCTGTGTAATTTTGGTGCCTGGCCTGGATCTTGCTCTGTGGACCAGGCTGGCCTCAAACTCACAGAGATACGCATGTCTCTGTCTCCCAAGTGCTGGGATTAAAGGTGTGCGCCACCACTGCCCTGCCAGACCTTTTTTAGAAGCAGGAAAATTTGAAGGACTGTCCTAACCTGTGCAGAGTTTGGCAGTCACCTTCCTTTGTGTCCTGCAGAATGTCTGGCAGTTGCTTCTGTGAAGCAGAACACTGAGGGACCATCCCACCTTGTTTTGACAAAGTTTAGCAGTCACTTTCTTGTGGGTCCTGCATGTCCAGTTTATACAACATACTGTCAAGCAGACCAGGCAATTTCTTGCCCGAGTGACTATCCTTGCCTCATTGAAAGTAAACTCCATAAGGAGTTTCTTCAATGCCCATCTTCCTCTTTGAAGTAAGTGGTGCTGCCAGGAGCAGATGTGTCTCACTGTTGAGAAAAGTCTAAGTTCTTAAAACATTTTAAATGCCATATTCTGTAGGTCTTTGAAGTGTTTGAAGATTACCTATCTAGTTGAAATATATCTTTGTATACCTAGAAAACTTAACTAATAAGGCTATAAGTTTGACTATTATAGATGACAATCTATAGTTTTTAATTAGACATTACATTTTTAAATGAACTGCATTAACATAATACCTTAAACAAGAGTAGAAATATACATACAGTATAATAAAATTGACTTTAAATTTGTATCAATAAACTAAAATTCCATACCAATGTAAAATATTTTGAGATTAACAGTTGGTTTTTAGATTAAAGTAGATTCGATAATCTACTCTTTTTTTCCATTATAATAATCTACCCTTTTCCCCATCATTTCTATATCATATCCCCCTTTCTTTTTTAGAAAGAGATTAACTATGACCATTAACAATTTATAACCAACCCCCCCTTAAATGAAAACAAATATTCATAAACAGTATTTTGGGAATTTGGGTGTAGTTCTCTAGACTACTTCCTGTTATTGGGGAGTTTAGTTTGTTTGTTTAAATCCACTGAGTTCACTTAGTGCTGGCTCTGTGTTCTTAGGTGTCATCTGTGAGAGCACTGAGTAGCCTCTCAGGGACTGCACTCCTAAAGAGAACCTCCCCCTCCCTCCCCCCACAGCTACCGTTGCCAGTAACCCCTGTTAAAGGGGTGGGACTTTGTGAGTGCTCCCACCCATGTGGGGAGTTCTGTCTGGCTCCATCCCCACAGGCCTTATGCGTCCCACACAGCTGCTGCGAATCCTAGTCTCGTTGTAGTTGGCCACTGCCTCTGGCTCTTACCGCCCTTCCGCCCTCCCTCCTGCAGTGATCTCTGAACCGTGTGAGGAGGGCATATGATGTAGATTTAGGGCTGAGCACTCTGCTGTCCCTTATTCTCTGTTCCTTGACCAGTTGTGGGTCTCTCTGTTTATCACTACTGCAAAAAGAAGCCTCTCTGATTTTGATTGAAAAATGTACTTTTTTATGTGTACAATGATAAGTCCTTAGGAGTCATTTTTAATACTATGTCCATTTACAGAATGATAGTAGTCGGTTCTCCCCTAGAGCCTGTGGCCTCTCCAGCTACATATTCTTGGCCCTGATAACAGTGTGAGGCATGGGTTCTTTCTTGTGGAATGTGGACCTTAAGTCCAATAAGAAAGTAGTTGGTTATTCACCTAATATTTGTGCCATTATTGCACCAGTGACCATATCTTGCCACGTCATTTGTTGTAGCTCAAAGTGCTGATGGCTAGATAAAATTGATGATTATTTTTCTCCCCCAGTAGTGTGCATAGCATCTTCCAGCACTGTGAAAGCTAGCCAGGAGGGATGAAACTTTTAGGTTGGTGCCAGTTGGATTTCTCACTTATGTGTGTCTTCAGCAGTAGGGTGTGTGTATGTGTGTGTGTGTGTGTGTGTGTGTGTGTGTGTGTGTGTGTGTGTGTGTGCAGTAGGGTCTTAACATCAAGTTCTGGAAGGTAACCAAGAAAAATGGCTGTAGCCTATAATTCTTGGAGAGTTCTATGGAACCCCAAAGACCAACAACTCCAACGGAGGGAGCCCATTCCTGGTACTGAGCTTTTTATTTGATAGTTTTTGGTGTCTGGGAGAGGCATTGTCCTGTTACAGGAGGACATTTAAACTCTTAGTGTGTGCACATTTGTGTGTGCGTGTGTGTATTTTAGGAAGCTTCTGTATTAATGTTCCCATATGACTGTCTCTCTCTCTCTCTCTCTCTCTCTCTCTCTCTCTCTCTCTCTCTCCCCCCCCTTTCCTTTTTCTTTTCCTTTTCCTTTTTCTTTTTTCAAGACAGGGTTTCTCTGTGTAGCCGTGCCTGTCCTTGAACTGACTCTGTAGACCAGGCTGGTCTCAACTCAGAGATTTGCCTGCTTCTGCCTCCCGAGTGCTGTGATCAAAGGTGTGCACTACCATTACCCAGCTTCCATGACTTTTTCAAAGCTCTTTAGAGTTATTATCCTTCCTCATACCCTTTCCACTACTTCCCATCCCTACCCTACTTTATACCACAGCCTGCATTCCATTTCCTCTCCTTTGAAAGCCCACCCTCACGACCCTTACTAGTTACTGATTTAGTATGGGTACTCCAATTTTAACACATATGTGTAAAGATTCAAAGGATAGATATAGCATCGACATATGAAGGAGAACATGACGACATTTGTCTTTCTCATTCTGAGTTACCACAGAATGATTATTTCCAACTGCATCCATTTACCTGCAGTTCATAATTTATTTTTTCTTAACAGCTGAATAATATCCAGACTGTTTTAATTTCCTAGTTATTATGAATACAGTGTATGAACAAGTACCTCTGTAGTAGGATGTAGTATTCTGGATCTTAGGATAGACCTACTTTCTGGCTTTTTGAAGAGCTTCCACACTGATTACCACAGTGACTGGTTTGTTTGTTTGCTTTCTATTTCTGATGAATTGTGACCAAAAGCAATTTATGGAGGGAAAGGTTTATTTGGCTTACACTTCTGTGTCTCCGTCCAACATTGAGGGAAATGAGGTCAAACACAGGAGCCTTGGGAAGGTGCTGCTTACTGGCTGGCTCTCAGGCTCACGCTCACCTTCTCTTCTTTGTTTGTGTTTTGAGACAGGGTTTCTCTGTGTAGCCCGACTGTCCTGTAACTCCTCTGCCTCCTGAGTGCTGGGATTAAATCTGCTCAATTACGATTCTTCTTTTTTTTTTAAAAAAAGTTTAATTCTGAACCATTTTTATAACTATTTTCTCTTGAAGTGTTGTATCACAGCAGGTTACAACAACTTTGGGATAAAAGGCAACTGGTAAAGTGTCCAAAACAAGGCTCAAATAACACCTCTTACTGATTTACCCTACCGCATGTATCCCCAATAAAGTTTTTGTTCAAAAACATGAAATAGATCCACCTGCTTATTTTAAGCATATTAAAAAGGAAACTAATCGGACCATTTCTATCTGTCTATTTATACAAAAGGCCACACAATGTTATACGTCTCCAGATTACGATTAGCGTGATTATGAATTAGTGTTCTACACCATTACTCAGTTCTTAGAGATCAGAAATTGCTATAGCAGGTTCACTAGAACATAGCACTACGAGACTTAAAACTAACAGTTACTTCAAAAAATAAAAGCTACTTCAAAGCAAGCAAAGTCAGTACCACTACAGATATTAAAAAAAAAAAAACAACAAGCAAGGTCAGTTTCAATTCTTACACCTCCCAAAACCACCTACCGTGGGTGTCAACACTCACCCAGGGTAGTGTTGATATTGATATGGGAGGAGCTGGGCCCTCACACATCAATAAACAATCAAGGAATGCCCCTCAGACTTGCCTACAAGCCATTCTAATATCCGATAGAGACATTCTCACAGGTGAAGTTTTTTCCTACCAGATGATTCTGGGTTTTGTCTAGTTGAGACACTAGCCAGCTCAGGTTTCAAAAAACCAAAAAGAAAAAAAAAAGCATGTTGAATACTTATCAAACATTTGTGTTTTTTCTTTTGAGAATTCTTTAATTCATTGTCCCAATTTTTAATTGGGTAATTTATTTTCTTGATGTTTAAATTTTTTTTTAGTTCTTTGTATATTTTAGATACTAATCCTCTATCAGATGCATACCAGTATTACTGGTTATGTGGACTTATGCAGGATGGATTTTTCTGAATGTGGCCTTCTGTTTATGGAGGCTGTGTGTCTGCTTGTTTGTTAATCTGGTTGTGTGTGTGTGTGTGTGTGTGTGTGTGTGTGTGTGTGTGTGTGTGTGTGTGTACCATGTGCACGAAGAACCTGAGGAGATCAGAGGAGGCATCAGATCTCCTGGAACCGGAGCTACAGACTGTAGCTCAAATGTTAAAAGGTCTTTTAATAAAAAACATGGAGCCAGATATTGGGGTAAATGCTGAAAGATCAGAGAGACAGAGGAACAAGCCACTTCCACGTCTCACCTCACCAAGTCCACAAATCCTCTGACTGAAATCCTCTGAGTCCTCACCTGAAAGGCTCCAGCTGAAAAACCCTTAGTCCTGTCTCCTCACGGCTTATATACCTTTCTCCGCCCAGCCATGTCACTTCCTTCTTAGTGCTGGGATTAAAGGCATGTGATTCCCAAGTGCTAGGATTAAAGGTGTGGCCACCACTGCCTGGTTCTGTTTCTCTCCTAGACTGAGTCAATCTCATGTAGTCCAGGGTGGCTTTGAACTCACAGAGATCCAGATGGACCTGTGCCTCCCAAGTGCTGGGATTAAAGGTGTGTGCCACCACTGCCTGACAGCTGTGTTTAATCTAGTGGTTTGTTCTGCCCTCTGATCTTCAGGCAAATTTTATTAGGGTGCACAATATATCACCATATTTCCCTTTTTTTGTCTAAAATAATAAAAGAAAGTTATAACTAATATAAGAAAAACTATATACAATAAGTACAAATAATATATACAGTCAAGAATTACATTAGCAGTCAGGCGGTGGTGGCGCGAGCCTTTAATCCCAGCACTCGGGAGGCAGAGGCAGGTGGATCTCTGTGAGTTGAGGCCAGCCTGGTCTACAGAGTGAGTTCCAGGACAGCCAGGATTGTTACACAGTGAAATCCTGTCTCCAAAAAAAAAAAAAAAAAAAAAAAAAGAAAGAAAGAAAGAAAAAAAAAAAGAATTACATTAACAGTGTCCAGTCCATTAACATTTGACAGATTCAGAGAAAATACTCCATTATTTATCCTATTTTGGTGAGTCCAAAATGTACCTAATTCACTTTCTATCCTAACTTATATTACCAACCCAAAACTATCTTTTGATGTCTTTCAAACTTATACGCTTTACACTTCTTTAGTGAGTTTCTTTTCTAAATTTCTTTCTTTTTTTGCTTTTGGTTTTTGGTTTTTGGTTTTTGGTTTTTTGAGACAGGGTTTCTCTGTGTAGCTTTGCGCCTTTCCTGGAACTCGCTTTGTAGACCAGGCTGGCCTCGAACTCACAGAGATCCGCCTGGCTCTGCCTCCCGAGTGCTGGGATTAAAGGCGTGCGCCACCACCACCCGGTTTCTAAATTTCTTAACAAGGAAAACTATAACTATCTAATCTTCAACTCCCTCAACGACCTGAGATAGAAATAATATTATCTGAGTAAACAGGAAGTGCAGGCAAGCAACTTCCAAAAATGTGAGAAATGACAGAAACAGCTGGCTGCCTGGACAGTCATTTGAGATTTCTCGGCAATGTTGGGTATCCATCTTCAGCCTACAGGCCTAGCATATCTGACAGACTCATCTGTGAAGCAGGATTTTCTGAAAGGCCTTCCTACTTTGTCTTGGCAAGGTTCGACAGTCCTTTCTTTTGTGTCCTGCTTGTCCATTTTGGACAGCATACAGTCAGCAGTCGAGGCAAGGGCACTTTCTTGCCCAGTGGCTAACTTGCCACAAAGCCCATATGGAGTCTCTTCAATGCCCATCATCTTCTCTGAAGTAGATTGGTGCTGCCAGAAGCAGACATGTCTCATTGTCATAAAAAAGATAAAATCTATGTTTTTAAAACATCTTAAATACCATATTCTGCAGATCTCTGAAGTGTTTGAAGATGACCTATCTATCTAAAATATATCTGTTTGACCTTGAAAACATACCTAACCTGACTACAAGTTTGATTGTAATAGGTGACTAACTACTAACCTGCATTTCTTTATTATCCTAAATAGTTGTTAATAATAACTTTCCAGGATTAGCAATTTGCATTACATTGTTAAATGAACTGTATAGGTATAATACCTTGAACAAGATTAGAAGTATATGTACAGTATGTTCTAACAAAATCAATCTCAAATTTGTATCAATATACAAAATTTGTATGCAATATACAAAAATCCAATCCAATGTAAAATATTTAAAACTAGTAGTTGCTTTTTAAAAGTAGATTCAGTAATCTACCTTTTTAATCTTATCATGTTCATATGATCCTTTTTTCTTTTCAGAGTAGATTCAATAATCTACCCTTTTATTCTGCTATTTTTTATCTCTTTTTTTTTAGTAGTCAGTAATCTTCCTTTTTGCCTTATTATATCCATAGTCTCTCTTTTTTCTTTTCAGAGTGGATATAATAATCTATATTTTTATCCTATCATTTCTATATAATACATTTCTATATCAACAGACAGTTCTGAGCCACCATGTGGGCACTGAGAAACCTAATTCAGGTCCTCTGCAAGAGCAATAAGTGCTCTTTACTACTGAGCTATTTCTCCAGCCTTGTGTTTTGTTAAAGACTTATTTTTATTATTTTTAAGTTTCTGTATGTATATGTGTAGGTATATGCAGGTGTCTGCAAAAGCTAGAGGAGTTGGATCCCGTGGAACCAGAGTTACAGGCAGACTCAGGTCCTCTAAAAGAGCAGTATGTGCTCTTAACTGCCGAGCTGTCCCTTCAGCCCTTTGTGTTTTGTTTTTAAATCTTATTTTCTAGGTCCAGAAGCTGCTTTGCATGTGCCCAGTAGATTTCCATGGAATCTTCCAACTGGATGAAAGACGGCGAGACGCAGTGATTGCACTGGGCATTTTTCTCATTGAATCTGATCTTCAGGTGAGTCTTCACTACGTTTATAATTCTTTAGTGTGAAGGGGGTGTAATGAGAGTCTGCGTTGGTGTTGTGTCTATTTACCTCGTGGTACAGTACTAGGAGTGTACTTCCAACCTAATCAAAGCAGTAAGAGGAGGAGTGGGACAAGGTAAATCGAACGGTGGCATGGAGCACCTAGGAACTTACCGAATTGTTTGTTCTTTTAGTTTGAGGCAGAAACTCTCTCCATAGCTTGGTGGTCCTGGGATTAACTGTGTAGCCCAGGCTGCCTCAAACTCACAGAGATCTGCCTGCCTCTGCCTCTCAGTACTGAGAATAAAGGCATATGTCACCATGCCCAGCCAAATTACTGATTCTTTAAAAATGTGTTGTAAAATAGGGCTGGAGAGATGGCTCAGAGGTTAAGAACACTGCCTGTTCTTCCAGAGGTCCTGAGTTCAATTCCCAGCAACCACATGGTGGCTCACAACCATCTATAATGAGATCTGGTGCCCTCTTCTAGCCTGCAGGGATACATGCAAACAGAACACTATATACATAATAAATAAATAAATAAAGTGTTGTAAAATAAATAATAAAGGTTTTTAATTTTTTTAAATTTTGCAGTCTAAGTAAGATAAAATTCTTTTGAAATATAATTGCATATTTTACAAAGTAGGCTTGCTTTTTAGTAGCAGGTAAAATGTTCATCAGTCATACAGTTTATCAGTCATATGAGACCATCTTTATCAAAACTGATTAGAAATAAAACTTGAGTACATACTAGTAGTATTTTGATGGGGATTAAAACCCAGCCTTCTGCTACAATGCAAATTTGTGTACTGTGTTTCATTTTTTTAATAATTGCCAGTGCTAATTGAAGCAAATTCTTGATCATTAGATATCAATTCTAATTCATTTATATATTGTTTATCATCTTTAGATACTATTTTTGAATTCTAAGTTTAATTGTTCTGTCAGGAAAATAACATTATGTATTTGAATATTCATCTAAAACCATTAGCCTGTACTTCCTAGAAATTATATTCCAATAAGCACTACTTATTATTTATTTTGTTTTATGAAACCGTCTTCTTGTATATCCCTGGCTTAGTTTGTTAGTAAAGACTTGCCTAGAACTAGCTATGTAGACTAGGCTGGCCTTGAACATGGTAGGGTCCTCCTGCCTGTTTCTCCACTGCTGAGATTTCAGGCATGCTCATGCACTCTTTTATATCTTTCTGTTGGAAGGCCTTGCTGGCTGGTCGAAGTTGCAGTCTCTCATGGCCTGGCAGCTTTTCCCAAAAGTTCAGCAACATGGAAACTCCCTCCCTCCCCAGCAAAACTTCCTGCCTCTACCTGCCCTTATCTGGAGAATGTCCCTGGTCCAAGAGGAATGACCTTATCCGAAAGCTGTTTCTAAGCCAGATGCCTGATTTACCTTTAACTTGACCCTTGGCACAGATCCTGGCTAAGAAGACTTGTGCTAGGAGCTCTGCCATAGGACCCTACTGCCACATATGGAGCCTTGTGACAGGACCTGCCACTTAATGCAAATTAGGGTTTGTCCCCAAGCTCCCCAAGCCTGTATATTCCTTATATTCTAGAGTAAAGTTGCGCTGATTCGCTGAAGTCTATCTCCCAGAGGTCTGTCTCTGTTGTACCCACAGTCATCCTAATCCTGTCCCTGATTCTGCTCCCTCCACCCTTGTGGGCCAGTGCAGCCAACGATCCTGAGGAGAAAGCAGAGCCACATTTTTCACAGAGTATTTGACTTTTTTCACAGTATTTGTCCCTGAACTCTGGGCCTTGCACATGCTAGGCAAGCATTGTACCATTCACCTGCACCCTCAGCCATTCTAGTTTTCTGTTTGCCATAAGTATAAAATGAGTTATAGAGGGCAGAAAAGAATTTCTAAACTGCTGCTATTTAAATATGTATTACTTTAAAATACCTTTGACATATGTGTTGCTTGTAAATCCCAAACATACACCTGACTTTTCTAAGACTGGAAGGAAGAAATAAGTACAAACTACGTTTCATGCATTTTGGATTCTACATAAGGATTGACCAGGGGTCAGATGGCACATGACAACTTAGCTGAACTGCTGGTTCCACCTTTGGAATTTTGGATACAGATGGAACCCAGCGTGCTTTAGTAGACCCAGAGAAGGCCAAGGGATCATGTCTTTATCATGGTTCACTTCCCGTTTGTATTGCATGACTCCGTCCAGGATGCACTGGCTGCCTTCAGATCTCTCCTGAGCTGTCATTGCAACAGTTGCGTCCATAGTAGTGGAGGTGGTTTATTTCCTATGTACTACTAAAGCCTCTACGTTATGTAGGGAGGAGCCTAGGCTCTTCTTCAGAAGGCAATACAGTGCAGCCCTTGGGAGTTTTAGAATCCTAGACAGATAAAAAGCCACTGCCTTTTATCATTTACAGATGTTTTCCTTTGTTCTTATAAATCTTCATTTAGACCCAGCTTAGAATGATCACTGTCTCTATTTCATTGGGCATCAAATGGAGAGGCTTGAAAGCTGAGTACCACTCTAGGGTGGTGGTTCACATCTGTAATCGCAGCACTTGGGAGGCAGAGGCAAGGGAATCTCCCTTAGTTCAAGCCTAGCCTGGTCTACATAGCATTCCAGGCTATCCAGGACTACACAGTGACACCTGTCCTTAAAGATAGATAGATAGATAGATAGATAGATAGATAGATAGATAGATAGATAGATAGAATAAAAGAAATGAAAGCAGTTTCACTTAAGTCCGATGCTCTGCTTTCAAGGACTAAGGGAAAATAAGCATAGAATTTAACAGAAGGAGAAGGAAAACAAGGAATAAAAAGTGAAGAGTATTGAGATCAGAAGTTCGTGCTGTGAAAGTCACTTTGATCCCAAAAACCTCAGTTTAGGATCCATGGGTGGCTTTGGGCAATTTGTACCCCTGCCATTGAAGGCAGTTAAGTACTTCCTTGTGAGTATCTTCTGGGGAGGGACTTCTAGGGGCCTTTCCCTCAGAGAAGTCCACTAGGCTGCACATTACACTCGGTAGGGTGTGTTTGTGTCCTGTGGAACACTGTGACATCTTCTGGACTGTGACGTATAGAGATAGGAAGGGTGATACCATGGGAACTTCTGCTTTATGCTGTCCCTGGAGAATCTGAGCTTCTTAGATCTAAGTAGCTTAGTCTATGTGAAAACGCCTACTAGTCACTTACTAAATAAAATTTTTTGTTTGTTTTTTAGCACAAAGACTGTGTTGTTCCTTATCTTCTTCGACTTCTCAGAGGTCTTCCAAAAGTGTATTGGGTTGAAGAAAGCACAGCTCGGAAAGGCAGAGGTAATTTCATATGTTTATCCTGAATGAAAAAAAAGAAAAAAGAAAAAGAAACAAAGAAACCAAGCAAATGTGGAAATTAGGCTGCTTCTGGCTGGTCCCACTAGGTGTGGAACAACTTAAGTTCCTGGAGCAGTGTGACTGACCTGACTCACTGCTCTCCAGAACCCATGGTGAAGCGGAAGGATGCTCAGCCTACAACTTTCCACTGCACTCTTCTGGAATTGAGTCAGTTCTTTTGGGACTTTCAGAAACTTCCATTCTTGTATGTCATTGGTTACAGTTAGGTCATCCGCATTGTCCATCCCCAAACCAACCATTTGCCCTTGAGCTTATAAATTCTTTCCTAGAGAAAGGTCAGTTCTCCACAGGATGCTGCTGCTATTCCAAAGGGTGAATGGACATTGGGAACATAACCATAATTGTTTACTAGAAATAGTTTTATCGAGTTCGTTGCTGTTAAATTTCAATTAAACTCCTACTTTAAAACATTATGCTGGGCATGATGATGCACACCTTTAATCCCAGCAGAGGCAGGCAGATCTCTGAGTTTGAGGCCAGCCTGGTCTACAGAGCTAGTTCTAGGACAGCCAGAGGTACAGTGAGAAATCTTGTCTCAAAAAAAGAAAGGGGGGGGATGCTGGGGATGTCTTTCTGTATGCTGTGAATGTGTTGGTCTGATTGATAAATAAAACCCTGATTGGCCAGTAGCCCGGCAGGAAGTATAGTATAGGTGGGATAAGCAGAGAGGAGAATTCTGGGAAGTTGAAGCCTGAGTCAGGAGATGCTGCCAGCCGCCACCATGAGAAGCAAGATATAAAGTACCAGTAAGCCACAAGCCACGTGGCAACTTATAGATTAGTAGAAATGGGTTAATTTAAGATTATTATATATATATATATATATATATATATATATATATATATATATATATATAAACAAGAAGCCTGCCACGGCCATACAGTTTATGAGTAATATAAGTCTCTGTGTGTTTACTTGGGTCTGAGTGGCTGTGGGCCTGAGTGGGACTGGACATAACTCCAGCAACGGGGGGAGGGGGCTGGAGAGATGGCTCAGAGGTTAAGGGCACTGGCTGTTCTTCCAGAGGTCCTGAGTTCAATTCCAAGCAACACATGGTGGCTCAGAACCATCTATAATGAGATTTGGTGCCCTCTGGCATGCAGGTGTACATGCAGGTAGAACACTGTATACGTAATAAATAAATAACAAACAAATAAAAAAAGGAAAGAAAGAAATGGAATTAATTCATACGCATTTCTTTTTTAACTGGTATTTTAAATTTTGAGGGCTAGGAGGTATCAGAGGGAGTTACAGCGTTTGTCCCACATGTACCTGCTGCCTCCTTTACCTGCTTTCCTCCTCCTTTGTGAAATAGTCCTCTAGACCCACCGTCCACCACGTTTGTGTTAGCTACCACACTGATGTTTGTGTGTACTGATACCCTGAAACTCCCAAGTCGGCTTGGAACACCTCCAGCATTTTAGGATTCCTGATCCATAAAACTGAAGTTTCTTTGGAATCTAGCTCTGCAGTGCTTTATATAAAACCTTTGGATGTATCATGGTGGGTTGGTATCTGTAATGAAGACTTTTTTTCTCAATAGGTGATGCTGCCTAACTTGTTAAGGGGGCTCACTCTGCTAAAGCCATTTTGCTGCTGTCACAAACATCCCGACTGTGCCTGTACACCTCCTGATCTGTGGGTTTTCAGCCCTTTTGGTTACCCACCTTGCCTAGAACTGACTCCTTAAGTTATGAGTGTTTCCACAATTCAAAGGACCATAATTAACAGAAGTCTATATCTGCAACTGTTACCTAATAACTGAAGCCATTGGTGTTCTTTTTTGTTTGTTTGTTTGTTTTTTGTTTGTTTGTTTTTGTTTTTCGAGACAGGGTTTCTCTATGTAGCTTTGGCACCTTTCCTGGAACTCACTCTGTAGTACAAACTGGGATTAAAGGCGTGCGCCGCCGCCGCCGCCGCCGCTGCCACCACCGGGTTTGGTGTTCTTTTTTTTTTTTTTTTTTTTTTTTGTTTTGTTTTGTTTTGTTTTTCGAGACAGGGTTTCTCTGTGTAGCTTTGCGCCTCTCCTGGAACTCACTTGGTAGCCCAGGCTGGCCTCGAACTCACAGAGATCCACCTGCCTCTGCCTCCCGAGTGCTGGGATTAAAGGCGTGCGCCACCACCGCCCGGCTCTTTTTTAAATTTTTTATTTTTAATTATCTATATATGACTGTGTCTGTGTGGGTATATAAATGGAAGTGCAGTGCCCGCAGAGTCCACAAGAGGGTGTCAGATCTCCTGAAGCTGTTGTGAGCTGGGTGGATGGTGGATGCACACTTGGGTCCCCTGCAAAGGCAGGATGCACTCTCCCTAGCCCCGGGTCTCTGAGACCTAACAATCATCATTATCTCCTCCTCCCCTGAATTCCTCAGTAGCTGCTCTAATGTGCACACATAAACGTATAATTTAGGGCTAATAAATAAAACTTCTAAACAAAAATCACTTTTATATATATATAAAAGATTCATGTTAGAATGAAAGTTTTGACATGTTTGAAATAGTGTTAAAAATATATAAATTTATAGAATTTGTGTGTGAACTGGGGACTGAACCCAGGGCCTCATGCATGCTAAATATGTGCTCCACCACTGGGTGTGTGTGTCTGTCTATGTGTTGGTGGTGTGTGTGTGTGTGTGTGTGAGTGAGTGAGTGTGTGTTGATAGGTGGGCTCTCACCATCCTGGAACTCAACAAGTAGACCAGGCTGGCTGGCTAGCAAGCCCTAGGGACCCTTCTGTCCCCTGCCTCTGCCTCGCTGGCACCGAGACTGCAAGTGTGTGCCGCCATGCCTGGCTTTTCATGTGGTTGCTAGGGATCAAACTTAGGTCCTCGTGCTTGGCACGGTACTCAGCGACCCATGTCCCAAACTGCTCCCCTTCCCCTTTTTTTGAAAGGCAGTAGAACTTAGGCTGCTAAATCTAGAGTAGTGGTTCCCAAAGGGGCCGTCTAAATTGTAATAAACGCCAAAGTGATTTTGATGCACACACAAGTTTCAGAGCTACCTGGGTGGCATTTTAAAATTCTAATAATCTTCTGCCAAATACTGTATACTGCCATATACTAAGAATATCCGTGAAAATTGGGTACTTTTTTTTTTTGTTTTATTTTTGTTTTTCAAGACAAGGTTTCTCTGTGTAGCAGCCCTGGCTGTCCTGGAACTTGCTCGTATAGACCAAGCTGGCCTCCAACACAGGTATCTGCCTGCTCTGCCTCCCTTGTACCTGGAATTAAAAGTGTGTGCCACCACTGCCTGGCTTAGCAAAAGTGGGCACTCATGTCTCTGATTCAGTATTAGGATTGATCACATGATTCATGACCATCATGATTGGAGCAGCAGTGGCAGCTCTAACATTTGAAGGTATACTCGACAGAAAAGCTTCATATGTGTAGCTTTGGGTGCTTTAGATGAGGTACTCTTTCCAGCCTTAGTTGCTTTGAAGAATTTCCCTGCTGTTAGGCTGTTTGAGAAGGACTTAAAAGTCCAGGCCTGGGGTGCATGGTTCAGTAGTCCAGAGTGCAGTCCCCAGCTCTGAAACTCTGGGTGCTGTCTCCAGCACAACATGGACGCATGCTCTGTCTGTCTGTCTGTCTGTCTCATTCCGGTAAAGTGATACGAACATGTATTTGACAGTGTTCACGTGCTGTTGCTTATACTCCATTTAGATTTACTTCTTGGGTTGAAGATATAGCTCACTTGTTAGAATGCTTGCCTCTAGTATGCTTGAAGCCCTGGGTTTGGTCTCCAGCACCACATGAACGAGGCATGGAACTAAGAATCCATTACCAATAATCCCATTACCAAATTTGTAATCCCAATACTTAGGAGGTAGAGGCAGGAAGATCGTAAGTTCAAGGTTGGGCCAGGGAGGTGGCCACACAAGCCCAATGTCCTGAGTTCAGACCATAGAATCAGTGTGGAAGCTGGATTTGGTCAGTCAGGTCCCAGAGATCTCAGCACTTCTACAGCACGGCAGGAGCTGGAGAGGGATCCTGGGAAGCTTGCAGGCCAGCTCCGCTGGAGTACGCAGCACAACATGACAGAAAAGAACGTAAGCAAGCTGAAAGGTAAAGACCCGCACCTGAGATCATCTCCCAACCTCCACACAGATGCTGTGGCACGTGCAGCCTCACACACACACCACAAAACACAAGAGTTCAGTCCCTGGGACCCACATGACGGAAGGAAAGAGCTGACTGCAGTTGTCCCCTGGCCTCCACACACATGCTGTCACTCACTTATGTGTGTGTGTCTCTCTCTCTCACACACCATACACAGACAAAGTAAATGTAATTAAAAACAACTAAAAATTAACTGGGCAGTGGTGGCGCACGCCTTTAAACCCAGCACTTGGGAGGCAGAGGCAGGTGGATCTCTGTGAGTTCGAGGCCAGCCTGGTCTACAGAATGCGTTCCAGGACAGTCAGGGATACACAGAGAAACCCTGTCTTGAAAAAAACAAAAAAACAAAAACAAATAAACAAAAACCCACAACTAAAAATTAATGCAGAAGTCTGTGAAGATGGATAGGAGAGAAGCTCGGCAGACCCAGCCTTTCCTTCTTTTGGCTCTTTTTTGTTGTGTGTTTGTTTTGGAATTGGAGTCTCATGTGTCCCAGCCAGGCCTCAAATTCCCTATGTGGTGAGAATAACTTTGAGCTTCTGATTTTCTTATCTGCTGCCTAAATGTTGGGGTCCAGGCTTGAGCCTCCACCTCTGCTTTCTTACCTCACTGAAGCGGGTCCTTTGGCAGGCTGTGTGAGGAAAGGAGCCTGCTGAGCCAGGTGTCTGGGTTTGACCTGTTCGGGCCTTGTGTCTTCCAGGTAACCTCCCAGTTGCGGAGAGCTTTAGCTTCTGTCTGGTCACTTTGCTGTCTGATGTGGCTTACAGGGACCCCTCCCTGAGGGATGAGGTAAGTGTCTGATGACTGTGGTGCCTGGATGCTAATTGACAAGAACCCCAGAGCTGGGTGATGGCACACACCTTTAATCCCAGCACTTGGGAGGCAGAGGCAGGTGGATCTCTCTGAGTTCGAAGCCAGCCTGGGCTATAGAGTGAGATCCAGTACAGGCACCAAAGAAACATGGAGAAACCCTGTCTCAAAAAAAACAAAAACAAAAAAGAAGAAGAAGAAGAAGAAGAAGAAGAAGGAGGAGGAGGAGGAGGAGGAGGAGGAGGAGGAGGAGGAGGAGGAGGAGGAGGAGGGAAGGAAGGAAGGAAGGAAGGAAGGAAGGAAGAAAGAAAGAAAGAAAGAAAAGAACCCCAGAATGATAGAAAGAGGATGTGGAGCATGATTGGGTTGTGTTGATTTTATTTGGTACTATTTGTGTGTGCATGTATATGTATTGTTACACACGTGTATATTCATGCAGAGGCCAGAGGAGGACATCAGGTGTCCCTCTTGAGCTCTTCAACCGTGTGTGTAAAATCCCTTATGTATCTACCTACCTGTCTGTTTCTTTCTGTCTATTCTGATGCTGCGGACTTAACCCAAGGCCTGGTACTTCCCAGTCACTTTACCACTGAGCTGAATCTCCAGCCCTTTCCACCTTTTTGAAACAGGGTCTTGTTGGTTGTTTTATTACTCTTTACTCTTTGGGGGTCTGCCACACAGCTCCCAGAAAAATACACACAGAGTCTTAGTCTTTATTATTGAAGCCCGGCCTTAGCTTGGCTTATTTTTAGCCAACTTTCCTTAACTTAAATTATCCTGTCTACCTTTTGCCTCTGGGCTTTTACCTTTCTCTTACTTGCTAGGGGATGTCTTTCTGTACACTGTGAGTATGTGGTGCTCTGATTGGTTGATAAATAAAGCTGCATTGGCCTATGGCAGCACAGGATAAGGTTAGGTGGTACATTCAAACTAAAGACAAGATGAGGAAGGGTAGAGTCGGAGAGATGAGAGCCTACCACCAAAGGAGCAACAAGCCGTCAGCAGACCAGTAACACCACAGCCACGTGGCAACATATAGATTTACAGAAATAGGTTAATTCAAAATGAAAGAGCTAGCTAATATAACCTGACCCATAGGCCATATAGTTTGTAAATAATATAAGCCTCTGTGTTTACTTGGGACCAAGTGGCTGTGGGACAGGGGTGGCAGAGATTCTTTCCAACTGCGGGCCCAGCAGGATGGGAGAAACTTCCGGCTAACTTAGTTCTGTAAATCTTCCTTTCACTCTTATTCCATGGCTGACTGGCTGGGTGGCTGGGTGGCTGGCTGGCTGGCTGGCTGGCTGGCTGGGTGGCTGGCTGGCTGGGTGGCTGGGTGGCTGGCTGGCTGGCTGGCTGGGTGGCTGGGTGGCTGGCTGGCTGGCTGGCTGGCTGGCTGGCTGGGTGGCTGGCCGGCTGGGTGGCTGGCTGGCTGGGTGGCTGGCTGGCTGGCTGGGTGGCTGGGTGGCTGGCCGGCTGGCCGGCTGGGTGGCTGGGTGGCTGTGTGGCTGGGTGGCTGGCCGGCTGGGTGGCTGGGTGGCTGGCCGGCTGGCTGGTTGGGTGGCTGTGTGGCTGTGTGGCTGGGTGGCTGGGTGGCTGGGTGGCTGGCTGGCTGTGTGGCTGAGTAGCTGGTGGCTGGGTGGCTGGGTGGCTGGCTGGCTGTGTGGCTGAGTAGCTGGGTGGCTGGGTGGCTGGGTGGCTGGCCGGCTGGGTGGCTGGGTGGCTGGGCGGCTGGGTGGCTGGCCGGCTGACCCCTAGCGTCCTCCTCTCCTTGTTCTTGCTCCTCTCTCTCCTCCCAGATTTCTCCTTCTCTATATCCTCTCTGCCTGCCAGCCCCACTATCCTTTCTCCTGCCTCGCTATTGGCCGTTCAGCTCTTCATTAGACCATCAGATGTTTTAGACAGGCACAGTAACACAGCTTCACAGAGTTAAACAAACGCAACATAAAAGAATGCAACACATCTTTGCATCATAAAACAAATGTTCCACAGCATAAACACATGTGACACATCTTAAACTAACATTCCACAACAGGGTCTCTCACTGAGCCTGAAGCTCACTGTTTGAGCTAGACTGGCCAGTGAAGTGCCAGTGAGTGAACCGTTTGCACACCCCAAAGCTGGCTTGCAAGCAGTACACCGTACTCCCTGGCTTTTCTATGGGTGCTGGCAATTTCAACTCCTATCTTATTGCTTTTACCCACTCGGCCATCTCCCTGGCCCCTTTATTTGATGCAACTAATAGCAGTACTTTTCAACTGTGATGTCTTGGGTGTTTTTTAGGATCTCACGAGCCTTGCCTCATTCAGTGTATCACGTGTGAAGTGGGCAGAAAACAGCAGAGGTGGCCATTTTCCTCCTTGAGGTTCTTGATTGAAGTTGCTTGTAGAAGAGAATTTTCCCTTTTTATTTTTCTGTTTGTGTATGTGTGGATGTGATGTAGGTGCACGTGTGCTCTCCTGTGTGCACTTGCACGTGGAGGCCTGAGGTTGGTGTGAAGAATCATCCTCCATTGCTCCCCAGCACCTTTTTTTTGGGGGGGGGGTGTTTTTTGGCTTTTCGAGACAGGGTTTCTCTGTGTAGCTTTGCTCCTTTCCTGGAACTCACTTTGTAGCCCAGGCTGGCCTCGAACTCACAGAGATCCGCCTGCCTCTGGGATTAAAGGTGTGCGCTGGCTTGCTCTTCCACCTCATTCGTCCTCAGGTTTAGAGCCCACAGGTATGGCTGGTCTTGCTAGCTATCTTGTTCTGGTGATTCAGTCCCTTATTACCTTCCAAGGCTGAAGTTACAGATGGGCAGCCATACCCACCAGGCATTTAGATGGGTTTCTGGGAACTAAAACTTCAGTCCTCACACTGGAATTGTACTCAGCTAACCACTGGACAATCTCCCCAGCCTTCATAGAAGAAAAGTTTTTTTTTCATTTGAACCTTTTATCTTTGAGGCTTTTCTGGTTTCAGTTGCCAACATATATAATCATATTTCCTTCCATAGCATATGTGTGTGCATGTGTAGGTCAGAGGTCAACCTTCGGTGCCCACTCTTGCTCTGCAACTTCCCTGAGCCTTCAGATCCCTTTGCCAACAGTAAGCCAAGAGATATCAGGCATCTCCACTCATTTTCAGGAGGCTGTCTTCTGACAAATGCTTCAGCCAACCATTCAAACAAACTTTTGATTTCTTTTTTAGCTGTGTGAGCTTCCATGTTAAACCTAGAATCTCCCTCAGTGGGTCCATATCAATAAACTCGGCCTGGTCCAGTTTTATGTTCCTTCCATCATTATCCCTCACCCCTAAGATCCATTCTCACGCTCTCGCACTCTCTCTCTCTCTCTCTCTCTCTCTCTCTCTCTCTCTCTCTCTCTCCTCTCCCTCCCTCCTCAATTCTTCTTCCTCCCCTCTCCCCCTCCCCCTCCCCTCTCCCCTCTCCTGTCCTTTCTCCTCCCTTCTCCCCTCTTCCTTCTCCTAAAGAAAAAAAAAGATCCATTCTCACACATGTGCCCTATTAGAGAAGCGGGGAGAGAAAGAGAGAGAGAGAGAGAGAGAGAGAGAGAGAGAGAGAGAGAGAGAGAATAGAGAGCAGGCGTATTCATCCAGGACTCTGAGAAAATGGAGAGTAACAGGGAATGGAAAAAGCATGGTGAGAATTGCAGGGTTATAGGAAGGATGAGTAGCTATGGGGTGAGAAGCCCTTGAGCTGTAGGGAATTGGGGTAGAAGAGGAGGTGAGAAGGATGCTAGCGTGGACTTTGAAGTGTATAACAGGCACTCTTGGTACTGAGGAAGCCTGGAGCAAGAATGGACTTGGATATGCTAATAGGCACCACAGGCAGCCATATGTCCCTTTACCAGAGGTAAAGGAAATGACTCCTTTTGGAGATGGGAACCAATTTCACCAGTTCTTGAGAAATGCTAGCTTTTATCTAACCTCCAGAAATCCTCCTATAGTCCAATTTATACTCATTTCTGGATATTTGGACTGGCTGTTGGACTACCTGAGACCTAACATTACCCAGACTTCTGCTTGAATGAATTAGCAAACTCATTAAGCTCTCTAGTAGTAGTAGTATAGCTCACTTCTTTGTGGACTACATTTTATCTCCCCTCAAGGAGCCCCTTAGCCTTTATTCTGGTTATAGATCTAGAGGCAACTGTAGGTAGGCCCTGAGGGACATCAGTCTTGCCTTGCCTTGTCTGGCATTTCCTTCAGAGAAAGTCACTGCTGGTTTAGCAGACATTGAAGGATTAATTTCCTCAGTCAAAGTTGGAAAAGGCAATATTTCAGGGGTTGGGGGTGGGAGTACATCTGCTGAGGGTGGAGAGACTTCTTCCTCGGGTGAGATAAACCCTTGAGAGTCTGAGGGTTCAAGTTCTCAGTTTCAATAGGGTTCTTCTATACATCTCCATTCCAAGATACAGGGTCCCATTCTTTTCTAATTAATGCCTTTACTTTAACTGCCAGCACCTTCTGAGGTTGGGACTTTAATTTAGTTGTAATTATGCCAACCTTATCATGAGGGCTTCAGTTTGATTTTCCACAGAGCAACTTGAGCTCTGTGACTGCTGGAGAGAAGATTCTCTTCCAGGGCACGCTTAGAAACCTTTAGACCAATTCTCAACATTCCCAGTGCTATGACCCTTTAATACAGTTCCTCGTGTTGTGGTGCCCTCCAACCATAAAATTATTTTCATTGTTACTTCATAACTGTAATTTTGCTATTGTTATGAATTGTAAATGTAAATATCTGATATGCAGGATATCCAATTGCAACTCCTGTGCAGAAGGGTCATTTCATACCAGAGGTCATGACTCACAGGTTGAGAACCACTGCTTTGGATTGTTAAATGCACATCTGGAGCTGGTCAATTTTATCACTGCATTCATTGTTGTCCTTCACTATTCTGAGATGCTAGAAGTTGGTTAATTTTACCTCAAAGCTTCTTTTCCTTTGCCAGTTTATCCAGAGATGCTAGAAGCAACCAGTTGGTTTCAGTTTCCTTATTTTCCCACAAACTGTCCAAAGTTTTATATACAGAGTCACCAAGTCCATTACCTCTCACAGTTGGTGAATCAGGATAATCAGATGCATTTGTCTCCTTCAGTTTGTAATATAATTCACATCTTAGGCTTTCAATACTCCAAGCTTCTAGGAAAGACTTCAGTAACTATGGGTGGCAGCAAATTGGAATGCCTATTCCAGATACTTAAAAAATTCACCATTATACTTCTGTTGTTCTAGAACCACTCCTGGTACCAAAGTCTGTATTAGGGTTCTCTAAAGCAGTGGTTCTGGACCTGTGAGTTATGACTGCCTTGGGAGTAGAATGACCTTTCACAGGGGTCACCTAAGACCATGAGAAAATAGATATTTATATTACAATTCATAACAGTAGTAAGATTATAGTTATGAAGTGCAATAAAGATAATTTTATGATCGAGTCACCACAACATGAGGAACTTATTAAAGGGTCGCACATTAGGAAGGTTGAGAACTGTTGGGAAATATTATTTTAAGGTGTGTTACTTTTGTTTATGTTATGCTTATTTAACTCTGTGAAGCTGTGTTACTGTGCCTGTCTGAAACACCTGATGGTCTAATAAAGAGCTAAATGGCCAATAATGAGGCAGGCGAGAGAAATAGGCGGGGCTGGCAGGCAGAGAGGATAAATAGAAGGAAAATCTGGGAGGAGGAAGAAGGAAGCGAGAGGAGGAGGAGGAGGACACAAGGAGTCAGCCACCCAGCTACACAACCAGCAACAGAGTAAGAAATAATGAAAACTATACAAAAATAGTGAAAGGTAAAAGCCCAAAGGCAAAAGCTAGATGGGATAATTAAGTTAGGTAAAGCTGGCAAGAAACAAGCCAAGCTAAGCATTTGTAATAAAGAATAAGCCTTCATATACATGATTTATTTAGGAGCTGGGTGGTGGACCCCCCCCCCCCCCAAAGAGCAAAAACAACAGAGACCCACTGGTCTAAAGGAACAGAGCTGATAGAATGAATAGATATATAGTGGGCATCTATTAGAGTGGCCTTCAGGCTGTGGTCCAGCTAGTCCAACAATGGCTGTTTTCCAACAGAAGGTCCACGAATCTCAAAGAAGTAGGTTCTAATGCCATGAAGGAATGAACTTGCCAGAGAGTAAGGGAGGGCAGCGGGCAAAGAGCAAGAGCTTCCTTCTTCCTTGTCCTTTATATAGGCTGCCGGCAGAAGGTGTGGCCCAGATCCAAGGTGGATCTTACTATTTCAAATGGTTTATGAATAATCCCTCACAGGTGTATCCAGCTGCTTGGATTTTAGTTAATTCTAAGTGTAGTCAAGTTGACAACCAAGAATAGCCACCCCTGTGGTGGTTTGTTTGTTTGTTTGGTTGGTTTTGTTGTTATTGTTTTTGTTTTGTTTTGTTTTAAGCAGGGTCTCTCTAGGTAGCTCTGGCCGGTCTGGATCTCACTATGTAGACTGGACTGGCCTGGAATTCACAGGTAACTGCCAGCCTCTTTTCTGGTTGCTGGGATTAAAGGTATTAAACAATAAGGCCTTATCTATGAATAATGTTTGCCAAAATAATGTGATCAACAATGAAATTAGAAAAAGTACAGATTGAGTGTCTCTAGTAAAGAATCCAAAATCTAGCCAGGTGGTGGTGGCGCGTGCCTTTAATCCCAGCTCTCGGGAGGCAGAGGCAGGCGGTTCTCTGTGAGTTTGAGGCCGGCCTGGTCTACAGTGCGAGATCCAGGACAGGCGCAAAGCTACACAGAAAAACCCTGTCTCGAAAAACGGAAAAAAAAAAAAAAAAAAAAGACAAAATCTAAAGCCGCATGGTGGTGGTGCACACCTTTAATCCCAGCACTCAGGAGACAGAGGCAGGTGATCTCTGAGTTGGAGGCTACCCTGGTCTACAGATTAAGTTCCAGGACAGCCAGGGATACACAGAGAAACCCTGTCCCAAAACAAACAAACAGAAATAATAAGTAAACAAACAACACAAAACAAAGAATCCATAATCTGAAATTTTGATCACTAATGTCACTCTACAAGTAGAAAATTCTATGTCTCACTGTATGTGATGGGTTGCATTCAAAATGCAGACTCGCTTAAAACATTGAATAAAACTATGCTAGGCTATGAGTATAAAGTGTATAAAGCACAAATGAATTAAACTGTGTCAGGCAATGTCTATAAAGTATATAAAACATAGATGACTTTCATGCCCACTGGATTCATTTATTTTTATCTTATGTGTATTAGTGTTTTATCTGGATCTGTGCATGTTTACCACATGCCTCTACCTGGTGCCATTGGAGGCCAAAAGAGGATCTTGGATCCCCTAGAACTGGAGTTACATACAGTTGTGAACTGCCATGTGGATGCTGGGAGCCAAACCAAACTCCTCTGCAAGAACAGAAAATGCTCTTAATTGCTGAGCTATTTCTTACCCCACCATTTTTAGTAGTATTATTAATATTAGGAAAATATAGGAATGTTGACTACTTATGAACAAATCTTGTCACATCTGTTTCTTTTTTTGTTTGCCTGGGCTTTGCATCCCAGTCCAGTGAACTACAAACAAAAAGTTAAAATACCAACTGCATAAGTATAAGTTTCATAGCTTAAGAACAACATGTAGAAAGAAAAAAAAAGCACCAACATGTGTGAAGAGAATTTAAATGTCTTACATAACCAACTATGTGACGTGTTCACAAAAGACAAACTGAAAACTAATGTCTCAGCTAGATGTCGGTGGCGCACGCCTTTAACCCCAGCACTAGGGAGGCAGAGCCAGGCGAATCTCTGTGAGTTTGAGGCCAGCCTGGTCTACAGAAAGAGATCCAGGACAGGCACCAAAACTACACGGAGAATCCTGGTCTGGAAAAACGGGGGAAAAAAAAAAAAGAAAAAAGAAAACCTAATGGCTCACACAACGAAGTCTAGACTCCCATGAATGTGAGTTCCTGCATCCCCCAAAATATTCATGTGTGTATTCTGAATCCCACACTTCATGTAAAATGTAGAAAAATTAGTCTGTTGTACAATGGTAAGCAGATAACATAGTATCATGAAGAAATTATGATCATACAGTAAAACTGAAAAGAACTAAGCCCTTTTGGCCAGGAAAAGAGATGATTTGAAGACCTCTTTAGAGAAAATGAAGGAAAAATGGTCCAGAGCAGTGGGTACAAGCCCCAGGAAGACGTCACTGGTCCAGGGTTAGGAGAAGGTTGACTGTGATGTTAGCAGCTAGCTCCTGGCACAGCTATTGTGGGGGAATGGATAGGGTTGGTCAAGATAATGTCTAAAGCTCCTGCGAAGTTTGAATGAGTTTTGTAATACTCACCTAGTTTTGTTAACTGTTTGTGCCCTTGACTGTCACAGATTTTAGAGGCACTCCTGCAGGTTATGCATGTCCTTCTGGGAATGTGCCAGGCCGTGGAGATTCAAGAAAAAGGTATGATTCTAAATCTTCCATACTATTTTATCTTCAATTTTTCAAATTTTTATTTGTTATTTGTGTCTGTGTATAATGTGGGGTGTGTGTGTGTGTGTGTGTGTGTGTGTACTCAAGCTCAAAGGTGTGCATATATGTGGTCAAAGGAAAACTAACTTGTGGGAGTCAGTTCTCCCCTCCACCGTGCGATGGATCCAGGAGTCAAACTCGGCTCCTCAGGTTGCAAGGGTAGGGCTTTTACCCACTGAGTCATCTGGTTGGCCCCTCAAAGCTGTTTTCTGTTTCTCCTTTTCCTTTGTTTCTTTGTTTTGTTTGTTTGTACTTTGTATATACCAGATGAGTAGAAACTTTTCTATTAGGTTACATTTGTGTGCTTGTATACTGAGAGGCCACATGGGACTATGAGCATAGCTGTGTATACAAATGCCAGGTGTCTTTGACAAGTAACTTTACTCTTCTGAGTCTCTGTTTTGCCCAGTATAGTATGGGGGTAGTTTAGCTGACTGCTTTCTAGAGGTCACTTTTCCCATAGTGTAAACAGGGCCATCAGTGTGATCTGAGGTGGTCACAGTACATAAGCATGACTCAACTATATTACTGATTGGGATGTGCCATGAATAGATCAAGACCTTGCAAGGAAGCAAATGTGATAGAGATACAGTCTGACGTAACTGGTAATGAGATTGAAAATGTCACCAGTTGCCCCTGTAACTGGCTTGTTCTCAGCCTCATTCACAGTTACCAGGAGTGGGTTGTAAAATGTTAACCAATGGTGCGGGTGGCTACAGTGTGGCTGTCTTAAGTAACTCTTGTAACTCCGCTTGCTCCTCTAGAATACCTTTGCAAGTATGCAATCCCATGCCTGATCGGAATCTCCAGATCCTTCGGTCGTTACAGCACATCCGAAGAGTCTCTCCTCTCAAAGCTCTTTCCCAAAGCCCCTCCTCATTCCCTGAGAATCCCCGAGGAGCTAGAAGGTGTCCGAAGGCGTTCCTTTAATGACTTCCGCTCCATCCTACCCAGCAATCTGCTGACTGTGTGTCAGGAGGGCACACTGAAGAGGAAAACCAGCAGTGTGTCCAGCATTTCTCAGGTCAGGCTCAGGTCAGGCTGGGTTCCCAGGGGAGCACTCAGGGAGGAGAACTTTAGTAAGTGTTCATGCAAAGGAGCACTTGTGTGTGGTTTGGGGTTCTCGTTAGGATTCTCTTGTTAGATAAGAAAAACCTGTCCCTTTTTTTCTGTATTTGAGATGGTCTTGCTAGAACTCACTATATGACCCAGATGGACTAGAATACATGGCCCTCCTTACCCCTTGGTGCTGAAATTATAGATGTGGGCCACTATACTTGTTTAGGACTGATCCTTTTAAGAGGTGGGTTTTTTTGTTTGTTTGTTTGTTTTATTTGTTTGTTTGTTTTGGTTTTTCCAGACAGGGTTTCTCTGTGTAGCCCTGGCTGTCCTGGAACTTGCCCTGTAGACCAGGCTCTGAACTCACAGAGATCTGTCTGCCTCTACCCCTCCTCGCCAACCAAGTGCTGGGATTAAAGGTATGCACCACCACTGCCCAGCCTCCATTTGTATGGACTTGTATAGGAACTTACTCTGCAGACTAGAATGGCCTCAAACTTGCACTGATCCTCCTGCCTCAGCCTCCTTTGTGCTGGGATTCCAAGGATGCACCAGCATACCTAGGGTTTTACACATGCAGACAATTTGTTTTTAAGAGGATCTTGCTACATACGTGCTGGCCTCAAACTCCCATTTCTGTCTCTGCCTCCCAAGTGCTGAGAACATAGGAAAATGCTGCCGAGCCAGGCTTCTTTTTACCATTGTCAGTGATTTCATAGTTGTGGGATGGTGGGGTTTTTGTTTGTTTTGTTTTGTTTTTGAGACATGTAGCCCAGGCTGGCCTCAAAGTTGCTCTTGAGCTGAGAATGATCTTGAACTTGATCCACTTGTTTTTATCACCCTAGTGCTAGGATTACGCATGTGCCGCCATATGCAGTACTAGGGATTTGTATTAGGGTTCTCCGAAGGAACAGAACTGATAGGATGATTCTATGTTTATATATAGGAAGGGGATTTATTAGAATAGTTTTCAGGCTGTGGTCCAGCTAGTCCAGCAGTGGCTGTTTACCAACAGAAGGTCCAAGAATCCAGTAGTTTTTCAGTCTATAAGGCTAAGTGTCTCAGCTGGGCTTCAGGATACACCAGAACCCTGAAGAAGTAGGCTCTAATGCCAGAGAAGGAATGGCCTTGCCTGCAAGAGTGAGAGCAAGCAAGCAAAGAGAACAAGCTTCCTTCTTCCATGTCCTTCATATAGGCTGCCACCAGAAGGTGTGACCCAGATTAAAAGTGGATCTTCCCACTTAAAAAGATCTGGATTAAAAGTGGATCTTCCCATTTCAAATGGTTTAATTAGGAAAAAAAAATCCCCATGGGCGGTGGTGGTACATGCCTTTAATACCAGCACTTGGGAGGCAGAAGCAGGCGGATCTCTGAGTTTGAGGCCAGCCTGGGCTACAGAGTGAGTTCTAGGACAGCCAGGACTTCACAGAGAAACCCTGTCTCAAGAAAATAAAATCCCTTCTAGATAACCCAGCCTCTTGGGTTGTAGTTAGTTCCAGGTGTCATCAAGTTGACAACCAAGAATAGCCACCAGAGACTCGAACTCGGGGCTTCCTACATGGTAGGCCAGTACTTTACCAGCTGAGCTACATCACCATCCCCCAGACTTTACTCTGAGATAGTTCGTGCCTGTAAGAAGTATGTAATTGAGGGGCTCCCAGCACCCACATTGTAGCTCACAACCATCTTTAACCCAATTCCCGGGGATTTTACATCCTCTTCCAGCCTCTGGGGACACTAGGCACTTATGTGGTACAGACAGACATACATGCAGACAAAATACCTACATACATAAAAAATGGAATAAAAATTTAAATTAAAAGAATAGTATGTAATTGATGGCAGGGATGATGGCTGGTTTGTAAAGTGCTTGCTTTGCAAGTATTAGAACCTAAGTTCAGTCCCCAGAACTCAAAAAAATGCTGAGTGTTTGTGGAGTATGCTTGTAATCCTAGCATGGGGATTGGGATCCCTGTGCTAGCTGGCCAGCTTTAGGCCAATGACAAAGACCTTGTCTCAAAGAAAATGGATGTCTTTCCAGCAGATAACCCCCCAAAGTTGTCCTCCAACCTCCACATACACACTTGTATGAAACATGCACATACACATACATGTGTGCGCGCACCCCCCCCCCAGCAAAAAATGCATAATTGGGGTTCAGCGGTTAAGAGTGCTCACTGTTCTTCCCTAAGACCTGGGTTCAGTCTCTAGCACTGTGTCAGGCAGCTCACAACCCCTGTAACTCCCAATTCCTGGGATCTGATCTCCTCTTTGGAGTCCAGGAGCTCCTCTGCACATACGGTGCAGCTAAAGTCAGACATGGAAATAATGAATGAACATGTTAAAAATTGTTATCTTTTGAAAATAAAGAAGTGTGTAATGGTACTAGGCTTGGTAGCACATACCTGCAGTCCCAATACTCATCAAGCTGAAGCAGAGAATCATGAGTTTGAGGCTAGATTGGGCTACATAGCAAGATGCTTTTTTTTTTTTTTTTTTTTTTTTTTGGTTTTTCAAGATAGGGTTTCTGTGTAGCCCTGGCTGTCCTGGAACTCATTCTGTAGACCAGGCTGGCCTCAAACTCACAGAGATCTGCCTGGCTCTGCCTCCCAAGTGCTGGGATTAAAGATGTGTGCCACCACCTGTCCACCCGGCTGCTATTTCATTTTTTAAGAAAGTAGTATATCATTTTGAGGAGTGAGGTGTAACTTCATACACATAAGACCCTGCCATTCTGTAGCTAACACCATTCTCCTCAGAAACCTCCCATACATGGATGTGTGCATGTATGTATGTATGTGTGACTCGTGGAAAAAAGATAACACAAAATATTAAGAAAAATTCAGCTCAATCTGGATGTGGGGCTGCATACCTGTTAACCCAGCACTCAGGAAGCAGAGGCCAACCTGGTCTGCATGGCAAGTTCCAGTCTGGCTATTGCTAGGTAGCAAAACTTTGTCCCCAAAAGAAAGTGAGAGGCAGATTCAGCTTAGTAAACAAAAACAAAATATATAGTTACTGGTATTACAATATACAGCAAAAAGTGCTGCTATAGCAGCAGACCTCAGCGAGGAGCTAAGGCTGGACTCAAGTGTGGACAGCAGGTTGGCAGAGACCCTCTGAGATGAGTAATTGGTTCTCTGGAGCCTTTTTTGATCTTACCTTATGGCTTTCAGGTTAGCCCAGAGCGTGGCATGCCCCCTCCCAGCTCCCCTGGAGGATCTGCCTTTCACTACTTCGAAGGTAGGTTTCCCCTCGGTACATAAGTGTGAATCTAGTATCGGAACAGCGTCACAGTAACTTCTGTGACACTGAGGATGCTGGACTGGCATTCAGAGTGGTGAGCTTTCATTTCTGTTTCCATTGTAATTTCTCCCCACCGATCCTACCCTGTATGTGTGTGTGTGTGTGTGTGTGTGTGTGTGTGTGTGTGTATGTGGGTCTGTTCTGTTGGCTGTGAGACCAAGGTAACTTATAGAAAAAAACATTTAATTGGGCCTTTCCTGTGGTTTCAGAGGGTTAGTCTATGATGATCATAGCAGGAAGTGTGGTAGAAGGTGGGCAGGCATGGCACTGGAGCAGTAGTTAAGCGATTACATCTTGATCCAAAGGCCAAGAAGGGGGGGGGGAGGGAGTAAAATTGGGCCTAGCATGGCCTTTTTTTTTTTTTTCTGGTTTTTTTTGAGACAGGGTTTCTCTGTGTAGCTTTGGAGCCTATCCTGGAACTCACTTTGTAGACCAGGCTGGCCTCCCGAGTGCTGGGATTAAAGGCATGCACCACCACCGCCCGACTTGGCTTGGACTTTTGAAACCTCAAATCCCATTCCCAGTAACACACCACCTTCAACAAGGCTGCATATCCTAATCCTTTCTAAACAGTTCTACCAACTGGGAGCCAAACATTCAAATACATGAATCTGTGGGGGCCCTTCTCATTGAAAACACCACACTCTTCCCCCCCATTCCCCACACACTCCACATACTACAAATGAAACCCAGGACTTTGGTTTGTTGATTTTGGTTTTTTGAGACGGGGTTTCTCTGTGTAGCCCTGGCTGTCCTGGAATTTGATTGTAGGTGAGGCTAATCTATGGGAGCCCACAGAGGTTTCCTAGTGAGATCTGAACTTGCTTTACCCAGCAGGGCTGCATAAGGGAATGGATTGACCACGTGTGTGGTTACCAGGTGTTTGGAAGGGTCTGCACCTGGTTATGCTAGGGGGAGGTCTTTTGCTCCACCCCTTGGCATTCCTTTAAAAAGCCCTTTAGAAGAAACAGAGGGGTCCGGTGGATTAGGATCCAGGCCCTCCCAAGCTATCCTGTGTTTCTGTCTGTCTCTCTCCCATCTACATTTCTATCTAAATATCTTATCCCTCACTCCTCAAGAGTACCCTGGGGAAAAAAAGGTGGGGGCGAGTCACCACACTAGTCTTGAACTTACAGAGATTCACCTGCCCTCTGCCTCCCCAGTGCTGGGATTAAAGGCATGTGCCACCACTGCCCAGATAAAACCCATGACTTTGTGCTAGCTAGGCAAGTGCTCTAATCTTGCTACATTCTCAGCCAGAGTTTTATTTATTTCTATCATTTTAATTATGTGTATGTATGTGTATCGTGTATGGGGATATGCACGTGAGTGCAGACGCCTGTGAAGTCCAGAAGAGGGCATCAGATCCCCTGGAGCTGGAGTTACAGGCGTTTATGAGTTGTCTGACCATACGTACCAGGACTTAAATGCAGGTCCTCTGCAAGTGCACTCTTAACTGCTGAAACATCTCCCTAGCCCCCAGAAATTTGTTTGAGTTTAGTTTTAAAATATCTCTAGAGAAAAATACAAAAAATAAGTCACAGACTCCCAAATGCTACCGTGTGGATTTTAACTTGTTAAAGCATGGGTTTTCTAGTAGAAGGCCTATCTTTTTTAAAGGCAATTAAATATATAGATGTTTAAAAATGCAGTAGTTTGTTATGGTGGCAGGACCATGCCTGCAAATCCCAGAACTTCAGAGACTAAAGGAAGAAGATCATATGTGGGGCCAGCATGGACTACATAGCCAGCGTCTATCTCAAAACACACAGTAACAAACAAAGTAAGAATGTAGTAATACTACTTTCTTTGAAGCTTTGCTACTTGCTAAATGCTTTCCCATAATTTACTGATTTTGATTCATGTGACTGTCCTGTATATTGGACACATTGAAACTACCTTTTCCTCAGCTGGAGAGATGACCCAGCAGGCTTGCCCCAAGAGTGTGAGGACCAGAGTTGAGACCCCCAGAGCCCACATCAGTGCCGGCTGCGTATGGTTGTCCCCTGCAATCCCAGTGGTAGTGGAGGCAGAAACAAGCTGGCTAGCCAGACAGGTGAAATGAACTCACACATATACACACAATCAAAAACAATTACCTCCGTCTGGCTCTTGAGAAAAATTAGATCAGATTAAATCAGGATAGGTCAGGAAACCAGGGGCTCCATTCTGCAGCCCCTCCATTTTTGAGTGATGTGAATTTCTTTCTTTCTTTCTTTGTGCGTGAGAGAGATGAGGAGAGAGAGGCAGACAGAGTGTGTATGCTGGGAGTTGTGTTTTGTAGTAGGAATGCTGGGGTTACAGATGTGCACCACTACATCTGGCTCTGTTGTTTGTTTACATGGGATCTGGGGGATTGAACTGTTCTCCCAGTGCTCAGGAATCAGAGGTAGAAGGACTCTGACTCAAGTCTAGCCTGGACTGCAAAGTGTGCCTTCTCTCAGAACAACAACAACAACTTTTACCAGCACCCCCAGCTCTGTAAATCATGTAAATCCCAGTTTGGGGTCCTTGGTTCCCGCTGTCCTTGGCTTTTGCCTCCGTCTGACCGTCGTACACCCCGTTCACTCATAGAGCCCTCTTCTTTTCTGTTATGGTGTCTGCCTTCAGGTCACAGCCTCTTTACCTAACCACTGCTCTCTCCTCCTCCTCCTCCTCCTCCTCCCTCCTCACTTGTCACCAGGTTCTTATGTTAGCTCTCTAGCTTCTCAGTTCAAGGTTCAAATTCCCCTTCTGTGGCTGGCTGGCATCCCTCCTTAGAGCTAGTAGTGTACCACCAGGGTTGGAGCACTAGATTTTATCTAACCCTCTCGTACTGGAGAACTCAAACAGATTACCAGGTTCTTCATAGATTGACATTGTCTGCCATGACTTATTTTTTGTGGTATTGGGGATTGAGCCTGCGTGCTCTACCACTGAGCTGCTTCTAAGGCCCTTTGTTTATTAAGAGGTGTGGTCTTATAGTATAGACCGTGCTGGCCTGGAACTTGCACTTCTTCTGTCTCACCCTCCCAAATAGCTAGAATGATAAACATAAGCCACCACTCTGGGCTGTCTATCATTATTTAATATGACAATATTAGACTTACTTATTTTCTAATGATACTTTTCTGATAAAATGTTCTAATAATGATTTTCTAGGGGCTGGAGAAATGGCTCAGTGGTTGAGAGCACATACTGTTCTTCCCAAGGACCTGAGTTCAATTCCTAGCACTCACATTAGGTTGCTCACAACTGCCTGTAACTCCAGCTCCAGGGGGATCTGACACCTGGGACCTCTGTGGGCATTTGCATTTATGTGCATATACCCCTCCCCACCACACACATACACATACACATAGTTGAAATAATAAAGATAAAGAAAAACAATGACTTTTGATCCATCGTTTGCTTTGGGGTCCATATTTATTCTTACATGACTTTTTCAGAGAGGTGTAAAGTTAACATCTGTCATGGTCACTGTTCTATTGCTGTAAAGAGATACCATGACCAAGCAACTTATACAAGAAAGCATTTAGGGGCTGGAGAGGGGGCTCAGCAGGTAAGAGCACTTGTTGCTCTTGCAGAGAATCTGTGTTCACTTCCCAGCATCCACATGGTAGCTCACCGCCATTTGTAATCCCAGTTTCAGGGGATCCAGCAGGCACACATGTGGTGCACATGTGTGCATGCTTGCAAAACAACCAAACAAATAAAATAAAACAAATCTTTTAAAAGTTTTAAAAAGAAAAAAAAGAAAGCATTTGATTGAGGGCTTGCTTACAGTTTCAGAGGGTGAGTTCATGACCATATCATGTCAGGAAGATGGCAACAGGTAGGCAGGCAGGCATTATGCTGGAATAGTAGCTGAGAGCTCACATCCTGATCCGAAAAGGTAGAAAGAAAGAGAGACCTCAGTTAAGTTCTCATCATCCTGATTGGGTGGTTCACAACACCTGTAACTCCAGCTCTAAGGGGGCAGATGCTCTCTTATGGCCTCCATGGGCTCCTGTGCGCTTGAGTGCACACACATACACACACACACACACTCTCACACTCACAAATCTTTAAAAATAGAAGTATAAGGAGGGCTCTTGGCATCCTGATTCACCCAGATGTGATCAAGCAGCGTCAAGCTTTCTGCCCCCATAACTTCCACTTCCACACTTTCCTCACTGCAATGTTCCCTCAAAATATGAGCCAGAATAAGCCCTCCCTCCCTTAAAAAAAAAAAAAAAAAAAAAGGAGAGCTGTGGGCACACTCCTGTAGTCTCAACACTTGGGCGGCTGAAGCAAGAGAATGACTGAGTTCAGAGAAGCCTGGGGTAAAAGGAATTGTAGTATCAGCAGAGACATGTGCAGCTGTGTTGGTTATGGGGATGATCTCAGTTGGTCATGTCTTTTTATTTTACTTTGTTCTCTCCTGGCAGCCTCTTGCCTGCCTGATGGAACTGCTCTGGAGCCCGAGTACTACTTCTCCACCATCAGTTCCAGCTTTTCTGTCTCCCCGCTCTTCAATGGCATCACCTATAAGGAGTTCAGTATTCCACTGGAAATGCTTCGGGAACTCTTGAACTTGGTAAGCAAGCTCTGGTGGTAAGTAGACCATGGGGAGAGCAGGCAGCAAAAGGCTGCGGTTGGTTTTTGAGAGCTGTGAGCTCTGGCTGGCCTCCCAGTCCCTCTGCCTCTGCCTCCCGAGTGCCGAGACAGCATGCATCACTGTGCCTGGCTAACATGGTACTAGGGTTGAAGCTCAGGCCTCTCTGTCAGTGAGCTATATTCCTAGGCTTAAAACAAAAACAGAAAACACATACTTTTAATTTTGAAACAGGGCTTAGCCGTTTTACCCAGGCAGGCCTTGAGCTTCATTAGTTCATCCCGTTTCAGCCTCCCAAGTAGCTGGGGTTACAGATTTGTGCCACTAGGGCCCATCAGAAGCCTCTAATTTTTATTTATTTTGGTTTTTCAAGACAGGGTTTCTCTGTGTAGCCCTGGCTGTCGTGGAACTCCCTCTGTAGACCAGGCTGGCCTCGAACTCAGAGATCCGCCTGCCTCTGGCTCCCTAGTGCTGGGATTAAAGACGTGCTCCACCCACCACTGCCTGGCTGTTTGTTTTTAACAGGAAAGCTTAGGATATATGTTGACTATCTCTCATCCAGAATGATTGGTACCAGAAATAGTTAGGATTTGGGGTCATTTACAGATTAATTTTTTCCTATGCATAATGAGATATCATAGAATGAAACCCAAATCTAAACATGAAATTCATTTGTTCTTTTTTTAGATCTATTTTGTGCATGAGTGCTGTATCTGCATGTATGACTTTATGCCAGAAGAGGGCGCCAGATATCACTATAGATGGTTGTGAGCCACCACGTGGGTGCTAGGAATTGAGCTCAGGATGACATCTGGAAGAGCATCCAGTGCTCTTAACCTCTGACCATCTCTCCAGTCCTCATTTGTTCTTCATTTCTATGTACCTTACACATAGAGAAAGTTATTTTATATTTTTATTTTATTTGAAAATCTCTTGCTCTGTTGCCCAGGCCAAACTCAAACTTCTGAGCTCAAGAGCTCCTCCTATCCTGGCCTTCTGATTGTCTGGGACCACAGGCCTGCCTACTGTGCCTGGCTTATGCAGTGTCTTGAATAATTTTGTCAGATGTGGAATTTTCCTCTTGGGACAACATACTGATGTAAAAATAGTTTGGATTTGGGAACATTTGGGATTTCAGATTTTTGGCCTAGGGTATTCAGCCTGTACCATTATTTCCAGGTACAATCGACATAATAAACTGACAATTACAGAGAGGAGAGTAAAATTCCTTCCCTAAGGGGATGTAAGCAGTGTCTACCCCTCCCCAGGTCCCAAGGAGGAACTGAGGCAGAACTCCTCCAGTGAAATTATTGGGTCCCTATAGAGCCTAGGTAGGAGGTTAGGGGCTCCTTACAGTATGGGCACCCCTCCCCCAACTCGCCACACCTGGAAAGCCTTACCCAATGCCAGTGAGGGCTCCCTGCTCCCCCCCCCCCCCCCCCCCCCCCCCCCCCCCCCCCCCCGTCTTTCCCAGTCTCTACGTGCCCTAGCCCTTCCCTAGGGGAGAAGAGCGCCCTGCTCCAAGCCTGGGTGCGGGTTCACCGTGGACCTCAGCTGGACTCTGCGAGATGATGGTTGCTTTGGCTTTGAACACATTCACTCAGGACACATTCTGTAGTGCCTGAGTGTGTGGGAGAGGCATCCTACATGTCCATTCAGAAGAGACCATTGTCAAGTCTGCCAAGAATATGCAGATCCAGGGCAGGGGCAGGCTCAGTCCAAGCATTCAGACTCCACTAAAAACAGTGCTTTTCCTTTATATTTGATTTACTCGGAAGAGGAGTTGTGTTAATATAAAACCTGAGTTTCTAATTTGAGTTTCTTTGGGTAGCCTCTGACAGGGTGATGTCACAGAAGGCTTTGGTGCCATTGTTTACATGCTGAAATAGGTGGATCTTTAGAAGAAGAGTGCAGTGAGTTCAAGGCCAACTGGGGCCATAGAGTGAGAGAGACCCTGTCTCAAAAACAAAAATTAAATTAAAGTAGGATGTGGTGCACGCCTTTAATCTCAGCACTAGGGAGGTAGATGTAGGGGAATTTCTGTGAGTTTGAGGCCAGCCAGGGCTACATAGTAAAACCCTATCTCTAAGAGAAAAAAAAAAATCCAACCCCCCAAAAAAGAGAGAGAGAGAGAAACTTGGTGATGGTACACAAATGTGGTCCCCAGCGAATGAAGAGGATGTATGATGTGTGCTCAAGCTTAGAGAAGAACCAGTGAGCTACTGTCCCAGGCCACTAGGAGCCATCAGTGTCTAAAGTTCCTGATGTCCAGGAGATGGTTTCATTGCAGGAATCTTCCTCATAGCTGTGCTTGGTAACTGAGCAGTTTGAACACTCTGACATCTTGAAAACAGAAATCTAACATTGGCCGCTGGCTGGTGGTGGTGCACATCTTTATTCCCAGCACTTGGGAGGCAGAGGCAGGCTAATCTCTGAGTTTGAAGCCAGCCTGGTCTACAGAGTGAGATCCAGAACAGGCACTAAAACTACACAGAGAAACCTTGTCTCGAAAAACCGCACGCGCGCGCGCGCACACACACACACACACAAAAAAAAGGGCCGGGCGGTGGTGGCGCACGCCTTTAATCCCAGCACTCGGGAGGCAGAGCCAGGCGGATCTCTGTGAGTTCGAGGCCAGCCTGGGCTACCAAGTGAGTTCCAGGACAGGCGCAAAGCTTCACAGAGAAACCCTGTCTCGAAAAACCAAGAAAAAAAAAAAAAAAAAGGAAAGAAAGGAAAGGAAATCTAACATTGGCAACTTTGAGGGAGTTGGTCAGTCACTGCCTTTACTTTTATCGTCATTCATATTCAGGATAAGAAAAGTCTCAAGTGATGCTGGAATAGTAAGGGCGTTTTCTGCATATGGCTTGATCATTGTTCAGTTGATATATTGTTGAGCTACTTTCCATTACATTTGTCACTACAAATTTATTTGGTTCTTTCCATTTTTCTTTTAAATGTTTAAAGTTACTTACTTTATTTTATGCATGTAAATGTTTTGCCTGCATATATATGTGCATCATGTGCATGTATAGTGCAAGTCAAAAGATGACATCAGATCCCCTCAAACTAGAGTTACAGAGTTGTGAGTCCCGTGTGGCTTGGGAACCGAACCTGGATCCTCTACAGGAACAACAAATGCTCTTAATCACTGAACTAACTCTTCGGTCCCTGGCTTTCTTCTTTTTAAAAATTTTGAGGATTGACCCCGGCATCTTGGGTATGCTAAGCATGTTCCTTACTATTGAGCTCCACCTCAGCCTTCTTATGGGTTTTGTCTATCAACACATTTGTCCTTAGGTAGAAGAAGCTAGCACTCCTGTCTCTCTGTAAGCTGCCTCATGTGATTTTTGTCTCTCTAACAGGTGAAGAAGATCGTTGAGGAGCCTGTTCTAAAGTCCTTAGATGCAGTTGTAGCCAGCGTGATGGAAGTACGTACCTTCTGAGGACATTACCATGAAGTTAGCCTAACGAAGCACAGCTGTTGGTAGGAGGGTTGGCGTGCAGGCTTGCTTGCAGTGAGTGCAGCCCCAGTCTCAGCACACCTCCCTGCTGCCTGCCTACCCTGGCTCCTTTCACCACACCACCACACGGTACCTCTGGCTGGTGGTCAGTGTCTCCATTTCACACCTGGAAGGTTAAGGAGGGTTAACTAGTGTGCCCGTGTCACACACTCAGGGAGCTTGCGGTCAGACTGGGTCCTTTCCTTGCTCCTTTCTTGCTTCCAGAGCTGCAAGGTGTACTTACAGGGATTTGCAACCCCTGGACTTTAAGTGTATGTGCTATGTATCTGAGGGACTTTTTAAAATGTATTTGGAGCCAAGGTTTGCTCTGCATTTGCCACCGGCAGACTTTGACGCTAGCCTTTGTGGCGTGTGTAGTTTGCCCTTGCTTGGCCCTGACTAAGGGCTACATTGTCATAATTCTGAGTTGCAGCCTGCTACTTTGCTACAGATCTTCACCGTTTGCAAGTGGCGTCTTCCCTGTGACTCTCACTGTGGGTTGAGTTTGTGGTCTCAGAGGCTTCTCAGTTTCTTTCTGTCTTTTCTTCCCTTTCTTTCTTTCTTTCTTTCTTCTCTCTCTCTTTCTTTCTTTCTTTCTTTCTTTTTTGTTGAGGTTTAATTTTATTTTTTATATGTATAGATGTTTTGCTTACATGTATGTCTGTATAACCATGTTCGTTCAGTGTCCACAGAGACCAAAATTTTAAGCTCCCCTTAAAATTAAAGTTACAGATTGTTGTGAGCTGCCATGTGGTGCTGGGAATTGAACCTGGGTCTTCTGGAGTAACAGTCAGTGCTCTTAACCACTAAGCCATCTCTCCAGCCCTGGTTTCTTTTATCAGTCTATGGTCATAAATGACTGAGGGCATGCTGGGAAGCTGAGGCCTGAAAACTGGCCTTGGACAGTCTAAAATCTATACCAGTGGTTTTCATGCAGTGACCCTTTAATACAGTTCCTCATGTTGTGGTGACCCTCAACCATAAAATTATTTCATTGCTACTTCATAGCTGTAATTTTGCTACTGTTATGACTCTTGCCACTGAGCAACCTAACATCGCATGCCCCTCTCCACCCCATGCTTCCTCCGTCCTCTCCTAGTTGCTAATATCCAGACACTAAGGACTGCATCTTAACTCACTAGACCTTGTCTTGAGGTTTTTCTTCCCCAAGTACTACATTTCATATTAGATTGGTAAAGAATAGTTCAAGCCAGGTGGTAGTGGCACATGCCTTTAATCCCAGCACTTGGGAGGCAGAGGCTGTCAGATCTCTGAGTTTGAGGTCAGTCTAGTCTACAGATTGAGTTCCAGGACTACATAGAGAAACCCTATCTGGCGGGGAGGGGATAATTCAAAATTGGAAGTGTCCAAGCTATAGTGTCTTCCTTCAGAATGATGGGTAATGTTGGGTTCCCTCTGGTCTGGTGGCCACTTTGGTGGTCTTCCACCTCCTTTATTTCTATGTCACCAAAGACTGTGAAATGTTAGTGGTTTTGGTGTTGTTTCTGTGGGTCATATAACTCCTGCCTGGTAGACAGCAGGCAGGGCGTGGGCCTCACATTTACTTTTGCCTTGTACTGAATATGATGAAGATGTCTGCTGTGAGTTACAGTCAGTGGCTGCTCAGTTTAGATTGCTAAGACACTGATACAGTGTAGCTGCTTGCTGGGCCATCTGCAGGACCAAAGGCAGTTCAGGGGGTCTCTGCCCTGTGGCCCTGTGTCTGTCTCCTCTGCAGGCCAATCCCAGCGCCGACCTCTACTATACAACCTTCAGTGATGCCCTCTACCTGACCATGTTCAAAGTGCTTCGAGACACTCTGCACCACATGAAAGGTAAGGGTGTTGGGGTGTGGGTGTGAGTACAGGGGTGGGGTCCCAGGCCTTTGTCACAGTCTGGTACTTGCTTTCTCTTGGTGCCAACTTAGAAATCACACATAAAAGCAGATGTAGCTTATGGGTGTAGTCCTAGCTGCTTGGAAGGTGGGCTGAGCCCAAGAGTTTGAGACCAGTTGAGACAGTATAGCAAGATCCCTCTATCTCCAAAAGTAAAAGATCACATGTGAGCAGCATGATCACATGACTGAACTTTAGTAGAAATAAGGAAATTTTTAAAAAAATCTGTCCCTGATGCTAATCCTGCCAATGATGGCTAAAGAGATGATTTATTTCCTAATATGTTTTTCTGCACACATTGTATCTTTGTCCTGTGCATATAGCTTTACATATCATATTTAGACATTTTAGAAAATAAAAGGTTTAGCGTTTCCTCCCAATTTCTCATGTGTTTTTCCCATTCTATTTCTTCATAACATTAAATGTTCCTCTTATATATGTTTTGGTGACTCTATAGATTTCTAAGATATAGATACACTATAATTTACTTAACTATTCCTAATCTAATTAAGAGGCCCCCTGAGAAACAGTTTTATGTGGACCATAGCATCGAAGGTTTGCATTCCCTCAGGAGTACATTAGGGATAGCGAACCCGGCCTGACATCCTAGAGTCCTCTTGCCTTGGCTATCTGTTACTGATCTGACCTCTGCCTATCACAGTAGTTCTGGAATTTTCAGGCCCCAAGGATGAGAATTTGGAAAGTCTCTAATCTTTCACCTGAACTAACTCATTGATAATACAACCCTTTATTGGTATTTCGTATGTCCGAGTTCTAGTTTTTGACTGCTTAAAAGACAGTGCTATGGGCTTAGAGTATAGCTCAGTGTAGAGCACTTGTCTGCAGAAATAAGCACTGGACTGATCCCCAAAACAGATTCAGAATAAGCCAAAGCCAAACCAAAGCCCGGGTCTGACTTCTGTGACCGACAGACTGTATGCTTTTGAAGGGCGGTGGCAGACTGTTCATGCTCGGCCCTGCAGGCACTCTCAGAACCACAGCAGCGCCTCAGAGGCCACCTTAGTTTATTTCTGTCAACTGTATACCACCTTAGTTTACCTTTGTCAACTGTATACCACCTTAGTTTACTTTAGTCAACTGTATACCACCTTAGTTTACTTTAGTCAACTGTATACCACCTTAGTTTACTTCTGTCAACTGTATACCACCTTAGTTTACCTTTGTCAACTGTATACCACCTTAGTTTACTTCTGTCAGCTGTATACCACCTTAGTTTACTTCTGTCAACTGTATACCACCTTAGTTTACTTCTGTCAACTGTATACCACCTTAGTTTACTTCTGTCAACTGTATACCACCTTAGTTTACTTCTGTCAACTGTATACCACCTTAGTTTACTTCTGTCAACTGTATACCACCTTAGTTTACCTTTGTCAACTGTATACCACCTTAGTTTACCTTTGTCAAATGTATACCACCTTAGTTTACTTCTGTCAGCTGTATACCACCTTAGTTTACTTCTGTCAACTGTATACCACCTTAGTTTACCTTTGTCAACTGTATACCACCTTAGTTTACCTTTGTCAACTGTATACCACCTTAGTTTACTTCTGTCAACTGTTTACCACCTTAGTTTACTTCTGTCAACTGTATACCACCCTTGTTTCCATGGAGAGGGAGCAGCCTTAGCTGTCGGCACCCGCTACCTGTCTTGTGCTGTGGCTATTTCCCTCTGTGACTACCCCCACCCCACCCCAAACTCTCTTTCCCACAGACCTCCCCACCTCCTTTGTGAAAGAGATCCATGATTTTGTGTTGGAGCAGTTCAACATGAGCCAAGGGGAGCTCCAGAAGATTCTACATGACGCAGACAGGGTCCACAGTGAGATGAGCCCCCTCAAACTGCGATGCCAAGCAAATGCTGCCTGTGTGGACCTCATGGTGTGGGCTGTGAAGGACGAGCAGGGTGAGCCCCAAGCTACCTCCCTGTATCCTGTAAGCTCTGGGCCTACCCAAGGATCCCCCTATGTGTTTCCCAAAGTGACTTCTAGAATACTTGGCCCAGGCATTTGCTGTCCTGTCCTACAGTGTGAGGCAGTAGACCTGGGGGGAGGGGAAGCCCACGGCTCCAAGCCTGTGCATTCTCCCTGGACCTGGGAGGAGGGGAAGCCCAAGGCTCCAAGCCTGTGCGTTCTCCCTGGACCTGGGAGGGGGGGAAGCCCACGGCTCCAAGCCTGTACGTTCTCCCTGCTGCTTTTCTGAAGGTTCTTTAGACTTTGCTCTGAGAGGTGTAGGTTCATAGCTGAAGGGTAAGAGTCTGGTCTAATAGGTGGGGGAGTCTGAGAAACATTCTTGCAGAGTAGAACACTGTGAGACAAGAGGGGTCCCACCACAGAGAAGATAGTGTAGGCTCACATCATGTGGGTGCCTGCTTCAAGACTCCCAATGTTGCTCTTAGAGCTGATACCTGTAACAGATATTTCTATAAGGTTTACTAAGTCCTGTGATTAATCAGTAAGAACATATTTTCTGGGGTTGGGGATTTAGCTCAGTGGTAGACCCTGGGTTCAGTCCTCATCTCCGAGGGTGAGAAAAAAGACAAAAAAAAGAACATTTTCTGAATGTTGGGCTTTGGTGGTCATTTGTATCTGTTTCTGATTTTAAATTAAGGTGCAGAAAACCTTTGCATCAAGCTGTCTGAAAAGCTGCAATCCAAGACATCCAGCAAGGTCATCATTGCCCATTTGCCCTTGCTAATCTGCTGTCTACAGGTCAGTTTCCATAGACTCCCATTCACAGGTGTCCTTACTGTGGCTCAGGCTGAAGCTGATTCTCTAGTGTCAAACAAAGGCAACAAAGTTGTCCTTTAAAGCGTCTGATTAGAGCCTGCTATGAACTGAGGGCAGGTTGCTCCATATAGGACCATGTATTTCTGCAAGAGCTGCTTGCCTTAAAGAGGACCTGTGGTCCTCCCTGAGGTGACACTGCCTCACGTGTAATCAAGGCCAGCAGGTGAGCTGTAGACATCGACCACAGGGCCTCGCAGAGAGATGATCTGGTTATAACGCTCAGTTTTGCTTAGCTAAGGCTCCCCTTGATAGAGACCCCATTGAATGCTTACCTACCATTGCTTAACAGCCTACTCTGTACCTTAATTTGTTTACTTAAAAGAAACAAACAGTCTTAGAAATATATGTGCCTTGATTGGTGAAGAATCAGTACCATTTCCCTTTCTTAACTCGTGAGCAGGCAGTCTCTGGGAACTTTGATTTTGGAAGTTTGGGTCTGATATCAGAAGGCTTAAGGCCTTTTGGATGATCCTTTCCAGACAGCATGATGGACTGATGTTGTGTTGCAGGGTCTGGGCCGCCTGTGTGAAAGGTTCCCAGTGGTGGTACACTCGGTGACACCATCTTTGAGAGACTTTCTGGTGATTCCATCCCCGGTGCTGGTGAAGCTCTATAAGTACCACAGTCAGTACCACACAGGTAATCGTTCTTATAGTTGTTTGCTTTTATTCTTTACTCTTTGCTCTTTGGGGGCCTGCCCTCCAGCTCCCAAATAAATGCATGGAGACTTACTTTTACTTATGAATGCCCGGCCATAGCTTGGCTTGTTGCTAGCCAACTTTTCTTTTTTCTTTTTTTTTATATTTTATTTACATATTATGTATACAGTACTCTGTCTGCACATCTGCCTGCAGGCCAGAAGAAGGTACCAGATCTCACTACAGATGGCTGTGAGCCACCATGTGGTCGCAGCGAATTGAACTCAGGAACCCTCGAAGAACAGCCAGTGCTCTTAACCGCTAAGCCATCTCTCCAGCCCAGCTTTTCTTAACTTAAATTATCCCATCTACCTTTTGCCTCTGAGCTTTTACCTTTTTCTATTTCTGTATGTCTTTTCTTTCCTTCTTATTCCACGTCTGGCTGTGTGGCTGGGTTGCTGGCCCTTGGCCTCCTCCTCTCCTCCTTTTCTCTCACTCCTCAATCTTCTTTCCCTAGATTTATTCTCTCTGCCTGCCAGCCCCGCCTGTCTAGCTATTGGCCATTCAGCTCTTTATTAGACCAATCATGTGTTTTAGGCAGGCAAAGTAACACAGTTTCACAGAATTAAGCAAATGCAACATAAATGAATGCAACACCAGGCGGTGGTGGCGCTCGCCTTTAATCCCAGCACTCGGGAGGCAGAACCAAGCAGATCTCTGTGAGTTCGAGGCCAGCCTGGGCTACAGAGTGAGTTCCAGGAAAGGTGCCAAAGCTACACAGAGAAACCCTGTCTCAAAACACCAAAAAACAAAGAATGCAACACACCTTTGCATCATTAAACAAATATTCCACAGCATAAACAAATGTAACACATCTTCAACTAATAGTCCACAAATTCTCATCTTCAGCATTCAGGGCTTCTGGATCCTTGGGAGGGGGGGCTGTGTAATTATTTGAGTTCTGACCGTACTTTTGTGGACCATTCCTCTCCTCTGTATCTTTCCTTCTCTCTTTCTCTACAGATCCCTATTCCCTAGGTTTCAGGCCTTTCTCTGCCTCCCACTGGAGACCTCTTGTAATCTTGGCTTTGGTTTTTGTTTTGTTGTTTTGCATTTTCTCTTGAGGAAGTAAGTGGGAGCCCTCCATGCCTCACAGCTGGGCTAGGAGTCTCATGTACACTGCCTTACATGCTCCCCACTGCCTCATAAGAGGATGCAGGCTCAGAGCAGATCTTCTCATGTAATAGTAATTAGTACAGATTGATTAATTAACTAATTAATTAGTCCAGCCTTCGTGGATGTGAGGCACTAATGTAGTTAATGTCATGCATAGTTACACTGCTATCTTTTTCCCTTCAGATAAAGAAACCCAAACCTAGCTGTCAGAAGACTCCCCCAGTCCTTAAAGACACTCAAACAGAAGAAAAGCAATCCTTGATTTATAATTGTGATGTTTTCTAGCATTGTAACTTTGTTAAGGAATGGTGTAAATGTTTAGGTTTGTGCTTAGGATCTTCCAGGCTTCTGTCACATGCACCACCACCCAAACACACACACTTTGACCTGCTTGGAGTCCCAGAACAGGACTATGCCTCACTGAGCATCAAAGCTGCATTCATGTGGATATTTGCCATTCATTTATTTATTTTGTTGTTGTTGCTGTTTGAGATAGGGTCTCTCTATATAACCCTGGCTGTCCTGGAACTCACTATTTGCCCCAGGCTGGCCTTGGATTTACAGAGATCTGCCTGCCTCTGTCTCTGGAGTGCTAGGATTAAAGGTGTGTGCCACCATGCCTGACTTTGACATTTTTTAAAAAATGGTTCATTAAGAAATTGTTGAGCTTACTTTTTAAGCAAGTTTGTAAACTTTATAAGCCACCTGTCCTTTTGATTTAAACATGTTCCTTCACCTTTTCTGTTGGTCTCAGATTCTTGCTTCTAAAATGTTTGGTCTGGTCAGTAAGCTAGGCGTGGTGGTGTAGATTGAAGTTTTCCTGTGTCCCACAGCTGCTTGGTCCCAAATAAACACAGACTTATATTAATTACAAACTGTTTGGTCTATGGCTCAAGATTATTGCAAGCTAGCTATTACATCTTAAATTACCCCATTTCTATTAATCTATGTATCGCCACATGTCTCGTGGCTTTACCTGTGTTCTATTACAGTATCTCCCCTGACTCCACCCTCTTCTCCCTGTATCTCTGCTTGGATTTCCTGTCTGGCTGTAACCTGTCTAGGCCAGAGCAGCTTCTTTATTAACGAATGGGAGCAACATATATTCACAGTGTACAGAAAGACATCCCACAGCACTTCCCTTTTCTGTCTAATCAAAAAGGATGGTTTTAACTTTAACATAGTAAAATTATATATAACAAAACAGTTATCAAGCAAGAATTACAGTTACAATATCTAGTCTATTTGTATTTGGTAAAATTAGAGAAAATACTCTATCATTCATTCTATATTTATGAGTCTAAAGTTTCATATCAAATTAACCTTTTATCATAACCAAGGAAAACTGTAATTATAACTATCTAGTCTTCAACTCTATCAAAGACCCCAGAAGTATATAATATTACTTGAGTAAACAGGAAGTGCATTGTAAGCAACGTCCATAATTCTAGAAATGACAGAGACATCTGGCTGCCTGGACAGTCATCCAAAGTTCCTCTGTAATGTTGGGGCATCCATCTTTGGCCTACAGGCCTAGAGTCTCTGGCAGACTTTTCAGAGAAGCAGGAAATTTGAAGGACTGTTCTGCCTAATGGCAAAGTTTGTCAGTGGCTTTCCTCTGTGTCCTGCAGAATGTCTGGAAGTTTCTTCTGCAAAGCAGGAACCTAAAGGACCATCCTGCCTTGTTTTGGCAAGCTGAGTGGTCATTTTCACATGGGTCCTGGATGTCCAGATTGTACTGCATACTGTCAAGCAGTCCAGGCAAGAGCAGTTTCTTACCCATATGGCTAGCCTTTTCTATATTGTAAGCAAACTTTGATGCCCATCATCCTCTTTGAAGTAATTGGTGCTGCCGGGTACAGATATGTCTCACTATCCAGAAAAGTCGAAGTTCTTAAAATATTTTAAATGCCATATTCTGTAGGTCTTTGAAGTGTTAAAGATTACTTACCTAATTGAAATATGTCTTTGTATATCTAGAAAGCTTAACTAACATGACTATAAGTTTGATTATCATAGATGACTAATTATTAATCTGTATTTCTTAATTATACATTATAATTTTAAATGAACTGCATAAACATAATATCTTAAACAAGAGTAGGAATATAGCCAGGCGGTGGTGGCGCACGCCTTTAATCCCAGCACTCGGGAGGCAGAGCCAGGCGGATCTCTGTGAGTTCGAGGCCAGCCTGGACTACCAAGTGAGTCCCAGGAAAGGCGCAAAGCTACACAGAGAAACCCTGTCTCGAAAAACAAAACAAAAAAAAAAGAGTAGGAATATATATACAGTATAGCAAAACTGACCTTAAATTTGTATTAATAAACCAAAATCCATACCAATGTAAAGTATTTTGAGATTAACAGTTTTTTGGGGTTTTTTTTGGATTAAAGTGGAGTTAATTATCTATCGTTTTATCCTATCATTTCTATATCATATCCCCCTTTCTTCTTTTAGAAAGTGATTGACTATGACCAATAATAATTTGTGACTAACCCCTAAACAAAGACAAACATCCATAATTTATTTTTGGGAATGTGGGTGTAGTTTCTAGACTACTTCTTGCTGATTTGGGGCGCTGGCAATCTTATAGGGATCCTGAGAAAATTTAGAATTATTGTCTAATATTGATTGTAGTAGTCTGTGAAGCTGGATCGTCTTAGCCAGCTGCCTTGAAGCTGTTGTGGATGTTGGATCATCTGGTCCATAGATCCCACTGGAGACCTCTCAGGGTCTTCCTTGATGGAACCATATTAACGTGGAAGGAATCCACAGCTTCTCGTCTTCTGTGGAAAGAAAAGCAGAACCTCTTTTCCAAAGCAACATATCCTTAGACCCAAATTTTGAAGTCAAGAGACCTTTAAAATATATATGTTGGTTTAACTTAGCAGCCCCTACAATCAAATGCCTCTCTGCAGTTGAAAAATCCCTAAGACAACAGAATAATATATAGTATCCAGACCCTCTGTATTTTCTATCTTTACGTGACTTTTTTTTTATTATTCTATTTACTTTTTAAGGACTTTGTCTATCCTTTTTCTTTTCTCTCCCAAGCCTATGTATATTTTTAAACACACTGTAACCCATTTAGAGGTTTTTTTCCATGTGAATGTTTTATTGTATATCTTTAATCCTTTTCTGACCAGGAGAGTTTTTAAACTGCTAAGCTGTGTGGCTAGGACCCAAGTGGCAGCCTTGGCTGCTGGCTTCACCCCACTCTGCATTTCTTTTTTTTGTTGTTTTGTTTTTTGTTGTTGTTGTTTTGTTTTTCAAGACAGGGTTTCTCTGTGTAGTTTTGGTGCCTGTCCTAGATCTTGCTCTGTAGACCAGGCTGGCCTCAAACTCACAGAGGTCCGCCTACCTCTGCCTCCCGAGTGCTGGGATTAAAGGCGTGTGCCACTGCCACCCGGTCCACTCTGCTTTTCAACATGGCACAGGTACCAATGAGTCATGCTTAACTCCCCAATTCTAGGAAGCAATATTAAGTAGCATGCCTGTGTTTTTTAAGGCTGTGGCTGTGCTCCCAAACTGTCATACAGCGGCTGGGAGAAGCCTCTTTGTGTCTCTGCCCATGAGAAACTGGGAGTCCTCCATGTTGTCACAGAAGCCAGCCATGGCCAGGGGACACGTCTCTGTACCATGGCCCATAATGAGACCTGGACTAGTAAGCTGTTCTTGATTCTGTTTTAGAACCATTTTTTTTTTTTTTTTGGTTTTTCGAGACAGGGTTTCTCTGTGTAGCTTTGCGCCTTTCCTGGGACTCACTTGGTAGTCCAGGCTGGCCTCGAACTCAGAGATCCGCCTGGCTCTGCCTCCCGAGTGCTGGGATTAAAGGCGTGCGCCACCACCGCCCGGCTAGAACCATTTTTTTAAGCTCTCAGGTTTTATGTGGAAATTCTTGCCAAAGTCTGGGCGCCAGTTGTAACCAGAAGCTTGTCTGTGGCCCACTTGGTCCTGCAGCAGCTTATAAAATAATCACTCAGAGACTCAATATTAATTAAAACTGTTTTGGTTTTAATTAATGGCTCAGGCTTATTGCTAGCTAGCTATTACATCTTAAACTAACCCATTTCTATTAATCTGTGTATTACCACGTGTCTCGTGGCTTTACCTGTGTTCTGTTATATCTTGCTCCCCTGGCACCTCGCAGCATCTCCCCCAACTCCGCCTCTCTTCTTGTATCTCTACTTGGATCTCCCACCTGGCTATAACCTGTCTTGCCACAGGCCAGAGCACTTCTTTATTAACCAGTGGTAGCAACACATATTCATAGCATACAGAAAGACATCCCACAGCATGGTGGTGCGTGCCTTTAAGGACGCAAGCATGATCTACATAGTGAGTTCCAAGCAGGCCAGTGCTACATGGTGAGATCCTGTGGTCTCAACAAAAAAAAAAAAAAAAGAAGAAGAAAGAAAGCCAGCAGTGAGATGTGGTTGGATGTTTGGGTGCTTGTTTTTACAAGCTAAAGCTTGAGACAAAGGGGATGGAAGTGAATCTGAGTCAGACACCAGTTTGAATTTTCACTTTTAGTTGCTGGCAATGATATAAAAATCAGTGTCACCAATGAGCATTCTGAGTCAACCCTGAATGTCTTGCCGGGTAAGAAGAACCAGCCATCCATGTATGAGCAGCTCCGGGACATCGCCATTGACAACATCTGCAGGTGAGGGCTCTAGCTGAAGGAAGCTTTGAGGGAGGGGACAGCAAGTGGGCAGAGGCTTGATGCAAAGGAGTGAGGTAATCTTTTTCATTTACAGCTTGTTTCTGCATATTGTATATGTATAAAAAGAGTTGTTTGTTTTTTTTTAAAAAGCTGCCTTTTCTTTGTCAGAAAAATAGAAATGCTTATTAGATAAAATTTGTAATATATTAAAAAAGGATTGATCCATTGGCTCATTTTCCAAAGTAACATGTAATTATATTTTTTCTTTATAATATTCAATTAAGTCAGAGGCTTTTTGCTACAGGTCTCTCTTTGGACTGCCAGCTCCCAAATAATGACACACAAACTTCTTACTAATTATGAAAGCTTGGCCTTAGCGTAGGCTTGTTCCCAACTAGCTCTTAAAACTTAAATTGACCCATTTATATTAATCTACCTTCTGCCACGTGGCTCGTTACCTCTCCTCAGTATAGTGTGCCCCACTTCTTTGGCTGACTGGCAAATCCCCGCCTCCCAGAGTCTTCCCCCACCCCCACCCCCAGTTCCTCTCTCTCCCCAGAAGTCCCGCCTATCCTCTCCTGCCTAGCTATTGGCCATTCAGCTCGTTATTAAACCAATCAGAAGGTGCCTTGGCAGAGACACATCTTCATACAGTGTGATCAAATATCCCGCGACAGTTTTTGCTGTTGTTTTCAATGAGATTAAGTGTTCTTTGCTGTGGAGACTTGCCGCGTGCTCTTTCTCTCCCAGTCCGAAAGTCAAATGCTTTCTAATTGATATGAATGTGTGTGTGCCTCCCTTTGAATTCTGGCTCCTCATTCTCAGTATGCCTTAAGAGCCAGACAGATGAGGCGAGCAGGACACACCTGAGAAAGAAGGTTTCATGTTCTCAGAGGCTTTTAAAGGTTTCTGTTTTCTTTATAGCATAAGCATCTCTCCTTAATAAAAGACCCTTGGTGGGGATCAAGGGTGCAGCTTAGTGGCAGGACATGTGCTTTGCATTTGTAAAGCCCTGGAGTTAATCAGCAGGAGGTGGGGAGGTGGGGGGGGGGTGGGGGGGGTGAGGGGCTCAGTACTGATGTTCCTTCAGCTATCTGGGAACATCTGTCTTTTGAGTCAGTTGCTATAAATGGTAAGGGAAGTGTGAAATTGAAATTAGCATGGGCACATTATTCTGAAGGAAGCTGATCTATCCCATCAGCACAGGCAAAATGATTTAAGTTATTGTTTCTAGAATAGATACTACCAAGTGGGCGAAATCCGTTATAATTCCTTAAATTCATGCTATGGCATGGCTTTTCATTTAGATTTCTGAAGTAGAGACTTCAGAGCTGCTTTGTAAAATGTTGTACAACTCAGCAAGGAGCAGACCAAGCAGAAAACAAACAAAACCAATCTGTCGTCTTAACACCTGATGTCACTTGGACTTCTTTGCTGCACAGGTGCCTGAAGGCTGGCCTGACTGTGGACCCGGTGATAGTGGAGGCCTTCCTGGCTAGCCTCTCCAACCGGCTCTACATCTCCCAGGAGAGTGACAAGTATGTGTCTGTCATTTGGAAGCACAGATGTGCTTTGCGGGCTCAGTCACAGTGCATGCCACTGTGTGTCTGTGCCTCTTCCCTGCTCACAGCCTAGCCATGCCTTGGGTCTGCTGAAGGGCCGAGGTCAGTCCTACCCACAAATGTACATTCTGGACCACAGTGCTAGAGTTAGAGTCCGGGTCTCTGTCTCTGAACGTGGTGAGGGAGCACAGCAGTTCCTTCAGAAGAAGCTGCTTCAAGGCCACGGGGAAATCAAGGTCTAGGCTAGGGTCTCTTGGTTTTGTTTCACCCCTGCATGCCTCAGCTTCTTTTAACTTTTGGAGGGTTTGGTTTTGTTTCGTGTTTTGTTTTTTTTTTGATCTTCAGGCAAATTGTATTTGTTAGAGTACAAACAAAATATCACCACAGCTTTCTGTTACCTTTAGTCTTGCTGAAGGAGCTTTACAGCCATTTCATGGCTTCAGTCACAAGACTGTCCTGGCACACCCAGCTATCCTGGATTATTAGGTTCTGTAAACAGTACACAATAAGGATTAAAGCTGCAATGGTGAGATGTTTTTGGAGGCTTTTTTGTTTGATTGTTTTTTGGTGGTTTTTGTTTGTTTGTTTTTAAACAGGGTTTTTTTTGTGGAGTCATGACTGTCCTGGCTGTCACTCTATAAACCAGGCTGGCCTTGAACCCAAACATTTGCCTTCCTCTGCCTCCTGAGTGCTGGGATTAAAGACCTGCTCTACCATGCCTGGCTCTCCGAGCTTTTCAAATACCTCTCTTCCTCCCCACCATAGGGATGCTCACTTGATTCCTGACCATACCATCCGTGCCTTGGGACACATCGCAGTGGCTCTGAGGGACACCCCAAAGGTCATGGAGCCAATTCTGCAGATCCTGCAGCAGAAATTCTGCCAGCCTCCCTCGCCCCTGGACGTGCTCATCATCGATCAGCTGGGCTGCCTGGTTATCACTGGAAATGTAAGGAAACCCTGCAGTAAGGCCAGAGCTGGAAACCTTTGATTGTAAGGAGTGTAAGATTGCACTGTTAATGTGCTTGAAACTGAGCTAAATTCTCACAATGGTCTCAACACTGCATGGTGAGAACAGTGTAACAGTGGTTGCACGGCTCTCGGGAGGTGAGAACAGTGTAACGGTGGTTGCACGGCTCTCGGGAGGTGAGAACAGTGTAACGGTGGTTGCACGGCTCTCGGGAGGTGAGAACAGTGTAACGGTGGTTGCACGGCTCTCGGGAGGTGAGAACAGTGTAACGGTGGTTGCACGGCTCTCAGGGGGTGAGAACAGTGTAACAGTGGTTGTACGGCTCTCAGGAGGTGAGAACAGTGTAACAGTGGTTGCACGGCTCTCAGGAGGTGAGAACAGTGTAACAGGAGGTGAGAACAGTGTAACGGTGGTTGTACGGCTCTCAGGAGGTGAGAACAGTGTAACAGTGGTTGCACGGCTCTCAGGAGGTGAGAACAGTGTAACGGTGGTTGTACGGCTCTCAGGAGGTGAGAACAGTGTAACAGTGGTTGCACGGCTCTCAGGAGGTGAGAACAGTGTAACGGTGGTTGTACGGCTCTCAGGAGGTGAGAACAGTGTAACGGTGGTTGCACGGCTCTCAGGAAAAGAAGTGTAAACCCATTTCTTACAATGTAGCTAGCATAAAATGAGGTCTAAATGAAAGCTGCTTCTCTTTTACTTTTGATTTTGGTTTTCTTACAGTTCTAGAAATGAATCTCCTCAGGCCAACACCATGATAATCATCTCTAGTCCCAGCATTTGAGAAGTAGAGACAAAAGAATTAGGAGTTCAAACTCATTTTTTGCTGTATAGAAGACCTTGTCTCAAAAAACAACAGAGTTGGAAAGATTGTTCAGTGGCTAGAACTGCATACTACCCGTGTAGAAGACCCGAGTTCAGTCCTAGGCTCCCAGTCAGGTGGCTCAGGGCCTCCCAAGATTCAGCTCTGGGAGGTCTGATGCTCACTCCTGGCCTCTGAGGGTACCTGCGTCACGTGCATATACTCCCATGCAGACACCCACACATATATTAAAAGAAAAAATAGGCCAGGCATGATGTGTCCACCTTTAATCCCAGCACGTGGGATTAAATCCAGAGGCAGGAGGATTTCTGTGAGTTCAAAGGCAGCTTGCTCTATATAGTGAGTTCTAGGCCGGCCAGGGCTTCATCATGAGACCCTGTATATAAATCAGTAGACACAGCGGGCAAAGATGGCCCGGTGGGAAGAGACTTGCTGAGAGCTGCTGACGTGCATTCAGTCCCTGGAACCTGAGTGGTGGGAGGAGAAAACCAACCCCACAAGTTTTCCTCTGACCTTGTATGCACGCCTGGACACTCAAATGCACACATGCATGAAAAAATATGCCCTGCGTGGTCCTCTCTCCCTGGGTGATGGCAGGGGCTCCCGTGTCTGGAGTGGCCCCGGGAATCAAGGCATGGTGACAGTACCTCTTGCTCTCTTCCAGCAATACATCTATCAGGAAGTGTGGAACCTCTTCCAGCAAATCAGTGTGAAGGCCAGTTCAGTTGTGTATTCGGCCACCAAAGACTACAAAGACCATGGCTACAGGTATTCTTCTGTACCGCGCTGCTTTAGATCCTGACAGCATTTAACTCTGTTTGAGGATTTACTTGTGGGTGTTAGTCTTCTTACTAACTGTATGCTATAAATCAGTGCACATGCAAGGCAGCGTGTGAAAACCCACACATGGCAGCAGCTCATTGCTGAACTACACCTGTGGCCCTCTGCTCTGCTCCCTTCTCTGCCACATAGGCCCATAATGCACATCTAAGTGACCTGCTTCCTATACATAAGCAACATGCCAGCGACACCTGAAATGTTGCCCTGTGTGTTGCTTTAAATAGCTGTGTAGTACCACATTGTATATTGTGCCAAGGCTTTAACCAGGCCCTGGTCTGGATATTAGATAGTTTTCTAGCTTCCATACCAGAAGGGCTACATTGAATAACAGTGTAATAGCTGTGTAAAAGCTGTGTGAGTATGCTTTTCTGTTTGTTTGCTGTTTTTTGTTTGTTTGTTTATTTGTTTTCAAGACAGGGTTTCTCTGTGTAGCCCTGGCTGTCCTGGATCTTGCTCTGTAGACCAGGCTGGCCTCGAACTCACAGAGATCCGCCTGACTCTGCCTCCTGAGTGCTGGGATTAAAGGCGTACACCACCACCAGCAGCCTGTGAGTATGCTTTTCTTAGGTTAGATTTTTAAAAGAAGAATTTGGGGGTTGGAGATTTAATGAAAGCAATTGGCCAGCAAGTATAAGGTCCTAGGTTTGGTTCTTAGCACCAAGAAAAAAAAAGCATGGGCGGAGGTAGAGATGCATCGGAATTTGGAGGGCCCAAGAGAACAGACATTTAAATCCTTGAGCATTCTGTATTTGTGCAAAGCCTGGCCAGTTTTCCTTGGCAGACTTGAGAGATGCTTCTTGACTTTACCTAGAATGTCACGAGGAAGAGCCATGTCTCTTCCTGTTTGAAGGATCTCACAAGAGTTTGTCAGATCAGAAGAGAGAGAAGGTAAGAAGAAAGGTCAAAGACGTGAGACAGTGGAGAGAAGAGAGCCCCTGTGTTGGCATCACTGTTCCTGGTCACCAGGCTCCTCTGTTTTTGATTATTAAATACAAGTTTCCTCTAAGATCCTCCCCATGTCAGTTTAGTGGGCAGCAGTGCAGCTGCCTTGCCTCAGTGAAAACTTACCTGTGCCTCAGTTACTTCACCTGCCAAAGAGCACATCTACAGTTGTGTGAGTGAAGAGAACTGTACATGTGGATCTGTCGGCAGCCAGACCACCTTGAATGCACCCTATCTCAGTTGATCCCGGAAGCTAGGCAGGCATGGTCTGGTTGGTTCTTTGGTGGGAGAATGTATACATGAAAGTTCTTGACTAGTATGAGCTCTTGGCATTGTTACACAGTTGACCTCCTCCAACATGTAGTAAGTGTTGGAACAAAGACGTGTGTCTAATTTTGTCCATGTTCAGATTTCCTCATCAACAGTCTCCAAATAATCAAACATCTTCTAGGCTGGAAGAGGTAATACATACTGAAATACCACCACTTAGGGAGTTGAGGCAAGAGGGCTGAGAGTTAAAGGCTAGCCTGAGCCACATAGCAAGTTCCAAACTACCCTGTGCTACATAGTGAAATCTTATCTTTAAAAAAAAAAACCAAATAAACAAACAAAAAGCACTTTTTGTGATATTTACATTGTGTTAAGTACTATGGGTAATTTTGAAATGATTTAAAATATGCAAGAATGTGTGCATAGATAGTTATATGCAAATACTATCCTAGTTCGTTTACTTTTTGTTTTGTTTATTAAGATACAATCTTAATGTGGTAGCTCAGGCTGGCCTCAAACCCATGATGCTCCTGCCTCCACCATCTGAGTGCTGAGATTACAAGTGAATGCTGGTTGCCATTACACCCAGCTACCACACCATTTTAATGAAAGGATTTTTTTCTGCCCTTGGGAGTTTTGCAGCCAGTTTCTCGTGGGTAGTGAGGAGCAGTTGATCCTCAGTGTTTCCTCACTGCCACTGTTGTGTGACCAGTCTGTAAACAATCTGAGGACTAGATTGGGGTCCCAGCCAAACTGGCCTCTACCTCTGTCTGTCCTGGTCTGCATGGAGCTGACACTTGGGTCAGGAATCCTTGTCCCTAGGCACCTCCTGCTCTCTCCTGCTCCCTGCTGGCCCCTCTCTGCCCTTTGGCGGTCTTCTGATTTCTCCCCTCCCTCGGTGTATATAGTTCCTACTAATCTCATGCTGCGGTTTCTTCAGCTTCTGATTGAAATTGCCTTTTTTCCCCATAAAGCCTCTTATTGCCATCGAAATGATTTGTCAATCTGAGGATATAGCTCAGTGTTAGAGCACTTGCCTGGCATGCATGAGGCCTTGAGTTCCAGCCCCTACACACCACGCGTGTGCACGCGCACGCGCGCACACACACACACAGCTCCAAAACTTGTCTTCTTACTAGTGGGAACATTTGATCGCTTTTGTTTCCCCTTGCCCTGCCAGGCTTTACCTAGCTGGGAAAGGAGTGTCTTTGGCTGTGACTAGCATTTGCTAGGGACCAGACTCTGCTCAGCGCTTAACTCCTCCCACTTAGGAAGAGAGAATTGTTATCCTTGTTTCACACAGGAAGAAACCAAGGTGCAAAGGCTTGCGTGCCTCAGTCAGTAACATACTGTGGAAGTATCAGAGCTGCTGATTGCAGAACTGCAGAGGCCTGGCCCACTGCCTCTGGCTGAAGGGGCAGCATCAGTTTCACTCCTAGGGTTTATTGTAGGACGTCCATAATCCAGAGACAGGTGGTCCCGGGACTCCTTTCTGTTCACTTCTGCTGATAGTAACATCAGTCCCAGGGTGGTGGGGAGCACTGGTGGGGAGCTCAGGTGGGGAACATTGGCGAGAAGCTGGTCATCAAGAGAAATGATGTTTAGGTTCTCTGTGATTTGAAGGAGAAAAACAGAACTCAAGCAGAAAAGCCTAGAACTGAGTAATTCTGGATGTTCAGTGAGCCTTTAACGTTCAGAGGAAAATCAGGGTCCCCCATATCCAGCTCCTTGAACCAGATCCTTGGTCAAGAGGTCCGTAGTCATTTATTCAGCCATTCACTTTCAGGGTCTGTTTGTCTTGAAGGTGACATGGAGTCCCTTGTGCATGGTGAGGCAGGCCCCAGCACAGCTGAGGGTTCAGCAGTGGGTTTGACTTGGTTCCTTTTTTTTTTAGGCACTGTTCCCTAGCAGTGATCAATGCCCTGGCCAACATTGCCGCCAACATTCAGGAAGAGCATCTTGTGGACGAGTTGTTGATGAACCTGTTGGAACTGTTTGTGCAGCTGGGCCTGGAGGGGAAACGGGCCAGTGAGAGGGCAAGTGAGAAGGGGCCCGCCCTGAAGGTAGGAAGAAAGGGTGCTGGGTTTTGAGGCAGTCTTGGTTGAAATGTGATGTTTTCTGTGTTAAATTATTTAATTTTTAAATGTAGTCTATTTTTTGTTCTGGGGCCCAAGCCCACCACTGAGTTGCACCTGTCATCTGTTAGATGGTTTAAGAACATCTGGAGAAACTAAGAAAAGGGAGAGTGGGCTCTCACTCAGAATGCTGGTGGGTTAGGGAGGCGTGCGGCCTCCGCACCTGGCTGCATCGGCTTGTGTCAGCCCCGGGGACAACAGCAGCATGGGCTTCTTCCCGGGCAGCTCTCCCCCTGTGCTCTGGGCCTGAACCTGTGCTGAGGAGGACCTTGCCTGCTGTCACTGGAACATAAGGGTGCCATCTTTCATCTGCTGTCAGACTGTTCTAGAAAGGCAGGCCCACGTGGACAGACAGAATGCCACCTTTTAAATGCTCACGTAGAGTATTTGGGGGTGTTCAAGACGGGAGGAGACTCTTACCACATCATCTCCCCATTAATAGCCAGCCTTCTCCCAGGCTTCCCTTTTCATGCTCTCACACTGTTCTCTCCTCTTCCTCTTTCCCGGTCACTGTTCACACAGTGTGTGCCAGGGACTGTTACCAGTCAGGGTCAGCCCACTTACTAGACAGAGTGAGGCCGTCGATACTGTAGGCTTTGCAGGGTCCAGACAGCTTCTGTTGCAGCAGCTCTCTACTCAGCAGCTGTGCGCACATGCAAGAGACAGTAATGGTTAGGATGTGGCCCGGTGCTGCCGAGTCCTGGCTGCTGTTCCAGGTGAGGGTCAAGTAAGTAAGATCGCACCAGTACCCCTACTTGAGAGGCTTTGTAGGAGTGTAGAACAAGGCAGTCCAGCAAGGAGCACTTCAGACTAGGCTGGTCACAAATGCCTTGTGGAGGGAATATCTGAGTTGACATCTCCATGGAATCCTTCCTGTGAAAGTCTTGGTCAAGGTGATGCAAAAAAAAAGAGAAGAAAAGAAAAGAACCTGTTTAAGGCCTTGTCCATAGGGGCTGGAGAGATGAAGAGATGGTTTAATGGTTAAGAGCACCGGCTGCTCTTCCAGAGGACCCAGGTTCAATTCCCAGCACCCACATGGCAGCTCACAACTGTCTGTAACTCCAGTTCCAGGGGATCCAATACCCTCACACAAACATACATGCAGGTTAAAACACCAATGCACATGAAATAAAAATAAATAAATAAATAAAAGACCTTGTCCATAATTCAGCCTTGTTCTTCTGACCAATTTATCAAGACTCCCAGGATGGTGACTTTCTCGGTTCTCAGGAGAGACTAAGTGTTAGGCTGGTGGGAGAGGAGAGCTGGTGATGCACTGGACACTTGAGGAGGTGTGTTGATGTTTCAGGAACCTTCTTTCCCACAGGAAGTGGGCCCCGGGCCCCACTGACCTACTGGGACCTGTGGTCACTCCTGTTTGCTTCCTCTTGCCACACTTTCTCAAGACTCCTAGAATGTAATGCTTTCACAGGCTAGAAGAGCAGCGCCAGAATTCCATCTTCTCTTAAGTTCTTTGTAGAGTAGTTACTGTTTGCCAAGTGTTTACTGAAATAGGGCCTTCTTGGGTAAGGGGAGCCTGTAGAAGCGAGAGGAAGATACTGGCTCATAACTGTCTATAACTGCCAGATGTGATGGCCCATGCCTTTAATCCCAGCCTCAAGAGGTAGAGTGGATCTCTATTAGTTCAAGACTGGCCTAATCTTCATAGCAAGTTCTAGGCCAGTCAGGGCTACACAGTGAGACCCTGTCTCCAAAAAAAAAAAAAAAAAAAAGTTAATCTAAGACCCATGGAGGGGGGTTCCATTTCATTGTGCAGCCCTGAGGCTTTGAGTTCTCCAGTTTAGAGCAAAGAGGACCACTGCTCACCTGCTATGGCCCAGGAAAACCAGAGTGGGATTCTGCACCTCCCCAAGGGACCATGTGGCTTTGGCAGGATGCTCCGATCTTCGGTGAATCTTGCCAGAAGTTAATGCAAGAGAAGCGTTCAGAACAGTTCCTGGTCAGAGTGGGTCCTCAGCACCCATATCTACCATCACTATTATAAATACAGATTCTAAGTGCATTCTTCTAGTTTGACATCATTGTCTGCCAAGTCCAGTGTGATCTGGTCCTGGAACCTGACTGGACCAATGAGGGAGTAAAGCAGGACACATCATGCAGACAGGCTGAGATGAGGTGGGCTGTGTTGCCCAGTGGCGCGCCTCCTACGCAGCACCCAGAACCTGTGTTTATGGTGTGCAGCACAGCGGAGGTCTCTGTAGGGCCATCGCAGGCTGCAGTCATTGAGGAGGAGGAAGCTGCTGTTGCAAGTCAGTTGTCACAGTGAACAGTCGCACACTGTCACCATTTGCACTGAGACTAGAGAGAGGCTTTGATCCCTCTTAGCCTTACCCAGGGGAACAACACACATTCACTCAGGGCTCCCGCAGCTCCCCACGAGTGTTTGTTACAGTTTAGCCATATTTTGGGGCCTGTCTAGAGAACTTAACCATTTAATTATTAAATTTTCTGGGATTTCCTGACTTATTGAAAAGATAGAGAAACTTACTAAGTAAAAAGCCATAATCCCTCTACTTAGGTGAAATCATTGATAATGCTTGGGCATATTTTCTCTGCATGTATATATTACCTACCTATAATTGAATCAGAGGGTCCTTGTAAACCCTGATTTGTTTTCATTTAACATTTCTATCGGCACTCTTCCAAGGTAACTAAACTTTTTTCAGAAAGTTGTTTTCTTAATGACTGTGTCACAGTTCTGTAGTTGCCACTATTTATGCAGTCATTAACTAATGGTCTGTGTTTGACATTTAAGTTGTCTCTGCCCATCCCCATCACAACTATCCTCGTAGGGTACTCGTGCAACGTGCACAAACTCCAGGGTCAGTCCTCGGCGCCACGTGCACAAAGTTGAGTTACGCAGCATGGGACTAGGGTTCATAGTCTAAATGACAACACAGAAAAGGTGCGAGAACCCAATAGTGCACAGGTGGGCGTCTAGACTCATGTGTGTGTCCCATTGTTCTTCTTCGATTAGGGAATTCTAGTCTGTACAATACTGTTGAGGTTTTGTTTGTTTGTAAAAGAAATGTTTCTGCCATTTTTCTAGGCTTCCAGCAGTGCGGGGAATTTGGGGGTGCTCATTCCTGTAATTGCTGTGGTGAGTATTCACTTGTCAAATGATTTAAGTTCCAGCTACTCATGTTTGAGCAAATTCCTTAAAAAATGCTTTCTAAAATCTCAGTAATTCAGCCAGGCAGAATGGCTCACACCTTTAATCCCAGGAGGCAGAGGCAGGTTGATCTCTGTGAGTTTGAGGCCAGCCTGGTCTACAGAGCGAGATCCAGGACAGCCAGGGCTATATATCAACAAACAACAAAAACAACTAAATGAATGAATGAAATCCAGTGACTCTGTAGATACAGTCGTTTCAGTCACCACCGCCAACTCTGGGTGACAGCCCACAGGGGCAACTCTTCCTCTGCCAAAGACTTCCTCCGAGGTCTGGCAGGGAAGTTCCTCTTGCATGGCGCCGAGGTCTGGCCCTGCTCACGCTGTGCATCATGCCCTGGATTAGTGTCCTCCACCGCTGCGTTGCCTCCTTCCTTCGGCTTTCTCTCGTGTAACTTCTTGTTCTCCTGCAGACAGTGGGGCTGCAGCCCTGTCACTTCTGGAAACCTGGGGTACAGTGGGTGCAGGGCCTGCTTCCTGATGCAGCACAGCTGTGCTGGAGAGCCAATAGATATATAAAGTAATAGAGATAAAGTCTCATTGTGTAGCCCTGGCTGTCCTAGAACTCATTCTGTAGAAGAAGCTGTCCTGGAACTCACAGAGATCTGCCTGCCTCTGTCTCCTGAGTGCTGGGATTAAAGATGTAGGTCACCACACTTAGTTTCTGCAAATAACTTCTGTGAAGGTTTTTCCCCACTCTTGGTCATTCCCAGCAGCAGTCCTGAGCGACACAGTCACATCCCTCTCTTGCCTCTCTTGTTCTCGCCTCACCCTGTGCCATAGTTCAGGTCTTGAAAGTTTTGTCCATCAGCAGAGTCCACCTAGCTGAGCACTGGGGGTGCTAAGGACAAGAGAGTTGGACAGCCAAGTGGAGTCCTGTGTGTGTGAGAGAGAGAGGGAGAGGGAGAGGGAGAGGGAGAGGGAGAGGGACAGGGAGAGGGACAGGGAGAGGGAGAGGGAGAGAGGGAGGGAGGGAGGGAGGGAGGGAGGGGGAGAGAGGGAGGGAGGGAGGGAGGGAGGGAGGGAGACAGAGAGACAGAGAGAGAGGGAGAGAGAGAGACTTGCTGTGTAGCCTGGAGTAGTGCAGAACTCCGTGTACCCCAGGCTGGCCTTGAACTTGGCAGTCATCCTGCCTCCACCTTTCTCTGCCTTCCACATACTCAGATTGCAGGCATACAACACCATATCAGATTCACCTCTCCTCATACTCCTCTTGAGTGTTCTTCAAACCTTGGGATTTCTAGGCAGGTTATTTTTATTGCTCTCTAATCGTAAAAATGCATACATTTTGTGTAGTATCCCACATACTGTTGGCCGTCTTTTTGCCTAGGCACTCATTTTCTGACCTGTGCCTCCTGTGAGTTTATGTTGATGCCGAGTGAATGCTGTGTACTAGGACATTTTGTCTTCCTGAGGATGTTTGAGGAACAGTGAATGTTCCTCCCGAGGACCTTAATACCTTGGGCCTTGCCATCCCTGGTTCTCACTGCTCTTACACATTTCCACAGGGATGGAGAGATACTCAGTGGTTAAGAGCACTTGTTACTCTTCCAGAGGACCTGGGTTTGATTCCTAAAACCATATGGAGGCTCACAACCATCTGTAACTCCAGTTAGTTCTAGGAGAGCTGACAACCTCTTCTGACCTCTGTGGCACTAGGCACACACATGGTGCAAAAATCTATATGTAGGCAAAACACCCATACACATTTAAAACAAAAACAAAAGAACTCAGATTTTCAGGATTGTAAGATCCTTTCTATAATGGTATTTTCTCCTATGGACTGTTTTTTAAAACAAATTCTTCCACTTTGCATTAATGTCATCCAATATACGATTATGTTTTGGAGTGTCTTTGCGGACTGAAGGCTTACTTAATAATAGAGCTTAGCTAGTACATGCGAGGCTGAGTGTCAGGTTGCAGCAGCAGAAGCTGAGCTTTGGCTCTGTAAGTGCTCTCATATGTAAGCCTTCTGTTTGGCCTAGAGAGAAAGGTGAGGGGCATGAAACCCCGGTAGATGCTTTCTCAGCCTGTTGGAAAAGAGTCAGCAAGGCTCATGGAAAAGCATAGGTAGACAGGGTAGATGCTTGAGACAGCACTCCATCCCGAGCTTCAAAGGCTTTGAACATCCTATGACCCATATTCTTGGGAACTTGCTCTCCTCCACTCCCAGCAAAAACAGAGAGGAGATGGGGTTGGGTTGTATGTTGTTGTTTTTTAAGACAGGGTTTCACTGTGTAGCCCTAGCTGTCCTGGAACTCTCTCTGTGGACCAGGCTGGCCTCGAACTCACAGAGATCTGTCTGCCTCTGCCTCCTGGGTACTGGGATTAAAGGCATGCACCAGTAACACTCAGTTTTTTTGTTTTTGGTTTTTCGAGACAGGGTTTCTCTGTGTAGTTTTGATGCCTGTCCTGGATCTCACTCTGTAGACCAGACTGGCCTCGAACTCACAGAGATCCGCCTGGCTCTGCCTTCTGAGTGCTGGGATTAAAGACGTGCACCACTGCTGCCCGGCAACACTCAGTTTTTTTTTAATGGTTGGAAAACATTTCCTTTTTTTTTTTGAAAGAGAGAGAGAGGTCTCACTACATACCTTATTTATTAGGTAACAGCCCAATCTCAAACTCATGGAGACCCACCTGCCTATCTCCTGAGTAATGGGATTAAAGGTGTGTACCACCATGCCTGGCCCAATACAGGTTTTTTGTTGTTGTTGTTGTTGTTTTGTTTTTGTTTTTGTTTTATGTGTAAGGGCATTTTGCCTGCATGTATGCCTGTGCACCACACGAATCACTAGTGCCCACAGAGGCCAGGTCCCCTGGAACTGAAGTTACAAGCTGTTGTGAGCTGCCAAGTGTGTGCAGGGAATCAACTCTAGGGGACCAGTCAGTGCTCTTAACTGCCAAACCATCTCTAGCCCTCCATTCAGTTTTTTGTGGTGGTGCACACCCCGCACTTAGGAGGCAGTCTGGTCTACAGAGAGTGTCCCAGGACATCCAGGGCTACACAGTGAGATTCTGTCTCAAAATATAAAGTAGTAAGAGTAACTGTAGGTTAGCATACAAGATAATAGCTTTGACCGCTGCACCTTCATGTGTGTGTCATGTGCTATTCTCTTTGTCGCCTTTGCCCTGTTGGCCTCCCCTCCTGTAAACTTTCAAGTCTGTCTAGTAATGCTCATCTAGAGTGTAATCAGTTCATTCAAGAAATCTTCAAAGGACGTTTTGCTCTTTGAGGGTAGCAATGATGAGTGAAGTTTCTTGGGAGCACCCAGGTTTCAGGGTCATAAAGGCCAAGGTTGAACTTGTAGTTGTTTGTGTTTGTGGGGTTCTGAGTGTCTGAGGCTCTCTGTACAGGGTCAGTACAGGCATTACTGTGATGAAGGACATCTCAGAACAAACACTCCTAAATACCCCCAACCTTTGTACTTTGTATGAGTAGAATGAATATTATCTTGTTTGTTTTTTTGTTTTTCAAGACAGGGTTTCTCTGTGTAGCCCTGGCCTGTCCTGGAACTCACGGAGATCTAACTGCCTCTGCTTCCCAAGTGCTGGGATTAAAGGCGTGGGCCACCACTGCCCAGTCGAGTACTATCTTTTTTTTTTTTTTTTTTTTTTTTTTTTTTGGTTTTTCAAGACAGAGTTTCTCTGTGTAGCTTTGGAGCCTGCCCTGGAACTTGCTCTGTAGACCAGGCTGGCTTTAAACTCACAGAGATCCGCCTGCCTCTGCCTCCCAAGTGCTGGGATTAAAGACATGAGTACTATCATTTTTAATTGGGGTCAAGAAAAAGATTTTGATGTAGATTTAAGCATGGTGTTGAAAGAGGAGACAGGGGCACATTGCCAGGCAGCCAGGCACACACTTAACTGCAAAAGAACAGTTATACACGCCCCAGCGTGGGTGTGGACTTCCCGGGAGTATTGTATTTTTAACAAAAGTTAATGGTTATATGATGGGGGAGGAAACAAATATTTGATTTAATTGCTCAACAGAGAGCCGAAAAGGGTCATGGGTTTTTGCATTTGCTTCTTAGTGACCTCGTGTACCTTCTGAGAGATTGCTTTCCAAAGGTGGTGTGGGGCTGTTGTTTGTTGTGTGGGTTTTAATATTTAGTCTTTTGTACTATTTGTCGTTGTTGTTTGTTCATTTCTTTTTCAAAGAGAAAAGAGTTTTGGACTTTTAATGATTCAAAAGGGCTGGTGGATTTGGAGCCAAACGCTTGGCTCTTGCTCCTAATGCATCTTCAACACCCAGTTACCTCTGGAAACTGGAGTGCTGGAATTGCTGTGAAGCTGGGTCATGTGGTTGTGGGACTCCTCCTGCTTAGTTAGGGATCCCTAGCTTCTGACTTTGCAAACTTATTTCTTCATTGCTTTGCTGCTATTGAGCTCCACTTAAGGCATCTGACACTTGGACACCTGGTCTACTCAGTTAGAACATGGTGGCTGATGGAGATGTCCCACTGAGAGCAAGTTCATCTTCACCCCAGGTAGTTTCATGGACTTAGACGGGTTATATCCTTTTCTAGATCAGAGACACTTTTGCAATCTTTATACTTCCGTTCCACAGAAGTACATCTTTGAGCCAGGCGGTGGTGGTGGTGCAGCCTTTAATCCCAGCACTCGGGAGGCTGAGGCAGGCGGATCTCTGTAAATTTGAGGCCACCCTGGTCTACAAAGCAAGTTCCAGGACAGACTCCAAAGCTACCACGGAGAAACCCTGTCTCAAAAAACCAAAAAAAAAAAAAAAAAAAAAGAAAGAAAAGGAAAAAAATACATCTTTGTTCACAATGTGTCTCATGAAAAAACTGTCCAGGGCCTCTAAGTTAGGAGCTCCTTGGTAAAGTGCTTTCTTAGATTAGAACACGAAGTGCTTACCCCTGGTCTAGACCTTGTCCAGGTATTACCACCTCACAACAGCCCTGCGAGACCACTGCTGCTTTTATTTCCATTTTACAGATAAGCATAGTGAGGTATAAAACCTGCTCAACATCTCATAGCTACTAGGCATCGGATTTGAGTCCAGGAAGCTTGGCCCGGAGCCTGCACTGTGAGTTAATCCTCTACTGCTTTGAGAAATGGTAGCTAGTCTCTTTAAGAGGGTCCCAGGGATTCCAAGTAGATGTAAGTAAGTAGGGATCATGGAGACGAGAGGGGCCTGCCCTGTGCAGGAGTCTGGAGCAGCCTAGGCTGCTGTGGCTGGGCTGGGGATTGGAAGTGACATGACAAAGGGCTGAGGACGGGGCAGGGGAGGTCTTTGTTTAGAGACAGGACTTTACCTTCTAGTCCAGGCTCTAACTTTTAGGCTCAACTAATCCTAACCTCAGCCTCTGAAATAACTGGGATTACAGGGACATATCCATCCAGCTTTTTAGGACACAAGTTTGAGATGACTACATTTAGAAATGTAAGGAGCGGGCTGGAGAGATGGCTCAGGGGTTAAGAGCACTGGCTGTTCTCCCAGAGGTTCTGAGTTCAATTCCCAGCAACCACATGGTAGCTCACAACCATCCGTAATGTGATCTGGCGCCCTCTCTGGCCTGCAGGCAGAACACTGTATACATAATAAAAATAAATAAATCTTAGAAATGTAAGGAGCAAGAAAAATTGCCAACAAACACCAGAAAAGAACAGTGTTAAAACAAATTGAAGGAAGGAAGTGACGGGCCATCATTACTCAGGCTTTCTAAGAAGCGGAAACGATGTAATGGGGAGACTTTCCTCAGTCCCTTACTGTCTTTTCTCAATAGAGTGCTGGTAGAAGACAGTTAGCGAGGTTGCGGGTCCTGGAGCCTACCTACCTGGGGTCTAGGCCTGTCAGATTACCCCCTTCTGTAAGTTGCCCTTGCTTCCTCAGCTGTCAAGAGGAGGTGATGAGTGTGAGCTCCAAAGCCAGCAGCATCATGCGTATAGCAGTGTCCGTGTGCTGTGTTCCCCGCACTGGAGATAGCGTGCCCTTCTCACTGTTCCCATTACTGGCATTGCTTCAAGTGGTCGGAGTCATCTGTGACTGAAACTCCCTACAAGACCCTCAAGTCCAGCAAGCCTGGCCTTGGTCCCCAGCCCCACCTTGCAGCTGTATTTTGTGCATGTTTTAGAACCCTTCCAGCTCTTGCATTGTTGGGAAATAAAACTTCTTCCTCTAAGGTGTGGGGATTACAGTGAGTTAGCCTGTATGCACAGAGCTTGTGGCTGCTGCTCCTATTACAGCCGCCGCTGGTCCCCACTAAAGGCACATCTTGATCCATGCCTTCTGAGCAGCCTTTGGAGCCTTGTGAATGATCCCAAATCGTATTCATTGGATGTTGCCAGCTTTATCGGACTAGACCTCCTACAGGGCCACGTCTGAGAGATGGAAGTTAAAGCGTACAGCTCACAAAAGACTGAGTTTCTGGCTCATGACACTAGAGCACTTGTCTCAGGCATTCCGTCACATCAGACTGGTACCCAGGACTCACACCTTGTCTTTGTCCTGAGTCTGCCTTGTTTAGTGTGTTAGTCACCGCACAGCACTTGAGTGACTTCCTGTCATCTTTTCTTTCTTAAGGGTGTTTTTCAACTTGCCCTTTGTTATTTGAGCTGAAAAAAAATAGAATTATGCTGGGTGTTGTGGTACATGCCTTTAGGGATCCCAACACTCAGGAGTCAGAAGTAGGCAGAACTCTGATTTCAAGGCCAGTTGGTCTACCTAGCAACTTCCAGTCCAACCAAAGCTACATAGTGAAACCCCCTTTTTTTAAAAAAAAAAAAAAAAGAATTATAACAGATACACAGTAAATATAGTTGTTTATTTATTTCTAGAATAGGATCTGTAGCCTTGTGTACACACCTAGGTAACCTGTGAGGCAGCAGGAGAGGAGGAGATGGTCCCAGCATCTCAGGTGTGTTGAGGTTACTTTTCCACTGGCGGGAACTGTGCTGCTTGGGCATCCTCCCTGGGAGGGGGAAGCCTGAACAGCCTTCAGATGGGGACTGTTTGAGAAGAAGCCTTGAATAATAAAGCTGATGAGGCCACCCGCAGAGAGAGGGTCACATGCACTCCAGTGGTTAGCTCTTAGGGGCACAGGAGTCGGGGCTGAGGCAGTCTGTATGTTGCCAGGACATTCTGGGGAATGGCTAGCACTAGAGTTAGTACATTAACTTCTGTGGTCTTGTGGCCTTGTTTACTGTGCCAACTTCTTAGTCCTTGGTAACTTTTTTCTCCTATGTGGGCCTTAAATTCAGATATTATCATAAACCACGTAAGTTATCATATCAAAATATCTCTGCCCTCTTTGTTAGACTGAGAACAGAATTACAGTGTCCCCAAACTACAGCAGGTGCCCAGACTGCCACCGTTAAGACCTGGTGGGGTTGGCCACTCTCCCCATGAAGAGCAGGCAGCTGGTTCGGTGCTCATACACTAGAAACAGGAAAGGTCGGTCAACTGTGAAGCGGACTTGGGTAGACAGCGGCATGAACCCCACCGTGGTCACAGCTGCGGCTTGTGTGCCCTCTTCATCCACCGTGATGGTGCTTCGGTGCTTAAACTGTTTAAAGCAGAAAGGGAAGGTGGCAGTTGTGTCGGCTATCATGGGGCAGGAGGGGGGAGCACCTGGTTAAGACTCATCATCAGAGGAAAGTTCCAGAGACCTTACATAAGACAAAAGTCACACCTAGTCAAAATGGCCCTTAAATGACCTTTGACCACTTGGTGGCTGTGATTAGAGTCTCTGTCATATCTCATACACTCACTCTTAAACACTAGAACTACATTCACTGTTGACCATGTCCATAGTCTGAGAGGCCTTGGGAGCCAAAATAGCCACCCAACCCCGTATCCTTAAAACTGGTCCCAGGCCCACCAGGAGGCTGGGAAGAGGCAGCAGCAGTGCAAGGCAGGATCTGGGGACCAACACACAAAGGGAGCCATTACCAGGTCAACAGTGATCCATTGCTCTGAGATGCCTGACATGTTGCCGTTTTTGTTGAACAGCTTTGTGATTCCCATGGACTTGAGGACCTCCACCAGGTTGTAGTTCTTCTCAAGCTTAAATTTGGGCAGAAGTACCTCTCGAGTTCTAGTTGGAGAAGAAGGAAGCCAATTTTATGGATACAAATGACAAAACAGTTACATTTCCCCTGCTAAATTTACACGGTCTGCAGTGGGTTGCATTTACCGTGGAGCTGACATTTAAAATGTGTGTATTGGCACTGTCGCTTGAGGGTTTTGGAAAAGCCATCCACCGTAAGTCCAGTCACAGCCCTTATATCAATGAGTGTCATCAGCCACAGAGTCCAGGTGCAGGGAAGAGTGCATCTGCACGTGTACGGCCTCTTTGTTCTCGTCATTCTGTAAGTGGTGTAGTAGAACAACTGTTCCCCAAGTATTCAGTGTTTGACTTACGGTCTGTGGGGGAATGTGCATAGGATAGACATAGTGTTAGGCTGCTTTATACACAAGGAACAGGAAGGCCTTGGGTCTGACTAGAGCGTGAAGGAAAGGACCAAGGGAGGAAAAAGGAAAGATGCTAAACAGAGCCAACCAGGCAAACTCAGAGCCAGCTAGAAGCTGGCCAGGCTCCTCATGTTGGGAGTCCACAGGGAGGAGGAGGGTGAGGGGATGGAGTGAGTGCTGGACTAGGAGAGAACTCAGGGTTGATTTGGCCTCACTGACTCCAGCACCAATGAGGGGATGACACAGGAAGTAAGTACAGAAGGGATGTTTTTGAACAAATCCACAGGCCTTAATACCATCATACCTGGGAAATCCACCTTCCTCTAAAAATCTGCTTCTGAGATTTCATATTTAGGGTTTTTATTTTGCTTTAATTTTTACTATTATTATTTATTAATTTATGTATTGTATGCATGCATGCATATTGCCCAGGGTATGTGGTATGTGTATAGAGGTCAGATAAAGGACGACTTTCAGGAGTCTTCTCTCCTCCACCACGTGGGTCCCGGGGATTGAACTCAGGTACATAGGCTTGCAGAAGCATGGTACCTGTTGAGCCATCTTGCTGGCCTGTGTTTTGTGTTTTTGGAAACAGGGTCTCACCCTTCCTAGACTGACCCTGTACTCAGGATTTCCTGCCTCAGTTTCCCCAGTGCACTACTCTGCCCAGCAGTATCTTGTTTTGTTGCATTTTTTTGTCTCTCTTGTCCAACAGATTCCCCTCTCATTATGAGCCTAACCAGTAATTATCTCGTGACACAGAAATATAACCCAGTTCTCTGCTCTTTCTGCTGTGGTCCAGTAATAACTTCGCAAATTTTTTTTTTTTTTTTTTTTTTTGATTTTTCGAGACAGGGTTTCTCTGTGTAGCTTTGCGCCTTTCCTGGAACTCACTTGGTAGTCCAGGCTGGCCTCAAACTCACAGAGATCCGCCTGGCTCTGCCTCCCAAGTGCTGGGATTAAAGGCATGCGCCACCACCACCCGGCTACTTCGCAAATATTTAACATCAACAGTTTCAACTATAAGTCATCATCAAGGAAAATCATGAGTGAGTTAAAAAAAGAACTTGGGGTTTCCTGGCAGGGAAGGAGAGCTATCTTTCTGGGAGCCTCTTATATTCTAGGCACTGGGAGTAGGGGAGCTGGGGATGGGAACAGTCAGCCCACCTGTTCTATTTATTCTCACCTTGAGTTCTGATAAGTAACATAATTAGTCGATTGAATGGGGCTAAGAGCCACAAAGTGTGGTACAGGAAGTAGATGGAGGTTATTCCTAAGATGACTGAAGCTACCTGTCCCTGCCTTCTTTGTGGAGGGGATGGCTTGCTCATCAGTGCTCCCGCTGAACAAGAAATCCAGGCTGAAATAAACAAGTGTGGCCTATGTGGCAATTCTTGGGTTCTTTTGCATACATCCCCCTTTTAAAAAAACAAACACAAGCTGGTGGAACTGAGTCAGATGGCTCACACCTATCCTGGCCCTTGTCAGGCTGACGAGGGAGGAGGGTCACTATCTGCACTACATAACACGTTCCAGGCCAGTCTGGGCTACAGAGTGAGACCCTGACTCGGGAGGGAGGAAGGGGCAGAAATCAGCCATGGCTTCAGTACTGTTAGATACCCCAGCCCAAGAACGAGAAGAAGCGATGTCCTGAGGTACCTGTTCGTCATGCTTTTTTGCCATCTCTCTACTACCTGGGGCGTCAGCTGCGCCTCAAGAGTCTTCATTCCCGACAGCTTGCGTGGGATCACAATTAACATGCTGATGCCCCCTACATACTCCAGCTGCAGAATGTCACAGTCCAGCTCCTGGTCACTTGCTGCAAGGAAATTCCCTTTAGTCTGCATCATGGAGACTTTAACTACCTCTCGCTCGTTGAGCCGGAAGTTGTGGTTGTGTGTCATTTCTACTGGGAATTTATTCACCCAAGTTCCTGTAAAGTCAAAAGAAGCAGGCAGTTGGTAGAAAGTCCTTTAGAATGTGACCTTTGCTTTTGAACATCTGCCCTTGGAGGACTCTCTAGGACTAGTTCCCAGGGTCTTAACAAGAGAAATGTAAAAGACCACACGGCATTATGGATTAGATTCTGACACTGCTCATTTGTCCCTGACAGATACCTATTTTGCCTGGGCCTCTAATTATTTGTAAAGCAAGTAACCCTTTGAGCCTTCACACTGTGGTTCTCTAGCATTTGGCAGGACACATATCTGTATAATGGTATCCTCAGAACCTTCCGTGTTGGTTGGGTATAGAGCTATTATTCAGGAATAAATCTTAGCTCTAAGATACTCATTATAATGTTGGTAGCTAGTTGCCAACAGGCCACATGCCTGTTGCACCTTTCTTGTATTATCTCATGTTCAGCTCCTAGAAGCTATATGAAATAGATGCTTTTAATTTTCATCCATACTTTTTGGATAAAGTAACAGAGACACAATGAAGTAAGGTGACTTGTTCAAGGTTTCCATCTGGTACATAGAGCAGCTGAGATGAGAAGAGCGGGCATCTTTGGAGGACGGTTAAACACCAGACAGCTCTGGCCTCCTCGTGGCTGCAGCTCAGCTGCCGCCTCTAAGTCAGCCACACCCAGAGTTTCTAAACCAGACAATTCACTGTAGTGTGGGGACTGTCTGTGCTCTGTGAGGCTTTAACAGCATTCTTAGGCCCTCCCAGCTTGACACCAGCTTAAGCTGTAATAGTTGCTAGTGCCTACAGATATCTGCTTCAGACGCTTTGGAAATCCCTGCTCTTCCAGCAATGATGGGAAGAGGCTCTAACAAAGCAGTTATAACTCATAGAGTTAAGTTAATAACAGAGATTTGGGAATTAGAAACTAAAATTATACTTAAAAAATTTTCTAACCTTTAAGGTACATCCTTCTCAGCCAGGCGATGGTGGCACATGCCTTTAATTCCAGCACTCCAGAGGCAGAGGCAAGCAGATTTCTGTGAGTTCAAGGCCAGCCTGGTCTACATAGTGAGTTCTAGGACAGCCAGAGCTACATAGTGAGATCCTGTCTCAGAAAACAAACGAACAAGAAGATGCCCCCTTCTGATTCCCAGCACTGAGTCCAGGCAGTGTTCCAACACAGTAGGGAAAGGCACTCCGACACCTCAGTGTAACGTGGGTTACTGCATTCAAGAGACAGTGTGAGCATGTCTAGTCTGTTCTATGTTCCCTCTTGCTCCAGTGCTGACAGAATAGCCTCTTGGTTCAGAATTTCAAGTATGACTAATGTAGAGGCTGTGGGCAACCAGCAAACTGAACACTGAGGGCTTTGGTGGTACTCCACCAGCCTGTTCTGAAGCCATTCCCAAGCGTAGCCTGATTGCTTATGAAAGTGAATGTTACCTGCAATACCATACATACTTCTTGTCCTATTGAACTGTATTATATACGCTTCTTCGGGTTCCTGTGCTCACTGTTTACAGTGAATGTTACCTGCAATACCATACATACTTCTTGTCCTATTGAACTGTATTATATATGCTTCTTCAGGTTCCTGTGCTCCCTGCTTACAGTGAATGTTACCTGCAATACCACACATACTTCTTGTCCTATTGAACTGTATTATATACGCTTCTTCAGGTTCCTGTGCTCACTGTTTACAGCGCAGTCTCTTCAGGTCTCTGCATAGCAAGCTCTAGACTAGCCAAGGCTACATAGGGGAACCCTGTCTCAAAAGCAAGAAGTACCCTGAGAAGTTGTGTTTCTAACAGTCACTGTAGCTGTGCAGTTTCCAGAAGAACTTCTTTAGCTTTTTGTCCACATTTCTACTCACTGATAATTGGGAAGATAAATGAAATCTTAATCCACACTGGCCAAACACTTAAAAAAAAGAGCTTATATTATTTCTTCCAATTAATAAACCATTAGAGGGCCAGGCAGTGGTGGTGCATGCCTTTAATCCCAGCAAGTGGATCTCTGTGAGTTTGAGGCCAGCCTGATCTACAGAGTGAGATCCAGGACAGGCACCAAAATTATACAGAGAAACCCTGTCTTGAAAAAATAAAAACAAAAACAAAAAAGTTGGAGATAGGTTAGAGAGATCCATCCTGAACACTAGTCTTTACCGTTGGGGCATCTTTTTTTTTGGGGGGGGGGTTGGATTTTTAAGACAGGGTTTCTCTGTGTGGCTCTGGCTATCCTGGAACTCACTTTGTAGACCAGGCTGGTCTCAAACTCACAGAGATCTGCCTCTGCTTCCTGAGTGCTGGGATTAAAGGTGTGAGCTCCCTTAGGGCATCTTGCCTCTATGCTTTGGTGAATTTGTAAAACAAGGATCCTGATAGCTCTACACCATGATACCTACTACATGGAAATCCAGTGAGTGTAAAATGATAGGTTTAGTAGCTACCATCTCATCGTGTTCTTCCATGTCCCAGAGTCGACCTAGTGTCTTATTTTCCTTCATAAATTACAGCTACAATACAGCTCTTAGCATTGTCTTTTTGTATACCAGACGGCTGCATTGTGAGTTTCCTTTGAAACCAATTCTTACCTTTGAAGTAGATGCAGTTCAGGATCATCATCTGAGTAGCAGGATCTATATTTTCCAGAGCTTCTTTTATGAGGCCCTTGGTGAGCTTCAAAATGCGGTTGTTTGCCTTCGATATGAAGGCAGGATCTGAGAAGTCACCTACCTGGGCCTCAGCAAAGTAAAACTCCCTCATATCAGCTTTGAAGTCCTCCCGGATGGGAAACTGCTTCTGAATATAAAGGTTGTTAACTGACTGGAGCGTGTACCCAAAGTTCCTCCTGAATAGGCGATGGGTCAACTTTCGAAAGAGATTATGAATGGTGGTAATCTCATACTTGCTGCTAGCATTGACAAAGTCTTTAAAGTGTAGAACTGAGTGTACTTCCTCATGGGTCTCTCCTCTCAAGCCTAAGGAAATCATCCCCATGGCAGTAGAAATGCCAACAGGTGCTAGGAAGATGTTATCGGAAGTGGGGGCCTGGTCCTTCAGGACTCGGTAAAGGTTGAAGGCAAACTTTGCATTGAGGATATTAAGACGCTGGATCCGGCTCTTGCCTTGGAAAAGCTGCAGGATGTTCCCAGCACTTGATTCTGCGTCTATCGGGGAAACTGCATCAATGATGTAAATGTAGTCGTCATCTTCACTGAATAGCTTCTCCAAGTCCAGATAGTCCTCCTCCTCCTCCCCCTCTGGAATCCAGTCATTGGTGACTGTGTTTTCTTTGTGGAAGTTAGCAGGCAGGAAGGACATGCTCAAGTTTTCATTAGCTGGCTGCTCAGCAAGGCCATTGCTCCCAACACACACAGACATGAGGACAGGAAGAAGAAGAGGGTGGAAGGGATGCTTCATGTTTGCAGAGCTAAAGCTGGTACAGAAACAGACACCAGTGAGAGGCAGCCTGGCTCCATCCTGCTGAAACATCCAGACAATGGGTTCTCCATATTCTAAGGGATAGGCCCTAAGGACAAAGGCTGGCAGCAGCTATTTCCAAGCGTGGGTAGTTTTGAGTGTCCTGGCACTCTAAGGCAAGCAAGGCAGAACACTTGACATCAGGGAGCTGGGGGCTTAACCAGCTCAAGTCTAGTCATTCATATCTAGTTGTCATTACCTACCATCCGTCAGTCCCTACATTTTGGTGCTAGGGACTGAGCCCTGGTCCCATGCAGTGTGGGTGAGAGTAGTTAATATTTAGCTATATCCCTAACTCAAACCACTGCCATCTCTCAGTAGCAGCGAAGGAAGGCTCCATCTCATGACAGGCTGAAATGGCAGGAGTATTTCAAGGTGGGCATCCACACAGCTAGTCCCTAACTGTCTACAGGCTTAACAAGTACAAATACTTAGACAGGAGCCAGGAACTCTTATTTGATCTAGACTGGCAACAGATCTTCTAAACACAGAAAGAGACTTGTTACAGCACCAGCTCTTACACCAGCTTAGGATGCCAACCTTGAAGAGAATCTGATAAGAAATAAACATACAGCTAGTGTTAGTGTTCTGTGTGTTTCATACATCTCCTGGGATCTGTGAGCCCCTAGACCAGTGGTTCTCAACCTTCCTAATGCTGCAACCCTTTAATAGAGTTCCTCAGGTTGTGGTGACTCAACCATAACATTATTTCATTGATACTTCCTAACTGTAATTTTGCTATGAATCATAAATATCTGATATGCAGAATCTCTAATATACAACCTCAAGGGGATTTGCAACCTACAGGTTGAGAATCATTGCCCTAGATAATTTTTTTTCTTCTTTAAATTTTTTTAGATTGTTTTTGTATTTATTTATGTATTTGTTTGTTTGTTTGTTTGTTTGTATGGGTGGACAGGTTTGCCATGTTACATGTGTGGAGGTCATAGGACAACTTGTAAGAGTCACTCCTTCCACCATGTGGGTCCCAGGGATTGAACTCAGGTAGTCAGCTTTGGCAACAGGCACCTTTACCTGATGAACCATCTCATCAGCCCAGTTTTTTTTATTATTTGTATGTGTCTACACACACACACACACACACACACACACACACACACACACACACACACACACACACGCTACAGTCCGATGTTTGGGTGGAGATAGTTCTCTCCTTCCACCTTTATGTGAGTTCTGGAAATCAAGCTGGTAGCCATGCTTGTACAACAAGCACCTTTACCTGCTGAGCTGACCTGAGAATCCCTTCTTTTTTGGGGGGGGGGGGGATTTTTTTTTGGTTTTGTTTGTTTGTTTGTTTTGTTTTTGAAGACAGGGTTTCTCTGTGTAGCTTTGGAGCCTTTCTTGGAACTCACTCTGTAGCCCAGGCTGGCCTCAGACTCACAGAGATCACCTGCCTCTGCCTCCTGAGTGCTGGGATTAAAGGTGTGCGCCATCACTGCCTGGTGAGAATCCCTTCTTTAATGGAGTGAAAAAAGAGGGAACTTGGGAGATTCTTAGAGTTTCTTTTTCATTTATTCACCAAACACCATCATCTGTCTCCAGAAAACATATCTGGCACTAAAGGCGCTAGGTTTTCCTACTGAAGAACTCATAGGACAGACAGGAAGTGAATTCAACGTGTTTTCAAAACAGTACTGCCCAGTGTGGGGCGGGAAAGGAGGGTAAGGCTGTACCTGTTAGGGTGAGAGTAGAGGAACCCAGAAAGTTAAAGAGGTTTCGTAAGAAGTGAGCTTGAGTGAGTACCTGAGACAGGAGAGGAGTTTCCAGTGGAAGGGGTGAGCCCTACCTGTAAGCCCAGATCACTGCTCAGCTGGGAGGAGGGGAGGAGTTCTGAACATACAGGAGCCAGACTTCTAGAAACGTGTCTTGGATGGCTGTGCTCTGTGCAGTCCTTTGGGGTTAATCTGTTTAAGATTTGGAACCTAGCAAGACTCCCTTAGGACCTACTGAAGGAGTGTGGCTGGGGGCCTGTGTCCCCTGACGCTCTCAGAGGCTGACGGGTTATGTGACTTGCTGTGGGAGAACTTCGCTGTCAGAAGAAATCTTTCTACTTCCTGCTTCCAATCTCACTGTGCAGACAGGGTCTGTGGGGGGTCAGAGGCTCACCCTTTATAAAGGTCTTTAGACAGTTAGGGACTAGCTGTGTGGATGCCCACCTTGAAATACTCCTGCCATTTCAGCCTGTCATGAGATGGAGCCTTCCTTCGCTGCTACTGAGAGATGGCAGTGGTTTGAGTTAGGGATATAGCTAAATATTAACTACTCTCACCCACACTGCATGGGACCAGGGCTCAGTCCCTAGCACCAAAATGTAGGGACTGATGGATGGTAGGTAATGACAACTAGATATGAATGACTAGACTTGAGCTGGTTAAGCCCCCAGCTCCCTGATGTCAAGTGTTCTGCCTTGCTTGCCTTAGAGTGCCAGGACACTCAAAACTACCCACGCTTGGAAATAGCTGCTGCCAGCCTTTGTCCTTAGGGCCTCTCCCCTAGAATGTGGTTAAAATTAGCATTTCCAACATTTTTTGTCATAACTGAGGAGCTTTTTAAAAAGGCATTGTGTATCTCAGGCTAGCCGAAACCCCTGTTTAGCCAAGGGTGACCTTCAGTTTCTGATCCTTTTGCCTCTGCCTCCTTAGTTACAGGCCTGTACCACCATACCTATTCTGTATAGTGCTGGGGATGAACAGGGCTTGGCAATGTTAGTCCAACACTCTACCAACTGAACGACATCTCAGCTCACTGAGAGACTTCTGAATTGCTTATTTTGGAGAAAGAGTCACATGGTTTCTGATTTCGAATATGTCTGTTGTCTTTTCCGACCCTCTTCAGCATTTTGCTGAGATTGGTGGCCATGTGGTCTTCCCATGTGGAATAATTTCTAGAAATGGTGTCTAATGTATGTAGCTGCAAGTAGAACTGGACCTAGTTTCATTGATGTTACAATTAAAGAAAAGAACAGGGCTGGAGAGGTGACTCAGCGGTGTATTTCCTGCTTTTCATAGGAACAAGAGATTCAGGTCCCAGCCCTCCAGTCAGGTGATTCACACCCATCTCTAACTCCAGCTCCAAGGAATTTTGACATCCTCTGGGCGTCTGCACACATGTGGCACACACAAGTGCTCATACACAGACAAATGCAAACACACACACACACACACACACACACACACACACACACCTTGATGCAACAAGCAGAAGCAACTTAATGGAAGTGTTTTTGTATGATCACACTTAAAACTATCCTCAGCTAACACAGTAATTAGTAATAATAATGTTAAAGAACAAAACAGAAGGCAACTTCAACTCATGCGGCTCAGGAGACAAGGCTGAGCCACACAGTAAAGATCTTCTTCATCCTCTCCTGGCACTCAGAGTATTCTTGGAAGCCGGTTTGGTTTAGGGGGGTTAAACATCATATACCCTGTTCCTGCGTTGTATGTTCAAAAGCTGTAAGCCATAAATTTCGTTATTCTCTTACTGGAGAAAGGAGAAAATGTAAAGGTATCTTCAATGCATTAAAAAATTGGAGCTCTAGCCGGGCGGTGGTGGCACACGCCTTTAATCCCAGCACTTGGGAGGCAGATCAGGTGGATCTCTGTGAGGCCAACCTGGTCTACAGAGTGAGATCCAGGACAGGCACCAAAACTACACAGAAAAACCCTGTCTCGAAAAAAAGAAAAAAAAAACCCAAATGAAAAATGAGAGCTCTAACAGGTAAATCTTTCTATTTTTCTGGTCATCTTCATTAAGGCATTTTAAAACACCTCTAAGTTGTATGTACATTCAAGTTGCTATCTTTAAATTGAAGTACTATAATTTTAAGATAAATCATCAAAACTTTGTTTTCATGGGAACATCATCTAACATGTTCTTATGGGTTACATAGAGTAGAATTGGCCTTTTTGGTCATGTGTCATAGAGAACACCCTCTCCTGCCTTGATGTCTCTAGATCGAGCCAGACCAGAGCAGGAAGGGAGAGAAGTAGTTGCCAATAATATGGAAACTTTTTTTTGGGGGGGGGGGAGTTCGAGACAGAGTTTCTCTGTGTAACAGCTCTGAGGGCTGTCCTGGAACTTGCTCTGTAGACCAGGCTGGGCTTAAACTCACAGGATCCATCTGCCTCTGCCTCCCAAGTGCTGGAAAACCTTTTTATGTTGAAATAACTTCAAACTTACAGAACAGTGGAGCAGCTGATGTGCCTCTTTTACTGTCATTGGATTTTACATTTCTGTGTGTGCAGGTATGTGGAGTGTGTGTGTGTGTTTGTGGTGTGGGGAGTGTGTGTGGACTGTGTGTGTATTTGTGGTGGGGGGTGGTGTGGGGGAGATGTGTGGGGGAGGTTGTGGGGGGGTATGTGGTAGAGGGTGTGGGATATGTGTGTGTTTGTGGTGTGCGTGTGTGTGGAGTGTGTGTGTGTTTGTGGTAGGGGGTGTGTGTGGACTGTGAGTGTGTTTGTGGGGGGTAGTGTGGGGGAGATGTGATGTGGGGGAGGTTGTGGGGGGGTAGTATGTGGTAGAGGGTGTGGGGTATGTGTGTGTTTGTGGTGTGTGTGAGGGGTGTGTGGGTGGGGGGATGGTATGTGGTGTGTGTGCCTGTATATATATCAACATGTACAAATACTTTCTAAGCCTTTTGAGATTAGATCTCTTACATTCCTCTAACCTTTAATAATAATGCTTGGGGAAAACTTCCTAAGAACAAGGTTATTCTCAGACATTAGACAGTTATCTAATTTGAAAAGAAAATGTTTTTTTGCCCTTGAGTGATAGGTACACAGGGGCTACAAGCCCATCCTCTGGTCTCAGCCCCTCCAGTGCTGGATTTCCAGCTAAAGTATCAAAGATTCAATGCTCTGTCTCTTCTAACTCCAGTCCTGTCAGCTGTCTACTAGTGCAGCTGGTAGAGTTGTACACTGGACTTAAAGGAATAGCATTTTCTTTTTCTCAATTTGTACTTCAATAAAGGAATCAATTGCCTACCTCAAAACATTAAAAACAAAAACTTACAATTGACAAAAAATGTTAGAAACCAAACTTACCTGTGTGCCTCTGAGCAGTGGCGTTACAGAGATGAAATCAGAAAGGGCCACGAGCAGGGTTTCAGTGTGAACTTTGGTGCTGGGCTGTTTGTACCTTCCAAAGCAAATATGTCCCAATTCAAACGCCACTCAACTAGCTTTGTCAGCAGAAAACCTTTCAACTATGTCTTTGATCACTGCATGGTGACAAGCTGCTTCCAAACTACAGATCCTCTGTTGCTGAGGTTTTAGATGTTACTGTCAGCTTGTCTGCAGCTCTTCAGTGTATCTGGGAGCAGGGTTGCTTGGGGGTACAATACCCTGTGGCCTCCACAGGTACGTGCATGCACATGGTGCATTTAAACTAATGCAGGTCCATACATAAATATAAATAAATCTTTTGAAATGACTCTTAAAGCTTTTCTTTTTTCTTTCTTTTTTTGGGGGTTTTTTGTTTTTTTGTTTTTTTTGTTTTTTTGTTTTTTTTTTGGTTTTTCATGACAGGGCTTCTCTGTGTAGTTTTGGTGCTTGTCCTGGATCTCACTCTATAGACCAGACTGGCCTCGAACTCACAGAGATCCCCCTGGCTCTGCCTCCCAAGTGCTGGGATCAAAGGCGTGCACCACCACCGCCCGGCTTCTTCATTTTTTAAAAAAATATTTTTTGTATGTGTGAGTGTTTTGCTTGTGTACCACATGCATGCAATGTCCATGGAGACCAGAAGAGGGCATCAGATTTCCTCTGGACTAGAGTTACTGACCTGTGCTGCCAGATAGGTGCTGGAAATCAAGTCCAGCTCCTTTGGAAGAGCAGCAAGTGCTCCTAACTGAAGGACTCTCTCCAGCCCCCAAAGCTTTAGTTTAGAGAGTGGGGAGAGGATGTCTCAGTGAGCAGCACAATCTCCTCCAGCCTGTGCCTCCAGTTTCAGGCTCTGGAACTGGCTCACACATCTGTAATCCCAGCACTCCTGTGGAGGTGGGAAACAGGGAGAGTAGAAGCACCCGAAAGTGATCCAACCATTTTTGCATTTGTCTGTCGTGACTCTAGACTCCTTGATCTGTCTCTCCCACTTGTCCTAGGATCTTGATTTCTTTTTAAGCATAAGCAGGTCTTCTACCTAGTAGCCTTTGCCTGTCCTGTGTTGGGGCCCTTCTCTGGGATGTCCCAGCTACTCCCCATCTTTCTTGAAGAATGGAGTATTGCTCTGCCCTAACCTGCCATGATGCCTTGTCTTTATCTTAGGACATATCAAAGAACTGCTGCTTCCTTTCCTGAAGCTGCCCCCATCTTCCCTTCCTAGGCACTAGAGCATCCTAGCTGAGAGGATAACAGTGGGCAGGAGCAGTGAGGGGACAGGGATAGCCCAGCCCTCAGGAGGGAGCCAGGGGGTCCAGGGTGAAGAGGAGGATCCCAAACCACAGAAGGTTTAACTACTTTCTCTTGCCTGTCAGAACTGTGTTGCACTTCTCTGCCACTTAAAGGTTGATTGGTTGGTTGGTTGGTTGGTTGGTTGGTTGGTTGGTTGGTTTGAAGACAGGGTTTCTCTGTGTAGCTCTGGCTGGTCCAGAACTCACTGTGTAGACCAGGCTGGCCTCAAACTCACAGAGATCCACCTGTCACCAGACCCTCTTAGCAACATTCACCTTGAAGTCTGCCGTCCCCTTTGCCCCCTCACCTCACAGCACTTCAGCCTACCACCCTTGTCGTCCGTGTCCCCCCACCTCACAGCACTTCAGCCTACCACCCTTGTCGTCCGTGTCCCCCCCCCCCCTTGGCCACTGGTCAGACTGGAAGTGCTTTGTCACTTGTCCTTGGTGGCTGGTGGTGTAGCAGCTTGGCTTCCTGCGCTGCACTCCTCCATCCACTACTGCACCCTGTCTCCTTTCCACCTCCAAAGTCTGCCCAGACCAACCCTCCCCAGGCCACAGTACCCTGGTAGTTCTAAAGGGGAGGCCAGACCACCTGCCACACCAGCTGCTAAGCTCCAGACCGGCACCTGTGCCCTCCCTGTACCTGTCAAGAGATGTTTCCAACAGAATTCCAGGAAATACAGTCTCAAGGAGAAGTCCTTGACTACTCAACTGCTCAGAAGTAATTGCTATTAGGCACCTGGGGTTTTTTCCTATCTTTGTTCTGTACTTATACATTTACATGGAAATATATTTGAAATATATGTATATTGAAAATGTATAACATATATAAAATGTATATTGAAATCTGCATTTGTATATTTTGCGTATTTTATTTGACATTATGAGTTCTACCTATACTAACAGATGATCACTGAAAATATTTTTTCAAGATAGATCTTATGTAGTTCATGTTGGCTTTAAACTCACTGTGTAGCCAAGGATGACTTTGAATTCCTGATCCTCCTGCCTCCACCTCCTGTGTGCTGGGATTACAGGTGTGCTTCCTCACACTCACCTTGATATTTAGCCTTTTTTTTTTTTTTTTTTTTTTTACTTTTATTTACTTTATTTACATTTTCATTTTGTTTAACTTTTTTTTTAATTTATTTTAATTTATTTTGCAATACAATTCAGTTCTACATATCAGTCACGGATTCCCTTGTTCTCCCCCCTCCCGTCCCCCTCACCATCCCCCCAACGCCCCCCCCCCCATTCCCATCTCCTCCAGGGCAAAGCCTTCCCCACAGACTGAGGTCAACCTGGTAGACTCAGTCCAGGTAGGTCTAGTACCCTCCTCCCAGGCCAAGCCAAACAATCCTGCATAGGCCCCAGGTTTCAAACAGCCAACTCAGCATTGTTTGTAATAGCCAGAACATGGAAACAACCCAGATGCCCTTCAACTGAAGAATGGATAAACAAAATGTGGTACATATACACAATGGAATATTACTCAGCAGAAAAAAACAATGGCATCATGAGGTTTGCAGACAAATGGATGGATCTAGAAAAAATCATCCTGAGTGAGGTAACCCAGACTCAGAAAGACAAACATGGTATGTACTCACTCATAGCAGGATACTAGACATGAAACAAGGATGAATTGTCTGCTACTCACATCACCAGGGAGGCTACCCGGATATTTAGCCTTTTGATGCACACTGCCTTCCCCTCCCCTGTAAGTGTTACACCAGTCTACCCTCCTGCGAGATGCGTATGAACGCGTCCTAGCATTTGGTGTCATCTCCCTGCTCTACTCCTAGCTCAGGACCAGTGCCCACAAACCGCTAGTGTTTGGGTGGCAAAGCCCCACACTCCAGGTATACAGGACCAGATCTCATCACCGTACAGGAGCTGTGTCCTCAAGGGTTCTGTGAGGACCAGTATGCTCAGTGGAGTGGTTTGTACAGAGTGAGCCATTTTCTATAACCGCCATGCAACCGTGTGCCTTAGAGCAGCAGGCTGCTTTCTCAGCAAGGGTTCGGGGATTTGACTTCCCATACCTGCACTCAAACCGTTTGCTTTTACTGCGTGTCAAGATTCTGCCCAAGATTACCGTTTGAAAGAGTCGTGTGCTGAAAAGGATTTGAAAGCTACTTCTTGTACTCTGTCCATAAGATTGCTCAGTCTGCCACTCCAACTGTGTTACCTTCTCTTGAGGGCCCTCCCAGGCCCAGCCTTGGGGTCTGAGGCTTCTTACAGGGCTTGCTCTCTGTTCTCTGTCTGGCCAAGCTTTCTGTGAAGACCCAGGACACACTTCCAGGAACTCTGTTCCACTGCAGTTGTTTCCTCCCAGTCAGACAGATCGCCCTGAGTGAGCTCCAAGCACAGTGCCTGGTACCCGTGAGAGAGGAACCTGCTGACTAGTAAAATAATTGGGAAGTGTCAGCCACTGCTCAGTTTGCACCCATCTGACGGGCTAAGTCTGGGATGGGACTCTTGGAGAATATGTGCTTGATTTTACACTTAGAGTTTTACTAACAAATAACCTTCCTCAGGCCGGGAAGGGTGGCGCACGCCTTTAATCCCAGCACTCGGGAGGCAGAGCCAGGTGGATCTCTGTGAGTTCCAGGCCAGCCTGATCTACAGTGAGTTCCAGGATAGGCTCCAAAGCTACACAGAGAAACCTTGTCTAAAATAAAATAAATTAACCTTTCTCCCTTCCTTCCCGGTCAGCTCACCCGGCGGTTGCCGCCCATCAAAGAAGCTAAACCTCGGCTACAGAAGCTTTTCCGGGACTTCTGGCTCTACTCTGTACTGATGGGATTCGCTGTGGAGGGCTCAGGTGGGAGCGGTTTCTCCCCAGGGAAGGGCTGAGTGCGCAGTGGGAGAAGCTACGGTCAGACTCATCCACCCCAGAGTCTGAGCCCAAATGTAGCTGCTTATTCCCACTTGTGCTTCGAAACATTACACTTCTACTGAGTGTGCCACGGGACCGTAGAAAGCTGGGGAGCAGACTTGTTTCTGTGTCTCATTGTGGGGATGATTGTCTCAGGGGACCCGGGACTCCAGAAGTTACCAGAGTCAGTGCTGATGTGAGACTTCTCGACTAGGTACCCAGTCGCCTCATATTTTCCTCTCTCTCTCTTCTCTCTCACCCCACCTACCCCATGTGGCCGCCTGGTCTGTACCTGCCCTTATCTCACTTCTGCCCACTCCCTTACAGGACTTTGGCCGGAAGAATGGTATGAGGGGGTCTGTGAAATAGCCACCAAGTCACCGCTGCTCACCTTCCCCAGCAAGGAGCCTCTTCGATCGGTCCTCCAGTACAACTCAGCCATGAAAAACGACACAGTCACTCCTGTGAGGACGCTTTTCTCACTCGTTAGACTGTCTGAAAGAAAGTAGAGCAGATCCTTTCCCATCCTTACTAACCATTGGGCTTCCTTCTGGGAGGGCGCCCTCATGAGCCTCCAAGTGTTTCCTTCCCTCCAGGCTGAGCTGAGTGAGCTCCGGAGCACCATCATCAACTTGCTGGATCCCCCTCCTGAGGTCTCTGCCCTCATCAACAAGCTGGACTTTGCCATGTCTACCTATCTCTTGTCTGTGTATCGGCTGGAATACATGAGGTACACGAGCCTTCACCTTCACACACACATTGAAGCACATTTTTTACTTTTGTGTCTTGATAGACATGGGGCTTTTGCAACTCCTTTCAAGACCTACAAGCATTTAAGAAACAAGCAGCTGCTGGGAAGAGCACACGGCTTTAATCCCAGCACTCGGGAGGTAGAAACAGGCGGATCTTTGTGAGTTCCAGGACAGCCTGGTCTACAGAGTGAATCCAAGGACAGCTAGAGCTGTGTAATAGAGAACCCCTGTCTCAAAAATAAATAAATAAGAATTAAAAACCAACAAGACTAGCAAGATGGCTCAGTGGGTAAAAGGAGTGCTGTACTGTGAGTTCAGTCCCTGGACTACATGAGGAGGAAAGGGAAAAACGTCCCTGAAAACTATCCTCTCACCTCCACATACACGCCGATAGATCTAAAAAAATAAAATAAAACTGGATGGTTAGTGTAAAGAAAACGATCAACTCGTGACCCACTACCGTCTCCCATAGTGTGTTACTGTAGCACCTCCCTTCCTCCAGAAAAACAAGCCAGCCGAGTTCTCGGCACACATGTGTGAGACGTCTCCGCCTTTAAAAAAAGAAAGAGCCGGGCAGTGGTGGCGCACGCCTTTAATCCCAGCACTCGGGAGGCAGAGCCAGCGGATCTCTGTGAGTTCGAGGCCAGCCTGGGCTACAGAGTGAGTTCCAGGAAAGGCGCAAAACTACAGAGAAACCCTGTCTCGAAAAACCAAAATAAATAAATAAATAAAGTATCATACAAAACAGTCCTCTTCTTCTACCATCAGATCCCAGGAACCAAACTTAGGTTGTCAGACGATGAAGCGGGTCCCTTTTACCCACTGAACCATCTGGCTGGCCCAGACAGGTTTCTTTATCATAAAAGTAAAATCCCAGTACTTGTGGAGCTAAGGCAGAGGGTTGGTATGAGTTTAGACCAGCCTGCACTACTTTGGAGACCCTGTCTCAAAAAAATGAAACAGGAGCCGGAGAGATGGCTCAGCTGTTCAGAGTACTGGCTGCTCTTCCAGAGGACCCGGGTTCAATTCCCAGCACCCACATCAGGTAGCTTACAATCTCCTGTAGCTCAGGTGACCCAAAGCCCTCTTCTGGCCTTGCAGGCACCTGCACACACGGCATACAGATGCATATAAATGTAAATGAAACTTTTTTTAAAAGAAAAAAAAAGCCAACCCCAAAATGACAGAGTGTACCAAAGGTAAAGAAAAAGAGAATGCAGGTTGGGCATGGTGGCACATGACTAATCCCAGCACTCAGGCGGCAGAAGTAGTTGGATCTCTGTGAGTTCGAGGCCAGCCATAGTAATTTCTGGACAACCCAGGGCTACATAGTGAGACACAGTCTTTTAGAAAAAGAATTCAGGTCTTACTTTCTTAGCCCCAATCCCCTCATTCCTGCTGCTCAGAGATGCCCATGTTAACTTGCTCACTTCCCTCAGTGTCCCCTGCACAGACACACGTGTACACACACATGTGCACAAACAGCCTTTAAGAAACCTGTCGGTGGGGTTGTACTGCCCCGTTCCACACATGTTATTCTTCTCACTTAACAGTAGATCGTGGGCATGTTTCTGTACGGTGTGTGTGAAGCTGCCTCTGCTTTTGGCAGTGATGCTGTGTCCTTCAGTCGGTGTGTTTCAGTTGACTTCCCCAGCCTCCTGGTGATGAGGAGTTCAGATTAGCTCTGTCTGGAGTAATGCAGCGTTTATTAAGGGTCTTGATTCTTGTGACCTCAAGATGTGCCCCTAGTGATGTAACTGCTGGATTGAAGAAGATGAAATGTGATGCAGATCACCCTGTAGAAAGTCCAGGAGTCGTGCTCCTGTACAAGACAGAGGTGCTGTCCTGAGCCAGACCAGGATAGTGCCAGGTCTCTGCTGGGAGGGTCGGGTTCTGAACTGTGTTCACAGCTGTTCTTCTCGTAGGGTGCTGCGCTCCACAGATCCTGATCGCTTCCAGGTAATGTTCTGCTACTTTGAGGATAAAGCTATTCAGAAAGACAAATCTGGTAAGCTTATTATTATGGTACTCTTATGATAAATTGAGTAGGAAAAAGAAAGAATATTTCATATTTTCTATTCACATAGAGAAAACAGTTTTATGAAATTACATTCTCCATTGGAAACATCTTCATAAAATATATAACCTTAAAAAATACTGCAAGGTACCCACAGAACCAGGGAGGCTATATATATATAGCATGGGGGACCCTAGGATGACTATGGCTTATAATAAGTTTTGGTTTTACTCAATTACTGAGCAAGCCTCAATGAAACATTTCACTATTAAGATAAGAACTTATACTGTATCAAGCTGATAATAGAAAAATAAATAAATTAATTTAAAAAAATAAAAAGAAAAATTTGAACTGTTAAAAAAAATCAAACACATATTTTGCTAAAGTAAAAAAAAAATACTGCAAGGTAGGACCATCAAGATGGCTCAGTAGCTGGGTGATGGCGGCATACGCCTCTAATCCCAGCACTCAGGCAGAGAGAGACAGGCAGATCTCTGAGTTCAAGGCCAGCCTGTCAGGGGTGACACAGAGAAACCCTATCTCAAAAAACCAAAAAATAGAGAAGAAGAAAAGGTGACTCGGCAGGTTAAAAGCACTTGCTTCCAAGCTGACCGCATGAGCTCCGTCACTGGACCTATGTGGTGGGAGCAGAAAGCTTTTTTTTTAACTCTAATGATTTATTTTTGGTTTTCAAGACAGGGTTTTTCTTTGTAGCCCTGGCTATTCTGGAACTCACAGAGATCTACCTGCCTCTGCCTCCCAAGGGCTGGGATCAAAGGCGTGTACCACCATGGCCAGGCCTTCTTTTTTTTTTTTTTTTTTAATAATTAATTAATTTTATTTTACATGCATTGCTGTTTTGCCTGCATGTATGGTTGTGTGAAGGTGTCAGATCCCTGGAACTGAAATTACGGACGGTGGTGAACTGCCATGTCATACAGCTCAGGCTGAGTTTCAGCTTGTGACCCTGCCTAGGCGGGGTTTGCCTGACCGTTCTAATTCCCCAACGTCCTTGAACGTCAGGTCAGCCCTTAAAAGGCTTTCAGTTTGGGAGCTCCAGTGACGGCTCAGCAGTTAGGAGAACCTACTGCTCTATTAAAGAGCTGGAGTTCAGATCCCAGCACCCACACCAGGCAAATCTATGTAACAGCACTCCAACGAGTCCAGGGCCCCTCTGGCCTCTGTGTGCACCTGTGCATACACGTGCAGTAAACACAGAGACATGCCTGTAAGTAAATCATTTTTACAAAAACAACTTTAAGTTTCTAGTTTTGGAGCATTTCACATTTTGACTTTTTTTTGATGGTGCTGAGGATCAAACCCAAAGCCTCACACATACTAGGCAAATATTCTACCACAGAGATACTATCCTCAGCTTGCATTTCATATATATTTTTAAATATATATTTAAATATATTTTAAATAATTTATTCAATTTCATGTGCTTTGATGTGAAGATGTCAGGTCCCCTGAAACTGGAGTTACAGACAGTTGTGAGCTGCCTGTGGGTGCTGGGAATTGAACCCGGGTCCTCTGAAAGGGCAGCCAGTGCCCTTGACTTCTAAGCCATCTCTCCAGCCCTGTAAATATATATATATATATATATATATATATATATATATATATATATTTAAGACATGAGTCCATACTAATTATTGAATAAATACAAAATAGGGAAAGAGATGCAACTCTTTCTTAAAGAACTCCATTAATGAAAGCAAAGTAGAAGAAACGGAGATGGTAGAAAACCCTCATGGGCAGCCACAGTACTTACTGCAGGCAGAATCGTTGAAGATGCCAAAACTAGCAAAACTTCAAAGAGAAATTAGATGGCTGCATAATTGCAAGCATCTCCCCAAAGATACGTTATCTGTGGGGACAGCCTGAGTCGCTGACCACTCCTCTTCCAGAGTGTCACTTAGTTCCTCGGGTCAGAGTGTAAGTTTTATAAATGTAGAAAGGGGGAAGAAGTCACTCCGATCATGTGATGACAATTCACTTCAGAAATGATAAGAGATACCACAGTCTCCTGATAGGATGAGATAAGAAAAACACATAGCCCGGCACGGTGGCACGTACCTGTAATCCCAGCCCCAGAAGTCTGAGGTAAGAGTATTTATTGCCATGAGTTCAAGTCTAGCCTGGGCTACAGACTGAGTAGCAAGCCAGTCAAACCATGTCTCAAGAAACCCAGAAGAGAGACTGGAGAGATGGCTCAGTGGTTAAGAGCACTGACTGCTCTTCCAGAGGTCATGAGTTCAATTCCCAGCACCCACATGGCAGCTCACAACTGTCTGTAACTACAAGATCTGACCCCTCACACAGACATGCATACAGGCAGAACACCAATGCACATAAAATAAAAATAAATAAGTTATTTTTAAAAAAGAAAAGAAACCCAGAGAAGAAAAAAAAGGAAAGCATATTACCTCTGGTATTCCTTCTCAGTCTCCCAAATCCTACCCTAATGAACAAGCGTCTGATAGCTAAATTGAGGGACCATCTAAAAATTACCTGTATCCTTAATATACCAAGGTCATGAAGTCCAGGAATAGATTGAAACCAAGAGATGTGAGAAAATTCTGTGTGGTGCCCAGGATTAGCTCCAGGGACAGAAAGGGACATGAGTAGAGAGTTGGGAAACCCTTGGAGATGCTGGTGATGTTGAACCAGTGTCCATTTCCAAGTTTTGACAAATGCAGACTTGTTATGACAGATGTTAGTATCCCAGGAAGCCAAGGAAAGTACAAAAGAACTGTACTACTCTGCAATTCTGTGAGTTTGAGGTTATTGGTAATTTTTGTGACTGTACCTAACCCCTGGGAACCACCGTCTCATTTCAGGGATGATGCAGTGTGTCATTGCTGTTGCTGACAAAGTGTTTGATGCCTTCCTGAACATGATGGCAGATAAAGTAAGCCTCACCAGAGTGCCATGTGTGCCTGCTGAGGTGCACGGGAAAGCCTACAGTACCTGTCTTCTCTGTCTAGGCTAAGACCAAGGAGAATGAAGAGGAGCTGGAGCGCCATGCCCAGTTTCTGCTGGTGAACTTCAACCACATTCACAAGAGGATAAGGAGAGTGGCTGATAAATACCTGTCTGGTCTGGTGGATAAGTGAGTCTGATTTCCCTCTAAGGCTTCCTATGTAAATGTTAGTAGTTTGGAGCACAGAAAAAAACATTGTTACATCAGCCCAGAAAATAACAAAGCCAGAAAAAACCTCAATGCTGATGCAGCCTCTCCAAGAATGTCAGTGAGTTAGCATACTCATTCTGGGCCATTGGTATTACCTAAAATAATTAGATAAGACTGAACTTACCATCTCCTAATCCGGGGTCTAGCTAGAAGTCCCAGGTAGAATAAGGATCCTATGGGCTTCTCAGAACATGAGCATTTCCCCACTGCTCATGCGGAGAGACAACACAGGCTTAGAACATGACAGTGTACTGAGACCTTTACAAGGTAAGCTGGGATAGCATCTGAGGTGTAAATGCCAAATCAGCACACAGACACACAGACACACAGACACACAGACACACACACACACACACACACACACACACACACACACACACACAGACAGACACACACACACACACACACACACACACACACTCACACACACACACACACACACACACAGAGCCTGCCTTCAGCTTCCCAAGAATGCCCAGGGCTTCTCGAGCCTGTCACAGGGGCTATATGCCTGGTCTAATCAGTTGCAGATTCTGAGGATAGGGCAAGAGCCAGGCAGGGACTATGAGAACAGGCCTTGCACATACAGCATGCATCTCAGTCAGGCCTCTTGGACAGTGAGCCACATACAAGATGAGCACCGCACACAGGTAGTGCCCTTCCAATCCTAGGGCCATCAGCCCATGACCTAGTCCTTTTAGGACCAGGCAACTGCTGTACTTCTTTCCAGTGTTCTTGTTTTCTGTTGGTGCCATAATGTGAGAAATACTGGGCAGCTAGCATCGAAAACTAGAACTGCTTTGGAAAGGAGAATGTGTAGCCTGTATTTGGCCTCAGGAGTAGAACGGACTGGGCTTGAGAACATTTCTGACCAGTCTCCATACACCTCACTGTGAAAAACCTGAGGTAGATAGGTGCCATGTCTCAGTGGACTCATGTTGGTGCAGGGGAGGCACAGAGATGGACAGTGGACATTCCTAGAAAGTTCATTTCCTTAGCCCTGAGAACCTTCTCTTGTTGTAGGTTTCCACACTTGCTCTGGAGTGGGACTGTGCTGAAGACCATGTTGGACATCCTGCAGACCCTGTCACTATCACTAAGTGCTGTGAGTGTTCCAGTGACTTGGATCTACCTAACACATGAGCTGTCCACTACATGTTGTACTGATGTGTTCCTCCAGTAATACCCGAGCCTCACTCGGGCTACAGTGGTAAATGGAGTGGGTACCCAAGTTGCTCCCTGATGTCTCCCACTAGGCTGCAGCACATTTTGAGTCCATGTGGGGCATGTGATGGGAAGGGGTAGCAGACACACTGTTGCCTATGTCCCATACTTGGCAGAAGCAGCCTCAGCGGCTTAGGGGTCTGTGTGTTTCCAGGATATTCATAAGGACCAACCTTACTACGACATTCCTGATGCCCCATATCGGATCACAGTTCCTGACACATATGAAGCCCGAGAGGTAAGTCCCACCTCGTCTTCTAGAACGAGGGGTTCCCTGGGAATGTCAAGACAGGTGCTCAACATACCTTAGGTCCCCAAGTCCCCAGCATTTAGTGGTATGATGGTTTCTGGCGCTGTCCACTGCAGGAAGAGCACCTGAATTCCCATGCCTGTCTGTGTTCCAGGCCTGTGCTTCCTACTTGGCCATCCAGACTCTGTAACATTCATTCCTGCTTTAGCTGCCAAAGGCATTTCCAGCTACGAGTCAGCTACTAGCCCCTCAGAAGTGGGTTGAGCAGGCATGGTTTGCAGAGCTCAGCCCTCGGAGGCATGCCAACTCTTTCACTGTAGAATTGAATGTCAGACTCTCGCTTTGCCTTGGCCTTGCAAATGGGTAGAATAAATAGCCCCAGATGAGGAAGCTGTCCCGGAAGATGCTCCTCTCCCCACTGAGTCTGACTTGGAGCCCCTGCTGCAGAGGACTGAACAGGGGCCAGACTCAGCACTCCTCCAGCCTAGCAGGTTCCTGCCCTAACTTGGGCCTCCCCTGCTGGACAAGCTGTCTGTCGTGAGAACCCAGACATAGTGATATAGCACCTGTGGAGATTTTTTTCCACCTGGAGCGTGTCTTTCCCTTTAGTCACTGACTTGGGACATGTTGCACAGTGGCCCTGAGATACACTGTTTATGTTGTAGGTTCTGCCACACGGCCTTATGCAAGAACTATGGACCATAGTCTAGTCACAATTTCTGTTCGGGGAGCTCTCATGTTAGTGCAAGCTCTCTGATAGAGCATCTGTATCCATTGCCATATACTGCGTGGCTTAAAGAAAGATTTATTTCCTTACAGTTATAAGGATAAAAAGTCTAAGAATGAAGTGTTAACAGGAGAGTGTTCTGAGGTCACTGTCCTTGGCCCTCCCTCTGAGGGGGTATCCCTCATATCTCCACATTTCTTCTAAGTACACTAGCTGCATTAGGCCTTTTAATTGTAATTGCCTCTCAAAGCCTGTCTCCAAGTGCAGTCTCATTCTGAGATTCTGAGGATCAGGGCTTCAACATAAGACTTTGGAGAGGACTCAGTTCAGCCTGTGACAGTCACAACAACCTAGATAGGCTGACTTCAAGTTGTTCAACTTCTAGAGCATCGTGAAGGACTTTGCTGCACGTTGTGGGATGATCCTGCAGGAAGCCATGAAGTGGGCACCCACGGTCACTAAGTCCCACCTACAGGTACTTTTCTCCAAATATCAAAAAATAGTCAAAATATAAACAACACTAGTGTGAATAAACAGAGACCAAGAACATCAGTGTAAAGCCTGAGAATAGTTGGTGCTCAGGGATCATTCTGTTGGACACAACTTGTGGGCTGAGTGTGCTTGTCAAGTTAGTGGACTTGGTCTGACCACTACACTAGGTAAGGTGTTAATGCTGTGGGAGGACTTGTGGCTACTTATAAGGTGAGTTGGGGCGATATGGGGAGCAGGGAAGTGCCGGAAGCCAGCAGCAGTACCACCCAGTCTCTTCTTCCGCATCCCCAGAAATCCATCCCTTCTGAGCCCCTGACTTCATGCAATGCTCATTGGCCAGCTTCACAGCCTGCCCCTCCCGTCCTCAGCCTCAGCCTCTCAAGTCTTCCCTCAGTGTCCGCCACAGTGGTCCAGTCTTAGTGGCAAACCTGATTTTGTCTTTAAACTTAACCATTACTCAGTCCCCATCACCATAGAGTCTGGTCCAGATGGATTTCCCCAGCTGCAGAAATCCCCACCACAATTGACAGTATTGTGTGTGTTAATATGCATGCTTCTGTTCCTGCCCCTGTAGTTACAAGACCATGCTGTCCCAAGAGTGAAAACCTTCCTTTTAGCTCTTGCTCTGTCTTGGATCTCTTTGCCCAATGCCCTCCTGCTCACCAGCAGACATGCTCACATACTTGTTCTGGGATCCCAGTGTCTGTTACACACATTGCTCAGTAGCAGAGTACTACAGTAGCAGAACCAAGATCTGCACGTGGCCTCCATGCAGCCTGCATGTTCACAGCAGTGGAGGCCATGCAGCTTCTTCTCTAGCAGCTGACAGATTTCATGTAGATAATGACATACCCTGCCAACCATGTGACAGCCACTCAGATCAGGGCCTCATCCTCAGTCAGAACAGGGCTCGACTTACTGACGCCGGGTCCCACAGCCAGCAGGGCAGGGCAGAATCGGCACTGAAGCCAGGAGTCTGACCCACCGCTTTATGCTTTAGAGTTTTACTTTCTGTTAAGTGAAGTAACTTGTTTTCTCCATTTCAGGAGTATCTGAGCAAACATCAGAACTGGGTGTCGGGACTGTCCCAGCACACAGGCTTGGCCATGGCCACGGAGAGCATCCTTCACTTTGCCGGCTATAACAAGCAGAACACGACTCTTGGGGTACGTGCAAACAGCCTATGAACTGGAGAGCAGTATCCCAGGGTGAAGGACTCAGCCTGTATGGACTCTCCTGAAAGACCCCGGCACTCATATCCCACACATTTGTGGGGTACATAGGGTATCTGTTGATGGATGGGAGCTTAATGAGGGTCCAAGAGGGGGAGCCATCCATACAGACATTTCCCTATCATGGTTAAGTTTTAAAATATATATATATTTGGAGCCGGGGGCGGAGTAGGAGGAGAGTTGAGACAGGGTTTCTCTGTGTAGCCCTGGCTGTCCTAGAACTCGCTCTGTAGACCAGGCTGGCCTCAAACTCACCGAGATCAGCCTGCCTCTGCCTCCCAAGTGCTGGGATTAAAGACGTGTATCATGCTAGGTAGTGGTGGCGTACTCTTTTAATTCCAGCACTCGAGAGGCAGAGCCAGGTGGATCTCGGTGAGTTCAAGGCCAGCCTGGTCTGCAGAGTGAGATCCAGGACAGGCACCAAAACTACACAAAGAAAGCCTTTCTCGAAAAAACAAACAAACAAACAAACAAACAAAAAAAAGGCATGCATCACCACCACCACCTAGCTTGAAATATATATGATTTTGAAGGTAAAACTTGATACATTGATGAAATCTGACTTTCTAGTGTCCAGAAAGAGGAGAGAAACTGGCCTCTAAGACACGCACAGCATTGTATCATAGTCATATTTGTCTGGAGCAGTGGTTCTCAGCCTTCCTAATGCTGCAACCTTTTAAAACACTTTCTCATGTTGTGGTGACCCCCAGCTACAAAATTATCTCATTGCTACTACTTCATAACTGTAGCTTTGCTACTATTATGAATCATAATGTAACTATCTGATGCACAGGATATTTGATATGTGTGTGGCCCCTAGAGGGGTTGTGACTCACAGGTTGAGAACTGTTTATCTGGACCATTCGCTGGACTTCCTTGGTTTCCTGCAGGTGCTCAAATACACATGTCTCCCAGCTTCACTTTGTTGGTTTTTTTTTTTTTTTTTTTTTTTTTTAAGATTAATTTAGATTCAGAAGCCGTCGTTTCAGAGTTAAATCAGGATCAGACAGATAGTTGTCCCTGGTGATGATGGTCTTGTCCTAGGGATGTGGCTGTTTCACTCTAGCCCTCCCCGACACTCAGTCACTATGAACCCGGAATATTGACAGATGTGCTGTTGATGCTCAGCCCTCTGCTGGGCTGTGGAATGTGCTATGTGGAGGTACAGAGGTGAGGCACCCAAGGAAGGAAAGGTCTTCATCCCCCAGGAAGAAAGGAGCGTCTCACTATGTAGCTCTGGGTATTAAAAGATGGGCTAAGAGCGGCTCTCAGAAGAAAGCAAGGCAGAGCCAGGTGTGGGCACAGGCTCCACAGGCGCGAGCATCCCGGTGACTCACTCACTGGCTACATCTCAACATTCCTTTTCTCCTTTTCTCTCTCACTGGTTAAGTGGGACGGGTGAGATGGCTCCGGAGATGCCTTGAGTGGGATTATGTGGTAAAGTCAGCCGGGAGCTGCTAGGGCTGGTGGTCTCTGGTGGGACTCTTGGGAAGTTACAGGTTCATGGCTGGGAAAGAAGAGCCTCAAGCGGTTGTTTACACACGGCGCTGGAGTCCTTGCTCTGTTGACTTCATCCAGTTCCCGGGGTAAGGGCTTCTTCCCCTTCTCACGTTCCCAAGAGTCTCTCTATCTTGGGCTCTCCACGTGGCACTTGGAGAACACATGTGAGCAGAGGGCAGGACTTAACAAGCTGAGTGTTCTTTTCTAGGCACTAGCCAGCCAGCTTGCAATGGATCTGTTTTGCTGGAAAGAGCTTCATTTTTGTGCTCAGAAAGTTATAGGTTACAAGTAAGAAGACCCTTGGGATTTTGGTGGTGGTGGTGGTGGTGGTGGCTTTGTTTTGTAGACTGTCTCATGAAGCTGGGTCAGGAACTTGCTATGTAGACCAGGCTGGCCTTAAAGAGATCCACCTGTCTCTGACTCTCGAGTTCTGGGATTAAAGGCAAACACCACCATGTCCAGCTGAGTGGACCCCAGATAAATAGAAAAAGATGCTTCTGCTCTGTGTGTGTGGTTAGTTGTGCTAACTAAGGTGCCTGTGTCTTGTGAAAGCAGACTGTAGTCCCCAACTCCACGTTCTCAGTGACATCTCTCACACACGTGTGGAGAGGCCAACATAGGTTGTTTCACTTAATCACTCTTCACCTTATTTATGTGCCGGCCGGTGGTGGCACACACCTTTAATCCCAGCACTCTGGAGGCAGAGGCAGACAGATCTCTGAGTTCAAGGCCAGCCTGGTCTACAGAGCAAGTGCAAGGACAACCAAGGCTACCCAGAGAAACTCTGTCTCGAAAAACCAAAAGAAAAAAATTTTTGTTTGTTTTTTTAGGTTTTCCATGAGGCATATAGTCTCTAGAGAGTGCTCTTGAATGTTTTGTTATGTTAGCTTTCCAGCGCTGAAAACTAAATGTCTTTGAGTTAGAACTTGACTTCCTACTTAGACTTTGGTTTACCAAGTTAAATATAAGAAAAAGATGATGCTTTGCCTTCTAAAGTAATTCTCTATACTTATCTGTAGGCAACTCAGCTAACTGAACGGCCAGCTTGTGTGAAGAAAGATTACTCCAACTTCATGGCATCCTTGAATTTGCGCAACCGCTATGCAGGCGAGGTACCTCTCTTCCCTATGTCCGAGGCTGTTCTGAGCATCTTGGCTTTATGCCATTTGGCTATTCCACAGTGGAACATGAATGAGGCATCTGTATGATATGGAATTTACTTATTTCAGGCGACTTGAGGAACCTGGGTATGAGCAAAATCAGTGGCACATTCTGGTGCATTTATGACAGTTACTTAGCACCTCTGTAGAAAGTGATGTCATGTGGACACTCTCAGGCACACCAAGGCATTCTGTTAAGTGGTAGCAAACATGTGCCGAGTGTCATGCATTCTCCTGGACACACGCTAAGATGTATGTACCAATATTCTAGTCCTACAGGTAAAGAAATAGAGGCTCCTGAGATTAAATAACTTGCCAAAAACAGGCTCGGGAACCGTATCTGCTGACTCCACTGATGGCCTCCACTCACACCAGAGTTTCCCAGGGTAACGCTGAAGGTGGAGACTGGCATCTCACAGACTTTACCAGAGTAGTCTCTGAGAGTTGGCCCACCTCCCCTGAATACTCTGTTTCTTGCTTAACCCAGTGGCTGCTCTTCTCCAGTGAGCCCTGGCAGAGAGTCCCATGTTATACTCATGATCAGCACATGCTGATAATTCCTGAGAGAGCTTAGTCCAGGTCCTTTTGAGTGCTGTTGTGGCAGCAGGAAGTTTGTCTTTAGGGCATAGGTTTATTTTTTGGAAAGAGTCCTATCTCCTACATAGCCTGGTATAGGAATAATAAAGTAACACTTTCTGGGGAAAAACTATTTAAGAAAAAATGGTGTATCTGGCTTTGTAGTTTGAGTCATATTGAATCTGAAGGAACTTTATTTATCTAGCTTATGTCCTATGTGCTCGCCAAGGTTAGCACTGTGTGCAGTGATGAGCACATGTCTCCACTTCCTAGAAGAGGTGCTCGGTCATCACTGAAGTGAGCTTTAGCTGGGACAGTGAGTCCTGTTGTGAGCTTGGTCAGCGGGGCCCAGGGCCTCACTTGTGTGCCTGGCTCACGGGCATGGCTGCTAACAAACACACTTCTTCACAGGTACATGGGATGATCCGGTTCTCGGGAGCCACAGGCCAGATATCTGACCTGAACAAAATGATGGTTCAGGATCTGATTACAGCTTTGGACCACAGTAATCCTCAGCACTACACACAGGCCATGTTCAAGCTGACTGCAATGATCATTAGCAGCAAAGGTAACACACAGAAGTTCCATGGGATTCTGGGTTTGTTTCTAAGTGAGTGTTTGCTTAGAAATCCTTGATAACCTGGAATCCTGTCCAAGAAAGAGCTGGAGCTCTGCTAGTAGAAATCTGTTTCATCTCTCATGAGCCAGCAATGAATAAAAGGTCCTGTTGGCCCCGGCTAATGCTGGCTCTCATGTCAGCCTAGGGAAGTCATATTCAGGCCCAGCCAGAATCAGGAGCCTTTGACTAATTTGTGTTTGGTTCCAGATTGTGACCCACAGCTCCTCCATCATCTGTGTTGGGGTCCCCTCCGGATGTTCAATGAGCATGGCATGGAGACCGCGCTGGCCTGCTGGGAGTGGCTGCTGGCTGGCAAGAGTGGAATTGAAGTGCCTGTAAGAGACTGAGCCCAGCGTAGCTCTGTGGGTGGGTGGGTGAGGGGTGGAGAGGGCTCTGCCACCAGGACAAGCCCTCCGCTTTCTTAATCCCTGGTCTCCAGAAAGAATGTTGTGTGCGGTAAAAGGTATGATGATGGAGTGGTGGAAGGCTCAGGATGGAAAGCAGTCTGTGGTGAGACCAGCAGGTTGTCTGTTGCATGCCCATTGATGCCAGATCTAACTGGGAGCAGTTGCTTTCTTGACTTCCTAACTGTGGGATCGGACACCTTTCCCTGGGTCTGTTGTCCCTTTCACGCCACAGCTGTCCCAGCTGTCCTACAGCAACTGCAGCTCTGCAAGAGCCGTAGCCCAGGGATTCTGTTCCCTCAGGCTCTGACTCTTTAAAGCTACGAAGGGAACTTAACTAAACCTCTCTCCCTCTAAAGAACTCAGGATTTAAAGGTTAAGGTGGAATTCTGCTCTTCAGAGGCTGAATAGCAAGCAGCTCACCTTCTGTCCTTGCTCCCATCCTCTAAAAAGCCCTCATGCTTCTCCTCACCCTCCTCATAAACCCTTTCTCACCTGGCTCCGCCCCACCACTTCCTGTCAGCTAGCTGCTGACTCAGCCTCCTGACCGCAAGTGAATTTTGTTTTGTTTAATCAAACACATCTTTGCATCATTAAACAAACGTTCCAGAGCATAAACAAAAATAACACACCTTGAAATAACATTCTACAACATAGGTCTGTATTTCTAGATTTTCTACTTCATGAAGCCTCCAGGCAAGATTATACATGTTGAGTATGCCTTTTCTGAAATGCTTGCTGTTGGTTATGCCGACCAAAACCTTACACTTGCTACAGAAGCTATTTCAGATATTGGATTTTTTTTCTTCAGATTTCAGAATATTTGCATGTGGATAATAAAATATATTTTGTGAAACACAAGTCCCATATGCAAGATACATGTTCATGTATATATCATGTACATCTTATGTAGCCTGAAGAAATTTTTATACATTATTTTTATAAATTTGTTTATTTTGCATGTATAATTATTTTGTCTGCATGTGTGTCTGTGCACCTCATGTATGCCTAGTACCCGAGGAGTTCAGAAGAGGGCATCAGATCCCTAGGGACTGAAGTTAGAGATGGCTGGGAACTAACATGTGGGTGCATGGAACAGAACCCGGGTCCTCTTTAATGTACCTACTTGATTTTGAGGCATGGTCTCTTCCCTGCTGTGTCTGGCTCCCCCGGCCCTGGTTTGTGGAACCACACCCCTCACGCAGACTCTGAAGGCAGAGAACTGAACTGATTCAGCGTCACAGAGTAGAGCAGTGCTCGTGACCCCTGTTGTCAGCCCTCAACGTGCACCTTGGATTCCAGGGGCCCTGGAATGTCTGAACCTGCAGTTTGTCTTAAGGGTGGCTTATTTGAGCGCCTAAGGAGCCTTAGTGTCCCACATGGCAGAGCGCAGACCTCACAGACTACTGTCCCAGGCCGTGAGTCCTGACAGCACCCATGGTGGGATTCTAACTGTTCTTCCCAGAGAAGCTTCACGGCTGGGGAGGAGGGGGTGCACACCCTTGTTCCCAGCACTTGGTAGGCAGAGGCAGAGGCAGAGGCAGGTGGATGTCTGTGAGTTCAAGGCCAGCCTGGTCTACATAACAAGTTCCAGGCCAGCCAGGGCTACACAGTGAAATCATGTCTTTAAAAAGAGAAAGAAGGAGATGGGGGCAGGTGAGGGGGGCTCGCAGGGACCACTCAGCATGCACACCCACCATCCTTTCCCTGCCAGCACAATGTCGCCTTCAGAACTGCCAGCCGCTCCATTCCTGGCACCACAGGCTTCCGTGTATGCCAGTCACCTGCCACCAAGAGCCACGAGGTTAGCGGATGAGCACCCCAACTGACAGAGTCAGGGTCAGCTACAGCTGGACCTGGGGCCTAAGTTCATAATCCAGCTAGCTGTTCAAGAAGCTGAATCAGGAATATCCAAAATTCAAGCCCCACCTGACAAATTTACTGATACCCTGTCTCAAAAGTTAGAGAAAGGGGGCTGGAGAGATGGCTCAGCAGTTAAGAGCACTTGCTGTTCTTACAGAGGATTTGCATTCAGTTTCCAGGACCCACATGCACATGGCACCCATACACACACGTAGGCAAAGCAGTCATACACACAATTTTTTTTTTATTTAGTCGAAAAAAAAACAGCTTTATGTATATAGCTCAGTGGAAGGGCACTTACCTGGTATATGTGAGGTCTTGGGTTCAACCTCCAGTAGCACAAAAAGCCTGGGCTGCAGTCCCAGTTGCTTCCTGTTTTGGACACCTCATTACGGTCAATAGCATACCTACCTTATCTCTGTGTAGACAGACTCCTCACAGACATCTTAGAGTTCCTTTCCACACTTCTACAAATGGCCCACCACATGTCCTGCTAGCTTTACATAGATCCAGAATTTGGTCACAACCCAGCATTCCAGCTACCCTTGTGGCCCGGCCTCCTTTGTCTCTCCCCTGACCTTCAGGCAGCCCCAGTGTGTTATTTTTCTCAGGCTGTGACAAAGCAACTTATGGAAGAAGGGCTTTATTTTGGCTGTGCTTCCGGAGGGTGAGTCTGTAAATGGCGGTCACGGCAGCTGGGCGTCCGAGCAGGCACCTGAGAGCTCAGGGCTGACTTCTCAAACACAAGGCAGTGAGTGAACCAGAAGTGGACCGAGGCTGTAAACTCAAGCCCCGCCCCCCACCCCTCCCCCCAGTGCTGTGCTTCCTCCAGCAAGGCCACACCCCGTAACGGTTCCATAACATCCCTGAACAGTGCTACCCACTGGAGACAAAGTGTTCAAATACCTGAGACTGGGGGACACTCTCATTAAACCACCATACCCAGTGACTTAGTTACTTTTCTGTCGCTGTGATAAAACACCATGGCTAAGGCAACATATAAAAGAAAGAGTTTATTTGGGGCTCATGGTTCCATAGGGTTAGAGTTCATGATGGCAGAGTGTGGGTAGTAGGCAGCAGGTCGCTGGAGCAGTAGCTGAGAGCTCACATCTCAAACCACAGGCAGGAAACAGATAGCCCTAAAGCAGGGTCCTGAAACCTCAAGGCCTCTTCCTGCGGTGATAGGCTTCCTCTAGCAAGGCCACACCTCCTGTACCTTCCCAAACAGCTGCTAACTGGGGCCAAGTGTTCAAGTGCCCAAGACTTCTGGGGACATCTCCTTCAAACCACCAGTGAGCTCCCTGCCCCGTCCTCCCCTGTGTGCTGCAGGAGCGCCAGGAAAGCCCGCACCGGGTTGAGTCTCTGGTTCCCAGACCCCTTGCTGCTCTCCACCAGCTCATCTAGAATGACAGACTCTGTCTTCTCCCCTGCTCTGCGGCAGAGTGCTAGGTCCCTGCCTGGCTGCCTGTCGTTTCCTTTCCTTGGATGACTATGTCACTGCTGGCCATCTCCAGGATTTGTGTTCCGTGTTCCCAGCCATCCTCCCTCCACACTCCACACTGCTTCTTTCTCAAGCTTAGCATCCTCTGTCTCTTGTGTACTTCTGGGAGGCCCTGGCACAGAAGTGGATCTTAGATGAGCGGGTCTGGCCTCTGTGTGGCTCCTTGGCCCCATCAGCCCTGGATCCCCTGTACTAACAGTAGGCCAGAGGCCAGACTCCAGGAGAAGCCACTGGCAGGTGTAGTTTCTTGGCGCTCTTGTCCCACCTGTGACAGTGCTGTCCACAGCACAAGTGGCCTTTGTCGTCTCCACCCTCATGGCATCTGTGCTTCGGGCAGCAGGAGGGAAGAGAACTGAGATGCCATTTTAGAAAGCATGCCTGGGCTTTTCCTTGCCTGGTTGGCTCCCATCTTGCTCTTCGGTGCTCATGAGAACCCAGCAGTCAGCCCAAGGCACAGGAGTCTAAGTGAAAATCCCTGTGACTGGTAGTAGTACTTTCTCGTTGGGACCACCAGCTCACAAATAATGACATGAAGACTTAATTATGAAAGCTTGGCCTCAGCTTAGACTTTTTCCCTACTAGCTCTGATAACTAATTAACATGCTTCTATTAATCTATGTTCTACCACGAGGCTCAGCTACCTGTCCTCTGTAAGGTATGTCTTACTGCACCCCACCTCTCCTTTCCAGTTCTCTCTCTCCCCGGAAGTCCCACCTATTCTTTCCTGCCTAGCTATTGGCTATTTAGCTCTTTATTAAACCAATCAGAAGACACCTTAGGCAGAGACATGTCTTTTCAGTGTAAACAAATATTCCACAATAGTGACTAGCTGCTGGGCCATCCTGAGCACCACATCGCGTGCGTGTGCGCGTGCGCGCGTGTTTGTGTGTGTGTGTGTGTGTGTGTGTGTGTGTGTGTGTGTGTGTGTGTGTGTGTGTTGGAACTGGAGCTTGAATCCATGGCCTTGCAAATATGAGGCAAGCATTCTGTTGCAGTATCCGCATCCTCTGAACTGCATTTTGCAAGATGGTAAATAACGGTGCTGGAAAGGATCCACCACACGGAGCCATCCTTGTGCTTCCTGGAGGTGCTGACACTTCCTTTCTGCCTGCAGTTCATGCGGGAGATGGCGGGCGCCTGGCACATGACAGTGGAGCAGAAGTCCGGCCTCTTTTCTGCTGAAACCAGGGAAGCAGACCCCCTGGCAGCGTCAGAAGCAAGTCAGCCCAGACCCTGTCCTCCTGAAGTGACACCCCACTACATCTGGATCGATGTGCGTGCCTACCAAGCTCTGCTGTGCTTTGTACGGTCAGCCTCGGGGCACCTGCGGTGGGCTGGCATACCAGCCAGCCTAGGGGCCCTGGCCTGAGAGAATGGGTGCCCCATAGACTCCTCTCTGGTTCTCCCTGCCTTCCTGTCACCCAGACCAACTCTTACGAGCTGTGCTCACCAGCACTGGGATGAGACTGGCCCACCCCAACTTACACAGCTTGCTTCCCTTCTTACCCAGTTCCTGGTACAGCGGTTTGAGATCGCCAAGTACTGCAGCTCTGACCAGGTGGAGATCTTCTCAAGTCTGCTGCAGCGCTCCATGTCGCTGAACATCGGTGGAGCTAAGGGGAGCATGAACAGGCATGTGGCAGCCATCGGACCACGTTTCAAGTGAGGGCTCTCTCCCTCTGGGAGCATCTGGGTGTCCTGTTACTGACATGTGGGGCATGTGTGTAACATGTGAATCGTGGTATGGGTGAGTGTGTCCTGTGATGCTTCTGTGCAATGTAGAGTAAATCCTATGGTACTGTTATCAGGAAGAACGTGCAGAAGACATGAGACCATGAGCCTCTGGCTGGCTAAAAGCCTCTCTAACCCCTGTTCCCCTAGTCCAGTCTTTCTCACTAGGACATGGACTCTGCTGTGAGGGGCTTGTGGCTAGTACCCATCTGTTTGTCTTCCCAGGCATGGTAGAGGCTCTGTGTCTTCCTCTTCCCTGAACTCCAGACCATGACCCCATCACCACTGACCACCCATTAGAACTCACTCCTCAAACCAGATACAATGAAGAGCCAGTCCTCTTGCTAGTGTCCAGTCTGCCACTGGCCTACACTAGAAAGTGGTCCCCAGGGCCTTTCCAGTGGTGGGTGGCTGTCATAGAAACGAGCAGACGCCCTGTCTGTCTGCAGCACCTCACTGGAGCAGCCTTCACCCACAGGATCACCGGCCTCATAGATGCACTCAGAAAAGTCGCCGCTGGCAGTTTGTCCTTCTTTCTTCTGCCATCCCCGTAGCCACATACAGAGACTCTGGTTCCCTCGGATGGTGGGTCTGACCTCTCTATCTCCTTGGAGTAGATAAAGGCCTGTCTGCTTCTCTCTTCCCCACCAAGGCCAGCCCCTAGGGCTCCTTGGCAGCATAGGGTAGTGTCCGTGCCTCTGGGGTGGCTGTGCTACACTCTGCTCATCTTGCAGCACCCCTTAGGCCCAGCCTAACTGTCCATAATGCCCCTGCCCCCCTAGCTGGGCCTCTAGAGCCTCTTACCCCCGGACCCAGGTCCCCCTGGTTGCTACATGTGAAGATGCTTGCTCCAAAGGGCCCATATCACTGTCAGGCTGTAGCTGGGGTCTATCCCTCGAGAAGAACCCTACTGCAACCTGATCCAGCTTGTGGGATTTTGTGGCTTTTCGCTGTGCAGAGATCTTGTGTCTTACCCACCAACTTAACTCCTGCTCCCCACCCCAGGGTTCTAAGCTCCCGGCAGACAGGCAGAATAGTGCCCCACCTGTGCCTCACAGCACCCCGCTCAGAGCTTGGTCAGCAGACACCACACACTAGGGAAACAAACCCTCCACCCCTCTGGATTGAATTGAGTGTCCCCCTTCATAGCACTGTCCCAGCAAGGACTAAGCTACAGATTGTTTATAAGACTGGAACTTTTTTAGCCCCGTCAGAATAGCATAGAGATGATTTGCTTTTCCCTCAACAAAAATGAAGAAGTTTTTCATTTTTGTTAGTCTTTCAGCCAGGTGGTGGTGGCAGTGGTACACACCTTTAGTCCTAGCACTTGGGAGGCAGAGGCAGGCAAATTTCTGTGAGTTCCAGGACAACCAGGGCTATATAAAGAAACCCTGTCTCAGGAAGAAAAAAAAAAGTCTTTCCATACCCACTTTATGCAGTGTTAGGGATGGACCTCCGCATAAGGCATGCACTCTGCAAGCTGAGCTACATCCCCAACCCACTCACCTGGAGGTCTCTTACCTGGAATGTGTCAGGTTTTGTGTGGTACAAGGCCTCACTCTGCTACACAAGTGTTAGACTGATGAGCTGTATCTTAGTGGAGGAAAACTTTTACTTTAGTCAACTAAATTCATTATTTTAACTGTAGGGCCTTACTGTATTAACCTTTACCCATCCATGGAAAGATTTTTGTTTAGTTTTGTTTGGTTTTTTTTGAGACAGGGCTTCTCTGTGTAGCCTTGGCTGTCCTAGAACTAGCTCTGTAGACTAAGCTGGCCTGGAACTCAAGAGATCCTGAGTGCTGGGACTAAAGGCATGCGCCATCATCATTTTTATTTGTTTAATTTTTAACACTAATCTTGGCACCTAAAAGATGTGGGTAAGGAGATCAGAAATTCAGGTTTATCTTCACACTCCAAAATGGAACTGAAGGCCAGCTTGGAAGATCTGAGACTTTGTCAGAGAGAGAGAGAGAGAGAGAGAAAACACACAACTAAGTGATGAAACCCCTACTGGTAATGTTTCTGGGCTCTATATTCAGAGGCTCTGGTCTATTTGCTTAGACACCCCTTGGGGCTCAGCCCTTGGCTAGGATTTCAACCTGTGGCTTTCTCCCAGACTGCTGACCCTGGGGCTGTCCCTTCTGCATGCGGATGTGGTTCCAAATGCAACCATTCGAAACGTGCTTCGAGAGAAGATCTACTCAACGGCCTTTGACTATTTCAGGTATTACTTCTAACATGTTGTGCACATGCCTGGACATAGCTGCAGTCCAGCCTAGAGCGCCCTTGTTCCCCAGGAAGCAGCTTACATAGGACGTACTTTGCCTGGTTCATGCTCACCAGCCTCATTCATTAGTCTTGCATGACTAGACTGGAGTCTCCTCAGCCGTGTGTGCTCAGAGCCAGGCGCCCAATGGAATACTTGCAGATTATCCCTTAAGTTCAGTTAATTTGATTGGGGGCAGGGGCTCACAGGGCCTGATCCTGGGCTCTACAGGTAGTTAATAGTTCTGGAAGACACAGAGATATTTTCTTTTTTTGTTTTTGTTGTTGTTGTTGTTTTGTTTCTTCGAGACAGGGTTTCTCTGTAGCTTTGGAGCCTGTCCTGGAACTCTGTAGACCAGGCTGGCCTCGAACTCACAGAGATCCACCTGCCTCTGCCTCCCAAGTGCTGGGATTAAAGGCGTGCGCCACCACTGCCCGGCGAGATATTTTCTCTAGTGGTTTGTAACTAAACTCACTGTGTCAAAAGAAAAGATTTAACAGTACAAAGCAGGATCTGGGAGCAAACCTGGCTCGGTAGTTAAGAACACCTGCTACTTTCCCAAAGGTTCTGAGTTTAGTTCCCACCACCCATTTCAGGTGACAACAATCTCTAACTCTAGGTTTTAGTCTAATTTTTATTTGTCTAAATTAAGAGCATCCAGGCACAGTGGCATACACCTACAGTCCATTTGTGAAGCTGGATGCAAGAGGAGCACTTGAGAATCAAAGACAAAACCATGAATGACCCTCCACACCTACGCATATGCGGACAGCACTAATTGAACTCAGTGGGTAATAGAAAAGGGAAGAGGAGCTAGGTGTGGCGGCACACACCTTTACTCCAGCACTCAGGAGGATCTCTGCGGTCTAGACCAGCCTGGTCTGCGTAGCATGTTCCAAGCCTACATAGAGAGACCTTGTCTAAAGGGGGCATAGTGGATGCTAGGAAGAAGTGTTAAAGGAGCAGGTTGGAGAGAGGAAAGGTGCGTGTGATCAAGACACACTGCATACATGTCTGGGGTTTTCAAAGAATAAAAAGTCTATAAAAATGCACTTAAGCCGGGGTAGTGGCACGCACCTTTAATCCCAGCACTCGGGAGGCAGAAGCAATCAGATCTCTGAGTTCAAGGCCAGACTGGTCTACAGATCAAGTTCTGGGACAGCCAGGGTTACACAGAGAAACCCTGTCCGAAGAAAAAAAATAATAAAAGAGAGGAAGATTAAATTGCATATATTTACTCTTTCTGTAATATAAATGATTGCTACACAAAATCCTGCAAATATCAGCTGCATGAGTCTTTGCAAATGTAGGCTGTGTGTTTGTATGCAGATAGCTAAATTACCATCTGCCACAGCGCACTACTCAACAGAGGCTGTCAATATGAGCCAGGCATGGTGGCACATGCCTACAGGCTGATGGATCTAGGAAATCATGATCAAGGCCACCTTGCAATATATAGGGATATATATGTATATGCGTGTGTGTTTCTGGAGTTACAGGCAGTCTGAGCTATGTAATGATACCTCGGTGGTAAAGCTGAACAGAGTGCATAGGCTATCGGGACACCCACACTTCCCATGGGAGTTAGTGGGTCATCCTTGCTGCTGATTAGGCTAACCTCCAAAGAGGAAAGTGAACTTTTATGTCTGCTCTTGCTGCCTTATGAAAGCTTCCTAGCCTCTGACTGCAGACACTCAGCTCTTTCTGTCTTGTGAACGTTTGTAGTTGTCCACCAAAGTTCCCTACTCAAGGAGAAAAGAGACTTCGTGAAGACATAAGCATAATGATTAAATTTTGGACTGCCATGTTCTCGGATAAGAAGTACTTGACCGCCAGCCAGCTTGTACCCCCAGGTAAGCACTGCTCTCAGCAGCACAGCAGCTGCTGGGTGTGGAGAGCAGACGGACAGACGCACACAGGAGGGGAGGGGTGGAGAGCAGACGGATGGATGCACACGGGAAGGGGGAGCGGAGGGGAGGAGAGGGGTGGGGAGCAGACAGACGAACGGACGCACACGGGAGGGAGGGGTGGAGAGCAGACACGGGGGTGGGGGGTGCTTTGTGAATGGTTCTGGGAAGGCAGGACAAGAAGAGTTAGGGCCCAGGTGAGCCCTGACCTTGGCTCTGCCTTACAGTGTTGAAAGCCCAGTACTTGCCTACCTGCTGCCTCTCCTCCAACCTCGCTGATGCATATGGCAAGCGCAGGGCACTCTTCCTTACAACTTCTGCCTGGACCGGCTCACTTCCCAGATGCCCACTGAGTAGGGGAAGGCCAGTACACCCAGATGAATTCATCATAACCCATTGTCATCTGATAAGGGCAGTCAAATCACTTCAATAGAGGGATTCAAGGATTCCTCCAGGACTGGCACATGGCCCAACCAGGGTAGATTGACATTGAAGAAAGTTTTCTGGAAACCTCTGAGCTGAGTCCAGGAAGCAGAGAATATATGCATGTGGGTGTGCATATATATATACATAACATGCATGCAGACATACATGCAGCCGGCCATCGTATGCTGGAACCAATAGCTTTCCAAGGCAAAGAGGAGAATACTCCACGAGAACACAGACGTGTCAGCAGCAGCAGACATGCACAATGAGAGGTGAGGGTTTGTCCTGTAGCAGAAAGTCTCTCCAGGAAGAGGAAAGAAGCATTAAAGCTGGATTTCCTTCCGCTTCCACAGAGAGCAGGGCCGACAAACTGTGTAGTTTGTCCCCTGGATGCTCAGGTTCCTGCTCTACAGGGCCAGTAAGCAGGTATCTGCCTTTGCTTATCAAAAAACCAGTGACATGCCGGGCGGTGGTGGCGCACGCCTTTAATCCCAGCACTTGGGAGGCAGAGCCAGGCGGATCTTTGTGAGTTCGAGGCCAGCCTGGTCTCCAAAGCGAGTTCCAGGAAAGGCGCAAAGCTACACAGAGAAACCCTGTCTCGAAAAACCAAAAAAAAAAAAAAAAAAAAAAAAAAAAAAAAAAAAAAAAACCAGTGACAGGCTGGAGAAGCTGTTCAGTGGTTAGAGCGCTCTGTTCTTCCAGAGGACCCGGGTTTAGTTCTTAGCATCCATATGGTGGCTCCCAGCATCTGTAACAGGAGATGCAACACTGTTCTCCGTTCTCCACAAGCACCTGTACACACATACAGGCAAAACACTCTTACACCTAAGATATTTTTTAAAAACTGATGATATTTATTTTATTCTATTTTTTGGCTTTTCAAGACAGGGTTTGGTTTCTCTGTGTAGCCCTGGCTGTCCTGGAACTCATTCTATAGACCAGGCTGGTCTCAAACTCACAGAGATCCACCTGCCTCTGTCTGCCTCCTGAGTTGGGATTAAAAGGTGTGCACCACCACACCCAGGTCTATATTGTCTTTCTTTTTTTCTGGACAAGGTCTTTCACTGGCCTGGAACTTGCCAAGTAAGCTGGGTTTGCTGGCCACTATCCAGCATCAGGACTAGGAAGATGCGCCACCACACCCAAGTTATTTAATGTAGGTTCTAGGGAGGTCAGCCTTAGGTATCTGTGCTTGCAAAGCAAGACTTATCGAGCTCTCTTCCTTGGGATGTCCTGAGCCACCTCATGCCAGAGTCTACAATGTGTTTATCCGCAGATAACCAAGACACCCGGAGCAACCTGGATATAACGGTGGGCTCTCGGCAACAGGCTACACAGGGCTGGATCAACACTTACCCCCTCTCCAGCGGCATGTCCACTATCTCCAAAAAGTCAGGTTGGTCAGGGCAGGGAGTGGCTCCTACATCTGCTGTCCAGTCTTGAGTTCCCTTCCTGGTGGTGTGATGGACACTCACTTCAGTGGCAGAACAGAACATCAGAAGGCAGCTGCTTCTAGGTTCTAAAACATGGCCCAGGTTTTTGGTTCAGTCACCAGCACACCACCAAAGGAACAGACAGGGCAGATAAGTGGCCTCAAAGGACAGTGACCGTGTTTTGTCTTTGCTCCCTAGGCATGTCTAAGAAAACCAACCGGGGTTCCCAGCTGCACAAGTACTACATGAAGCGCAGGACGCTGCTGCTGTCACTGCTGGTGAGACTCAGGGCACGCCATGCCCCGGTGTAACAGTGGGGCGCTGGAGGGTGGGAGCCGCATGTGGACACCTGCAGAAGATACACTGGACATTGTTCGGTCTCACCAGGCCACTGAAATTGAGCGTCTCATCACTTGGTATAACCCGCTGTCAGCCCCAGAACTAGAGCTGGACCAGGCAGGAGAGAACAGTGTGGCTAACTGGAGGTCCAAATACATCAGCCTGAGTGAGAAGCAGTGGAAGGACAACGTGAACCTTGCCTGGAGCATCTCTCCCTATCTTGCTGTGCAGCTGCCAGCCAGGTAGGCCTCTAGTCACCCCAGCTTCCTTCATCGGAGGCCCAGGGTGGTGACCTGCCAACTGGACCATGAGAGCCCCAGACTATAACATGGGTCCTGTAGGGACACTCGGGATTCTCACCTGGTCTGTGCAGAGGTCACACAGTGACCCTTGTGACTGTGTCAGCTCCTACCTAGGTGCCACAACACCCAGAGCCCAGGAAAGGAATGTCTGGATGAATTCGGCATCACCATGTATGACTAGGGAGTGTAGCCCAGTGGCAGAACTCTTAGTTAGCACTACACAAGACCCTGGTTCAATCCCTGGCACTGTTTTAAAAAAAAATGACAGTCACAGTGTAATCTGTAAAGGCTTCCTTCCTGGGAGGGAGTCCACAAAAACAATTTGGGAGAGTTTGGATTGTGTTTCTGTTTGAATGATGTCATCATTGAGCTCAAGCTAAGAGCAGACATTCTCGCTGTGGCTGTCTGCCTAGCATACCGTCAGCCTCTCCAGGTGAGTCTCAGACTGACGGCAGTGGGTGAGGTGAGCTGCAGAGCCCCCGTGGCCGACATGGCCCCTCAGCCTTCTTCCGAGCCAAGCTTGGCCACTTTCCTGTTCCCTCTACCTGGTCCTCAGGCCCAAGACAACATTCTGGTGCTCTTAAGTCCCTTCAAAGCAGGATGTTCATGGAGACTGTCCCTTGCATTAGCCAGGGTCAGTAACACCTACAGGCTTGTCTGCCCACTCACCACCAGGTAAGGGGCCTTAACGGTTTAGACTGTGACTAAGGTGCTGAACCAGAAACAGGCCACTGCAGAGGGCTAGGCTCAGAGCTACGGGAGAAGGATGGATGGCTATAGAGGGGCAGTTCTGAAGAGAGTTCAGCCATTTCCTCACAGCATAGTAATCTATGGTTTTTCTCTTGTCCTTCCCTTGAGTTTTGGTTGGTTGGTTTTTTTTTGTTTTGGAGGAATTTTTGTGTGTGTGTGTGTGTGTCTGTCTGTCTCTGTGTGTCTGTGTGTCTGTTTCTGTCTGTCTGTCTCTGTCTGTGTGTGTGATTGGAAGCCAGCTTGCCACACTCGGTCCTCTTTTCCACTGTGTGGCACTAGGAAGTGAGCTTAGATCATCAAGGTTGGCATCAGCCTTTGTCACTAAGCCATCTTACATAGAAAGGGTTTCTGTGTAACCAGGGTTGTGGCATTCACCCGTCACCTCCTCATGAGTGCTGTAAGGATGTGATTTTTCAAAGGGTCCCTTTCAGACTTTGTAATGTATTTATTATTACTTGCCTACAACATTTAGACATCTGTCATATAGTGCTGATAACTAAATACCTCCCACTGAGTGTTTTCTGCTGCCGCTTCTGTGGCAGTGAAGGAATGCTCCTACCCCACCCAAACCCTTTGTGCACTGTAGGTTCAAGAATACAGAAGCCATTGGAAATGAAGTGACCCGTCTCGTTCGATTGGACCCAGGAGCTGTTAGTGATGTCCCTGAAGCCATCAAGGTAGTACAGCCCCCACACACCAGTTCAAGTTCAACTACATCTAGAACGTCTTCCAGAAAGGCCTGGTTACTCTCATGACTATGGCCAAACACCTCACAGAACACTCAGGAGAGGAAAGGGTTATTCTGACTCAGTTTCAGAGGGATCGGCCTCATATGGTTGAGCAGAGCACCATGGCAGCAGGGCCAGGTGCAGGACGCTGTTCCCATCCTGAGAATACAGATCCAGACACGTGGTTCCAATGATGCATTTCCTCCACTAGGCCCCACCGCAAAATAATGCCATCAGAGTATGAATTCATCAAAAAATTAATCTAAGCTTGGCGGAGCACACAGGTGCACTCCTGTAATCCCAGCACTTGGAGGGCAGAGGCTACAGAGGTCTACAGAGCTAGTTCCAGGACACAGAGAAACCTTGTCTTGAAAGAAAGAAAGAAAGAGAGATTAATCTATTCCTCTATTCATCAGGTCAGAGCCCTCAGGATCCAGTCCTCTTTGGACCCTCACAGACATACTCAAAGGTGTACTTTATTAACCTAGGTATTTCTCAAACCAATGAAGTTGGTTTTTAACCATCACTGTTGAGCCTGGTCACCAGTACAGGTCTGTAATCCTGGCTACTTGGAGACTGAAGCAGGAAGATCAAAGTTCCAGCCCTGCCTGGTCTACAGAGTAGAACTGTGTCTCAAAGAGAAGGAGGAAGAAGTGGGGCTGGAGAGATGGCTCAGGGGTTAAGCACTGGCTGTTCTTCAGAAGGCCGGGGTTCAGTTCCCAGCACCCACACGGCAGCTCACACCTGTCTGTGACTCCTACACATAAAAATAAATAAAATATCAGCCAGGCGGCAGCCTTTAATCCCAGCACTGAGGAGGCAGAGGCAGGTGGATCTCTGTGAGTTCGAGGTCAGCCTGGTCTACAGAGCAAGATCCAGGACAGGCTCCAAAGCTACAGAGAAACCCTGTCTCGAAAAACCAAATGATGATGATGATGATGATGATGATGATGATGCTGATGATGATGATACTTTGTATCACATGTCAGAAACATTTTCCATTTTATCATAAGGTGTTTTTTACTGTCACTTTTTTCTTTTTCTTTTCTTTTTCTGGCCTAGACCTTGCCATGTAGACCAGGCTGGCCTCAAACTCACAGATCTGCCTCTCTCTGCCTCCTGCATGCTAGGATTAAAGACATGCATACCACACCCAGCCTATTGCCCTTTGCTCTGGCCGTTCTTGAACAGGCCGTGGCTGAAAGGACCACTGCAACCCTGTCTCCACCTCTCTCCTAGTTCCTGGTCACCTGGCATACCATTGATGCCGATGCCCCGGAGCTCAGCCACGTCCTGTGCTGGGCACCCACGGACCCACCCACAGGCCTCTCCTACTTCTCCAGCATGTACCCCGCCACACCCTCTCACTGCACAGTATGGAGTGAAAGTCCTGCGGTCCTTCCCTCCGGTGAGTGCAGAGCCCTGCTGGGCCAGCCTAGGGTGTAGCTTCCCAGTGTGGTTAAGTGGGCAGATGTAAGACAGATCAACCTGGGATGCACCCAACTGTGTGGCTTCGTCTAGAATATGTCTTACTGGCTTCCAGTAGTTGCAGAGGATGAATTTGGGCTGTGGAGGCTCATGCCTACGCCTTTAATAGCAACACCAGGGAAGCAGAGGCAGGCACATCTCTGAGCTCTAGGCCAGCTAGGGCTACACAGTGAGACCCTTTCTCAAAAAAAAAAAAAAAGTTGTAATTCATATGTGTTACCTAGTTTGAGGCTTTTTTTTTTAAGCTTTAATTGGATCTTTTGGTTAAAAAGAAAGTTTACTTGAGTTTGGTCCCTCCTATGAGAGGTGAGCAGTGTACCCATGCCTCTTACCCCAACAGCAAACTCTTGGGGAGATCCTATGTTGTAGCCATGATGGAGGGTCTGTAGAATGTTCTATTCTAGGGCTCCGCTTGCTACAGCACCAGCACCAGCAAGTCTGTAGTAACTTCAGCCTGTTTACCTCGGGCAGGCTCCTCTGCCTGTTTATTTTCACCAGTGTGTGTCACAAAGCCTTGGATACTTTCCTTGTGATCCTCTGCACCTTCCCCAGTTCTCCAGCAGGAGGCAGCATCCTATGTGCAGGTCCAGCGCTCATTACTGTTTTAACTGTTAGACCTCTGAAGTCACAGTCCTTCCTCCTCCTACAGGATGCCATTCTGTTCTACATCCCCCAGATTGTGCAGGCCCTCAGATATGACAAGGTACGTATTGGCACAGCTTTCCACTTCCTCCAAGAGCTGTACGTATTGCCGCCCTTAGCCCCTAGTCCACAGTTCAAACAGGCGCCCTCTGGGCTCCCTCAGACTGACCACTCGTGTGCTGCAGAGAGGCCGGGTTTGGTGCATTATCCAGCTGTTTCCTGTGGGTGGGCAGCCTGTTCTACGATCCTCTTTTTTGGATCAGGTTGCAGGAAATCACATGACCAGAAAAGTGGCAACAACCAGGTGACTTAAACAAGACATTTACACCAGGCATTGGTGATGCACACCTTTAATCCCAGCACTTGGGAGGCAGAGCCAGGCTGATCTCTGTGATTTTGAGTCCAGCCTGGTCTACAGAGCGAGATCCAGGACAGGCTCCAAAGCTACACAGACAAACCCTATCTCAAAAAAAAAAAAAAAAAAAAAAAAAAGACATTTACTTTCACATAAATTTGGGAGGCCAGATGGTGCCCAGGATAAAAGTGCTTGCCACAGAAACCTCACCCCAGAGTCCAATCCCGGATCCCATGATGGGAAGAGAGGACCAACTGTAGAGTTGTCCTCTGGTCTCCACATGCACACTGTGGCACTCACACCCTCACACAAACACAAAATAATAAATAAAAATTTTAAAAAGTACATTTTACCAGCTGTGGTGGTACACGCCTTTAATCCCAGTACTTGGGAGGCAGAGGCAGGTGGACCTTTGAGTTTGAGGCCAGCCTGGTCTACAAAACAAGTTCCAGGAACCAGGACTACATAGAGAGATTCTATCTCAATAATACAAAAAATAAATAAGTAAATCCTGGGACTGAAGAGATGGCTCAGTGGTTAAGACCTGTTGCTGCTCTTGCAGAGAACCAGGTTCAGTTCCCACCACCCACATGATGGCTGGCAACTATCCATATGGAGCTCCAGCCCCAGGGGAGTCAACCCCCACCTCTGACCTCCGTGGACACCAGGCATACACATGGTGCACAGACATACGTGTAGGCAAAACACCCGTATGCATAGTTGTTGTAACTAAATCTGGAGGCTAGCACTCCAGCACTGAGCCTTCTCCCTCAGTGGGTATGCGGTATCTCTGCCCTGTCTTCGCCCATTCTTCCCTTAGTCTAGATCAGGACCTACCCTGATGACCTCTTTATATCACATGCTGAGGTGCTTCCATACGTGAATTTGGGAGACAGTTCAGCCACTTACAGCCACAATGAGTGCAACATGACACATTCCCATGTTATCCTGGACTCTAGATGATCTGAGTCCTGACTCGGCCTCTGTGCTCCCATTATCCCTGTGGCTGTATGTCCGGGTGCCTTCTTCCCCACAGACTGCCAGGATGCTACATCTGTAGTCTTCAGATAGGTGCTTCGGGAACAGCGGCCAACCTGTCTTGAAAACTGAGTCCTAACTAGACACCTCGCAACCTCCCGACTCTTGAGTGGTGGGACCATATAGATACCACGTCGGTAGCACGTCTACGTGCTCTAGCCACAGCCAGCAAGCCAGCACTTAGCGTTGATGCTGTTGTTTATGGAACTACTGTGAGGACTCCTTTCTCCAGAAGCTTGTTTACTTTCCCCTTTACTGCCTGGTTAGCACTCCTACTCCATGTGGGTCTAGCAGAAGGAAGGGCCTGAGCTAAGGAAGGGGGCAGGGGAGCAGGAGCCACTGCCCAGGCACCCGTGTGTTCTGGGTAGTGACCTGCACAGTAACCACACTTCCTATGCCTGTGGGGACTCGGGCAGCTACAGTAAGCTGTGAGTGGGGCGCTGTCAGCGCCAGGACATACAAGTGGGCTGCGTGTGTTCTGTTGTTGTCTTGTGTTTGGAGGGGTTACTGTTGAAACAGTCTCGCCATGTAATCCAGACTAGCCTCAAGCTCATGACCGTCTACCTGCCTCCCAAGTGTTGGAATTATAAATGTGACCCATACCCAGCTTTACAATTCTGTTTACTGCTGGACGGTGGTGGCGTACACCTTTTATCCCAACACTCAGGAGGCAGAGGCAGGCGGATCTCTGAGTTTGAAGCCAGTCTGGTCTACAGAGTGAGTTCCAGGACAGCCAGGGCCACACAGAGAAACCCTGTCTCAAAAAAAAAAACCAACAAACTTGTGAATTTGGACAACTTAATTTGTTCTATTACATTTTTGTTTTTGTTTATTGAGACAAGGTGTTTTGTAGCTCAAACTTGGCCTTGAACCGTGAGCCAAGACTGGACTTAAATTCCTAGATCAGCTGTTCTTAACCTGTGGATTGAGACCCCTTTGGGGGTTCAATGACCCTTTCAGAGAGGTCACTTAAGACCATCAGAAAACACAGATATTTACATTACAATTCATAACAGTAGCAAAATTACAGTTATGAAGTAGCAACAAACATGATTTTGTGGTTGGGGTCCCCACAGTATAAGGAACTGTACTAAAAGGTTGTATTATGAAGTTTGAGAGCCTCTAATGTAGAACCTCTCATTTCCACCTCCACAGCCAAGATTCTCACAGAGCCGGGCCTGGTGGTGTACACCTGTAGTCCCAGTTCTTGGGAGAGAGGCAGGTGAATCTCTGAGTTAGAGGCCAGTCTGGTCTACTGCTGTTGGTTATTTTTGCTCTTTTAGGAGGCCCACCACCCAGCTCCCAAATAAATCCACACATGGAGGCTTTTTCTTAATTATGAATGCACGGCCTTAGCTTGGCTTTGTTTCTAGCCAGCTTTTCCATACTTTAGATTATCCCATCTACCTTTAGCCTCTGGGCTTTTCCTTTTCTATTCCTGTGTACCTTTCTTTGTTTCTTACTCTACAGCTTGCTGTGTAGCTGGGTGGCTGGCTCCTCTCCTTTTCAACTCTCCATCTCTCCTCTTCTCCCCCAGACTTCTTCTATTTCTTCTCTCTGCCTGCCAGTCCCACCTATCCTTTCTCCTGCCTGGCTATTGGCCATTCAGCTCTTTATTAGAGCATCAGGTGTTTTAGACAAGCACAGTAACACAGCTTCACAGAGTTAAACAAATGCAACATAAACAAAAGTAACACACCTTAAAATAATATTCTACAACAGTCTACAGAGACAGTTCTAAGACAGCCAGGCTAGGCTGTATAGTGGCCTAATATACTCTGGCTCTCCACTTTTCTGTTCCCTCGACCGGGTCTTCAGGCCCAAGACAACAGACTGGTTCTCTTAAGTCCTTTCAAAGCAGGATGTTCATGGAGACTGTCCCTCGCATTAATTAGCCAGGGTCAGTAACACCTACAGGCTTATGTCTGCCCACTCACCACCAGGTAAGGGGCCTTAACAGTTTAGACTGTGAGGTTTTTAAGATGCTGAACCAGAACTAGGCTACTGTAGAAGGCTAGGGCAAAGAGCTACGGTAGTGAGAAGGATGAATGGCTATAAAGGGCAGGGTAGTTCCGAAGAAAGTTCTGCCATTTCTCATATTAATGCTGTTATTGCTCTCTTTTCCTTTCCTTTTTTTTTTAAAGTTTGGGAGATTTCTCTCTCTCTCTCTCTCTCTCTCTCTCTCTCTCTCTCTCTCTCTTTCTCTTTCTCTCTCTTTCTCTGTGTGTGTGTGTGTGTGTGTGTGTGTGTGTGTACCTGGGATTGTAGCCAGGTCACCAGGCATGGCAGCAAACGCCTTTACCTGCTAAGCCCTCTCTCCAGCCTTTCCTTCTGGTTTTGTTTGATATCATCTCTCACTCTGTAGCCCAGGGTGGCTTCAAATGTGCATCCTGCTTTACAAGTGCTGAGATTATAGATATGAGCTACTACGCCTACTTCAGTTTACAATTTTTAAAGTTTTATTTTTATTATTGTTCTTTTCAATCATGTGCATGTGTTCGGGTACTTGTGGAGTCCAGAGATCTTGGATCCCCTAGACCTGGAGTTGCAGGCGTTATGAGCAGCCTGCTGTGGTGCTAAGGGCTGAACTCCAGTCCTCTCCAAGAGCACCTCTGTTCTTATCTGATGAGCCATCTCTCTAGTCCCAGGTCACTCTTTAACCTAAGACATGGTCATTAAAACTAGAGTTACTAGGCATGTGGGGAGGGCTGAGTTAAACAATGACCATGGATGCACAGGACCCAAATTCAAACCTTGGCATCCATGTAAAAGCCAGGCATAGCATCCCCTGTAGACCTGGAGCTGGGGAGGCAGAAGTGCGAGGCTTCCTGGGACCAGCCAGCCAGTCCAGCCAAATCAGCAAGCTTTTGGTTGCTAAGAGACCATATCTCCAACACTAAGGTGGAGGGGATTGAGGTAGGGAACACTGACATGGAAAGAGAGAGGAGATCCATAAGACAGTAGCCATCAGTATGCTGGCTACATGCTACTCTGTGCCCCCTCAGCTTTCTGGATCCCGTCACTGTGGAATGCTGACAGCCTTATAAAATGCTGACAGCTTTTGGAACCTAGCCTCTGTGTTTTTTTTTTTGTTTTTTTTTTTTCGAGACAGGGTTTCTCTGTGCAGCTTTGCGCCTTTCCTGGGACTCGCTTGGTAGCCCAGGATGGCCTCGAACTCACAGAGATCCACCTGGCTCTGCCTCCCGAGTGCTGGGATTAAAGGCGTGCGCCACCACCGCCCGGCCTGCCTCTGTGTTTTTGTTGTTGTTGTTTTGGAATTTTTTTCTTTCTTTTTTTTTAAATAGTAAAATATTTTCTCTGTAGAAAATGGTATAAATGATAACATTTCCCAATAAGCCCTTTTTTTTTTTTTTTTTTTTTTTTGGTTTTTCGAGACAGGGTTTCTCTGTGTAGCTTTGTGCCTTTCCTGGAACTCGCTTTGGAGGCCAGGCTGGCCTCGAACTCACAGAGATCCACCTGCCTCTGCCTCCCAAGTGCTGGGATTAAAGGCGTGCACCACCATCGCCCGGCTCTAATAAGCCCTTTTAAGCCAAGTGATAGCTGAATTATGCATATAAATATTGATTAGATTCTGGGATACAGAAGAGACCTATCTTCATCTGTTCAGAGAGCTATGTTTTACTTAAGTTGTGTAGGTGAGATTCCTATTCATCTTCCCCTTCACTGATTGATTTACAGCAGACATTTTTCTATAGGCTAATCCATAATCTAAAAAGATTTTAGCCTACCCTCCTGAAAGTACGGTCAGCTTTTTCTTTTTCTTTTCTTTTTTTTTTTTAATTTATTTATTTATTATGTATACAATATTCCTCCTGCATGTTGCCTGCAGGCCAGAAGAGGGCACCAGATCTCATTATCAATGGTTGGGAGCCACCATGTGGTTGCTGGGAATTGAATTCAGGTCCTCTGGAAGAGCAGTTAGTGCTCTTAACCTCTGAGCCACCTCACCAGCCCCACGGTCAGCTTTTTCTTTCATCAGCTTGATACAGTATAAATTCTTATCCTAACAGTGAAATGTTTCACTAAAGCTTGCCCAGTGATTGGGTAAAACCAAAACTTTTTTTTTAATATTTTAGTATGTTATTTATTTGGCCACACAGCCGAGGGTCCGGGCCTGTACAGCCGGCACTTTGGAAAAAGGACATGGGGACCAGAGGCCTGGCTTTCCCAGTGCCCTCAGCACCAGCCAGAAGTGCCCTCAGCTTAGCTCCATGTTGTGACTTCCTAGGACTGCCACATGCAGACCACCTGTCCTGGGCAGGTGGCCACCACGTGCTTTAAAACCAAAACTTATTATAAGCCACAGTTATCCTAGGGTCCCCTCTGCTAGATAGCCTCCCTGGAACTGTGGGTTGCAGTTTGATTGTCCTTTGCTTTATATCTAGCATCCACTTATGAGTGAGTACATACCATGTTTGTTCTTCTGAGTCTGGGTTACCTCACTCAGGATGATATTTTCCAGTTCCATCCATTTGCCTGCAAATTTCATGTTGTCATTGTTTTTCTCTGCTGAGTAGTACTCCATTGTGTATATGTACCACATTTTCTTAATCCATTCTTCAGTTGACGGGCATCTAGGTTGTTTCCAGGGTCTGGCTATTAAGAATAATGCTGCTGTGAACATAGTTGAGCATATATCTTTGTGGTGTGATTGAACATTCCTTGGGTATATGCCCAAGGGTGGTATGGCTGGGTCTTGAGGTAGATCGATTTCCAATTTTCTGAGAAACCACCATACTGATTTCCACAGTGATTGTACAAGTTTGCACTCCCACCAACAGTGGAGGAGTGTTCCCTTTGCTCCGCATCCTCTCCAACATAGACTGTCATTAGTGTTTTTGATCTTAGCCATTCTGACAGGTGTAAGGGGGTATCTCAGAGTTAGCCTCTGTGTTTCTTGTATTTGACAGCAGTAGAAATTGAGAGTCATTGTTCTTAATACCAAGGGAACCACACAGGAGACCCAGGCCTGTATTGTGGACTTCATGCCTTGAGCCCTGGCCCATGAGTGGCCAGCCCCTGGCTACTGGCCTGGCCCCTCGGCTAGACTTAGCTCTGACCCTAACGGGTACATCTACATAACCCAGCAGCACACAGCCACGTGGTGGGAGTTACCTCTCGCACTAGGCTAGGAAGAGTTTCTTCCAGGAGCAAAGGCTGACTGTGGTCTTGCCTTCCTACAGATGGGCTATGTGCGTGAATACATTCTTTGGGCAGCAGCCAAATCCCAGCTTCTGGCACACCAGTTTATCTGGAATATGAAAACTAACATCTACCTCGATGAAGAAGGGCACCAGAAAGACCGTGAGTACTTTGGCCTCTCCCCATCACCACCGGCTTTCTTAGGCCCTGTGTGTGTGCTGCCCCAGCCTGGGGACTACCCCATGTCCTGTCCTGGCACCTCTCCCCACTTAACATACAGAGCGGGACTTCCTTCGTAGAGCCCTTGCTACAAGTAAGATGGTATTTGAAGCTCCTGGGGTGTGTGAGGACTCCCTGCTGGCCAGGCACCTGTCCTGTCTCAGGCTGGGACTGAATAAAGAGTGGCCAACTCAGGGGCAGCCGTGCTCAAACAGAAGAACCTGTAAGCCCCTCACACGTCTGCTCTTTGGTTTGCTCACGCACTTGCTCATCTGTGACAGGACTTTGCTGTAGCCCTAGAACTTACTCTGATTCTCCTGCCTCTGCTCCCAGACCTGGCTAAGTAGATAAAGGCACTTGCCATTAAAACTGCAAAATGAACTGAATTCCTGGAACACACCTGGAGGAAGGAGATAACAGACTCCTGCAAGTTGTCCTCTGGCCTCCACATGTGTGCCATAGTGTGTGTCTATCCACACACACACATAAATAAAGAGCTGAACACGCTGGCGCACGCCTTTAATCACCGCACTCAGGAGGCAGAGGCAGGTGAATCTCGGTGAGTTCGAGGCCAGCCTTGTCTAAGAAGCAAGTTCAGGCCAGCTAAGGCTACACACAGACCCTGTCTCAAAACAAAACCTTCTCCATCCACCACTTAGAGCACCAGGTCCGTGAGCACCAGCACAGGGCCACCGAGCATCATCGGCCAGCACTGCCCCCTTTCATTGGACCATAACGATTGCTGCTGTCACTGTAATGGTTACCATCACCACTACAGTTACTGCCACCAAAATGTCCCCCTTTCTTTCCTGTAACCATCTCCTCCTCCTCCACCTTAGTTTCTATATCCAGGTCCACCGGTCCACCATAGCCTCCTCTGCTGTCATAACCAGGACACCACCACACCCTCCTCTTCCACCGAAATTTCCAGCATACCCGGAGTTCCCTCTGTGACACATAAAATGACCAGATCTCAGACTGCATCCCACAGACGACTGCATCTCTTGTTTAGAAAGGGCCTTTCTGCACTTCACAATTATGCCCATTAATAGTAAAGTATTCTGAACAATTTCATCAACTGGATTGTGATCATCAAAAGTTTTTCCACTCTGCCTGTCTTCCATAACTTCTGTGGTTTCCATCTTGACAACTTTTATTTTTGTTTGTTTTTCAAGACAGGCTTTCTCTGTGTCCCAGAACTCGCTGTGTAGACCAGGCTGGCTTTGAACTCAGAGATCTGCCTGCCTCTGATGAATGAATTGCCACACTTTTCAAAGTAGCCTCTCAGATTACGTCCTTCTGTGTCTCCTTCAAGGCTACCAACAACACTTTGTTCCCTGTTAAGTGGGCACCAGGCTTTACAGGCCTCTCTGGATAGACCTTTCTTTGGCTCCATTGCACACCCACCAAGCTGGTGTAGTGAGCACACATTGCCACATCCTCCTCTGCAACACAAGATTATTTTTAAGTCTCTAAACTAAAACCCTGGGCTTTTTGTTGAGGTCTCTCATTCCACACAGTCTGTCATTTCTCAGGTTATGCTCTTAAACTGTCATCTGTGGGTTCAAAGCTCAGGCTACCGGTAACAGCTTCCTCAATGGCTCTAATTCCTTTGGATCATGGCCTGCCTCTGTCCATCCTCCTAGTGGCCAGAGCCACACCTATTTTGAGACTAGACTAGCCTCTTCCAGCTCAAGTTCAGTCTGGGCCTATAGTTGTTTTGTTTGTTTGTTTGAATTCCTATCGCTCTAGCCAGCTTATGGCACAGCCCTTTAATCCCAATACTAAGGCAAGTTCGAGGCCAGCCTGAACAGTAGGAGACTGACACCACCCTCCTCAGCAGGGTCCTCTGTGTAGCCCTGGCTGTCTTAGAACTTGCTCTGTAGACCAGGGTGGACTTGAACTCAGGGATCTGCATTCCTCTGCCTCCCAAGTGCTGGGATTAAAGCCTGTCTTGAAAAAAGAAAAGAAAGAAAGCTGGGTGTGGTGGTGCATGCCTTTAATACCAGCATTCAGAAGCCAGAGGCAAACTGATCCCAGTGAGTTCCAGGCCAGCAGGAACTATATAGTAAATCCCTGTCTTGAAAAAAAAAAAAAAAAAGCTGATTACATGCCTGTAATCCCAGCATCTGAGAGGCAGAAGCAGGAAGATCAGTAGTTAGGCCAGCCTTAACTACATGACACCCTGCCTTTTAAGAAGGGACTTAGGATAGAATGTCTGCCTAACATGCACAAGGCCTGAGCGTCAATACTCAACACCTAACCCAAGCCAGATGTGGCGGTGCGCATCTGTAATCCTGGCACTTAAGAGGTAGAGACTGAAGGAGCAGAGCTTCAAAGTCACCTTGGGATAGCTGAGACCCTGCCTCCAAAAAGCCAGGTGTGGATGTGCCTGTCACCTAACATTCGGGAGTCTCAAGCTGCGTAGCAGGTGGTGTAGTCTGGGCTCCATAGTTGTTGTTGTTCACTTTTTTGTTTTTTTGTTTTGTTTTGTTTTTTTGAGACAGGGATTCTCTGTAGCTTTGGAGCCTGTCCTGGACTAGCTCTGTAGACCAGGCTGGCCTCGAACTCACAGAGATCCACCTGCCTCTGCCTCCCGAGTGCTGGGATTACAGGCATGCGCCACCACCGCCCGGCTTTGTTCGTTTTTTTTTAAAGGAAAGAAAAATATAAAGTACAAAATAGAGAGCCATGAAGCCAAACATGGAGGGACATACATGTAATCACAGCATTCTCACTCAGGAGGTAGAAGCAGGTAGATCAAGGGTTCAAGGTCACCCTCAGCTCCAACCTAGAAAAATGAGACTGTGTCTCAAGTACATCAATAATTAACCAGTCCATCCAGATGACCCAGTGGGTAAAGTCAGTAAACCTGACCTCAATTTGATTCCCAGGATGAAGGAGAAAGCCAGCTCCTGCAGACCTGCAAACTGTCCTCTGACCTCCACACAAGTGCCACCCCTGTGTGCCAATGAACACCAGGAGTGGTACAGAGATTTACATTCCCTGAGCTGAGAATGCTAAGACACTCAGGTTCCTGGGGCTGCTAGCCATCCAGCCTAGATTCTTCTCCAAACCTTAAGTGAGACTCAGAAACCAAAACAGACAAGGCTAAGGCTGACCTCTGCCTCCATGTGCGTGCATATATAACCCACATACAAAGGATCATCTCACAGAAGGCCAGGTGCTTCTCAGAACCGTGGGGTCTTCACATGTGCCGGTGGCCCTGCATGAACGTTCTGTTTGCTCACACACAATACTGAAAAGGCATGTTTTCAAGGTAGAGTATAATAAAGCAATAACTATAACCAGATGTGGTGCACGCCTGTAATCCCAGCACCCAGTGCAAGGGCAAGAGGATCGTGACTTCCTGGGCAGCTTGAGTGCTGTAGCTAGACCCTGTCTGGAAACAAGAACAAGTAATTCAGGCTGGGAGTGTGTTCTGGTTGATGGAATGCTTGCCCAGCAGGAACAAAGCCCAGCACCAAGCATGTTAAGAGTGCGGCACACGTCTGTAGACAGCACCTGAGACGTGGAGGCACGGGTCACAAGTACAAGGCCAACCTACTTTCAGCCCAGCCCTGTTTCAAAACAAACAATTGGTATGGTTTTACCTGGGGCTTAGGTAACTAGTCACACAGGCCCTACCTTGAGCTTTGCCGAGGGGCTAGCATGACCAGTGTCAACGGTGAGGGGAAAGGATGGCATGTTGTGGCCTTTACCAAGTCTACAGAATCCATTCCACATGCAGGCAGGTGCTGGAGAGCCCCAGCCGGACTGTCTAGCAAACATCTTTAATACTTAAGGGCTTTTGTTTATTTGGTTTGGTTTTTCAAGACAGGGTTTCTCTGTCCTAGAACTCTGTAGACCAGGCTGGCCTCGAACTCAGATATCCACCTGAGTGCTGGGATTAAAACTGTGTGCCACCACTACCTGGCTGAGGGTTTTCTTTTAAGGGTCTCTGTGGCAGCCATAAAACTCACCATCTCTGTCTCCTCAGCTGACATCGGTGACCTTCTGGAGCAGTTAGTAGAAGAGATCACAGGGTCCCTCTCAGGCCCAGCCAAAGATTTCTATCAACGGGAATTTGATTTCTTCAACAAGATCACCAACGTCTCAGCTATCATCAAGTAAGAGAGACAGCCTTCTAAGATGTCTGTCTTCATCCCACCTACCCCAGTCTGTGTTAGCCGAGGTTCTCCACTCTGGGGCTTTCAGGGCATTACCTATTAGCATGAACAGGCAGACTATCATTGGCATTTGACATTTGCCCAAGGTGACCTAGGGAAAAGAGCACTGGGCACAGTTCTTCCCAGCTTCCTCCACTCCCTCACCTGCCCTCAGTGTGTGCAGGCTGCTCCTGCTGCATTCCCTGAGGTCCCTGACCACACACCCAGAAGGGTGAGGAAGCAGGTCACTTACAACACCTGAGACGGTCAGCTGAAGAGGACCAATGTAGCCGGGCGGGGGTGGTACACACTTCTAATGCCAGCACCTGGGAGATAGGCAGGTGGACCTCTGTGAGTTTGGGGCCAGCCTGACCTACGTGGTGATTTCCCAGACAGCCAGAGCAACATAAAAACAAAAAAACAAAACACCAACACACACACACACACACACACACACACACACACACACACACACACACACACACGGGGAGGTGGGGAACAATGTGATGTCTTCTTAGTGTGCTAAGCACACGTGACAGCTGTAGCAGAGAAAGAGAACCGTGTCCCATAAGCCTCTGCAAGGCTACAGCCCCAGGGACCTAAAACTCACTGGAGAGTTTTTTTTTCCCTTGGGGTGGGCGGTGAGACAGGGTCTTTCTATGTAGTCCTGACTGTCCTGGATCTCACTCTGTAGACCAGGCTGGCCTCAAATTCACAGAGATCCTCCTGCCTCTGCCTCCCGGGTGCTGGGACTAAGGGCGTGCACCACCATGCCTGCCATCACTGGGGAGTTAAAGGTGAGGAACTGTCCTTAGCATGTGGGCCTTTGGGACACTCCCAGATTCAACTCTGCAGAGAGGTGCATTTCCAGGGCAGTCATGACCTGATAACAAAGTTGCAGTTACCCTCAACCTCACCCTAGCTGAGCCAGGTTGCAGGGGCTTACCAGCAAAGGTCATACAGTAAGTTATAGAAATGGCTTTTCAGCCGGGCGGTGGTGGCGCACGCCTTTAATCCCAGCACTCGGGAGGCAGAGCCAGGCGGATCTCTGTGAGTTCGAGGCCAGCCTGGTCTACAGAGTAAGTTCCAGGAAAGGCGCAAAGCTACACAGAGAAACCCTGTCTCGAAAAACCAAAAAAAAAAAAAAAAAAAGAAGAAGAAGAAGAAAAATGGCATTTCAGCCCAGTACTGGGTAGGGCGCCCACGGCCACCTGTTCTCTCAGTGCCGCAGCAGCAGCACACACCCCCAAAACCTGGGGGCAGAGGTCAAGAAGCAGCTCCACTCCAGCCCCACCACCCTCGGGGCCGTGGGGCTTCTCCAAGGAATGCAGGGCAGGCGTTGCTATGGACGGTTACTGGTGGAGCCAGATGTGGTGGGCGTCCGTGAAGAAGCAGCAGCACACCCTGAGCTCTCCGTCCCTGGAGGCCGTTTGTGCAGACAGAGCAGACCCGTGTGTGTGTCTGTCGGGACAGTTTGTGCAGAGGATACCTTTGTCCTCCTGGCTCTCTGGCCCCACGTCTGAGTGCCTGGGGTCACAGCTATGTGCCACCATGTCCAGAGTCTGTCTGTCTTGTTTCTCAGGCCCTACCCTAAAGGCGACGAAAGAAAAAAGGCTTGTCTGTCAGCTCTGTCTGAGGTGAAGGTGCAGCCTGGTAAGCTGGCAGTGGGGGCCAGTGAGGCAAGAGGGCGCTGCTGTCCTCCCTGGGTGGGGCTGGTGTGGAAACAGGCCTTGGCCAGCCACATCACACACTTAGGGCCTCCACCATCGGACACCGGAGGGATGAACTTCCTCTTGTCTGCTTAATGGACACATTTACTGAGTGTCTGAGTGCTGTGAAGAGAGACCATGACCACAGCAACTCTTATAAAGAAAACATTTAATTGGGGCTGGCTTACAGTTCAGAGGTTCAGTCCATTGTCCTTACAGTGGGAAGCATGGCGGCATGCAGGCAGACATGGTGCTGGAGAGGTAGCAGAGAATTCTATATCTTGATCCACAGGCAGCAGAAAGAGAACCGTGAGCCGCTAGGCCTGGCTTGAGCTTCTGAGACCTCAAAGCCCACCCCACAGTGACACACTTCCTCCAACAAGGCCACACCTCCTAACATGCCACTCCCAGTGACCAAGCATTCAAACATATGAGTCTATGGGGGCCATTCCTATTCACCACACCGAGAAAAGGGAGTACCTGACTGGGCATGGAACACAAAGAAGGAGGAGTGTGTTGAGAGCATTCTGGGAGTCTCCATTGAGACTTGACAGACCTGCAGTGAGCACAGGACACGTCAGGGTCCTCATAAGGCTGCTGTGCATGTGAAGCCTGTGTCGGGACTGTTTGTGGCTCCCTGTGGTGACATGTAGCTCCCTGTACCTCTCTTCTGTGCCTACCCAGGCTGCTACCTGCCCAGCAACCCTGAAGCAATTGTGTTAGACATTGACTATAAGTCGGGAACACCGATGCAGAGGTGAGTGCCCGCCCCACACTCTGAACCACCCTCACTAGGAAGCCGCCGCCGCAGCCGCCGGCTCTGCATGTCTGCATGTCTGCATTCTCTTTCAGTGCTGCGAAAGCACCGTATCTGGCCAAGTTTAAGGTGAAGCGATGTGGAGTGAGCGAGCTTGAAAAAGAAGGTCAGTAAGGAGCTCCTTGCAGTATAGGGTGTCTCTCCTCACTAGTGCTGGTTTGTCGCAAACACCCTATAAAAGATGTCTGCCATGCACCTACCTGTGGGCTCACCCCTCCTCTGGAAATGGCCCTAGAATCTGCTGCCCGTCACTGGAGCCCAGAAATCCCATCCTGAGCCCAGTCACTGAGCTTTGTAGGGCCCACTAGTTGCTCCAGGCTCGTACAGAAGAGCATATTCTGAGTGACACACACAGAAGTGTGCAGCCTCACAGATCGGAGGCTGACATCAGCATGTAAAGGGCATGCTCCAGTGAGGGAAGTTCTGGGCGGGGTGTTCTCCGGCTCGTCCCTCCTGTGGTTGTAGCAATCCATGGGGGTGATGCTACTTAATCTCTGCCTGTCTCATGTGGTCTTACAAGTCTGTCTTAAAAGGACACTTGTCGCCGGGCGGCGGTGGCGCATGCCTTTAATCCCAGCACTTGGGAGGCAGAGCCAGATCCAGGACAGGCACCAAAACTACAGAGAAACCCTGTCTCGAAAAACCAAAAAAAGGGACACTTGTCATCTAATATGACTCTTTTAATATGATTGCATCTTCAGATACCTTATTCCAAATAAGATCACAGTTGTGATTTGGGGTATGAACTCTGGGGACACAGGCCAATGTGGATATGTCTTCAGTGGCCTGCCTGTGTTTCAGCCCTGAGTACTCAGCTTGGCCTGCAGGGGGCTCTGTTTCAGTTTCTTGTAAACTTTATGTTCTTAGGAAAACTCCTGGCCCTGTGATTCTATGTGACAACCATGTTTCTTGGAACCCCTTGGTGCTTTGCAGAAGCGATTCTCAAGATCCTCCTAGTATCCTTGCCCTCAGGCTCACAGACAGCACCCCTCCCCCACCACAGGTCTGCAGTGCCGCTCAGATGCTGAGGACGAGTGCCGTGGGCAGGAGGCTGATGGCAAGAAGATCTGCTGGCAGGCAGCCATCTTCAAAGTGGGGGACGACTGCCGACAGGTGACAGACTGGCCTTATTTAGGCTGTCAGGGCAAGGCACTCTCCCCGAGTGACACCAAGAGCCCCTCTTGCTGGGAAACGTGACCCTTTTCTTCACTTTCTGACTCAGGTGCTGTGGCGCCATTAGAGCAAACCCAGAACCCTCCTCCCAGCCCCACCTGCGCCATTAGCGCTCAAGAAGGACAGCCTCACCCACACATCCTCTGGGCGGTTCTGTGACCCCCAACCTGGGTGGGCAGTGAGGCTGCAGCCTGCCCCTTCCCTTGCTGTGTGAGCCTCAAGGCCACTAGTTCCTGCGTGGTCCAGGGGCTGAGGGGAGGACCCTGACTGCATCCTGTGCCTTCTCCGGTCCAGGACATGTTAGCCCTGCAGATCATCGACCTCTTCAAGAACATCTTCCAGCTGGTTGGCCTGGACCTCTTTGTTTTTCCCTACCGGGTGGTAGCCACCGCCCCTGGGGTGAGTTCCCGGAGCATGACAGGCAAAGGAATCACCAACCACACCCCAGTTCCCACCTAACTGTCCCTCCTCCCCTTCCTAGTGTGGGGTGATTGAGTGCATACCGGACTGTACCTCCCGAGACCAGCTGGGCCGCCAAACTGACTTCGGCATGTATGACTACTTCACACGTCAGTATGGGGACGAGTCTACCCTGGCCTTCCAGCAGGTAGCTGGCCCCTGGGCCTCAGCTCGCTGTCCACCTCTGTCTTCCTGTTAGGAGCCCAGTCAGTGCCCCACAGCTCTCTCTTAGTGTTACAGAACTGGAGCCACAGGGTGCAGAAAGGACTGCTGCTGCACTCCACACAGCTGCACTCCCTGCTGGGAGCTCTGCCGCTGAGGTGGGGCGCAGAGTGAGACCACAGCCCTCTCCACACAGGCACGCTACAACTTCATCCGAAGCATGGCCGCCTACAGCCTCCTGCTCTTCCTGCTGCAGATCAAGGACAGGCACAACGGCAACATCATGCTGGACAAGAAGGGCCACATCATCCACATCGGTCAGCCAGGCTGTGCCACACCACTCCCCCTTTCCCTCTGTAGAGAGCAAGTGTGCCCAAAGCCCCGGGTAGACTGCTGTAGAGCGGCCAGCCCTCGGGAGCGGGAACTAGAGTGGCAGCCCACACTGTTGGTAGACAGGGAAGCTGGTGGGGTGGCTCTGCTTCCTCCCCCACTTCTGGCCATGTGTAGCCGAGTCCTTCTCTGCAGGAAATAAGCCACCCTGACCTCACTCCTGCCCCAGTTCCAGGCAGCCTTTTGGGATTTTGCAGACTTTGGCTTCATGTTTGAAAGCTCACCGGGCGGAAACCTTGGCTGGGAACCTGACATCAAGCTGACAGATGAGATGGTGATGATTATGGGGGGCAAGATGGAGGCCACACCCTTCAAGTGGTTCATGGAGATGTGTGTCCGAGGTTATCTGGCTGTGCGGTGAGCCCGTGGGCAATGTAGAAGGGCTATCAAGGTGGGAAAGAATATCCATGCCCCCTGGAGGGAATCACTGACAGACACCTGGAACTCCAGCTCCGGGATCCGCTGCCCACTCTGGCTTCTTGAGGCACCTGCACACATCCATGCATACACTCAAACACGCGGACACACATGAATTGTCTTTGGAGACATGGTCTCACTGTGTGGCTCTGGCTGTAGAGATGGCTTAGCCATCTCTTTAATAAGACAAGATTCACAACCCAAAACTTTTTGTTTGTTTTTCAAGGCAGGGTTTCTCTGTGTAACAGCACTGGTTGTCCTGGAACTCACTTGTAGACCAGGCTGGCCTCAAACTCACAGAAATCCACCTGCCTTTGCCTCCTGAGTGCTAGGACTAAAGGCGCACGCCACCACTGCCTGGTGATAAATCTTTAAAAGGTGCCTTCTAGTCACCTACATTTGTGAGCAACTTCCAACTCTGACCTGCCAGCTCCATTCTGTAGTCTCCCATGGCTGACATCCTCATCTACCAGCACCTTTCAGCCTTGGGCTCCCCTCTGGACTTCCTGGCCACCCCTTCACCGTAGCCCCAGCACCTCCAAAGCTACACGGCAGAGATCCGCATCAACTCGATGTCACATGGAGTATTACTTTGCCACATCCCACATGCTACTGTGGTTAACACCAAACAGGGCATCCTCGAAACCACAGCTGGAAGCCTGGCGTGCTGGGGACAGGGAAGGATTACATGAGCTCGGCTGAGGGAGGCGGGCAGACCGTGGGAAAGTGGCAGATGGGTCACAAGGCTGAGCCAGTGCCTGTTCAAGCTGGCCTTATCCCCACCCTTGCTGTCTCCACAGGCCTTACATGGATGCAGTCGTCTCCCTAGTCACACTCATGTTGGATACAGGCTTGCCCTGTTTCCGAGGCCAGACAATCAAGCTTTTGAAGTAGGTGCCTTTTGGGGAAGGGGCTCCACCTAGAAACCTTTTATGTACCCTTAGAACCACAAAGCAGACAGGGTTCCTGGAATAGCAAGATGGCCTTGAGCTCCCTGAGTGGCCTAGCAGTTTCTAGAAAGGGTCAGGGGCCACACTAGGCCACACCAAAAGGGACCTGGCTGGAACAGATTGCCACAAATGCCCTTTCATCTCTCCCAGACACAGGTTCAGCCCTAACATGACAGAGCGAGAAGCGGCAAACTTTATCATGAAGGTCATCCAGAGCTGTTTCCTCAGCAACAGGCAAGTCACCCGCCATTCCTGAACCTTCCCAAGGGCGAGCATGTGGGAGGGCTCCCAGGAGGTGGTCTTCACTCCCTCACTTGGCCTTTCAGGAGCCGGACCTATGACATGATCCAGTACTACCAGAACGACATCCCCTACTGATGGGCAGGCAGCTGACGCCTCGGCTGCCCCCGAGCAGCTCATACTGTTAGCATAGCCTGGGCATGGAGCTGGGACAGCCACCTGCAACTTGGGTTCCAGGGACTGACAAGCGTGTGGTGGTGCTGTGTGCACAGGTGTGAGTCTGTTTGCACTGGACACATTCCCTACTTGTTCACCTGTCTTACTACGTAGGTACATGAAGTATTTTCTTGTGTAAACTTGGAAAAAATAAAAATCCCAAAATGTGCTGCATTTGCTTTGTTAGCTAGCCTCAAGTCTGGCCTGTGGTTGAAGCTGCTCTTGAATTCCTGATCCTTCAAGTCACACCTAGCTTAAGGAGTCTGGTTTTGGTGCTGGGGATCAACCCCAGGGCCTGTGCATAGGCAACACCCACCCTTGCTGTGCAGCCCCAGGCTGTGACCACCAGGATTAATGCCTCAGGCATCTCCAAGGGGAGACTCAACCAGGCTGGCCTGTGTCTCCACATCTCTGTAGTTTGGTGGTTAAAGTTCTTGCCTGGCATGCACAAGGCCCATCTCCAACAGCTCCCAACATGAAAGTGTCAATCAGTAGATGGGAACGGACTTTGTAGGGCAAGAATGAAACAGAAATAAAAGTGAGCCTAGGGGTTGGGGATTTCGCTCAGTGGTAGAGCACTTGCCTAGCAAGCGCAAGGCCCTGGGTTCGGTCCTCAGCTCTGGGGGGGGTGGGGGGGGAGTGAGTCTAAGAGTAGTAGCCCAGGGCTGGAGAGATGCTCAGAGGTTAAGAGCACTGGCTGTTCTTGCAGAGGTCCTGAGTTCAATTCCCAGCAACCACATGGAGGCTCACAACCATCTGTAATGAGAGCTGGCGCCCTCTTCTGGCCTGCAGGCAGACATGCAGACAGAAGCCTGTACACAATAAATCAATCTTCAAAATGAAGAGGAGTAGCCCAGACCTGTGACCTCGCGCTACTCCCAGCCCTGCTTTTGGTTTGGTTTTGGTTTTGTTGTTTTTCTAGACAAAGTTTCTCTGTGTTCATAGAACTCACTCTGTAGCCCAGGCTGGCCTCGAACTCACAGAGATCTGCCTGGCTCTGCCTCCTGAGCGCTGGGATTAAAGGCGTGCGCCACCACCTGCTGGTTTTGTTTTTTTGTAAGATTATTTATGTGTATGAGTATCTGCATGTAGTTTGTGCACCCTGACCACACCTGGTGCTCGGTGAGGGGGCCAGAAGAAGGCATCAGATCCCCGGGACAGTTACAGGATGTTGTCAAACAACTGTTTTTTTTCCTGAATACTGGAAACTGAACCCAGGTCCTCTTTAAGTGCAGCAAATGGGGGCTGGAGAGATGGCTCAGTGGTTAGAGCACTGACTGTTCTTCCAGAGGACCTGGGTTCAATTCCCATCACCCATATGGCAGTCTTATATACAAGATCTGACACCCTCACACAGACACACATGCAGGCAGAACACCAATGCACATAAAATAAATAAAAATTTAAAGAAAAAAAGAGCAGCAAAATGCCCTTAACCATTAACCATCTCTCCAGCCACCCCGTTTAGTTTCCTGAGACAGTCTCCCATTTTCCGGAGCTCACTAACATGCCCATCTCTACCTCCCCAGCACTGAGGTCACTGACACCACCACCACATCCAGCTTTTTTTTACGTGGGTTCTTGGGATCAAGACAGCCGTTGCCCCAGCCAAGGAGCTGAAGACTCCAATGGATAGAACTAATAGGCTGCTGGACGCGATTAACCTTAACTACAGCAGGTGCTTTCTCTGTGTTCATCTTTATAGACTATTTTGTCGGCCATTAAGCGAGTCACCAAAAAACGTATCAGAAAAGCTGTTTATTTAAACGCCGTGGTGATAGCTCAGCACTCACAAATGTTTAGTCCAGTCCCCAGGACGGAATAAACGACACCTGGTGGATGGCTCATGCCTGCAATCCAAACACTCACGAGGGGGAGGCAGGAAGATGAGCGGTTCAAGGTCACTCAGCTATATTGAGTTCAAAGCCGGGACGGCCTACTGTGAGACCCCACCTCCAAATAAGTAGTTTGAAGCTTATATGCGTAGGGTCAAAATTCAACCCAGATTCATTTCCACTAAGCAGGACATCCCTCGTATACTACTAGCACTATCAGTGAGCTTAGATGCCGTGAGGAAGTTTGGGTTTGGCGAACTCGAACCTGCCCAGAGGGAACACCAATGTTGCGGGAGATTTGGGATAACTGCGCATCCCGGGAAAATAATCCACACACCACGGAGGGGACCTGACAGGCCACCATCCATCCTGCCCAAAGTTCAGGCTCACAATAGCAAACGACTCCCTAGGGGATCAGGCTGGCGCTCGGCAGCGAGGGCTGTAGAAAGGACAGCCTGGGCACCGGAGCAGCCCCACTGCGGACAGGTGACAAGGGGTCGCTGGGCCCATAGGAACACACGAGCTCCACCCCCGCCCTATTCACACAGGCAGGCACCCCAGAAACCACAAAGGAGACAGAGGTGTAGGCGGCCGAAGCCGGCGTGATGCTTGATCTAGGCTGGCAGCAGTCCGCGCGGGCGCAATTCAAGCAAAGGCGACAGCGTGTAGCGCAGCCGCCGGAAGACCGCGTCCGAGCCAAGACTACTCGAGAGCCCCGGGCCGACGGGGTCGGGCTTTGCCAGCGCCACGTAGAGCAGCGGCAGCGCCAGGAAGCCCAGCGGGAGCAGCAACAGCGTCTGCAGTGCACTCAGCGCCCATAGCCTAGGAACCACCAACGAACGCATGGGTGGTGGCTCCCAGACCCCGAACCCGGACCGCCGGACCCCTGCTAGCCACTCACCTGATGCTCCCCGCGCCCGCACCGCGGAACAGCCGCTTTTCCTGCAGAGAAAGGGCCGCATCCAGCTCTGCGCCAGGGCAGCGGCCAGGCTCTAGCCAAGTCTAGTCTCTCCGCAAGAGAGCGGGTCCCCCGTAGCGGGAGGGTCCCAGCTCCAGCCCGCGCCCCGGCCCGTGCTCACACTGTCAGCCCTGGCCACCTCCTCCATGAGTGAGCCCGCGCAGTCCTGCACCCGACGAGGCTGCAAGTTCCACCTGCAGGACAGGCACGGAGATGGGCCACCAGGCCCGGCTCAGCGCTGCCCTGCCGTCCTCCCTAATCTCTCAGCCCTTACGGTTCCGAGCCACCTCGCGTGGCATCCAGCGCAGCCGCTGCCTCCATCACCTTTCCCTGCAGCTCCTGGAGGGTGGCAACAGGGACTCAGGGCGGAGGATACGGTCGGCCGGTCGGCCGTGGATGAGGCCGCGGGGCATTCGGAAGTGACCGGCTTTCAGAACCGCGGGGGCCGCACCTGCAGGACTCCACTCTGCTCCTGGAAACTGGCCCAGGCCTCTTCCGTACGCTGCGCGCTCTAGAAGCCGGGGGGGGGGGGGGGGGGGGGGGGACGGGACGGGGGGGACACCTTGGATAAGCATCACCGGGACATGCCCTCCCCCGAGCCCTCCCCTCAGAGGCCAGCGCCGTTCGCACCTGTCGCAGGCCCTCGGCCTGCATGGTGAATTTGGCCTCTGCCAGCTCCAGGTGTTTCTTCGGGAGGATCCAAGTGAAGTCAAGAACCTGCAAGCCTCGCACACCGCTGTGCCCGGAGGCTTGGTCCCTAGCCTTCGGTCCGATGCTCCACCCACGCAAGCGCGCGGCCCCGCCCACAGTCAGACCCCGCCCACAGCCCCGCCCAAGTACCTGCAGTGCCATAAGCTGAGTCCCCAGTTGCTGATCCGCTCGCTGTTGACTCAGCTGTTCTCCTCCATAGTAGAAAAGCTGGGAACCGAGCTTGTGAGTGCCTGGCTTATGGGACTTGGGGGCGAGGACGTGACCTGAGCCCCTCTGTACGTACCTGGCTGGACAGCTCCTCCCACTGTTCCTGCAGCTTCCGATTGTGTTGCTCCTGCGGACAGGGTCCAGGCTGTCTATGCCTCTCCGCCCGCCTCGCCACCCCGGGTCCCGCCTCCTGCTCTTGCCCGCACCAGGTCCAGCCGGTGCTGCTCCGCGGCCTCCAGCAGCCCACGAGCCCGCTCCGCGCGCTCCCGCGCCGCCTCGCGCGCCTCCCCTCGCATAGCCCGCGACGCTTGGCTTCGTCTCCGCTGCAGGCTGCCGGGCGGGGCAAATTGGCCAATGATGAAACTAGGGCGCAGGATCCTCTGGGAAGGCCCACCGCCAGCCTGAGAGTTCCAGGCTGAGCTCCCACCGCCCGAGCCGAGACTGCCAACAAGCCTGCCCTGGGGCCTCGGTGCCCTCGTACCTGCGCTCACGCTCGCGCAGCTCGTCCAGGCGCCCGGTGAGGCTCTCGCTCTCGGCTTCCAGCCCACGCACCAGCTCCTCCAGCTCCTGCTTCCGCAATCGGCCATCGCGGTTGTCCTTCTGCAGCTGCAGCAGCTGCTCCTGCGGCTCAGCCATAGCTCCAGCACTCTGCCGGACCTCCGCCGCCGGGGCGATCCGGTGGCCCGCGTCACAATGGGCAGCAGGGGGCGCCAGAGCCCGACCCGAAAGGGGTCACGCCCAATCAATTCAGGTATATACATTTTATCAATGCGGGACTTAGTGGCCCACGTCTATCATCCTATCTCCTGGGGTGTGGGAGACATAGAGATCAGAAGGCTACATGTGGACCTGTCTCAAAATACACACAAAAGTATCAAATCACGATCGGATTGATAACAAGTTAATAAAATTCTAAGGTAAGACCAGACTTGACAGTTCATGCCTGTAATCCCTGAAGTCCAGAGGCTGAGGCAACAGGATCATCACCTAGAGTTGAAGGACAGCATAGCTACATAGCAAGAAGATCCTGACTGAAGAAAAATGAAACTGAACCACCACAGTAACTGTAACTACGGGATAAATCAGGTATACCTCCCCTTAGATTCTGAGTGACCACGCAAGGGAATACTAGAATTTTGAGAAAAACGTTTAAAATTAAGTTCCTTTCATTTTCTGCCCCCTGTGTTGGAACAATGATGACTTTGATGTGGTCTCAGTGATTGGACTTTGGTTAGCACGGCACCTTGCCGAGTGAGGGGTGACAGGACAGGTCTGAGATGCTAGAATGCCAAGGCATTCTCTTTTCTCCATGTTTTTAGCTCTAGAAAACCCTTATTGATCGGGCTTGTTGAGTGGTCTGGGTAGAAGAAGATGATCGAGTTTTGTGATCTGGGAGGTTCTGAGAGTACTGGGTCTCACACTGTAGCCAGCCTGGTCTTGAACTCAAGCCTATCCCCCTGCCTCCATCTCCCTGGTACTGGTTTACACTCAGTTCAATAAATTTTTCCTACAATTTGTTTTTCCTTATGTTGATGTTGTGTGTTGTTATGTGCCACGTGTGCAGGTGCCTCAGAAGGACCTCTGATCCTTTGGAGCTAGAGTTTGAGGTAGTTGTGAGCCCAGTTGGGTGCTAGGAACTAAATTTAGGGCCTCTGGAAGAGCAGCAAAGTGCTCTTAACTGAACACTGTGGCTTTTCACATTCTACAGTGATCTAGTTCTCTACAGAGATTTTAAGAAGCTAATTTCTTTAATAATTTGGAGGTAGACATTCCCGATGCTGTAATGAATATTTAATGAAGCATCATAGCCTCATTAGGGAGGCTGAGGGAGGGATTTTGCTGAAAATTCGAAGCCACCTGGACTTCGACTACAAAGGCTCAAACAAAACATAACAATGAATAGATTTCTTTCTTTCTTTTTCTTTCTCTTTTTTTAAAGTGGGCTGGGGATACTGCTTGGTTGGTAGAATCTTTGCATACACAAGGTGTTAGGTTCAATCCCCAGTATCATACACACACATACACACACACACACACACACACACACACACACACACACACACACAAATCAATTATTTATTTAAAGGAAGGGCTGTGCTATTTGATAGCTCTGGCTAACCTGAAACTCCCTTGCTGTCTGCAATGTGCCTGGCCTAGAAACCCAAAACCTTCAGGTACCATCAGCACATTTCAGATTTCCAGGATAGGGTGCTGTGTGTCATGTCTATACAAATAGTTCAAAACTCCAAGTCTCTGAAACCCATGGCCCTAGGCATTTGGGAGAGAGTGTTTGAACACTTGGTTTTTGTATTTGCTGTGTTGGGGATGGAGACAGAGCCTGGCAGACTGTGATGTGCCTTCTCCCTCTGAGACCCTAGGTCTTCAGTGCTCCCGTGAGACTCCTCCTCAGCCATCGCCCACTCCGCAAGGCCTCTCCTTCCTCTTAGCCTTTGACCAGCCCCTGATCATCAGTCACTCAGCAGGCACACCTGCAGCTTCGGCAGCTGCTCGGTTTTACTAATCTCGGACTAGCTCTTGTGTTCGATTTTGTTCTCTCTTATTCTCTGAGACAGGGTGCCATACAGTTCAGACTGACCGGAAACTCAGCTGTAGCCAAGCGTGAGCCGGGCCTCCTTACCCTCCCCCATCTCACTGCCCAAGTGCTGAGACCACAGACTGAACCCCTGTGCCTGGCCTTTTCTTGTGGTCAGTATTTGTTGCTTTTATAATAATAATAATTTCTTGCTAAGTAACCTTGGCTCATCTGTAGCCCTAGTTGACCTCCAAACTGTGGCAACCTTGTTTTTGTATCCAAAGACTTGTACCACCATCCCTGGCTAAAAATTGGCAGAAGAAAAGCACTGTACTATGTTAAAAAGGTGAAAGTCGAGGCAAGATAGAGAAACAAAATTAGGACATGGGAAAGGAGAGGAGCCTCCACCCCCATCCTGGAGTCTCATACCAGCGTCAACATTTGCTGTGGAGGATGTTGTTTACAGACACTGGATGCTAACATGGCAATGAATAGGCTTAAGGCCTGAATGTATGTGACCTTGCATAGGGTATTAACACACATACACACACACACAGAGAGAGAGAGAGAGAGAGAGAGAGAGAGAGAGAGAGAGAGAGAGAGAGAGGCGTGCATGCACTTCTGAAACTCAAACGTGACTATTAACTTTGCACCCCTGTTTTAGCAGTAATCCGAATGGGTCCCCTCTGAGACCTCCCTGGGATCTCCAGTCTCAGGTTCCTGGGCCAGCCTTTGAAGAACTCCACTTTAAAGAGCCAAGGCAGTGGTGGCGCACGCCTTTAATCCCAGCGCTCAGGAGGCAGAGAAATGCGGATCTCTGTGAGTTTGAGGCCAGCTTGGTCTACAGAGCGAGTTCCAGAACAGGCTCCAAAGCTACACAGAGAAACCCGGGCTCGAAAAACAAACCAACAAAAGCCTCAGGAAGTCCCCGAGGCTGACTATCAGATGCTCGAGACCCTTCTTCCTGGGAGACAGAGACCAGCCAGCTACCTGGAGAGGTTCTGACTAACTGGGCTTCCTAGACCCCCTCCCCTGCCAAGCTGCCTGCAGGCTGTGCGCAGGTTTTCAGCTCCCTGAGGGCAGGGAACCCAAATAAAAGCACTGGTTCAACAACTGCTTCAGCGCCCTGGGCCTTGGTGGTGTGTATCCATACTTTAGTTGGTCATCAGTTTTCCTATCTGGGGTCAGAAGACTTTGTTTGTTCTCATCTCCGAAGGAACAAGTCCCACCAGAGACGCCCACATCCACACTTGGTTATGTCTTGCTCCTTCGAGGAGTCCACATCCACGCTCTGGGGTGAGCCACTTCTTCTCAGCATCTCGTCATCTCTTACCCCTCATGTTTCAAGTCTGAATTATCTTAGGCTGGTGACATGCTCATCATCAGACAAGCCCAGTAAACTGAGTTCAATCTACAGACCCCCAGTGAAAGGAAAGAGTGCTGGAGTTGTCCTCTGACCTCTACACAGGGAGGTCATGGCACAAGTGTGCTACTCTCAACATCACACACACAAAAATAGTTTCATTTTAATGTGTCTGGGTGTTTTACCAGCAAGTCCATGCACCATGTCTATGCAGTACCTGTGGAGGCCAGAAGAGGGCATCAGATCTCTTAAAATGAGTTACATACTGTTTTGAGCTGTGGGTGCTGGGAATCCAACCAACTCCTCTGGGAAAGGGCTCATAACTGCTGAGCCATCTCCCCAGCCCCCAAAATGTTTAGTGAAACCTCAAGTCGGCTTTACACTGAGCAATCTTGCAATACTTTTCTGTGTCAAAGTCCAGAGTCTATGGCCTGAGGTCCCTAAAAGCTGAATGGTGACTCCTGAGACTGCTGTGACAGAGAGAAGCGGTCCTCGTCCTCACCTCCCTTGACAAAAGCTATACAAAATGACAGCAGCTACCTAAGGGCTTGGCTGGCTGACCTTTGCCCACAACTTAGGAAATCTTGGCTTCTCCCTGGCTGCAGACTCAGGACACAGACACTTTATACACAGGGACAGAAACGGGTTGTAAAATACTGCTCTTTGCTGGCCAGAGCTCCTGGTCCTAGGCTCACCTGGAGAGGGTGAAGGATGGCCAGAAAAGGGCATCAGATCTCCTAAAATGAGTTACAGATTGTTTTGAGCTGTGAGTGCTGGGAATCCAACCAAGCTCAGTGTAAAGCGGACTTGAAGTTTTACTAAACATTTTGGGGGCTGGGGAGATGGCTCGGCAGTTATGATGATCTAAGGGTTTCTCCATGCTACCTGGGGACCATCTCCTGCCTGGGAGGGGGGTGGGGTCAGTGCCCCAGTGAGTACTATGTACGAGGCTATAGTTGCCAGGGAAATAGTCAATGTTTACCATCCTAACGGGACACTCACCTATTTGCTCTCTGGACATTTCCTCGGGGCTCTCTCATGCCTTCTCTACCCCTCACCAAAGGTCCAAAATTCTCTCTCCACCATGACAAACATTTTGACCTGTCCATCTCACTGTTCAGTTCCACGAGGATGCCCCGGGACAGCTTCTGCAGATCCTACACAGCCCCCAGGCCTCCCTTTGCTGGTCCTGTTCTGATGCCTCCAAGCTTCATGCACAGCCTTTACACTAGCCTGTCCCCAATTCCAATTCCAAACTATAGACCTATCTCCCGGACTTGTCAATTATGACTGGGAAGTGCCCTGCCTCAGCCCAGTGTGACTTGGCTACTGTTTGCCCAACACTGAGAGATCCACTTGCCCCCATGAACAAGGAGAAGTTTGAGGGACATGGTCTTGAAGACAGTGCCACCCACTGTACACTGGGGGGAAAGGCTGCCTTGTGCCACCCACTCTTACCACCTTCACTGCCACAGCTTCAGACTGGATCACTCCAAACTCCCCAAGGTCCACTTCCCCTGCCCATCTCCCTACTAAACGTCCTTAAACCCTCCATGGCTGACTTCACAAAACACAAGTTCAAATCAGTCCTCGCTGGCTGCAAAGCACACAAAGCTGCCACCTGTTGCTCCTCAGACATTACCTGCCAGAGGCACCTGCTCCTCCCTCTCCCGGCACCCCAAATACAACCCATCCTGCCCAATGTGTTCACCGTGTCCTTGGGGCTCAGCCCTAGGCATCTACTGGCACTTAGAACTGTGTCCAGGACATAAGAAGGCATTGTTTGTACAGAAAGCTTCTGCTACAGAAACCTGGCATGGTGACCAAGGAGGACACAGGCTCCTGTAGGGAGAAGCTGGTATTCCAAAGCCAGGCAGATGCGGCCTCAGGGTTCCAGAGCCAACTCTACCAATTCACTGGTGTTCCTCGACTCCTTTTGCTGCCCCAACTGATCTATCCTGGCATCTGTAAGGCCACTGCTAAAAGGCAGGTGAGGTCCCTCAAGCCGTTGTGGCTCTTCTCCACTGCACACCCTCCCATTCCTGCCAAGGGGGCCAGAGGCCGGTTACAGCCTTCCCCCTGGGGCTGACTGACATGGCCTGGCCCTCACCCCATGGAGCTGAGACAGGGATTGTTGAAGAGAGAGAGGGAGGGGTCTGGACTCCTCTGACCTGCTTCTTCAGCACCCACACCGCACCTAAAGAATCCCACTGTAGGCCAGGAGGCCAGCACTTGGTGCCTGCCGTATGCCTGGATGCATGTTCTTGTGCACTGGATCCTGGGTCACATCTGTTCACACTGAATCCCAGACCTGCCCTATAGTGGCCACTTCAGCCATGTGGTGGCCTCATTTGCCATCATCTGTGGGCAGGGTATTTGAGGACATCATGATGATGGCAGGGGGGTACACTTGGCACTTTGATTACCAAAGTCAAGCCTGACATCATTCGTGTGTTTCAGTGTGTGTGATATGCACGATCAAAGAACTTGCAGGAAATCAGTTCTCTCCTTCCATCAGGCCCAATGATCAAGCTAAGGTTGTGACAAGCCCCTACATGCACTGAGCCATCTCACCAGTCTGTGATTTGGCTTTTAAGTTTCTTCATGAGCCAGCTGGCGCCTGGTCACTGCCCCATACACCACCCTAAATTCTAGCAAGTGCCAGATAACTACCCCCACTCTGCACACAATGTCCTTTCCCCAGGTCACCAACCCAACTGTTCCTACGTCAGTCTAAGGGGAACGCTGAGAAACCTTAATACTATAGTGACACCAGAAAAAAAGAGCCGGGCGGTGGTGGTGGCAGCGCACGCCTTTAATCCCAGCACTCGGGAGGCGGAGCCAGGCTGATGTCGTGAGTTCAAGGCCAGCCTGGGCTGCAGAGTGACACGTGAGACTCCACCCTGTTATGGGTGGTCAGAGTCTTAGCGTCCTACTCAGAATGAATTTAAGAAAATGACACAAACACCATTCACAGTGAAGTGGCAGAGTGGAGAGGAATGTGAGGTTCACGGTCAGCTAGATGAGGGGAAAGTTTCAAGGACAAGAACCTGGGATGCTTATGGGGTCTGCATAGTGGGGCTAGTTGCTAAGGGGTACAGTTTGGGGGGTTCTCTATTTTGACTGACAGGTTAAGTTATATAATCATTTCTTTGTTGTACATGTACCTTCCCATAATGCATCTTATTTTAATTTTAATCACAAATACACAACTGTACTTAGGCCTAAGATGTTAAATAAGGTACTTTCCTCTAAAAGTTCACTTTAAGGACACAATTTGCCATATTGTACATGAACTCAAAACTGGCTCAGGCCAAGTGACCTCCCTACTACTTTTGTGCCTGAATGTAACTGGAGTATGGGCCAGGCATGCCTTGAACCCTGCAAGTAGGCAGGACTACACAGTGAGTTCCAGGCCAGCCTGTCTCAACAACAAAACACCTTGAGTATGACTGCACAGAATCTACGTTTCATAGCCTTATAAGGAGAAACCCATCATTGGAGGGTGCTAGGTCGCTACCAGCTTGCTAGGTGCATTGTTCAGAGATATGTGTACATTCTACATGCAGGAAAATCGTCCAGGCTGCCAAGTGCAGTCTAAGAGAGCTCAAAACACTGCAGCCCCACACTGCTTGCTGTGGTGGTTTTAAAACACAGACACATGTGTTTGAGTGCTTGGCCTATAGGGAGTGACACTATTTGGAGGTGTGGCTTTGTTGGAGTAGGTGTGGCCTTGTTGGAGGAAGTGTGTCCTTGAAGGGAGGGCTTTGAGGAATCCTATCCTCTAGCTATGCCCACGAAGGAAGAGTTCACTACGCCTGTGGATCAAGATGTAGAACTCTCAGGTACCTCTCCAGCACCCCCATGCTTCTGCCATAATGATGACAGACTAACCTCTGAACCGTAAGCCAGACCCAAATAACTGTTTTCCTTTCTAAGAGTTGCTGGGGTCATAGTGTCTCTGAGATACTTGCTGACTCAATAGCACTGGCTAAGGTAGTGAATTCACTGTGAAGAGTATACACAGAGCCTCAGTACAGGAGGTGGGTGGCAGCTTGTGTACTCCAGAGCTGCTTTGATCTCTCTGCTGGGCTGCCCGTCCAGAAGCGAAGCCCAAGCAGAGAAGGAGCAAGTGTCCTGGGCTCCTCTGGGCTAGCTTACATACATGTACTATTTCCTGACGGAAGCCAGCAATGACGGCTCCTTGGTGCTGGCCTGAATGCTATTGTTCTCAATTTGCTGGCCAGGCGCTGAGCCATTGCCAGGGTAGAACTCTCAGTATCACTCAGGGTTTCCTCACAAGCCTTTCTGTATTTTCAGGGACCAGGCCAGGTTCATGCACAGAACAGTGCCTTCTGGATTCCTACCCTATCCAGAAGAACCAGGCTCCCTCCCCTACACCCAACTCGTTTGGTTTCCATAGGTCATCATTCATCTGTCCTGAGCCTGAATGCTGTCCTTGCGTACATCTGCCCTCACTCAGCCTGACCACACACCCAAGCTCCACCCCCTGGCTCCAGGGGCTCCTGCCTCCCTCAGGCCACAGTTGGAAAGAGGTTCAAAGACCTGCAGTTGCCCAGGCCAGGAGTTAAAGTCTCACAAGTGCCCACACATTCCTACTCAGAGTCTGGAAAATAATCAGTACAGACCACCACACATGACCTAACAGCCTGTGAAGAGGAAGCAACCATTACTGTCAATTTTAACAGTCCAAGATGGTGGCAACACCACCTGGTTTCCACTGGACACTGGGAACAAGACATCAAAAGTTCCCTTTCGGGGTTAGGGAAATAGGAAGTACAGAAGTGTGAGGATTCAAGTCCAAATCCCCAGAACCCACATAAAGCCAGACATTGTAGCATTTGTCTCAAGTCCCAGGATTTCTATGGGAAATCAGGAGGAATAGAATAGAAGCCAGTCTAGTGTACACAGCAGACAGACACACACACACACCAAGTCTCAAACAACATGGAAGGTGAGGGCTAACACCCAAGGCTGTCCTCTGACCTCCACAGTCACACACACACATATGGTGGCACACACACACAATTAAAAGCAAGCTTCAAAGCTGGACGTAGTGGCGCACACCTTTAATCTCAGTGCTCAGGAGGCAGAGGCAGGCAAATTTCTGAGTTCATGGAACTGGTCTACAAAGCGAGTTCCAGGACAGCCAGGGCTACACAGAGAAACCCTGTCTTGAAAAACCAAACCAAACTAAACAAAGAAATAAAAAAAAAAAATAAAATAAATCAAGTTTCAGGGGCTGGAGAAATGACTCAGTGGTTCAGAACACTTGCTGCTCCTGCAGAAGACCCTGACTATTCCTCCTTTCCAGAGTGGAGGGAGCTAAGGCGATGCTCTAAGCCAGGTGTGGTACACACACACACACACACACACACACACACACACACACACACACACACACACACACACACACACACACCAGCACTCAGGAGGTGGAGAGGAGTTAGGATCAGAATTCTGCTGTCCTAAACTCTGGAGTAAGAGACTAGCCTGAGTGATATGGGATCCTGAGAAGTAGAGTGATCCTCGCCAGGTATGTTGGCACAAACCTTTAATCCCAGCACTCAGGAGACAGGAGCAGTCAGTTCTCTTCGAGGACAGCCAGGTTATACAGTGAGTCTCAATTAAAAAAAAAAAAAAAAAAAGGTGCCGGGCGGTGGTGGCGCACGCCTTTAATCCCAGCACTCGGGAGGCAGAGGCAGGCAGAACTTTGTGAGTTCAAGGCCAGCCTGGTCTAGAGAGTGAGATCCAGGAAAGGCGCAAAGCTACACAGAGAAACTCTGTCTCGAAAAACCAAAAAAAAAAAAAAAAAGGGATTCTCCGACACCAGTGCAGTCCGACCCAGGAGGAACTTCCTGTTACCAGGTGATACCATGGCAGGTCCTTTACTGCAGATTAGGTGCGGACCCTGTGGGTACTGACACTGTAAATGGAAACCAGCCTGTCCTGAAGACTTGAACCATCCTCACCACTCAATAGTCCCCTTAGGGGTGCCGGAGCCAGACCTGTCAAAAGCCTCTTCAAACAGCTCTGGGAAAGAGGTGCCTTAAACTCAGAGCCTGGGGACTGTGCACAGTACCATGCTGTACATTCATCCCCAGCACTGCCAAAGGAAATTGTAAAGGGAACCTAGAAAGAAACCAGCTAAGACCAGGGGCTTGGGTGGTGGTAATGCCTTTAAGCCATGCAAGATAGTTGAGCTGGTCATCAAATTTTAATTTTTTGGTTTGAGCGATGGCTGTTCTTCCGGAGGTTCTGAGTTCAATTCCCAGCAACCACATGGTGGCTCACAACTACCTGTAATGGGCTTTGACTCCTTCTTCTGGCATGCAGGAGTATATGTATATGACAGAACGGAGCACTCATATACATAAAATACACAAATAAATCTTTAAATATAGACATTGGGACTGGTCATTTAATCACAATGGGGAGCAAGAGGCAGGAGTGTAGCAAGAATCTTAAAAGTTCTTATTAATAAAATCAAACCTGATGCCAGGTATTGGGGTGAATGCTGGAAGATCAGAGAAGCAGAACAAGCCACCGCTTCCTCACCTCGACAATTCCTCAGCTGGTCCTGTTTCCTCAGACTGGAAGCCTCTGAGTCCTCATCTAGAATGAATCTCAGCTGAACTGTGCTGCTCCAAAACCTAAAAGTGCCGGGCGGTGGTGGCGCACGCCTTTAATCCCAGCACTCGGGAGGCAGAGCCAGGCGGATCTCTGTGAGTTCGAGGCCAGCCTGGTCTCCAAAGCGAGTTCCAGGACAGGCACCAAAACAACACGGAGAAACCCTGTCTTGAAAAACCCAAAAAAAAAAAAAAAAAAAAACCTAAAAGCTTAACCAGCCTAGTACCTCATCCTCACGCCTTAAATACCTTTCTGCTTCCTGACATCACTTCCTGGGATTAAAGGCAAGAGTCACCATGCCTGGCTGTTTCCAGTGTGGCTTTGAACTCACAGAGATCCAAGCGGATCTCTGCCTCTGGAATGCTAGGATTAAAGGTGTGAGTGCCACCATTTTCTGACCTCTATATCTAGTGGCTGTTCTGTTCTCTGACCCCAGATAAATTAGGGTGCACAATATATTGGGGAACACAATATCACTACACAGGAGAGATGGCTACATGGTGAGATGGTACCTCAAGAACAGAGGGGGATAGGAGAGAGGAGAGAACACTTCCACGGGAATTTAAAATAAACCAGATATAGGCACCAGTGCTTGGGAGATGAAGGATCAGTTAGAAATTAGGATATGCCAGGCGGGTGGTGGCAGCACACGCCTTTAATATCAGCACTCCGGAGGCAAAGCCAGGCAGATCTCTGTGAGTTTGAGGTCAGCCTGGTCTACAGAGCAAGATCCAGGACAGGCACCACAACTACACAGAGAAACCCTGTCTCGGAGGGGGGGGGGGAGGATTAGGATATAATTCATCCAGCAGAGTGCTTAACTATCATACACAAAGCCCCAGACTCTACACACACCGTGGCACTCACAGAAGCACCAGGAAAACACACAGAAGAAATTAAGACTTTTTCTTTTCTTTTTTTAAAATTTTTAAATGATTTATTCTTATTTTATGTGCATTGGTGTTTTGTCTGCATATATGTCTGTGTGAAGGTGTTGCATCCCCTGGAACTGCAATTACAGTTTTTAGCTGTCAGGTGGGTACTGGGAATTGAACCTTGTCCTTGGAAGAGCAGCCAGTGCTCTTAACTGCTGAGCCATCTCTCCAGCCCCGTAATTAAAAAAGTTTCTGTGTAGTCCTGGAACTCATTCTGTAAACCAGGCAGGCCTCAAACTCAGAGATCCACCTGCCTCTGCCTCTTGTGCTGGGATTAAAGGCATGCAACACCACCGCCTGGCCGAGTCGGGCTTTTTAAATGTTCATGAACCTATTTTTTGAGTCACCCTATCTTGCAAGTGCACATAGGGGAGTTTGAATCTAGTGTCCTGGCACATGCTGGGAAAACTGCCCTGCTACAACCCCAGCCCTTAGAATCAAGTCTTTAGCCTACCAAGACTCAAGGCGGCAGCCCTCATTCTGGAGACTACCCACTAAGAGGGCTCTCATCTTGTCCCAGCCCTTAGTTACAAACTGTGCTCCAGGGTACTGGTCACACCTCATCCCAGCCACTCCACCAGATCTGCTTTCTGGACAGCCTCAATTAACTTGAGCCATTGTTGTTCTGACCATGCTCACATCTAAAGGCAATCCCCCGCCATCTTCTCACCCCAGATCCTGCTCTCTCCTAAGACCTTGTCACTCTGCTGGAGGGTACAGCCACAAGACAGACACCACAGTTTTCAATCAAGCTTTTAATGAAAAGATCATAAAATAACAGTTTCTCATCACTGTACATTAAGACTGCACACTTTTGAATGGAGAGATCAGTCATGGATAAATCACTCTGACATTGGAGGGCTGCACAGCTGCAGCTCTGACCTGAATGCATCCATCCAGACTCTAGGGAAGTAAACTCAATGTGATGAGTGGCAACAGCGGTGACCAGTACAGGAGTACGACCCCCGCACCCCTCCCCTGCTCCGGGAAGGGTACAGAGGATGTGATCCCTCTTCCAGTTCCAATTAAACGAAACAGATATACCCCATCCCTCCTGAGGTATTTGCAAATGGGATGGATGGAGCCCAGACTGGGGCCCCTGGAGGAAACAAGTGATGGGTTAGGTACAGGGAGGTTCCTTAAGCACCTGGCCCCATGGGGCCCCACCAAATGGAGGGGAGGACCCTGGGAACTCTCCCTGACCCAAGTGAGGTCTGTTATGCAGCATTTTTGAGGTCAATAAATTACAGCAATAAATAGCAAGGTGAGGTAGGGGGAGGGGTCCCTGGTAGAAAGTTAAAGTAAGGTGACTGAAGCTGCAGGCATCCTAGGAAGGGGGTCCAGGGCAGCACGTTTCCACAGCTTCCACCCTTCCCGGGTTGGAATGTCAGACTGAGGTCGGGTCCCTCTCTATCCCTCATTCCTGGCATCCATTTCATAGGTTCAGTAACATTGGCCCCATAGTGACTGGGGAAAGGAAGACCTTGGTCCCTTTGGTGAAGCACAGCAAGGCTTGGGGCCTGTCCATTCTTTCAGGCCCAGCCGCTTGGCTTCTGCCTCTGTTCCTAGCACTTACCCCCTGAGCCCTGCCCTCCTGGCTGCCCAGGATTCCCCCTCCTCAGGAAGGCTCTGCCTGCTGACAGCTCAGCAGATCGTACTCCTGCACAAGGACCCTTAGGTCCAGTGAATACTGACAGTGTGGGAAGCATGTGGGGATCTGGGTCCCCTCAGTGCTGATGGACGGAAACACACTTCCTGGGCCATGTGAGGTCAGGGGTCACAGGCTGAGGTGTATGGCTATACTGCAAGTCTGAGATTCTTAAGTGTTCACAAGTTCATCTTTTCCTTTTTGCAATCTTGGAAGAGCCCTTGCAGTAGCTCGGTCCAGTGGGAGTGGGCACTGGCAGAGCCGGGCCTGCTTCCACCAGCTTGCCCTAAGTCTGAGAAATAAATACATTCATCACTGCACAAACATTGATACAAAACAACACTGTTGAGAGTGTTCGCACCATCTGTTGGTGAGGACCAGACTCAAGCCAGACCCTTCTGCTGCCCGGGGTGGGGTGTGCACATGATGGAGTCGGCTGAGCTTCCTAAAGCTCCCTGCTTTTTGGCTTGAGTGACTCTCACAGTAACACAAGGCTCACGGGCAGGGCTGACATCCACCCCTTGGGTCCAGCCAGGAGGCCTGGGGGCTGGTCAGCTTGGTGCATGCTCTTTGGTGGCAGCTGAGCTTGAAGAGGCCCCAAAAGTGGGGACTAGGGCTCAGGTGAAGCTAAAGGGAGGGCTTCTAGTTCTCACCCAGCACCCAGGGCTGCCTCTGCCCTTAAGCTGCTCAAGGGTCGACTTAGAAGCTTAGAAAGACCCAGGAGGGAGGGGAGAGTTCCCTGGGACTGGCCTTATAGCTGCTGAGGTCTGAAACTGTAAAAGTTTATGTAAACAATGAGATAAATATATTAGTATCTTTTTTTCTGAGCCCACTGAGGTTCCATACTCATTCAAAATGTGCTTTGGTTTAAAAAATAGGTTTTGTGAATTTGGGTATGAGCTTTTTTTTTTTCTTTTGATTTTTTTTTTATCTTTTTTTCCTACATGACATCTGCTATTTTCTGTTTCCTGTTCCTCCAAAACATTCAGGAATTAAATGACTAAAAGAGAACTGTCAGCCACCTTGGCCTCCTATGGCCTGATTTCCTTGAGGCTCTTGACATCACACACACACACACACACACAGACGCGCACACGGACAGTCGTAAGCATGCACCAATGAAAACAAAGAAAAAAGAAAACAAACCAAGTGTCGATCCCGCCCAGCCCAACGACCCTTAAAATCTTAAATAGGAAACTAGTGTTTTGCTTTCTCATTAAAATACAGAAAAGCTTGGTACAATACTAAGGTGGCTACAATACTCTGTCGCACAAGACGTGCTGAGGGGCTCTGCTCCCAGTCCCTGAATTTCTGCACAACAGATGAGGCTGCCCACAGCCTGGGAGGCCACACGGGGTCCCCACGCTGTACAGACTTTGTGTCCTGTGGCTTAAGTGCTGGTGGGGTGGGGTGGGGTGGGGTGGGGTGAGGTGGGGTGGGGTGGGGTGGAGAGCAGAGGCTAGCACGCCCTGCTTCTTCCCTGGGTGGAATGGGTCTTCACTCAGCTGCTCAGTCTGACTTGCAAGAACTGAAAAGAGATTACAGGCAAAGGGTAAAGTACTGGCTCAGAGCAAGGGCACCACGGGAGCCTGGCCAGGTGCCCTCACTCCCACCTGCCACTCACAGGGTCCCTGAACTCAGGCTAGAGGGTCTATGGAGAGGTGGGAGCAGGGGATGACTCTGGAATTTTTTGGTCTTTAGTAAAAAATCAAAAGGAACATGAAAAGCTATCAAGCAACATGATAAGGCCTACGGGCCCAGATCTGTGGCTCATCTGGGGCAGAGCACAGACAATCTTGGTCTGGCTTTGCCCCTTCCTGGAGCCCATGGAAGCATCTGAAGCTGGCTGACACACCCACCCCTATATTTGCTAAGTCTGGATGGAGGTGGAGGCCAACCTGTACCTCTGGCTCTTCAGTAGGTTCTTAGACACACAAGAGCTCAGGAGGAGACCGGATGGGCTCACTTCCACCTCACCCTGGCCCATGCAGGGAGCTGCTCCCTCCTCATGGCTTCTGTTACTCAGGTGCCCAGCACCTGCCCCACAAACAGCATCCCCTGAGCAGCAATCATCCCTTCAGAGAACACTGAGGCCCACAAAGGGCTCGGGCCAGCCCAACCCAGCATACTCCCACTATAGGAAACAACTATAGCCTCAACTGTACTGTGGTATTGAATTCAAGAGGTAGCAAAAGGTCAGAAGGCTCTCCACCTTGTTCCGTGAGCAAGGAAGCAAAGCATCTGTGCATAAGCAACACACATACACTCTCTCTCTCTCTCTCTCTCTCTCTCTCTCTCTCTCTCTCACACACACACACACACACACACACACACACACACACACACACACGAACAAGAGTGCCAATGGCCCTGGCACCAAGTCTAGCCTCCCCCTCCCCCTCTGAAACTTCCGATCTTTAAGTTCCAACATCTCAAAAAACGTATGGTGTGTGTGGGGGTTCCCAATAAAAGTAAGTACCTCTAACTAGTGACATTCCTTGGAAATTATGGGAAAAGCATGTTCTCCTGAGGAAGCCCAGGCAGGCAGGGCTCGGGATCAGGGAAGCCTTTGGGCAAGAAGGGCTTCTGGGGCCTTGGAGAGGCAAGTTCAACTATGCCCACAGCACCAGGACCAGGGGAAATGACAGGGAGGAGCAGCTGCCCCAGTTACATTCAGTCTGCAAACCCAGGCTCATCCCCAAAGAGGCAGGAGGAAAATATTGTTCATTTTGGTTTTAAAAAAATTTTTTTAAACTGTAAAAAAGAAATAGGAACAGCTCAGTAGGAATAACAGTAACACAGGCCCAGAGGGCTCTTTAGTTGTAGAGAGGTAGGCAGTGGGGTCACCCTGACTGTCCCAGTGCGAGCTCAGAGAGAAAGGAACTGCCACCCAACACCAGCTTCCCAACAGTAGAGTCACACTGCACCGCAAAGACACACGCGCGCGCACACACACAGTCGAGGCCCTGACAGCCGAGGGCCTGCTCCAGGCACCACTCTTGGCCAGGGAGGGGAAGCCCTGTGCCTCCTCTAGCCCAGACTGCAGGTAAGGGACCAAGTCCCACTGACACCCACATGATGGACTCCCACCGGCTCTTCAGCAGCCCCTTCAGGGAGCTGGGAGCCAACTGGGACGGGAGGTAGAATAGTCACCAGCACCACACGCGCAGGGCTGGCCCGGGCAGCTCTTCTCCTGGCTTCCCTTGGTACACTGTTGATTAAAGCTCTGGGTATGGGGAGGCGGGGCCAGAGGAGCTGCCGGGAGCCTCGTGCAGACTTCGGGGCTCAGCCCTCCCACCGTACTTCCTCATCCTCCTTCCGTACTTCCTCATCCTCCTTCCGTGGGCTCCCAAGTGGCAAGTCTGCAGAGGGCTCCCTCGGGTCTTTGGCTTCTAGGAAGGGGAAGTGTGCATGCGCAGGTGGCTGATGAGGTTGCGCTGCTGGGTGAACTTGCCCCCACAGAGCTGGCACTCATAGGGCTTCTCACCTGAGTGTACACGCATGTGCTCTGTGAGGCGGTACTGGCGGGTGAAGCGCATGCCACACTCGTCGCAGGCAAAGGGCTTCAGGCCCAGGTGGCTCCGCATGTGGCGCGTCATAGTGCCTCGCTGTGTGAACATCTTGCCACAAATGTTGCAGGGGAAGGGCCGGGTCAACCAGTGTGTCTTCTCGTGTTGCCGAAGTGTGGCCGGGTCCTTGTAGGTCTTCTCACAGACTGAGCACTTGAAAGGACGAGGCTCGGCTGCATAGGCGGCACTAGGTGTTGACAGGTCCTCAGCCTCCTCCTCTGCACCCCCACTGCCGGTCTCATAAGCCCCCTCTTCCTTGATGAATAACTCCTCCTCTGTGTGTGTCTCCACATGAGCATTGAGCTGCTCAGAGCTGGGGAAGCCCTTGGCACAAGGGATGCACACGTAGAGGTTGTCACCGTAGGACACCGTCTCATAGCCTTCCTGCCGGTACACGTACTGGGCACCAGCGTGCCCACTGCCCCCCTCGCTCCCACTCTGCCCACTGTCCTCGCTCCCATCCTTGCCGTTCTCCTCCTCCTCCTTGCAGGGGTACGGCGGCTCCCCATATGACCCACTGGGGCCACTCCCACCAACACTGCTGGCCAGAATGCCATTGGGAACCCTGTCCCCAAGCCCCTCCCCTTCTTCCCCTGGGTTGGGACCCTTAGTCGCCGCCGTTTCTCTCCGATCAAAGGGGGACCCAGCCACAGGTTCCTTTTTGTTCCAATCCTTTTTGCGGGCTGAATGCCGGAGGCTCTTGCGAGGCTGCCCGCCCTGCCCTTCCAGCAGACTCACATGGTTGTCCTCGGCCCCTTCCAGATCCATGGGCTCCTCAGGAGTGGGCCCCAGCTCAGCGTATGAGGCACTGTTGCCAACAGGCAGGGCGGAGGTTGAAGTGGGTGCAGGTGAGTCGCGCTGGCTGTCGCTCAGCTGGGCTGGGTCTTCAGGAGTGAGGTGGGGGCCAGGGGCTGTAGGAGGCAGGGGAGGGCTCTTCTTGGACAGGTCCAGACCCAGCTCCTGCTCACAGCCCCCACTGCTCCCGTTGGTGCTGTTGCTACAACCCCCCAGGCCCACCTCCCCACCAGCTGGGCAGCCCCCCAGGCCCAGGCCATGTGTGCTTTCCTGGGTGGAGCTGCCCAGAAAAAGCTCATCATCTGATCCTTTGGCCTGAGGGAGCTCTTGGGGAACGGGGTGTCCTTTGCGCCCATCTACAAGTCCTGGATACCGAGCCTGGATGACAGAGGCTGTGGACAGCCGCTGACTACGGGTTGGTCGCCCCACGCCAGCAGCACCTACTCGTCCAGGGCCAAAGGGCTTGCCAGCTCGCTTCAGTTTGCGGCGGCAGAGGGCTGCCAACTCAGGCAGCTGGAGGTAGCTGGCGGCAGTGAGGAGAGTGCTGAAGTTGGGCTCAGATGGCTGGTCACTGGGCAGCAGCTTGCCCGTGTAGATGAAGTCCAGTATCTGCTGGAACACGGTGGAACTGACCATGTCTGTATCTAGGTTGATGAGGTTATCATGCAGGACCAGGGACTTGAAGTAGATGCTGCTAGCAGCCAGGACGTTCTTATGGGCCCGGAAGATAGAATTCTCCACCATGATGATGACATCACACAGGAAGCCCTTGGTCCTCTGCTGGTTCAGCTGCAGCAGGAGCTGTTTTGAATGGCTGGGCAGTTCCATGTCTGGCCCCATGTCCCTGCGCCCTGCCCACGGGCACCACCTGTGGGCAAGAACAGGCAGGATAGTTAACCTGCAACCTGCATGATGGCCTGGTACAGATTATGCACTGAGCCCACCCAATTCCACCCTCCTCAGGCACAGGGAGGATGGGTCTCAACCCATGAGAAAGGAGAGTGTGTCTGCCCATCCCCTGCCATTCACTCACATGAAAAAAAAGAGGTTATGAAAAGTAAAGGTGCCAAGCAAACTGGGTTTAGACTGGAGAGATGGCTTATTGGTTAAGAGCACTTGCTGCTCTTCACAGCCATCCATAATTCCTGTTCCCGGAGATCTAATCCCTTATGACCTCCACAGGAGCACACACTCAAGTGGTGCACACATAATCATGCAGGCAAAACATTCACACACATAAGTAATGATGCTAAAACAAATGTCAATTTGAATTGTACTTTGTCACCACTTCAATTCTAGAGGTCAGTCACAGGCTGAGGGACATGCAGAGAACCTACAAAGTGGCCAGCAGGTGGCTACAGAAACCACAACAAATACCCTTCTAGGGGCCACAGAGTACACTGGCTAGTCCTGCCTAGGCATGCAAACCCACAGGACTGGTCTTCCCAGATTTACAGATTTTTGTTGGTGGTGGTAATTTCCTTATGTTGAAAGGTTAAATTTTAAAAGATAAAAAGGCAAATAAACAAAAAATCCTATGAACCAAACCAAGTGCCTTGGCCTGCAAACTTTGTTCTATCCTGGGATAACTCTCAAACACCCCTCCAGGCAGCCAAGTGGTCCTCATCTGCTGGCTCCTGACTCAGATTCTGCATCCTCTCTCCCATAACTGCTGGTCCTTACAAAGCTCTCTACGATGCGGGAGTCAGGAGACACTGGACACTGTCTGAGCCTGTGAACCTCACAGACTCTACGCCCTTTCTAGGAAAGGTAGTTTGCCATCTGGGGCCTGGGAAAGGCAGCAAGCTGGCCTTTCCAGACAGGCTGTATAAACTCTCGTTGTAGTCACAAATAATAATAAACACACAAGTGTGTCTCCAAAGGAACCTGTTAGCAGAGCAGCAGTGTGTGCAGGTGGGGTTCAGGCATACTGTCTACCTGTGCAGAGAGAAGTGCCTCAGCCAAGCAGGACACTCCACGGAGAATGCTCCAGGAGAGCACAGGTGGCAAAGTGTACCAAAGGCCCCAGGAGGTCAGAAGTACTCCAGGTAGATCTCAGCTGCACTCAACTCCACATGGCCAGCCTTGTCTTCTACACAATGGGGACTCCAGTGCCCAAGTGGCTGCCTGAGCCCACCTCAAAGCTCCCTGAGACCACAGCCATGGAGACGCAGCTGCCAGCAATGCAGCATCCAGAACCACAGCAAGAAGAGTCTGGGGCTCCAACAGCTTACACAGATAGTTCTACATCTCCCACTCAGGGAGCAAATTCTTTCTTTTTTCAAGACAGGGTCTCCCCCCACCAGGCCTGGAACTTGTTATGCAGAGCAGGCTGGCCTGGACTCACAAAAATTGACCCCTCTCACCAGATGGTGGTGGTGCACGCCTTTGATCCCAGCACTCGGGAGGCAGAGCCAGGTGGATCTCTGTGAGTTCAAGGCCAAACTGATCTACAAAGCGAGATCCAGGACAGGAATCAAAACTACACAGAGAAATCCTGTCTCCAAAAAAAACAAAAACAAACAAACAAACAAATTAACCCTTCTCTGCCTCTTGGAGCACCAGTACTAAAGGAATGTGCTGTACACCACCATGCCTGGCTTCTGGGTCCAATCTGAATTCCTCTGAAGCTCTCTACCACCCATGTCTGTCTGCCCTTTCCTCGAAAGGCTCTCAGTCCTGTCCGCCACTGGGGTGGGCCTGTTATGTCCCTCAACACCTGACAAAAGGTTCTCTTCAGTCCAACACCTGCCCTTGTTCAGAGAAGGAAATCCCACTTACCCCAAAGTTCCAGAGAACACCGATGTACAAAAATGCTACCGCTCAGCCTTACAGAAAGCACTTGACAGAGGGCTCGGCCTGCTCCTTGCGTATAGCAGCTAAAGCAAGTCAGCTGAATTAGTGGCTGAGGCAATGAGAACCAAACCTCTCTACAGCTGGGTAGAAACAAAGAGCCTCAGGTACAGTTACCCAGCAGGCCCTAGATATCAGCCCCAGGGCAATGGCTGTGCCAGTTCTGCTAGCAAAAGTACCTGGTGCTTCAGGCCTAGCAGGAGAGACAAAAGAAAGGCTGTGTGCCTAAGGCCTGGGCCACCAGTCTCAGACACCCCACCCACTGCCTGCCTGCACTGTGCACATGTAACGGAATGTAGACCAGCACAGAATCTATACTCCAAGGCTGTCTGAGAAACCCAGAAAGCCCCAAGGACTAGAAACCATGGTGAGTCTTCCTCTCCCAGGCCTACCGGAGTGCCAGGGGCCCAGAAACCATGTGAGCAGCAGCCGGCGGGGGGTGGCCTCCTTGAGTACGCAGACTTCCTGAGGGAGCATCAAAGCCTGGTTACCTGGGAAGAAGAAGGCAGGCATCAGTGAGGGAGGAAAGGAGAGGAGCATGAAGGAAGGGTCACATATTCTACTCCCACGAGCACCTGGGGCAACAAAGCAAGAGGAGAAAAAAAAAGAATGGGGGACTTAGTACCAGGTATGAGCAGCTGGGGGGTACTACCTAACCCCTAAAGTACACTGTAGACGCCCCATGCCTTTAATCCCAGAGCCTCTAATCCTAGTACTAGGACTAGTAATACTAGTACTCCCAGAGGCAGGCAGGTATCTGCAAGTAAGTTCCAGGTCAGTCTACTCTACATAAGAAGGTTCCAGGGCAGCCATGGAGAGACCCTGTCTCAGAGAGACAGACAGACAGACAGAGACAGAAAAAAAAAAGAAAAGAAAACCCTGGAGGCCATCCTGGGAGGCTAAAGCAAGGTTGGCCATATTTACATAACAAAAGGTCAAACTGGAACCTAGTGGAAGGGCTATTTCTAAGAACCAATCTGCCGCCTTTTCCTTCTCCTCTTGGCAACTCAGTTCATCTGTCTAGTGGCTCACCCCTACAAAACAGTCAACAGCAGCCCCAGGTGAGGGGTGTTCCCACCACCACCACTCTGGGTCCTACGGGATGAGGAATCTTGAGATTCTGGGTCCCTGTTCTCCATACAGAACAGCCTGGTCTCCCCTGGAAGTCAGTAGAAGGAGCCTGCAGCAGCCAGGAACCCATCTCTGCCAGCCCTTCCCCCACACCATCCCTTGGACCATGAGGGCAGGTCCCTCAGGAATGTGACCAGACCTGGGGTGCAGGCCTTAGGCTGGGGCCTCAGTCATTGGCTTCAGGCTGTCAGCTGTCTCTCCTGCCCTCCTAGCAGCTCCCATTTCAGAGTGGGCTCATTATCCCAAAGGCCACAAAACAAAGAACCAGCTCTGGAGTTTAATGAGCTGGTCACCCAAGAGGACAAGGGACAGAAGAGAAGCCGACAAAACTGGCGAGATGGGTGAACAGCCACAGATCCAGGAAACCCATCTTAGCCAGACAGACTCCTACCAAGCAGCCTAAACCTGGCCCTGTTAGCCTTCTGCCACAGCACTTTCCAAATTCAGAAATTATGGGGCCCTCGGTAGAGACCAGGACAGCTACCAGCCGACAGCATGCAGGGAGCGCCTGCATGATCCTTTTGGTGCCCGCCGCCGCCGCCGCCGCCGCCGCCGCCGCCGCCGGGGGTGGGGTGGGTGGGTGATGCCAGCCCTACTGGGAGCTGGCAGTCTGTCCCCACTCAGGTCCTTCCATGGGAGGGCCCTGTAGCCTACAAATCATTGCTCTTTTCTTCCCAACCTGAATGATGATGACTATCGATCCCACCTACTTTCCTTGGAGAGGCCAGTGCCTGGGAGACTGAAGACTGAGAACATGGCTAGATACACCAGCCCATGAAAAGCCAGATACAGACTTAACTAAAATAGGGTGCACATGCGGGCTAACATCCAACAGCTTCTAACAAATAGCAGTGCCTATTAACTAAGGGTAACAAGCCTGGCCCAGGACTGCCAACCTGTAACAATGGCACCTATAGCCACCTGGGACAATGGGGCTGACCACTGATCTCAGAGGACAAGGGAAGGGAAGAGAAAGTCAGCACAGAAACCTCCTATTGTCGAGGAACCTCCAGCTCCAGGCCTCCCCGATTTGGGGGGGGGGGGGGGGGAGCAGCAAGCCTGACCTCTGAAGACAAGGTCCAGCTAGCTCTACTGTAAACACGAATAGAAGAAATAATGCAATTCTGTGTGACCTCCCTGGCCCCCACATTAGATATCAGCATATGGCCTGGATGGAATAGTATGCACCCATTTATCCTTTTTCACTCCTTCTCATCACAGAAAAGTCAGAAGCATGTGCCCCTCCCTGAGGGTAGCCTGTGAGTCCAAAAGGGGGCTAGCATAGTACACATATACCACAGCACAGCAAATACCACACAACTCCCTCCAAGATTTGTTTAAAATGCATTCAATCCAGGATACCACAGCCTAGTAATACTCCACACTATAGGACACTAGTAATTTTACCCTTTAGTCTCAGGACCAAATAATCACTGACCCATGGGATCAAAATTCTAATATTTTGCTGTCTTTCTGACAGGGTTGCGTATATCCCAGGCTGGCTTCCAACTTGCTACAGGCACCAAGATGACCTTCACTCACCTCTATCTCCCAAGAGCTGGGATTACAAGCAACACAAAATCGCCTCAATATTTGACACTTGAACAATTTCTACTAGCTTACTGATTTTGTGCCATACCATTTTAGGAAAAACAAGTCAAACTACATTATTCTTTACATTTTAAACCAGGTGTAATGGCTCAGACCTGTAATCTCAATACTTGGAAGGCTGAAGCACATGTTCTAAACCATCATGGACTTCAGAGTAAGACCTGTCTTAAAAACAAGGGCCAGCCTGGTGCGGTGGCACACTCCTTTAATCCCAGAGTTCAAAGCCAGCCTAATCTACACACAGTGAGTTCCAGGACAGCCAGGGCTATGTAAAAAGAACTGACTGGTTGTCCTCTGACCACCACACACACATAACATACAATGAAAGCACGGACAGATAAATTCCATTTACATCAAGCTCTACAAAAGGCAAAACTGACACAAATTTAGTGCAGGCTTGCACGGGCAGAGTAGCCAGAGCAGTATAGGTCCCTGTCACTCCTGGCTCCTCTGACTCGGGCACTATTGGTGTCTCCAATCAGTGAAAGTCCCAGCCCAGCACAACTCTGCTTCCCTCTCTTCCCGACACACCCACTATCTCAGTGTTCATTCACCCCACTTGCCCAAATGAACACAGCATTTAAAGAGCCAATGAAAACGACGACAGAGCCTGGGTTTCCCGCCCTCACCTGCTGCCTCCTGCCCCTCAGAGTGGAACTCCATTGGGGGAATGACCCACCCTGAGGAAACAGTTACAGTGTCCATTCAGCTTATCTTAAGGACTAGTGAAGGAGGTTTCCTCTGCCCTGTACCCAACAACGGGACAGGAAAGCATTGCTATGGCCCAGACTTTAAAGACTTGAGAAAGATTTTAAGACGAAAGTGATTCTTGGAGAAAGACTCCACTCTATCCCTTCCAAAAAGTGCTGCCCCGAATCAGCCTAAACACCCACCTTGCCTAGTCTCAAGAGGCCGAACACTCAGTGGTGTTCTGTGCCTCCTGTAACTCCCTCTGGACACCAGGCTGGTAGCTCAGCTTCTAGGACAAGAGGACTGCAGGCCCACGGTGAGGCCCAGACTCAGGGTGTGGTTTCAAGCCACATGACACTCCTCACCCTTCTACTCAATGCCTGATCCCCTCAGGCAGGAATGAACCCTCCTGGAGGCATCCGAGGGCACCTGGACTGGAATTCCTCTGCTTCACACCCAGCCAGGAGGCCTGGTGAAAAGGGAAAAGGCAAGGAAAGGGGGCCATCCCACTCAGCCCTCTAGAGAACCTTCTCATCCTACTTTTTCCCTGGCAGCTATACTTCCCCAGAAGTGTGTTTCTGATGAAGTCCTGGGGGATGCTCCTGCCTGATGTATCCCAAGGAGTTTCTTCCACCATCAATCTTCCTGAGTGCCACTACCAGGCGGGGATAAGCTATGAGACCAGGAGCACGGATGAACAAAGCATGGCCAATAGGCAGCTTCTATACCCCAGAGATCTAAGCACATCTGACTAGCTTCAAAGAGGGCCCCAGACATGTTACCACCATCCATAACCTCAATGTGAGAGCAGTCGGTTCACTCTCCATTACCATTACGGTAATCTCATATTCCACATGTGGCTCACCCCAAGCCTGGGCTGTCTGAAAGAGACTAAGCAACTGAGAATCTAGAAGATTCCCAAAGCCTAGGCCAGAACCTAACTATGGGCACAGTCAAACTGAAGATTCCATTTAACCCTGTCCCTGTGCTGGACTCCTCCATGAAACTCTATTCATCCTGGTCTTCCACCACTTCTGCCCAAGTGAGATAGGTTTTCTAGGGGTGGGGGGCTGTGCAGTGACTGGACAGGTCTGAGCAGGTCTGGTCTCAGTGGAGGACCATTATCTCTACCTCCAGGCTGCAGATAAAGTTCATGGGGGTTAAGCAATTTGCCCACAGAAAGAGTACATAGGGAGCAGAGTAAGGATCTAAAACCTGACTTAGAAGGGAGCTGTGGTCAATTTTCTACACTCCCAGGAAGGGCCTCTAACTACAGAGCTGCTTGGGGGAACTCAGGCTCCTTCCCCTCCCACCTCTGGAGGCCTGGAAGCCTAGCTCATTGGCCTTCGGTTCAAATCCAGCGTCACAAAAAATAAACAACCCCCCCACCCCTCGGCCTTGTCTCATGAACTAACTCACGTCGAGGGCATAGGTCTAGCTCCTCTACCAGAAGAAACAAAGTGAAGCTACCATCCAGTATGAACTAGGGCTATGGGGCTTGCTGCCTCTCTTACAATACCCCAGCCAGGTGTGGTAACCTCCTGCCCTTTAGGTTTGGGCTTGGTAGTGAGCGGGGCTCATTTTCTGGGCAAGCGCAGCCAAATAATTTGGCCCAGACCTGGATACTAGCCAGCCACTCCTGGCTCTCTCCCAAGCCATCCTCCTGGAAAGCAATAGGCACTTCAAATGCCAAGAGCTCAGCCCTCCTCTTGCCACAGCTTCTATGAAATGTAACTATCGGGTTCTAAGAACAGAGGTGATATGGTATCAGACACCAGGACTGGACTGGCCTCCTACTCCAACACTAAGACCAGCTCTGTTGCAGAAGGGAGAAGGACACCCACTGCAGCCTATGCCCTTTTCCAAGTCTATCCTGAAATGTTCCAGAACCCTATTAGAGAATGCTGCCTACTCAAAGCTAAGATCTGCATGGACCCTGACAATCTTACCAAGCATGCTGCTCCCAGAAACCCTCACTATTTTTTTTTTTTTTTTTTTTCGAGACAGGGTTTCCCTGTGTAGCTTTGCGCCTTTCCTGGAACTCACTTGGTAGCCCAGGCTGGCCTCGAACTCACAGAGATCCGCCTGGCTCTGCCTCCCGAGTGCTGGGATTAAAGGCGTGCGCCACCACCGCCCGGCGAAACCCTCACTATTAAGAAAGCCCAGAGCAGGCTGGTGCTACAAGGAAGGCCTGAAGAGAGGCACTATGCAGCGCCACATCACACCAGGCCCTGTGCCCTCAAAGGCACAGCCTCATCTGTTCATCCTCCTAGCCTGCTTAACTTTAGAGCCAACAAGGGCTAGGGCAAGGGTACATCTGCCTGCTACATCTGCCCTGGTGAGCCCCAGCTCTAGGCCACTCTAGTTGAGGAGAGCAGTTGAGTCCTCACTGACAAAGTGGAATAATAATTTGAGATTGTAATGAATTATTACAAAAACCAGATTACTTGCAACACAACAGGAGCTTAAAAACAAACAGGGGCGGAGCTGGAGAGATGGCTCAGAGGTTAAGAGCACTGGCTGCTCTTCCAGAGGACCCCGGTTCAATTCCCAGCACCCACATGGCAGCTAATGGTCTGTAACTCCAATCCCAGGGAATATGCCATCCTCACAGACATACATGTAGACAAAACCCCAATGTACTTAATAAATAAAACAAAAAAACAAAACAGGGGCTTAGCAGTTAAGAGCACTGCCTGCTCTTCCAGAGGTCCTTGAGTTCAAATCCCAGCACCCACATGGTGCTCCCAACCATCTGTACTAGGATCTCCTGTCATACAGGCACACATACAAACAGACCACTCATATGCATAAATAAATAAATCTTTAAAAAGCAAGTAAAAAACAAAACAAAAACACCCTCCTAGGCAATGGGAAAGTGAAAATTCAAGCCAGATGTGGAGGTGCACAGCTTTAATATCAGCATTTGGAAAGCAAAAGCAAGCAGATCTCTTGTAAAGTCCAGGACAATCAGGGCTACAGGGTGAGACCTTGTTTAAAGAAAAGGCTGGGCGGTGGTGGTGCACACCTTTAATCCCAGCACTTGGGAGGCAGGGGCAGGTGGAGTTTGAGGCCAGCCTGGGCTACAGAGAGTTCTAGGACAACCAGGGCTAAAAAGAGAAACCTTATCTCAAAAAAAAAAAACCAAACTACATGTATGTATGTATGAATGTGTGAGAATTCAGGAGGCAAGACAGGACAAGGTGAGGGTTCCCCCCCAGGCCTCTCCAGTCTTAGCCCCCCTCTTCTTACTAGTGGATATAGCTCAAGGAGGAGCAGTAGAAGCACTGTTTGTCTCAGGCCCCACGCTAGACTCCAGTAAGAATCTGCGTCATTTTCTTAGATTCATTCACTCATTATTAAGGAGGGGGTGCGTGAACAGAACACAGCATATGTATGGATGTAAAACTTGTGGCAACTTGTGGAAGCTGGTTCTCTCCTTCAAACACGTGCTTACCTGGGATCAAACTTAAGTCATGAGGCTTGTTGACAAGCACCTTCACCAGTGAATCCTATCGCCAACCCAAGAGCCTACATCTTAACCCCTGGAGATGTAACACATTTAGGTATGAGACATACACTGTCAGGGGCATGAGCTTGCCACATCCAGAAAAGCCCAAGGAACTACATTCACACTAACTAAGGACACAACAGTAATGTCAAGTAAACGAAGTCCCCAAAGGAAAAAACATTTCCTAAGCCAACAAGTCCAACAGATGGTGACTATAAATGGTATACCTACAACTAGAGATAGTTGAGGCCCAGGACTGATGGGGGGGGGGGGAGAGGGAGAGAGAGGGAGAGAGAGGGGGGAGAGAGGGGGAGAGAGGGGGGGGGGAGAGAGAGGGGGAGAGAGGGAGAGAGGGAGAGAGGGAGAGAGAGGGGGAGAGAGGGAGAGAGGGAGAGAGGGAGAGAGGGAGAGAGGGGAGAGAGAAGAGGCTCTGGGCTGGTGGGATGGTTCAGCACATTGCCACCAAGCTCAACAAGCTAAATTTAACACCAGGGACCCACATGGCGGTCAACCAGAACGACTCCTATAGAAACTGTGCTCTCGTCTCCAAAGGCACTGTGTGCACTTACGCACATGTGCACACCATGTCTCACGGTGTGGCCCTGCTGTCCTGGAACTACAGAAACCTGGCTGGCCTCAAACTTCCGCCTGCTTCTGATTCCCAAGTGCTGAGATTAATGTCACCACCACCACCATTGGTTAAATACTTTTTTTTTTTTTTTTGGATAGGGTTTCTCTAACAGCCCTGGCTTACCTCTGTAGACCAGACTGGCCTCGAACTCAGAGATCTGCCTGTCTCTGCCTTCAAGTGTTGGGATTAAAGGGATGGGCCACTACTGCCCAGCAATAAATACATATTTTTAAAAAGAGAAAGAGAGGAAGGTCTGGTACAGGACATTCCTAGCATAAAAGAAGCTGTGGGTTCAAACTCCAACACTAAAAAAGAAAAAAAAGCTAAAGTAAATGTGCAAGGAAGGAGAGCAGTGACAGCAGAGGCAAGTAGGTAGAATTCCACAGGCAAGGAGTTGAAAGGGCACCAGGAAGCCTGGGCCACCCAGCTGGAAGGACTATCACAACCATCTCCTCTGCCTGGGGACATCCTTCAAATGAGATAACTGAACCCCAGAGGGAGGTGTATGTCACAGCTGAGTCACTAGGCAGCCACCTAGCCCAAGGCTGTGGGAGACAAGACTCCAACTTCCCTAAAACCAACTCTAGCAGCCAACCAAGTATTAAATCAAGTAGGAACTCTACACAAGTAAAACAAAAAAACCTATGAGGTCTCTTGCACTTCATAAAACAAAATCAATGTAGTCATCTTCCCAAGAAAGAGCTCCTTCACTCACTTGTAAAAGCTGAGGTAAGATCAAGCATGCCTACAGCTCTAGCACTGAGTGTCTGAGGCCTATAAAGATCACCACAAATCTGAGGTAAGCCTATATATACTACAGAGTAAGAGCCTGTCTCAAAGACACCAAAGCAAACAGGCACCCAAAACCCACTCTGCCCATGATAGTATGACCTCTGAATGGGACAAACTTTAAGATGGTATGCTTCATGAGAATTAGCAAAAACGTAAGCCTAAAAATTCCATGTCAGGAAGTAATGATGAATTTTTTTGTTTTGTTTTGTTTTCAAGACAGGGTTCTCTGTGTAGTTTTGGTGTCTGTCCTGGATCTCGCTCTGTAGACCAAGCTGGCCTCGAACTCACAGAGATCTGCCTGGCTCTGCCTCCTGAGTGCTGGGATTAAAGGCATGAGCCACCACTGTCCGCTGTAATGATGCACTTTTAAAATCATTTTAGCTGGGCATGGTGGCACACCCCTTTATACCAACAGAGGGAGGTGTGTCCCTGTGATTTCAAGGCCAGTCTGGTCAAAATAGTGAGTTCCAGGACACTCAGGGATAATAAGGGAGTCCTTGTTTCAGATAGATGGGTGGGTGGGTGGATGGATGGATGGTAAGTAGGCAGTTTGTTCATTTAATATTTATTTATTTTTGGTTTCTGAGACAGGGTTTCTCTGTGTAGCCCTGACTGTCCTGGAACTCACTCCGAAGGCCAGGCTGGCCTTGAACGCAGAGATCCAAGCCACTCAGGAAATTGAGGCAAGAGGATCACAAGTTTAAGGCCTGCCTAGGAACTCAGTGAAAGACTTTGTCTCCAAACAAAAAAAAAAAAAAAAGGGGGGGGCGCCTAGAGAGATGCCTCAGCAGTTAAGAGTTGCTGTTGCTCTTCCTGAAGATCCCTAGGTTCTATTCCCAGCACCCATTTCAGGCAGCTCACAAATGCCCAAACTCCCAACCATGGAGCCCCAACAGCTCTGTTCCCTGAAGGCACCTGTGTTCATTCGCACATACACACAAACGTAAAATAAAAGATAAAAATAAGTTAATCTAGGGGCTGGAGAGATGACGCAGGGGTCAAGAGCACTCGCTCTTATAAGAACCCAGTTTCGACTCTCAGAACCCATGTCAACAGACTAACAACCATTCCCAGCTGCAGGCAATCCAATACCTCCTTTCTGACCTCTACAGGCACAGGTACAACACAGTGTGCACACATACACGAAGGAAAAACACCCATTAAAAATAAAAGAAATAGCCTGGCAGTGGTGGCACACGCATTTGATCCCAGCACTCAGGAGGCAAGCAGAGGAAGGCAGATCTCTGCGAGTTTGAGGCCAGCCTGGTCTACAGAGCGAGTTCCAGGACAGCCGGGGTTGTTACACAGAGAAACCCTGTCTGGAAAAACCCATCTATTTTATGTGTGTGTGTGTGTGTGTGTGTGTGTGTGTGTGTGTGTGTGTGTGTGTGTATGTATATATGTATATGTATATATAAATCACATAATATGTAATAGATATATGATATATATACATAAATAAAAATACACATAATAAAATACATAAATAAAAAAGGGGACTGGGCTTGGTAACACAAGCCTTAGAAGAAAATACAAAGAGGGCTGAGGCTGTGGGTCTGTGATAGAATACTTACTTAGGTTGCAATTCCCAGTACACACACACACACACACACACACACACACACACACATACATTTTTAAAAGGTTCTTTAGCTTTGAGGAAGAGGATTTAGGGACAGAAGATGAAATGAATAAGGACTTTCTCTTCCTGGAGCAACACAGCTCAAGGGTGAAAGATGGGCTACTAGGAAGACAAGACACATAACGATGTGCGAAATTGCAACGCCACAGAACTCCAGTCTCTAGATTTCGACCGGCACTGCCAGCTCTGTGTATGTAGAATACAGACCCAACTCAAACAAGCCACTCTGTGTTTCAGGGTACAAACAGATGCAGCAAAGGTCAACCCACAACTCAGATGAGAGGCTGCTCGACTCCTACAGGACAGAAATGAGCCACACAGGAATGAGGGGTGTCCAGAAGTTAGGGGAAGAGTTGCTTTTTACATGACACTGGAAGAGCTAAGACTGTGATCAGTAGGATACTGACTTCAATCACAGTAGGCTTTACACCATTACTCTCTACATTCTTTAAGATGTATATATACTTATATGTAATACACAACTCAGACCATCTGGTCACAATGGTTGTAATAATATTCTGATTTCCTACAGTTAACCTCAAAACCTACTAGGGAAACTGAGTCTGCTCTGTATAAAACTTCCAAAGCAAGCCAGGCAGTGGTGACACACACCTTTAATCCCAGCACTCAGGAGGCAGAGGCAAGAGGATCTTTCTGAGTTTGAGGCCAGCCTGGTTTACAAAGTGAGTTCCAGGACAGCCAGGGCTACACAGAGAGACCCTGTATGGGGGAAGGAGGAATCCCGAAGAGTCACCTGATTCAAAGACCCCAGTCCAGGGATCCCAATATCGCACAACTCTATTAACAATGCAGAGTTGGGGACAGGGCTTTGGAAGACTCAGGTCCCAGGAGACCACACATAAAGCACCCCCCAGTCCTAATGTGAAGCCAGACAGGCTGTCGTGTGCAGAAGAGCAAGCACGCCTAACTTTACAGGTATTCTCTTCCTAAGGACCAGATGGGGAGGAAAGGCAGAGTCAGAGACAGTCTGAGGGCTCTGCCCAGCACGTACAAGATGCAAGGTTTCATCCCAAGTACAGCAAGCAAAGGGGACAGCAAAATTACGTCAGCAGCTAAAGGTGCTTGCTGACTTCAATGGAACAGAGCGGTAGGAAAGAACCAACTCCACAAGTTGTCCTCTGACTTCCAGCCAGAGAGCACACACATGCTCACACACATAAATAATAATTCTATTTTTCATTTCAAAAAGAATAAAATTAACCTATGTCTATCCAGAAACGCCCTCTCCAAATGTCCACATAGAGTATTGAATCCCTTTCCCTCTGGTTGAGTACAATTCATCCTGTTATCTTTTTCAAATATACATCGTCACTTCCCCATTACCTTAGATTCAGCTCTTACCTGAGGGGTGCTGAGCCTACCTCATCCTTCCAAAATGTCTTGAGAAGCCCACAGGCCATGCCCTCCAATGGATGGCCCTTCCCCCTAAGTCCCTTCCTTCCTCTTCCTCTCTTTCTGCTCATCTAATATCAGCATTAGCTGAAGCACATCCTCTTGTATACCTCCCCTCCTGCCCACCCTAGCTAGCCCCATTGACCAGCACTTGAGGTTAAAAACCCTGTCACCATTTCCTTTGGGATGTTGTTTTGTTTTTTTTGAGACATAGTCTCACATAGCCCAGGCTAGCCACAAATTCCTGATCCTCCTGCCTCCACCTCCTGAGTACTGGGATTACAGGAATGTGCCATGCCCAGCTCTTGCCTTTTTTGTTGGTGATGGTGGTGGTTTTTCAAGTCAGGGTTTGGTTCCTCTCTGTAGCCCTGGCTGTCCTGGAACTCAGTCTAGACAAGGCTGGCATCAAACTCAGAGATCTGCCTGCCTGCCTCCAAAGTGCTGGGATTAAAGGTGTGCACTACCACCTCCAGGTTGACATTGCAACATTTTTTTTCCATGAAAATGCCAAAATCCTAGGTAAAGGGGCTTCCTAGCAAACTTTAAAGTGTAACAACTTTTTTTTTTTTACTTTGAGACTATTGTAGCCTTGGATAGCCTGAACTCAGAGCTCTACCTAACTCTGTCTCCCAAGTGCTAGGATCAAGGCAAGCATCCAGCTAGAGCAGTAGTTTTCAACCTATGGGTCACAACCCCTTTAGGGGTCAAATATCAGATATCCTGCATATCAGATATTCATTACAATTAATAATAGTAGAAAAATAACAATTATGACATAATTATAACAAAATAATTTTATGGTTGTGGTCACCACAACATGAGGAACTGTATTAAAGGGTCACAGCATTAGGAGGGTTAAGAACTACTGAGATAGAGTAACAATTTTAAATAAATGAATGAAAGGGCTGTTTGAAATGGCATCTCAGGCTCTGGGGCTGTGGGTACAAGGAACAGAGATCAGTGGGGGAAGGGTGCTACCAGGAAGCAGGATGTGGATGAGCATGCTGCCTGCTGGGGGCATGAAGTCAAAGTCCCCTTCTACCCAAAGAAGGCTAAGCAAGCAGTGCACTCTTATCAGCGTCCATACATGCATGGAATGTGGGACTTTGGAAACAATTCTTTCCCCTCAGCCAGTACGGGGCTGCCTTAGGCTCACACCTGGCCTTCTGGAGTTTAGGTTCACTTATCACAGCAGTCCAAGCCCAGCGCCGGATTACCTGGAGGCATTTTCAGAAGGCTGTGTAGCTCAGTTTCCCCCATGCTTGCTCCAGCCCCTGCTCCCAACACCAAAGGTAGTGACCGAGCACCTCTCATTTGCCCACACTGAAACAAATACTAGACGGGAAAGCTGTCGGGTCTGAGGTACAATACCCAGGCTGTCGCTAGAGCCCTTTCTTAGAGTTGTTCAGCAAAGGCACCATGCCACAGAGACTAGAAATCCCAGAAGGGGCTGTTACTAAAGTTAAAGATGGTCCAGGGAGCCCTTCTCTGCCTTCTAGTCCCTGGGGTGGGGGAACCATTCAGCTTTGAGAGCCATCATCCATTACACTTGAACTGAAAAACTTAGCCAGGGCCAGTAAGATAGTACTTGCGATAAAGGTGCTTGTTGCCAAACCTAGATACCTGAGTTAGTTAGATCCTGAAGCCCATATAGGGAGAGAGCCTACTCCCTCAAATTGCTCTGACCTCTACATGTGCAGCACCTTTCCTCTTAAAAAAAAAAAAAAAGGAGCCGGGTGGTGGTGGCGCACGCCTTTAATCCCAGCACTCGGGAGGCAGAGCCAGGAGGATCTCTGTGAGTTCAAGGCCAGCCTGGGCTACCAAGTGAGTTCCAGGAAAGGCGCAAAGCTACACAGAGAAACCCTGTCTCGAAAAACCAAAACAAAAACCAAAAAAAAAAAAAAAAGGCATGCACCACCACTGCCCAGCGGAAAAAGAGAACCTCATTTGTGGGCCAGCAAGATGGCTGACTCACTCACCAGGTAAAGGCACATGCTTGTACCAAACCTGAGTTTGATTCCCAGAATCCACAGGGAAGAAGTAGAGAGCTGACTCCTATAGGTGGTCCTGACTTTTAGACACACACATCATACATTAGCACACACAAACTAATTTAAGAGAAAAAGAAGAGGCTGGCAGGACCAGGCAGCCTGACAACCTGAGTGCAACCCTGGGGAGACCTTGCTTCTGTAAGTTGCCTTCTGACTTCCACTTGCCCCGCCCCAATACAAAAAACAATTTTTTGTTTTGTTTTCTTTTTTTTTTGAGACAGTGTTTCTCTGTGTAGCTTTGGCTGTCCTGGAACTCCTCCCCCAGTAGACCAGGCTGGCCCTGAACTCAGAGATCCACCTGCCTCTGTTTCCCAAATGTTAAGATTAAAGGTGTGCGCCACCACCACTGGGTAAAGATAAATTTTTATTTTATTTTATTTTTTTTGAAACAGGGTTTCTCTATGAAACAGTCCTGGCTGTCCTAGAACTCACTTTGTAGACCAGGATAGCCTTGAACTCACAGAGATTCACCTGCTTCTGCCTCCAAGGTGCTGGGATTAAAGGCATAAGTCACCACCTCCACCCAGCACAAAATAAAATTTAAAACAAAACAAAAATACCAAAGAAAGCCTCAGAGCCATGTGTGGTAGCCCAGCACTCCAGGAGGCAGAAGCAGACACATCTCTGAGTTCCAGGTGAGACCCTGCCCACCCACCCCCCAAAAAAGGGAAGATCACAACCAAGTGGTCAAATGCAGAGACACCCAGACACAACAGATACACACATCTATAACAACTCCTGCATCTGAGGCTCAGGGAATATTGTGCAAAAACTGTTAAGAGCCAGAGGACCAGGAAATCTGCTATTTGAGATAGTGTCTCCAAGATGCCTCAACAATATGACTGCTAAACAGGACCTGAATAACACCACCACCAGACATGATGTTGTGGAAGGGAGAAATCACAGGGGGTCCACTGACAGCCAAAAGCTACAGGCAACTTAGGGCTGGTGAGAGAACTAGTCCCTGGAGATAAGCCACTCCCCCAGCTGATGATTTAATAAAGATGTGTTTATTTTATGTACATGAGTGCTCTATCTGCATGGAAAACTTTATGCCGGAAGAGGGCATTAGATTCCACTATAGATAATTGTGAGCCACCATGTGGCTGCTGGGAATTGGACTCAGGACCTCTGGAAGAGCAGCCGGTGCTCTTAACCACCTCCAGCCCCATCAGTTGATTATCTAATTCCAAGTAGTGAGCCCTGAACTCATATATGTAAAAGCACTAAATGGACTTAGTATTTATATATTTACACACATACATATATGCAACAGTCACAAAGAAAATGAGACCATGAATTTAAGAGAGAACAAGGGGGAGGGGGTATACATGGACCGTATTGGAGGGAGGAAGGGGAAGAGCAAAATATTTTAATTTTAAAAATTAAAGAGCCAGGCAGAGGTGGTGCATGCCTTTAGTCCTAGCTCTCAGGAGGCAGAGGTGTGGCCACTTATTTTGGGCCCTTACCCTTGCTCAGACTTGTGGTAGACTTCTGACATCTCTGTGAGTTTGAGGCCAGCCTGGTCTACATAAGGAATTCCAGAACTGCCAGAGCTACACAGTAGGATCCTATCTCAAAAAAGAAAAAGAGGCATTCCAGCCCAAGCACCCCGCAGAAAAAGGTGCCCTCAGACTGTGTGCAAAGCTCCCACACAGAGCTCACTGTTAGAACTTCCCTGCCCATTTCCTATCTGTGTGACTGTACCCTCTCTCTATCGTTTGTACAACGAACTAATAAAATGATTAGGACCGCACAGGTATGTTCTAAGGATTAAACTCAGGCCTAATTAAACAAGTCCGAGCAAGGGTAAGGGCCCAAAATAAGTGGCCACCCTTCTTCCTTCCTGATATTCTATCAAGAACTCTGTAAAGCTCCCAGAGCACCTGCAGAAAAAAAAGGTGGGGTTGGGACTGTAGTTCAGGGAACAGAATGTCTGTCTAGCAAGCATGAAAGTCCTGATTCCTAGCCTAGAAAAAACTCAGGCATGTGCCGCACAAGCATACAAAGGATGTGTGTGTGTGCACCTTGTGTGTAAACCACCCCCAAAATTAGCAGGTTCTACTTGCAAAACAGTTTGTTCAGGCTAGTCTACCAAGAAGCACAAAGCAGAAATGTCGCTGCCTGTGTGTGTGTGTCCCTACCACCATCTTCCTCTTCAGCCACTAGCCCATTCCTTCACCGCCTCTACCTAGGCTGCCTCCTCTGAAGGACCACACTTCCTACCCAGGGGTCTTCCCTAACACTCCTGCCACACGATTACTGCACTAACCTCAGTAAACAAACGACGCAAGGACTTCCCACTGTTGTTCCTACACAGAGGCAGAGCCTGAAACCCTGCTTCTGACATCCTTTCACAGCACCCACACCCTTCTTTCCAATCCCTTAGTAGCAGTTTCACACACCTTGCCTATATAATGCAGCCCAGAAAAAACCTCCAGGACCAATGTCTCTCCCAGGGGCGCCTATCTATCTAGAGTTCTATCTCAGCTGGGGCCAAGGTGGGCTTGTCAGAAAGCCATCATGTCAGGCAAAGCCAGGTTACAAAGGAGGCCAATGGGAACCCAAGAATGCAACCAAGCCAAGGCCAAACAACTATGGAAGCACAGGCTACAGGGCTGGTGAGACTGAGTCTTAGGGCACAGGGAAGGAGGTGGCTCCACAGAGAACATTCTATGAGGCCCCTCAGGGCATGCTCAGGCCCTGCTGTTCACCCTTCGTTCAGTGTTCCTCCTGAGAATCTGCTAGTTCCACTCAATCACTGGGTAACTGCTAACCCTGCTGTGCCCTCCCAAAGCAGCAGCAGCATAGCCTACTCAACCTTACTACTTAATCTTCTGCCTGATTCTGTTATAAACAAAGGTACACCACTTGCTGGGTGGTGGTGGCTCATGCCTTTAATCCCAGCACTCGGGAGGCAGAGGCAGGTGGATCTGAGTTCTTGGCTAGCCTGGCCTACAGAGTGGTTCCATGACATCCATGACAGACTCCAAACCTACATAGAGAAACCTTATCTCAAAAAAAAAAAAAAAACAAAGATACACCACTTGATGAGGCAGTGGTTCCCAAACTTGACCAGACCAGCTTCACTGTAGGAAACACAGGACCTACCTAGGGATAAACTGAGCTCCCCTAACTTGAAGTCAAGCATAACACAGGCAACAGTGCCAGTCTCATATGCAGCCGAAGTCCACCATCCCACACAGTATGGACACCTTGTCCACATAAGGATAGGACCCTGACATCTCAGGTCCCACTCTCCCTTTTCATTTACTTTTTGCACGAGAACTCACCAAGAAGTCACCTGCTTCCAAGCAGCAGGATAGCGGAGCTGCAAAGACCATGAACAAGGTTCAAATCATGGGGTCCTTCACCTGGAAGAGTCTACACTGGGTTGATGAAAACTCCAATGGGGCTCAGACCCCTATATGGAAAGGGCAGTGGCCCCTCCTACCAGCCAAAGCACCTGCCCACCCATAGGTGCTGCTAGGAACGAGGTCTGAGGCCCCAGACCCACACAGAGCAACTCGCCTAGCAGCTGTACTCACACAGAGCCAACAGCCCTTCTGCCCACACAGTGGGCTCACTCTCACCTGGACCCTTCATCCTTGTCACTCTGGGAATTCCCATAGAACAGCCTGCCTTTCCATACCCCATAGCTCCCTCTTTACCCACAATGTTCTCCTGAGGTAGCTCCCAGTCAATCAGGAAACAAGGGCCTACACTATTTCCACCTCACAAGAAACAGGAGGGACTTTTGGCCTAGATGCAAGTGGCTGACTCATCCTTTCTCACCTTAAAGGTTAGAAGATCCTCAATCCCCCTACTTCAAGCCCCAAACCATGCTTCTGTTTCATCAGTTATGGTGGCCTTCCTGAAGGTCCCAGATTGTGTCATGGGATCCTTCTTCCCACTCACTCAATCATGCCTGTCCAAGGGCCTGCCTTTCCTTAGCCTCCTGGGCTGTGGTGGTGTCTGGCCTTCAAGGAATGAAGCTGACTAGGGGTCCCCACACCCATCTCCCAGCAGGCTCAAGAAAGCAGCTGTTCCTCAGGGCCCTTCCCTAATTCAGTTCCCTAACCCTTACAAGTTTGCTTGACGCCCCCCCTCCCCACCACCACCAGTTCATACACACACAAATTGGACAGGCTTGTTTGAAAGCTTCTAACAGAAATCCAGTCTTTCTGGGAAAAAAGGCTCTCTACCATCCCTCCCTGGTCTGAACTCAAGTATCTACAGACATCATGTAATAAATGCTCTCAGGCTCTCAACTCCAACCCAAGAAAGTTATCAACCTCAGTCTCAGGAGACTCCCACTGAACTGGAATGATGCCCCTATCACGAGGCCTTAAAAGCAGAGTGGTGGTACACAAGTATTAAAGGCGTGCGCCACCACCGCCGGGCGCACGCCTTTAATCCCAGCACTCGGGAGGCAGAGCCAGGCGGATCTCTGTGAGTTCGAGGCCAGCCTGGGCTACCAAGTGAGTCCCAGGAAAGGCGCAAAGCTACACAGAGAAACCCTGTCTCGAAAAACCAAAAAAAAAAAAAAAAAAAGCAGAGTGGTGGTACACAAGTCTGTGAGCACCAGAGGACAGAAAAGCCAGCACAATTTAGACATTGTGGGCTAAGGACTAATAATGTTTAGAAAATGTGGCTGAGTAAATACAAAGTCTGCAAGAGTCTCACACATCTGGTGGGCAGTGGTGCTCCTAAGCTTCAACAAGCACCTACAAGATCATATTTTCCAGGGTCTCCTGACCATTACCCTAGCCCACCCTTCACAGCACCACTGCTTTTAAAAGAAAAAACAAAACAGAACAAAAAAACAAACAAACAAAAAAAACCCCAGCCAGGTGGTGGTAGCACACAACTTTAATCCCAGCACTCAGGGGGCAGAGATAGGCGGATCTCTGTGAGTTCCAGGCCAGCCTGGGCTACAGAGTGGGTTCCAGGAAAGGCACCAAAGATACACAGAGAAACCCTCTCTCTAAAAACAAAAAAGAAAGAAAAATAAAAGAAAAAAGAAAAACACCCTCATCTCAGCTACCTAAGAAGAGGCACACTATAACTGCAACACTCTGGAAGGCTGAGGCAGGAGCACAAGTCTGAGGCCAGTCTGAGTACACAGTAAGACCTTATCTCAAACAAAAACAGGGCTAGCAAGACAGGTAAAGGAGCCCGCTGCCCAGCCTGACAATTTAAGTTCAATCTCTGGGACGCACAAAGTGGAAGGATAGCATCAACAGCTCCCACAGTGGCAAACACACACAACAAATGCAAAAGAAAAAATAAAATCCCTGGGCTCTGCCAATAAGAACCTAGCATGATGTAGGCTGTGGTAGCCCACACTTTAATCCCAGCACTCGGGAGGAAGCGGTAGGTGGATCTCTGTGAGTTCCAAGATAGCCAAGGTTATTACACTGAGAGACCCTGTCATGAAAACACAAAACAAAACAAAACCCTAGCATGGCATCCAGAGCCCTCCTTCAGTCTACAAATGGCTCCTCCCACTATGTCTGCCACGCCACACTGTGCCTGGGGCCAACCCTCTTATAATCACAAGTGGACATTCAAGCTGTCTCTATCTTAGACATGGGGTGGTAAGAGGAGAGTCATCACTACCCAAGGTTGCATGCAGCAGCGTGAACTGCAGAACCAGGCACACTGAGACCTTCTAAGCAAGTCCAGTCACCACCACCCCCAAACTGACCTGCAGATGCCCTGCTTAGCCAGGCTCCAAGGAGCCTCTTCAAAGAAGCAGCACTTCCTTCTAGCCCACGCCCTCCTAGTGATCAGGCTCAGGAGGCAGCAGCCTTCAATCCCAGTGCACAAGAGCAGGGATGGGCGAAACTGACACCTCAAGGTCAACAGACCAACTAAAAAGAGCAGAGACATGAATCCCCTAGGTAAACTGAACTTTATTCCTTCTCACTCCTCTAAGTTTCCAAAAACAGGCCCTTTTCAGGAGCTTCTGATCAAAAGGGTATCATCTTTTGGCTCGAAGAAGCTCACATTCACGAGTGTCTTACTTTCTTCCTGAATGTCTTTTTCGAGACAGGGTTTCTCTGTGTAGTTTTGGTGCCTGTCCTGGATCTCGCTCTGTAGACCAGGCTGGCCTTGAACTCAGAGATATGCCTGGCTCTGCCCTCTTGTGCTGGGATTAAAGGCATGCGACACCACCACCCGGTGTCTGTCTTTCTCTTAATCCTAGGGTTTAATTCTGCATTAAAATTTCTCAGAAGTTCAGTTCACTGTCACAAACTTTTAATCCCAGCACTCAGGATTTGGAGGCAGGTGAATCTCTGAATTCCTGATCTACCTAGTGAGTTTCGGGAAAGAAAAAATTTACAGGAGAAGCAGATGGATATCTGTGACTTCCAGGCCAGTTTGTGCTATAAAGACCTTGTTTCCATGTTTTTGTTGTTGCTTTAACTTTATGTGCAAGGAACTCATTAGTGTTTAGTGTCTTTGGAGGCCCATGCCACGTTCCCTGAAACTGAGGTTATATAGGTGGTTGTGAGCCACCTGGGTCCTCTGAAAGAGCAGCACTCATCTCTCCAATCCTTTGGGTTTATTGGGCTTGTTTGTTGGTTTTGGGGGGTTTTTTTTGTTTGTTTTTCGAGACATGGTTACTTTCTGCATCCCTGGCTGTCCTGGAACTCACTTTGTAGACCAGGCTGGCCTTGAACCCACAAAGATCTGCCCACCTCTGCCTCTTCAGGTGTGCCACCACTGCCCAGCTTTTCAACCCTTTGTTTTTTATTTAAAAAAAATGGTCATAGTGGCACATGTCATTAATCCCAGCACTCTGGAGGCAGAGGCAGGTAAATCTCTGGGTTCTAGGCAAGCTTGGTCTACATAGTGAGACTCTCTCTCTCTCAAAACAATAATTTCTTGGGTCAGAGAGATGGCTCAGTGGGTTAAAGTGCTTGCTGACTAGCCTTCTGACTTAACTTTGATCCCCAGGACCCATATGGTGGAGTAAGAGTATACATACGGGGGAAATGAATAAAATAATAACATCTCTTAACAAACTCCAACTCCAGTTAAAAGGAAAAGGGTATTTCATGTCCTAACCCCACCCCCTCAAGCCTGACCTTGATAGGCAATAAAGACTCATAGGAAGATTGTACAGCATTCCCTGCAGCTCAATAATGCAAAACCCTGTTGCTCTCTGTCCACAACAGCTGACTTCAAGTGGATCAGAGGCTGTGCTTATTAACAAAATGAGAAATCTGATCTGTGGAAAGAAAACACTATGTGAGGATTAATCTAGGATTGCAGCTTGTGGAAGAGGCTAGGCTATTGGCCAAGACCAGGAAGTGAGGAAGGCATCCTGCCTACCTGTCCTCAGAGCAGGCACTCCGTAGCAGAATGGAATACATCACCTCTGTCCGCCTGCACCTCATCTCCTCCTTCCAGCAATTACAGCAAATCACTTTGGCTCTCCTTTAAGTCAAGGCAGGGCTCCCTCGAGCTGCTTTTTCCTCTATGTGAAGCCGTCAATCAGAGAAGATTTTTCTTTTCAGGAATTGCTCATAAAAGCTCAGTGACTAATATACAAGTCCCAACAACTGGCAGGAAAACACAGCAGGAAGGGATTCTGGGCACACAGCAGCTTCAAACATCCAGAAGCTGGTCAACAAGCACTCTCCAACACCTTACACCTACCCTGTAGAAAGCCAGGAGCCAAGCAGAAAGCTGAGCAAATAGCACTGACCCCACTCACTGCAAGCAGGTAGGCAAATGCAAAGACTCTTCTCAGCTTTTCCGGAAAAAGCTTGTAGGTTTTCATTAGAACCTTAGCTGCACAGGGCAGAAAGATCACCTGCAGGCAACATGACTTCCTGCAAAAACCCTAGTCTGAAGGACTCTGCTGCCACACATTTGTCTCTAGAGACCAGGCTGGCCCATCTGCTTTATTTCAGACCACTCCAGAAGCTCTGCTCCACCCAGCACACTTTTTCTCCTTGAACCAGAACTACAAAGTGGTCACAGAGCCTACAATCCTAAAAATGTCTGTTTGAAAGCCACGGATTCCAGATACAGGCAGATAAGAACAGGGGAGAGGCAAGGCCAGGAAGAATCAGAAGCAATAATAAATTCGGCATCCCTCTAGGATTTGGCTCCACCTCTCCATCCTGTGTCCCAGACGGGAAATCCCAAGCTCAGCCTAGAAGGTGAACCCCTCCACTACCTGCCCGATCTCCCTGCCCTAGGAGCAAAAGACATAGCTAACAAGCCCCAGAAACAATCCACAGCCACAGGATTCCTATAGGCAAGGAACCGCCCCTCCCCCACTACCACATATGTCAGTGGGGGTGGCCTCTCCGTGTTACACCCCTCCTGCTGTTTGGGAGTTGAGGGGCCTGTAACACAGCTTTCCAAATGCGCCTGACAATTATAACTAGAAAAGACACTGTGAAGAGGGAGGCAGAAGACGTAAGTAAATAACTTCTAAATCTCTCCGGCCAGCCGAGATCAGCACTGGACTCTCGTCTCGAGGCAGTCCAAAACTGTGCTGGGTGGGGCTGTTGGGAGTATTATCTGGCCTCAATCCTCCAAGTACGTTAAGTCAGTGCCCCCCTGGGAGAGGCATTTCTCCCAGCACACACACCCAGACCTGTGTGCATACGAACCATTCTGGAAGATAAACAGAGAATGACAAGCTAGGGCCCCTCAGCTCACTCCCTGAGACGGCCAGTCCCTTCCTCTTGCCACCCGACCCCCTCCCCCAAGCCCATCTCTCTTCCTGCCAGGCGGCTGCCTACAGCAAAGGTCTGGGGGCAGGGCAGAAAGCCCACCCAGCCACGGAGCCGGGCCCTCCAAGCCCGTCCGTGTCCCTGCCACGGCCAGTCTCCAAGCCAGGAAGGGGACTCAGAGGGAAAGGACAGCAGACCATACACAAGCGCAGTTCTGGAAATCGTCAAACGTTCCAGCCAGGGGCAGCCGCAGGCGCACAGCCGTTTGCATAATGGGAGTCCGCCCGCCTGTCAGGCAGCACAGCTCGCCCGACGCCGCTCGGATTAGATTGCTAATGAAAAGGCACAAAGAGCCGGCGCCCGCTACCCCGTCGACCCCGCACCACAGACTCGCGCCCCAAGACTGGCGCGGCCCTGGGGGCTTTGTGCCCGGAGTCCCATGCTGGCCGCAACCCGCCGGGCACCTGGGCCACAAAGCCCCGGCCGTCCGGGGTCCCGCGTGCGCCTCGGTTCGGGACTAGGGGCCGTGCGCGCGCCTCGTCCCACGCGCGCCCACGCCCCCCTCTCCGGGAGCGCGCCCGGCCCGCGCCCCCCTCACTCGAGGACGCCGCTTACCTCACGCGCCTGCCGTCGCCGCGTTCTGGCCCCTGGTCTTCGGCGCCCGGCCTGCGCCGCACGCGCCCGCCCTGTCCGCCCGCCGCCGGCCCCGCTCGGCTCCCCGCCCAGCGCGCCCAGAGCGCCGCTCACAGACGCCCGCCCCGCGCCATCTTGGAAGCTTGTGACGTCAGCTCCACCCGCTCACCCCTGACCCACATCTGAATGGGCGAGCAACGGGGCGGGCCGTGGGGGCGGACCCTCGTGGGGGCGGGGCCCTGGGACTGGGCGGGGCCGAGGGGAGGTCTGAGTCCAGGGAGGGCCGGAGACTCCCGAGGGCTGGACAGCGTAATGGGGGAGGGGCGCACGGGAGGCCCTGGGAGCCCTAACCCGGACGCCGACCGGATCCGACCCAGGGGCCAGAACGCGGCGACGGCAACCTCATCTCGAAATACTTGCCCCGCACACCCTGTGGAACAGGGACCCTGTTCTCTATCACATGTCTATGCCTAGCCCCCAAACGGAAGAATGCTCCGTTTTGAGCCTGACCCTGACCCTTCAGAACCCCCAGCACCATCACCACCTACCCGGGTCAGGTGGCCTGCGCTTCGCCTCTTCGATCTGTTTGCGCCCCTTGGTCTTCAACTATGCAGAATAGCCCAGTCTACAAGGTTTAGTCCCCGAAGACTGCTGGCTCCACGGTCTGGGATGCAGGAAGGCCTGCGTGGTTCTGATTTTGAAAGAAGTCCAGGCGTCCTAACCGCAAACGCCTCCTAGGGTCCTTGTGCCCACACCCACGAAGGTCGACTCGGCTTGCTCAGATGGCCACGAGGTCCCTGTACACCCTTTGCTTATCCAGAGTCTTCCGGTGACCGCAGCAGGTCCTGGGGGTCAAAAGGCAGCCTGTAAGACCCAAGGCTTGTAACCATCTAAATGTATGGGGGCTCACAGGGAGTGAGTCTCTGGGGGGGGGGGGTGCTATTGAATGGCCCTCTCTCTACTAAAGGAAGTCACCACTGTTAAGGTCAGAAAAGTCCTAGCCAGTGCCCACAACTGCTCTATAGGGAGGTAGTGACCCAGGGCCAATCGACATTGAAACCCAATTCAATAACCCTTCACAGAGGCTAATTGTGCAACCATGCTGTCCTCATGTACAAGCTTAATTCCTAGTTCACCCAAATAATACATAGCTAAAAACAGCTATCATCGCCGGGCGGTGGTGGCACACACCTTTAATCCCAGCACTCGGGAGGCAGAAGCAGGTGGATCTCTGTGAGTTCGAGGCCAACCTGGGCTACAGAGTGAGTTCCAGGACAGGCTCCAAAGCTACAGAGAGAGACCCTATCTCGAAAAACAAAAAAAAAGAAAAAAAGAAAGAAAGAAATCGACATTGAGATTTCATCTCACACCAGTCAGAAAGAATGGCTGTCATCATCAATTTAAAAAAAAAAGCTGGTGAGGATGGAGGGACCTTATACTCTGTTGGTCGTGTTGTGGCCACATCTCCAGACCCCTGAGCAAGACTACCACAGAGCTGATATCCTATGCAAAACACACAGGGGTTTATTGATAACAAGCAAACCCGGACTTGGTCAGCATCCAACACTGGCTAGCCAGGTGAAGGAGGACAGCTCTGAGCTCTCAGGGTGAGGGGTTTTTAAAGGGAAAAACCACAAAGAGGGTGATACAAGCCTTGGCATCATATGATTGGGTGAGAGTATGTAACCTTTGAATTTACTGGTTGGGGGTTACAATTACCATTTTGGGGCAGGCCTGGACAAGTCTCAGGCTTTGTCCTTGAGCTGCCATCGGGGCTGGCTGGCCTCGCACGTTCATATTGACCCATGCACGTAGCTCTAAGTTGGTGAGGGGTCCCAGACAGTAAACAACTGACTGAACCTTGAGCCGTCAGAGTATATACAGAAAGAGAGCTACTGCAAGGACTGTCATGGCCCTCTCAGAAACTGCTTGCTTAAGTCTCAGGAAACTGCAACTGAGGCCTGATCTCTGAGAGAAGACTGACAGCCTGTTATGTCATCTGCTTGGTCCTTTCAGTTGAAATCAGGCCAACCACTCTGGAAATTAGTATACAGTCTCCTCAAAATAAGACAAGGGGCTGGAGAGATGGTTCAGTGTTTAAGAGCACTGACTGTTCTTCAGAGGACCTGGGTTCAATTTCCAGCAACCACATGGCCACTCATAACTGTCTGTGACTCCAGTTCCAGGGAATCTGACACCTTCACACCAAAGCACATAAAATAAATTAAGATCTGTGAGTTCGAGGCCAGCCTGGGCTACCAAGTGAGTTCCAGGAAAGGCGCAAAGCTACACAGAGAAACCCTGTCTCGGAAAAAAAAAAAAAAAAAAAAAAAAAAAAAAAAAAAAAAAAAATAAATTAAGAAAAAATACTCTGAGACAAGGGACTGGAGAGATGGCTTAGCAGTTAAGAATACATACTGCTTTTGCAGAGGACCAGAGTTCAGGTCCCAGCATCCATGTTAAATGGCTCACAACTGTCGGTAACTCCAACTCCATGGGATCCAATGTCCTCATCTGGCCTACTTGGGCATCTGCACTCATTTGAACATACCTACACACAGACACATCATAGAAATCTAGATTTTTGCCAGGCAGTGGTGGTCCACACCTTTAATCCTAATACTCAGGAGGCAGAGGCAGTATCTGAGTTGGAGATCAGTCTAGTCTACAGACAGAGTTCCAGGACAACCAGGAACAGAGAAACTCTCTCTGGAAGAGAGAGAGACAGGGAGAGAGAGAGAGAGAGAGAGAGAGAGAGAAAGGAGATCTACTTTTTGAAAATAACAACAAAACTGGTCTTGCTTCTCTCTAGGTGATGGTTGTGGGAAGGAGCATTTTCTTCAGTCATGGTAGGCTGCCCTGACTCCCTGACTCCCGTTAAATAAGCGTTCACTTATGCCCCTGTAATTAAATTTACTAAGTCACAGAACAGGAAAAATCAAGTAGAACCAAGACAGATTGGTGAAAGGAATGGGATCAGAGGAAAAGAGGAAATGGGAAGAGACAAGAGGGCAATGGGGCGGGGGTTGTGACCAAAATACACTATATAAACGTGTGACAATGCCACAGACTCATTATTACATGTAATTACTCTATGCTAATAAAAACCTTAATAAAAATGAAAAGCAGAACTCCTGTATGATCCTGCTCCTGGGGTAGCTAGGTTACCTGGCTTCCTGAGGTACCTCCAATCAGCACATCCTTGTTTATTTTATAGCCTTTTGCCGTTTTGTAACTTTTTTTTATCCAATATATTCTGATCCTGCTTTCCCTTCATCCAGCTGCTCCAGCTCCTACCCACCATCCCTCATTTGTTGCTGTTTCCCCCAGGTGGAAGGGTGTTGTTTGGGTTTGTTTGTTTGTTGCTTTGTGTGTGTGTGTGTGTGTGTGTGTGTGTGTGTGTTTCGAGACAGGATTTCTCTGTGTAGCTTTGGTGCCTGTCCTGGATCTCGCCCTGTAGACCAGGCTGGCCCCAAACCCACAGAGATCTGCCTGGCTCTGCCTCCAGAGTGCTGGGATTAAAGGCGTGCGCCACCACTGCCCACCCAGCTGGTTTTTGTTGTTGTTGTTGTTGTTTTGTTTGTTTGTTTTGTTTTATTTTTCAAGACAGGGCTTCTCTGTGTAGCTTTGCGCCTTTCCTGGAACTCACTTGGTAGCCCAGACTGGCCTCGAACTCACAGAGATCCGCCTGGCTCTACCTCCCGAGTGCTGGGATTAAAGGAGCGCGCCACCACCGCCCGGCGTTGCTGTTTTTAAATGACTTTTTTATTTTTATTTTATGTGCACTGGTGTTTTGCCTGCATGGATGTCTGTGAGGGTGTCAGATCCCCTGGAGCTGGAGTTACAGGCAATTGTGAGCTGCCATGTGGGTGCTGGGAATTGAACCCAGGTCCTCTGGAAAAGCAGTCAGTGATCTTAACCGCTGAACTATCTCTCCAGCCCCCGTTTTTTGAGACAAGATCTCGCATGTAACCTTGACTGTCCTGGAACTTGATAAGTAGACCAAGCTGGTTTCAAATTCACGGAGCTCTTCCTGTATCTGCCTCCTGAGTGCTGGAATTAAAGGTGTGCACCTCTAACCATACCAGCCTTGCCCCCTTTAAAAAATAAACAAACTGGGTGATGGTGGCTCAGGCCTTTAATCCCAGCACTTGGGAGGCACAGGAAGGTGGATCTCTGAGTTTGAGGTCAGCCTGGTTTACAGGGTGAGATCCAGGACAGGCTCCAAAGCTACACAGAGAAACCCTGTCTCAGAAAACAAAACAAAACAAACAAACAAAAGAGCTAATATCCACATATAAGAAAAAGGGTACCACATTTGCCTTTTGGGGTCTGTGTTATCTCACTCAGAATGTTTTCTAGCTCTTATCTATTTACTTGTGAGTTTCAAAAAATTTTTAAGAGTTGAATAATTTTCCACTGTGTAAATATACCACATTTTAATTATCCATTCGTCAGTAGATGGACATCTAGGCTGTTTCCAGTTTGGGACTATTATGAATGGAGCAGCAGTAAACATGGGTAAGCATCTCTAGTAAGATGAAGAGCCTAAGAGTGGTAGAGCCAGATCTTCTGGGGACTCACCACACTGATTTCCACGGTGACTGTACAAGTCTGCATTCCCATCAACAAGGGATGAGTGTTCCCTTTCCCCACAGCCTCGACAGCATGAGCTGCCATTTCTTTTATTAGTTTTATTGATAAAACTATTGATCTGGGCCATTCTTACTCATGTAACATGACATCTCAAAGTAGTTTTAACTTGCATTTCCCTGAAGGATAAGGATGTTGAGGTTTTCTACAAGTGTTTCTCAGCTGTTTATGCTTCAACAACTCTCTACTTAGTTCTGTTCCCCTTTCTTTCTTTCTTTCTTTCTTTCTTTCTTTCTTTCTTTCTTTCTTTCTTTCTTTCTTTCTTTCTTCCTTCCTTCCTTCCTTCCTTCCTTCCTGCCTTCCTTCCTTTCTCTTTTTTGTTTTCTTGTTTTGTTGTTTTTCAAGAAAGGATTTCTCTGTGTAACATTCCTGACTGTCCTGAAACTCACTTTGTAGATCAGGCTGGCTTCGAACTCACTGAGATCCACCAGTCTCTGCTTCCCAAGTGCTGGGATTAAAGGTGTGTGCCACCACCACTGGCTTTTTTTTTTTTAATGTTCATTGGTGTTTTTTGTTTTTTGGTTTTGGTTTTGTTTTTTTGGAGCTGAGAATCGAACCCAGGGCTTTGTGCTTGCTAGGCAAGTGCTCTACCACTGAGCTAAATCCCCAACTCCTCATTAGTGTTTTGCCATGGGTGTCAGGTCCCCTAAAACTGGAGTTACAGACAGGTGTGAGCTGCCATGTGGGTACTGGAATTGAACCCTGGTCCTCTAGAAGAGCAACCAGTGCTCTCAACCACTGAGCCATCTCTCAAGCCTATTCTTTCTTTTTTTGAGACAAGGTCTCTCTGTGTAGCTCTGGCTGTCCTGGAACTCTCTATGTAGACCTCAAAATCACAGAGACCTGCCTGCCTCTGCCTCCTGAGTCCTAGGATTAAAGGCATGGGCCACTACACCAGGCTTGGTTATTTTCTTGATGTTCAATTTTTTTAGTTCTTTATATATAAGATGTGGAGTTGGTAAAAATCTTTTCCCATTCTGTAGCCTGCTGCTTTGAACAAATGATGGTGTCCTTTACCATACAGAAGCTTTTCAGCCTCACCAGGTCTCATTCCTTAACTGTCACTCTAGCGTCTGTGCTGTTGGTGTTCTGTTCAGAGAGTCTCTGCTGCACCCATGAGTTCAAGACGATCCCTTACTTTCTCCTCTATCAGATTCACTGTATCTGGCCTTATGTTGAGGTCCTTGGTTCCCTTAGAGCTGGGTTTTGTGCAGGATGTAGAATATTCTTGCATTTTTCTACAGGAAGTCATCCAGTCTGACCAGCACCACTTGTCTTGTTGAAGATGCTCTCTTTTCTCTAGTGTGATTTTCGGCTTCTGTGTTCAAAATCAGGGGTCCATAGATGTGTGGGCTTTTGTCTAGGACTTCAATTCAATTCCATTGATCAATATATCTGTTTTTATGCCAATATCATGATATATATAATTCTGCAGTACAACTTGAAATCTGAGATGGTGATACCTCCAGCAGTTTTTTATTATTCGTGATTGTTTTAGCTATTCTGAATTTTTTGTGTTTGCATGAAACTGAAAATTATTTATTCAATTTACTTGAAATTTGTGTTAGAATTTGGATGGGGATTGAGTTGAATCTGTGGATTGCTTTCCTAGGGTAGCCATTTTCGCAATATTAATCCCACTGATCTAGGAGCATTAAAGATCCTCACCTTCTAGTGTGTTCTTCAATCTCTTTATTCAACATCTTAAGGGTTTTATTGTGCCATTTTTTAACTCTAATTTTATTTTAATTTTATGTGCATTAGTGTTTTGCCTACATGTATGTCTATGTGAAGGTGTCAGAGCTTCTGGAACTGGAGCTACAGACAGTTGTGAGCTGCCATGTGGGTGCTGGGAATTGAATCCAGGTCCTCTGGAAGAGCAGCCAGTGCTCTTAACTGCTGAGCCATCTCTCCAGCCAGGTTATGCTGTAGTAGAATAATTTAAGGTGTGTTACTTTTGTACGTGTTGCATTTGTTTAACTCTGTGAAGCTGTGTTACTGTGCCTGTGTAAAACACCTGATGGTCTAATAAAGAACTGAACAGCCAATAGTGAGGCAGGAGAAAGGATAGGTGGGGCTGGCAGGCAGAGAGTATATATAGAAGGGAAAAAAAATCGCGGGGAGGGGATAAAAGATCTAGCAACCAGAGGAGGAGGACTCCAGGGGCCAGCCATCCAGCTACACAGCCAGCCATCCAGCTACACAGTCAGCCATGGAGTAAGAGTAAGATTTACAGAAGTTAGAGAAAAGGAAAAGCCCAGAGGTAAAAGATAGAGGGGTTAAGTTAAGAAAAGCTGTCTAGAAACTAAACTAAGTTAAGGCTGGGCATTCATAATTAAGAATAAGCCTCTGAGTGTGATTTATTTGGGAGCTGAATGGCTGGCCTCCCAAAGAGCCAAACAACAATCTACGATATACAAATTTTTCATCTGCTTGGTTAGAGTTATCTTCAATTTTTTTTTTAGGCTATTGTGAAAGATGCTGTTTCCCTGATTTCTTTCTCTGTTTGTCATTTGTATACAGAAAGGCGACTGATTTTTGTGTGTTAATTTTGTATCCTGTCACTTTGCTAAAAGTGTTTACCAACTGCAGGATTTTCCTGGTGGAGTTTTAGGGTCTTTAATGTATTAAATCATAGCATCTGCAAATAATTTTTTATTTCTTTGACTTCTTCCTTTCCTATTTGTATACCCTTGATCTCCTTCAGTTACCTTATTGCCCTAACCAAGACTTCAAGTGCTATGTTGAATATGTGTGAGGAGAGGAGACAGCCTTGTCTTGTCCCTGATTTTAATGAAAATACTTTGAATTTCTCTCCATTTAGGTTGATATTGGCTGTGGGCTTGCTGTAAACTGCCTTTGTTTTGTTTTTGTTTGTTTGTTTGTTTTTTGCCTTATGTCCCTTATATCCATAGTCTGTCCATGACTTTTATCATGAAAGGATGTTAGATTTTGCCAAATGCCTTTTCTGTTTCTGAGAAGATCATATGTTTTTGTTTTGCTTTGTTTTGCACGCAGCGTTTCTCTGTTGTAACTGCCTGGAACTGCTTTGAAGACCAGGATAGCCTGGAACTCACAGAGATCCGCCTGCCTCAGCCTCCTGAGTAAGTGCTGGGATTAAGGGCGTGCGCCACCACTGCCTGGCCTGACCCTGTGGTTTTTGTCCTTCAGTCTGTTTGTGCAGTGTGGTACTTTTATTGACTTATATATGTCTAACCATCCTTGCATCTCTGGGATGACACCAACTTGATCAAAGTTGATTATCTTTTTTATGTGTTCTTGGAATCAGTTTGCAAGTATTTTATTGAGAATTACTGCATCTATGTTCATAAGGGAAATTGGTGTGTAATTCTCTCTCTTTGTTGGGTCTTTGTGTGGTTTAGGTATCAGAGTAATAGTGCCTTTGTAAAAAGAAATAGTAAATGTCCCTCCAGTTCCTGTTTTACAGAAATAATGAGGACTATTCACATCCACTCTTCTCTGAAGGTCAAGTAGAATTCTGTGTTGAATCCTTCTGGCCCTGGGCATTTTGATTGGAAGACTTTTAATTACTGCTTGTGTGTGTGTGTGTGTGTGTGTGTGTGTGTGTGTGTGTGTGTGTGTGTGTTGGGATTAAAGGTGTGTGCCCCCATGCCCAGCAAAATAAATAAATCTTTTAAAAATTGTCATTAATGCCAGGCAGTGATGGTGCATGCCTTTAATCCTAGGAGGCAGAGGCAGGCAGATCTCTGTGAGTTCGAGGCCAGCCTGCTCTACAAAGTGAGTTCCAGGACAGCCAGAGCTGCTTCACAGAGGAACCCTGTCATGAAAAACCAAACAAACAAAAAATTGTCCTTTATTGTGATGTTTTATATTGATTTTCACCTTGACAGGGTCTAGAACCACCTGATAGACAAGTGATACCTATAAAGGAACTATCTGATCAGGTTAGTTATAATGGGAAACCATCTTAATAGTTTGCTGGGTTGAAGGAGAAAGCAAGCTAACACTAGGTAGCACTCATTGCTCTCTGCCTCCTGACTGGATGTAATGTGACCAGCTATGCTGTGTTTCTGCCACCGTGACATCCCTCCTGTGGTGCCCAAATAAAGTCTTTTTCCCTAAAGTTGTTTGTGTCACAATATTTTATCACAGCAACAGGAAAAGTAACACATTCATGTTAATTTTAAAAAATTGCTAGGGGGTAGTGGCACATACTTTTAATCCCAGGCAGAGGCAGGTAGATCTCTGTGAGTTGGAGGCCAGCCTGGTCTACATAGTTGGTTCCAGGACAACCAGAGCTATATAGTGAGACCTTATCTGAAATAAACAAAAGAAATTGTGAGCCGGGCAGTGGTGGCGCATGCCTTTAATCCCAACACTCAGGGGGGAGAGCCAGGTGGATTTCTGTGAGTTCGGGGCCAGCCTGGTCTACAGAGCAAGATCCAGGACAGGCACCAAAACAACACAAAGAAACCCTGTCTCAAAAAAACCAAAAAAAAAAAAAAAAAGAAAGAAAGAAAGAAATTGTGAAGCTTCACATTAAAATCCTACACTTTCAGCCGGGCGGTGGTGGCGCACGTCTTTAATCCCAGCACTCGGGAGGCAGAGCCAGGCAGATCTGTGTGAGTTCGAGGCCAGCCTGGTCTACAGAGCGAGATCCAGGAAAGGCGCAAAGCTACACAGAGAAACCCTGTCTCGAAAAATAAAAAAATAAAAAAATAAATCTTACGCTTTCATTATCAAACGTATTTTATGAATTGATTCACCACCAAAACCAAAAAAACCCCTAACAGGATTAGAACTAGAAAAACATTAGCTTTATTTCCTTTTGTAACTAGTGACCATCATGCTCGGCATTTGTTTTTCAAGACAGGGTTTCTCTGTGTCATCCTGGCTGTACTGAAACTTGCTCTGTAGACCAGGCTGGTCTCAAACTTACTTAGATCTGCCTGCCTCTGGTGCCTGAGTGCTGGGACTAAAGGCATACACCGCCGGACAAAAATTTTTATTTTTCTTTAAAGCTGAATAATGTTCCTTTTTTTAAATATATACCAAATTTCCATCATCCATTTATCTGTTGATGGACAGCAAGGTTGGTCCTAATACTTTTCCATAGTGAAAAAAAGGACTGATAAACAGGGGTGTAGACGAATTTCAGACCGGGTGGGACACAGGAAAACTTTCAGCTAAGCAGGGGTGCATGCATATGTCTCTGTGGTAGGTCATGGAGTTCTCTAAGTATATGTCCAGGAGTAATATAGCTGGTCATAGGATAGGTCTATTTTTATTTTTTTCTGAGAAATTCCCAACTGATTTCCACAATGTCTGTATTAATTTTCATCCCCACCAGCAGTGAATAAGGATACCTCTCTCCATATCCTCTCCAACATTCCTTGTCAGTGCTCTTGATGATAACAGTTCTTTCCAGGGCCAGACATCATCTCCAAGTAGTTTTAATTTGCATTTGCCTGATAGCTAGGGATATTGGACACAGAATAAAATAGTTATTGGCCATTTGTCTTTGCCTTTCTTTCTTTGTTTGGGTTTTTTGTTTTGTTTTGTTTTTGGTTTTTGGTTTTTTCAAGACAGGGTTTCTCTGTGTAGCTTTGTGCCTTTCCTGGAACTTGCTCTGTAGATAGACCAGGCTGGCCTCGAATTTACAGAGATCTGCCTGGCTTTGCCTCCCAAGTGCTGGGATTAAAGGCATGCGCTGCTGCCGCCGCCACCGCCACCACCACCCGGCAAAATCCTGTCTTAAAAAACGGAAAAAAAAAAAAAAAAAAAGGAGAGGGGGAATAGACAAACTCTTAGATAATCTAACTAAAGAAAAGAGAGAGAAGGTGCAAATTAATAAAATTAGTGATCAAAAGGCTGTCATTATTACTGAATCCAATAAAACTCAGAGCATGATTAGAAACTACTACTCTGGAAACATAAACTCTGAAAAGCAGGGTAACACAGAAGAAATGGAATAATTTCTAATTGCACAACATTAAATTATAAATTGAATTAACCAAAATTAAGCCCTGAAGATATAAACAACGTAAACAGACCATTACAAGTGATGAGAGTGAAGCTGTTAATAAAAGCCTTCCTCTGGGGCTGGAGAGACATCAACAGTTAAAAGCACATGGCAGCTGGCAGTCATCCATAACTCAAGTTTCAGCTCCCTCTTCTCATGTGGTGCACAGATATACATTCCAGCAAAACATACACATAAAATAAATCTGAAAAAAAAATTTGTTTTTCTGAGACAGGGTTTCTCTGTGTAGTCCTGATTGTCCTGGAACTAGGCTCTAAATTTTTTAAAGTCTCTCCTTGAATAGAAAGTCTCTAACCAGAGGGATTTGCTGCTGAATTCTACGTAATTTTTAAGGAATATCTTATATCAATTCTTGTAAACTTGTTCTACAAAATAGAAATCAAAGAACACTACCAAATTTATCCTGTGATGCTAGTATCAGTGTGATACCCAAGCCAGGTAAGGCATTGCAAAAAAAGGAAAGAGAGGAAGAGAGAGAGAGAGACAGAGAGACAGAGAAAGAAAGAAAGAAAGAAAGAAAGAAAGAAAGAAAGAAAGAAAGAAAGAAAGGAAGGAAGGAAGGAAGGAAGGAAGGAAGGAAGGAAGGAAGGAAGAAAGGAAGGAAGAAAGAAAGAAAGAAAGAAAGAAAGAAAGAAAGAAAACTACATACCAGTTTCTCTGAGTGCCTTGAGACAGAGGCTCTACACCTTGAGACAGGCTTTCTACATGGTGCCAGCTGTTCTGAAACTTACTTTGGAAAACAGAGAACTCATTCAACAAATGGGTTGGTTTTTTTTTTTTTTTTTTTTTTTTTTGGTTTTTCGAGACAGGGTTTCTCTGTGTAGCTTTGCGCCTTTCCTGGAACTCGCTTTGGAGACCAGGCTGGCCTCGAACTCACAGAGATCTACCTGGCTCTGCCTCCCGAGTGCTGGGATTAAAGGCGTGCGCCACCACCGCCCGGCCGGGTTGGTATTTTTTAATAAAGTATCTTTTATTTATTACTTATCAGTTTCATGAATATAAGATATGTATCTTTAACATATCCACCCCAACTCCTTCCTCCCCCATCATCCTCCAGGCATCCCAATATGCCGCCCATTACCCTTCCCGTGTTCTCTGTTTATTTTTACTGAGTCTACTTAGTGCTGCCTGTTAGAACGTTAGCTGAGCTTGTCAGCACTCTGGACTTATTTATTTGTTTGTTTGTTTAATTTATTTTACTGGGGAATCAAACCTATTTCCTCACACATGCTAGACCACAGAGCTATGTCCCAAATCTCATCTTTTAAATTCTATTTCAGTTATTTATTTTTTATATATGTAAGCTTCTTTATCCCTGACCCAACTTCTTTTTGTTGGGTTCTAAGGCTTAAACCCAGGTCCACAGGCTTGTTCTGCAAACACTTTACCAACTGAGTTATCTTCACAACCTTAATCTTACTTTTGTGTTTTCTTTATTTAGAGGCTGGTAAGATGGCTCAACACGCAGAGGCTCTTGCTGAAAGCTGGAAGACCTGAGTTCTATCCACAAGACCCACTGGGCAGGCAGAGCAAGCTGACTCCTGAAAGGAGGTTATTCTCTGACATCCACACTTGAATCAGGGCATGTGCACACCACCAATAAATAGAGTGTCATCAACCAAAATGTAAAGGATCTATTTATTTTAATTATGTGTTTGTGTGTGAGTATATGCAAGTGAGTACAGGTGCCCACAGAGGCCAAAAGATGTCAGATCTCCTGGAACTAGAGTAGCAGGTGGTTGTGGGCTGTCATATGGGTGCTGGGGATTGAACCTGGGTCCTAAGAAAAGCAGCCAATGCTCTTAACACTGAGCCAACACTCCAGCCCCATAAATAATTTTGTTTTGTTGTGTTTGAGACAGGGTTTCTCTGTGTAGCCATGGCTGTCCTGTAACTCAGAGATTAGCCTGCCTCTACCTCCTGAGTGCTAGGATTACAGGTTTGAGTCATAGCTGCCTGGCCATAAATAATTTTCTTAAAGAAGAATATTTGGAGGCTCAGCAGTTAAGAGGGTACCTAGGTTCAGATTCTAACAACCTTATCAAGAAGCTTTCAATTGCCTGTAATTCCAGCTGTATGGGGACCTCTTACTGCTATGGGTAAGAGTGTTTGCCAGATGTAGTGGCACACACCTCTCATGCCAGCACTCAGCAATCAGAGGCAGGCAGGTCTCTGAGGTCAAGGTCAGTCTGGTCTACAGAGCAAGTTCCAGGACAGCCCGGCTACACAGATAAACCCTGACTTGAATCACCCCCCAAACAAACAAACAAAAACTTTATTATTTATTGGCAGAGTCTCCCTATGTGACTTCAATGTCCCCTTGATATGCAGCACTCTTGTTTCCATTTTTAGATTACAGAAATCTAGAGGGATGTTAATTTTATTTATGTATTATCTGTGTGTGTTTACATGGGTGCCAAGGATTCAAACTCAGGTAAGTCCTCATGCTTAAACATCAGGCTGTCTCACTCACTCAACCACCTCCCCAGCCCATTCTCCAAACAGTGTTTACCCCCTGTGTAGCCAGGACTACAGGAGCGTGTCACCACCGGAGCTTGCTTTTTAGAAAAACAATTGCAATGAGGCTGGAGGTGTAATTTAGTTGGTCAAATACTTGCTTAACAAGAGAAAAGCACTAGTTTTGATCCTCAGTACGGAATAAATGGCATGTGGTGGTACAGCTCTTTACCTAGTCCTAGTACTTAGGAAGTGGTACAGCTCTTTACCTAGTCTAGTACTCAGGAAGTGGAGGCAGTGGGTCAGATGTTGAAGGTCATCTGCCAAAAATCAAGTTTCAGTCTGGATTCAACCAGACCCTTCATTAAAAAAAAAAGAAGAAGAAGCCAGGCAGTGGTGGCGCATGCCTTTAATCCCAGCACTCGGGAGGTAGAGCCAGGCGGATCTCTGTGAGTTTGAGGCCAGCCTGGTCTACAGAGTGAGATCCAGGACAGGCACCAAAACTTTACAGGGAAACTCTGTCTTCAAAAACAAAAAAAGAAAGAAAGAAAAGAAAAGAAAAAACTGTGAGGCGGAGTTTTCTCTTTCTGTCTCCTGACTCCGACCAAGTACACAATGTTTGCAGCTGCCTCAGAAGCCTACCAACACCACTTCCCGTTTCGGGCTGTAGCCTCAAACTATAAGCCAAGATGAACCTTTCCTCCCTTCCTTAAGAAAAAGGAAGCCGGGCGGTGGTGGCGCACGCCTTTAATCCCAGCACTCGGGAGGCAGAGCCAGGTGGATCTCTGTGAGTTCGAGGCCAGCCTGGTCTCCAAAGCGAGTTCCAGGAAAGGCGCAAAGCTACACAGAGAAACCCTGTTTCGAAAAAACCAAAAAAAAAAAAAAAAAGGAAAGAAAGGAAGGAAGGAAGAAAGAAAAGAAAAGAAAGGAAAAGAAAAAAAGCCAGCGAGTTTTACCCGACCAGTCTTAAAACAACCTTGTCCAGCTCTGTCTCACCTGACCCTGGATTTCCTGAGTCCATCACTTGGCCATCAGGGTCTTCCTGGAATCTGTCCCTAGGGTGCTGTGATCCAGGGGCAAGGGTGACTAATGTTGAGAGCAGTGCACTCAGAGCCTAAGACACGGGACACAATCCTTCGCTTCTGTGGGCACCCCACGGCTTCGAATCCTAGCTATATTTATATTGTTGACCAGCCTGTTGCCCCAGAACTGACCTCTGTGGGCTGTGGTTTTCTCACCTGTAAAATGGGAATAAATAGCCATATTTACTTCCTAGGCTAGGGTGAATGTGAGGAAGGCAGATAGGAAGGCAGATAGACAGGCAGCATACGCTCAGCAGTCTCCATGCATGGCTGTGTAGAGAAATGGGCATAGAGGGTATTCCAGGGGAAAGGGGGTACAAGGTTAGGCCACATGCCGATTCCCTACCCAAGGTTCCTTCCCAGCAGCTGAGAGGACAGAAATAGTGAGAACAGATTTCAGTGTACACGGGGTGAGGGTCCTGAGGCACCAAGAATCTCCAGGCAGCTAGGAGGTGGGGAAAGGCTCAAAATGTCCGAATCTCAGTCCTCCCCCATCACCAGGGTCTGATGGTGCTTTTGTGGCAGTGGGGGAAGGGGCTATCTCCTGCCTGGCCAGGACACCAGGAAGCCCCGGGGCCTGGGACAGGAGCCTTTGGTCATAATCACAAGGGAGGCTGGGCCTTATTGCAGCTCTTATCTGGCCTGACCTTGTGGCAGCTGACCACTCCCAGCTTCTGGAAAACTCGGCCCTCTACCCTCTCTGAGACCTCTTTCTCCTGGGGTGGGCCCTCGTCACCAAGTTCTACCCCTTGGTCTAGCACCTTGGGATGCTTTTTCGGGGCCCCAACCCAGATCCATCTCTCTGAAATCTCTGCTTCCACCTGGAATCCCTCAGGTGTCTCTGACTCAGGAGACAGGATTTGCTCCAGGGCCCTTCCCAGTGCTGTTAGGTCTCAGGACCCTGTTGCCCAAGTCCTAGCAGCTGCCACTCCCTATCCCCTCCCCCCAAGTCCTACCAATTTGAATTCCTAACCCTCCCTCTGCCTCCTCCCTAGACCCTGTTCCTTCTCCCCAGCGGGTGGGGAAGGAATCTTCCAGATAAGGACATGAGGGCAAAGGAACACACCTGGTTTCAGACCCAGGCCCTGCCACCAACTTGCTGACCGACCTTGGCAGATGACCTCTGCTCTCTGAACCAGTGTCTTCCCATCTGTAAAGGAGAGCTGAACAGAACTCTGGATAAAGCTGCTTGGAGTAGAAAAATGTGAGCTAAGGCACAAAGTTAGGACTCTGCAGTCCCCAAAGGGCACTTGGAAGCCAGTGCTTTCTTGAGGTGGTCTCAGCCACAAGTAGATTGATCCTTTCCTAAGGCACTGTGCTTTACCACAGCCAGCCATAAATGTTGACAGTAAGGTAAAGGCATTGTTAGCTGGGGGAGGTACTGGGGTAAATGAGTAATTCTAGGGATTGGGTTTTATGCCTGGGGCTGTTCCAGCATGCAGAAAGGTCTGTTAATCAGGAAGGATTGAGATAAAGATAGTTTCCCGAAGAGATGATGAGGAACAATGTTTTGTTTCTTTTCTTTTCTTTTTTCTTTCTTTCTTCTTCTTCTTTTTTTTTTTTTTTTTTTTTTTTTTTTTGGTTTTTCGAGACAGGGTTTCTCTGTGTAGCTTTGCGCCTTTCCTGGAACTCGCTTTGGAGACCAGGCTGGCCTCGAACTCACAGAGATCCGCCTGGCTCTGCCTCCCGAGTGCTAGGATTAAAGTCGTGCGCCACCACTGCCCGGCCTTTTTTTTTTTTTTAAGCAAGTATCTTCCTTCATCTTATTTCCCCCAGGGAACTACAGCAAATGCCAGGTTGACTTGAGCCTTTCTGGGCAGTGAGAAAAAACAAGCTCATTCACTCATAACAAAACCTGAAGTTTTCACCCAAATTAAGTATAACTCTATGGATTTGCTTATTACTTTCTCTTTCATTTTTCTCCTTCTTTGTCTCACCCTCACCATTTGGAAATTTTTTCCCTTGTTTTTTTTTTTTTTTAGACAGGGTCTCACTATGTGGCCCTAGCTGTCCTGGAACTCACCATGTAGACCAGGCTGGCCTTGAACTCACAGAGATCTGCCTGCCTCTGCCTCCTGAGTGCTGAGATTAAAGGTGTGTGCCACTATGCCACTAAGGACAGTTTTTTGAGACCTGGTCTTACATAGACCAGGCTAGCCTCCAACCAGCTTTGTAGCTTAGGCTACTCTTCAACTCCTGATCCCCCTCCCTGTACTTCCCTAGTGCTGGGATTATAAGGCAACTTTTGAAGAAGTTGGCGTGATCTAGCTGAAGCCTCAGGGTAGATGGAAGGCCATTAAAGAAAAGAAAAATATTAAGTTAATATTCTGTCTCTGTTCCTCTCTCTCCAATTTGCATTGGAACAACTGGGCAGGCGTCAGCTATCTCTTTCCGCAATGCGGGTTATGAAGATTTAATGTAACTTATTAGGCTTGGCAGCAATCTGCTTTGCCTGCTGAACCATCTCACTGGCCCCTCAGAAGGCCATGTCTGAGAGGAAACTCAAGCTGAAAATCAAACAAGAAACTGCTGGTGGGTGGAGAGGAGGCTCAGGAGTCAAGATGCAGACTTTTCTTGCAGAGTACCTGAGATTGGTTCTTGTAACTCCAGCTCTAGGGGATCTGATGTCATTAGCATCTGTGGGCTCCTGTGCTCACACACACACACACACACACACACACACACACGCACACGCACACGCGCACACACACACACACACGCACACGCACGCACACACACATTAAAGGCACACATCTTTTTTTTCATTTTTATTTATTTATTTTTCTATTATCAGTTTGATACAGTATAAATTTTTTTAAAGATTTATTTATTTATTATGTATACACTGTTCTGTTTGCATGTATCCCTGCAGGCCAGAAGAGGGAGCCAGATCTCATTACAGATGATTGTGAGCCACCATGTGGGTGCTGGGAATTGAACTCAGGACCTCTGGAAGAACAGCCAGTGTTCTTAACCTCTGAATCATCTCTCCAGCCCCGATACAGTATAAATTCTTATCCTAATAGTGAAATGTTTCATTGAGGCTAAAGGCACACATCTTTAATCCCAGCACTTGGGAGGCAGAGGCAGGCAGATCTCTGTGAGTTCAAAGCCAGCCTGGAGTACAAATCAAGTTCTAGGACAGCCAAAGTTGTTACACAGAGAAACCCTGTCCTTGAAAAAACAAAAATGAAAAAATCTTTTTCTAAGAGCTGGAAAGATGACTCAGTGGTTAAGAGCAGTGGCTGCTCTTCCAGAGGCTAGGCTTCAAATCCCAGCACCCACATGACAGCCCACAACTGTCTGTAACTCCAGTTCCAGATGATCTAGCACCCTCACCCAGACATGCATGCAGGCAAAACATCAATGCACATTAACTAACTAACTAAATAATTAAAAAAAAATCTTTTTCTGTGTATGGGTTGTTTTTTTTTTTTTTTTTCTGCTTGTATGTCTGTGCAACATATGCGTGTCTGGTAGGTCAGAAGAGGGTATCCTATCCCTGAAACTGGAGTTACAGAAGGTTATGAGCTGCCATGTGGGTGCTGGGAATTCAACACTGGTTGTTGGAAGAACAACCATGGCTATTAATGGCTGAGCCATTTCTCCAGCCTCCACGGTTGACTTTTTTTGTTTTTGTTTTTTGAGAGCGGGTTTCCCTAGGTAGTCCTGGCTCTCTTGGGACTTGTTTTGTAGACCAGGGTAGCCTCTGCCTCCTGAATACTGGGATTAACGGTGGTGCCACCACAGCCAGTTTTTCCTGTGTTAAATAGAATCTCACACAGACAAGGCTAACATCACACTCTATATGTCACTGAAGAGAACAATCTTAAACTCTTCTTTCTGCCTTGCCCTTCTGAATACTGGGATTGCTGATATGTACCCCTATGTCCCATTGTATTCAGTGTGAGGAATCCAACCTAGTGCTTCCTGTACACCAAGCAAGCACGCTACAAACTGAGTTATGGCTCCAACCCTGCTTTGTTTTAAGACAGGGTCTCTTACTCCTACCACAATACCTAACTGGATAGAACAGTTCGTCTTCAGTTTTGAAAACACACAGGTGCAGACAGTGACAGGGAGCATCAGGAACAGGTAAGCAGGGGGACAAATGGCAAAGGTGGACAGTGTCAGTCAACACCAGCTCAACGATCCCTATACTTAAGTCCTTCTGCCCATGGCAGAGGCCCTTCAGGTCTTCCTTAGCTACCTCCCGGACAGGAGTGGGGTCTCTAGCCATGTGGTCAGCCAGGGAGGGGGCCTACTACAGACACAGCCAGGCATCCAGGTCCTTCCTGGTTTTTTTGTAGCCTTCAGGACCTCACAAGACCCACACAGCCTTCGCTTCTCCCCGCTCAGGGTCTCTAGCTCCTCAGGGTTCTTCAAAGAACCAAGCTGGGCCCCAAACAATGCCTTCCTGTCCCAGTGTTCTACTTAGGCCTTCTTCAGCTTCCTGTCTCTTTCACTGCCCTATCTCTTCCAGTCTATTTTTTAAAATTATTTACTGAAATTTCCTATGACCTCTGGGATTTAAGATGTATGGAGGGAGGCTGTGAGAAGATGGCAGCTTGTTGCCAGACGGTGCAGGCCTGACTCTTGTTTTCAGTCCTTGGGGAAATGACTCCTGTGGGTGTGGGGGAACACTCTAGTGTGCTCTAAGAGGGTGTGGGGTGGGGAGAGGAACCAGGGATCTGGTGTAGTGGGTAAAAGTGTTTACAAGCCTAAGGACCTGAGGCAGATTTCTGGGACCCACAGGATAAAAGTGATCATCCACTCCAGATTGTTCTTTGACCTTCACATGCATGCCCTTACCCAGGACATGTGTGTGGGGAGGGGAGCCAGCTGGATTCCAGCCATGCAAGGCGAAAAAAAAGAAAAATCCTGTTTTCTCTGACATAAGGTCTTACAACGTAAATGTGGCCCAAACAGGTCTGCCCAGATGGAATGTTGCGGAATAGGCAAGAAAAACGGAGGGAATATGTAGGTGAGAACGTGTCCTGCAGGAGACTGGTCATGGCTCTGACTGAAAGCACTCCAGGCACTGTTTCAAAGGAAGTTAGAGGTTGGGAGGAGCTTTACGGGGGATGGGCACTACAGTTTGGTAGATTGAGTTTCAGTTTGTGAAATGAAAAGTTCCTGGGACTCTCGCTGAGATTGTAGTTAAAAGTGGTGAAGATGGCGGCTGGCCGGGCGGTGGTGGCGCACGCCTTTAATCCCGGCACTCGAGAGGCAGAGGCAGGCGGATCTCTGTGAGTTCGAGGCCAGCCTGGTCTACAGAGCGAGATCCAGGACAGCCAAGGACTGTTTCACAGAGGAACCCTGTCTGGAAAAACACAAACCTTAAAACAACAAAAAATTTTTTTTTAAAACCAGGCTGTGGTGGCACAGGCCTTTAAGCACTTGGGAGGCAGAGGCAGGTGAATCTCTGAGTTTGAGGCCAGCCTGTTCTATAGAGTGAGTTTCAGGACAGCCAGGGCGACACAAAGAAACTGTCTCCAAGAGCTTTAATTCAAGGTGCTTTTTCAGCATGCCAGGTGTCAGACACAGGGCCTTGAACGTTCTAATAAATGGTCCACACCAAGTTACATCCCTAATTCTTGCAATAGTGAAGTTTATATTTTGGTTGCTTTTTACGTTTTAATTTTATTTTTAAGAATTTATTTTATGTATAGGAGTGTTTTGCCTGTGTGTATGTGTGTGCACCGTGTGTGCCTGGTGTCACAGAGGCCAGAAGGAAGTATTGGATGCCCTGGATCTGGAGGTCCAGGCAGCTATGAGCAGCCATGTGGAATTGAACCCCGGTCCTCTGGAAGAGCAGCCAGTGCTCTTAGCTGCTGAGTTGTCTCTCCAGCCCCTTCAGTGGTTTTGGTTTTTGTTTTGTTTTGTTTTTTTTGATCAGGGAGTGGTACAGGGTTTCTTTATAGTTCTGGCTATCCTGTAACTCGGTGTAGACCGGACTGGCCTTGAACACACTGAGATCCATCTGCCTCTGCCTCCTGAAAACTGGGATTAAAGGCATAGGCCATTATGCCCAGTGGGTTTTTATACTTACTGTGTATGTATATGTGTGTAGGCCTGTGAATCCCACGGCACCAGTAGGGGTCAAAGGACAACTTGAAAGAGCTCTCTCCTTCCGCAATGTGGGCTTGGGGACTGAATTCAAATATGTAGGGTTGGCTGCAGGTGCCTTTACAAACTGAACCATCAGCCCCAGCCTAACAATTTTAAAAAGCTTGTGAGGCCTGTAAGATGGCTCAGCAGGAAAAGGCGCTTGCTACCAAGCCTAAAATCCTTAACTGCATCATTGGGACCCCCATGGCGGAAGGAGAGAACTCATTTCCACAAGCTGTCCTCTGACCTCCACACACACACAAATACACTGATACAAATAGTGAAAGGTGTTGTTCACAGCTGGTACCGGAGTAAGAGAAAAGGCCTGCCTGCTCTCCAGAGTGGGAGGCTAAGTCCAGCAAGCTGAGCAGTTCTCAGGGCCCTCATTAGCTGCAGAGCCAGCCTGAGACCATTCCTCCTGGGTCATAGAGACTGAAAGGACAATGGCCCTCAAGCCGTGGGGACTCGGGTGGATTTCCTCTCCACTCTACAATCTCGGCTCTCAGATGATGAAGGAGTGCGTGGCTGTACACCGTGGCTTTCCGTGGAGTTTGTATATTCTTTGAGGGGTCTCTGTCTTGCCCCTTTCTTCTTCCCACTTTCAGACAGCAGTCTTCAAGTGAAGATTAACCTCCTCCACGTGGAACAAAGACGGCTCACTATTTTTGCCTCGGGGGCTTCCAGTCATTTCTGGCTACACTAGGGAAGGCAGAGTTCTTTCCCTGACAGCACTGTTGGATCTGAAGGAAGAAGAATAAAGACCGCCCTCCGTGTTCACTGGCCTGGAGAGCCCTAAAGGCCCATGGGAGGAGGTGTGTGATTCCAGACATGAACCAGTTTTCTTTGAATCCCCATAGATCTTTCCGCAAGGTTTGGCATGAAATGCTTTCCCAAGCAAATCTCTTACAAAGCATCAGGGGGGCACCATCAGTAAGGAACACTGACTCCACCTAACAGTACAGAGCCCCAGCCCAGGGACTTCTCAGCTACGTCTCTTTGAGTTCTCTTTAGCTGGATCAGCCTGCCCTGAGTAAGGCTCACCCTAGGGCAAGGATGTGCCTTTGCTTTCAGGAAAATGCTTCTGCCGACATTTCACACCCACTGGGCAAAAGGGAGCAGAGAGGAGGTATATATGCTCTTGTTCCCTGGGTCATGCTTTAACTTCCAAAGTGCTCTCTTTTTCTATGAACTTTTTAAAATTTTATTTCATGTGCACTCATATGTTTTGTGTGAAGGTGTTGAATTCCCTGAAACTGGAGTTATAGGCACTTGTGAGCTGCCATGTGGGTGCTGGGAATCAAACCTGGTTCCTCTGGAAGAGCAGCCAGTGCTCTTGACTGCTGAGCCACCTCTCCAGCCCTTCTATGAACAGTTTAATGAGGGTTGAACATAAAATAGGAAAAATAGTATACTGATTGCTTCTTTATTTTAAGACGCAACTTTTTTGAGACTTTCATACAAGGCAATGGATGGATAATGTTAACCTGCTAAAGAAAACATACTGACCACAGAAAAAGGCAGTTCTAATACCTATCATGGTTATTCATGTCTGAAACAGCCTATCAAACTCTCAGGGCTTGGCTGGTTTAGTTTTCTTTTGGAAATAACTCAGATTAAGTCCTGCCTCTGTTGGACACTAGGATATCTGAGGACTGTTATCACTTTCAGGTGATGTTGCCGGAAGCCAGCGTTGCTTAAGGTGACTGGTGAGGAGGGGGTGTTGTGTGAAAGTACCCGTGCTTGCTTCTCTTTCCAAGGGGTGTGGGCAGCCAGAGGCTACCACCCTACGAAGGAGTCGTGCCTACTCTCCAAGGACAGGCAAGTCATCCAGCAGGTGGGCTGGGACCAGGCCTCTGTGTCCACAATACTCACCATAGTAGAATCCCTTATTATCCACAGGCCCATAAACTGTGACCACATCACCAGTCCTCAACACCAGCTTGCCCTTTGCCCGGACCCCTGCTCTGCCATCCCTGGGGTCATAGTCCAGAGCTGCCACCATTGTCTTTGGGGTCCACAGTGTGGGTGTTCTGGAGTTCCCTTTAGGCGTGAAAGATCCTTGGAAGTTGGTGAGACGCTCCAAGTCTTCATGTTGAGCCTTAGAGTGCAGGTGCCCTTGTGGTGGGAAATGCCACCTCTCCCCAGTCTGCTCAGCGCCCACCTGCACCTCGACTACCAGGTGCCCAGGGACTTTGCCCACCTGTCCATTGCACTCTCCACGGTAGAAGCCGTGGGGATCCCGTGAACCCCACACTCTCAGCAACTGCCCTTTCTGGAATACCAGCTCCTCCTCCGCAGCCTTGGAGTTGACAGACATCACCAGGGGGCTGTGATCAAAGAGGGCCATGAAGACCCTGCCTGAGCTGCTAGCTTCTGTCCCCAGCTGCTCAGGGCCACCACTTGCCATCTTAATGACTTTGCTGGTTGGCACTGGGCACAGCACTGAGGTAGGCTCCTGAAACTGGCACTCTCTCTTGCCTCCTGGAGTCTCCTGTCTTTGTCCGCTTTGGAACTTGTTCTTTCTTTGCCCTAGCTTCTCTGCGCACCGAGAACTTAAACACAGAGCCTCCTTCTCCTCCAAAACATGATGGAGGTCAGCTGTCAGGCACAGGATGGAGCCTTGCTGGTGAGGAGGGAGCATCGGGGCATACTGCTTTTGAAGAAGGGCTTTCTCCAGGTCAGGCTTCTCTGAACACAGTACTTCTCTGGGCCCAATCTCTGGGGAGAGATGGATGAATCCTGGGGCAGGTCTTCCACTGATGCACATGTGCAGGGAGCGGTCTTCTTCCACCCCAGACTGGCCAAAGAGCAGAGGTGGCTTGTGGTTCTGGGAACTCTCCTGAAAAGATGGGCCCTTTTCATAGTCCTTCCAGGCTTCAGTAGGTACCTGGGCTTGGGTGTCTGCCCCTTCTGAGCTCAGGTTGGATACTGGTGAATGCTTCCTTGGGGGTTCCTCAGGGAATGCTTCTAGGAACTTAGCCTGAGGCTCCTCACAGCTTCCGGGGTTATGGGGGCTGGACTTGGTAGTCAGAGAAGCTTGTACCAGCTTCTGGTGACCAACAGGGGAGACAGCTCTGCAGGGAGAAGGGTCACCATCTGTGAGGCTAAAGGGAGGTGTCTCCAGGAATGGGCAGCAAGAGAAACAGTCCTCGGGGATCTGAGCTGGTACAGAATCCAGAGACTCACCATACAGTGACATGGTCCTCACAGAAACGTTCTGGCATGCTAGGGGAACATGAAGCTGGGAAAATTCTAGCAAGGTGTTTCCAGCAGTGGCATCAGCAACTTCTGTCACCTTGAACCCATCCACATACACAGCGTAGCCAGTGACCTGTACTCCATTGGAGGACCCAGCTGAGTCAATAGTCACAGGGAGCCAACTGACTACCAGGACACCTGGAGAGGCATGGTGCTCCACCAGCACATCCAGAGGAGGGTCAGGGGGTCCTGCTAAAGGTGTATCAAAAGTTACAGTGGAGGACATTGTTTCCCAGAGCACCTGTAGCAGGTCCCTAGGTAGCTGCACCCCCACCCTCACCCGGTACCGGGTGCCAGGATGTAGGCCTTGGAAGGTGTAGCAGCTCACACCTGAGGGAGTTAGGGTATGCTCTTCATCTTCCAGGTACACCACATGGGGGTATCTATTGCTGCCAGAGGCCCATGTAATTGTGGCAGAGTTAGCTGTGACATTCTGTAGCCGTAATTGCATGGGGGCCAGACAGAATACTCCTTTAGCCTCCAGAAGGGGTCTGGAGAAACTCTGCTCATCCATGCTTGGTTTCAAGCCCAGCCAGCAGGCTTCTGTCTTGGTTTCCAAAATCTTTACTGCCATATCTGTCTTAGAGTCTGCCCTTCCCACCTGGCATAGGCCTCTTTCCAATGATCCCTTAACTTCCCCAAGTAATAAGGTGCCTTTCTTCAAGACTTTGCTATGCTCAGCTGGTAGTGTAGTGGGACCAAGTTCAGGGGACTTGGGGAATAGGTGGTTCAGGATAGGGCTTCCTGAAATCTGTTCCACTAAGTTGGAGGGCACTAGCCCTCGCTGCCCATTCACAAGCTCCCCTTCATAGAAGCCAACCTCATTCATGTCCCCAAAGACATATACATAATCTCCGGCTGTGAGGGGTAGCTCGCCTTGAGAATGCTCACTAGGCCCTTCAAACAGATTGTTGCTATACCTAGCCAAGAAGATCTTGAGCTTGGGAGTGGTGGGAGCCTCAGCGCTCCTCGCTTCCAGGGGAGTGGACACACTGTCTGGTTCTAAATCATCCACTTCACTTGCTGTGTCCATGTCCAGAGAAAGGCAAGATGGCACTGTAGCCCACATGGACTCTACCTCGGAGGAGGAATTTGAGTGTGAACTGGTTTTCTTGGCTTGGGGTCTGGAGTCCAGAGGCTGACTGGTAGGAATTTTGTCTGATACTTGGAGGACACCAGCTGGTTCCCCAAGGGTAACTGAGTTCTCCTGCTGGGAAAGACAAACGGGAGGTTGTATGTCTCTGGTAGGCAGTGACAATTCATGTTCTTCAGACTTTGGCTTGAACTTGGACCTCCTGCTACCCCTGGCTTGGGACTCCGAAGCTTGGGTGGTCTCCAGTGTCTCCGGGGGGTGGCCAGGCTGACACTGCAAACCCTGCATCTCTTTCCCGGAAGCCTGGAGGTCACTCGGGGCTTTATTTTGGTAGTGCTGCAGCTGCCACCACCTGTCTTGCACATATCCCGCTTGTTGCAGCAGCTGCTCAGCCAGCAGGCCATTGACTTCGAGTTCCTGCCTCAGCCTCGCGTGGCTTTGCTGCCGGGGAACATTGCTGTTCTCGTTTGCCATCTTCTTCACCCAGTTGGCCAGAGCCTGCAGCCTCATGTTCTCCTCTGACAGCCTGGCGCCCTTGTGCAGCGCGGCCTGCAGTTGTGCCTCTGTCTCCTCGTAGTGCCGCTCTGCGGCGGCTGCCTGAGCGCTCAGCTTCTCGCATTCCCGCCGCTGTGCACCCAGCTGCTGCTCCAGAGCCTGCACCTGGTGTCGTGCTGTCTCGGAGGGTGAGCTGAGGCTGCCTGCGTCCGCCCGGGCGCCGCCGGCTTTACTCTGATGTAGAGTCAACTGTCTTTGCAGACGCAGCACTTCCCGCTGAGACTCACGCTGCAGCCGGTCCAAGTCATTGATGTTGCACCAATGTGCGCAGGTGGCGCCCTCTCCAGGAAGCGAGGAGCTGCCGAGGTCCGCCGCGATGAGCGCCAGCAGCAGGTGGCATTCCCGCCTCAGTGCTTCGATTTGCAGGTCCTTGGCTTGCAGCACGTCAGCCTGTTCTGACAGGTCCTGAGCGCGATGTCGGGCAAACACTTGGCCCAGGTCCTCGAGGCTCTCACCAGGTACAGGAGGGCTCACGGCCCGAAGGTTGGTCTCCTGCAGCTTGCGGGCCCTGTCTTCAAGGCGCTGAGCGAGGTCAGTCAGCTCTGCGTGCTTCACCTTGAACCACTTCACTTTCTCATCGGCCTCATCGGAGAAGCCCGCGCGCCGCAGCTGCAAGTTCTCTTCACGCAGGTCACAGCAGCGGCGAATCAGCACCTGCAATGCTTCGGCCAACTCCGAGTTCTGCCTCACCAGTTCGTTGTAGTCCTGACCGGGCTTGTTCTCAGGTCTTTCTTCCTGCAGGTCAGTAGGTTTTCTATGTATTGATGGTAGCTGGGGCGGCGGATGGGGACTGGAGGTGTCTGAGATGGGGGCGCTGGTCGAAGAGGCTCCTACCTCGGACTCGGAAGCCCGGGGACAACTCAGTGTGCTGTCGAGTGAGCAGGAATGTGCTGTTGCTAAGTATTCGAGGGAGCTGGCGCGTGTGGGCAGCAGGTCGTTTGGAGAGCTAACCCTGACGCCACTGCTCAGGCTTTCGTGAGATCCGAGTCGACGAGCAGGCTTTGGGGTGCCACGAGTGTTGCTCTGGGCTTCTAGGGGTGGCTCTTCCAAGGAGTGCGCGGCTTGGGGGTCCGTGGGTTCCCGCAAAGCGGGCTGCCAGCGGAAGTGATCGACTATGTATTTACAAAAGAGCTGGCGCTCCGCGTCCAGCGCCGCCTGCAGGTGGCGGATGCGCGCGGCTTGCTCGCCGTCGGTCTCCCAGCGCAGCAGCGCCAGCACTTCCTGCAGGCGACAGTGGCATTGAGCCGCGGAGGCTTCCGGCGCCCCCGAGCGTCCGCAGTAACCGCGGTTCACCAGCTCCTGGGCCAGTTGGCGCTGAAGCTCCCGAGCCTGGCGCACTATAACATCGCGCTCCTGGTGCAGCAGTTGCTGCAGCTGCCGAAGCTCTGCCTCCTTCCAGCGCAGCAGCTGCCGGATCTCGGCCTCACGCTCGCGCTGCACCTCCTCCTGCAGCTGCCGCAGCTCCCGGAGGCGTCGAGCCTCCCACTTGGAGCGCAGATGGTCAGCCAGCTGCTGCCGCTCCTGCTCGGCGGACTCCCGCAGCTGGCGCGACTGGGTCTCGAAACGCCGCCGTTCCGCCCGGCCGCGCGCGCGCTCGGCCTCCAGCTCTGCCCGCAGTTTTTCCAACTCTCGCCTCTGCTCCTCCAGCACTGCTGCCGCTGGCCCGGGGCTGCCTGGCTTCTTGGGCGACGCGCGGCCACCACCCAAGGGGGTGGGTGAATCCTTTGTCATTGTGGCCGCAGCTGGGCAAGAAGCCAGAGCTAGCTTGGTAGGCCAGTTAGCCAACGGCCGCCGCCCCCGGCCGCTGCCAACCGCCCCGCGCGCCTCTTCCGGCGGCCCTAGGGACAATCTGCGTGCCCCTTCCGCCTTGGGGGTGGTGGTCTCTCTTACAACCTGCCGCCTCTCCCTAGGCAGGGCGTGACTCCTGAGACCCCTTTCAAACTGGCCTCTGAACTTCCCGGGATACTTTGGGCATAGTTTTGAGTTCACACTTCATCTGCTCCATGGTTTTTGTGACGCATCCTACTCTCTGTTGGACACTGTGCAATCCCAGTGAGGTTACCCAGAGTGGTTGTAACATCTCTGTGCTACTCTTCCAAGGACCCCGGTTTGCTAAGCGTTTTCCTACATCAACTGAAATTTTTATGTCATTTTGCAAATGAGAAGTCACTGTGCTTGGGCTTAGTGTCATCTGAGGCACCTATCTTTCAAGGCCAGTTACTTGGGATCTGTACTTGCATACCAGTGAAGTATTCTATTACTGAGTTACAGCCTCAGCCCTTTGATGGCCTCGAACTTTTCATTCTCTTGTTCCTACCGCTCAAGAGTCAGAATTACAGGTGAATGGTGCTATCACCACTGGCTTCCTGTTTTTGTTTTTCTGAGACAGGGTTTCTTTATGTAGCCCTGGCTGTCCTAGAACTAGCTCTGTAGACCAGGCTGGCCTCGAACTCAGAGATCTCCCTGCCTCTGCTTCCCAAGTCCTGGGATTAAAGGCCTGCGCCAGCACTGCCTGACACCACTGGCTTCTTGATTCACCTTTACCTTCATCCAGTAAGGATGCTCAGAGATGAACTTTCCATACCACGCAGCTGGGAAGTAGCTAAGTGGGGATTCAACTTGCAAAATTCTACCCCCAAAGTCCATGAGTATCCTCTCTCTAATTGCTCCATCTCAGGGTCACTTGTGAGGACTCCCTCCCCCCAGGCCATTTAACGTTCTGTCTCAGCCTCACTTGCTATTTGCACTGATTTTTTTTTTTTTTGACAGGGTTTCTCTGTGTAGCTTGGGAGCCTTTCCTGGAACTCACTCTGTAGCCCAGGCTGGCCTCACAGAGATCTGCCTGCCTCTGCCTCCCAAGTGCTGGGATTAAAGGTGTGTGCCACTACCGCCCAGCTTTTACACTGAATTTTTAAAGTTTTTCTTATGATTTTTTTTGAATTTTATGTGCAGTGGTGTTTTGCCTACGTGTCTGTATGAGGGTGTTGAATCCCCTAAACTGGAGTTAGAGATAGTTGTGTGTGGACATGTGGGTGTTGGGAATTGAACCCTGGTCCTCTGGAAGAGCAGCCAGTGCTTTTAACCACTAAGACATCTCTGCAGCCCCTGCACTGAATTTTTAGATTATCCAGTGCATTGGTGGAAGCTCAAAGCCTCTTAAGTCTTTTTTCAGCCTGTGTCCTGTCTTGGGCGTATATCTGAGGACTTTTGTTTGTTCCTATGTTATTTTGTTTTTTGTCTGTTGGTTTTGAAACACGGACTCTCTGCATAGCCCTGGCTGTAATGGAACTCACTAGGTAGACCAGACTGGCCTCCAGCTCACAGAGATCTGCCTGCCTCCACCTCTTGGGTGCTGGGATTGCAGGAGTTGACCACCACATCTTATATCTGAGCCTTTTTGTTTCTTTTTTTTTAAAGATTTATTTATTTATTATGTACACAGCATGTATGGCTGCAGGCCAGAAGAGGGCACCAGATCTCATTATGGATGGTTGTGAGCCACCATGTGGTTGCTGGGAATTGAACTCAGGACCTCTGGAAGAGCAGTCAGTGCTCTTAACCTCTGAGCCATCTCTCCAGCCCCATCTGAGCCTTTTTGAATCAGAAAGGTGGCAATGACTGAGGCTTGATTGCACGCAGCACCTCAAGCATGCTAGACAAATGTTATACCACTGAGATACATATAGTCTGTGTGTGTGTGTGTGTGTGTGTGTGTGTGTGTGTGTGTGTGTGTGTGTAGTACCAGAGATTAAGCCCAGGACCTTGTGCATGCTAATCAAGCACTTTACTATTGAGATACAGCTTCATTCCCCAGCACTTTAAAAAATTTAAGATGTTAAGCTAGGCAGTGGTGGTGCATACCTTTAATTCCAGGATTTAGGAAGCTGAGGCAGGTGGATCTCTGTGAGTTCAAGGCCAGCCTGGTCTACAGAGTGAGTTCTAGGACAGCCAGGGCTGTTAAAAAGAGAAACCCTGGCCGGGCGGTGGTGGCGCACGCCTTTAATCCCAGCACTCTGGAGGCAGAGCCAGGCGGATCTCTGTGAGTTCGAGGCCAGCCTGGTCTTCAAAGCGAGTTCCAGGAAAGGCGCAAAAGCTACACAGAGAAACCCTGTCTCGAAAAACCAAAAAAAAAAAAGAAGAAAAAAAGAGAAACCCTGTCTCAAAATACAAACAAACAAAAAATAGAAGAAAAATTAAGATGTTCTATTATTTTATTCATTGATGTGTATGTGCCTACCTGAGTTTACATGCACCACATGCATACCTGATGCTCTTTGAGGTCAGAAGAGAGCATCAGATGCCCTGGAATTTAAGCTACAGGTGGTTTTTAGTCACCATGTGGTGCTGGTAGCTGAACCCATCTTTTCTGCAAGAGCAGTAAGCATTCATAATCCCTGAGCCATGACTCCAGCTTCCTACCATTTTTTTTTAAATATGGTCGTATCTGTGTCTCTGGCTAGCTGGAACTTGCATTGTCTACCAGTCTGGCCTAGAACTCACAGAGATCTTGCCTCTGCCTTCCAAGTGCTGTAATAAAGGTGTGTGCCACCATGCTTGGGTGTCTTTTTAAGTTTTTGTTGTTGGTGGTGGCATTGTGTGTGTGTGTGTGTTTCTTTTTGTTTTGGAGACAGGGTCATGCTATGTCCTGGCTGGCCTGGAAGTTGTTATGTAGACCAGGCTATGTAGACCAGGCTGGCCTCAAACTCACAGAGATCAGCCTACCTCTGCCTTTCAAGTGCTGAGATTAAGGGTGTGTACCTGACACCATACCCAGCTCATTATTATTATTTAAAAAATTTTTTTGAGACAGAGTTTCTCTGTGTATCCCTGGCTTTCCTGGAACTATGTAGACCAGACTGGGCCTCCACTCACAGAGATTTGCCTGCCTCTGCCTCTGCTGGGAGTAAAGGCATGTGCCCCCACCTCCTGGCTCCCTTTAAAATCTTATTTAGAGCCAGGATCTTGTTAAATTGCCCAGGCTGGCTTTGCACTTATCTTCCTGCCTCAGCCTAGCTACCAAGTAGTTAACACTATAGGAGTGTGCCACCACACCTGGCCCAAACCCTGTTCTTGTCCTCTCACCTGCTGCTCACTTTCACTTTTTTCTGTCCATTGGTATTAGTTTGGTAGCTCCCTACTCCAGGACGCCATTCTGGTCTCCAGTCTGGGCTTGGAGTCCCCACAGCACTACAGCCCTTTGGTGACCCTGGTCACTCTACTTGCTGCTGCCTCTCCTTTGAGGAATGGGTATGTCTAATATACCTTTGTGTCTCTGCCCAGAGTGGATGCAGAGGAGGTAAATGCAGTGCCTTTCCCATACAAGCCAAATAAAGTCCTAGGACCAGACAGGCAGGAAGGACAGATGGTGCTGTCCAGCTTGGTCTTCTGGCCTGCTTAGCTCCAACACTTAGTTCCAGCAGGCCCTGAAGCTTCGGGGTGTACACTGGCCATCAGGGTGTTGGTCAGAGGCCTCAAGTTGGGCAAGGAGTGAAGGCCAGTCTTCAGCCACGTTGTTGACAAGTCCATTCCCCAAAGGAGATGCAGCAAACTCTCCTCCTTCCCCCAAAGAGAAACAAAACTCCCCCCTCCTCAAAATCACCTATGTAGCTTTCTTCTGGCTACTTTTGTGGCTCATGAACTCTTCTTCAATCTGGTTCCTTCCTCTTCTCTAGGCCTTGGCATTAAGTGGCTTACAAGGAACACATCAACACCTGGCTTCTGTATTCATACATTCCATCAGAAACTCCTTATGGTGCCTGCCTAGCCTAGGAAGCACTGGGCCTTACAACTAAGGTGTGTACTCAGCACCTGACCTTCTGATTGCTATTCTTATTTTCCAAACCAGAGTCCCCTGAGCCTATAGCAAATACCTGTGGGAAACAAGAACATGAGAATTATTGTTCAGGATTGTCATTTCCAGAGCTGAAGCAGATGTGGTGTGAGGGAGACAAGTGAGAAAGTAGGATCGTGGCCTTACCCTTGACTTTGTCATGGCTTACAAGGATTGTCTTTATGGAGCCCTTACAGGGCACTGCTTTACAGAGGATCCATGGATGTAGGTGGCTTTCCAGGGCACCTGGCAACTAGCTTGTAATTTCATGGTGGTGGGGGTGGTTTCACAGCTTGTGTGACTTGCTGCAGCCTTAAGTGGGACCTCAGGCAGTTAGGTCTGGAGGTCAGCCTGTCAGAGGGGGAGGGTTTGGAATGGATCACTAGAGTCCCTACAGTCACCATCTGGCCTAGTCATGCCAGAACCCTCTGCAGCATGTCAGAGGTGTTCCAGAAGGTGGTGGAGTGTCTTTGTTGGTCTCCACTCTGTTCCTTTGTGGGACTCAGGACACCACTGTGTATAAACTATATGAGAGTTACAGACTTGGAGGTTTAACCTAAGTTACTGTTTTCTCTGAATCTCACTTTCTTACAAAATGAGAGATTACACAGGCTGTTTTCAAACGTGATTCTGTAGGAGTCCAGAGTTCCTTGGAGATACCACAGGACTAGAGAGGAGATGCTAGGAAGTGAAGGAAAGAGGATGTCCTATCTACTTCAGTGTGCAGATCTAGTCATAAGTGTCATGTGCCATGTTCTAAGGAAGATACTAGTTTAAGAAAGAGGTAGTAGGCCTGGGGAGATGGCTCAGGGGTTAAGAGCACTGGCTGCCCTCCCAGCATAGAGACTCACACTTGTCTGTCCCTCTAGTTCTAGGGGACCCAGTGCCCTCTTCAGGCTTCAACCGGCACACAACACACACACACACACACACACACACACACACACACACACACACACACACACGCACACACACACACACGCACACACACACACTAAAAAAAAAAAGCCAAGTGTACTGTAGCATACCTTTAATCCCAGCACTTGGGAGCAAGAAGCAGATGGATCTCTGTGAGTTTGAGATCAGTTTGTTCCAAATAGTGAGTTCCAGAATAGCCAGAGATATATACCAAAACTCTGTTTCAAAAACAAAATCAAAATTTTGATTATTCTTGCCTCTGCCGTCCTTTGTCTCCCTCTGTATAGTTTTTAATTTTTAGATGTATTTTTATGTGTATTTGGTGTGTGTGTGTATACATATACATATATATGCACCCCTAGGTGTACGTAGTGCCCTCAGAGGCCAGAAGAGAGTCTCAGATACCCTGAGATTAGAGATAGTTGTTATAGATGGTTGTGAGCCACAATATGGGTGCTAGAAATCAAATTTGGGGGTGCTGAAGAGATGGCTCAGAGGTTAAGAGCACTGGCTGTTCTCCCTAGAGGTCCTGAGTTCAACTCCTAGCAACCACATGGTGGCTCACAACCCCCTACCATGAGATCTGGCGCCCTCTTCTGGCCGGCAGTCATACATGCAGGCATAACACTATACATAATAAGTAAATAAATCTTTTTTTTTTTTTTTTTTTTTTTTTTGGTTTTTCGAGACAGGGTTTCTCTGTGTAGCTTTGCGCCTTTCCTGGAACTCGCTTTGTAGACCAGGCTGGCCTCGAACTCACAGAGATCCGCCTGCCTCTGCCTCCCAAGTGCTGGGATTAAAGGTGTGTGCCACCACTGCCCGGCTAATAAATCTTAAAAAAAAAAAAAAAAGAAAAAAAAGAAATCAAATTTGGGTCCTCTGGACCAGCAGCACCCATTTGTGTGTGTGTGTATACATTCTCATATTGTGGGACAGTAAGAGGACAGCTTGTGGCAGTTGGTTCTCTTCTTCTACCATGTGGGTTCCAGTAATCAGACACAGGCCATCAGGCTTTCTGGCAAACACCTTTCCTAGCTGAGCCATCTCACTGGCCGGAGGAGAACTATTTATAGAGTTATATTATTTTAAGATGGACATCATAACCCACACCTTTAATCCTGGCACTTGGGAGGCAGAGACTGGTGGGTCTCTGTGAGTTCAAGGCCAGCCAAGATACATAGCAAGACTTTTTCTCAAACAGCAACAACAGCAACAAACAAACAAAAAAGAGTTATAGTGTTTAAAACAAATTGACAGCCTCTGAGTTAAATGCCCTCCTGAAAGAACAGTTCGAGTCAGCCGAATGATGATAGCAAGGCATTCTCTTCACGTCTCAGTTGGCCTCACACTGCCAGCTCTGTATTTCTTACAGTGTCTCCTTAGAGCCCCAGCCCTTCTTGAAACATGGGGTCTGAGATCTCTGTGGCCTACTACACCATTCCTCACTGGTGTCATGTGATTTCTCTTCAGAGACAATTCATCCTAGATAGAAAGGCACCAAAAAACCAAAGGAAAGATTCCTTCGAAGGACTTTATTGAAGTTACTGATAGGAGTATAGGTTACTCAAAGGCACTCCCAGCACTTGAAGGTGGGAGGAAGAGGATCAGCAGTTTAAGGTCATCTTTGGTTTAAATAGTGAATTTTGAGGCCACCCTGGGCTACAGGAGACCTTATCTACATCTCAATCTCCCCCAACAAAACCTCTCCACTGGTAAAAGGACTGCCTGTGGTTACCATCTAGTAGTTTCTTTCTCTTTGGCTCTTTCTGCTTCACTCTCTAAACTGCTAGATTTATGAAATTATAAGTGTGTGACACTACTCCTGGCAGCTACTACTATTTTTGAGATAGGATCATCCTATGTAGCCTAGGCTGGCTACAACTTAATAGTCCTGCCTACCTCTCAAGTGCCAGAGTTAAAGGCATAATCCACTTATGTTTGGCTGCTCTGCTCTCTTATTCATACTATTTCTTCAGTGAGACTTCCTGAAAGTAGATCCTTGTAGTTACTTGTGTGTGGAGGCTGTATGTGAAAGTTAGGGTGGGCATGCACACACACGCATGAGCAGACCCGAGGTCCACGGTTGTTTTTCCATGCTTGCACTTCACAGATTTTCTACTTGAATCTGAGGCTCACCCACTTAGTTAGACTGGTTAGACAGAGAACTTCAGGGATCTGCCTGTATCTGTCCTCCTCTAGTGCAGGGGGTCGTGCTTGCTTTTTATGTGGGTATCCAAACTCAAACTCAGGTCCTACTTGGACATGCAGGCACTTTACCGACAGTATCACCTCTTCAGTCCCATAGTCACTTTCTCATCTCCCAGTTTTATTTCTTCACAATGTTTAGCAGTGCCTGAAATATCTTGATTATTCAATTATTTTGTGTACACATTGTTTATAGTGCACCTACTACGTGCCAGGCACCGTTTGTATTGGCCGTCGGATTGGAGGCTACATAAGGCAAAGGTCTTTCATTATCCAGGTCATTTATGTCTGCACAGGATTCTCCAGCCCCGGGATCCGCACACAGCAGGCACACGCCTCGGGTCCGCGCTCTTCCCGGTCCGCCCCTCCCCCGTTCCAGGAAGTGAGGGGTTCCAGTCGCCTGGCCTACCGCGATGCATTTTGGGAAAGCAGCAGCACCAGATCCAAGATGGCGGCCAGCAGGAGGCTGATGAAGGTAAAAGCCATTCTCTGGCGCTGGCCAGGCGGGGGGCGGCGTCCCCGGGCCGGGACCCCACGGCGGGCCGCGGCTCCTTGGGGCGTCGCCACCCTCCATCCCTCGTTACGTGGCTCCGCAGTGCCGCTGTGCCGCGTGTGGAGGAGAGCTCTCACGGGGCGCCTAGGCCGCAGCCTGGGCGGGAGCGCAAGGCCGCGCCGGCAGCCGCCGCCGCCGCCGGCCCCTCGGATCAGCCTGGGCAGTTCTCGCGCGCCCTCCTCCCGGAGCGGAGCCGGGCCCTCCGTCGCAGCGGCCGCGGTCCGGGTCGAGGACGCCGTTGATGTGTGGGCCGGGCCTGGAGGCCCCAAGCTGGGCGCCCTCGGGGAAGAAAGCCGGAGCCCCGGCTGGGAGTCCGCGCCGCGGAGCCGCCCGGTCCTGGGCCGCGGTCGCCGGACTCTGAGCCCCGTTCCGCCAGCCCACAGCTCCGGGACGGGAAAGGAAGGAGGAGGGCAGGCGGCCAAAGTTAGGTCAGTTAGTTGGTGGTCTTTTGAAATTGTGTTGGGTCCTCGCAAACTGTCGCCTGTGACTGCAGAGTCACACAGCGGACAAGTTCCAGCTCCAGGAAGGCGTGGGGTCGTCCCCCGTCGCAGCTAGGTTCTCCTTCCTATCCACCTCTTAGTCATCTGATCTCCTTCCCCTGATGAAGCAAAGTGACATTTTTGAGGTGGAGGTGGAGGTTGGCTTCTGTCGTTCGAATCAAAACCGGCCAAAGTTTACAAAAATAACTTGGTGTACGCACTTTGTATCTTGAATGTAGCAGAGTGTCATCTCACTAATTGGCTCCTTTGGTGAGACATCCAGGTGCTCAGTTGATTTCGGTTTTTCACTGGTAGATTTGCCGACATCCTCTAAAGATAACCCCGCCAGTGTTTGAGTGCTACCTGGTAATGCGGTGGAGCTACCGCCTGACCGGAAATAGGAAAGGCCCCGGGAGCTGGCTCCTGAGAACAGATAGCTGGGCCTCACCCTGGCTCCAGTTGTATTTGGTTGATGGAGTCACTGGAAACAAAAAACCATTTATTCACTGAAACCTAGAGAGAACATTTAACTAAAACTAGGGTGGAAATGGGCACAAAACAATTGCGATCAAGCTCCTTATCTGCTCTGCACTCCATCATTTTCCTAAATGAAAGGAATGCTAATCACTTCCGTGTTCAAATCTCCCAAAGTCGTCCTGCCTCTAGACTTGTAGATTTCAATTTAGGAAGATATGTGAATGCATGCTGTTTCTCCAGATTTTATTGAAATTACTTGAATTCATCCCCCTCTCTCAGATACCCTTCTACATACTTTTCCCTGACTACCCTTCATGGACTTGAGTTCTTTTCTCTAAAGCAAGTGTTTAATCTTTTCCTTCGGGCTAAAATCCTCTATGGTCTTGTCTGAAACAATTCTAACTTTTAAAAAAATTTAAAAAGAAATTATTAATTTTATATGCATTGGTGTTTTACCTGCATGTATGTCTGATCCGTGTGAAGTTTTGGATCCATGGAACTGGAGTTACAGACAGTTGTGAGCTGCCTTGGGGGTGCTGGGAGTTGAAGCAGGTCCTCTGGAAGAGCAGCAGTGCTCTCAACCTCTCTGCTATCTCTCCAGCTCTCCTAACTTCTTTAAAAATTTTAAAGTGCATTTCTTTCTTTTGTTTTTAGTTTTTCCAGACAGAGTTTCTCTGTGTAGTTTTGGTGCCTGTCCTGGAACTCACTCCGTAGCCCAGGCTGGCTTTGGACTCACAGAGATCCACCTGCCTCTGCCTCCCAAGTGCTAGGATTAAAGGCGTGTGCCACCACTGCTGGGCCGTTTCTTGATGTGTGTGGACAATATGTTGTGCCACAGCATCCATGTGGAGGAACTTGTTAGTTCTCTCCTTCCTCTCTATGGGTTCATTATGGTCCACTCAGGTGGGTAGGCTTACTACACTGCCCCATTCTAACTTACTTGGCATGAAAGACCTTTCATTCTTTTGTTTGTTTGTTTTGAGACAGGATTTCTCCACTAAAGACCTTTTTCTTTTCTTCCTTTGAGACAGGGTTTCTAAGAAAGACCTTTCTTAGGGATCAGTCTCTTGGTCTCAATTCCAACTTAAGAGGTTCTGGATGCTTTTGCACCTAATTATTGCAACAATTACCAATTTTCCAGGTTTTATTGTGTGCTTCATATTCATGATTGTGTTTAATCTTCCTTTTGAGTTAGATATTATTATTCTAATTCTGTAAATGAGAAAAGAGAATGCAGAGAGATTCTTTGGCTTGCCTCTGACTACCCCACAAAGGAGAAAATAATGTGATGTAACTAATTTCTGTGAGTGAGTCCCAAACAAAGCTTAATGATGGTACTCACTCTGTGGTCTCCCTTTGTATGTGTGTTTGTTTAGCATGAGAAAAGCAGTCTTCCCAATTTGCTTTCCTTCCAGAGGAGTCCTTGGGGTCAACACCCATCCCTGCGACTGCGAACTCCTCCCTCCCAACCCGGAACTACATTTCTCTTTGTAACAGTCAGATTTCTGTCCTATGCTGTATTTTCTGTGTCTGAAGGGCAGGAATTGGCTTTGTTCAGTTTTTTTTTTTTTCTTTTTGCCTCTTGTTTTTGGAGACAAAAGCCTTATTCTGTATTCCAGGCAGACTTCAAATTCAAAGTAATTCTCCTGCCTCAGCCTCCTGACTGCTAGAATTACAGGAGTGAACCACCAGGACCTAATTTCATTCTGGTATCTCCCTTGTCTAGCCCCATTGACCTAGTTTGGAATCCCTAGGCTGTCAGATATCTAGGAGGGGAATTACAGTTTTTAAATTGTTTTCAAAAATTTGAGCTCAGGAAAAAGTTTAAGTACGTACTATTCAAGCTTATTTTACTTAAGTTCTTTTTTTTTCCCCTACACTCAAAATTAGTCTGTGATCATCTTTATTTTTGCAAATGAAGCAGTTTTGAGTTTTGATAGATTGAGAGAGTTGTAACTAAGGAGGAACAATGGATCATGGTGAGGTGACATGATGAACTTAGTCTCCCTGTGAAATCCTGCATTTTTTGTCAGATTGCCTCCATTTCTTCTTCAAGGCTCCATGGAAAAGAGGGGGGTGGGGAGAAAGTGTGTGTGTGTGTGTGTATGTGTGTGTGTATATGTGTGTGTGTGTATGTGTGTGTGTGTATGTGTGTGTGTGTGTGTGTGTGTATGTATGTGTGTGTTGTGGATGGAGAGTCAGTTCAGGTGGGAAATTCTATTTATATTTTGCTGATAACTGGCTTTGAGGGTTTAAACCTGGTTAGTTAGTTCTGGCCATTCTGGAACTCACTATGTAGATCAGGTTGGCCCGAAACTCACAGAGATCAGCCTGCCTCTGCCTCCCAAGTGCTGGGATTAAAGGGGTGCACCTGGCTTTTGTTATTAGCGTTTGCCTGGGTGTTTGTCTGTGTACTATGTACTTCCCTGGTGTCAGCGGGAGCCAGTAGAGGTTGGGTCCTCTGGTACTGGGGTTGCAGACAGTTGTTGAGCCACTCTGTGGGTTTTGGGAATTGAATCCAGCAGCCTGGGCTCTTAACCAGTGAGCCATTATGTCTTTAGCCTTTCGGATATTTCTTTTTTTTTTTTTTTTTTTTTTTTGGTTTTTCGAGACAGGGTTTCTCTGTGTAGCTTTGCGCCTTTCCTGGAACTCGCTTTGGAGACCAGGCTGGCCTCGAACTCACAGAGATCCGCCTGGCTCTGCCTCCCGAGTGCTGGGATTAAAGGCGTGCGCCACCACCGCCCGGCTCGGATATTTCTTTATGGTGATGGTTAACAGGTAGTATAAATACACCGGGAATAAAAGCACAGTTTTGTCAGACAGTAGTAGCGCATGCTTTTAATCCCAGCACTCGGGAGGCAGAGGCAGGTGGATCTCTGTAGATTTGAGGCCAGCCTGGGCTACAGAGTGAGTTCCAGGACAGCCAGGGTTACACAGAGAAATCCTGTCTCAAAAAAAAAACCCACCACCACAAAAAAGCAGTTTTATATATCTTCTTTGTATCTATACCTATGTATAAATATGACTGAGAAGTTATTTAGGAAAAAGGAATTTGAGAAAACATAATTTTTTAGGTATATTTACTTTATGTGTATGATTGTTTTGGATGCATGTCTGTCTTTACATCACTTGTATGAATGCTACTTTCAGAGGTCAGAAGAGGGTGTTGGGGCACTATGGAGGCAGAGGCAGGAGGATCTCAGTTTAAGGCCAGCCTGGTCTAAATAGTGAGTTCTAGGACAGCCAAGGCTATGTAGAGACCCTGTCTCAAAAAAAGAAGAAGGAGGTGGAGGAGGAGGAGGAGGAGGAGGAGGAGGAGGAGGAGGAGGAGGAGGAGGAGGAGAAAAAGAAGAAAAAGAAAAGAGAATATTGGTTCTCCTGAAATTAGAGTTATGGGCAATTGTGAACTGTCTTGTGGTTGCTGGGAATTGAACCTGGGTCTTGTTCAAGAACCAAGTGCTCTTAATTCTTTAGAGGGGAGTTTTGAGAAAGTTTTAAATTTTAACATTAGCAAGAAAGATTTACAATGTTAACAAAGCATTAAATACATTTTAATTTGCAAAGCAGCTAATTCAATATTGAAGGCAACACCTTGATTGTAACCATTGCTTCTGTTAAGAACAAGGAAATAGCTACAAAGCCCAAAGCAAATACTCTGTGTAGAAATTGATTGGGCTGATCATGTGTTGATGGCCTCACACTACACCCTGCGGCCCTCCCATTGAGTAGCTTCCTACAGGGACTTTTCTCATGTGGACTTTGTGGATTTACAGGCGGGGGAGGTACATTTTACTAGTTATTGTGTTATAATAGTTGAACCACGGAACTGAAATTTGTAGCTTCTTTTTAGTGCTTTGTTTGTTTGTTTTTCAAGACAGGGTTTCTCTGTGTAGCTTTGGAACCTGTCCTGGAACTCGCTCTTGTAGACCAGGCTGACCTCGAACTCACAAAGTTCTGCCTGGCTCTGCCTCCGGAGTGCTGGGATTAAAGGCATGCACCACCACTGCCCAGCTGAGAGAAGTTTTTTTTACATGATGTTATACATGATAAGCCATTATCAATGACTTGAATCCATTTTGGGAGTAGATTCTGGGGTTTTGAAATTGAGGAAAATAATTGCTTTTTGTGTGTGGTGTGTGATGGGTGATGTTTGACTTAGTGGTGTACACATGTAGAAATCAGAGAACAAGTTTTGGGAGCTAGTTCTCATCTTCCATTATGTGTAGATGTAATTCTAAACAGTCTTATTAAATAAGAAACACCGAGCTGAATGCAGAGTTAAAAGCCCAGAGATCAGAGAGCAGCAGCCAAGAGCTAAGACCACCTTCTTACCACTCACCATCAATGCTGTCCTTCCCCTGAGAAAGAGATCTACTTCCTGTGTGTTGTATTTTTATTGCCTTTCTGTTCTGCCTTCTCATTGGCTGTAAACCCAACCACATGACTTCCTTGTCATTGCCTGTCTATACAGACCTCCAGGTCTCTATGGTTGGTACTGAGATTAAAGGCGTGTGTCTCCATGCTGGCTATGTCCTTGAACACACAGAGATTCTGCCTGCCATGTGATCGGGATTAAGGATGTGTACTATACTACTACCAGATTTCCGCTTAATGGCTTGCTCTAGCTCTGATCCCCAGGCAACTTTATTAACATACAAATAAAATCACATTTCAGCACAAAAAAAAGTATCACCATAATTATGGGTTTGGGGATCAAACTTAGATCAGGCTTACATAGCAGACAGTCTGTTGAGCCGTCTTGTCAGGTCCCACACCCACCCCATTTTTTGTTTTGTTTTTGGTGATGGTGGTTGAACATGAATGCTTCAGCAGGTGTGTTACATTGTGCTATACCCCTACCTACCTGTTACATTTGCATTTTTTATCCTAAGGTTATTTATTCTAGTAAATTGAAACTAATTCAACTAATTCAGCCATCCTTAATGATACTGGTCTGTGGGTGTGAGTGTGTGCGTGCAGGATGGATACCCAGGGTGCATAGTAGGTGCGCATCCTACTATTTAACTGTATGCCCTCCCGCCCCTTCTTTGTCATTTCATTCATTCATTTATTGCTTTTTCCAGGACAGGGTTTCTCTGTATAGCCCTGGCTGTCCTGGAACTTGCTCTCTAGCCCAGGCTGGCCTCAAACTCAGATCACCTGAGCACTAGGATCAAAGGCATTTGCCACCACTGCTGGCTTATTTATTTTTGAGACTGAGTCTCAGTGTATATCTCCTGGCTGGCCTAGAACTTGCTATGTAGACCAGACTGCTCTTGAACTCAGAGAGAGTTGCTTGTTTCTGCTTCTGGAGTTCTGGGAGGATATTTGTTGGTTGTTTGAATTTGGTTTGATGTGTTTCTCAGACTGACTTTGAATTCACAGCAAGCAGTTCTGTTTCAGCCTACTATTAAGTGCTGGGATTATAGAGGCAATTCACCACTTTTTTTGTTTTTTTTAAAAGACAGAATCTCCTAGTTAGGCTAGCCTCAAACTCACTTTGTAGCTGAGGATAATCTTGAATTTATAGTCTTCCTGCCTCCACTCTGAATGCTTGAATCACAGATGTGTACCACAAGCTTAGTTTATAGTAAGCAGTGCTGGGATCAAACCCAGGGCTTCATGCATGGTAGGTAAACACTACCAATTGAGCTACGTCCCTAGTCTCCACCTCCAAGAGATTCTGCTGGGCTATGCCACTAGTTTCTCTTCTCTCTGTCTTTGGTGGACCATCTGCATGTTTCTAGGATTCCGTTTCAGTCTGTCTTTCCTGTTATATACAATTCCTGCCCAGCTATGGTCAAAGTAGTTTGTGGTTGTATGAGCTGCCCAGGTGCATGCTTAGAGATTGGGATTGAAGGAAGGAAAGCAGGGGTGAGGCTGGGACTCTGGTTTAACAAGTTTACATTCCTTAGCACGTTCCTTCAAGATCTGATTTCCAGCTTATCTGCTTCCCACTTGGCCATGAAATCCCCTAAACATAGTGTGCTGTTATCACTGGATTTACTATAATAATAATAATTATTATTATTATTTGGTTTATTTTATTTTATTTTTTTTTCAAGACAGGGTTTCTCTGTGTAGCTTTGCGCCTTTCCTGGAACTCACTTGGTAGCCCAGGCTGGCCTTGAACTCACAGAGATCCGCCTGGCTCAGCTCCCGAGTGCTGGGATTAAAGGCGTGCGCCACCACCGCCCGGCGAGGACTGCAGTCTTTATATATAGAGGCCAAAGCATAGCTTGTGGAAGTCGTTTTTCTCCTTTCACCAAGGCGTCTGAGTTAGGCTTAAGTACATGCTCTTTTATTTGCTGACCCATCTCTCCCTGCCACTCTGGATTTTTTCTTTTTAAAAAATTTACCTATTTTATATGCATGGGTGTTTTTGCATGAATGTATGTCTGTGCACCATCTGTGTAGTGCCCGCAGAAGCCAGAAGAAATGTCTGATCCCTTTAGAACTAGAGTTACAGGCAGTTGTTAAGTTACCATGTTGCTCTGGGAATTGAACTCTGGTCCCTGGAAGAGCAGCCTATGCTGTTAACTGATGAGCCATCTCTTTAGCCCCAACTCTGCATCTTTTTTGTTGTTGTTGTTGTCCCCCACACCACCTGTCCCCTCCACCCCTCTGCGGTACCAGGGCTCTCCCTCAGGGCCTTGTAATGCTATCACTGAGCCATATCACTGACCTCTAACCCCCCTTTTTTGGCGTACAAGGAATCTAACCCAGGGCCTTAAGTATGCCAGGCAAGGCACTCCACTCCAGTGTGATGTGTGTGTGTGTGTGTGTGTGTATCTTTTCTGTACCAAGTGACTTCTTGTCCTTTGAAACTCTGCATAAGGGGTACTTTCTTTGGGCCCTGGCGAGTGAGTTATGAAAAATGGTATACCTCTAGCTCTCAGAAGTTCCATCTGTTCATTGGGTATCCCATGTCTGCCAACTCAGTGACGCCCCATCCCCCAGCACTGAGGAATAGGTGGCATATGGCTTAGTCCTGTAAGAATTAAATACAATTCCAGTAGTTGAAGAGAAAGTCCTTGTGGGACTGCACATTTTTCTTGCATCCAGCCTTGGCCTGCTTAGAATACAGTCCAGTGAAGCTGCATTCCTCTTCTCCCAGAGTGGTTATGGGCAGTGTCTCTGAGACCTGCCCTAAGGAGCCCCAGAAACTTGGGTGAGCCTCCTAAGCAGGCAGCCCACTTCTGATACTGTATTGTATCCTTAATTTTAGTTAGGCCAGCCCGTAGGTGCTTTCCAGAAGCACCAAGGGACTGGTCTGCTTTTACTTTTGGGTTGGCTGTACAGCATGGGCGTTCCCTTTGCTCTTATGCTGTGAATATTGGCAGGGCCAAGTTCTCCAGCCAGCTTCTGGGAGAGACGTTACAGAAGGTGATACTGATGAACTTAATGACAGGTAGCAGGGCTGCCTCGTAGCCTTTAGGTTTCAGTCAAAGTCCTAGAAGTGCCTGAAAGGGATGGGGATGAGAGAGAGACTGAGACTCTCCTTTTTGGACTGCTGAGAGCTAGACTTGGTGGTCGAGAGCTCAAGTTCTCAATTTTGAGTCTTGGACCTGCCACATGTTAGCCAAGTGGTCCTGAGCAAGTTAACTTCCCTGCCTTAAGTTACTCGATCTGTGTGTAGGTTAAATGAGTTAAAATCAGTACTCGGCAGGGTATTAGTCATATATTAAGATATTATAGATATCATTAATTAATAAAAGTGAAACGACACTGGGCATCATGGTGCACTATAGTCTCACTGTGTAGACCAGGCTGGCCTCAAATCACAGAAATTTGCCTGCCTCTGCCTCTCAGGTACTGGAAAATAAGGTGTGTACTACCACACCCAGCTGTTCGTTTTTTATTTTTTATTTTTATTTTTATTTTTTATTTTTTGGTTTTTCGAGACAGGGTTTCTCTGTGTAGCTTTGCGCCTTTCCTGGAACTCACTTGGTAGCCCAGGCTAGCCTCGAACTCACAGAGATCCAAGTGCCTCTTCCTCCCGAGTGCTGGGATTAAAGGCATGCACCACCACCACCGCCCGGCCTGTTTGTTTTTTAAACTGAGAAAAATCCCTGAACTAAATAAAGTGTCTCAGTATCTCATCCTGTGTGTGTGCCTTTTCTCTTTGTTTTTGTGTATGTGTGCAGTGTATGCATGTGTGTTGGTGGTGTGAACATCCAGGTGCGTGTGTTTAGAGGTGAGAGAGACCAGCTGTGCTGCTTTGTCACGCTACAACTTACCCCTTGAGACAAGGTATCCCACTGAACTGAAGCTTGCTGTTTTCGAATGCTAGTCTACATAGAGAGTTCTAGGCCAGCCCAGACTACACAGTGACACCCCCTTTCCCCCAAAAAAAAGATTCTCCCACACACAGTCTCTTTGGAAAAAATAAAAAGGGGCTGGAGCATGGCTCAGTGGTTAAGAGCACTGGCTGCTCTTGGCAGAGTCCCAGCACTGCATGGTGGTTCACAACCATCAGTCATTCCACCTCTAGTGGATCCACCATGGGATGCACAGACATACGTGAAGGCAGAGAAATAGGACATAGAAAATGTAACAAAATATTTAAAAAATTATTTCTTAGGTTTATTTATGTGTATGAGTATTTTGCCTGCTTGTCTGGTGCCTGAGGAGGTTAGAAGAGGTTGTCAGATCCCCTGGAGCTGGAGTTACTGATGGTTTTAAGTCATCATGTTGGTGCTGGAAGCTGAACCCTGGTCCTCTACAAGAGCAACAAGTGCTCTTAACCACTGAACCAACTGCCTGGACCCCACACAGTCTCTTTTAGGGTTCTAGAACTCTGAGGGCCTTGGAGAGCAGGTGCTGACGGCCTTAATTTAAAGCTGAGGAGGCGGATGTGAGCTTTGGAGCCAGCTCCACCGTCCGCTGCCCTGCTCTCAGCACTGTGCGCCTGTTGTGTAGGTAGCTACTCTTGGGTTTAGAGGACAGGGTGGTATGGATTCATTCTGTTTGTTTTTAAACAGTTTTGGGATAACCCCCTGCGTTCTAGACAAGATTCTGAGCTACTCACTAATTCTTGTGCTAATTTTGACAGCTCTAAGTCTGTATTGATTATTGTCTTCTGTCCTTCATTATCTTGGCCAGATTTTGCTTCTACCTTAGAATACTTCACCAGCAGTTTTGATAGCTGTTAGCCCAGCAGGCACATACTTAACCAGAACAGACACTAATGTTGAAGCTAGTGCTTATTGGTAGGATTTGTATATTTCTGCAAGGGGACACTGCCTGATCTTGTCACTGGTTGGGGAAGAAAGTATAACTCAGGGGCTGGAGAGATGGCTCAGTGATTAAGAGCACTGGCTGCTCTTCCAGAAGAGCTGAGTTCAATTCCCCTTACGCACATGATGGCTCACCACCATCTGTAATGAGATCTGGCGCCCTCTTCTGACCTGCAGGCATACATGCAGACAGAACCCTGTATGCATAATAAATAAATAAACTTAAAAAAAAAAAAAGAAAGTAAGCCGGGCGGTGGTGGCACACGCCTTTAATCCCAGCACTCGGGAGGCAGAGGCAGGCGGATCTCTGTGAGTTCCAGGCCAGCCTGGGCTACCAAGTGAGTTCCAGGAAAGGCGCAAAGCTACACAGAGAAACCCTGTCTCGAAAAACCAAAAAAAAAAAAAAAAAAAAAAAGAAAGTATAACTCAGAAGGCTAATAGACCCTGAGCCTTTTCTAAGGTGGTAACTGGCTACTTTACATCAGCATCCCTTGCTATGAAAAGTCAACCTGAGCTTACAGAAGGAAGCCCCCTCCAGCACTCTACCACAGGCCTACTTTTTCAGCCCTCATCATGTGTCTTGACATAGGCAGTTCCTGGTCTTTTTGTTCTGTGTCTCTAGGTGTGTGGTGGGCAGACTTAAGGCTGTTGTCCCAGTCCTTGAGCTCTCAGTTTAGTAGGAGTGTGTAATGTAGGTCAAAATACTAGGCACACCCTTGTTCAGATGAAGACAAACACATTCCAGGAGCCAGGCCTATGAGAAGCTGCCTGCCTGTGGAGTTAGGGCCCTGACTGGGCTTGCCAGAGATGTGTAGGCAGCCTTTTCCTTTAAGCGTGAGTTGTAGGTGTCTTCAAGTATATTTTCTTAGATTGACTTGAGGCCTCACAGTATGCTGAGATAGAGTAGCAGGGACCTAAACTTGGATGTTGATTTCTGCTTTTAACTCATTTGTCTTGTTACTTTGAGACTTGGTGGGTATCCTCATAAAGAGGATAATTAAATGACTTCACAGAATTGAGATAATAGTCGTGTTATGTTAGTTGTAATAATAACTAAGTGTAAGCATGTAACTGATCCATGAGTGGGCATGAGTCATTCCCTCCCTCATTTGCTGAGAATTAATTGAAATGAGATTTACATTCAAGCATTCAGAAGGATCATGTTTAAATTTGCAGGATATGTAATTATATTAAAATCATAATTTCATTGTCAAGCAGTTTCATCGTACACGCTTAGAAAGTTTCCACTAATGCTAAAATTAGAAATGTTAACTTTAATATTTATTTGTTGTGAGACAGAGTCAGTCTCACTGTGTAGTCTTGTCTATCGTGGAAATCACTGTTTGGCCAGACTAATCTGAAACTCAGAGAGATCAGCCTGCCCCTGCTGGGATTAAAGATGTGTGCCACCACACCAAATTTTTATTTATTTTTAAAAGTATTTCACTTTTAATTTAAATTGTATTCCTGTGTGTCGGTATGTGCATGTGAATACACAGTGCTCTCTGAGGTCAGAAAGGGGCACTGGATGCCCTGAAGCTGGAGTTGCAGAGTTGTGAGCTGCCTATCATGGGTGCTGGGAATTGAAACTTGGGTCCTTTGTCAAGAGCAGTATGTGCTTTTAGCTGTTAAGCCATCTTTCCAGCCCACTTTTTTTTTTTTTTTTTTTTGGTTTTTCGAGACAGGGTTTCTCTGTGTAGCTTTGCGCCTTTCCTGGGACTCACTTGGTAGTCCAGGCTAGTCTCGAACTCACAGAGATCCGCCTGGCTCTGCCTCCCGAGTGCTGGGATTAAAGGCGTGCGCCACCACCCGCCCGGCCCACTTTTATTTTTTGAGAAAGGGTTTCAGTATGTAGCCTTGGTTGGCCTGGAACTCAGAGATTTGCAGGCATATGCCACCACTCCTGGCAAAGTTAGGCATTTATGGAGTCACACAAATCATAGAGCTGCGGTTTTATATTGTAATGCCCTACCAGTTGTGTATGTGGTGTTTGAACTCTTCTTACATATCCAACTCCAATCTGCTAGGTTTTGTTTTAGCCAGATAAGAAGAGCTTAGCCAGGCGGTGGTGGCGCACGCCTTTAATCCCAGCACTCGGGAGGCAGAGCCAGGCGGATCTTTGTGAGTTTGAGGCCAGCCTAGTCTACAAGAGTGAGTTCCAGCACAGGCACCAAAGCTACACAGAGAAACCCTATCCCCCGCCCCCCCCCCAAAAAAAAAGAGGAGCTTAAAAAAAAAAACCAAGCCGGGCGGTGGTGGCGCACGCCTTTAATCCCAGCACTCGGGAGGCAGAGCCAGGTGGATCTCTGTGAGTTCGAGGCCAGCCTGGGCTACCAAGTGAGTTCCAGGAAAAGGCGCAAAGCTACACAGAGAAACCCTGTCTCGAAAAACCAAAAAAAAAAAAAAATGTTATCTTTGGCCAGGTGGTGGTGACGCACACCTTTAATCCCAGCACCTGGGAGGCAGAGGCAGCTAAATCTCTGTGAGTTCAAGGGTAGCCTGGTCTATAAAGCGAGTTCCAGGACAGCCAGAACTGTTACATAGAAAAACCCCTGTCTCAAAAAAAAAAAAAAAAAAAATCTTTACCAAGTGGTGGTGGAAAACACCTTTAATCTTAACACTTGGGAGGCAGAGGCAGGTGGATCTCTGAGTTCAAGACCAGCCTGGTCTATAGAGTAGGTTCCAGGGCAGCCAGGGCTACACAGAGAAACCCTAAAACAAACAAACAAACAAACAAAAAGCGTGCACCACTACACCCAACTTATTTTTTCTAATTATTGTGTGTGCACGTATTTACTACTCTGTGTGTGTGTGTGTGTGTGTGTGTGTGTGTGTGTGTCTGTGTCTGTGTCTGTCTCTGTGTCTCAAAGGACAACTTTGGGGAGTTGTTTCTTCCTTCTGTCTTTGGATTCCTGGTATCGAACTCAGGTCATTAGGTTTGGGTGGCAAGTGCCTTTACCAATGAGCCATCTTGCTCTGTCCGTTTCTAATGGAAGTGTTAACTAGCCTAGCCCAGTGCTTTATATAGCTGTGATGACTGTGGAAGGGTTATCCTGGCCTTGGTCCAGCCCTGCAGCTGCTCTGTGAGAATTCTGTGACTTGGGCTTCTCTGAGCCTTTGCTTTACCTCCACAGAATGGGCCATTTGTGCCTGCTTTGCTCTCATTCTGGTTTTTAAAGCTCTGATCACTGCCAGGTGTGTGGTGCATGCCTTTAGGAGGCGGATCACTGTTAGTTTGAGGCCAGCCTGGTCAACAGGGGTTGTTCCAGGACAGCCAGGGCTGTTACACAGAGAAACCCTGCCACAAACAAACAAACAACAAACCACCAAAGCCCCGATCCTAGCTCCTGTGCTGTGTATTGTAAACAGTGTGGAGTGTTGTCATGATTGCCCATCCCTACCCATCTGCCTTTTCCTTGACAGGTAGTTCTGATTGTTGCTGGAATTTTGGATGATACTCGGAATTGATGATGCCTTTGATAAATGTGGTAGTGACAGGCTTTTAGCAAGAACCATGCTTTGTGTTTTAGTTCATTTCAGAAAGTTTTGTTTTAATAACCATAAACACCCTCAGTTTTCCTGTGATGCATTATGGACAGTAGAAAATCTATACTGTTGAATTTTATATTAAGAATCAGGATACAGGGCTGGAGAAATGGCTCAGAGGTTAAGAGCCCTGACTGTTCTTCCAAAGGTCCTGAGTTCAATTCCCAGCAACCACATGGTGGCTGAAAACCATCTGTAATGAGATCTGGTTCCCTCTTTGGGCCTGCAGGGATACACACAAACAGAGCACTATATACATAATAAATAAATAAGTCTTTAAAAAAAAAAAAGAATCAGGATACAGTTAAGGAAAGGGATGAAGTTAGTATACATGCTAAGTATATAAAAGCTTCCTGTAAATAATGATAAAGCCCCAAGTAATGGGTTTCATTTTTTTGTTTTTGGTAAGACAGCAGAATCTTCAGGTGAGGGTAACACCTGGGGGTAGGGTGTTCAAGCCTGGACCTGTCTGACTCTATAGGCATTGCTTCTTCCTATGAACACTGACAGTGTAGCAGCCAAATCAAAACATCACTTGTAAGTATGATTTAAAAAAAAAAAAATTGATGCTGGAGCAGTTGAGAGTGCTCACTGCCCTTGCAGAAATCCTGGGTTTGGGCTGGAGAGATGCTCAGTGGTTAAGAACTATTGCTGCTAGCTAGTCAGGTTAAGAGGACCTGACTTTGATTTCCAGCAGTTGCATAAGATGGCTTACAACTAACTGCCTGTGTGAGTTCCAGGTCCAGGGAAGTATACTTCTGACCTTCATGGACTCTGCACTCACCTGCACACCCCTCCCCAGACTAAAAAAATAAACACTGAAGAAAATGGGTGGGAACTGCATATTCTCATTTTATTGTGTGTAACACTCCTCAGAATAGCAGGACATGCTACTGCCACAGAACGAGTTGGTGCTGAAAATTTGTGTACAGGACCTGGAGAGATGGTTCAGCACATGAGAGCCCTGGCTGATTTTCCAGGACCTGAGTTAGTTTCCAAGCACCCACATGGTGACTCATAACTGTCTGTAACTCCAGTTCCAGGACATCCAGTATTTTCTTCAGGCCTTTCTGGGCATCAGGATGAACATGGCATATAAACATACATACAGGCAAAACACACATAAAAGAAAAAAAATGAAAAATCTTCAGAGTATGTTGTGGAATATTTAACTATGTAAAGATGCGCTGCATTTGTTTATGCTGCATTTGTTTAACTATTTAAAGATATGGGATCTCTGTGAGTTCGAGGCCAGCCTGGGCTACCAAGTGAGTCCCAGGAAAGGCGCAAAGCTACACAGAGAAACCCTGTCTCGGAAAAAAAAGAAAAAAAAAAAAACTATTTAAAGATAGGTTTCATTTGTCTCACCTTGCCTGCTAAGGTACCTGTTTGGTCTAATAAAAGGCTCAATGGTCAGCCGGGCGGTGGTGGCGCACGCCTTTAATCCCAGCACTCGGGAGGCAGAGCCAGGCGGATATCTGTGAGTTCGAGGCCAGCCTGGTCTACAGCGCAAGATCCAGGAAAGGCGCAAAGCTACACAGAGAAACCCTGTCTCGAAAAACCGGGGAAAAAAAAAAAAAAAAAAAAAAAAAAAAAGGCTCAATGGTCAATAGTTAGGCAGAGGAGGGATAGGCAGGGCTGACGGGCAGAGGGAAGAAGTAGAAAGAGAGAGACGAGAGAACAAGGGAGAAAGAAGGGGATCAGCCCAGAGCCAGGCAGCTAGCCATCCAGGGAAGAAACAGGAAAAGTAGGACATACAGAAGGAAGGAAAGGTAAAAAGCCCCAAGGCAAAATGTAGATGAAGAGAAACAGGTTAATTTAAGTTATAAAAGCTAGTGGACAAGCATAAGGTCATGTGATCTTCACATGCATGCACACCAGTAAGTCAATAAATGTAATTGTATCTATGACTGTATTTTAAAAAGTCTTTAGTATAGGGCTGGGCATGTGGCTTGGTTGGTTGAGTATGTTTCTATCATGCACATAACACTGGGTTTGACCCCAGCACCACATAAGACTGGGTGTGCTGGTACACATCTGTAGTCACACATAGGTTAAGGCAGGAGGACCAGAAGTTCAAGGTCATCTTCAGTCAGCCTAGGCTCCATGGGATCCTGTCTCACACACACAAAGACAATCTTAACAAACTCCCCCACTTCCCACCCAGGGGTCCTCTGTGTAGCCCTGGCTGTCCTGGAACTAGCTCTGTAGGCTAGACTGGCCTTGAACTCAGAGATCTACCTGCCTTTGCCTTGGGAGTTCTGGGACTATAGGTGGACACCACCATGCCTAGCATAATACTAGGTGGTTTTTAATATTTTGATTTTTATTGCGTATGTTTGGATGCTTGTGTTGATTTTTGTATGTTTATATGTTTGGATGTGGGTGCCGTGGCCTGTCAGAGGACAGCTTTCAGTGGTTGGTTTTCTCCTTTCATCATGGGCTCCAGGAGTTGAACTCAGGTCACCAGGCTTGAGCAGCAAGTGCTTGCACCTGCTGAGCTGTTGTGCTGGCCTCACACTTACCTACTCCTTCCCTTCCCAGGGTTCCTGTGTATCCGAGGTATTCCTGTGTGTCTTAGCATCTTCATTCTCCTGTAGCTTCCTGAGTGCTGGCAGTAGTATTTACTAAATTTAAAAAAATTCAGAAAAATGTCTGAGTTTCTGATCTCAGACTTGGAGTCAAAGGAATTTTTTTTTAATTGCTTCCATTGTCTAGCTCAGTAAGTCAGTAGCACAGAACCCTAGTGCTACTTGGAGTTCTCTTAGGAATAGAACTGATAGAATGAACTAATATATTTATATACCAGTAAGGGACTTACTAGAGTGGCTTACAGGCTGTGGTTGGAGTAGTCCAATAACAGCTGTCTCCTGACGGGAAGGCCAAGATCTTGTAGTTGTTCAGTCCAGGAGAGTGGATGTTTCAGCAGTTCCAGTCTGGTGCTGGTGTCCCAGGGAGGTCCTAGAGAGCACCAGTTTTCAGTCCCTGTTGGAATCCCGAAGAAGTAGGTTCAAACAACAGCTAAGGAATGGGTCGGGGTAGATGAACTTGCCAGTGAGAAATAAGGTCAAGCAGACAGAAAATAGTTTCCTTCTTCCATGTCCTTTTATGTGGGCTGCCACCAGAAGGTATGGCCCAGATTTAGGGTGGGTCTTCTGGCCTCGAATGACCTGGTTTTATGGTGGGTCTCCCACCTCAAATGATCTAATGAAGAAAAATCCCTCACAGGTGTGCCCAGCTGCTTGGGTTTTAGTAAGTTACAGATGTAGTCAAATTTGACAACCAAGATTAGCCATCAGAGAAAAATTTGCCTTATTTTGGGCTTAATTTTGGATTTCTTAGAGAGGATCTTGGTTACATATTACTCAAAAATTTCTGGCTCTTTAGGGTTTCTTAGACCTGGCCTTGCACGTGCATAATACTGGGGGGATTTTGAACAGTGTGTCTGTTTGCTTTTTCTGTCTCTTACCTCTGCCTCTTTTTCTGTGTATGGCCTGGCTAGCCTTGACCTCATGATCACAATCCTCCTGCTTCTACCTCCTGAGTGTTGGAATAGTGGGAATGCACTACCAAGCCCAACTTACACTTAAACTACCATAACCAACCTTCCATGATAGGTAGAACTTGTTTTTCATACCCCTATCAAAACAACAACAAAACTTGGTGGGGTCTTTTTTTGGAGGGGGGGAGTAGGGGAGACTATCTGAGTTGATTGGTGAGTTCTGTCTCAAAAACAAAAAAATGTCAGGCTGGCTGTGCAGGGTAGTCTGTTATTTTCCCTAATCCTATAAAGATTTGGGGAAATTGGTTCCTGTAAGGACCCAGATCCAGCACTCCGATTCTGGACTGTACTTGGCCTTGCTGTTGACATGTGGGCATCCAATTTTTTTTTTCTGGGCTGAATTTGAGAAATGGGTATTTCCCTTTAAGAAGTGGACTGAAAGCCGGGCGGTGGTGGCGCACGCCTTTAATCCCAGCACTCGGGAGGCAGAGCCAGGCGGATCTCTGTGAGTTCGAGGCCAGTCTGGGCTACCAAGTGAGTTCCAGGAGAGGCGCAAAGCTACACAGAGAAACCCTGTCTCGAAAAACCAAAAAAAAAAAAAAGAAGTGGACTGAAGGGGCTGTCTTAGTCACTGTCCTATTGCTGTGATCAAACACCATGACCAGGGCAACTTATAAAGGAAGCATTTCATCTATCTTATCCATTCATCTGTCCACCTACCCACCCACCCACCCACCCACCCACCCATCCATCTATCTATCTATGGTTTTGGGTTTTTTTTTTTTTGTTGTTTTGTTTTGTTTTTTTTTTTTTTTGGCTTTTTGAGACAGGGTTTCTCTGTAGCCTTGGCTGTCCTGGAATTCACTGTGTAGACCAGGCTGGCCTTGAACTCAGAGATCTACTTGCCTCTGCCTCCCGAGTGCTGGGAGAGCTCCACCACCACCCTGCTAAAGGAAGCATTTAATTGGAGACTTTCATACAGTTTCAAAGGACTAGTCTATTATCATGGTGGGGAGTATGGCATCAGGCAGGCAGGCAGGCATGGTGCTGGAGAAGTAGTTGAGAGCTCACATCTGATCTTCAAGTTGCAAGCAAAGAGAGAGTGAAACTGGGCCTGGTGTGGGCTTTCGAAACCTCAGCAACCCCCCACCCCCCAGTGACATACTTTGTCCAACAAGGTGACAAATCCTAATTCCTAATCCTTCCCAAACAGTATCAGTAATTGGGACTAAGCATTCAAACATATGAGCCTATGGGGGTCATTCTCATTCAAACCACCACAGGCTATAATTTAGTATTTGAGTGCTTGTCTGCCCAGCACATTTAAGGCCCCGGTATATTTCTCTCTCTCTCTCTCTCTCTCTCTCTCTCTCTCTCTCTCTCTCTCTCTCTCTCTCTCTCTGTGTGTGTGTGTGTGTGTGTGTGTGTGTGTGTGTGTGTGTTAGGAATATAGTGTAGACCACTATACTTGTTGAGGCCCTGGGTTTGATATCTAGCACCACCTAAAACAAAATAAAACAAAAACCCCACAGAAACTGAGCGGTACCCTGTATTTTTTTTCAGGTTCCTTTCAAAGCTGTGAGCAGCTGGATTCAAAGAGGGACCTCACTTGGGCTTTTCCCTGTGTGCTGCTTGCCCTCTCGCAGAAGGGACTGAGGAGTTGGCTGGTTCTGCTTTCTCCCGGCTCATCTTTTGGTTGTCAGCATTGCACCATCAGCCCTAAGCAGCTGACCCCAGGTTGCTTTTGGCATTGAGCAGAACTGAAATAAATCTTTTGGGGAAGTGTGTTCTGTAAGCTCGTGTCATTCTTGGTTAGTTCTTTCAGACCTTATTCTCAAAGAGCTGGGCTGCTGCTGTTTTGTTTTTAAATTACACTTATTATAATTTGTGTGCGCTTGTGTGTGCTCATGTCACATGTGGATGTGGATGTTAGAAGACGGTTAACAGGAGTCTCTTCTTTGGAGATGGAATTCAGGCTGCCAGACTTCTGTGGTAAGCACCTTTAGCCTCTGAACGTTCTCATCAGCTTTTCTTAGTCAGCTCCTTTCCTTCCTTCTTAGTAGTAAAGCCTTTGGACTTCAACTTCTGAATTTACATGGGGTTCTTGAAATTCTTTCCTAGGTCATTATTAGGACCATTTTCAGTTGTAGGAGCACAGTTGTATTTTTAGATATGTCATCTTGAGGATTCATGTAGTTTTCTCTCAGCTTTTTAGATAGAACCTCTAAATGAGCAGTGTGGCTCTTCAGTTTGCCTTCCTCAGTGAAGGAGGAGGCAGCTCTTGTGCTCAGAACCATTTTGGGCAATGCAGGAATTGGGGCATGCTGGCCACCCTTAGTGCCAGTTGTTCTCAGCGAGGGCTGCAAAGAATGTTAATCTCAGTAGGATGGAGCCACAATGTCTGGCATCTGTTTTATGCTCAGGCTCAGAATGCTGAGGTGCATGATTCTGTTCTGGATCCCGTTGAGAAACACTCTTCTGTAGGGTACCCAGCATCCCCAGAAGATGTCAGGGCTTGTCTGTCTTGACTCTCACTTCTTAGAATCAGTTCTTTGTTGGTTAGACCTGTGCAAAGAGAAGTTGCCTTTCCTTCTTGGGTACGTTAACCTGACAGCAAAGAGTTTATCTGATCACTTTGCTTTGGACTTCCTGAACCTCCAGCTCAGTACTCATTAGTGGTGTCCTTCCTTCTGTGGCCAGAAGGCTTGGGGCTTTTATCTTTGTTCAAGTATCTGCTTGATATCTTTTGTTTGTTTGTTTGTTTTTTGTTTTTTGAGGCAGGGTTTCTCTATGTACCTTTTCGCCTTTCCTGAAACTCACTTTGTATCCCAGGCTGGCCTCAAACTCACAGAGATCTGCCCGCCTCTGCCTCCCAAGTGCTGGGATTAAAGGCGTGTGCCACCACTGTCCCGGCTGCTTGATGTCTTGACACTGAAGCACTTCATATCCTAGCACCTAGGCACATAGTTTCATAGGTTTTCTTTTTCTTTCTTCTTTTTTTTTTTTTGGTATAGTGTACTCCAGGCTGTTCTTGAAACTCCCTATGTGCACCAGGATGGTCTTGAATTTACTCTTTAAAAAATTAATTGATTAATTTTATGTGTATGTGTGTTTGATCTGTGTGTCTGTGCACCCCATGGGCCAGGAGAGGGTATTGGATGACCTGGGATTGCAGTTAGAGGTGATTGTGATCTACCCTGGGTATAGGACTTGAACCTCAGGGCTTTGTAGGTGCTAGGCAAGCATTATGTGAACTGCGTGTACCACATCTCCAGAGAACTGTGTGCCTTCTGTTCCTTAGTAGTTTTGTAGTATTGGGATTGAGTGATGCAGGATCTTGTGCTGCCAGTCGGCACACTTGCCCTGCTGCTGAGCTTCTACAACCCAGCCTGCAGTCCTTAGACAAGGTTGGGTTTTCCTGCCCTGTTAAAACGACATCCAGCTTGCCCCACCTTTGTAATTCCCATGAAATTTGCCTTACGTCTATCAACCTTACTTCATATTGTTAGCATAGAGCGCCAGAGCTACAAAGTATGTTTGTACACACAGGCCTTTTTTTTTTCTTTCCTCGAGACAGGGTTTCTCTGTGTAGCTTTGCGCCTTTCCTGGAACTCACTTGGTAGCCCAGGCTAGCCTCGAACTCACAGAGATCCAAGTGCCTCTGCCTCTCGAGTGCTGGGATTAAAGGCCTGTGCCACCACCGCCCGGCCTACACAGGCTATTTTAAAATTCCATTTCTTTTTTTTTTTTCTTAGCGTTCACTGACTTTATTGGTTCAACAATAAACCGCGAAGGAAAACATTAACTATCACTCCCAGGGCGTCATCCACAGACGCGAAAACGATCCTTCCTAAAATTCCATTTCTTTTATGAACATTCAATATTTCCTTCCTCCCTCCCCTCCCCTCCCTCCCTCCCTCCCTCTCTCCCCCTTCCCTCTCCCGCCCTCCTTCCTTCCTTTCCTTTTCCTTTTTCCTTTCCTTTCCTTTCCTTTCCTTTTCCTTTTCCTTTTTCCTTTCCTTTCCTTTTCCTTTTCCTTTTCCTTTTTCCTTTCCTTTCCTTTTCCTTTTCCTTTTCCTTTTTCCTTTCCTTTCCTTTCCTTTCCTTTCCTTTCCTTTCCTTTCCTTCTTTCTTGTTTTGTTTTTTGGTTTTTCGAGACAATTTCTCTGTGTAGCTCTGGCTGTCCTGGAACTCACTCTGTAGACCAGGCTGGCCTTGAACTCAAGAGATCCACCTGCCTCTGCCTCCCGAGTATTTTTTTTCTTTTTTTTTTTTTTTGGTTTTTCGAGACAGGGTTTCTCTGTGTAGCTTTGCTCCTTTCCTGGAGCTCACTTGATAGCCCAGGCTGGCCTGGAACTCACAGAGCTCCTCCTGCCTCCCAAGTGCTGGGATTAAAGGCGTGCGCCACCACCGCCCGGCTCTGAGTATTTTTTGGTTGTCTCGTTTTTACAGTTCTATTTGGAATATTTCACCTCATGTGTCTGTCCGGCCCTCATGAAGAGTAGTGGTTAGTGAAGTGTGAAACCTTCCCCTTCTTGAGTGTGTCCCTGTTTCATAGTTCCCAAACAGCTGTTTCTGATGAGTTCCGAGTATCAGTTGGAAGACCAAGATGGTAGCTGGCAGTTAGAGTATTCTTTCAGGTTCTTGTTGCTGCTTTCTTTGTAGAGCAATCAGGCTCTCTCACCATATTGTCCCCTGGTATAGATCAGAGGACTGCAGTATTACTAGATCTTCCTTAGAACTGAACTGGTTAAGCTTGGTAACACCCTTTCCCTTCTTGTACTATGTACTGAAAATTCCCATATTAAGTCTCTAGCCACACTTGCTGGACTAGACTTTCCAGAGTTGATCCAGGTGCTTATAGTAGGCACCTGAGGTTGATAAACAGGCAGCATCCCTTGGGACACGCATTCCTCCTCCTCAGCTCATTCTGAGTTAGGCCTCTCATATGTCTTCCATGCTTCACTGTACTTTGAGAATTATTCCTTCTGTGTCTTTCTAGCTTTACTAACTAGAAATAATGTCTTGCAAACTACTGTGGCATGGTGGGAATATGTGATGCAAAGAATCTTTTGATTTTGGTGACATAGAAGCCAATAGGGTGGCCTTTGCCATTGTGAAACATGGCTGCTTAAGGAGGGGGCCTTTCCTGTATTAGAGGGCATGTGGGCTGGGATAGAGGGGATGTAGCTTGGTAGATGAGACAGGGCAATGTTCATGTTGTAGGTGAGAAGGCATCTTGGGTGGATGAGAGACTATCATCTCATTGGTTGTGAGGCCTGATTGAGGTAGTGGTGGTGAGTGGCAGTCTAGGAACTTGGAGGAAGTGACCATGTATGTATATGTGTGGCCGTGAGTCATGGTACTTTCTGGGTGGCTTGGGTTAAGATGCCTACTGTATATTTATTGGTGTTGGGGAAGCAATGGGAAATAGCAGGTTGATACACAGTGGAAAACCAAGTGACAGACAATCTTAAAGACATCTTAAACAGAATTATGAAATAATTTGTCATGGTGGTTGTACTTTGAGTGAAGTGACCTTTGCTACATTAGCTATTTATGAGAAGCCCCTAGTTTTAGAGTTTGTTATGATGTAGTTTCCTGCTCATTGTGTTTAGCTCAGGAACTTACCACCCTGTTGGTAGCTGAAGAAACGAAGCCGCAGTATTGGTTCCTTGTCCCCCTGCCTATCCCATACTGGTCAGTTGTGCTCTTTGCCTGTGCCTGTCCTGGGATGGAGTCCTGAAATTGCTCTTAACGTGTTAGGTAGGGAAGGTTTGTGGGTACCCATTTGCCTTTATTTGTCTTCTAGTTCCAGACTTACTCATCTTTAGAGCCTCAGCTTCTCACACATAGCTAGTGATTGTTTGGAAAAAGTTAGGTCTGTAAGCACCTCAGGGTGCTATTGCATGTCTGCCCCTGTATAGCCAGGGCACAACTACTTCATTTGTTTATTTTCAATTCTTCTGCTTATTTCTTTTCTTTCTTTTTTCTGTTCTTCTTTGGCTTCTTTTTGTTTGTTTGTTTGTTTTGTTTAATTTACTCACTTTTTTATGAGTGCTCTGCCTGCATGTACACCTGCACACCAAAAGATGGCATCAGAACTCACTATAGATGGTTGTGAGCCACCATGTGGTTGCTGGGAATTGAACTCAGTACCTCTCTGGAAGAGCAGACAGTGCTCTTAACTGATGAGTTATCTCACCAGCTCCTTTATCTCCCTCCCTCCCTCCCTTCGTTTTTGATACAGAGTCTCACTCGGTAGCCCTAGCTGGCCTGGAATCCACAGCAGTCCATCTTTGTTAGCCTCCCAGGTGCTGAGATTACAGGTGTGAGCTACCTGGTTCTGATGAGGCTAAATAGGCAGCATTACTAGCCCAAAGAGGACGTGGTATATCTGTAGAAGCATGGTTCTTCTCATTGTATTCAATGGGTTGCTTGAGACTGGGGCTTGGCTTGGTCTGGGGCAAGGGTCTATAGAGGCAGTGACATTACAGATGGGACTAACCTGGCTCCATGCCTCCTTACCTGATGAGGTATGTTCTGGTGCTCACTCAAATGTTGTCATTGGTGATGTTGTCACCAGGTTTAATTTGAGGGAGTCAGGAGGGATCTTAACATGTGGTACTTTCCCTGATTTGACAACCCTTTATGCTTTGTTAATCAACAGGAGCTTGAAGAGATCCGCAAATGTGGAATGAAAAACTTCCGTAACATCCAGGTTGATGAAGCTAATTTATTGACTTGGCAAGGGCTTATTGTTCCTGTGAGTATTGAACACTTCCACTCCTTACTAGATTATTCTTTCAGGTGGTGTGCTCCTACTGCTGACTCTGTGTTCCTCAGTAAGTTCCTAGTCTGGGCAGCCCACAGATGGGCAGAAGTGGGCAGTGGCTACAAGGTGACAAGTAGGGTAGGGTATGGCCTTAGGCTCTTGAGTAGAATCCTGGCTTTGCACTGGTGTTTAAAATTGCAGATGTCCCAAACCCCTCAGATCTGTAGTTACTAACAAAGGAAAAGGAGTATGCATCTGTGCTCCTGTTCTTGCTCATCTCCCCTGGTTTCTGAATGACTTGCCCTGTTTGTCAGGTTGAGACCCTTCTGTCGACTTTGGAGGAGAGCTGCCTTCCCATATAGACCTTCGCTGGCTTTCTCCATTGATTTTTGCATCTGTGACTTTATTCCTGGTGCATTCCAGTATGTACCTCTGTTTGTCTTGAATTGCTATTCCCAGTTGCCTGTGTGTTCTCCCCTCCACTGTGCTTTCCTGAACCTTTTCTTCCGTCTCTACCCCAGATAGCCCTACATTCTTTAGGAAGCCATCCATTAGGCTGGGCTTCCTCCTCAGAAGGCTTTGCTTTGGTTTTGTCTTTTTGCCTCGTCTTCGATCCCCTGTTGTTCCTGACACTTGACTGCACTTTACTTCAGCGCACAATTCCTGCTTCTCCCTCTCGCCTGAAGTGCTTCCCACCAAGCACATGGGGCCCTCTCGGTTGTCACGTATCTGACACTTGCTTGACTCTGACGCTTTGAGCCTTTGGCAGGATCCCAGCCCTTGAACCTATAATCAGTGTCTTTACTTGCTGACTTGCTACTACTTTCTCTTCACCCTAAAGCTTGAGTTTTGTTAGTCTAGCTTTCTTCTCTCTCTCTTTTTAAATCCCTGGGGACCCCTCTAACATCAGGTTTCTTACTATATGTGAAAGAGTTCTACCTCTCTTTCCCTGCCTTCTCTCTCAGAGCGGCACTATTTGTCCATTGTACAGCCCCACTTGCACACCGGTGACTTCTAGTCCCCTTAGCCTGTAACTTGGATCTACACTGATATGCTCTCCTTTCTTTTCTTTCACATTCACTACCTTCTTCCTTTTCTGCTTTGCCCATCTGAGCCTCAGGTTCTCTCCCTGTATCTGACACTCTTTCCATTGTTACTTCTAATTATTTCTTGTGAAGAGACTGTCTCCTTTACCAAAGAAGAATGTAGGTATACTCACTGCAGATGCCTTCTTCTCGATTCTGGTTTTAAGATCAGACAGAAAATACTGGCTTAGAAGTTTTAAATCTGGGAGTTTCTAGTCTAGACTTGAAAATACATCTTCTGGGTTTCTTTAGGCTTAAAGGTGGCTGGGCTCGGCACACAGAGAGGGTGGCTGCAAAGCTTTTAGCTAGTAGGGGCTGGCCTGTGTCTATAGAGCTGTCATTGTGACCTATCAGGGATAAGTAGAACTGTCTGATCTGTCCATCCCTTTTCTTCCTGCCTTCCTTCCCTCCCTCCCTCCCTCCTTCCTTCCTTCCTTTCTTTCTTTTTTTTTTTTTTTTTTTGTGGGGGTGGGGTGTTCAAGACGGTCTCTTTTGTAGCCCTGACTGTCCTAGAACTTGTTCTATAGACCAGCCTGGCTTCGAACTCAGAGGTCCTCTGCCTCCAAGTGGTAGGATTTAAGGCATGTTCCACCACTACCCGGCATTATCTGTCCCCCTTTCTTTTTTTCTTTTTTCCTGAGACAGGTTAACAGCCCTGGCTGTCCTGAAACTTGCTTTGTAGAAACATGCTGGCCTTGAACTCACAGAGAACTGCCTGTCTCCTGAGTGCTGGGATTAAAGGCGTGTGCCCCCACTCCCACTCTATCTGTCCGGTTTCTACTTGAGATTGTATGTTACTAAAACGTGAGTGGCTAATCCATGGTTCTTTTGGGAAATGAGGGGGATGAATGAGTGAATGAATGAATGGTGGTTTTAAGTGGTGCTGGGGCAGTGTCATCATATGAGCTCACTGTCAACAAATTTTGCCTTTAGCTTACACCAAGGCCTTTTGGTTCATGCTGGCTCTGAGCCTGTGTCATAGTGGTCTGAGGGCTCATTATGATAGAGATGACTAGTCAAATCCTAGTGTGTGTTGAGGCTCTGGGAGTAGCTAGGCCAGAGATTTGCCTTCATTGAGGCAACTGCACCCAGGACAGCTGTGGCAGGGGCTGCTCAGATCTTGTCAGTGCCCTATCTCCCTTCTGTCATCACTGTCCAGGGCATTCCTTCCTTAGGATGATTAGTGTATATGCTTTCTTCCCTGGGCCTAGTTCTTTTGCATCATAGGGGCTGGGTCAGCATGGGATCTTCTATTTAAGTTTACCTAAAGTCTGTCCAATGGGAGTGAGAGCAGAGCTAGCTCATAAAAATCATGGTACTTCAGCAGTGTTCTACTCTACCCTTCCACTTTATGGGAAGATACTGATCCTTAGTCCTTGAGCCTGGCTGTAGCAGTCAAGGGGTGAGGTGGCTGAGTGGCACTTCCTGCATGCATCATTACTATTGGCAGTGCAGGTTTATCTGTCTGCTGTGGTACTGGGGACTGAACCTAGAACTTTACGTATGTCAGTACTCTGTCATTGAGCTTCCTGCTGCCTTCTCCTTTAATGCTTTTATTTTATATGCCTGGGTGTTTTGCCTATATGTGTCTATGTACTGTCTGCATGCCTAGTGTCCTCAGAGGCCAGAAGAGGGCATTGAATTCCCTCAGAACTGTATTGTTAGCTTCCTTGTGGGTGCTGAGAACCAACCCCGGATTAGTCTGTAAGAATAACAAGTGCTCTTAACTTCTGAGCCATCTCTCCAGTCCCACCATTAAGTTTATTTTAATTAATTAGTTAATTAATTAAAATGTAGAGTCTCTCTACATAGTACTGGCTGCTCTGGAACTCTCTATGTAGACCAGGCTGACCTTGAACTCACAGATCCAGCTGCCTCTGTGTAGCTGAAGTTTTTCTGGTCCTGCAGCCGCTCAGACCCAAATGAACACACAGAGGCTTATATTATTTTAAAACTATGGCCATGGCAAGCTTCTTGCTAGGTAGCTCTTATATCTTAAATTAACCCATTTCTATAAATCTTGCCACATGGCTTGTGGCTTACCAGTACTTTACCCCTTGTTTCTCCTGGCGGCGGCTTGCAGTGTCTCCTGCTCTCTTTTTTTCTCTCCTATCTCTCCAGTTAGAATGTCCCGCCTAACCTTAGTCTGCCTCACCATTGGCCAAACAGCTTTATTTATCAACCAATTAGAGCAACACATATTCACAGCATACAGAATGACATTCCCATCACCTCTGCCTCCCCAGTGCTGGGACTGAAAGTGTATACATACCATGGTGCCTGGTTCCACCATCAAATTTTAAACTGAGCCACACACCCCCTCCCCCAAACACAGTATCTCTTTTGTGTAGCCCAAGCTAGCTGAAGATGACTTTGGACTCCTGATCTTCCTGTCTGGATCTTCCAAATGCAGGGAATACAGATGTAGTACCACTCATGGCTCCTTTTTGGCTTTTGTGGCAGGGTTTCACTTTGTAGCTGAGGCTAGCTTTGAAATGACCACAATCCTGTAGCCCCAGCCCCCCCTCCCTCCCTCTCTCCCTCCCACAGAGCCTCATGTGTCCCAGGCTAGCCTTGAACTTATATAATTGTGTGCAGCTGGAAGTTTCTCTGGTCCTGACTGGGCCCAAGGTCAGATGAATTCTCTCCCACCTGAGTCCTGCATCCACTTGGTCCCAAGTAAACGCACAGAGGCTTGTATTATTTATAAACTGTATGGCCTATGGGTCAGGCTTCTCGTTAGCTACCTCTTATAACTTAAACTCAACCCATTTCTATTCATCTATATATTGCCATGTGGCTGTGGCATTAACGGTCTGCTGGCATCTTGTTGCTCCTTGGTGGCAGGCTGGTGTCTCCCCGACTCCTTTCTTCTCCTGTTTCTTCAGTTTGAATGTCCTGCCTAACCTTATTCTGCCTTGCCATTGGCCATACAGCTTTATTGTCAACCAATCAGAGCAGCACATATTCACAGCATACAGAAAGATGTCCCACAGTCTTGAATTCTTGGTCCTTCTGCCTTTACCTGTTGAGTGCAGGCTTATGTGGACTGGGGATCAAGCCCAGGGCATCAAACATGCTAGGTAAGCATTCTACCAACTGAGTTACGTCTCTAACCCCATAAAGATTTGCTTCTGGGCTTTCAATTTGTAAAATAAGCTATCTTTGTGGGTTCAGGTAAGGGTGTGAGTGGCGTTCAGAGGACAGCTGTAGGATGTCAGTCCTCACCTACCTTGTCTCATAAAGGGTCCTTTTGTTTCTTTTTTGTTCTGTCTGGACTTTTTGGCTAAATATAGCAGAGCTTCTGATGATTCTTTTGTTTTCACCTTTATCTCTTTGTAGGAGTGCTAGGAAATACAGTTCTGTGGCAACTGGCTTTCATGTGGGTTCTGGAGATTTGAACCCAGGTCTTGACACAGTGAGCACTTTGACTTACTGAGCTGTCTCCTTAGCCCAAGATTCTCAGCCTTAATTCTGTTGATACCGTCCATTTACACTAGTGCTACATTGTTTACTAGTAATGTTTGTTTCATTTTTGTTATGTTTCCTTTTTTGGAAAAAAAAAAAAAAAAAAGGACTGGCCTAGCATCATGTGTGGCCCAGACTTGCCTTGAACTCCTAGAAAGCCTCTGTCTCAGCCTTCCAAATGCTGAGATTTCAGGTGTGAACCACCATAGTCAGCTTACAGTACATTTTTGAAATCAGAAAGTGTTAGCCTTCCAACTTTAGTCCTTTTACCACTTGATTTGGGTGAAGGTCCCTGGGAACATGTCCTGCTGTCCATGTTTTCTGTTTTTATATGTATGATTGCATGCCTGGTGTCCACAGAGGCCAGAAGAGGGTGTCAGATCACCTGGAACTGAGGTTACAGATGGTGGTGAATGGAACCTGGGTCTTCTGTAAGAGAAGTCAGTGCTCTTAAAGGCTGAGTGGGCCACCACATTAGACTTTTCTCAGGGACGGGACTCAGGTCACCAGAGTTGCTCAGTGAGCACTTTTACTGTGTGGTGAGCCAGCTCTCTGTCCTTACTCTGTCTGTTTGATAAGGTCTTTGAAATTCAGGGGGCATTTTATAATAGTAGCACACCTCAGTTCAGAAGTCATTTTCCAAGTGTATAGTCGTTGATGATAGTGAGTGGTCGCCTTTCTTTGCCTAGTTTCATCTTTGGTCTACCCCTTTGCTCACTCACGTCATTTTGCCCTCCTTTGTGTACTTTGCTTTTTCTGTGTCCCCAACACGATTGGTTAGTAGGATTGCATTGCTAACTGCTCTTTGGCATGTGCATGGGGTGTGTCTTGTCACTAGATGACAGAAACCACACTTGCCTTTGCAATGTCTTTAAAGACACTCTCATGCAATTGTAAGTCTCTCCATAAGGGATAACACTGGCCTTCAAGGAGAACCACCTCCCTGAGTTGGCTGTATTATGTTTTTAAACTTTTGGTGTTGTGTGTGTTTGTTGTTGTTTTGAGATAGGGTTTCTCTGTGTAGCCCTGGCTGTCATGGAACTCGCTCTGTAGACCAGACTGGCTTCAAACTCAGAGATCTGCCTGACTCTGCCTCCCGAGTGCTGGGATTAAAGGCATGAGCCACCACTGCCCGACCACTACGGATGTTAGCTTTTAAAGCTTTGATATATATGTTACAATCCATATAACTACAGAGAAAGGTACCTAGTAAGGGCCTGGTGTGTCACCACTGCCCAGTTGCTAGGTTTTTTTTTGTTTTTGTTTTTTCAAGACAGGTTTTTTTTGTGTTCCTTTGCGCCTTTCTTGGAACTCGTTTTGTAGCCCAGGCTGGCCTCGAACTCACAGAGATCTGCCTGCCTCTGCCTCCCAAGCGCTGAGATTAAAGGCGTGCACCACCACTGCCCAGCTACTTTTGTTTTTAAAAGTGGTTCAAGAGTACATGCTTCTCTTTGGAGCAGTGTGTTTTCTTCTCTGTGTCTTATCTATATCCCCTGTCTTATGTGAGAATATAGGTTTTTCTGGTAGTAAAGGATGTTATTTTGGTAAATATGGAGGCTGAGTCTTAGAAATAGAATGAATATGTGCCTTTTCAGCTTGCTTGGGCAGTATTTATCATGTCCTGTCCCTCTTGGGAGGGGTGCTACCTCTGGCCAAATGTCCTAACCTTGAAGTTTAATTTAATTAGCAGCACTATATGATCTCAGTCTGCCCTTTGTGCTTTTGTGGGATCATGGAGAAAGTCTTAAAATTAAGAAAGAGTAATGCTCTGTTACAAGCATACTGAAGGCTACTAGTTCCTATGAGCACTAACCCATTTAAAAGCTTTTTCTGGGCTGGAGAGATGGCTGAGAGATTAAGAGTACTGCCTGCTCTCCCAGAGGTCCTGAGTTCAAGCCCCAGCAACCACGTGGTGGTTCACAACCATCTGTAATGAGACCTGGTGCCCTCTTCTGGCATGCAGGTACACATGCAGGGAAAACACTATACATAACAAGTAAATAAATCTTAACAAAAAAAAGCTTTTTCTGTTTGTAACAAAACCCAAAACCTGCTGATGTTATTAGGACATTTAGATATCCATTACAGAAGCTGCTTTTGTTTGTTTACTTATGACAGGGTCTCACTCTTCCCCAGTTAGAATACATTGTGTCAGAGCATTCTACCTCAGGAGCTAGATAGAGGCTTGTCCTGACTTCCTTTTTGGGACCAGTGATAGATTCAGAGAAGGAAAGACCAGAGGTAGAATGTAATCTGGGGATTCTTATTTTATTTCAAGGCAAGGTTTCTCTCTGGAACTCACTCTGTAGACCAGGCTTGCTTCAAACTCACAGATAGCCAGCTACCTGCTGCCCCCCTCCCTCCCGCCTCTGGAGTGCTAGGATTAAAGGTGTGCGCCACTGCCACCCAGTGTAGGAATCTGGAGATGCTTTAAGGGGTGCCTTGTAGAAAGAGTAGGAGCTGAGTGAGGTTGTCCACGATTGACATCCCGGCCAGACTGAGGCAGAGTTCTAGATGTTAGAAACCAGCTGGCTATAGTAAGACCCTGCTCCCACCCCAAAGGAAAAAAGGGGTAGGAAGACCATAGATAATTCTGCCGTATCGTGAAAAGCTTCTTCTTAGATTTAACTGCTATAAAATGGCTTTGTGGCTTGTAGATTCATACCAAGAAACGAACAATCTGAGATGTTTACCTTTTCCCAAACTCAGGGGGTGGCCTGCCATTTTATTTGGATGCTCATCATCCATCAGACCTCAGACAAATGCAGATTCCCATGGTATAACAGGCAGTTTGGACCTTAGTGCATTTGCTCAATCCCAGAAGACACACACATGGATGCTTGCAAGTACTGCAGGTTACATTAAAGGAGAGGTGTCGCTGTTTGTCACAGCATGGGTGTGTGAGTTCATGCAGACCCGTGGAAAGAAGACTCAGAGGCATCTTAAGAATGAATCTAGCCTTTCATGACTGCAGGGGTGTCCAGCCTCAAAGGACTGAAACACCTTCCATTTGCTTGGGGCATTTTTATTTTCTCTCTATTTACAGTTTAACCAGATAATTTCCACATGCTCAAAACAACCTGAAAGGAACTCCCAAAGATACAGTGCCAAGTGTAAATTCCTCAGTTCTCAGGTACCATGGTTTTCTGAACCAAGTTTTACGTAGGCTTTGTATCCTTAGGAGACTCTCAGACAAGATTCACATAGGGCGGCTAGAGAAACAAAAGGTATTGGTTAAACAAAGATGGATTAGGGCTAGGTGCTATGGTCTGGAGCCAGGCCAGGTGCAGCTCAGCAGGAATGCAGCCACAGAGAGGGAACTGGAGTAGTTTAGGGTGTTTGGATTGGTTGTTCAGCCACTGTTCTGCTTGTCAGACTTCGGGATGTGGATAGTGACGGCATTTGCTTGTTGGACCTGCTCGACAGAAAGTCACTGGAATTTCAGTGAAGCGATATAGAAGTGCTTTTGCTTTCTCATAGCTATACTGTTTGTGAACAAATACTTAGAAGTCATTGTTGTTGTTGTTGTTGTTAAATGGTTTTATATGTTTTTGTTTTTTTTAGATTTGATCTCATTATGTAGCTTAGGTTAGACTTGAATTCTCCAACCTCCTTCCTCTGCTTCCTGAGATTATAGAATATTAGAATTATAGGCATGCATACTGTCTTAGTCAGTGTTCTGTTGCTGTGAAGAGACACCAGGACCATGGCAACTCTTACAAAGGAAAACATTTAGTTGGGGCTTGTAAGGAGTTTTTCTCTGTCCTGCCAGCCAGCTCCCAAATAATAACACTGAGACTTGCTTGTTAATTGTGAAAGATTGACCCATAGCTTAGGCTAGTTCCTAACTAGTTCTTATAACTTAAATTAACTCATTTCTAGTAATCTGTGTGCTGCCATGTGTCTTGTGGGTGTTACCTCTCCTTTTGCATGTCTTTTTGTTCTCTGTCTCCTGGCATCTCTCCTCCTTCCTCCCAGCATCCTCTCTATCTGGAAATCCTGCCTAGCTATTGGCCATTCAGCTTTTTATTAAACCACTCAGAGTGACACATTTTCACAGTGTACAAAAAAATTATTCCATATAAGAACAATTATCAGGTAAAAATTACGTTCATGCCAGGCAGCGGGGGCGCACACTTTTAATTCCAGCACTCAAGAGGCAGAGACAGGCAGTTATCTGTGAGTTCCAGGACAGCTAGGGCTGTTATGCAGAGAAACCCTGTCTGGAAACCCCCTCTCCCCACAAAAAAAAAAAAAAAAAAAAAAAAAAGAATTATATTCACAATGTCCAGTCCATTTTTATCTGGCATATTCAGAGAAAATATTTTATTGTCTAACTTATCTTGATGAATTTAAAGTTTTATATCTATGCCTTTTTTTTTTTTTTGGTTTTTCGAGACAGGGTTTCTCTGTGTAGCTTTGCGCCTTTCCTGGAACTCGCTTTGGAGACCAGGCTGGCCTCGAACTCACAGAGATCCGCCTGGCTCTGCCTCCCGAGTGCTGGGATTAAAGGCGTGCGCCACCACCGCCCGGCATCTATGCCATTTTTTATCATAACTTGTATTACCATCTTTTTGGTTTTTCGAGACAGGGTTTCTCTGTGTAGTTCTGGTGCCTTGTCCTGGATCTCGCTCTGTACCTAGGCTAGCCTCAAACTCAGAAAGATTCACCTGATTCTGTCTTCTGAGTGCTGAGATTAAAGGCGTGCACCACCACCATCACCCCACTTGTATTACCATCTTAAAACTTAAAATCTTTTTAGACCTCAACATTTTCTTAGATAAACAATTTAAGCTTTTATTGTCTTTCAAACTTACAAACTTTTTTACATCTCTTATGTAAATTTCTTTCCTGAATTTGGTAACAAGGAAAACTGTAAAACTATAACTATCTAGTCTAATCTCTGTCAGGGACCCAAGAAGGATAAAATATTACTTGAGTAAACAGGAAGTGCAGAGAAAGCAACTTCTAAAACTAAGAAACAACAGAGATATCTCACTGCCTGGACAGTCACACCCAAGGTGTGACTGCTACGTTGGGGCATCCATCTTCGGCATACAGGCCTAGAATACCTGACAGACTTTTCTGTAAAGCAGGAATTTTGAAGGACTGTTCAGTCTTAGCAAAGTTCTGCAGTCCCTTTTTTTTGTGTCCTGCTTGCCTAGTATGGACAGCATACTGTCAGCAATTGAGGCAAGGGCAGTTTCTTTGCCCAGACTAGCTTTTGCAGTCACAGAAAGTAAACTGCATGTGGAGGTTTGTTGATACCCATCATCCTTTTTTTGAAATAAACTGGTGCTGTCAGGAGCAGACATGTCTCACTGTCATGAAAAGCCTAATGTTATTAAAACATTTTAAATGCCATATTTTGTAGGCCTTTGAAGTATTTGAAGACCACCTACCTATCTAAAGTATATCTTTTTTTTTTTTTTTTTTTTTTTTTTGGGTTTTTCGAGATAGGGTTTCTCTGTGTAGCTTTGCGCCTTTCCTGGAACTCACTTGGTAGCCCAGGCTGGCCTCGAACTCACAGAGATCCGCCTGGCTCTGCCTCCCGAGTGCTGGGATTAAAGGCGTGCGCCACCACCGCCCGGCTTAAAGTATATCTTTGTATGACCTTGGAAACACACTTGACTCTAAGTTTGGTTGTTATAGATAAACACTAACCTGTATTTCTTTATTGCCCTAAATAGCTTTCAAGGACTAAAACTATATCTTAAATAAGAATAGAAACATATATACAGTATAACAAAAAATAACCCTTAAATTTGTTTCAGTATACAAAAATCCATACTAATGTAAAATATTTGAGACTAGTGATTATTCAAAAGTAGACTCAACAATCTACCCTTCTATCCCATTATTTCTATACTATATGCTCCAATTTCTCTTCACAAAGAGATCTCTGAATCTAATCTCATTTGTTCAGTTTTTTTTTTCTGACCTTGACCAGTAACAATTTAACCAACCCTCCTTAACAATGATAGACATCCATAACCCACCAAATGACCAAAAACCACCCACCCCATCTCTTGAGAATGTGGGCGTTGTGTTCTCTAGACTGCTTCCTGTTATCTGGGGGCACTGGCATTTTTGGGGGACCTGAGAAAAATAGGATAATGGTCAAGTCCTTGCTAGAATAGGCTGTGAGATTGGAGCATCTCAGCCTGCAGCCTTGAAGCTGTTCTGGATGCAGAACTCTGAGGAAACTGCAACAGAGGCACTCTTGAGAGGCTGGATCATCCGGGCCATCCATTCATTGGTGTCCGATCCCCTTGATCTGAAAACACATAAACTTTCAAAGGTAACATACATATCTTCATTAACACAAGTATGAATTGTGTGTTGTACACAAGCCAGCCAAAGATGATTTTTTGTTTTATGTTTAACAGGTAAAATATACGTCACCTGTCTTGCAGTTTTTCTAGGTTTATTTTTTTATGACTGTAGTCAGGATTTTCAAGGGGTCTTCCCCAATCAAATCTGATCTCTGTCAACCTTGAATGAATCCTGTAGAAACAAAAGAATAATCTCTTCCCCAACCTAACTTTTTTTGACTTCCATTTTGAAATTAAGACATTTTAAAAATAAATAGGTTGGTTTAATTTAGTAGTTTTTGTAATCGAATGTCTCGCAGCAGCTATTATTTGCTCATCAGCAATAGGAAAAATTAAAGTCAACATAACACTGTCATATAGGATGCAGACTCGCTGTGTATTTCCTATGTCTACTTGGGTTATTCTTTTTTTATTATTTATAAACGACTTACTTTTTTCTATGACCTGTCTATACCCACTTTTCTTTTCTTTGTTAAGCCTACACACATTTTTAAACACACTGTAACCTGTTTAGAACCCCCCCCCCAAAGTCTGGGTTTGCCTTTATTAAGTAAGTACTTGCAGCATTCTTGGATCATGTGAGACAAATTTTAAACTGCTATGTCAGCCGTTGGCATGGCCCAGCTTAGTGCATGGCTCTGTGGCTGACTCTAGCCTGCAGGCAGTCTCTGTATGCTGAGCCTACATGAGAGACCTTGTTCAATAGGAAGCTGTGTCAGAAAGCCCCATTTGACCCTGTGTTTTGAACTTTTTTTTTTAAAAGCTTTCTCAGGCTTAATGTGTATATCGGTTTATAAGTTTTTCATGGCCAGATGTTGGACACCATATGTAAACAGATTTTTCTTTTTGGGTTGCCAGCTCACAAAAAATGACACAGAGACTTAGTATTAATTATGAAAGCTCAGCCTATAGCTTAGGCTAGTACCTAATGTTCTTATAACTTAAATTAACCCATTTTTAGTAATCTACATGCTGCCATGTGGTTCATGGCTGTTAACCTCTCCTTCTGCGTTTCTTGCTTGTTCTCTGTCTGCTGGCAGCTCTCCTTCCTCCTAGAGTCCTCTCTGTCCGGAAATCCTGCTTAGCTATTGGTTATTAAGCTTTTTATTAAACCAATCAGAGTGACACATTTTCTTTTTTTTTTTTTTTTTTTTTTAGGTTTTTTTCGAGAGGGTTTCTCTGTGTAGCTTTGCGCCTTTCCTGGAACTCACTCTGTAGCCCAGGCTGGCCTCGAACTCGCAGAGATCCGCCTGCCTCTGCCTCCCGAGTGCTGGGATTAAAGGCGTGCGCCACCACCGCCCGGCAGAGTGACACATTTTCATAAGTATACAAAAAGATTATTCCACAACAGGGACTTGCTTACAGTTTCAGAGGTTTAGTCCATTATTGTGGCAGGAAGCATGGCAGTGTACAGGCAGACATTATGGTGCTGGAGAAGTTGAGAGTTCTGTATCTCAACTCAGCAGGAAGAAAGAAGAGAGAAACCTCAAACACCCCCCACACACACACCCAGTGACATACTTCCTCCAACAAGACCACACCTCCTAATCTCAAGTAACACCAATTCAAATGATCAAGCATTCAAATATTTGAGCCTCTTGGGGCCATTCCTATTCAAACACCACATATACCATACCTGACTAAAAGAAACATTTTAAAATCAGTCACTTTCTTATGTAACAAGAAAGTGGATAAAGAACTGATTTATTTTTGTAGTTCTGAGGATTGAAGGGCTCTCTGTCCCTGAGTGCACCACCATGGCTAGTTTACTGTTACTGGGGATGGAACTCAGGGCCTTGTGCATCCTAGACAAGCACTTTACCAACTGAATCACACCCTCAGCCTCCTGTGTTGTTTTGTTAGTTTGATGTCTTTCTGTTTGGGTTTGTTTGTTTTCTGGCCGAAGTACACATCTGGGTTCCACAGCCATCTCTGTATTTTGATGAATTTATCTGAAGGGCTCACTGAAGAAGACATATTTATCAGCTAATAAAAAGCATGAGGTACAAATAAAGAGATGTTTTGAGCAAGGCATGGATGTGCTCAGAGGTGTGAAGATTCTGAGTGCAGAGCAGAGGGATAGCCGACAGAGACCAGAGTCTGACCTCAACAGATGACACCGATTTTGTTTTTTGTTTTTTTCCCAAACAGCAAGAACAGATATTTTCCAGCTGGAAAGGGGAGTCTGTGGTCTTTGGGGAGGGAGGGGGATACTTAGAGTTTATATGGGGCTTTGGGAATGAAGATGAAGGGAACTATTTCCAGACCTTTGGTTCCCCTTCTTGGGGTTATTTGCTAATTTGAGACAGACTATCTTGGAGAGACAGTTTTAGCGAAACATTTCCCTTTTTTGACTCATTGATGGTGGTTTGAGCAAGGCCAGCTGTAACCTCATAGGAATTCTGTTTTCACAACCAAGGCTATGTATCAGGGAGCACAGAGTCCATGCCTTCTTGAGCATACTCTTTCCAGGAGCCTCTACATGTTCAGTTGTCTGGAAACTTGTGTCCATCCCTTGTTTTGAAGTTTTAAGGCTATTTCATGGCCTAGGAATGGATAGTTGTGGACAGACATGTGATCTTCTACAGACTGAATAGGAACCCAGAAAGTCTTATCTGTTCAGATCCTCCCTGCCTCCCTGTCTCCCTCCTACCCACCCACCCTCCCTCCCTCCCTTCCTCTGTTTGTTGTTTTTGTTTTTATTTGAGACAGAGTTTCTCTGTGTAGCCTTGGCTGTCTTGGAACTCTGTAGTCTAGGCTGGTCTCAAATTCAGAGATCCACCTGCCTCTGCCTCCCGAGTGATGATGGCATTAAAGGTGTGCACCCCCCCACCCCCCCCACCCCGGCTGTGCTTCACGTCCTTTCGGTGCAGTATTTCTTCCTTTAGGGTTTGGGGCAAGAGGATCTTTCCCCCTTCTCTTCCCTTCTCTTTAGATAGGGACTTACTTTGTAGCTCTGGATGGCCTGGAACTCTATGTAATCCAGGCTGTGTAATCATCAGCCTCACGGAGATCCAACAGCTTCTGCCTTCATGGTGCTGGGATTACAGATGCGTTACCACCACTCCTGGCCCATGGAGGATCTTATAACCTACTATCACACAAGATGGAGTATTTATTGGCAGCTCTGAGGGAAGATTAAGAGTTTCTTTTAAAATAATAATAATAATAATAATGAGTAAAATAGGCCACGGAGATGGCTCAGGAGATAAGAGCACTTGCTGCTCTTGTAGAAAACTTAGTTCAGTTTTCCAGTACCCACGCCAGGCTGTGTACAGCCAGCTGTAATGGGCTCCAGGAGTCTGACGCCCTCTTCTAGCCTCTGCGGGTCCTCATACAAATACCTGTATACTTAACCCTGAGAATTGTAAACAAACCAGGCTGGAGAGATGGCTGAGAGGTTAAGAGCACTGGCTGCTCTTCCAGAGGTCCTGAGTTCCATTCCCAGCACCCACATGGTGGCTCACAACCGTCTATAATGCAGTCTGATGCCCTCTTCTGGCATGCAGGTATACAAGCAGGCAGAACACTATATACATAATGAATAAATTTTTTTGAATAATTTTTTTTAAAGAAAACAAACTGTACATGTAATATGTGAGGGCTAAATTTCCAAAAAAAAAAAAATTCTTGTGATGTGTTTCTTAAAAACTGTTTTGTCCTTAGTGTCCCAGTTTTTCACCTGCCTTCTCCTAGGCCAAGTTTAGCTCTAGAATGTCACATATTACTTGTGGTGTTAATCTTCATTGTGAACTTGGCTGGATTTACAATCACCTGAATGTGTATGGGTGAGATAGAGAGAAAATGCACAAGAGCACATTTCCATAGAGGACTAAGTTGGGACGGCTAATTCTTGTAAATGGACATTTACTGTCCCAACTGTCTGTTCCCAAATAACCATTCTGAGGCTTATATGAATTGTAAATGCTCGTCAAATAGCTCAGGCTTATTACTATCTAGCTCTTACATTTTAAGTTAACCCATATTCCTTATTTACACTCTGCCTTTATTAGCATGGCACATTTATCTCCTGCTCCCTCTGCATCTACTGGCAACTCCTGACTCTGCCCTTCACCTTCCCATCATTCTTAGTTTGGTCACCCCACGTATACTTCCTGCCTGGCTACTGGCCAATCAGTGTTTTATTAAACCAATTTGAGCGACAAATCTTTACAGTGTACAAGAGGATTATTCCATAGCAAATTCTGAATTGAATGAGCTGGATGGAAAGAAAGGAGAAAGCCGAGTGCCAGCATTCTCCCCACCCCTGCTTTCTCTCTGCTGTAATGTGAATTGTTCTGCCATTTCTATCCTGTTAGGGTAGACTGGTCTCCCTGATACTGAGAGCCAAAATATATCCTCTCTCAGTTGTGTCTCACTTTATTGCAGGGATGAGAATTGTAACTATTCCAGCAACTTTACCCAAAAGACAAACAGTTTGAATTTTATGCCCTTTCACCAAAAATAACTTGGTCAAGCTGGATGTGGTGGCAACTCCTGTGATCTCAGTACCAGGCCAGTGTGGGCTGCCAGTCTGTGATTTGTACACACCAGAGCCACTTATTTACCTGCACGAGTGTCTTAGGGTCTGTTGCTGTGAAGAGACATCATGACCATGGCAACTCTTATAAAGGAAAACATTTAATTGGGGTGGCTTACAGTTCAGAGTTTATTGTGGCAGGAAGTATGGTGGTACACAGGCAGACATGGTGCTGGAAACGTAGCTTGGAGTTCTGTATCCAGATTGGCAGGCAGCAGGAAGAAAGAGAGAGACACTGGGCTTGGCTTGAGCATTTGAAACCCCAAAGCCCACCCCCAGTGACACATTTCCTCTTACAAGGCCACACTTCCTAATAGTGCCCCTCCCTTGTGACCTAGCATTTGAATCTGTGAGCCTATGGGGCCCATTTCTATTCAAACCACCACAACAAGGAAAGAGGCTCATAGTAGTTATATGAGTGTGGCCATGAGCCCTTGGTGAGGATAGCCTCTGTCCTTGTAGCAAGAGAGTCCCTTTGTGCCAGGCACAAGGCACTTCACAAACCTAGTTTCTCGTTGTCAGTACCTTTGATGCTTGCTCTAGCTACTCCTGTTTTACACGGTTGAGTATGCTCTCAGACTTGTTTCTGGCTAGGAAGTAATAGGCCTGCGTTTAAATCTGCTCTGGCCACTCTCAGCTTCCCAGCTTCTTGCACAGAGCATGATGAGCAGCAGGAAATAGGAGGTTGATCAGTCCTGGATGGTGAATAAAGACATTTAGCAGCTCCTATCAGCCAGCAGTCTTCAGGAGCAAGCTATTTTTACATGGCTAAAGCAATGTGAACAATGTTTTTAGTTAGTTGCACCCTAAAGCAGCAGAGTTTAGTTGTCCTGTCAGAGTCCAGACAGGATAAGCTTTTGGAATGATCTAGAAAACTGTTCCTTAAAGAAAGAATTAAGGGATTGGTAGAATGGCTCAGCAGGTAAAGACTTCTGGCACCAAACCTGAGTTGTGATGGAAGGATGAGTCCAGGCTCGGGGGTGGGTAGTGGTGTGATCCTGTGGTTTCTAGCAGTGCAAAGGCTGCCTTCTACACGCAGGCATACTCGAGCATCCTTGCTCTCACTAGTCTGTTTCTCCCCACTCCCAACCAGCCTGCCTGGCAGTTTCTGTGTGTTGAGTGCCTTGGTTTTGGCTACCATTTACAGCCATAGTGGCTTCTTAGCAGCTGCCTGCTTGCATCCTCCCAGCATGCTGTGCTGTCCCATCAACCTGACATCCTAGTCTAACCTTCTGTTAGAAGGCCTTTCCCTTCCTTTGCTTAGCCTACCCCTGTCTTCCTTAGGACATCATGCAGTGCCTCCCTTCCCTGGTTGGGGTTAGACTGTAGGAATCTGGGCACTGGTATGTGTTAGTATCAGCTCCCAGTAGATATATTGCTTGCTGTAGAGTTTTCACTTAGGCCCAGGGTGTGAGGAGGTAGGATGAAGTAGGGGAGCTACCGTAGTGCTGCTGGGCATTTCACATACCAGGGATCCCAAATATAAGAAGAGCAGGACAAACAAAAAAAAAAAAGCCGGGCGGTGGTGGCGCACGCCTTTAATCCCAGCACTCGGGAGGCAGAGGCAGGCGGATCTCTGTGAGTTCCAGGCCAGCCTGGGCTACCAAGTGAGTTCCAGGGAAGGCGCAAAGCTACACAGAGAAACCCTGTCTCGAAAAACCAAAAAAAAAAAAAAAAAGGAAGAGCAGGACAGTGTGGAGGGATTCTTCAGTTCTGGAGGTGAACAGGATGGAGGTCCCAAAGAGTTCATTCTTGGGGACCCTGGGTGTGGTACTAGCTCATGTCAACCAACCAAGCTTTCTAGAATTCAGAGTCTAGACTCTTCTCTGACCTGCCATCACTTTGTGTGCTCTGCACTGAGTGATTTAGCACTGGTGGCTCTTTATAGCTTCAAAAACACTTACCTGTGAACTCTTGGGATTCTGCATTGAGAAAATGGGACCGTTGAGAATAGGAGAACACATTGGAAACCAGGGAGGTAGAGTGACGGTGCTGTCGGGGATAAGGACTTTGCACCAAAGCTTGGCCTGGAGGCAGGAGGGCAGGTGTATGAGAATGTCTCTCCTCCATACAGGAATAACCATGTTGACACAAGAGCTCTTGCAAGTTCCTGAAAAATAAGGTGAACACACAAAGCTTTGACACCATGTGTGAATATTATGGATCCTTTTATAGTTTCTCCTCCAGTCTGCAAATAATGTATCCAGAAGTATGAGAGATTTTACTGATACCCTTCAAGATAGTTTAGTGGGTTCAAGGCATTTGTTATTGAGCCTGATGACCTGAGTTCAGTCCCTGGTGTAAGGAGATAAGATGAAGTATGGGGCTGTCATGGTGCTCCTGGACATCTTGCAAACCAAGGAGCCCAAATATAAGGAGAGCAGTACAGTGTGGAGGGAGTCTTCAGTTCTGGAGGTTGAGTAGGGTAGAGGAAAGGCCACAGAGTTCATTCTTGGGGACCCGGGGCCACCACATGGTAGAAGGAGAGAACTGACTTGGATAAGCTCTACTCTGATCTCTGTATGCGCACGCTGGCATGCACCCACACAAAATTTAGAAAGTTATCTCTGCACCCACACAAAATTTAGAAAGTTATCTCTGGCTGGGCAGTGATGGTGCATGGCTTTAATCCCAGCACTCGGGAGGCAGAGGCAGGTGGATCTCTGTGAGTTTGAGGCCAGCCTGGTCTACAGAGTGAGATCCAGGACAGGCACCAAGATGAGAAACCCTATCTGGGGTTTTGGGGTGGGGGGAGGTTATCTCTCCCTGGGGCAGTGGTGGTGCACGCCTTTAATCCCAGCATTTGGGAGGCAGAGGCAGGCGGATTGCTGTGAGTTTGAGGCCAACCTAGTCTACAGAGCAAGTTCCAGGACTACACAGAGAAACCCTGTCTGGGGTGGGGGAGTTACCTTTGGTGGGGAGGGGGAGAAGAGAAAACCTAATGTAAAATAGGAATAACAACAAAATCTTAACTCACAAATGAAGGTATGCAGGCAAAGCATAGTGATGTATACTTGTAGTTCTAGGCACTTGGAAGGTTGGGGCTAGAGGAGCACTTGAGCCCAGTATTTTAGGGATACCTCGGACCTGGACAGCATGGTGAGACCCTTCTCTTTTTTTAGAAAGTAGCAACTAAGGCTAGGTGTGGTGGCATATGCCTGTAATCTCAGGGCTCTGTAGATGAAATTCTAAACGGTCTTATTAATAAATAAGAAACACAAAGCCAAATACAGAGTTAAAAGCCCAAGAGGTCAGAGCACTAGCAAATAGCCTTTAGCTTACCAGCTGCTGCCATCCTTCCCCTGAGAGAGAAACCTCCTCCTGTGTGACCCGTCTTTTTATTGCCTTTCTGTTCTGCCTTCTCATTGGCTTTAAACCCAACCACATGATTTCCTCGTCACTGCCTGTCTATATAGACCTCCAGGTCTCTATAGTTCCTACTGAGATTAAAGGTTCGCGTCACTGCTTGGCTGTGTCCTTGAGCAGCAGAGACTGTGCCTGCCATGTGATCGGGATTAAGGGCGTGTGCCACCACGCAGACTTCTGTTAAATGGCTTGCTCTCAGCTCGGACCCCCAGGCAACTTTATTAACTTTCAAATAAACTTACATTTCAGCACAAATAAAATATCACCATAGGGGTCAGGAGTAAGAGTCAGGAAGACTGCAGGTTCAAAGCTAGCTTCAGCTACCTACAGAGGAGGGAGCAAAGAAAGAGGGCTGATGGTGGGTGTGTCAGTGGGTAGGAGTGCTTACTACCCTGCCTGATGACCTGAATTCAATTCCCTAGACCCACAGGTGGAGGAAGACCTCCATGTGTACATGCATGTGTGCCCACACAGAGACTCACAGTGTTTTTTCTTTTTAAAAGAAATTTAAAGAGAGAAATATACAGAAAGCAAACTTAATATTGTCTGTCATTGAAAAAGAACTTGAAGCAACAGTGAAGTGCCTAGTGTGACAATAACGTATTGACAACTTTAAATGCAGCTAGTACTGAAGCAGTGCAACTTTTGACTTATTGCTGGAGGAGTGCAAATGGAACTTAGGAAGATGCTTGGGCAGTGTCTATGGTTTGAATTGGAAATGCCCACATCCAGGAGCTCACAAGCATCTATAACTAGCCCAAGGATCTGATGCCCTCTGTCTTCTGTAGCTACCCACACATGTGTGCATATACACACAGAATAAATCTTTAAAACTTTACCCTCCACATCTCATGTTCAAACTGGTGGCACAGTTGGGAAACTGTGGAACTTTTAGGAGGTGGTCGGGCTTGGCTGGTGGCAGTAAGTCACTAGGAGTGGGCTTTTCAGGTTTCAGTCTGGGCCTTCTTCTCTCTCTCTCTCTATCTACCTTAATGTGGAGTGTGAGCCAAAAGAAGCTTTTTTAAGTTGTTTCTCTCAGGATTCTGTCACATAGGCAGTTTCATGTAGAACCAAACATATTCTTACAATATGAGCCAGCAAAGGTGCTCTTTGCTCTTTTTGTTTTGTTTTTTTCAGGACAGTTTCTTTGTGTAGCCCTGGCTGTCCTGGAACTTACTCTGTAGACCAGGCTGGCTTTGAAAGCTCAAAGCCCACCCCCAGTGACACACCTTCTCCAACATGGCCACACCTCCTAATCTTTTGCAAACAGTTACACCAACTTCAGACCAAGCATTCAAACATGAGCCTATTGGGGGGGGGGGGGCACTTCTCATTCAAACCACCACACTATTGAAAAAACAATAAGGTTATTATGACATTGATTTCGGACCTTTTCAAAATGTATTGGGCATCTTATCTAGAAATGCTGGTTGGTTGTTGGATTGCCTTTTGTGTGGCAGGGCTTCAGTCAGTGTACTGTTGGGAATAAGTAATGAACAGTTAAAGCAGCCCTGGCTTGGCCATAGGTGTATGGACTTTGGTGTGCTGATTTTGATGTGTTTTTTGTTTTTTTTTTGTCCCCCCCCCCTTTTTTTTTTCTTTTAGGACAACCCTCCGTACGACAAGGGGGCCTTTAGAATTGAAATCAACTTTCCAGCAGAGTATCCATTCAAACCACCCAAGATCACATTTAAAACCAAGATCTATCACCCTAACATTGATGAGAAGGGGCAGGTCTGTCTGCCCGTAATTAGTGCTGAAAACTGGAAGCCAGCCACCAAGACCGACCAAGGTGAGCCGTGCACCTTTCTTCTCGCTGCCTTAGATAGGTCTCTTTTCTGGGAATACTGCTTTGTGATGGGTGCTTGAAGGTTCTCTCTAATACTCTATCAGACAGAGTTGAGAGAAAAACTACCTTAGCAACCCAAGTGTACAGAGAAGTACTGCTGAAACCCTGTCAGTCCTGTGAGTTTGCCTCGCCTCAGTCGAGCTGTCAACTGTGCATGGACACTGACCTTGGAGATGCTCAAGGATTGTGATACTGCCTAGATGGGGAAAGTGAGGAAGGTGTTGGATGCACACGACAGTTAGCACTTGGAATCACTTAGAAGAAAGGTTAGTGAGGACATTTCAGGCTCAACAGAAGGGCTGAACCAAATCCTGTCGCTCCCAGTATGTGGTTTGGGGGTTCAAGACCAGACACAGTCAGACTTGGGTAGCTTCCTATGAAAGCACGGAGTTGGCTGCATTGTCTGTAATTCTTAGAATTAGATGTGACTATATATGTCCATGCTCATTTTTCTTAGAAAAGTGTTTGATTACATGTCATGATTGTTCTCCTTCTTGTCCCTTTCTTACTACTTCTAGTAGAGAGACTTTATATTGGGAGATTTATTACGGCAACTTCATGTAGTAAAAAGGCAGGTTTATTTTTGGGTAACTTACAGCCAGTAAAGGGGTTGGTTACAGGATCTGGGAGAGATGGAGTGCAGTCCAGCGGTGCTCTCTGGAGAACTCTGCTTGATCTGCCATCCAGCATCCAGGATCACAAGGAACCAAGAGAGCTGGCACATCCAGATCTTGGGTCTTAAGGGCTCCTGTCTCGGACCCGCCCCAGGGGCAAGTCATAGGTATGTGTGGGGAGAAGGGCTTCTATACCAGACCCTCTGGCACTGACCAGTTTAGAGTCTCCTCCTTTCGCTGTGAACCGATGGCATGAAGGCCAGGGCCAGGGGGCTCTCAGGCCTGGGTGCAGATGCTTTACCACCTCTTAGTCCTATTTTATCTTCACGTCTAGATACACAGCCTGCTGCAGTTTCAGGTTGGGGCTGTGCTCCTCCCTCCAAAGAGCCAGATAGGTTAGGGCTAGTTTTCATTTTTGGTTTTTCGAGACAGGGTTTCTCTGTGTAGCCCTTGGCTGTCCTGGAACTCGCTCTGTAGACCAGGCTGGCCTCAAACTCACTTTGAGGTGATCCACTTCTGCCTCCTGAATACTGGGATTAAGGCGTGTGCCGCCACCACTCTGCAGTTCGGGGCAGTTCTTCTGTAGAATATGCTTATTGGTTATTAAGAATTTCATTTCACCTATAGTGACAGAATTACTGGTTTTGTGATTTGGGACAGCTCAGAGCTTCTTCCTAGAAAACCAATTGCTTGAGTCTTTGTAGTGCGGCTTTGATTCTGTCAATAATAGCACTGACGGGATTCAGGATGGGATGCCATATTCTCCTATTTCTGTTACCTATGCTGTATTATAACCCCCATTGAAACTTAGTGGCTAGCGACTGGAGAGATGATTCATTCACTGGATGCTGTTCCATGGGACCTGAGTTCAATTCCCATCACCCTTATGGCAGTTCACAACCGCCTGTAACTCTAGTTCCAGGGAGATCTAATATCCTCTTCTGGCCTCCAAGGGTACCAGGCTTGTACATAGTACACAAACATACACGTAGGTACAACTCTAATCACATAAAATTAGGGACTGGAGAGATGGCTCAACGGATAGGAGCACTGGTTGCTCTTCTAGAGGACCCAGGTTCAATTCCCAGCACCCACATGGCAGTGCACAACTGTCTGTAACTCTAGTTACAGAGGGGGATCAGACACCTTCACACAGACAATACATACAGGCAAAACACAAACGCACATGAAATAAAAGTAAGCAAATTATTTTTTAGAAAGCTAACTAATCGCCGGGCGGTGGTGGTGGTGCACGCCTTTAATCCCAGCACTTGGGAGGCAGAGCCAGGCGGATCTCTGTGAGTTCGAGGCCAGCCTGGTCTACTATGTGAGTTCCAGGAAAGGCACAAAGCTACACAGAGAAACCCTGTCTCGAAAAACCAAAATAAATAAATAAATAATAAATTTTTTTTTTAAGAGCTAACTAATTAAAGATAAAATGAAACAGTGGCTTAAAGTAACTTTTTTTTTTTTTTTTTTTTTTGCTCATTCTGTAGATTGGCTGTCTCAAACAGGGATGGTTATTCTTGGGGATACTCAGCTACTCTCATTGGGGGTAAATTGTGCCACTGGGTATCATTCACAGTGTGGCCCTGGGTGCTAGCTGGGCACTTGGCTGTCTGTGTGTTGCTTATTCTCCATGAAGTGCATTGGACTTCTTCATAGCAGTGGTGGAGCTCTAGGTTGAAAGCTGGAGCAGCAAGCTGCTTACACCTCAGTGTAGTGTTAGTACTGTTGTGTCCCTCCTCCTGGGTCCTATTGGTCAAGCAAGTACAGTCTTGTACAGGGAAGGAGACTGAGTCTTAAAGGAGTTGAGGCAGGGTATTCAGGATGGGAGAATTGGGGACACTGGCAGAGGAGGGGCCACTGGCACCGAGTACCTTACTGTCTCTACATGCTTTTCCTTTTCCTTCTTTTTTAAATGTGTGTGTTTGCCTGAATGTGTGTCTGTCACCATATACATGTAGTGCTGCGGAGGTCAAAAGACGGCATCCATTCCCTGGAACTAGAGTTACAAATGCTTAGGAGATGCTTTGTGAGGGCGAAGGAACTCAGGTGCTCTGGAGGGCCCTCTCTCCAGCCTCTGTCCCTCCACACACTTATGTGTGTGGTTCTGTTGTGGCCACATGGCAGACGCTGCTGTGCTCATTGTCCTGGTGTGTCTGGTCCTCCTCTTCCCTGACTGCTCTCCAGCCATCATCATCCTAGAGTCATCTTCCCTTTGTGTAGGGGGGGGGGCGGGGGTTCGAGACAGGCTTTCTCTGTGTAGTTTTGGTTCTGTCCTGGAACTCACTCTGTAGCCCAGGCTGGCCTTGAACTCACAGAGATCCACCTGCCCCTGCCTCCCTAGCGCTGGGATTAAAGGCGTGCGCCACCACCGCCTGGCTTCATCTTCCTTTTTTAATGTCTTGCAGTTCTGCTGCATTTGCTAATGTTGAAATGAACATGTCACTTGTTCTTAATAGCATCTGCTTGTGGTTTTCTTCTGCCCATGTCCTTAGGAGCATTTCCATTGATGACTCCTTTCAAATCTAGCTTCCTATTAGGTCTTTTTAATGGAATAGGCTCTAGCTCATGTCAGTCATCCACCATACAGCCTTTTGTTGATCTCTAGATTCTCTTAGGGTTTTCTGTCTAGAGAGTCTCAAAGTTGTATTGTTAGTGTTACTATTTTATGTGTATGGGTGTTTTGCTTTCATGTATGTCTGTGTACCTTGTGCATGCTTGGTATCTAGGGAAGCCAGAAGGGGGTGTTGGATCCCCTGAACTAGAGCTACTGATAGTTGTAAGCTGCCATGTGGGTGCTGGGAATTGAACCCAGATCCTCTGGAGGAGCAGCCTTGTTCTTAACAAGTGTTAAGAACAGTGTTAACAGCAGTGTTCTTAACCACTGAGCCATCATTTTTCCAGTCCCTCAGAGTTATGTTTTATTAGACAGGTATGGAAAATAAAAAGGATAAGATTGGGAGCTGGAGAGAGAGGGCTTAGTAGTTAAGAGCACTTGTACTTCCAGAGGACCATGGTTCAATTCCCAGCATACGTATGGTGGCTAGCAACCATCTTTAACTATAGTTGCAAGAGATCCAGTGCCCTCTGAGGCATCCATGAACACTGTATATGCAGTGCTCAGACATATATGCAGGCAAAACACCATACACATAAAATAAGATACATTTTACTTTTTAAAGATTTATTTATTATGATTACAGTGTTCCGTCTGCATGTATGCTTTTGCAGGCCAGAAGAGGATGCCAGATCTCATTACAGATGGTTGTGAGCCGCCATGTGGGTGCTGGGAATTGAACTCAGGACCTCTGAAAGAACAGCCAGTGCTCTTAACAGCTGAGCCATCTCTCTAGCCCTAGATAAATCTTTTTTAAAAAGCAAAGAAACGAAAAAGTTAAGACTGTTCACAGCAAAGTTAAAATGTTCTTAGTATATGAGCTGGAGAGATGACTCAGCAGTTCTTGAACTCGGTTCCCACCAGTCACATTGGGTGCCTGGCAGCCATCTCAGCTCTGCAGCTCTTCTGGCCCCTGAAGTCACATGCACAAATGTGTGCATTCTAACTTGAAGACACACAGACAAATTAAGCATAATGGAAAAGCAACATGAAAAAGAAAATGCTCCTGTGATCCAGCAGGTCAATTTTTAGTTGTGTATGCCCCCCCAAAAATGAAATCATGGGTTCACACAAACATTTTTTATTAATTACATTCGTGTGTTTGTGTGTGTGCATGAATGCATGTCATAGCATGCATGTGGGAGGTCAGAAGACAGCTTGAGGGAGTCAGTTCTCTCCTTACCCATGTGAATGGCAGGGATCAAGCTTGGAGGCAAGAGCTTTTATCTGCCAAGCAAGCACACTCCTCTGTGCTGAAACAGTCAGTTCATTGCAGCTCAAGCCATACTAGGCTCAAAGGAGAAGCAACTCAAATAAATGGATATACATAACGGTGTCTAGTCTGCTTCTATTGCTGGGACAAAGACACCGTGACCAAAAGCAACTTGGGAAAGAAAAGTTGTATTTCAGCTTATAGCTTACAATCCATCTTGAAGGGAAGTCAGAGCAGGAACTTGGAGGTTAGAACTGAAGCGGAAGTTAGGGGTGATGGCACACGCCTTTAGTCCCAGCACTCTAGAAGCAGAGGCAGCCGGATCTCTGAGTTCTGGGACAGCCAGGGCTACACAGAGAAATGGTTTCAAAAAATAAAAAGAATTGAAGTAGAGACCACGGAAGAGTACTGCTTACTGGCTTGCTCCTTATGGCTTGCTCAGTTTGCTTTCTTATATACCCAGCACCATCTGCCTAGGGGTGGTACAGTCCACAGTGAGCTGGACTCTCTCTCCCATGTCAACCATTAACCATGCTCTATAGACTTGCCTACAGGCCATTTTCTCAGCTAAAGTTTCCTCTTCCCAGATGAACCTGGCCTGTGTCAGATTGACAAAAAAACTGATCAACTGTGGTATTTTTATATAGTGACAATGTGTAGCCATAAAAAAAAATAATAAAGTGTAGATTCATAGTATACAAACTTTTAAAATAGTATGGTACATGAAACAATTACAAAAAGACAACATGGCAATGTGATTCTCTGTAGTTTATGGATTCCAGCTCTGTTGCCCAGGCTAGCTTCAAGCTAATGATCTTCTTGTCTTACGCCTTTTTTTTTTTCTCTGTATAGTTTTGGTGCTTGTCCTGGATCTCGCTTTGTAACCCAGGCTGGCCTCAAACTCACAGAGATCCGCCTGGCTCTGCCTCCCCAGTGCTGGGATTAAAGGCGTGCACCACCATCGCCCGGATTGTCTTACGCTTTTAAGTGAAATAATTTAAGCTGTGAAGGTGCCACATCTAGTTGCTGGTTATGATTTGGGAATTTTTATGCTTTCTAATCTCTTGGTCGATAGAGCACTTTTTGTGATAAATCCTGTCTTCGATAGTTCCTCTAAGGTGGACTTATTGCTCACAGACAGGTGCAGCTTCATAATGCACTTTTTTCTTTCTCGTGATTGGAAGTACCCTAATGAGCAGAGTGTGTCATACTGACCCACCACACACAACTGCCTGGAGAGGTGACCTTGTGTACAGACCCATAGAGATGTGAACAGGCCTGCTGTCTCCAGGGCCCAGGAGAAGGGGCTGACGAGGGCCAGGAGCTCCAGATGTTCTGTACTTTTCAGAAAATGATCTGGCCGGACAGTGGTGGCGCACGCCTTTAATCCCAGCACTCGGGAGGCAGAGGCAGGCGGATCTCTGTGAGTTCGAGGCCAGCCTGGGCTACCAAGTGAGTTCCAGGAAAAGGCGCAAAGCTACACAGAGAAACCCTGTCTCGAAAAACCAAAAAAAAAAAAAAAAAAAAAAAACAGGCCGGGCGGTGGTGGCACACGCCTTTAATCCCAGCACTCGGGAGGCAGAGCCAGGCGGATCTCTGTGAGTTCGAGGCCAGCCTGGGCTACCAAGTGAGTTCCAGGAAAGGCGCAAAGCTACACAGAGAAACCCTGTCTCGAAAAACCAAAAAAAAAAAAAAAAAAAAAAAAAACCAGAAAATGATCTGTACTAGCCATATTTTCAGTTTTGAATGAGTAAACTTATGAAGTGTACAGCAAGCTAAAGTAAAAGAATAAATAGTGCGGGTGGGAGGTACACACCTTTAGTCCCAGAAATTGGGAGGCAGAGACGGGGGATCTGTGTAAATGCAATGCCACCCTGACTGACTGACGTGAGTTCCAGGCCAGCCCGGGCTGCATAGTGAGGGCCTGTCTGGAAACATCGGGGATAGGTAGCATGACACCTACATGGGGGAATGTCCTTTTTTTAAACATTTCTGTATTGATTCTTTGGGAATTTCACATCATGTACCTCAATTCCACTTACCTCCTGGTCCCCCCATATTCTCCCTTCACCCCTGCACCTCCTCACCAGAAAATAAAAAAAAAAATCAAACTAAAATAAAACATAACAAACACAAGAATAGAACAAAGCACCCCAAAACCCTCTTGGCTTCGTCTTTCCCACATCTCCAACACCTTTTCTCATCCTGGTGGCATAGGAACCAAAGTGTGTCTCACAGTGTACCCTTTTGTCCAGTCAGCTTTACTAGCAAATGTTCATTGCTATGAGTCATTGATCTGGTTCATGGCCTCTGGTTTCTGGCAGCGGGTATCCTTCTTTAAAGGTAGCCAGCTGGAATCTGCAAGACAGAGTCCCAGGCAGCGTAGTCTCCTCAGGTGAGACTTGCACATAAAAGAACAAAGAGCAGATAGAGAAAACATCAAATTGGGTGCTTACAACAGAAACTGATGGGGGGTGGAGGTGTCAACCGGAGCTCCAGGTGAGCTTTCTCTCCACGGCTGAACTTCCAACTCTCCACATCTTTCCCATTGCAGGCATTTTTATGCCATGAGATAAACAGTAGTAACTTGGGTTGGAAATTGTTTACCTTCTAGCTGTTCTCAAGGGCACAGTGTATTTACTCCTAGGCTGTTTTGCTATTCTCTGCTCCCTGTCACTGAGACTATAGTACATCCCCAGATAAGGAATCTTGGAGAACACTTGACATTGGAGTCTCTTCCAGAGCCAGCTTCTCAGTTCAAAACAGCATATGACAGTTTACCAATAGACTCTGCGTTTCACTACGTTTCCGGGCTGCAAGGCTTTTCTGAGGCTGGATCAGTCAAGCTGTTAGTTAGCGATCATCTGTTTCTCTCCTGATTACAGAAGAGATGGGTTGAGTTCGGGTGGTCAGAATAAACAGAAGGCCGATTTGTCTTTAAAGCGCACTGTGGGCATATAGCTCACTTGGGACAGAGCCAACCTTGCATCCATAAAGCCCTGACTACATAACACCCCCAACACTCAGCAGGGTCAGGAATTCCAGGTCATCAGAAAGAAGGAGCAACCAGGGTTTGAGTCAGTGGAGAGATGGCAGTTTTTTTCCTGAGGTCAGTAGCATCTTACCTGTGCTCTTTCTGAGTCTGTTTTAACCCCAATGCCTTATCCTTCTTTTGGCAGTAATCCAGTCCCTCATAGCACTGGTGAACGACCCCCAGCCTGAGCACCCACTCCGGGCTGACCTAGCTGAAGAATACTCTAAGGACCGTAAAAAATTCTGTAAGAATGCTGAAGAGTTTACAAAGAAATATGGGGAAAAGCGACCTGTGGACTAAAATCTGCCACGAGTGATTCCAGCAAGTTTGAGCAGAGCCCCGAGCAGTACTCAGATACCCCGCAAAGCAGGACTCTGTGGAAAATTGACACGGGCCACCACCTGGCGTCCGCTTGTGGCAGTTACTAACTTTCTACAGTTTTCTTAATCAAAAGTGGTCTAGGTAACCTGTAAAGAAGGATTAAAAAATTCAGATGTTCTAGTTCTGCTTGCTTTGTTTTAAAAATCACTGCTTTAGTCTACTTCAAAAGAATGGCATTTCTTTTCTTGCCCAGATTTACTCAAAGTTACAGTTAGCCCAGGTTTAAAAAAAAAAAAAAAAAAAAGTCCTGCTTCCCTCTCCCCATTGCCCTTTTCCCTTTCAATGCCCTTCCACAGACTAAGGCCCCAGCTCCCCACAGAAGTAGCAGCGCTGGCAGCTCTTCTCCTGTGCCACACTGCCTGTGGGTGATAGCTCAAGTCCCCCTCATGCCACCCTATTAATGTCCTTTAAAAAATTATAAAACAATAACAATGCCCCCACCCTCCCCCAAAACAGAATGTCTGTTCAAAGGGAAGCTGCTTTTACATAAAACCTTAGCAAGTGTTTCCACAGTAACAGACTCAATGGGCAGACCCCACGCCCCCAACCCGTGGTCAAGCTGTGTGTTCTTTGTAGAGAACCCTGCAGTACCAGGTTTGTGGTGACCTTGGAGGGAGGGTCTGCCAGCAGAGAACGCCGTGCACTTGTGTGAGGATGTCTTCAGTCAGCAGTCCTCCGTGCAGCTGTGGTAGACGGCCTGCTGCTCATCACAGGCAAAGCAAAAGCCAGGATAGTCTGTTGAAATCTCAAGCTTCACCACCACCAAGCTCTGCTGAGGTGTGCCAAGGAGCCCCAATTCCTCAGCACAGCAGGCCACCACTGTCTCCCTCCACATGGTTTGCCCTTTGTGGGGTCAGCATTGGTGGCTTCTGCTTTGTAACCAGCTGCCCCTTCCTCAGAGCAGCTGCTGATGCAGCCCAGGAACAGGATGGCCTTTCCAGAGTCAAGCTCCACTGGAAGCTCACTCAGTAATATCCTTTCAATATGTTTTATATTGTTTTCATTGCCTTTTTTTGTAGAAATAAAATTTGACCTTAGAATTTATCATCAAATGAACTTTGTCAAGATTTGAATGTTAATGTCTTTTCAAGGCAAGTGGGACTGTCCTTGAAGTAGTGGTGCCACCCTGAGGGAGCTGTCGGCCTGACTGCCTGTGTTCACCAACTCACTTAGGGTCTAGATCCTGTGGAGAAGATTGCCTCAAGAGCTCTAGCTTTCTGCTTTAACCGTAGTTCTTTAACTTCAGGGCTACCTGGGGCTCACCTACTTGGAAGACAGCTCTGGGTTTTGCCTATAAAGGAGTGAGACAGGTCCTCTCAGGCAGTGTAACACTATATAGTTTTCCAAGTGTTTGGCTCCTGTGGTGCATAAATGAACTGTGCTTTAGTTCTAGGTATGCATGGGGCAGGTTTCTGGAGACTTCATGTGCCCAGGATGGCCAGAGCACCGGGCCTGCGTTTCTACGTCTGTCTCTTCATTGGCAGAAAAGTGACAATGGATTTTATTTCATTCACGTTCAGATTTGTAATAAAATGCCAAATTCTGTCAGAAGTTGTCCAAACAAGCCACCATTTGTTCTTGTTGCTTTTCTGAATCTAGAGATAGTCCACCTGTCCGATAGCTTAGTTCTACCTGCCTGTTACCCCTCACTGCTCTCTGCTCACTATGGGAGGCACCCTTATGCCAGCAGCCCCTCTCAGGGACTCTCAGCCCTAGTACTGACAACCGTGGCCTGCCCTGGAAGCAGGGGTCTGGCTTGGAGTCAGTAGTGTCCCTCTGGGCTTGCATGCCTTGCTCTTTCTAGCCCTGTCCTGGAGCAGGCTTTGAGCAAGCTGGCAGCAGCTCTGGCTACTCCAAACTAAAGAAGAGCTGGATCCTTTAGAGAAGGGGATGTCTGTGAGCAGCCACCCACCCACCCACCCCTGACACAAGTTGGCTCAGGAATTCACATCCCCCTGGTTCCTTGAAGTGCCCGGGTCCTGTCCTGCTCTTTCCACGATGGCAGAGAATAGGCTTTCTAAGATGCTGTGACCCCATCTGTCCTTAATAAAAATGTTCTCAGACACTAGTTTGGGTGTATGGGTTTCTTCCTTTGGGGATGGACATGGCTGGGGGCCTGTGTTCTTGGAAACTAAAGAGAGTAGTGTCTAGGCCTCTGGTCTCTTTCCTCTGCTTGCCAGCCTCTAAAAGAGGTATACTGGTGTCTTGCCAGGTAGAAGTAGATGGGGCGGTCAACACTGGGAAAACTGCAGAGACTCCATGGATATCCAGGAGACTGACGGACACACAAGATGTCACTTCATCCTTCTAGCCCCAAGAAAATGTGAATTGCATTTAGCAAACATGAGAACTAGTCAAGAAGAGGGGTTTGATCAGGGGCTTGAACTGAAGAGTATCTGTCTCTGAATCATAGCCGTATCTGGAAACTCACTGGGTTTCTCAGACAGCTACTAAGACACGACAGCACCAGCCAGGCCTGTGACAAGTGGGCACCAGATGAAATCAGTTTACCTTCCCAGCTGGGTCTGCAGATCTTGCAGGAATACTTCCTGGGCCATCGTTTTACGTTGGCTTCCAGACATTGCTGGAGCCTTGCTGGCTTTGAACTCAGAATCCTCCTCCCCCTTGTTTCCCTTCAAATAAGTATTTAGCCCCTAAGTCCCGTACCCCCTGCATCCTGACTTGTTATTCTACTCCTGTAGCCAAAGGCCCAGTTTCCTTGCTGCTGAGTAAGCAGCTTGTAAGCCATTCAGCTTTGGCTTGGCATGTCACTTCCTCTAGCCTTAAGAGATGTGTCCCCCAACATGTTGTGCAGTCTACTCTAGGGAGAAGTCAGTTTGATTTGACCTGCCCTGTCCACGTCCTATGTGAGCAAACAGCACTGCCGCCCCCCCCCCCACCCCCCCACCCCCACCCCCAAAGTTGAGGAAGAAACGGACACTGTGACATGGTGCCCAGCCCAGGCCGCGTCCTGTAAATGGCATTTCCTGGGTGACTCAAGACAGCAATCCTGGAAAAGCAGACAGTACAGACCACTTACCTAGCACCATGCTCAAGGTCCAAAGAAGGAAGCTTACCTCTAAAGAACCTTCCTCTTCTTCCAGTGTGGCCCAGATCACACTGATTTGCCATTTGTAGGCTGGGCAGTATCCCAGCAGAGCCTTCCTTCTGAGCACTCCATTGTAGAATCACACTCTAGGAGCTGTCCCCTTGTACTAGGCCTCCAGCCAACAGAATGTGCGCCCGAACCACAGGAGTCAGGGGAGGAGGTGAATGGTAGACAGCAGAGGAATCACTGCCCAAGTCAAGGTCGAGGAAGTTTATAATAGACTGGAGCCAACAAGGGAGGAGGAGGAGGAACAATATCCCTTTAGAAAGCCACACGTCTTGTCAGGTGAGAACTTGCTTCCCTGACCCCCCAGTTCCAGGACAGATGTAGGCCATGTCAAGTCAGTTCAAAGCCCTGCTCCACAACCCCCACTTACAAGTTTGTGGTGGGGGCACAGGAAATCAAGTTGATAGGAAACTTACACAGCATGCATGAAACTCTGGGCTTAGTCCTAAAAACCATGTAAACTGGGAGTGATGATGCACAGCTGTAATCCCAGCATTGGCAGGAATAACGGTTCAATGCTACCCTTGGCAAGTATCAAGACAGTCTGGTTTTGCCTAGCATTCACGTGGTATTCCAGTTTCCTTTCCATCTTCCAAAATGGTGTAAAGCTGTGTTCCACCACCTTCCTATCTATTCCCTCCCGGCAGAGCATCCATAGAGCATATGTAGCTAGAATCCCAGTTTCTCGTTTCTGCAGAGGACTGCCTCTCCTGGGAAATGTAACCACTCCTATAACTTGCAGGGCCTATTTGACTCTGTTCCCTGAAGTGGCTTACATATAACAGGTTGCCTCCCCTCTTGGGATGACTAACACTGCTGCTGTAGTGTGTGTGGGTATGGGGGTGGAGTCTGAGGGGGGACAACTTTTGGGAGTTGGTTTTTTCTTTCCACAGTCCTGGGGATCAAACACAAGAACTTTTACACAATTGGCCATCTTGCTGGCCCTTCAGATAACCTCTTTTTAAATGAAACTTATGCTTGTTACCATATGCCTCCCCCAAACACCCTAATGAGGATCTTTTATTTCCCTCCCATTAAAAAAAAAGAAAAGAAATGTAAGCATTGCTAGGGCACAGCAGTCCCAGCTAACAGGTGATGGAGGAGGATCCCTTGAGCCCTGGACTCCAAGGCCAGTCTGAGCAACGTGTTAAGACCCCCATTTCAAAAACAAAACATATGGACCATGGTATGCATGTACCCCCTCCCAACACAAGTGCAAGCAATTTTTTAAGGGGTTTAAAGCATGAACAAAATTAAAATTAGAAAGTGAAGATATTTTTTGCATATCTTGGTTGGAGCCACAAAGGAGTTCTCTGCGCCCATTCTTATTTCTGAGAAGGATACCTGGACACTATAAACCAGCCAAATCTGAAAGACATTATTTTATTCACACCAACCTCTCTCCACTGCTCCACTAAACAGGTGGTTTTAACTGCAACATGAATTGGCACCAAATGCTCAGGCAGGCCTTAAATCCAGATGTCACAGACCAGCCCTGCCTGCAGCAGGCAAGGCTGCCCAATACTGCTCAGCGGCAAGGACCTGGGTTAGTGACTTGTCATTCTAAGAAACCAGACCCTGCTCCAAGGCCTGGTTCCATGCTGAACCAGAGCTCTAGCCCTGGCCTTCCTCCACTGTGAGAGGCAGTTCGTAGCTAGCCTTTGGTGTCAGGGTAGGGAAGGCTCCAGGAAGGGCTCAAGAGTTGCCTCACAGGGGACCCCTTCCCCGGGCCTTTTGGAATCCAGGTCGTCTAGGGCGCAGAGTTGCACACCATTCTGGGCCAGCCGAGCCCGCAAGGTGGGTGCAGTGAGGACGTGCAGCTCATGCAACCGCTCCCAAGAACAAGAGAAAGCGTCGGGGCCTTCACCGCAGCCCCCTGCTGGAGGCACACTGGGGTATCCTGGGTGTGCCATCAGTTCGGCAGTCAGGGCACGGCCAGCAGGGATATCTTCGAGGGCCCGTGCCAGTGACGCCAAGACTCGGTGAGCAGACATGTGGCGGCCACAAGTGCTCAGGCCCACAAAGGCGTCGGTCCACCTGTGAGTGCCACAACAGAGGTGTTGCCTAAGTTCCGGTAGGGCTAGGCGGAGGGTGAAGCAGGACAGCAGGTCAATTCCTAACTTTTTTGGCTGAGAAAAGGGCACATCTGGCCAAGTGAACGCACTAGGACCTTTGGGGACTCGGCAGGGTTGGATAGGGTGGAGGAGGGCGGTGCTCACCGCAGGCCGTGGCGGGAGAAGGGGCCCATGGCAGCCCGGGCATCGCGCTCCACAGTGCAGGCGAAGGCACGCGCTGGTGCTTCCAGCCACGAGCAGCTGCCCACGCCGCATTCTACTGGCAGCCGTGTGAAGCGCACCCCGAACGCCTGCAGAGCCTCGGCGAACACCTGACACACTCCTGCTTGGAGGGGTGGGCTCAGCATCGACCTCCCACCAACCCTGGAAGGCAGCCCCCACCCCCACCCCCATCAGGGCGCTTCAATCCGCCTACCTGGGAGCACGTGCACGTGCTGGTGCCCGTCTACGTGCGTGGGGGACCTGCCCAACAACTCCCGGAAGCGGCTGAGTTGAGCTTCCAGTTCCTCCCGCACCTGGAGGGGCACAGATACCTTGAACTTCTGGAAGCAGCCACAAAACGAAGAGCTCCGTTTGGTGCTACGGTGTGACTGCTCCAGTGTTTGAACTAGGAGCGTATCCAGCGCCCGCGTTTGCCCCAACGACTTCCTTTAAAACCTCTGGGCTGAGCTTTGAGGATCTTGATGAGCATCCTCCTGCAGCCACGCCTCCGCACCTGGGGCAAAGCAACGTCTCCAGCCGCTAAGGCCTCCCGAAATCCCATCTTCCCGAGGAAGAAGCCTTCTGGGCTGAGGAGCGACGAGGCGTTGTGGCGGGCCGGACCCACAGGACGGCCCTCAGACAGGTTGGCGTGGAGGCCCGTGGGAATGCTGTGTCTGCAGGCGGAGCGCGAGAGCGAGCAGTCTGCCACCGAGCGGGCGGCCCCCCCAAGCCCGCCCGGCCCTGCGGGGGGCCGCCCTTACCTGCGGGCCAGCTCGGCCGCGCTCTCTGCGGCTGTGCCGTTGACCAGCAGTGACACGCTGGTCACAGTTCCTGCCAGGAAGGCCTCCACGATGCCCTCATCGCGCCTCGGGCAGTAACCAAAGTCATCAGCGGTGACAACCAGCTGCACGCGGGGCCAAGCCATTGCTGCCGAACGCCGTCTGGAGACCGGAGGGAACGGGCTGCAGCGCCCGGACTCCGCCCTGAGCGCTGCCGAGGCCCCACCCCGACGCACACGCCTAAATGCGACTGCACGCCGCCGCTGCTTTTGCCACCTAGAGGTCTCTGCGAGTGCTGCAAACGCCCGGGTCAACTGCTCTGCAAATTTTTTTTGGCCCATGTCTATATCCATCTCTCTCTCCTCTCTCTCCTCTCTCTCACTATGTCTTTCTCTGTCTCTGTTTCTGTCTCTCTCTCTCTCGTCTCTCCCCTCCCCCTCTCCTCTCTCCCCCTCCTCTCCCCTCTCCCCCCTCCTCTCTCTCTCTCCCTTCCCCTCTCCCCTCTCCTCTCTCCCCCCTCTCCCCCCTCTCCCCTCTCCTCTCTCCCCCTCTCCCCTCTCCTCTCTCCCCCCTCTCCCCTCCCCCTCTCCCCCTCTCCCCTCTCCTCCCCACTCCCCCCTCTCCTCCCCCCTCTCCGCCTCTCCTCTCCCCTCTCTCCTCTCCTCCCTCTCCCCCTCTCCTCTCCCCTCTCCTCCCTCCTCCCTCTCTCCTCCCTCCTCCCTCTCTCCTCCCTCTCTCTCTACCTTCTCTCCTCTCTCCCCTCCCCCTCCCCCTCTTCCCTCCCCTCTTCTCTCACCCCCCTCCCCCTCCCCCTCTCCTCTCTCTCCCCCCTCTCTCCTCTCTCTTTTCTCCTCTCTCTCCTCCCCTCCCCCCCCGCTCCCCCTCCCCTCCCCCCTCTCTCCCCTCCCCTCCTCTCTCTCTCTCTCTCTCTCTCTCTCTCTCTCATATGTGTTTGGACCCGCTGAGACTAGGAAAAGGCATAGGATCCCCTGGAACTGTAGTTAGTAGATGGTTGTGATTGATCCACATACGAACACATGCTGGGACCCAAACTCCAGTCTTTTGCAAGAGCAGTAAGCTCTTTACCACTGAGCTAGCTCTAGCTCTAAAAGAAAATTGATTTTTGAAAAGTAATTTTTTTAATAGTGAAAACAAGAGAAATACTCAAGAAAAATTCCCCTTGCTCTTCTCTACCATTGCTAAGTTTCTGGGCCATGTACTGTCATTCCGTTATTTTCTCTTCTCCGTCACTAAGGGATGATGCCAGGTTATTTCATCCTTGTGATGTTGATTTTCTTTGTTTTTATGCAGTGCCTATGAGCTTTTTCTTGTTATTAGATGTTTTTACTTTTTTTCAAATAGTCTGTTCCTCACTGGCTCGGGGAGGGGGGGGGACACACGGGACTTTTTCTTAGTAAAAGCTCTATTTTTTTTTTTTTTCTTCCTGAGACAGGTTTCTCTGTGTGGCCCTGGCTGTCCTGGAACTCACTCTGACCAGGCTGGCCTGGAACTGATCTGCCTGCCTCTGCCTCCTCAGTGCTGGGATTAAAGGTATGGCCGCCACTGCCTGGATGTAAAAGCTCTACATGACAGGAACACAAGCATGCAGACCAGTGGCTACGCTGGAGAAAGCCTGAGCCCATTTTCACCTCGAGCTGCAGGGAACTTTTTCAGCACCTCACGTTTGCTCTTTGTCCAGTAAGGTTTTCTTACCCATGACTTACCAATAGTCACCATGGTGACAGCCAGCATTTGCTTGGTAATGTGGCTGTCTTGATATTGTTTGAAACACAGTCTTACGTATCCCAGGTTGACCTCACTAATTCATTCAGCTGGGGCTAGCCTTGAACTTCTGACCCTTGCATGTGCCAGCACACCTGGTACAGGGAATTGAACCAAAGACTTCATGCACGTTAGGCAAACCCTCTGCCAACTGAGCAAACACTGAGCATGCCCAGCTTGTCTTGGTTTCTCTTGTAGAATGCCTGTTACTCAAATCAAGCCTGTGATATTGGTAATTTTGTTTCTGTTTTACAGCCAAGGAACCTGAAGACTCACCAGAGAAGTGAGTGGAGCAAGAACTGTCCTCTACAGATGGGAGCTTAACCTGTTCTGGCTCCTCCCACCCTATCTGACCCCCTGGATCAGGCAGAGGGGAAAGAGTAGAGTTTAATCACAACAGTACCTGATGATGCTTTGTAAGGGTTGGAGGCCTCAAAGTACCTTTCAGCCAAGTTCCTGGCGTAAACACTGCTGTGTCCGGTCATAGTGATTGTTGAACCATCAGGCAACATCCAGCCACTGTGCCCCTCTGGGAGGCTGCTCTCTGAAAGGCCAGAGGCCTTGAGGCCCTGGGCCCTGAGAACCATAGATGGAGAAGAGGAACTACTAAGCACTTATTGTGCTGGGAGTGAATGGAGTCATTAGAGATCAGGGCTCACAGCTTTAATGTCTGCCCTAAAGAAGTACCAGCTGTTAGACGAGAAAGACAACGTGGCTGTGAATCTGTTGGGAATGACAAGCTTCTGTGATGAAGGGAAAAGAAAAAAATTGAGGTGAGTTTATATGGGGTTTCCATAAGGTGCAATGTGTATTGAAAGATCTTTTGGGTGGTGGAGCACGCCTTTAATCCCAGCACTCAAGAGGCAGAGGCAGGTGAGTCTCTGAGTTCAAGGCCAGCCTGGTCTACACAGAGTGAGTTCCAGGACAGCCAGGGCTGCACAGAGAAGCCCTGTCTCGAAAAACCTATATATAATGTAATACTCACTTGTGGAAGGGTGCTCAGCTCAATTTACAGACGAGGAGGCGGTGTTGAGAGGCTGAGTCACATCAGCAAAACAAACCAAAAACAGGGACAGGAATTGAAGCTAGATCTGTGTGGAAAACCAGGACTCTTCACTGCTTCCAAAAAGAAAGACTTGAGAAGGAAAATGCTGGCTAGTCCACACTAGCTGAGGGAAGGAAGCCAACAAGAGTCCAAGTCTGTGCAGCGACCAGGGATGAGCTGAGGAAGGTGTTTGTGTCATAAGTGGAGGCTGTGGCTTTCACCGTGAGGATTAGAGAAGCAAGCCCCAGACTCAGACCCCTTGGCAGAATAAAGTCAAATCTATAAACATACCCGAGCACGGTTTAGCTGGCTTGACAGAAAAAGCCCGCCCAGTGGGGGAGGAGCCAGTGTGGGCCCCACCCCCAACCATTGTGTCGGGGAAGATAATGAACGGAGGCCAGGTTCTGGCCAATCAGAATGAAGTATGTAAATCAGCACCCTCAGGGGCCGCGGGCGGGATTCCAGGGCACTGTGCGGTAGTCCTTAAACCCCTGCTCACCTAGGGAACCCCAGAAGCACAGAGGAGACGCTGGTGAGCTGGTGGGGGCGCCAAGGCGCCTCTGGTCTGGAAAACTTGTTGGACACACTAGTCGTCCCAGACAGTTGCAAACAGAGGGCAGCTGACCGCAGATGCCTGGCAGGTCCCAGCAGAGAAGGGTGGAATGTCTGAAGGACACAGTGTACAGGGAGTGAGGGACCCATAGAGGCCTGGATCTACCTTTACTTCCTCTCCCGCCCTGTACAGAGGAGTCTGCTTCTGTGCTGTCGAACCTGAGAAAGGAAGCAGAAAACAAATTTAATTACCCACATCATGGCAAGGTACCGCCACCACTCAGGATATCTGGCTGATGACGAGGCTGGTCACAACACCTACATGGCTCCAGTAAGTTTGTCCAGCTGACCCGACATTAGTGTCTGGACCACTTCCACCGCTTATCTCCAGTTATCTCACTGGGTCACCTGGTAACACCCTGATTTTAGCTCTGGCTCCCCTTATTCCTGCCTGCCGAGCCCTGATCCCCCTTTCCGCGGCCCTCAGGTGGTACTTGGGTGGGCTGGAAGATCTGAGGAGGAGCATGGAGTCCACGTGGAGACTCAAGCTGGAGAAGCAGGCTCAAGTCCTCAAGTGTAGTGCCCCAGGGAAGACAATGCAGGGTTGTGCTAGAGACAGGAGGAGGTAGAGGAGGAGGAAGGGCCTCATAACTGCCCTCTCATACCATGAACACAGAATTCCACTTTCAGGCTCCCAGCTAGGCCTGGCATATATGAAATATAGGCATTGGGGACCTTCAGGTCACCCCTACTTTGCAGAGAAGGCCTGAGAGGAGCTGTTTTGAGCACTGTCACACAGCCTGAAGGTAGCAGAGCTGGGATTCAAACCCAGGATTACCAGACTTTTAATGTCATTCAGAGCTGTGAGATGGTTCAGTGAATTAAGGCACTTGGCATCAAAATGGATGGCCTGAGTTTCATCCTCATGATCCACACAGTAGAAGGAGAGAACCAGTTACAACCAGTTGTCCTTTGACCTCCACACATGCACTAAGGCACACATGCACCCACAGATGCTATAAAAAATCAAATGCAGTTCAGTGGTTGAACATTTGCAGAAGCATGTTCAAGGCCCTGGGTTCAAGCCCCAGCACCAACAAACCTAAAAAGAGAAAAAGTCTTTCTCATTGTTCAGTCCCACCCAGCTCCTAATAGCACCTTAGGAGGACTCCAGAAATAACCCCCACCCCTTGCAGAGCATTCTGCCTGCTATGACAAGTCTGTCTGTTCAGATGCAGCTGCACAAGAAGCACCTGTTGCCAGAAAGGGGGTCAGCCTGCAGACTTGGACGTGTGCCACACCTACCATCGATGAACCGATACTCAGAGCACCAGGGCCACCAGCAAAAGCCTAGGCGCCCTCAGGTGTTTGGCACCTTCCTGGATTTCCTGACAGAGGGACAGGTACTGGAAAGCTTGCAGGCAGTGGTGGAACAGGCATCAGAGCGTTTGGCTGCCACGAAGACAGAGGCTGGAGTGCCACTGGTGGATGTGCAAGACCCGTTGGAAGTGCCAAGTGGTAGGCAGCGGGCTCGAGCCAGACCCAGCATCAACTCTGTGCATCGGCGCCGCACTCGGCCCACACTGTGTGCTGGGCGCCCAAACAATTACCCATCTTGCTCCAGCTCCGTGTCTGACTGCCACAGCAGCATCACAGCTGACTGGCTGGGCTCCCACAGCCAGGACAGTGACCCTGGTGCCCGAGGCATAGGCTCACTGCCACCTATGAGGGACAAACTCCTGCTTGAGAAAAACCTCAAGAGGCTACTGCGTCTGGAGAACAAAGGGGTGAGATCTGTTGCCATGGCTAAAGCTGGCGGGCGCAGGGTGGGCCTGAGCTCAGGGCTGGGGTTGTTAGGCCTGGTTGGACACTGCTCAGTCTTCCTTTCTCTTTGCAGAAAGGCCTGAATCAATCCTGCTCCCGGAGGGATTCTCTGCTGTGGGACTCACTGGGCAGCCAGACCAGCAGTCAGTGGACCCGGGAGCAGCCCCTGTCTTGGGTCACTAGGCTTTGGGGCTCCAGCTCAACCACCCCTGAAACATCAGAGTTGGGACTCGGAGAACAGGAGATGATTTTCCTTAAAGAAGAGTTAAACAAGGAGATGAAGTCACTGTTAAACCAGCCAGCATCCTTCAATGTGCCTGCCTATTGTTCACTCAGGGAACCCCATTGTTACCCTGGACCTTTCTGGCTGAGCATCGCCTCTTTCCTGCCCTGCAGCGTGTGGTCAGCCAGGCGGTAGACAAGCTCAGCCATGCCTGCCGCCACGATGGCTTCCCCTCTCTTCTCTGTTGCCTCGGAGCCCAACTCAGTGCTTGCCTGGGAACTCTGATCTTCTGCAGCCAGACTCTAAGGCATCCATACCCACCAGCAGGGAGGATGGGGTGGAGCCTTGTGATTCTCCCACCACAGCCTCCAGCCTTAAGACAGCTCGCAAGAAAAGCAAGGGCAGACGGGAGTCCCCCTCCATGTCTAACGCCCAGATGACTACCAGATTCAGGCTCAAGGTGACACCTACACAAGTGCCTAACGTCCCTAGCCCCTCCCTCCATTCCATGCAGGAGTCCCCTGACTCCGATCCCAAACTGCAGAAACTGCAGAAACCACCTGTGGCCCTGAGCTCCAACCAGATAACTCAGCCCCGTCACGGCCTGCACCTCACCCCTGCCCGCCCCTGGGATCACAGTGGAGGTTGCCTCTGGCCGCATCAGGGGCCCGATCTAGCTAGCATCCTTTTCCCTCCCTCCCCCTTCCCTGTGTTCTCCCCACGCCTTTTTTGGGAAAAAGCTTCTCCCTTCCTCTACCGCAGTGTGTCCAGAGGTGGCCTCAAGAGTAGGGCTGGAGGTCTTAGAAGAACATTCTCAGGGAGAAGGGCTCCTTCCCCCACATCTGGTAGCCGCTGTCGCTGATGTCCAAGGACAAGATCTCTTGCCCTGAATTGCAGAAATCTTCTGGGGTAGATACAAGCTGCTGGGGAACAGGAAACCTAGTCTACCTATTTTCCCAGGGGTTGTCAAAGATTAATAAAGGCTATTTTTACCCTGCGATTTTTTTTTCTCCCTGAAACAGGGTATCATGTAGCCTAGTCTGGTCTTTCAAATTCATTCCATAGTAGGGGATGACCTTGGGCTCCTGATATTCTTGCCTTTACCTCCTAAATGCTGGGATTACAGGCATGCATCACCATGCCTGCAATTTGGGTATTTTTTAAAATTATTGTTTGTGAGCCTCCCCCCGAGGAGAGTTATCCGAGTTATCTGGTTTTTCGAGATAGAGTTTCTCTGTGTAGCTCTGACTGTCTTGGAACTCTCTCTGTAGACCAGACTGGCCTTGAACTCAGAGAGTCCCCTACTTCTGCCTCTCAAGTGCTGGGATCAAAGGCGAGTGCCACCACCACCTGGCTTTGTGAATCTCAGAGACCCTCCCACATGTCTCCTATGAACAGGAGCCTTTACCAAGAGCACCACCCCTGTATTCTAGGGTCGAGTAGGTCAAGCTGTCCTAATCCAGCTGTAGGACTCTCTAGTCTTTCTGCTGGGTAAAGGGGACATTGGTCAGGAAATATATATGAAGACATAGGGGGCCTGACCCTGGGGGTCCTGGACGTCTCTCAAACCCTCATCATCAGGCTCAGATGGGATTCCTCCTGCACACCAGCTTGCAGGAGCCCAGGCTGCCCAGGCTGGTGGGCACTGCTCTAGCCCTGACAGGTGAGGCGTGGAGAATGAATGTCGTGGCAGAGCAGGTGTGGCAGGTCTGTATCCTAGTGTGATGTGTGTGTGTGTGTGTGTGTGTGTGTGTGTGTGTGTGTGTGTGTGTGGCCCCCTGTCTGTAACAGGGACAATTGGTACAGCTGCCAGGAAGGCACAGAAATGTGCTTTCTCAGGGCAGCAGAGGGATGGCAGCAACAGGGCTAAATGTCTCCCTTTCCTTCTTGCCTGTTGCACAGAGCCCTGGCACAAAGTTCCCGAAAAAGAAGCCTCTGCCGTCCATCTCATCTGTGTCCAGCTTGTCCTACATCTCTAACCCCTGGTTTGAGGAGCTCACTAGCTTTTTGGTTGAGAAGGCAGTCTCTTTGCTTCTCTACAAGTACAAGTTTGAGGAAAGCCTCACTAAGCAACTTGGCTTCATCTCCTTTCCTGTCACTGAGGTTCTCATGGACATCTTTCTGGGCTTCAAGAAGGTGAAGGGCAGCCACATCCGTTTGTCCTCAGACATCAACTGGACCCGCCTTCTGCGCAAATTGGAAGAAGCCGAGTTGGCAAGGCAGGCCACGAGGCATGCCTCCAGGCCAGCAGCCTCCCACCCCCAGTACCTCCCGTGTTGGCACCTCCCGCCATAGCTCAGAATCTCCCTCCGTGCCACCCAAGCTTACTGGTGACGCCACGCAGGATCAGAGTGCAGGGTCCCGATTCTCCCTCCGACCTGAGTTGCCAATCCGCCAGCTGCTCAGCCCTCGGGATCCTGGTACAAGGGCCAGGAACAGATGCCCAGGAGCCCTTCAGAGTCCAAGCTGTCTGTGTTCAGCGCTGGTATGGGCTCCAGATCCTCCCAGTCCAAGGAAATAGTAAATACTGAAGAGGGTGAGGACAGTGATGAGGAGGAGGAGGGGGGAAGTGAAGAAGATGATCTCAAGAATTCCTCTGAGGATGAGCAGCCTTAGGTTAGCCTGCCTGAGCCTGAGGTGGAGGACTTTATCAACGAGTCCATTGTAAAGAGCCCCAATGACTCCCCATGAGACCCCTGGAAGCCACACAGAGTAGTCCCCTCTTTGCCTCCTCCTGCCCTATCCCAGTAGCCGGCCCCCCGCCAGCCCCCTGTCCTGAGTAAGGGTCAGACAAACCAGTGCTCAGCAAGAGTTCTGCCAATGTTATCAAAGGAGCCAAGAGACAAATGGAAATAAATGCCATGTTGATGGACACAGTTGTCTGGTCCTGGGTGTGTTGTATCTTTCCTTGCGCCTGGATGGATGCCTACCCTTGAATAGCACCCTGCAGGGTGAGCCAGCCTGTGATGTTACATACTTTTCTTTGGGATACAAGACAGAGCACTGAAGACACACCAAAGGAATAACTTGGTGAACCAGTGATTTTATTGGGTTTACAGGGGAATGGATGAGTGATTGCTTACAGGAGTGTGTGACCTCCAAACAGCTCCATCACCAAAAAGTCTCATGCCAGTTTGGATAATGACGACAATAGCTCCATAGACAGGACTCCCCCACCCCGCCCCCAGCCGAGGCCCCACTTCTTCCATACTGTATAGACTCTAGTACAGTGGTTCTCAACAGTCCTAATGCTACGGCCCTTAGTACAGTTCCTCATGCTGTGGTGACCCCTCCACCATAAAAATTATTTTTGTTGCTATTTCATAACTGTAATTTTGCTGTTGTTATGAATTGTGATGTAAACATCTGATATTTAGATGGTCTTAGGCAACCCCTGTGAAAGCGTCATTCAACTCCCAACAGGTTGAGAACCACTGTTCTAGTATGTTCAGAGACCAGGAGACCATGTGCACCGTGGGCAGAATAACACTTGGAGAAGAAGTGTAGGAGAAGTGGCTGTGTCCCCAGATGCAGGTCCCTCCACATCTGTGTCAAAGGGCTCAGTCTTGAGAGGCCTTGGATAGTCTCAGCTGCTCTGATGAAGACAATAATGGCTGTTATGCTTAGAGGACAGTGTCTGCAGAACTGGTGCAGTGGGCCTCAATTTATAGAATGAATCTCTTTATAAATATGTATAGGAAGGGGTTTATTAGAAAGATTAACAGCTCCCAGAGGTCCTGAGTTCAATTCCCAGCAACCACATGGTGGCTCACAGCCATCTGTAATGAGATCTGGTGCCCTCTTCTGTCATGAAGGCATACATGCAGACAGAACACTGTGTACATAATAAATAAATAAATCTTTAAAAAAAAAAAAGAAAGATTAACAGGCTGTGGTCCAGCTGGTCCGAAAATGGCTGGCTGTGAACGGAAAGTCCAAGATTCTAGGCGTTGTTGTGTGCACAAGCCTGGGTGTCTCAGCTGTTCCTCAGTACACACTGGAGTCCTGAAGAAGCAGGCTCTAATGCCAGTGAAGAAATGGACTTGCTAGCAAGGTGAGAGCAAGTAGGCAAAGAGCAAAAGCTCCCTTCTTCCATGTCCGTATATGGGCTTCCAGCAGAAGGCATGGCTCAGATTAGATCTGGATTAAAGATCTGGAATAAAGATATGTCTTCTTGGCCAGGGGTGGTGGTGGCGGCGGTGGTGGCGCATGCCTTTAATCCCAGCACTCGGGAGGCAGGAGCAGGTGGATCTCTGAGTTTGAGGCCAGCCTGGGCTGCAGATGGAGTTCCACGACAGCTAGAACTGTTACACAGAGAAACTTTGTCTCAAAAAACAGAAACAAACAAATAAACAAAAAAGATATGTGTTCTTGCCTCAAAGATCCAGATTAGAAGTTGTAGCATGAATCCTAATTGGTTTTAATAAAACCCGAAGCCAGGGATCAGGGTAAATGCAGAAAGATCAGAGACACAAAGGAACGAGCCACAGCCACCTCTCACCTCACCAACTCCTCAGCCGAAAGGACTGAGCCCCTGTCTCCTCCCGCCTGGTATTCCTTTCTCCGCCCAGCCATGTCACTTCCTGTCTCAACCTCCCTAGTGCTGGGATTAAAGGTGTGTGCCACCACTGCCTGGCCTCTATGACTAACTAGTTTTGCCCTCTGGTCTTCAGTCAAGCTTTATGTGTTAGAGCACAAAATATCACCACAAGAAGTGGATCTCTCCACTTCAAATGAAGCAGAAATTCCTCACAGGTGTGTCCTCTATTTTTGGGTTTTAGTTAATTCTGGATGTAGTTAAGTTAACAACTAAGAAAAGCCACCACAGAAGGTCTTCCTGGAAGGGTCTGCAGCTCCTACTGACTGGCAGCTTTCCTGCCAGAGCTCTCCTAGAGATGTGGCTCAGTTGGAGTGCTTGCTGTGGATGCACAAAGCCCTGGGCTCTATTTCCAGTACCATTCAAACTAGATACAGTGGCAGTCCAGAAACCCCTGCACTTGGGAGGTGGAGCAGCAGGGTTAGAAGTTTAAGGTCGTCCTTGGCTATATAGCAAGTCCAAGGCAGGCTTGTGATACATGAGACCCTTGCCTCAAAATTAGCAAATAAATGCATGCACATGTGCGTGTGCGCGCATGCGCGCACACACACCCATATCTAGTGGACCTGTGTTGCCTCTCCCTGAGGCATACACCCTCAAAGGCTCCTCTGATTCATAGAGATCAGGCCCTTTTGGCCATACTTGACCACTTAGGGACCCGGAAAGCCCCAGGATATGGAGAGGAAGCAACTATGGCGCTCACTCTGGAGACGGGCGAGTGAAACATGGTCACACCTACAGCCTTATATTCAAGGAGAGCTTGGCTGTCATTCTGCAGGACCAAGATCCTAAGGTTGGTGGATCAGGGACCCATTTATAGCAGAGGCCATTATAGCCCAGTGGTACCTTGTTGCTATGTCCCATTGACCTGACCCTGTTCCAAGCTAGGACTGTAGTTAGGACAAACCAAAAGATTCTGGTTATTTGCACTGGTCACTGAAAACATATGTAGATGATGGAGAGTGACCTTTGACTACCCTTCTAGAGACAAAATATCTTGTCAGAAGACACCTGCCAAGAGGGAGGCCCTTGGTTTTCAAAGACAATTACTATCACTGTCAGTTCCCATTGCCAAGTCCAAAAAGAGAGCCTTGCTCTGCCACAGCCTCAGAGATGCACATCTCTGGGGAGACTGGGAGAAACCCTTCGGGAATCACTAATACTTTATGCTAGAAACATGGCGTCTTTAGCAAGACTTAAGTGGCTTCAAGGGTAGTGATCATGCCATCGAGGTTGACAGGCTAAAGTTCATGTCACTGTTTTCAGCTGTTCGTGTCTAAAGCTGGAACATTCTAAATCAGCTCTCTCCCTACAGGGTCTCTCCTGCGTGCAGCCTCTCTAGATTCAGTCATCTAGCCTGAATTTTACCTCTGTCTCTCTCTTTCTTCTGTCCTTCTTTCCTTTCCTTCTTTCTTTCCTTATTTTATGTGTATGGTTTTTTGTTTGTTTGTTTGTTTGCGTTGTATGTCTGCCCACCAGAAGAGAACAACAGATCCCATGGACCGACAGTTGGAGACAGTTGTAAGCTTCCATGTTGGTGCTGGGAATTGAACCTGGGACCTCTGGAAGAGCAACCAGTGCTCTTAATTGCTGAGCCATCTCTCCAGCCCTGAATTGTAGTTTTCGTAAACCTCAGAGACTTTCTAGAAGGAGTAAGAACTGCTGAAGTTTTTGAGGCTGCAGCTGAGAAGCCCCCCAATGCTTCCCTCTTCTGTTGTTCCGTTGGTTAGAGTCACAATGTCTGCACAGATTCAAGAGCAGAGGAAATGGACACTGTTGCTCAAATTTCTAAAATAGTCTTTAAAAAAAAACCCGGAGCTAGATACTGGAGTAAATGCTGAAAGATCAGAGAGGCAAAGGAACAAGCCACCTCACCAACTCCACAAATCCTCTGACTGTCTCTGAGTCCCCTGCTGAAAGGGGTCCAGCTGAAAAAGCCTTAGTCCTGTCTCCTCACGCCTGATATACCTTTCTCCGCCCAGCCATGTCACTTCCTTTTTAGTGCTGGGATTAAAGGCATGTGTGCTTCCCAAGCAAAAGCATGAGATCTCAAGTGCTGTGATTAAAGAGGTGTGACTCTCAAGTGCTAGGATTAAAGGTGTGGCCACCACTGCCTGGTTCTGTTTCTCTCCTAGACTGATTCAATCTCATCTAGTCCAGGGTGGCTTTGAACTCACAAAGATCCAGACAGATCTCTGTCTCCTGAGTGCTAGGATTAAAGGTATGTGCCACCACTGCCTGGCATCTGTGTTTAATCTAGTGGATTGTTCTGTTCTCTGATCTTTAGGCAAATTTTATTAGGATACACAGTAAATCACCACATTTCTCTTGTTTTGTCTAAAATAATAAAAGGTTATAACTAATATAAGAAAAACTATATACAATAAGTACAATAAGTATATACAATATATACAGTCAAGAATTACATTAACAATGTCCAGTCCATAAACATTTGACAGATTCAGAGAAAATACTCCGTTATTTATGCTATTTTGGTGAGTCTAAAATGTTGTACCACCGGGTGGTGGTGGTGGCGCACGCCTTTAATCCCAGTACTCGGGAGACAGAGGCAGGTGGATCTCTGTGAGTTTGAGGCCAGCCTGGTCTACAGAGCGAGATCCAGGAAAGGCACAAAGCTACACAGAGAAATCCTGTCTCGGAAAAAAAAAAAAAAAAAAACAACAAAATAAATAAATAAATAAAATGTTGGACCTAATTCACTTTCTATCCTAACTTGTATTACCAACCAAAAACTATCTTTTGATGTTTTCTTTCAAACTTATACACTTTACACCTCTTTAGTGAGTTTCTTTTCTGGATTCGTTAACAAGGAAAACTATAACCATAACTATCTAGTTTTCAACTCCATCAGAGATCCGAGAAGGAAATAATATTTACTGAGTAAGCAGGAAGTGCAAACATGCTACTTCCAAAAATTTTAAGAAATGACAGAAACAGCTGGCTGCCTGGACAGTGACCTGAGGTTTCTCTGCAATGTTGGGGCATCCATCTTTGGCCTACAGGCCTAGCATATCTGACAGACTCATCTGTGAAGCAGGATTTTCTAAAGGGCCTTCCTACCTTGTCTTGGCAAGGATCAGCAGTCCTGTCTTTTGTGTCCTGCTTGTCCATTTTGGACAGCATACTGTCAGCAGTCAAGGCAAAGGCATTTTCTTGCCTAGTGGCTAACTTGCCACAATGAAAGTAAACTCCATGTGGAGTTTCTTCTATGCCTATCATCTTCTCTGAAGTAGATTGGTGCTGTCAGGAGCAGACATGTCTCATTGTCATAAAAAAATCTATGTTATTAAAACATCTTAAATGCCATATTCTGTAGGTCTCTGAAGTGTTTGAAGATGACCTGTCTATCTAAAATATATCTCTTTGACCTTGAAAACATACCTAATATGACTACTAATTTCAGTGTAATAACTATTAACTTTCATTTCTTTATATCCTAATTACTTGGTAACAATAACTTTCAAGGACTAGAAAACTGCATTATATTGTTAAGTGAACTATATAGGTACAATAGCTTGAACAAGATTAGAAGTGAGTGTACAGTATGTTCTAACAAAAATAATCTCATATTTGTATCAATATATAAAATTTGTATACAATATACAAAAATCCAATCCAATGTAAAATATTTAAAACTAGTAGTTGCTTTTTAAAAGTAGATTCAATAATCTACCTTTTTATCTTATCATATCCATATTCTCTCTTTTTTCATTTCAGAGTAGATTCAATAGTCTACCCTTTTATCTGATTATTTCTATATCTTTTTTCAGAGTAGATTGAATAATCTACCTTTTATCTTATCTTATCTGGGCACTTTGACGTCTGCTAACTGGAATGAGAGGAACCAATACCTTTATGTATGTTGATAAATATGCTGACAAGCCCCCGAATGAGAGATGTTGTTCATGACCACGTTCGGAGGTCAGCTGTGAACCCTTCAACAGCTGGTTGGACCTTGAGCTGTCTGCTGACTCCAGCTGACCTGCTCAAACTGCCTTGAGAATCTGAACCTAGAGACAAACTATGATTGGAAGGTAGAGGGCATTGGCGATGCCATGAGCACACCTGTGCCAGTCCTCACAGGGTGAGCAGGGGAGACACAAGAAAGAAACAGTTACAAAATGTCAGAAGGCTCCACCAGAGTCCAAATAAATACCAGTTCCCTCGGTTTGGCTCTGGAGTCTAAGCTATCTAGCTAAAAGAAAACCAGAGAGTCTCCAAAAATATTCTTAATGGATATGCTATAGTTACGTTTGAGCATATTACAGGAAGTTGAGGCAAAGGACATTTTAAAAGGAGAAATGGAAATTACAAAATGATTTTATAATAGCAATCCTTGGCTACAAGGATTGATAGTAAATATGGTACCAGTCTGAGATTAAACAGGGGAGTGTGATGGCTAATCTTGTTTATCCATTTGAAACAACTGGGAAGAGAGAAGTACCTCAGTTGAGGAACTGCCTCCGCCTCATTGGCCAGTGGGGATTCCTGTGGGGGAATTTTCTTGATTCCTAATTGATGTAGAAGGAACCAGCCCACTGTGGGTAGTGCCAGTCCCTGGGCAAGTAGTCCTGGCTTGTATAAGAAAGCTAAGTGAGCTGGGCGGTGATGGTGCATGCTTTTAATCCCAGCACTTGAGAGGTAGAGGCAGGCAGATTTTTAGAAGTTTGAGGCTAGCCTGGTCTACATAGGGAGTTCCAGGACAACCAGGGCCACATAATGAGACTTGGTTTCAACAACAACAACAACACCAAAAAAAAAAAAAAAAAAAAAAAAAAAAGAAAAGAAAGAAAGAAAGAAAGAAAAGCCCAAGACAACATAACAACAACAAAAAACCAAGAAAGCTAATTGAAACCAGTCACCAGTCGTAGTGACAGACAGCTTTAATCCCAGCCCTCAGGAGACAGAGGCAGATAAATATCTGGGTTCAAGGCCAGCCTGGTCTATAGGGCAATACAAAGCAAGTTCTAAGACAGCCAAGGGTACAAGGTTACACAGAGAAACACTGTCTAAATACAAACAAACAAACAAACAAGTAAAGCTGAGCACAAGCGGAAGGAAGCGAGCTGTGAGCAGTGTCCCTCCACGTCTCGGCTTGGGTGTTTTAGAGCAGCAACAGAAAGCAAATTGAAACAGGTCGCTTCTAGGCAGACGCCCTCACAGAGACACTGTGTGAGGCTGTGGTGGCCTTTGTGCAGGGCTGAAGTTCTGGCTGAGTGTTTTGTAGCTTATTCTTGTCAGACATACATGCATGAAATCCCTTCCTTCTCAGCCTCCCATATTTACGTGTTAATTTTGGATAGGGGCTTGACAAAGTGTCTCCATTTTGATTCTAGCAATTTGACACAGCCAGCTTAGAACCCTGTTTTTTCTGTCTGTCGGTCATGGCACCTGTATCCTTGCCATCTTTGATTGTAAGTACAATGAGGAAAACCACTTCTTTCTCTTCTTTTGAGTCAGGGATTCAAAAATAGCCTGCTTGTGCCTCCAGTTCCAAGCATACGCCACCATGGCGGGTTTACTGTGTTACTGGGGATTGAACTCAAGGCTTCAGACATGGTAGCCAGCCACTTTACCAAGTGAACTATACTCCAGCCCCACAGCTTTCAGCTGGTGACCGACATCTGCTTTCTTCATGATGCTGTGTAGAGAATGCTGCAGTGGTCCAGCACAGGAGAAGCAGGCAGATACATTGGTGGGTAGTGGTAGGTATCAGTTAGTAGAAGAATGGAACAGTTTGTATGAGAACAGTGACGGGACACTTGGAAGAGATGTCATAGAATCCACTTTACATATAGACATTCTTTCTTGTGGACAAAGACGAGAAGTCAGCTACATAGTTAGGATGATGTCCTGTACTTAGGAGGTGGAAGGAGAAGGACCACTAATTCAAAGTTACCTTTGACTACAAATAGAAACTGAGGCCAGTCTGGGCTACATTTGACCTAGTGAACCAACAACTATCAGGAACCAGAGTTCTAAGTCTCAGGTTTTTGTGTTTTTATTCCATTTTATTTGGTGTGTGTGTGTGTGTGTGTGTGTGTGTGTGTGTGTGTGTGTGTGTGTGTGTCTTTATTCACTGAGCCATCTTGCCAACCTCCAAGTTTGTCTTGAGCAGCTGATCATTGGTGTTACTTTTTTTTTTTTTTTCCAAGACAGGGTTTCCCTGTATAGCCTGGCTGTCCTGGATCTTGCTCTGTAGACCAGGCTGGCCTCAAACTCACAGAGATCCGCCTGACTCTGCCTCCTGAGTGCAGGGATTAAAGGAATGTGCCATCAGTGCCTGGCATTTGGTGTTATTTTTTATTGAGCCTTGGAAAATTGAAGGAGGAGCAGTTTGAGAGAAGAGACAATAATTCTGCCTTAGACATGCTAAATCTCAGATCTCTACCGATGTTTCCAATAAGACATTTTTAGTGCATCACAGACTGTACTCTTACCCTCCCGGCTGGACCTACATCATTTAAGGGTATGATCTGCCAAATGCAGAGTAAGGTGCCTTACGCCATATGTAGTCCAAAATAAAATAAACACTAAATGTGAAAATTCCACATTGTGTTGTAGATGTAGATCATCAGTAGGTCTTTTGATTACCTAGGTTAAGCCTTGACTTCAATCCACAAAATTACACACAAAACTTGAATTACCAGGTTGTTGTCGTTAATGACTTTTCTATTTTCTGAATGCAAAATTCTAGATAATTTAATTCAATATGAATTTTTCCAGTCTTTGGAAAATGGTTTCACATTTAGCTTTGGGTGGCTTGAAACTTTCTATATAGGTCATATTGGCCTGAAACTTTGAAACTCAAACTGATTTTCTTGTCTGCCTCCTAAGTGTGCTACTACTTCTGGCCCAAACTTTTTTTGTTTTTTTTTGAGAAAGAGTCTAATGTAGTCCAGGTTGGCCACCAACTCTCTGGGAGGATGACCTTGAACTTCCGGCCTCCACCACTTGACTATTGATTTTATATATATATACATATACATATACATATACACACACTAGGGATCAAATCCAGGGTTTTGTGCTAGCTAGACAAACACTCTACCAACTGAGTCACATCTCCAGCCCCCAAACAGAAACTTTCATGAGTATCTAGCTAGTGCTCCAGGTACATACTTCATTAACCTCTTGGTTACGTAGCCCGGAGGCAGTTCTTCTGTGGATCTCAACATTGGAAAAAAAATACATTATACACACACATACACACACACACACACACACACACACACACACACACACACACACACAGACACACACACACACTATATATATATATATATACACACTATATATACATATGTATGTATGTATGTATGTATGTATGTATGTATGTATCACAGCTCCCAGCTGTCTTCTGCTGACCCATCCAGCAACCTTGGTATTCTGCCACCAAATCACTCAAGTAGCTGCAAGGGCAAGGGAATTCAGAAACTCTGAGATCCAGGAGCCGACAAGACTCAGTGACAGTTTGATTAACTCCTGGGGCCAGGAGATTTCAGTAACTTTGGGATCTGTCCACTTTGTGACCATAAAATCTAGTGATTCTCAAGACTCTGCAGCTTTACACCCAGGATCTGCGTGCAGAGACACACGACCGAAGTCCAGGGGTCAAAGGGGTTCTTGAACCTACATCTGAAGGGCTTAAGGGGCCAAGTGACTTGGCAATAAACCTTGCGGTGCTCCCCTTGGAGGCCTCTGGGAGCTGGTCGCCGCCGCCACTGCTCTCTGGACGTTCATTGGCGGGTCCTCGGAAGCGTGGACCAGTTAAAACCCTTCTGTGTCTCCAGCCAGCCTCCTCTCGGCTACCTCCCTGAACCCTCTCCACAACGATCCAATAGTAGTGCAGGAGGGGCGCGCGCGCGCATGCGATTGGCTGCTAGGAGAGGGCGCTGTCAGAGCCGGATTGGCCGGTGTCGAGGACGGAAGCGCCGAGGTCCGGAGCGGCTGGAACCCGGCGGGCCGTCGCGATGCGGGGCGCGAGCCGCGGCGGGGTAGCCGGGGCGCTGCTGGGGCTGCTGCTGGTGCTCTCGGTGCGGCGCGGTGGCGCGTCCAAGGCAAGCGCCGGGCTCGTGACCTGCGGGTCAGTGCTGAAGCTGCTCAACACCCACCACAAAGTGCGGCTGCACTCACACGACATCAAATACGGATCCGGTGCGCGGGGGTGGTGACTGGGACCGCCAAGGGGCCGGAGGCTTAGAGACCAAGTGGTCCTAGTGGGATCTGTGGGCTGTCAAGAAGCGGGGTCGTTGCGACTCTAGACTCGCTTGCAGGGTCATGAGAGGCGAGCCTCGGGACTGAGGATGTGAGGGACCGTCGGGACTTGGGGGTCCGGCGGGAGCCGGGGCTGGGATGAGCGCTTGGGATCCTATGTTAATGGGGGCTGTGGGAGGCACTTTTTAGTGTTCAAGGCGAGGATCCGGAGATCTGCCATTGACAGAGACCCCGGGTGGGCTGTCCCTCTTCAGGCAGCGGCCAACAGTCGGTAACCGGCGTGGAGGCGTCCGACGATGCCAATAGTTACTGGCGGATTCGCGGCGGCTCTGAGGGCGGGTGCCCGCGCGGACTCCCGGTGCGTTGTGGGCAGGCAGTTCGGCTCACGCACGTGCTCACCGGCAAGAACCTGCACACGCACCACTTCCCGTCGCCGCTATCCAACAACCAGGCAAGCCCCCTTCCCACCCCGCCGAAGCTGAGCGGGCAGGAACCCGAGTGACAGCGGGAGGTGTGCGGGAGGGATGGAGGGAGGGGACTCAGTCTTCAGCTGCTGTAAAATGGGAGTTTTTTTTATTCAGAAGTTTATGAAGCTCCTGCTCTGGGTCCTGTCCCCAGGAACTTCCACCCCAGAGTTAGGAGAAAGACTGAGAGAAGTCAGTGCGATTAGCTGCCATCTGGACACACAGGGGAGCTCCCACAGCAGATAAACAGTAGACACTGACGGAAGGAGGAACTCAGGCTGGGTCTGAATGAGAAGGAGAAGTTTCCCCCAGTCCTTTCCCTCTATGGAATAGCTCCTGCTAAAGCATGGGGGCAGGTCACTGCTGCTGGCCTGGGAGGGGCATGAGAAGGAACTGACTGGTTTGGGAGAGTTTCTGGGGGAAAGGGTGTCCATAGGGAGCTTGGGGGATTTGCCTTCGCTAGGTTAGCACAAAGAGCCTGTGGATACACAGACTGATACAAGAGGCTCTATATGCTGCGTGGTCGTGGTGGTGTCTGTGGTGGCCGCACACGCCTTTTAGTCCCAGCATTTGGGAGGCAGAGGCAGGCGGATCTCTGAGTTCTAGGACAGCCAGGGCCTCATACAGAAACCCTGGGCTACACAGAGAAACCCTGTCTCACAAAACAAACAAAAGAGGCTCTATGCATCTGAAGAAACTTTCAATGGGATGAGAATCTTTTGTTTGTTTTTTTGAGACTAGCCCTCTCTACATAGCCCTGGCTGTCTTGGAACTCACTCTGTAGACCAGGCTGGCCTCAAACTCACAAAGATCTGCCTGCCTCTGCCTCCCAGTGCTGGGATTAAAGGCGTACACCACCACACCTGGCTAGGCTGGGACTCTGGATGTCACACTTCACAGCTGTGGATGCTGAGGGTCAGGGAAAAGGACCGGAGGCCCAGGTTACTACGTGTAAGTATTACTGCTAGACACGCAGCTTAGGGGACTCTGGGCCCCATGTGTGACTGTCCTCTACACTTTACACTCTCAGGAGGTGAGTGCTTTTGGGGAAGATGGTGAGGGTGACGACCTGGACCTGTGGACAGTACGATGTTCTGGGCAACACTGGGAGCGTGAGGCCAGCGTCCGCTTCCAGCACGTGGGCACCTCTGTGTTCCTGTCGGTCACTGGTGAGCAGTATGGTAACCCCATTCGTGGGCAGCATGAGGTGCACGGCATGTCTAGCGCCAATGCTCACAACACATGGAAGGCCATGGAAGGCATCTTCATCAAGCCTGGAGCAGATCTCTCTACAGGTCATGATGAACTCTGAGAGCTGGATGGGTGAAGGGAGGGAGGGTGGCTGGGTAGGGATTCTGTAGGGCCACTCTTGTGTGAGACTTTGTTTGTAGGGCCCCCAAGTGCCTTTATGATTAAAGAATGTTGGTTTGTGATTATATTTGCTGTAACCCCAGGGAAGATCTGGAGGTACCAGCCACATCTGTCCAAGTTACCATCTCCCCTGTCTAGGTACCTGTTTAAACTTTTTTTTTTTTGAGACTGTCTCACTATGTATCCCTTGCTGGCGTTAAATTCTCAGAGATCCGCCTTTCTCTGCCTCCTGAGTGCTGGGATTAAAGGCGCGCGCCACCACAACTGGCCCCAAACTGTTTTATAAAATCACTTCTATTACCTGTGTGAGTGCGTGTGCTGTGTGTGTGTTGGCACCTGCAGCTCAGTGCGTGTGTGGAGGTCAGAGACCAACTCTGTCTAGGGGATTCTCATCTTCTACCTTCACGTTGGTTCTGGAGATCGAACTCAGGCTGCCAGGATTGTGTAGCACGCACTTTAGCTGCTGAGCTATCCCAGGGGCCCCAAACCTTTTTTTTTTTTAATGCCTGTCCATGCATTATAATGCTGTCCTGAACAATCATCTCACCTGTCTACCCTACAGTTAACTCATAGCAGTGGATCTCCGTCCCCAGGACTTGAACTTAGGCCACTTTCCTATTGAGTGGCCATGGCCCCAGGGCCCCTGCCAACTGGGATGGGGCTCAGGCTGTCCAGGCCACTCTTCATGTGGTTGTGGCAATCCTGAGGTTTATCTTTGGCCAGGCGGTGGTGGTGCACACCTTTAATCTCAGCACTCAGAGGCAGAGGCAGAAGGCTTTCAGTGAGTTCAAGGTCAGCCTGATCTATAAATTGAGTTCCAGGACAGCCAGGGCTCTATGGAGAAACACCGTCTCAAAAACAAAACAACAAGAAGATTTGTCTTTGATCAAAGGACTGTTGAGAGTTCTGCCTGTCTGCTGGAGAGCGATACCTCAGGCCCCCACACTCTTAGGGCACTCTCCTTTCCCCAGGGTCCTGAGAAGAAAGAACTAAGACTGGAGAGGTGGCTCAGTGGTTAGGAGCACAGTCTGCCCTTTCAGAGGACTGGCACCCATGTCATGTCAGGCGACTCACCATCTGTAACGCCAGTTCCAAGGGGATTTCTCACACCTCTCACCTCTGTGGGCACTTGCACACATGTACACAAACTTAAACAGACACATGTAATTTAAAAAAGAGTGAGAAGAATACCTCAAAAGACATTTCAAGGGAAGACACCCACCCCACCCCCCCAAAAAAAAAAACAACAACCATAAAGAATCTGAGGAGGTACAGCCTCAGAGGTGCAGTCAGGGTACTACAATTTAAAGGATAGAGTTAGTTGAGTTGTGAACAGGTACTTGTTGGGACCAGTGGAACAGTTGGTACTTGGTGTGCATGAGGCTATGGGCAGAGCACTTGCTTGCTAGCATATAAAGGCATGGGGCCATTTCCAGCACCAAAGTAGATAAAGCCATGCACACAATGCAGCGGGCAGTGTAAGTAGTGACAGCCCAGGAAACAGAAGGGCCCAGGGTTGGCAAGCTAGCAGCTCTCTAGTGGTGTGTGTGTGCCCTCTAGAAGCAGTGCAGGAAATGACAGGGAACTGCTGGGGATGGAAAGTGTTGATCATGAGAGCCAGAAAAAGTCCCCAGAGGCTGGGATTACAGTTGTCTAGAAGGGACAATTACTCCCCTGCCTTTGTGACACCCTCGTCTTACCCCTGACAAACTTTTGTTATGAGACAGGGTCTCTCCTTGTGACTCTGCCTGGTCTGAAACTCACTAAACCAGGCTGGCCTAGAATTCATAGAGATCCATCTGCCTCTGCCTCCCAAGTGCTGGAATTAAAGGTGTGCGCCACCATGCAGCCAAACTTTTAAATGTTATCTTTTAATTGTGTGTGTGTGTGTGTGTGTGTGTGTGTGTGTGTGTGTGTGTGTGTGTGTGCATATGACTGTGGTGTCCTCAGAGGTTAGAAGAGGGTGTTGGATTTCTTGGAGCTGAGCCCTCTAGTATGGGTACTAGGGACCTCATTCAGGTTCAATTTTAGCAGCTGAACCATCTCTCCAGACCCAAATCTCTTGAGATCTGAGAGGATTTAGAAGGAAAGAGATGACTGGGAAAGGATTCCAGTAAATGCTGGGCAGAGCTGTGGGACTGAGCAAGGGGGAGAGAGGTGCATTGTGGGCCCTAGTCCACCCTAGTACTCAGTCTCACTAAAGTTATACCACGTGAGAGGGAAGGAAGCCAGGATATGCACCCACCAAAGCATCTTCTCTCATTGGCTGAGGCTGCTGGCTGGGTGGGAGCAATTGCTCAGCAGCACTTCTTACTTTGTGTATTGGATAGGGCTCCACCCGCCAGAAGACCCCAGACAGAGTCACAGGTGGGCTATTTTTTCTGAGATGAGCCAAGATTGGGGTAGGGCACTCCAGCATTGCTACACCCTGCCCACGCAATGGGGTGCTCTTCCTGTCCACCTAGGCAGGCAGTGGGCATTGGAGTGCTGATGAGGGAGAACTCGGGTGCACAGCAGGTAGGAGTCCTGGGTAACCAATACGCTTTGGTTGCTTCCATGCAGAGTGTAGAACATGACCAAATGTAAAAACAGCAGTAGCAGCCACAAACTTTACAATTTATTTTCATTTTATTTCATTTTTATGTGTGTGGGTATATTCTGTGTACACAATGCCTTCAGAGACCAGAAAAGGGCGTCAGAACCCTGGGACTGGAGGTACAGAGGGTTGTGAGATGGCTTGTGGATGTTGGGAATGGAACTTCGGTCCTCTGGGAGAGCGTCAGCCCTCTTGGCCACTGAACTGTCTCTCCCTCATGACCTGTCCCAGTCAGTATTTCATGTGGCTCAGGCTGGTCTTGAACTTCTGATTCTCTTTTCTCTACTCTCCAAATGCTGGGATTTCTGGGTGTTTTGTTTTGCATCAGTGTGGAGAGGCACAGTATGGTGGCCCATGACTACAAAGACCCAGGAGGATCGACGTAAGCACAAGGCTAGCCTAGTCTACTCAGTGAGTTCCCAGCTAGCGGTACAGGATGGATCTTGTCTCTAAAACCAACAGCATTTCCCCCCCAGCTCCCCCAAGAAGATAAGACGATGTAGCGACTTAAGAGATTATGGCTCAGCAGTTAGGAACATTGACTGCTCTTCCAGAGGACCTGGGTTCCATTTCCAGCATTCATGTGGTGGCTCACAACCATCTATAATTCCAGTTTCAGAGGATTGAACACCTTCTTTGGCCTCCCTGGACACTAGGCATTCATGTAGTGCACAGACATGCAGGCAAAATACCCACACACATATTTATTTATTTATTTATTTATTTATTTATTTATTTATTTATTTATTTATTTATTTATTTATTTATTTATATGTATACAGTGTTCTGTCTGCATGTATGCCTGCTGGCCAGAAGAGGGTGCCAGATCTCATTACAGATGGCTGTGAGCCACCATATGGTTGCTGGGAATTGAACTCAGGACCTTTGGAAGAGCAACCAGTGCCCTTAACCAGTGAGCCATCTCTCCAGCCCCACACACATAAATTTAAAATAAACTGGACAACATAATGTTCCTGAAGATTGAAAACCAGCTCTGTATGTTTCAAAAACATTTTCTCACAGCCATGAAATGGGTAAAACAGGAGAAGGCACAGACACCAGTTGCAAAAGCATTGTTTTACCCTTCCCCAACATACACCTAAGTAGAGCTCTTCAGCTTATGTGTGCTAGGTGATGTGTATCTTTGCCACTTATCAGCCCAGAAAGGTCACTCAATGAACTCTCATCCAAAGTGGTTTCCAATCTCAGCAATATCAGCGCATTTGCTTCTCTTACATATGCCAAGGCCTCCCCAGCCAGCTGGAGGTGTCCTGGTGGCGACACTCTGAAAAGTTGAACAGAAAGAGGGAAAGCCTCCGTCTTGGAGTGACTGTCCCTTCTGGAAGCCTGAGGGCCTATTCAACTGCTGGCTCGGCCAGTGGCTCAGACACTTCCCGGGGATCTCAGCACCCTCCTTAATTTGGTGAGCTGTGTGGCGAGCATGGGCGCGCCCTCACGAGTATCACTACAATACAGAGAAGTAAGCTGGGAAAAGGCGGGCAGAGCTCCTTTTCATAAGTTATGAATGAGAAAGTGTTGTAGAACTCATTGTTAAAACGGCGGAGCCAGAACTCGGGCGCCTGGCCAATCGGAACCCGGAGGCTATTTTGAAATCTTTCCAGCAGCAGCCAATAGGTGTGCAGGAGGCGAAGCTTGGTGTTGGCGCAAGCCAATGAGGCTGGCGCTGTGCCTTGCTTGAGGCCTGGGGCTCGGCCCTTGGGACTGTCAGAGGTTAAAGATGGAGCCCACCAGCGAGAGGTCGCCACGAGGTGCGGGGTTGTCCGAGTAGACAGGGCCGGCGACAACCAGGATCTCCTCCCACTAATCTTCTGTCTCCACCGTGGGAACAAGGGTGTCTGTCCATGTGAGTAGCTGGTCTGAGGTGGGGGGTGTGGTGAGGCTGGGGGTCCTCCCAAGGCAGGGACTCCAGATGGCATGAAGCCCTCATTCTCCTCCTCCCAGCAGAAGAATCTGTTAGGACAGAATGCAGAACTCATACTGGAGGAACGGACCAACGACCAGGTCCTCACCTGCTGGGGGTAAATCATCCCTCTTACTCGAGAAGGAGCTCCAGGCTGAAACGGTACAAGGTAGCGCCAGCACAGGCCCCTCTCCTTTGTGTTTGAGCCCCCTCGGGTGCTTGCCCTTAAGCTCTCTCCGGGGAGTGTCTCTTTCACCGGATTCAGAATCAAGTTTGGGTGCCCTAAAGTTCCTAAGACCCTGAGGACTGCATCCGAGCTAGAGTCCCTTCTGTGCTCCAAATCTTGGACAGAGGTCCCACCCACCTACGGTGGTTGAACTTCCAGCCTTGTGCACAGTGCGGGTGATGGACTGCCTGCTGGCTGCGGGCGCTCTGACTAGGTTGCACTACTGTGCTCTGAGAAGCAGTGCAATGATATTGTCAAAGCATCTGGGGCCAGCCTTGCAGACCGCCTCTTCACCTACAGCGCCTTCTTTCCTCTCTTCCCAGGCCTCAGGCCTGCCGCCCTCCCTCCCCCTGCTCATTTTACTCTGTTCTCCATGGAAACTGGAAATTCTAGCCAGGCCTGTGTCTCTGGGGTCAGAGGGCACCCTTGGCCCAGGCAGAGGCCCCGCCCCCACGCAGAGAGACCAACAGGCTCGCTGGACACCCTTTCCCTGTTGCACTACTGTGGGTCCCTGGGGAGCAGTGCAATGAGAAAGGGCACCCGTCAGGCCTGCCCACGTCCACACCACTCACTTCGCAGCTCAGGAACCTGGGGCGCCCCAGGGTGAGACAGAGCTGGGTGAGACCCCCCATCGGAGAGGATAAGGTGGATACTGGGAATCGTATTCCAAGGCTGGAGCCAGTACAAAGATGAGACCCCAGACTTGGGAAGGCTCTAGTCTCAATCTCTTGGCCCTCCAGGTTGAGACTGGGAGTCCGTGCTAGGTGTGGTGGCTCATGCCTGGAAGCTGAGGCAGGAAGACTGCCTCCGATGTGAGGTTAGCCTTGTCTATGGTGTAATGCTGTCTCAAGAACCAAACCAAAACAAAACTGGAGTCTCCAGGACCTTGTGGAGAGAAACAGATGTTCAACTCTCTGTATGGAAAAGGTTTATGTGCCTTGCTCAGCCTTAACTACACCAGGAAGACCAGGACTCAGCCTCCCCCAATGCCTGAAGATAACCAAGGTGACGAGAGACTATTCTGAGTGGCGTTTGGGAGGAGGCATGAGAAGGCCCTCAAACCAGAGGCATTACCTTGGGTCTTGGGGCCCAGCAGGAATGTACTACCTGAGATGATGGATGGACTTGGAGTAGGAAGCCTGCAGAGGAGGCCTGCCAACCATGCCTGTTCCTGCTGGCTCTTTTACAAGAGGGTATGTCCTGAACAGGGGACACTGAGGGTCTGGCATGTCTGCTTTAAGGAAGCCTTTCTGGGGGTGTCCTTGCAGGCTCGCCTTTACCAACGAGACCCAGGGAGAAGCTGGTTGTGGAGGCCCATGCCTTTGAACCCAGCACTGGGAAGGCATGGGTAGATGGATCTTTGTGAATTTGAGGACAAGACTGTCTACATAGCAAGTTTCAGGACAGCCAGAGTTACATGGTGAGACTCTGTTTCAGTGCCCTCCCCCCTGAGAAAAAGACCTAGTGAGAGTTGGTCAGGCCTGTCTCCTTGAGAGGAGGCCCAGGCTGCCAGGCTGGCTTTTAGGAGTGCCTTCACCCCTGGCTTGAGAAGGTCAGCCACTGCTCTAGCTGTCCAAGTCCTATCACCCATAGGGGCACTGCTCTGGCACTGCAGATGTGGGTCTCAGGTGTGACGGAGGGCTTTGATGGTGAAGCAGCAGCTGGCATCCACTCGCCTTCGTGGCTAGAGTAGATGAGGGCCAGCAGCTCTTGGTGCAGCCGATCCCTCCTGAGATGCCCAGGAATTCTTACTTGTTCATATCTTGGTGTGGGCCTGGACTCAAGGGAGGGCTGGGCCTTGGAGGACAAGAGGCGGGTGAAGACAACTTTCAGAAATGTAGCAGAGGGGCAAGAAGGAAAAGACAGGGGGACATCAAGACAGAGTGAAGGAGTGGTCACAGGTCCGAGCACGTGTCATACACCTTTAATCCCACCATTCTGGAGGCAGAGACTAGCAGACGTCCAGATCAGCCTGGACTACAGTGGTTTCCTGGATAGCCAGAACTACACAGTGAGACCTTGTCTCAAAAATCAACAAAAAAAGGAGTGGTCGTGAAGGGGAGATCAGGACATGATCTGGAGAGATGTGTGTAATGCTGCAGAGCAGGACAGAAAACTGAGGGTGCAAAAGCCAAAGCTAAAGCGCTTTGGGGGCAGAAGGAAGTCCTTTTGGATATTGGTTCGGTGAACTGGAAGCCAGATTCAATTACCAGGGCAGACTGGTAAGGCAGGGTTGGGAGGGAATGAAAAACTGGGAGAAGGCTGGGTGCTTTGGAGAGGACCACCGCTCAGAAGGAGATCAAAATCCCCAGGGTACCTGGGTACTTCAGTGGTCCGGAGAGTTGGGGAGGAGGAGCACACCAGCGCGCATGCTCGGAGAGGTGGGCATTGTCGCGTGTACTGGCGCTGGCCCCGCCCCCTGACTCCTTAAGCACTCCCTGGGGGTAGACCTGGAGGGGGCCGGGTTGTCTGGAGAACTGGAGTCTGCCTCGCGGCTGTAGGGAAAGAGTGGGTGCGTCCTGTAGTCCCCGCCCCAATGGGCTCCTGTCACCTTTCGGGACCTCAGTTCTAGGCCTCGGGGGGCGGGGGTCTCCTTGCCCTAGGAGCCCTGCCCCGACTGCCGCTCCGCCCCCAGGCAGCATCTGCTCACCACCAGCAGTCCCTCTCGATGGAAGTCCTGGACGAGTACGACAACGAATTCCCCCAGAATGTGACCTTCTGCCAGCTCATCTCTGAGGACGACTTCGAGAGGCAAGCAGCGACCTACACCGAGCGCGCGCTGCGCCGTCTCTTCCGTTCCTTGGACCGCAACCCGGCGCTGGCGGAGAGGGTCGTGCGCAAGGGCAAGCAGACTGAGATCGAGCAGCGCGGGCTCCTCTCCTGCCTCTGGGTGCGGGCTGCGGGAGGCCCCCATCTCCACCTGCTGTTTCTTAGGGGGGAGCATTGAGGGTGGGGCTTTGACTGAGGGATGGATGGGGAGGTCCCCTAGCGGGGTGTGTGTGGGGGGGTTGGGGCAGCCAGAAGGGTCTTTCCGAAGCCAAGGATGCCAAGCCTGGGGACAGAGCAGGCAAGCGACTCTCTTGCTTCCCTCCTTTCTACAATCGTTAATGCAGGCAAAGTTTGTCTGCGCTGTCCAGGGAGAACTGAACCAGTGCAACAGCATGGGTGCTCTGGAGATGCATCAGCGCCTGGAGCAGCTGAAGAGGCGCATCAACCGTGTACACCTGTATTCCCAGGGTGAGGCTCAAGTGATGAAGCTGTGAGCCTTGGGAATCTGAGCCCAGGGCAACTGCTTCCCCTCCCGTTTCAATTCCCATCAACATCTCAGTGTATGTCAAGCTCAGGTTGTTGACATCTTAGGTGCAAGTGCGGTGCCCATCCAACTCCAGGTTGGACTTACCCCTCTCGGATCATGTTTAATGAAGAGCAGGAAGGAGGGCACATCTCCTAGCAAGATGAGCTAATTTAGAGGCTGACTACTGAGTGACTACTGAGGGGGTCGGGGTGGGGTGCAGACGCCTTTAATCCTGGCCTTAGGATGTGTCTTAATTAAAACAATTTATCTGTTTATTTGAGACAGGGTCTCATTCTGGAGTCCTGCTGGCCTCAAAAATCGCAGAGATGTGCCTGCCCCTGCCTTCAAAAAGTGATGGGATTAAAAGTGTGCGCCACCACACTTGGCTCTAAAACAAAATATTATTATTGTTGTATGTGTATGGTGTATACACGAGTATGTGTGTAAGGCACACATGTGAAAGTCAGGATAACTTACAGGGGTCAGTTCTTCCACTGTGGGATCTGGAGATTCAATTCAGGTTGTCAGGCTTGCATAGCAAGTGCTCGTACCCAGTGAGCCATCTTGCTGGCCCCTTCCTCCTCCTCCTCCTCCTCCTCCTCCTCCTCCTCCTCCTCCTCTTCTCCTCCTCCTCCTCCCCTCTCCCCTCTCCCTCCTTATCCTTTTTTTTTTTTGACAGGGTCTCACTATATACCTCTAGCCAGCCTGGAACTAACTCATTGTGTAGACCAGACTGGCCTTCAATTAACAGAGATCCCCCTGGCTGGGACTAAAGACGTGCACCAGCACACCTGGCTCTCTGCCCTCTTTCTCCACCTTTATATTTTGACACAAGGTCTCTCACTGAATCTGAAGCTCATTGATTTGGTAGGCTGGCTGGCCAGTGAGCTTCAGGCATCTGTCTGCATCCATCCCCAGATGGATCACCGGTGTGTGCTGCCCTGCCCTACGTTTTCTGTAGGCAATGGGGACCTAAACTCAGATCTTTCTTTTTTTCTTTTTCATCTTTTTTGAGACAAGACTTCATGTGTAACAGCCCTGGCTGTCTTGGAACTCACTCTGTAGACCAGGCTGGTCTCGAACTCAGAGATCTGCTTGTCTCTGCCTCTGGAGTGCTGGGATTAAAGGTATGTGCCACCACCGCCTGGCTTTGAATTCAGCTCTTTATGCTTATAATATAGGAACTTTATCAACAGAGTTGGTTCCTTAGCCCCTCCCCTTTTATTTTTCTATTAACATTTATTTTAAAATTTTTAAGCACTTGTGTGTGTGTGTGTGTGTGTGTGTGTGTGTGTGTGTGTGTGTGCGTGCATGCATGTATTCCATGTACTTGTACCGATACATGTGGAAGCCAGAAGAGGGCATTGGATTCCCTACAGCTGGAGTTACAGGTTGTTGTGAGCCACCTGACATGGGTGCTGGGATCTGAATACAGGTCTTCAGCAAGAGCAATAAGTGAGTGCTCTTATCCACTGAGCCATCTCTATAGCCCTTCTATTACATTTATTATATGTGTGTGCCTCTATCTCCTAAATTCTGGGATTACAGGCATATACCACCACATCCAGCTAATGAACTCTTCTGATGGGCTGTATGAGGTATGTGTTAATATTCAGATGTACTCTCCAGACCCATTCACTGCCGTCCATAAGACCTAAAAGTGGAGCAGGGCCTGGCTCAGGGTCCTGCCAGGTGTCACTGTCCACCTTTGCAAGACCTCACTATGGGTTTTCTTTTATAAGCAGTGCCCTTTTCCACCCCACATGCCTCTGAGGCTTGGCTGTAGGCTGAGGGCTTACCATCTGGGGCCTGGATATCCTTACTGGTGGTGGCAGACTCCGTCTTCCACAATCCTTGCCTGGGGGGCACAGATTAGCCTACAGGGCCTGGTTCACTCCATCACTCCCTTCAAAATTGTACCCTTAAAGTTAGACATCTTGGCATGGATTCTGCCTGCCCTTGTGCACATAGGGGATATGGCTCTGCCTGTAAGAGGCAAAAGTAAAGCTGTAGAATGCTCTCCTAGCACACGTGAAGTCCTGAGTTTAATCCCCAGCACCATGTAAACTGTGTACATATAATCCTAGCAACCTGGAGGTTGGAGGCAGGAAGATCACAAATTTAAGGTGATTCTCAGCTGCTGTGACTGGCCAGCCTAGGATATGTAAGACCCTGTTGAAGGAGGGAAGGAAGGGGAGAGAAGAGGGGAGAGGTAGAGAGAGCGAGAGCGAGAAATTGATTTTGGATTCTTTCTCCAAGGTGTTGGGTAGTTGGTGAGATAATGCCTGCTGGCACCTGTCAGTGGTGGCCCAGGATTTTCTAAAAGGCCTGAAAAGGTTTTCCTTTGCTGGAGAGACATCATGGAACCCCTGTGTTGCTGTGTTTGGGTCCTACTGCCCAAGGTGTGGGTACTCACTGCACCATTTGATGAAGGTGCCAAGAGGAGAAGGAGGAAGCTGAGACGAAAGAAAGATCCGGTCCTCTTTCGAGACCAGGCAACCTCCCCGTGCCTGCTGCCAGCTCCATTACCACCACCGCTGCCACCAACGCCTGTCACCACCATGGCCTCTGTAGTGGCCACATCACCCTCTGTTTACACTATGCCCAGAGTCTTCGGCCCCTTTCCTACACTGTCTGGCAAGCAGGTCAGTGGGAACATGCTCTACTCTAGTGCTGGGGGTGAATCTTCTCTTCTCCCGTCCTGGCCAAGCAGTGGTTCTCAGATCTCTGCTGACGGGCTCCTCTCAGACAGGCTTTGGGTATGAACTAGCAGCAGGTGGGACAGACAAGAGGGCCTGGCTGCCCTGGCCGAGGTCTGCAGCGGAGGTGAATAGCACAAAGTTCAACCTCGTGTCCACTTGGGATGTCCCCAAGAATAGGAGGAAAACCATAGACTTTCTCACATCTTATCCCCATTCCTGCCTTTCTCTGGGGGTGTTATCCCTCCTCTGCTCCCCCTCCCCCACCCAGCCCTCCCCTTCCCTGTAGCCCTTGCCTTGGGGATAGGGCTTCCTCAGTTCCCAGACACCCCTGAAATAAACTCTTGCTTCCTATGTAGGGATTGCTTTTCTGCGTGGAAAAGTACAGTTTCCACTCTCTCCTGAGATTTTCTTTGTTTCTTGTAGATGGAGAAACTGGGTATTTCAAGATCTGAAGTGAAATTAAACTGGAATGGTCTTTCATCAACTTCAAAGAGGTGGACAGGATTTTACTCATCTTGAAGGAAACAAAAAGCATTTGGGGAACATCTTGAGTGCCAGACTTGATGGTTATTTTGTCTCAGCCTCTTAATTCTCACAGTTTTGGGTGGTGATTGGATTGTGATGGTACCCTTGGACCCGTGTTATAGATAAGCGTGCTGATGCTGTGGATGGTCCCATCGCCAGCATCCGCTTCTCCCTATCTCACAGCCACATGGTCGATCTGACCCCCTTGGTCCTCAACCCTGGAGGCTTCCATTTCTCATATTTGGCAGGAAACAGCGCACACAAGCTGCATTGCCCTGGCTTCCCCTGGTGAGTGTCTGTACCTTTCCCATCTGGACCCCTGGGCTCTGTTCCAGTGCTGGGGTCCCTGTCTCTCTCACAGGCACTGTGACCTGGATGCTAGGTTCTGTTCTGGTGCCGTGATAGTGTGCTCAAGGGCAGAAGTTCATGACACTCCTTCCACTTCCAGAACCTCACATGTAATCAGTGTTTGCAGTGGTAGAAGACACCAATGATTGGCCCAACCCAGGCTCAGCTGAAAGGAAGCAGCTAAGGGGTTGCCTTGGAATCGTATTGTCCTGTAGGGTTCACAAAATTTGGATTGTTAAAAATCACCTATAGAGCCGGGCGGTGGTGGCGCACGCCTTTAATCCCAGCACTCGGGAGGCAGAGCCAGGCGGATCTCTGTGAGTTCGAGGCCAGCCTGGGCTACCAAGTGAGTCCCAGGAAAGGCGCAAAGCTACACAGAGAAACCCTGTCTCAAAAAATCAAAAAAAAAAAAAAAAAAAAAAAAATCACCTATAGAGCCAGAGATGTAGCTTGTAATCACAGCACTTGGGAGGTGGAGGCAGAAGGATCAGAAAGTCAAGGTCATCTCTGCTTATATAGTCAGTGTAAGGCCAGCCTTGGCTACATGAGACCCTGTCTTAAGGAGAGAAAAGTCTCTGTGTTCTGCCTATTCGTCCTTTCCTTTCCTAAACTCCTGACAACCAGTGGTGTGTGTGTGTGTGTGTGTGTGTGTGTGTGTGTGTGTGTGTGTGTGTACATGCATGCACTATATTTATGTATTGATGTTGGTCTGTGCACATGTGTATGGAGGCCAGAATGTTTAAGGTCTTCATCACTCTCCACCTTTTGTTGCTATTATTGATACAGGGCTTCTCAATGAATCTGTAACTTAATAATTTGACTGGGCTGGCTAATCAGTGAGCTCCAGGCATCCACCTGTCACTGTCCCCTAGCTCTAGTACTATAGGAGAGCACTGTAGTGCCTGGCTTTTTATGTGGGTGCTGGGAATATGAAGTCAGGTCTTCTTGCCTCTGTGGCAGGCACTGGGTCGTCTGTCTAGCCTTAAATCACCCATTTTTTCACTGTCTTCATAGTTTTGCCTTTTTTTTTTTTTTTTTTTTTTTTTTTGGCAGGGTTTCTCTGTATAACAGTCCTGGCTGTCCTGGAACTCACTCTGTAGACTGGCCTCAAACTCAGAGATCCACCTGCCTCTGCTTCCCAAGTGCTGGGATTAAAGGTGTGTGCCACCACCACCCAGCATCACAATTTTGCCCTTTTGAGGCTGCTATATCTAGTTATCATTTGTGTGTGTGTATCTGTGTGAATGTATGCATACTTGTGCATGCACACAGAAGCCAGAAAAGGATGTAGAGTGTCTTTCTCTGTCACTCCCTGCCTGTTCCGTTGAGGCAGGGTCTCTCCTCCAATCTGGGGCTCCTGTTTTCTTAGCTAAGTGGAAAGGTAGCAAGTCCCAGCAGTCTTGACTCCCCTCCCAGGCAACCTTGGGGCTCGGGGTTCCACTGAGTCCATGTTTTTAGTTTTGTAAGTCTGGCAAACTGTCTATCAAAGTAAAGGAACCACTTTCTTTACATCCCCAGAAGTAATAAATGAGTTCAGATGATTTTTCCTGTATTTTTGCATATTTATTTTGTATGTGGGGAGGCATATTGTGTGTGGAGGTCAGAGGTCAATTTTCAAGGAAGCAGTTTTCTCCTTTTACCTGGAGATTGAACTCAGGTCATCAGGCTTGATCTCCTGAGCCATCTTGTGTCTCCTCCTGCCCACGTCTTTTTTATATGTTGTCCAGGCAGTTCTGGAACTCCTGGACTCAAGTGATCTTTCAGCTTCAATACTCTGGGTATTTTGGAGTACTGGTGTGCACCACTGCACCGTTCAGGTGATTTACACAAGGGAATCACAGATTCTCACAGAGTTCTCCAGAGTGACTTACAAACAAGCAAACCTTTATGTCTTAGGCTTCTTTATAGCTGAGAGATGTACACCCTGAGATTGAGTGCTCTGGAGCCATCAAAAGTCCAAAATAAATTGAGAATTGTACTGTCAAGGTTTTTCTTCTCCTTCTTCTTCTTCTTTTTAAATGTTTTATTTATTTTTATTTTATGTACATTGGCTTGCCTGTATGAGGGTGGTGGATCCCTTGGAACTGGAGTTACAGGTAGTTGTGAGCTACCATGTGGGTGCTGGCAAGGTCTGGAAGAGCAGCCAGTGCTCCCAACCACTGAGCCACCTCTTCAGCCCCATTGAGAGAATGTATTTTATTTATTTATTTATTTATTTATTTATTTATTTTTTAAAGTGTTTTTTTGTTTTTCGAAACAGGGTTTCTCCATGTAATTTTGGAGCCTGTCCTAGATCTCGCTCTGTAGACCAGGCTGGCCTCGAACTCACAGAGATCTGCTTGACTCTGCCTCCTGAGTGCTGGGATTAAAAAAGGTGCACACCACCGCTGCCTGGCTACTTTTGGTTTTTTGAGATAGGGTTTCTCTGTGTAGCTTTGGCTAGCCTGGAACTCACAAGAGATCTGCCTGCCTCTGCCTTCCAAGTGCTGGTATTAAAGGAAGTTCCTCTTTTTTTTTTTCTGAGCTGAGGATCGAACCCAGGGCCTTGAACTAAATCCCCAACCCGGAAGTACCTCTTTTTAACTATGGAAGCATTACCAAATTCTTTGTGTGAGCATGGCTGTGTGTGTTGTTGCTGTTGAGAATGGAATCCAGGACTGTGCATATGGGCCAGTTCTCCACCATTGAGCTGCACTTCAGCCCGAGTCTCGTTTTTAACTCTTTCCTAGCACATGACCCACACATTTAGTGTCCGATTCAGGGCTGGTATATTAGTTACTTTTCTATTGCCGTGATAAAACACCATGACTAAGGCAACTTATAAAAGGAAAGGTTTACTTGGGGCTTCTGGTTCCAGAGGGACAGGAATCCATCACCATCACGGCAGGGAGAAGGGCAGCAGGAAGGCCAGCATGGCATGAGGGCAGCAGTGGGGAGCTCAGATCCTCATCTACAAACAGGAAGCAGAGAATACACTGAGGGCGGTTGAAGGCTTTTGGAACCCCAAATCCACCCATGTGACACACCTTTAGTCCTTCCCAAACAGTTCTAACAACTGGGGGTCAAGAATTCAAACACATAAATCTCTAGGCTCATTCACGCCACCACAATTGGCTCTATGGGTAAAGGTATTTGCGGCCGAGCCTGGATAACCTGAGTTTGATCCCTCAGAAAGATCATGGTGGAAGGAGAGAACTGATTCCTGCAAGCGTCCTCTGAGCGCCACATGCATGTTGTGGTACACTTTAACACACTTAATATTTTAGAGGCTCTGAGAATGGTCAGTGTTAACATGTAGTCACTGGCCGGTTTCTCTGTGTAGCCCTGGCTGTCCTGGAACTCTGTAGACCAGGCTGGCCTCAAACTCACAGAGATCCACCCACCTCTGTGCACTGGAGTTAAAGGTGTACACCACCACTGTCTGGCCTAGATTTTTTACAACTATATGTATGTGTATCTCTGTGTGGTTATGTGCTTGTGTGTGCGGGTACCTGAAGAAGCCAGAGGCATCAGATTCCTCTTGAGCTGGGTTGAAATGTGAGTCACCTGACTCAGGTGCCAGGAACAGAACTCAGGTCCACTGTGAGAACAGGCAGTACATGCTCTTAACTGATGAGTAATTTCTCCAGACCTTCTTGGTTTTTCTAACAACTTTTTAGATGGTGGAGTCAAGTCTCTTATCAAATGCAATTTGCAAATATCTTCTCCTTTCTACTTTCCTTTTTTGTTTTTTGTTTTTGTTTTTGAGTCAGGGTTTCACTTTGTAGCGCTAGCTGTCCTGGAACACACTCTGTAGCCAGGCTGGCCTCAAACTCACAAAGATCCACCTGTCTCTGCCTCATGAGTGCTGGGATTAAAGACTATCTTTTCAAGATAGGTCATGAACTATAAAAAGTTCTCAGATTCAGTGAATGGGTGTTTGAGCTTGGTTGACACCTTGGAAACTGCCTCCAAAGCAAAGGTCCTTTGAATACAGGGCTTGTGTATGCTAGGTAAGTGACCTACTGCAGAGCCACACCCTAGAACCTTCTTGGCTTCTGAGTCAGGATCTCAGCAAGTTCATCAGTCTGACCTTGAACTTGTGACCTTCCTGTCCCAGCGCTGCTAGATATGGGATTATATACTCCCAGAGAGGGTCCTAGTGAGCCTTACCTTTTTTGTTAGGCTAATTGAGAAAAGACACTTTGTAAAACTTTATGGTAGTATCAGTTAAAAGAGGGAATGTGGGGGGCTGGAGAGATGGCTCAGAGGTTAAGAGCACTGACTGTTCTTCCAGAGGTCCTGAGTTCAATTCCCAGCAACCACATGGCTCACAACCATCTGTAATGAGATCTGGTGCCCTCTTCTGGCCTGCAGTCATACATGCTGTATACATAATAAATAAATAAATCTTAAAAAAAAAATCATTTAAAAAAAAAAAAGACATCCCGTGTCTTTAAAAAAAAAAAAAGGAGGGAATGTGGCTGAGCTAAGTGGCACACACTTTTAATCCTGGCTCTGGGGCATCAGTGACAGGAAGCCAGCCTGGTCTACATAGTTTCAAGTCAGCCAGGGCAACACAGTGAGACCCTGTCTTAAAACCAAACCAAAATAGTAACCAAAATCCAAACCAAAACAAAAAAGCACTACTATCACCAACAACAGAAGAAGCACAAAGAGAAAATATGAATCCAGGCATGACAACACTTGTCTTTAATTCCATCACTCATGAGGCTAAGACAGAAATATTGCTAGAAGTTTGTCATCAGCCTGCTCAAGAAAAAAAAGTTCTAGAAATTCAGACCAACCAAGGCTATGAGGGCTATTATATTGAGACCCTGTCTCAAAAAAAGAAAAAAAAATCTAGAAAGAAAAATATGTATTCGTGTTATGGAATATTGTATGGCTATTCAAATTATGCAGAAATGGTCGTATGGCTTTTCTGGAAAGATGTGTGGGCAAATGTCTATTCCTCTTAGATGATGTGCTGATGACAGATCAAAGACATGATTCCACCCACATCTAGCTGGGTGAACTGGCGTTTACTGTGGTCCTTTTAGGAGTGAGTGAGGGCAACTCGGGGTTGCATCACTAAAAAGCTAGCCCTCATGTGCTGAGGACTCAGGAAAGCGGAGCCTGAGTTCCTTTCCCAATTTGAGTGTGTGTCCTGTGTCCTGTCCTCCCCCCCCCCTCCCCGCAACATTTTATTGCTTATATACCCTCACAACTCCCCCCCCCCCCAGGGTTTCTCTGTGTAGTTTTGGTGCCTGTCCTGGATCTCGCTCTGTAGACCAGGCTGGTCTCAAACTCACAGTGATCACCTGCCTCTGCCTCTCAAGTGGTGGGATTAAAGGCGTACACCACTGTCACCTGGCTCCTTACAACTTTTTTAAATTAGTTTTTGAAGTTTTCTTGAGTTTTATGAGTTTCTCCCTCCAGGAGGAAATGTTTCAATCTAGAGGAAATTGCTACTACAAACATGTATTCACTAAATAATACCCAAGTGGCCTGTTAGGAAGCTATGGATCTGATCAAAGGGGGTTGAAAGGTTGGACAGGCAGGTGGCTGATTACATGTACATTCCTGTAACCAAAAGCCAGTCTGGACCACATAGTTTGAGGCCACCCAGTCTCCCAAAAGCAAAACAAAACAGCTAGTGGGACATTTTCACTTATTTATTTATTTATTTTTAAATTTATTTATTTATCGGTTTTTTGAGACAGGGTCTTTCTGTGTAGCCCTAGCTGTCCTGGATCTCGCTCTGTAGACCAGGCTGGCCTCGAACTCACAGAGATCCGCCTGGCTCTGCCTCCCAAGCGCCCGGCCATTTTCACTCCTTTGACTGGCGGCAGGACAGCCCACTGGTAATTTGCACTGTGTCCTCTAGGTGTCCTTTATAGGTGTCCCTTATAGGTGTCCCTTACAGGTGTCACTTATAGGTGTCACTTATAGGCAGTTAGATCTGTTGCAGCTTCTACAATCACAGAGTGCTATAACACAACACTGAACAGACTCCATGGGAGAGGTTTCTAGAAGAAATCTTGGGAGACAACCTGTAGCCTGTGACTTTATTACACGTACGTCTGGCAGCCCTGTGTGCTAGTGTCCATTTCATGGGTATGTGTTGACCCTCTATCATGCAGGACAGCAGCCTGTAGTGAACCCTCCAACACTGATGAGACTCCATCTCCTGTTGTGAAAGCGTCCATCTTCACTCCACCTGTTCTACTCAAGTTCCAGCCTGTACCCAGACCTAAAGACGATCCAGAGAATGACCCTGGCAGTGCAGAGTCCATCCTTACCAAGAAGAGCGAGTAACCTCTTCCCTACAGACCACGCCCCAGGAATGAATAAATTTCCACAGAGGCGCATTGTAGGCGAATTTCCTTGTGTCTCGGCAGCCATTCCCAAATAACCTTTCAGAGGCTTATTATTAATTATAAATCCTTGGTTGATAGCTCAGGCTGGTTACTAGCTAACTCTTACATTTTAAATTAACCCATATTTCTTATCTACCCTCTGCCAAATGGTGGTACCTTTATTTCTTTTTCTTTCTTTTTTAAAGATTTATTATTATTATTATTATTATTATTATTTTTTTTTTTTTTTGGTTTTTCGAGACAAGGTTTCTCTGTGTAGCTTTGCGCCTTTCCTGGAACTCACTTGGTAGCCCAGGCTGGCCTCGAACTCACAGAGATCCACCTGCCTCTGCCTCCTGAGTGCTGGGATTAAAGGCGTGCGCCACCTCCGCCTGGCCGATTTATTATTTATTATGTATACAATGTTCTGCCTGCAGGCCAGAAGAGGGCGCCAGATCTCATTATAAATGGTTGTGAGCCACCATGTGGTTGCTGGGAATTGGACTCAGGACCTCTGAAAGAACAGCCAGTGCTCTTAACTGTTGAGTCATCTCTCCAGCCCCCACCTTCTTCATTTCAACACAGCACATTCATCTTGATTATCTCTGTGCCTCTCACGACTCCCGAGACTCCACCCTTCTTCCACGCAGCGTCATCTATCTGTCCTGACTATATTTCCTGCCTAGCTAATGACCAATCAGCTCTTTTATTAAACCAATCAGAAGGCACCTTGGCAAAGACACATCTTCACAGCGTACAGAGAGATTATTCCATAACAGTGCGTCCTGGTGCGGAGCTCCCTGGGGCTTGTACATCCTCTCTGTACTTCTATCTAAAACAAATGGGGTACAGCCAACTTGAACTCCCTGCCTAAGGTGCATAGAATATGTACAGTGTGTTTAGCCAGTGGTGGTGCACGCCTTTAATCCCAGCCCTCAGGAGGCAGAGGCAGGCAATGGCCCCTTACTTGCACTCTGACAAGCAATTCCATTATGTGCACTTTGAGTGAATGGGGTGGGGAATATTGTTCTTCCCTTCAGCGACTGACCCCATTGATTTGGGTTTCTCTCTCCTTGCAAGTGAATTATATTTTCCTTGTATGTATTCTCTAAACACAAGCCTACTTTGGTGGGTGTTTTTGCCTGGAAGAGAGTGAGTGGGTCTGTCAGTTTCCAGCTTGGTACTTCTCTGAGTTTCAAAAATTCTCATTGTCACTTCACATGCAGGCCTTAGAACCTGTTCTCCATGTGAGATGTCAGTCATTACTGGACATTAGGATATACTTACTGAGTCATGGTTGATACCCACACTTTGCTTGGGACTGTAGATTAAAAAAATCAGAACATAGGCAAAATTACTATATAATTACAAATTGTGATAAACTATGGGAGAGATATAAGGGTGGTCAAGGAAGCTTCTCTCTTTTTCTTTTCTTTTTTTTTTTGAGACAAGGTCTCACTGTATATTCCTGATTGGCTGTAACTCACTCTGTAGACCAGGCAGAACTTGGACTCACAGAGATCCTTCAGCCTCTGCCTCCCAAGTGCTGGGATTAAAGGTGTGCGCCACCATGCTGGGCTAAAAGATCTTTTGAAGTGAAATTTATTTGGAAACCAGAAGCCATGACATGAGCAGAGGCACAGGGGACTGTCTTTGGGCGATGGGTGGACGGTGGTCCTTGTTAATCCCACCGAATAAGAGTAAAGACCATTACCCAAGTTTTTTGGTTGAATAAGATTTATTTCCTGTTAGACACCGTTCACTCCCTAAAGCAGGGTTTGAAAGAATAGTCCTAAACATAGGAGGAATGGTTTATTTATAGTCCCCAAAACTGCAAGCCTAGGGAGTTTCCAATGGTTTCTTGGTTACATAGGAATTTGGCTGGTTGAACATCTTATCAGGGTAGTGAATAAAAAAAAAAAAAAAAAAAAAAGGAAAGGAACATGACTGCTCCTAGGTATGGTGGAGGAGAAAGTTTATTGTAGATAAAAGGGAGAGCATAGCCAGAGGCAGGGACACCTAGGAGGGTCCATAGTGGACATGACCCTGAACCATACAAGAAGGGTAGGAGGAGAGGGGAACCAGGTGCAGCAGCCAGGAGGTGTAGCTGGAGAATTTTTCTCCAGCTCCCACCGCCAAGTCCCGCCAGTCCCGGAGCCCACTTATAAAATAAACACACAGACTCTTACATTATTTAAACTGCTTGGCCATTAGCTCAGGCCTATCATTGTCCAGCTCTCACTCTTATATTCAGCCCATTTCTATTAATCTTTACTTTGTCACGTGGGTCGTGGCTTACCGGTACTTTACATCTTCCTTGTCCTGGCGGTGGCTCCAGCTGGTCTCTCTTTCCTTCCTCCTTCCTCAAGTCTCCTCTCTCCTTGTCCCGCCTATACTTCCTGCCTGGTCACTGGCCAATTAGTGCTTTATTTATATAGAGCGATATCCACAGCAAGGAGGCTCAAAGAAAGCAGATGAAAAGGCAAGGTAATCAAAATGGTTGGACTATATAGGGAAGGGCAGCCCAGCCCCTGGGCTGGAGAAGTTTGGGGTAGGGGACAGGGAGGGCGTGCTAGTCAGGAGGCCCCTGTGACAGGTAGGGACTGAGGGATGCAGGGAAAACCTGGTGGCTGGCATCCACTTTGATATGTTAAATAGGCACCTCGTCCCATGTCTGAGACCTAACAGTTGGAGGTCAGGATATAGGGTGTGGAACACATCCTTTAGCATGAAAGTGGAGATTTGCTACAGAGGACAGGGAAATTGAGAATTCTTTGATCAGACATGTAGACAAGAACTCTAGACATGTAGTTTGCTTTGGGAGTCAGCATATAAGAGGTGTTTAAAACCACAAGCTTGGGGGCTGGAGAGACGGCTCAGCAGTTAAGAGCACTGGATGCTCTCCCAAAGGGCCAGGTTCAATTCCCATCACCCATAGGAGATCTGACACCCTCACACAGACATACATGCAGGCAAAACACCAATGCACATAAAAAATAAATAAAAACCACAAGCTTAGGCTGGAGAGATGGCTTCCTGGCTTCGCAGGTAAACGTACTCGCTGCACAAGGCTGCAAGGGGAACCAACTTCTGAGTCTTGTCCTCTGAGCTCCACACACGTGCCATGGCACATAATTGACCACACACTTACTTTAAAAGGGAAATTCAGGCGTTTGTGCTTACTATACCCCTTAGTCCTCTGTATCCTTAGGCAAAAACAATCCAGAACAAAGACCTGGCCCCCAGGGAACGATCTAGCAGAGGAGATATATGGGACTGGCCCCGAAGGCTTTATCAACTGCCACCTAATGGGCTTGGAGGACTTAGGGGCCGAAGGAGAGCAAAGAAAAGGAGGTTCGTAAACTGTGGGGTGGACACACCTTCGCAGGCGCTGGTCCAGGAGAAAGGGCAATAGGCTTTAGATACAAGGGAGGGCAGGTCTGAGCAGATCTGGCTGGCAAAGCATGAGCTGGGCAAGTAACCAAGCAGTGCACAGAGACGTCTCTGAGAAGTCGAAACGCAGTTTGGCGGGAGACAGCAAAAGTGGATCCTACTCAGCCAGCAAGCCTCAGCCTCGCAGGGTGGCCGCGCCCAGCACGCACTCTGGGCACCTGGAAACCACAGTTCCCAGGATGCCTTATTCCAACTTCCGGGACCGGGTGAGCGGAACTCCGGAAGTAGTCGAGAAAGCGGAGGCGCCGGAGTCGCATCGTCTGCTGGTGTCGCCTTTGGTTTGTCGCCGCCATGGGGAAGCGACAACACCAGAAGGACAAGATGTAAGTTGGGCAGCACCTTTCGTCTCAGCTCATCGCCATCCTGAAGGTCATCTCCTCCCGAAAGCCTCAGTTCGTGCAGGCGCGATATCGTCCCTCGCGCGGCCTCCGCCGCCACCGGACTAGTTCCCTTCTGGGGTTTGCCCCTACCTCCTCTCTTTCTGCCCCTGCCTGGGTTGTCTGCCCTGCGTAGACAGGCCCACTTCGTCCTAGCTCTCGCCTGTTAGCCTACACACGGGCGACGGTTTAAGACTAGCGGGCCATGCTCCATGTTCCTCTCCATTTTCTGCTCTTGTCTCTCGAAACTGGAATAGTCCTCACCCCAAAGTGCTTCCAAGGATGCCTTTCACTTCTGTATTGTCAAATCTAGTGAAGCCAGCCCTTAGTGGGATCTTAGATACGCTTTGTTTTTATCTGCGTCAATGACCTCTCTTTTCTCGTTCCTCTTTGCTGGACTTTCTTCCCTTGTCCTAGACTTCATGTGTATCCCCTTCATTTCTGGTTCTCAGTGGGTGACCTGGTCTAGTAGTGGATCTCTACTGCACTTAAGTCAACTCAGTAGCGCTCTCAGAATTAGTATGCCTGAAAGGGAACACTTGATAATTTTCACACCTTAAGCCTGCTCTATTCCCATCCTATCCCAGTGGTTACATAGTAAGTCCCTAATTTACCATACATAGACGGAAGACAATTCTCAGCCTTACACACCAGTAGAAACATGCACACGGCAATCAGAACTATGTTAGGTCATGTCTGGTTCCTGCTCAAAACTCTCCAGCGACTTCCCACCACACTTAGGGCAAATATAGAGTACTTTCTGTGACTCAGCCACTGCTCTTGCTTCTCTATCTGCTGCCACACACCTCATTACCTAGCCTTTTGGGGACACATTCAGCCTTTCCTGCCCCAGCCTCAGTAAGTGCTATCCTGTAAAAGGCTAGCCTAGCTCTTTCTCATTGTCAGATCTATAAATCCAGTTCGTCTCCTTATCTTTCTGTCTGTTGTGCTTATCGTTATGTGTCTGGCACTCTGAAGACGTTTCATGGACAGTTGTCAAGGGAGTGGCAGTTCTGTCATGAGATTTCTACAGCCTCTGTCCTTCCCATGAAGGGAACTAGTAACACTCTGTCTTCCTTAGGTACATCACCTGTGCTGAGTACACTCACTTCTATGGTGGCAGGAAGCCAGGTAAGGATGCTGGTGTTTCTGAGGAATGCATGTAGTGATCCGGAACAATGGATAAGAACCAGAGCACTGACATTACAGTGTATGACTGAACTGAGTACAGACTCCACAAAAGAGTACATATGCTCATCATAGTAGAGTATCCTTACCTCTTAGTGGAGTGTTTTAAAAAAAACATAATTTAAAATGGCTTTTTCTTTAGGAAGTGCTATAAACTTTTTCTTTAGAGGAGGAAAACAGGAATGATAGTACCCAAAGTTGCCAAGGCTGTAGAAAAAAGGGCATAGTCATATTTTTTTAAAATTTATTTTATGTGCATTGGTGTTTTGCCTGCATGTATGTCTGTGTGAGGGTGTCAGATCCCATGGAACTGGAGTTACAGACAGTTGTGAGCTGCCATGTGAGTGCTGGGAATTGAATCCAGGACCTCTGGAAGAACAGCCAGTGCTCTTAACCTCTGAGCCATCTCTCCAGCCCCTATATATATATATATATATATATATTTTTTTTTTTTTTTTTTTGGTTTTTTGAGACAGAGTTTCTCTGTGTAGCTTTTTCAGACTGTTCGGCCCCCTTTGAAGACCCTGCTTTTGAGCCTGCAGCCTTGTGCCTGCCAGGCAGATGCTTTACGACCGAGGTGTGTCTCCAGCCCAGGAATGTGTGTTTTTTTCTTCTGTCTCTAAATTTCAAAGTGCTGGAGATCAAATCCAGGGCCTTGCATATGCTAAGCAAATGCTCCACCACTGAGTATACCTGCAGTCACTCTTAAGTATTTTTTTGAAAAGTGTAGAATTTTATTGTTGTGTGTATGATGTAAGTGCAGGTGTAAGTATACTTTGGTACACATGTGGAAGTCAGAGGACAACTTTATGGACTTGGTTGTCTTGGAACCTGCTTGTGGGTTCCAGGAATTGAACTCAGGCAGTTAGGCTTACATGGCAAGAGCCTTTACCCACTGGGCCAGCTTGCTGGCCCTCTGACTTGTTTTGTTTTGTTTTGCTTTGTAGCTTAGGCTAACCTGTACCGTGTAGCCCAGGTAAACCTTTAACTTGACTCTTCTATGTCAGCTTCTTGAGTACTTGGATTACTTAGAGGCGTGGGAACCACTTGTGGTTCATGTTTTCCTTTTTTTTTCCTCCGGAGTTGAGGACTGAACCCAGGGCCTTGAGCTTGCTAAGCAAGTGCTCTACCACTGAGCTAAATCCCCACCCCCCATGTTTTCCTTTTTTTTTTTTTTTTTTTGGTTTTTCGAGACAGGGTTTCTCTGTGTAGCTTTGCGCCTTTCCTGGATCTCGCGCTGTAGACCAGGCTGGCCTCGAACACACAGAGACCCGCCTGCCTCTGCCTCCCGAGTGCTGGGATTAAAGGCGTGCGCCACCACCGCCCGGCTCATGTTTTCCTTTTTAAAGATTCACTTATTTTATGTTTATGAGTGTTATGTTTGCACGTACAAGTGCACCATGTTTGTGTCTGGTGTTCCTGGAGGCCAGAAGAGGCACCGAATCCTGGGAGCAGCTCAGTGATGCACCTAAGCATATAGCATATATAAGGCCCTGGGCTTGATGTCCAGCAACACACAACATGTGTACTTTTACCTCTTAAAACAACAGCAACAAAAAATTTAATCCATGGTAATGTAGTTTTAGTGATAGGTACACAGAGATGAAATATTTTCCAAATAAGTTTTCTTGTTTTTATTTTATTTAAACAGATATCACACAGACAAGTTTTCGCCGCTTACCTTTTGACCACTGTAGGTAAGACTTTTACAAGGCTTCTGTTTTCTTTTGATTGAGTATCATTTCTCCAAATGTGTGTGTGTTTTAAGATAGGGTCTTTCAACTCTATAGCTTGGGCTGGCCTTGAACTCCTAATTCTCCTGTTTCTACCTCCCAAGTATTAGAATTTACAGGCTACCTTACTTGCATCTGGAGTATTTTTGCACTGACTTTTGCATAGACAGCCGATCATCCTTGATCTGAAAAAAATCCAAAATTTAAAATATCCCCAAATCCACAACTTTTTGAAGCCTGAAACTCAGAAAGTTAGAATTTGGAGCATTTCAGTTTGGGGGGGCTCACCATGTACTGTGTGTGTGAACTTGACCCTTTGAGATGCATCCAGGGTTTTCTCTGTGCCTTTCTAGATAACGTGAGCTGGGAGAAAGTGGATCCAGCCATGAGGACAGTGCATGGGTATTTTCTGGTTATTGTGTCTGGGTTTACCAGTTTTGCTTTTTAGCTTTATTCTTACCTTATGAGTTTGAGTAGACCCTGTTGCTAAGCATATTTTATGTCTGAGAGGACAGGTGCCTCAAGAGTAGCATGTGCCCTGGTGTCCCATCAAGAACGTAGCACTGCTGAGTCGTGGCCCAGACGGCCTGACTCCACTGTGTCTGTAATGCTCTAGTTCTATTCTTGTTCCAGATTGTAAGTCATCGTAGCATCAGCAATAGTGACGATTCTGATAGGCCCTTTCCTTCCCTGGGGACTCAGGTACTGGTGGGAAGGGGAGAGTAGCCTAGATGCAAAGCTATCAAGTGTTGCTTGGGGCACAGTGGTGTCTGGACAGAGGGAATTCTGTGGAAGCATGTCTAGGACCCAGCCATCTCCACATACTGTTCCTCTAGGGTAAGGTGGGGAGGATGGGCTACTGTAAAGGTAGGGCAGTCTGGCATGCTTGGTGCCTTTCCTCCAAGTTCTAATTCTGAAGGTCTGGTGACCCAATTAGGGCCTGTCAGCCATTTGTCACAGTGCAGGGAGAAGGGGGGGGGGCTGCAGCATGGGAAGCAGAGGGGACAGACCACAGTGTCACAGTGCAGGGAGGGCGGGAGGGGGGCTGCAGCATGGAAGGGGACAGACCACAGTGTCACAGTGCAGGGAGAAGGGGGGGGGGGCTGCAGCATGGAAGGGGACAGACCACAGTGTCACAGTGCAGGGAGAAGGGGGGGGGGGCTGCAGCATGGGAAGCAGAGGGGACAGACCACAGTGTCACAGTGCAGGGAGGGCGGGAGGGGGGGCTGCAGCATGGAAGGGGACAGACCACAGTGTCACAGTGCAGGGAGAAGGGGGGGGGGGGCTGCAGCATGGAAGGGGACAGACCACAGTGCAGAAAGGCCTGGACATAGTTGTTTTATTCCAGAAGCGGGGCCTCCCTGCATCTGCTCCTCAGGAAGCCCAGTGCCATGCTAATGGAAATGCTAATGCTCAAGTAAGGTGTCCCAGGCAGAGATCCTTCCTCTGTCATTCCTCCCCTGTCAACCTTGTTGGAATGAATGTTATCTGGTTTAGATCGGTCTTTGAGAGAGCACTGCTTCCCCTCTTTGTTCTAGGTCCCTGACTCCACTCGTCCCTTTTAACCACAAAATCATTGTGTAGACCAGGCTGGCCTTGAACTCACAGAAATCCCCCTGCCTCTGCTGGGGTTAAAGGAGTGTGCCGCCACCACCCTGCCAAAGGTTTTTTGTTTTGTTTTTAAGATAGGGTCTATATGCTGTTCTGGTTTCTGGCGGACCTGGGATTCACTGTGTAGACCAGGCTGGCCTCTAACTCAGGAGGATCCACCGCTCTGCCTCCTGGGTGCTGGATTTCAAGGCGTGAGACCATCCCAGGAAAGAAAGGAAGCAGTGGCATGGGCTGTCCACCAGTGGGCAGCTCGTGTGGGAACGTTAGGGTAGTTGAGGCTGCTGTGGACCTTTCACTCCCGTGCTTCAGAAATTCCCAAGGACTCTGTTTTCCGTCAGTCATGTTCCCAGCACACAGCAGAGTGGTGTGGGCCCTGCAGACCACGGTAGCCTCATCAGACTACCGTGGGATGGGCGGGTGGCTCTTTGATGAAAGTTTGGTCTGCCTGCTCTCAAGGGTCTGGAGAGGGAACTCAGTCTTGCTTCCTCAAAGCCAGCACTGGGGGCCTCCTTTTGACTTGAATCTGACAACATGAAGTGGGCTTGAAAGAAGCTTGGCTGCTTCTGCACCAAGTGCTGAGGACCTGTTGGGATGATGCCTTATCCCTAGTGGTGTGGTGTGTCGGTGTGTCAGTGGCAGAGCATGCTTGGAACTGTTGGGAAGGCTGTAGGAACTACAGTGTGTGCCTAGTGTGCCCAGAAGCTGACCAGAGTCTGCCCTTTCCAGTCTCTCTCTGCAGCCTTTTGTCTACCCGGTCTGCACCCCTGAAGGTGTCGTCTTCGATTTGCTGTGAGTTTCCTCTTGCATTTTTACATTTCTTTTTATTTGTGGGGTGTGTGTGTGTGTGTGTGTGTGTGTGTGTGTATGTTTGTGCCCTAGTATGTGATGTTTGTATGTGCAGTTGTGTGTGTGTGTGCGTGCGCGCGTGTGCGCACGCCCTGGTATGTGGTGTTTGCATGTGCAGTTGTGTGTGTGTGTGTGTGTGTGTGTGCCCTAGTATGTAGTGTTTGTGTGTGTGCAGTTGTGTTCAGGTGCATGTGTGTGTGGAGGCCAGAGGTGGACCTCCGGGGTCTTTCTCTGTTGTTCTCTACCTTATGTTTTTGAGACAGGACCTTGTCAGTGAACTTGGGACTTGCTGTTTCACTCGACTGGGTGACCAGCAAGCCCCCAGGGTCTGCCCTGCTAAAGTTATAGACGTGTGCTGTCTTGCCTGGCTTTTACATGGGCCTTGTGCTTACACAGAAAGTTCTTTACCCACTGAGTTGTCCCCCAGCACCGGTTTTAATTTGATTTAACAAATACTGCAGATTGTTGACACCTATTAGAGAAGAGATGTTGAGTTTGTGGTTCCAAGCAGGGACAGTCTTGTCCCTAGAAACCTCATGAGGTGTAGGCGAGCCTCTTTAGGAATTGAACGGGACAGCCAGGTCTTCAGAGACATGGCAGAAGTGCTCTGTGACCTCTGGCAGGCAGTATTAGCTGGCAGATGCTGTTGCCACTACTTGGGATGGAGATGAGTCCTTCTACCCCATGTGTTAGTTCTTGATGTGGAACAGCGATGTGCTGGATAGTCTCTGCGTGATGAAAGCAGGGCTGTAATGAAGGTGCCTAGTTCCCAGCATTGTAGTCTGAAGCATTATGCCCTATTTTATGTTCCAACATATGTTATCTTTGTTTTATATTTCAAGTTTGTTTTTAGATTCTAAAATATTTTCTAAAATTTAGAAGAAATGTAAAATACTTGAATAGAACTTTTTTTTTTTTTTTTTTTTTTTTTTTTTTTTTTTTTTTTTTTTTTGGTTTTTCGAGACAGGGTTTCTCTGTGTAGCTTTGGAGCCTTTCCTGGAACTCGCTTTGGAGACCAGGCTGGCCTCGAACTCACAGAGATCCGCCTGGCTCTGCCTCCCGAGTGCTGGGATTAAAGGCGTGCGCCACCACCGCCCGGCTTGAATAGAACATTTTACCACAAAAAGAGCTCACTGTTCAGGATCATCACTATGAATGTTTATGCCTTCTGGGCCCTGTACACAGATTTTTTTGGGGTGGGGTTCTCACTGTCTTGCCCTGGCTGGCGTTGAATTCCTGGGCTCAAGTGATTTCCTGCCTTCCTCTCATAAGTAGCTGGGCTTACACAGTGGGTGGCCCACCACCATGTGTGGCTGCAAGTATAATTTTTGATGCTGACCTAGTATTTTGCTGTATAGACAGGCTAACATTTGTTTGCCCCTTGGCCTAGTTAAAGTTCTTTTTTATATGCAACTGCAGTCAAACTCCTGCAAATGCTAAGTGGAGCTCAGTGGGAAAGCACAGTCCATGCGCACAGGTGTGTCACTGAATGTATGGAAACACGTGTTCCACGCGTGCAGCCTGCCCTGCACTCGGCTGGAGCAGCCCTGAGGCTCGGGCGTTGTCACTGGCAGCACCTACTGGTGACACTTTTTTTAAGATTTATTTTTATTTTATGTGTGTGAATGTTCTGCCTGCATGTCTGTCTGTGCACCACATTTGTAGAGTACTTGTAGGAGCTGGGAGAGGACATTGGATTCTCTGGATCTGGAGTTACAGATAGTTGTTATTGCTGTGTCCTGTGGGTGCTGGGAGCTTGGGTCCTCTGCAAGAGCACCATGTGCCCTTAACTGCTGAGCCATCTCTCTAGCCCCCTAGTGACCCTTTCTGTTCTCTCCCATCAGGAACATTGTTCCTTGGCTTAAGAAGTATGGGACCAATCCCAGCAATGGAGAGGTAGGTGGCCATGCAGGTACTTGTTGCCATGGAGCTGTGCCCTGCCTTGACTTTGTCTTTGCAGTTTTCGTGTCCTCAGTGGGGAACTGTTCACGGGGCCTGGAATGACAGTCCTCGTTCCCTGTGCACACATGTGCATGGACAGTTGGCCCTCTGTTTGCAGATTCTGTGTTCTTGCATTTAATCAACCGTGCTCAAAAAGAAGTATTTGTGGAAAAATTTTATCTGTATTAATATCTGTACATATTTTCTTGTCATTGTTTCCCAAACAGTATCAGAAAATAATTACTTGTGTAGCATTTATATTATAATAGGTAGCAGTCAGTCTAGAAATGGTTTAAAGTTGGTGAGAGGGTACACATAGGTTCATTCAAATGCTACATCATTTGAGATTGGAGTATTTGTGGAGTCTTGGTACTAGTCTCCTGTGAATGTCCACCATTGTACATCTTTGTTTGCTTGAGACAGGGTCTTGTTCTGTAGCCCAGGCTGTCTTCTCACTCACAGGAGTCCTGTCTTAGCCTCCATGCCTGGGTGTCTATGCTTTCTCTTGAGTTTGATCAGAGTGGGTGGCTCATCTGTATCTTGCTTTGTGTGCTTTGCAAGGTGCTGGCGAGTCTCAAGGGTGTCAGTAGAGAAGGCACAGCCTTTTCTGTGAGACTGTCTGTCTTTTAGAAAGGATGGGTTTTTTACTTGTTAGTATACGTGCGAGTATGTAGGTATATCTGTGAGTGCACATGCTCTTGCACAGGGTCAGAGCACAGCTTGTGGGAGTCAGTTCCCACCGTGCAGGTTCTAGAGATCTAACTCAGTGTCAGGGTTGGTGGCAAGTGACTTCACCCACTGAGTCACCGTTGTTCTTGTGTCTGTTTTTGTGGCTGAGCCGTACTGAATCCTCTGTCATTTGCCATTCGCAGCAGAAGTGCAGAAATAGCCCCATGCACATTTTCTTGAGCACACAGGAGTATTCTAGGACTGTGGAGTCAGGAGAAGGTGCATTGTCAATTTCCATAGCTACTGGCCAACTGCCCTTCAAAACTGTTATACATTTTAAACTTCTAGCCACACTGTGCAGAAGAAAATGCTTCTTGACAATTCTGGGTATCATCAGGGTTCTTTTTGTTTTTGTTTTTTGAGATAGGGTTTCTCTGTGTTTCTCAGAGGCCTCCAACTCAGAGAGTGCTGGGATTAAAGGCGTGCACCACCACCTAGCAGTTTTTTTTGTTTTTTGTTTTTTTTTTTAAACGGGCAAAAAGAAAATCATGCTTGCCTTTAATCCTAACACTTAAGAAGCAGAGGCAGGTAGATTTCTGTAAGTTCAAGGCCAACCTGGTCTACAGAGTGAGTTCCAGGACAGCCAGGGCTACACAGAGAAACTCTGTCTAAAAAACAAAAACAAACAAAGAAAGTTGTATTCATATCACCCAACATGGGGATGGGGCAGACAGATCAGCTGTGTGTCACTGAAATGACCCAGAGAAGGGTGGTGAGGAAAGAGGGTGGCTAGGTGGCTGAGGAAGGCTCTTAGGAGCTGCTGTTATGCTCAGTCCTGAGGAGGAGACATGATAGCATTAAATGCCATATTGGGGAACCTTGACGGTCCTGGACTTAATCTGGTGGGTTGGAAGCCCAGGCAGGGTCATGACCTGACCTGTATTGAGGAGAGCTCTGGTTTTGTCAGGAAGGTACTCTTAGGAGCCTGTTGGCCCCGGGGAGATCAGCCAGGGATCATACATTTGTCTGGGTGAGAGGTGCTATGTGCACTTGGACCAGGCTGAAGGCAGAGGAAAGGAGGGACCTTAGAGACTGGGCCAGTGGGATGGTTAAGGTGTTGAGTCCTGTCCTTAGGGCAGTAGGGATCTCAGCAGTCACCTAGTACTGTGACGTCTTGGGGACTGGTCACAGTTCAGAGCTTCCTGAGTTGTCACTGTCCTGATCAGCAATAAAGGCCCGTGGAACCTGGTAATCAGTCAAGGCTCAGCATCTGATGCCAGGCCCTTTCCTTAGGTCTTGCCAGTGCGACCCCATCCTAACTTGGTTACCTCCTTGAAAGCCCTGTTTGAAATAAGGTTTCTGGGGCTTGTAAACTTTGGGGGAACATTTTTTTTTTCAAGCATCAGCTTGATACAGTACAAATTCTTATCTTAATAGTGAAATGTTTCATTGAGGCTTGCTCAGTGATTGAGTAAAACCAAAACTTATTATAAGCCACAGTCATCCTAGGGTCCCCCTGCTATGTAGCCTCCCTGGATCTGTGGGTTGTAGTCTGATTGTTCTTTGTTTTATATCTAGTATCTACTTATGAGTGAGTACATGCCATATTTGTCCTTCTGGGTTTGGGTTACCTCATTCAGGATGATTTTTTTCTAGTTCCATCCATTTGCCTGCAAATTTCATGCTGTCATTGTTTTTGTTTTTCTCTGCTGAGTAGTACTCCATTGTGTATATGTACCACATTTTCTTAATCCATTCTTCAGTTGACGGGCATCTAGATTGTTTCCAGGTTCTGGCTATTACAAATAGTGCTGCTATGAACATAGTTGAGCATGTATCTTTGTGGTATGAATAAGCGTTCCTTGGGTATATGCCCAAGAGTGGTATGGCTGGGTCTTGAGGTAGATCGATTCCCAATTTTCTGAGAAACCGCCATATTGATTTCCACAGTGGTTGTACAAGTTTGCACTCCCACCAACAGTGGAGGAGTGTGGGGGAACATTTTCAATCCAGATCTAGGGAACTGTCAATGTAGTTAGTCTGGTGACTCTGCCTTTCCTGTTAGAGCAGATGGTGTTGCTCCTCCACTTCTCTGCCTGGGACAGGAAATCCCTTGGCAAAGGAAACCCGTTGGGTTGGGGTGCAGCTCAGTAATAGAGCCCTTAGCTAGCTTGTGGAAGGCCTTGGCGTCCATTTTCTAGAATTCCCCTTCCCCCCAAAAAATCCACATATACAAAATCAAGCAAAACAAAATAAAGATCTTTAAGACACTAACCTACTGGGTGGCAGGAAGCTGGCTGCTGTCTTTCTGGCCCTGGTGACAGTCTGGAACTGGTGCAGGCCCAGGGGTTCTTCCCAGTGTAGATGGTGTGCTGCTGCCCGCTTTCCCTGTTGCTGAGGAGAGGGGGCTGTGATACACAGGTGTCTTAGACTGCTTCCAGAGCCTGTGCGCTTGCTCCTGGGCTGCTTGGGGTAGGAGCGTGGCCTTACCTCCCAAAGTCATCTGCTTTCCTTCCTTGGTGTTTCTCACTTGGAAATGTGACCAGCTTTTTCTGCTGACAGCCAGGAAGCCGGGGCCTTTTCCCGGGGCCCCATGCTGGGAGGATATCCTTTTCTGGTTTCCTTATTACGAGATCCCTGCTGCCGGCTGTGCTTGTGGTTGGTTGGTCTCTGCCTTCCTGAGGCTGTGACTACCTACAGGTGTCAAACTGGGCTCCCCGCTGCAGCCTGCCCTTTGCTGTCTTGTTAGCGTCCCTGTCGTCCCCTGGTATCTTGTCTACAGTTGTCGCCGTGACTTCAGCCTCTGTCCTGGTGGACACTGTTACTCAGCTACACTTGGGTGCTTTTGGTATTTTTGCATTCCGTGTTACAGATGCTCTTGGGGTATCAAATCTTGTTAGTTGCTCTGTGCTCTGCAGCTGCCAAACTACATAGAGCAGTTACTTTGGACATGATCAGAAGCTGGGCCATCTCCTTTCTTCTTGGACTCCTAGAGGGTGTGTTCCGTTGTAGCGCTCCTAGTCTGCGGGCCAGTCCACTCCTTTTCTGCTGTGCCTCGGTCTTCAGCCGTGCTGAACACACACTCCACCACCGAGCTACATCACCAGTTTTTCCACCTTTAGTGTTTTGTTTCCTTTTAAAAAATATTTGTACCACACTGTAAGCAGAATGCCTGGGTACTCTGACTGGCTTTATTTGTTACATTTATTCATTTTGTGTATGTGTGTGCGTATGTGCATGTGGGCCTACGTATGTGTGTAAAGGTCAGGGTACAATTCGTGGGACTTATTTCTCTCCTTCCTCTATGTAGGTCCTGCTGGGCTCAGTGACAAGCACCTTGACCAGCTGAGGCATTTCTCTGGCTTCCCTACTAGTCTTAGGAATATTCATTTTGTTTTTGTTTTTATTTTATTTATTACCATTATTACTAGAGAGAGAGAATATGATGTGAGTGTTGCTGTGCCACACATGTGGCCAGAGGACAACATTCAGGAGTTTGTTCTTCCCTCTGCGGTGGTAAGCCATCTCGATGGCCCTGCACTCACACATTAAATGGTGTGCTTACCATAAATATGTTCAGAGTGGTGGTCCCGCATGCCTTTATTTAATCCCAGTGCTCGGGAGGCAGAGGCCAGCCTGGTTTTCAGAGTGAGTTCCAGGACAGGCTCCAAAGCTACTTGGAAACCCTGTCTCGGAAAACCAAAAAAACAAAAACAAAAACAAACAAACAAGATGTTCAGACAAGGTGCTGGAGAGGTGGCTCAGTGGTTAAGAGCACTGCCTGCTCTTCCAGAGGTCCTGAGTTCAATTCCCAGCACCCACATGGTGGCTCCCAACCATCTGTAAAGAGATCTGCTGCCCTCTTCTGGTGTGCAGGCATACATGCAGGCAGAAGAACACTGTGCATATAATAAATAAATAAATCTTAAAAAAAAAAAAAGATGTTCAGACAAGGCCTGGATATGGAGCTCAGTGGTAGAGCACACACTTAGCATATATGAGGTCCTCAGTTTGGTACCTGGCACCAAAAAGAAAAGTTCAGACATTGTGGAAATACACACCAGTCTTTATTCCACAGCCTCATCATTTATCCGAATGACTGCCTCTTACATTTGTTGGATTTAGTGGTTTACAAATCTGGGATCTGCTTACAGCCTGGGTTTACAGATTACATCCGTGCAAGTACGAAGGCTTGCCGTTCTACAGCCTGCAGGAGTCCTGACTGTGTCTTGGAGTCTTCCCAGAGAGATTCCCTAGTGTGAGCAGAAGAGAGTCAGTTGGGCAGATCTTTCTGTCTGTCCCTGTTGCTCCCGATTTGACAGCCTTCATGTTATTTCTCCTCTTACTCGTTAATTATCTGTCTTCCAGAAACTTGATGGGAAGTCCCTGATCAAGCTGAACTTTGCGAAGAACAGTGAAGGTGAGAGTCCCTGTTGTAGGCTGTCCCAGACTCCCATCCCCTGCTCTCACCAACTTCCTGTCTACAGTCAGGCATCCTTCCCTTCTCTTGTGGGGGGCTGAACCTGCCGCTTCACACATGCTAAACAAGGGATCTGCCCGAGTCACATCCCCAGCTTCATTCCTTCCTGACCCTTGCTTTTGATTTCCCAGGTGTCACATGACTTCTCAAAGGTTCAGGTAGTTTAAGTAGGGATAGGTGGCTCCCACAAAGGTGTTAGGCTGCTGTGAGCTGCTGGTGCCATCGATGGGCCTCGTGCCTGGGCCTGTTCTTGGCTCTAGGTGGAAGTTGCTCAGACTGAGGCCCAGGGTGGCCAGCCCAACCGGTTGTGGGTGTTTGGGAGGCATTTCCAGTCTGCTTTTGAGTAGACTGTCAGTTATCAACGCTCCTTCAGACCTCTGCCCCACTGGGGCCTTCTGCTCTGAGTCCCTCTGTGGTCTCTTGTTGCCGATGCAGACAATTCAGCTACAGTTTCAGCTGCCCTGCCCTGTCCTGGGGTCTGGTCTTGTTGGAGGGTCTTTGTGGTTTTGGCTAAGGGGTCTCCTTTCACTCTGATGTAAGGACCACAGTTGAGGCTGCTGTCAGTGCTCACGGGGGTGTGTTTTCCAGGGAAGTGTTGCAAGCATAGAGAAAATGGGCTTTCTTTCTTCATTGTCTGACCTACAGCAGCCCTGGGTTCATAGGTCATATGTGTCTGTTACAGAGCAGATCTTCCTGGATTATCTGCCTGGAAATGTGCAGAGAACAAGCAGGTGGGGTGAGGAGGTGTGTGTGTGTGTCCGTCCTTGAGTGAGAAGAGCTTTTGTTGGTGGGGGAGGAATCTAGGCAGGAGATGAGTAGGGCATCAGATGTCCTGGTTTAGACAGAAGTAGAGGAAGGAAGGGGCCAGCAGGATACCCACTGAGGGCAGTAGACAGGGTCTGAGAGGAAGCTGTATGAAGATATGGGAAGAACATTCTAGGCAGAGGGGTCAGGCATATCAAAGGCAGACATGTGCTCGAAGGTGTCCATGCATGGCAGGATGTCGAAACCGTGTGAATTCCTGATCCTTCTCCTCAGACTCGCAAGTGCTGGGATTTTAGGCACATACTACCTTGACCAAGTCTACTTTGGTGTGATTTGAAATTTCAGACCCATGAAAATAGAGATCATTAGTGGGACATTTCCACCCCTGCCACTCAGCAGCCCTGGCTCCTTACAGCCTGCTGGGTTTATCTGGGCTTCCACATGGCAGTCCCAGGGTGGTGCCTGAGGCAGATCCCAGACATGGTATCATTTCCCACTTCATCATTTTGCTATGTAGCTCTGAAAAAGAAAGACTTAGGGCTCGGTGAGGTGGCTCAGAGGGTAAAGGCACTTGCTGCCGAGGCTGACAACCCGAGTTCCAGCTGCAGGGTTTATGATGGAAGGAGAAAACTGACTTCTCGAAGTCATTCTTTGACTGTCACACTTGCAGTGTGACATGTGCACACCCCGTCCCCTCCCCCAGACACAAAGTTAATGAATAAAAATACAATGCAGAGCTGGTGGTTGCATGGTCCCAACCCTCAGGAGGCAGAGGCAGGTGGATCTCTTGAGTTCAAGGCCAGCCTGGTCTACAGAGCGAGTTCCCAGGAAGCCAGGGCTACACAGAGAAAGCCTGTCTAGAAAAATCAAAACAAACAAACTCCAAAAGTTAAAAGATAATGACTTACATCTTCATAATGGTATTATGATGCTTAGGAATTGCCTGGTTGTCAAATATACACACGGTGGTTAAATTTCCATTTTGTGTGTGTGTGTGTGTGTGTGTGTGTGTGTGTGTGTGTGTGTGTGTGTGTGATTTCTTTTTAGAAGTCAGTTTATCCAGATGTGGGGACGGACATGTCTGTTTGTCCTCTCCTCCACCCCCATGCATCTGCTGGGACTCACTAGACAAGCCCCTGTTGGAGAGCTAGGTGAGGAAGGCCAGGAGATAAAGGGAAGGGTGGGTACTGTGGGTCTGAGGTAGAAAGCAGTGGTAACAGGGTCTCTAGAAAGTAAGCCATGTCCTGTGTGGCATGGCTGTAAGGGAAGGTGGGTCAGCTGAGCCAGTCTGGAGGCTAACAGACTGCTCTAGTAAAGGAGAGCGAGGGCTGGTTCTTGTGATATGAGTAGAAATTGTGAACTGTGGGACGGAGCTTGGGTGGCTGTCATCGCTTTGGTTCCCAGGTCTTGGTAGCTGGCCTTAAAGTTCTGCCTCCTTCCCTTCTCCGACCCTTCTGGTGTCCCCCACCCCAGGGTTTCTCTGGGTAGCCTTAGCTGTCCTGGATCTTGCTCTGTCGATCATGCTGGCCTTGAACTCAGAGATCCATCTGCCTCTGCCTCCCAAGTGCTAGGATTAAAGGTGTGTGCCACCACCACCACCACCACCACCGCCCGTCCTTCCCTCTCACTTATCTCCCTCCCCTCCTCCCTCCCCTCCTCTCTCTCTCTTGTGGTACTGGGGTTGAATGCAGAAGTTAGCACATGCTAGACAAATGCACGCCACTGAGCCTCCTTTTTAAAAGTTTACTTTGAGACAAAAGTCTTTCTTTAAATAACTTATTTATTTTGTGTGCATTGGTGTTTTGCCTTGCATGTGTGTCTGTGTGAGGGGGTCAGGTCTTAAGAGTTACAGACAGTTGTGAGCCGCCATGTGGTGCTGGGACTTGAACCCGGGGCCTCTGGAAGAGCAGTCAGTGCTCTTAACCACAGAGCCATCTCTCCATCCGAGACCCTGAGACTTGTTAAATTGTCCAGCTGGCCTTGTGCTCTATTCTTCTGCCTCAGCCTCCTGAGTAGCTGGGGCTATAAATAAATAGTATCACGATTGCTTAATCAGAGCTCTTGAGGGCCATTAGCCCTGTGTGTGCTTGCTTTCTAGGGCAGTACCACTGTCCAGTGCTGTACTCCGTGTTCACTGACAACACCCATATTGTGGCCATCAGGACAACTGGCAATGTCTACACCTATGAGGTAGGCCCCATTGTAGTGAGTGGGACTGTTCAATGTGGGGCCTTAAAATGTGCTTTGGAGCCGGGCGGTGGTGGCGCACGCCTTTAATCCTAGCACTCGGGAGGCAGAGCCAGGCAGATCTCTGTGAGTTCGAGGCCAGCCTGGTCTCCAAAGCGAGTTCCAGGAAAGGCGCAAAGCTACACAGAGAAACCCTGTCTCGAAAAACCAAAAAAAAAAAAAAAAAAAAAAAAAAATGTGCTTTGGGGATAGTCCAAAAGCCTGGCTGAGTGCTGGAGGTGAACCAGGAACAGGGAGCGTGCCTGTCTCCTGTCTCCATGGGCTTTATAGCCTCCAGCACAAGGCATCATATCTGGTTAGGTAGCCACCTTGCTTTATGAGGCTTTAAAATAAAGATCTGGTGACTTCAGCTGGGTGGTGGTGGCACACACCTTTAATCCCAGCACTCGGGAGGCAGAGGCAGGTGGATCTCTGTGAGTTTGAGGCCGGCCTGGTCTACAGAGTGAGTTCCAGGACAGCCAGAGCTACACAGAGAAACCCTGTCTCGAAAAAATGCAAACACAAAAACAGGTGACTCTGGTGGCCTTTGGACCCTGAAACCCAGGCAGGCAGTTTGAGCTGCCCCAGCAAGGGTTCCTTGTATCTCAGGGAGTCTTCCCATGGACCAGACTCTGGGAGGAACCTGGGAGAAAAGGGGAGGCCGGGCTCTTAGGAAGGAGGAGTTGCCATGTTGGTGGGAGGGACATGAGCTCTCTCCCTGCTCAGACTAGGACAAGGAGCAGTCTGTGGCATGGGAGAGCCCATGTTAGACCTCTTGCCTGAAGCAGCCAGGTTGGTTTAGCTAGTCTCTGCCAGGAAGGTAAGAGCATCTGAGACTGTGCACCCCAGGGTGGCCCTCTGTGTGCTGGTTTACCTTACCTCTGTGCCACGGCCTAAAGGGATTGTGACACCTCTGTCCTGCTACAGGCAGTGGAGCAGCTAAACATCAAGGCCAAGAACTTGAGGGACCTGTTGACTGATGAGCCCTTTTCCAGGCAAGACATCATCACCCTGCAGGTAAGTAGCTTCACGGGGAGAGCTTCACTTTGACCTCAGCTCTGCTGTCTGTCTTCCAGCTCTCCTCTCCAGTCTTGGTGGTCTTCTGTACCATAGCATCCCTGGCCACTACTCCCCCGTTAGTGCCATACCTTTCCCCGACAGCCACCGTGGACTTGACTGCCTTCTGGCTCTCATGGCTCTGTGACACGGGGCTCCATCTGCCCCACAGCATCACAAGCACCAGGACATGGGCTGCTCTGCAGATTCTGCCCCACTTCTCCAAGAGTAGCATCAGGCACAGGTGTCCCCTTCGGTGCTGGGGGATTGGTGAGAACTGACAGAAAGTGGGGTTCCTGGCTGGAGCGTAGGCTTAAAGGACTGTGTGGCTTGTTCCTGATTGAACCTTGGCCCATGGCGGCCCAGTCTGCATCTTGTGCTACCTGGCAGCAACTCTTGCTGCTGCTTTTTGTGCTCTAGAGGCGGGGAACACGGCTGGATGGGCTGCTGGGCAGCCTGTTCCCGCACTACACCACCTCTGCGACTGTTGCCCTCCTTCCCTGCTTCACTCCCTCATCCTCACACAAACCAGCTACAGTCTCTTCCCCTGCAGCACCTGTCACAGTCCTGGTGCTCCTCCTGAGTGTTCTCTTCCTGTCACAGGACCCCACCAATCTGGACAAATTCAATGTTTCCAACTTCTTCCATGTGAAGAATAACATGAAAGTCATAGATCCAGGTATGGACAACTAAGGGCTGCTGGGATAGAGTGTAAGTGTGCTTCTCGGCGAGCCCTTCCTTCCGGGTGGTTCAGACCCTGGCTCCGGAGTGACTTTGGATGAACTAGGCTTCAGATTTCTTTATTTTGGGAAGCGCTGGTTGTCCTGAAATTTGCTGAGTAGATGAGGTTGGCCTCAAATTGGCAGCGTCTCCTGCTTCTGCCTTTTCAGTGCTGGGGTACAGGCATGCCCCATCATGTCTGTCAGGCTCAGGCGGTCAGGGAAGCGGCTGACTGGAGTCTTGGACATGCCGGGACACCTCACGTTCCCTTCCTCAGCTCTGGTGGCCCTGTGGTTTTTAGATTCCTTTGGCTCCTGCTCTTCCCAGGGCACAGTGATAGAGGGGCTGCAGGTGAGACTCTGGGTGACATCAGACCTTTCTAGGGTACAGTTAGACTGGGCCCTTGGTCCTCTTGCTTCCTGTGTTTGGCCCATGCCGTTGAGCACGTGATAACATACTATGGAGTGGCTGGAGTTTCTGAGCTCACTTGTTCCATACCAAGGAACCAGCTAGACTCATGCCCAGAGCTTAGTTGGCCCACCTCAGCAGGAAGCAGTATTCTGACGCTCATAGCGAACACTGTGGACCAGTCAAGACGTAGGAAGGTAGAACAACTCAGGGATAACTGAGCTCAGGAGACCCAGAGCCAGGCGTAGGGATGCTCACTGCCCAGGAAGTCAACAGCCTTTGGTCTAGCAGGCAACATGTGGCATAGATGGGGCATTTCATATATGAAACACCCCAAACTTCCTTCCCATGAAATAAGCACACACCTTTAATCCCAGCACTCAGGAGGCAAGGGCAGGTGGATCTTTGAGTTGAGGCCAGCCTGGTCTATGGAAGTGAGTTCCAGGACAGCCAGGGCTATACAGAGAAAAACCAAGGAAAAAAAAGCAGCACTTTTAAAACCACAAAAGCAAAACATTGTGAAAAGGTTGCAGTATACAGGTTAATATAGAACAGTGACACTTAAGTGCGAAGCATCCTGAGACTCCATTGACGGATGAGGGAGACCCCGCTAGGCCTGGCCCCACGATGTGCTGTGTGAATTCCCACCTCGCTGCACCCAGAGTGCTGCTGCGAGGTGACCCAGGCGGTAGGCTATGGCTGTGCTATCCAGAGAAGCCTGTCTTAATCAGCCCGCCTGTGACTTCTGCTCACGTGGCCAGCTCCATCTCTCTTCCTGTTATGCTCATGTTGAGACTCTGGCTGCTCAGTGCCTGTACCCTGTTTTGTAGATGAGGAAAAGGCCAAACAGGACCCATCTTACTATTTGAAAAATACGAATGCCGAGACCCGAGAGACACTACAGGAGCTCTACAAGGAGTTCAAGGGAGATGAGATTTTAGCAGCCACCATGAAGGCACCTGAGAAGAGGAAGGTGGACCAGCTGAATGCCGTGAGTGGGTTGCTCTGGCTCTGCCTCTGACCAGTGGGAAGATCCTGGGGAAAGTGCAGACAGGGATGCACCTGGAGGTGTGGTGGCTAGGACCCTCCCAGTACTGTGGGGCCTCCAGGGCTGTTGAGGTGACTGGGCTCCAAACAGAGCCAAAGGGAGTAACACTCTTGGGGCGGAAGGATGGTTGACAAGCTGGGGTCCCATGGCAGCAGTGGATCAGCAGAAGTAGAGCTGCCTTGTGCTGTGGGCCCTGACCCAGCCTCAGTGCCAAGCCCCTGCTGTCCCTGGCATTCCAGAGGCAGCTTCTACATTTCAGGACAGAGATGGAAGGGCTTGCAGGTCTGTGATGGCAGCGGGGACTGGGGCTGCCAGGGCTACCGAGGTCTTAGACTTTGCCTAGGCCTTAGCTGGGGTGTGGGTGCTTGGCTGCCCAAGGTCCTATCTGCAGTTATGGTGCTGGAATTTCTCCAGCACACTTAGCTGATAGGTGCTGTCTTTCTTTCCTAGAAAGCTTCAGCCATGGAAAAGGCAGAGGTGGGGTCTCCCATATAGGGAGTTATCCAGGGAAATTTGGAAAATTAGATAGAGTTCATTGTCTGTAATTCCTACTTGAACACAGACACTGCTGGCATGCTGAGCAGTCCTCATTCCCTCCTCTGAATGATGAAGAAATACATTTAAAGAGATCATGTGTTTCCTGGAAAAAGATAGAACTGGGTTAGAGAGGTGGGTCAGTGGTTAAAACACTTGTCCTTGTTGAGAACCAGGTTTGGTTCCCAGCACCTACATGGCAGCTCACAACCATCCAGGGGCTCAGACTCCCTCTTCTGACCACTGAGGGCACCAGGCATGCACAGGGGTGGGGTGTGTGTGTGTGTGTGTGTGTGTGTGTGTGTGTGTGTGTGTGCGCGCGCGCACGCGCACGCGCTTGGGCAGATACACATGCAGCAGGCAGAGCCCTCGTACAGAGTCATGACTTAGTATTGTTAGTCTTGACTTACTGTTGTTGGTTTCGACCTGTTTGAGGCCTTGGGCTCTGATTTCCTCAAGCAGGCCTTTAATTGTTCTCTTGGTACCAGTAATCTTGTACTCTGGTCTTTGCCGGCTCTCCGTCTGGGCTCTCTCCCTGTGCCTGTGGGTGGTGGTTAGAGGCTGAGGAGAGGTGATGCAGTCTGAGCACATGGTTTTCTTGTAGGCCCACTATTCCACAGGAAAGGTCAGTGCGTCCTTCACCTCCACTGCCATGGTGCCTGAGACCACGCATGAAGCAGGTAGCTGTCTCTATGTCCCGTTCACTGGGACAGAACTCACATTGGGAGCAAGTAGGGCATCCTGCTTACTTGCTTCAGCATCCCCATGTGCCTTTCCTTGAGTCTCTGGTGGCTGGTGGTTGAGGGGTGCTCCTTGGAAGGTGCGCTGTGTTGAGTCAGGAGGCATTCATTCTCACGGATGGTCTCGGCCCTTGTCTTGGAGTGCCCTGCTCTCAGGCCCCTAGAGCCTCCGGCATCGTTGTCCTTGAATGATCTCCCTTAGCCTCTGGCTCCTGCACTCTTCTCAGAGCTGGGGTGGGCCTGAATGGAGGAGCTACCTCAGCTACAGGGCAGGTGCCGAGCTCAGGACTTGTTTGCAGCTGTCATTGATGAAGATGTGCTGCGCTACCAGTTTGTGAAGAAGAAGGGTTATGTGAGGCTACATACCAACAAGGGTGACCTTAACCTAGAGCTGCACTGTGACCTGGTGAGTATGTGGCTGTTCCCAGGTGGTTTCTGGGGGATTTGAGTAGCCATGTCTTAAATGTGGGGCTGTAGTTTACTTCTAAGAAATCCTGCTTGATTGCAACTCAGAACCAAAGTGCCCTGGCTTTGTTCCCTGGAGTTCTAGCAACATAGCCTGCCTCTCTGGCTCCCCGCTAGGTGTGTGTGCAAGTCGGAGGAACACGCCATGGCTCCCCTGGATAGGTGTGTGTGCAAGTCGTAGGGACAGGCCATGGCTCCCCTGGATAGGTGTGTGTGCAAGTCGAAGGAACACGCCATGGCTCCCCTGGATAGGTGTGTGTGCAAGTCGTAGGGACAGGCCATGGCTCCCCTGGATAGGTGTGTGTGCAAGTCGTAGGGACAGGCCATGGCTCCCCTCGATAGGTGTGTGTGCAAGTCCTAGGAACAGGCCATGGCTCCCCTCGATAGGTGTGTGTGCAAGTCCTAGGAACAGGCCATGGCTCCCCTCGATAGGTGTGTGTACAAGTCCTAGGAACAGGCCATGGCTCCCCTCGATAGGTGTGTGTGCAAGTCCTAGGAACAGGCCATGGCTCCCCTGGCTTCTGCCATGTGTCATGGCTGCAGGACTCTGTTGCTTACTTAGCTTTGGGGGTCAGACTGAACCAAGGTCTGCAGACAAGTAGCTCCCTGTTGTGACTAAAGGCCTACATGTCTTTTGTGACTCTGCTGTTGACCACTGTGCCTCATAGAATATTGGGATATTTTGCAGACCCCAAAAACCTGTGAAAACTTCATCAAGCTCTGCAAGAAACAGTATTATGACGGTACCATCTTTCACAGGTCCATCAGGAACTTTGTGGTGAGTGGTACATGTTGCTGCTGGCTATAGATGCTTGATGACATGGGCAGCATCCATGAACCAAATGGGCTTGTACCTGCCCTGTCCCAGACACCTGGTTTAGGCTATGTGTGACAAGGGTAGGGTCTTCAGGTGTATCTTGTGCCAGGGATCCTGTAGCTGGCTCTTGAGTGCTCGCCCAGAAAGACCTGGGGTCAGAAAGGAGGTCCCTGTCCTCACTGTAGCACATGCCATTGGGAAGCCTGTCTAGTTAGTAGGTAGGGTGAGCAGTGGGTGATGGGCAGCATCAGAGCCAGTGCCTCACTGGGTTTTGTTTTTACAGATCCAGGGCGGTGACCCCACAGGTACAGGCACAGGTAGGTGCCAGGCCTGTTCCATTGGAGTAATGCATGTAGCTGTACTATGGGGCCTAGTGGAAGCTGGGTCTGAAGAGCTCTGGATGTGGAGTCTCAGACTTTGGGGTGCGGGTGGCTTGCAACTCAGTGTCTGGCCTTCTGGGCCACCTTGGGCATGCCCCTTAGTTTTCCCACGGTGAGGGTCCTACCATCCATAGCAAGCCAGAGGAAAGTGTGAGGTCCTCAGAACCCACCTGCTCGTTGACAGGAGGGTTGCCCATGCCCTCCCGTCATATAATAAGGTGGCCCCATGGCTCCTACAGGGTGTAATAACCTTTTCCCCAAGCTTTCAGCTCCGTGGGCCAACTATGACTTCCACCCATGTGTTTGAATGATTCCTTGTAGCTTTGGCCCTGTCCCCAGCCCACAAGGGGGTGAGTAGTCTCAGCCCACAAGGGGGTGAGTAGTCCCAGCTTGATGAAGGCACTAGGATCTAGGGTTCTCAAGAAGGGTGCCTCAGGGCCAGGGCGCGCTCTGATGCTCCTCGACTAGGCTCTGTGGCTGACCACTGACTGCTCTTGTGTTCCAGGTGGAGAGTCCTGCTGGGGCAAGCCTTTCAAAGATGAGTTCCGCCCCAACCTTTCACACACAGGCCGTGGGGTGCTCAGCATGGCCAACTCGGGGCCCAACACCAACAAGTCTCAGTTGTGAGTCCAGGTCCCGCTGTTCTTGCTTGGCTGCTGGGGTGGTTTTCAAAGCTCCTGGAGTTCTCCCTAAAAGTTGTGGTGGGCCCAAGTCAAATCCAAGTATGGTAGTGCACAGCCAGATGGAGCACAGGCCTCTCCAGGAAAGGAGCCCAAATCAGCTGGTAGAATAGCATTCCGAGTTCCAGGGAGTGGGCATGAGTAGGTCCCCAAAGGCCTCTTGGGATGCACCAGGCAGAACCAGGAGTGTATAGGTGCCGGGTGCCATGCAAGGTCCAGTGCTTTGGGACCGGTGGTCGGGGAGAGGTGCTGATGTCTGAGGCAATGTGTGTGGTGGTAGGTGGGAAGGCTCTTGGGTGTCTGGTTTTGTGTTTTGGAATAGGTGTGTATTGTATTCTATTCTTCATCTAAGAATATGTCTTTCTCTTTTCTTTTTTGTGCTGGGGTGTGAACCTAAGGCTTTGTGCATGCTAAATACATACATGCTATACCATTGAGAACTGTCTCCAGCCTGGCTATATCTTTTATCTTTGAGTATAGTTTTGTTATTTTCTTTTTTAAAAAATTTATTTTGAGACAGGGTCTCATTATGTAGTCCTGGCTCTTGTGGAACTCATTATGTAGACCAGGCTGGCTTTAAACTCACTGGGTTCTGCCTGCCTCTATATCCTGAGTGCTGTGTTTGAAAACATGCACCATCACAGTGGGCTACAGCTGATTCTATGTGAGGGTGTTCGTGCCACATTCTGCATGTGGAGGTCAGAGGACAACTTTGTGGGGTCAGTACTGTCCTTCTACCTTGATGTGAACTCCACCGGTTGCATCCAGGTTGCCAGGGTCACACAGCAGGTGTCTCCACATGCTGAGCTAGTTTGTCAACTCAGTTCCATCATTTTCTGGACAATGCTTATCCTAAGGAATGTTACTATTTGTGGGTTTTTGTTTTGTTTTTTCAAGACAGGGTTTCTCTGTGTAGCCCTGGCTGTCCTGTAACTAGCTCTGTAGACCAGGCTGGCCTCGAACTCACAGAGATCCACCTTCCTCTGTCTCCTGAGTGCTGGGATTAAAGGCTTCAGCCACCACTGCCAGCTTACATCGATACCAAGTTTCATTATGTAGCCCTGTTTGATTGTACTGGAACTCTGCCTGTGGAACAGGTGTGGGCCATCACACAGCTACAATCAAATTGTCTTTTTTAAAAATGTGCATTGGTGTCTTGCCTGCATGTATGTCTGTACCAGGGTGTTGGATCTCGAGTTACAGACAGTTGTGAGCTGCCATGTGGGTGCTGGGAATTGAACCTGGGTCCTCTGGAAGAGCAGTCAGTGTGCTTAACTGCTGAGCCATCTCTCCAGTCCCCTACAATCAAATCTTTAAAAAAAAAATTAAAAAAATTATGTGTATGGGTGTTTTGCCTGCATGTATGTTTGTATACTCATGTATGTTTATGCCTGATGCCGGAGGCCAGAAGAGGGGGTTGGTCCCTGGAACTGGAGTTACAGGTGGTTGTGAGTGTAAGTGCTAGGAATAGAACCCTGGTCCTGGAAGAGCAGCCAGGTCTTTTAATTGCTGGGTCATCTATCCAGCTCCTCACATAGTTTATAGGAGGAGTTTCTTTGTATTTGAGTTTATCAGAGAAAGAGACATCTCTCCACGTCACGTCACTGTCACCGTGGGTTGTTGGAGGTAGGCACATGGCTGCTCTCTGGATGAAGTGGGGCCTTGTAGTCTGCTAACATCTGTCACTGGGCTTGGATCTTAGGGTGGGTGGCCAAGTTGCCAGAGGTCTAGTTTTGAATGTCTGTCTCGGTGATCACATGGCTATCCTCTTGGTCATATGACTGACCTGTTGCTGTTGGGTGTGGATATGAGAGATGTGCACAGAAAATAATTTTACATTGTGTGCCAGCCAGACTTGTACCCTGACTACTTATGTTTGCTGGGCCCTCTTTCCAGGGCACATGACAGCTTTGTTTTGGCCAGCATTTCCTTAGTCTCAGAAACTTAAAACAAAAAACCTAAATATCCCTGTTGCATTTTTGTTTTCCCTGTTGCTGTTTTTCACTTCCCTCTTATTTTCTTCAGGTTTTTTTCCATTCTTTTTCTAGCTTCCTGTATTATGTTAGAAATTCATGAGAGCTAGGTGTGGTGGCACACACCTGTGAGGTGGAGGCAGCAGGAGCAGTTCAGTCATCCTGGTACCACAGCATAGCCGAATGACAAGGCTTAGACTGCATGGGTGTGGGCGTGATGTCTCCAAGACTTGCCTGGTGGCCTTGGAGTGCCCCTGCTTGCTGGGTGATACGTGTTCATTGCAGCTTGCAGATGCAGTCCTCTGTGGCTCACTCAGGGGTCTGTGTGTCCCGTTGTCACAGTGGGACCGAGTCCACCCCCACTTTGTGACCTCATGCCTCCTGCACTGCAGCCCACCCCGCATACTTTGTGCTTTCCATTGTGTTGATCTAGAGTAAGGCTCACGCTGTCTGATGCCTTCCAGCGTGCTGTCACCCGTTGACAGTCTGTAGCCCGGGGCGTCCTCCACACAGCACATACCTGGCCTGTTCCCTTCATCCTGGCTCTGCCTTCCCATGGATACTCGGATAGCTAGCTCAAGCCTCCGGTCTCTCCTGCTGGCTCTCATGGGATTTTGGCAGCCAAGCTCTGGGCTTTCTCCAGAGGTCTGGATTTACCTGGGAAAGGGCAGTTTCTCCTGAGGAGCAGTCATTACTAGAGCTAGAGCATGCTGGGAGGGCCAGCTGGCGCTTCCCTGACCTCCATGTGCCTTCCCCAGCTTCATCACGTTCCGCTCCTGCGCTTACCTGGATAAGAAGCACACCATCTTCGGACGGTAAGAGCAGGTGCTGTGCGTGCTCGCAGTGGGCCTTCACTGCCTTTTCCTAGACCTGGGTGTAACCCCACACTGTCCCCGCTGAGGACTCTGGGTATTCTGGGGGGGAAGGTTGGCTCCCCAGGCCTGTGGAGCCAAGGAGCCCTGGGCAGCTCTACCTCCTCTTCTCTCTCAGGGCACCTTCCACTTTCTCCTCGGCCCCGGGTCTGAGGGTCAGCAGACTTTCCCACAAAGGACACACAGCCTGTGCTGATGATTCAGTTGTAGAGTTATAGGGAAAAAGATCTAGGTACAAAGGATTATTAGTTCCTGGCCGGCCTCAGTTACTTGTGAGTTCGAGGCCAGCCTCGGTTATTTAGACCATGCCTTAGCAAACTGAGGGAAACAGCATATGGAAACAAGGACTTGACTCAGCAACCCTGGCTGGGTTTGCTTTGCTGCCCCCTTCTCTGCTGTGGCTCATCCTGTCCTGCCTGGTGACTAGTCTGGCCTCCTCTTGGCATGTCTCGACTTTGCCTTGAGGGTACTCTGCTCAGAGTACACGAAGACCCCCTCTGTCCCTCTGCTACAGGGTTGTTGGGGGTTTTGACACACTGACAGCTATGGAGAATGTGGAGAGTGACCCCAAAACTGACCGTCCTAAGGTGTGTACCTAGGGAGATGGAGGACCCTGCCTACTGGGTGCTGGCTGGGGGAGTCTGCTCCTGCTCACGGAGCCTTTCTGCCACCAGGAGGAAGTATGTATATGCACAACCACAGTGTTTGTGGACCCCTATGAGGAGGCGGATGCTCAGGTGAGGAAGGTGTCGGCAAGTCATGTTGTTGGTTGGACACACCCTGGTGCTCTGGATCAGCCCTGTCCTCCCTCCTAGCTGGGAGTGAGAAGACCCCACTCTGGGGCTCTGGATCAGACAGTTGTGTTACCCCCAGATTGCTCAGGAGCGGAAGAAGACACAGCAGCAAGTGGATCCAGAGGCCAAGGTCAAGATGAGCCAGCCCCCGCCTAGAAACCAGGGCCCCCAGACATACCGCCAGGGGGTTGGCAAGTACATCAACCCAGCAGCCACGTGAGTGTGCCTGATGGCTGGCATCTTTGGAAGCTGGGACCTCTTCATCGTGCTCCTAGGGGGTGACCAGGTGGTGGTTAAGAATTCCACAGACCAGACTGGAGACTACAGCTGAGAGGTCTAGACAAGGCCCCTGTGCAGGCCAGGGTGCTTCCATGGCTGGGGCTGTGGGAACAGCACTTTGTAGAGAGAGTGCTTCTAAAGTTCTCGAAAGCTGTCTGTGAATGGAGCTTCCTCAGAGGACTCGAGTGTGGGCACCTGGCTCTTTTGTGGCAACTGGAGTAGTTTTCTTTGTGTCTCAGGAAACGAGCAGCAGAGGAAGAACCATCAACCAGCACAGCTGTCCCCATGGCCAAGAAGAAGCCCAGCCGAGGCTTTGGGGACTTCAGCTCCTGGTAGCAGCAGGCTGGCTTCATGGATCCTGGTAGGGTGCAGGGCTGTGGGCTTCAGGGTCTGTCTCTGAGCTGTCTGCCCTTGTCAGTTTAGGCTGGGAGCCAATAAACCTCTTGCCTATGGCTGGGTCCAGTTTTGGCCCCTGGGACCCCTGGCTTCCCCATCCCTTAGCTGGTACCTATCTTGGGCTAGTGAGGAAGGCTGTGGCCTTTACCCCCACCCGATCCGTCTCTGCCTCAGGATGGCTGTGTGCTCACTCATCAGTTCCCTGGCTAGTGCCACCACCTAAATATTCTTTTAGAAATGCAGGTTCTCAAGGGGCCGCTATAATCCCAGCACTGAGAATACCAAGACAGGAGGGTTGAGTGTTCAAGGCTAACCTGGGCTACATTGGGAGACTGTCTCAAAAGAAATTTAGATAATGGAGATTGAGATTGGTTCTCAGACCCTGTTTGGATCCTGAGGTGGAGCTTGTACTCCGAGGCTATTTGGTGAGATCTCCTGGGCTTCCTTCCGTTAACACCACTTCCACAGGCACTTGCCCTGCCTTGCTCGGGACAGGCATGCTCATTGTCCTCTCTACTCAGTGGCTTTCTGCATCAGCCATACCTTGGTGAGCCTAATCAGTAGCTTGTGCTGTGATGACAGCGTGAGGTCCCCGTGAAGAGGAGACCTCCCTGCTGACTCCTCCTGACAGTCACCAACTCCTTGTTTTGTGTTTTTGAAACAGGGTCTATCTACGTACCCTTGGCTGTCCTGAAACTCTCTATGTAAGATCAAACTGGTCTTGAACTCAAGAGATCCACCTGCCTCTACCTCCCCAAGTGCTAAGATTAAAGGCATGTGCCAGGCCTGGCTTACCAATCCCATTTGATCCCAGGACAATTGTCTCTGTATCCTGAAAGGATCCTGCCATTGGCTCCTGTGTGTTCAGACAGCTCATACCATCTCTTCCTCATTGCTTTGCCTGCCATCTTGACCCGTGCTGGCTTCCAGCTTTCCCCAGCTGCCTCTACACAAGTGTGGGCAGACTGTCCCCTCCGGACAGTATCATGTCACTGTGTTCTCTTGATGCTCAGCCTGTCTAGGGCGCTCTTGTCCCTGGGTCACCACTCAGACTGTGTCACATTAAACTCTAACTTAGGCTTGCTGCTTGGTTTCCTCTTACCTTGCCCCAAACCTTGTATCCACACAATCTCAAAAAAAAAGGTAGAACAACCCAGAGCTGCAGAGTCAAGGGCTCTTCTGGACAGACAGAGCATGCCTAACTGTATTCTTTTTTTTTTTCTTTTTTTTTTTTTTTTTCTCGAGACAGAGTTTCTCTGTGTAGCTTTGCGCCTTTCCTGGATCTCGCTCTGTAGACCAGGCTGGCCTCGAACTCACAAAGATCCACCTGCCTCTGCCTCCCAAGTGCTGGGATTAAAGGCGTGCGCCACCACCGCCCGGCGCCTAACTGTATTCTTATACTTTTCTCAGGGCACACTTAGAAGCTCCCTACAAGGTGGTGTCAGAGAAGCATCAGCTCCCAGAAGCCAGGTCCTCAGGGCTCTGAAACCCTGACAGGTCCTCCGCTCCCAGTGGATGCTGCCGGAGACTGCTCATCCCTCCGAGAGGGCAAGAGCTCTGGAAAGCGTGCTGTGTGACAACAGCAGCTTTGTTCTGTCCCTCACACAGACATGCCACCAATGGCTGACAGCTTCGGCCAGGGAACAGGGAGGCTGAGAGTGCTCTGTGCTTGAGCGTGGTGCTCCTGCTGCTACTCACGATGAACTCCGAGTTGCTTCCAGGTCCAGTCAGCCTTACCCAGCAGTCTGCACTTGTCCCAAGGGGGCAGCTGCACCCTCTCCCACTCTTGTCTTCCAGGACAGAGGGTACAGCAGCCCACTAGGGCTTGGTACAGCCCACTAGGGCTTGATACAGCCCACTAGGGCTTGCATTTCCACGGGTTGTGCAGAGCTTAAATGGTAGCTTTTTAGACCGTAATGACACTTGGATTTTGAAAACTGCCTGATGAGGTCATCAGAAAATAAAGGACTTTTTTAAAGAAAAAAAAATCACTTTTCTGATCTTTTCAAATACTGGCAGATGCCATCAAGAATAAGCAGCATTAAGATATAAAAATACTATGTATATGCTAACAAGACAGCAACACAATCAATCGCATTTCCAAAGCAAAGTGGTGTTTATGACCTGGTATCACCTCCCACTGTTCTAAGAACACATTTCTAGAATAGTCACAGAGTGACACTGTTTTGAGATGTACGGAGGTGGGGTGGTTCAGTAGTTTACCAGCACATCTGGGTGTGGCCTTGCATCACTTCCCCTGAAGCCAGCTCATGGTCAGTTCTTTTGATTTAAAAATTTGTATTTCACAGTAGGCCAACACAAAATCCAAAAAACTCCATAAAAGTTTTGTTGGTATCCATTAACCGCCCCCAATACAAAACAAGTCATAAAGAGTACTAGCGAAAATTCCCAGTCAATGCTATCACAGAAGACAGTACAAAGTGCTCAGGTAGAAGGGCGGAAAGCTTGCCCGCAACATAAGACGCTGTAAATATAATCTTCGTATGTACAAAAACTGGTCACAGTTCTAGCTTCTTCAGTTTAAGGAAGCAGTGGTGACATCTGGTCTCCCAGGCCTCAGCTACTAAGTTCCCACTTGCCAGAGTATTGAAAACTAGCCAGGGTGCCTGCCCACTTTGAGCTGACTGTTGACTTGTGTTCATTCTGGACAAGGATGGAGTCTGGGCCATGCTAGATTTCACACATGGACTAGCTGCCTGTGCTGGGTTTCAGCAGTTACCTTACTGGGTGAAGTAACCGTGCTTTGGGTCAGCCTTAGTCTGGAGAGAACCAGGACATGTCAGGGAGAAAGCAGCTTCGGCCGGGACCAGGCAGAGGGTCACAGACTGTGCAAACATGTCTGCCATTGCCCAGATTGTATTACCAGGCTTCTGATCTTGGGCAAAAAGTTGACAACAAAATGAAGGCTTTGGAGTGAGCAGGGAGCTGGAGCAGCCGAATGAAGTGCCTGTGCTGGCCAGAGGAGCTGGGTTTACAAGGTTTGGGGCTGGGAGCCCAGAGGATAGAAGGTGCTCTTGAGCTAAGTACACTCCAGGCAGCAGCTAGGGCTGAGCGCTTTTTCCGGCATGCTGCCTTCCCAGCTTGTGGGCACTCAGCCTTCCCAGGCCTTCCTGCTCTTCTGCCCTGTGTTCGGTACAAAAAGTTCAAACGCAAAGCTTATCGGGGAATGGTTCTGTCCTCTGTCCTCTGCTAACTGGCCACTCCCTGTACAAGCGTGGAGGACTAGTGAGATGCAGATGGGGGGTAGCCCTGTCAGGTCATGAGGTGATCCGTCCCAGGCAGGAAAGGCAGCTCCCAAACTAAGAGAACTCTCCCTTTATCATGGGAAATCTCAGGTGCTGAAGTTTCCCATGCTGGCTCTGGCCTCCGTGTGCATAAGTAACTGTATTTCAAGTACATCCAGGGTATAAAGTGACCCAGCCTGCTGCTCTCTGCCAGGGACCAGCCCCACAGACAAGCTGCTGTGCTGTGCGCGCTGAGGGAGTCACCTCGGTGGCAGACTTCTGTAGGCCTGGGGACAGAATGCTTAGCCACTAGTCACTTGCTTTCTACATAAAGAAACGGGATGTAGCTATTAGCGCAAATAAAGCGCATGGAATGCTTTCTTCCTTGGCTTCTTTAAGATGTTACCAGTGACTGGTTTCAGTTTTGAAGCCATATGCTCTGCATACAAATGTTTTGACTACTTCTAGAAGATTCTTAAGTGGTCACTATGCCTTGCTTGTAAAAGAGACCCTGCTTCTGTGCTTTTAGGGACTTGGGTTTGGTGAAAACGCAGCGGACTATGTGGAAGGCGTGCAGTTATTAACTAGGCAGCTGAGTCATCCGTTGGGTAATTCTTTCTCTAGAACATAAGAAGTTAGGAAAAGAATGCAAACTTCTGGAAACAACAGTGTCCATGAAGGGGCTCATTTGGGGGCACCTTACCCAAGTGAACAGTCAAGAGAGAGGCCTTCAAGTGTTGAACTGGGCCGGCCTGGGCCTGTGAAGTCAAAGTTCAAGCAGTGTTGTCCCGGAAGCCAGGTCTTCCTCACACTCAGCTTTCATAAAACAGTACTCAGGAGTGGAGCGCTCCCTTTACTCCCAGCCATTGTCTTTGATCATGTGGGCAAGTTCAATAATAAACTTTCCTTCTTTGTATTTCTGACTGCTCTCAAAGGCATGCTCCTTGAGGGGGAAGGAGAGAGGAGGGTTCAGACACACTCTGTCTACTCTACTCCTGGTAAACAGTGGAGTTTGTAGCATTACCTCTACTCAGACATGCTCCGAGCTGTGCACTGACCCAGGCCCAGAAGGATCCATGGGTCAATACAGGATTTTGAATGGCTCATTACACTTATGAGCAATGTTAACTCAAATCTGTTTCCAGGCCTGGGGCTGTAGCTCGGTGTGTGCTGTTTGGCATGCCTGTGGCTCTGGCTCCATCCTCAGCACCACACACACACTGTTCACTAGGCATTGATTGTATGTGGGTATTTCAGGAGGCGTGAAGGAGAGTACTGGGAACAGTCAATCACACACAGGTGAGGCTGGGTTGTGTGCGTGTAGGCCAGAGGTTGGTGTGTTTTATTGACCTGTGCCACAGCATGGGTGTGGTCAGAGAGCAGAAGTTTGGAGTCTTCTCCTTCCATCATGGGTTCTGTGGATGAACTCAGGTCATCAGGTCTGTGCAGCAAATGCGTGCACCTGCTGAGCCGTCCTGCTAGCTCTGTATCTGATCTGACTGGTTTTATTTTTATATGTATGGGTGTATCCCTGGATGTCCTTTGCATTGTGCACATGCAGTTCCTGTGGAGGCCAGAAGAGGGCGCTGGATCCCCCTGGAACTTTGTGAGCTGTCTGCCCCACGTGGGTGCTGGGAATTGAACCTGGGCTCTCTAGAAGAGCAGCTACTGTTCTTAGCTGCTGAGCCCTGTGTCCCCAGTCCTCTCTTTGCTTTAGTTTTTTGAGACAAGACCTTTTTATTGAACCTGGGGCTCACTAATCCAGCTAGGCTGGCTCCTGTCTGTCTCTACACTGTGGGGTTATGGACATATGCTGCCCCACTTGCCTTTTACAAGTGAGACACTGATCTGAGCTTGTCCTCACGCCTGCATAGCAAGCGCTTCCGAGCCCAAGAGCAGGCCCGTCGGACCATGAATGCTCCCTTAGCATCTTACAGCATGTGGCTTGCTGAAGGGCTGGAGACACGTCTGGGATGAGTCCCAGCAGGTGCGACAATGTGACCAGCATGCTCACTACAAGGGAGGACAAAAGAGGGACTTGGAGACACAGGCCAACCAGGTGAGGGGCCTCCCAGAGCCTAATGCTTTGTGGGATTGTATCTGGTTCCTTCCAGTTCATGAGGAGTTTGGAAGACTCAAGAATTCAAGGAAAGAGTAAGCCACCATGACCTATGAGAATCCAGAAGTCAAAAGAAGGCACAAGGGCCGGGGGTGGGGGGGTGGGGGGTGGGAGGGTAGGTGGTGGCGCACGCCTTTAATCCCAGCACTCAGGAGGCAGAGGCAGGCGGATCTCTGTGAGTTCGAGGCCAGCCTGGGCTACAGAGTGAGTTCTAGGAAAGGCACAAAGCTACACAGAGAAACCCTGTCTTGAAAAAACAAAAACAAAAACAACAACAACAACAAAAAGGCACAAGGCTGGGAATATGGTTCAGTGGATAAATGCTTCCCACACAAGCATGAGGACTAAATCCCATGTAAAAGAGGTCAGATGTGGGAACTGCCTGAGTCACAGAGCTTGGGAGGCACAGAAACTGGAGACAGGTAGGTGGCAACCCCCACTCCAGGCCTCAGAAAGCAGGGTCTTGGGAGAAGAACCCGGGGACTGCCATGGCCCTGTGCTCCACAGTGGCACATGGTGTGCTCCAAGGAACCGCTGGGAGCTTGCACTATTTGAGACAGGATCTTGTATCCAGGAACTGATCCATGTGCCTCCACCTCCTGAGTGCCTGCCTGCTGCCCGTTTTCTGTTTTTGGTGTGTGTGTGTGTGTGTGTGTGTGTGTGTGTGTGTGTGTGTGTGTGTGCATGTGTGTGCTGTGGCACTCAAGTGGCAAGAGCTGGTTCTCTCTTCCCATCATGTGGACCCAGGGGTCAGACCCAGGCTGTCTATCAGGCTTGGCAGCAGGTGCTTCTACCCACTGAGCCATGGCTCCGTGACCAGTTTATGAAGTTCTGGGGATAGAAGGCCTTGTGCAGACCTTTGAAGCACTGCCACTGAGCTGTCCCCATGAGAACTTGCGGGGTTTGAATGATACTACCACCGCTCTCCAGGTCCAGGTACTTACGTATTTCCACCCGAGTGTAGTCTTGCAGTTCTCACAGTAGATGTCAGCCACTGCATGCAGCCCAGTTAGAAGGACTCTCTCCTCAGCAGGGCCGCAGCCCACATTCACCCTGTCAAGACACAGGGTGACTGTGCTGGAGGTCCCCTTGCCCAGTCCCCTTTCCCCTCCCCCACATCACTACGTGCACCAGAAACAGTTTCCGCATCACCACAGGTGTTTCAACTCTCCTACTCCCACTTTAACAAGAGGGAATTAATTTTTTTTCCTTTATGGTGTTCAGGATCAAACCTAGGGCCTCATACATGCTGCGCAAGCCCTCACTACTGCGCCATAGCCAGCCCACCAAGGGAATCCCAAAGGTCAGGCTTGGAGGCCAAACTCTCGGACACAACAACTGTGCTTTCCCAAACACAGATGCAGGAGGCTCAAGTCTTCCCAGCCGACCAAGGCCCACTGGTGCATCTCCGTTACCCAGTTACCCAGTTACCCTCCCCAGCTCTTAACAAGTGAGCAGGCCGAGACAGAGTCAGGCGCTAACGGCAGCACGTACTCACACGGAGTTGAAGAGGTAGGCTCGCCCCTGACTCCCCTGAAAGGACTGCAAAGAAGAAGAAGGTGTTAGGAGGGACTCGGGCAAGACACGGGAGCTCTGCTTTCGGGGATGTTGGAGGAGCGGGTGCAGACACCCCACAGCTGCGGTTCCCGAAGCCTGTGGGCCATGCATCTGCTGGGACAGGTGCAGAAGCACAAGGCAGACACTGCTTCCCAGTTTCAAAGGACAGATCCGCTCCAGACTTCAGAAAGCGGTCAGAGCATCCTTGTGCTTTGTCTGCACTATCTCCACAGCACACCACAGCTGGACGCTGGGACTACCTCAGCCCCAGTTGGAGGGACTTGGGAGGAATGCTTCAACTTGATCTCAAGATTGGCCTGGCTAACAGTTAAGAGAAGGTCATAGCCAATGGGCTTTAGCTGGCAGGGTCTGCAGGCGCCTGTGACTGCACTCAGGGGCTCCAGGGCAGGCCCCACAGATAAGCATGCTCTTTTCTCACCTCTGTGTGTCTGTGTATCTGAGTGTAAGGATGCGCAACCATGTGCATGAATGAGCCCTTGGAAGTCAGAAGAGGGTATCTGATCCCCTTGATTTGAAGTTGAAAGAAGTTGTGAGGCACCATGTTGGTGCTGAGAACCCAGTTCAGGCCCTCTGCAGAATAGTAAGCACTTTATTACTGCTGAGCCATCTCTCTAAGCCCTTCTTACCTCTCCTAAAGTAGTTCTGGAGCCTCACTATCTTCAGGTATTAGGAGATGAGGGGAAGTTTCTGTACTTTTTCAGTGACATTAAACAAACAAACAAAAAAAGTCATAGCCTGAGCTGAGCATACCTGTCTTTAATTCCAGCCCTCGGGAACAGAGGCAGGATGGCCACCATAGGTTTAAGGCCAACCTGGGCCACATTGTGAGTTCCAGGCCAGTCAGGGCTACATGGCTAGACCCTGTCTCAGAAAAACTGAAAACAAAGTCATATCCTGTGCCTGGTGTGGTGGCCTGTGCCTGTAGTTCGGCTATTTGGGAGGCTGAGCCATAGTATAGTGAAGCCCAGCACAGTGAAGTCCACCTCCAGTAGGGGAGGAGCTTAAGGGATGGTTCTGCTGTTAAGAGCACACACTGCTCTTACAGAGGACCTGAGCTGGGTTCCCAGCACCCACTTTGGGCTGCTCACAACCCTGCAACTCTAGCTCCAGGGGATCCAACACCTCTGACCTCTGAGGACACCTGCACCCAGGTGCACAATACTCCCACAGACACAGATTTAAATCTTGAAAGATGTTAAAAGCCAAGCATGGGGCTGGAGAGATGGTTCACCACTTATTGCTCTTGCAGAGGGCTGGGTTAGAATCCCAGCACCTATGGAGGCTCCCAACCATCTGTAACTCTAGTCCCAAGAGATTCAATGCCGTTTCTGACTCAGCGGACACCAGGCAAAACACTCATCCTTGTAATACCTTTAAAAATAAGCCTGGCAGTGGTGGTGCACACCTTTAATCCCAGCACTCAGAATGTCTACAGAGCTAGTTCTAGGACAGCTAGGGCTACACAAAGAAACCCTGTTTTGATTCCCCCACCAAAAAAATGTTGAGCATGCCTGCATGCTCCTGTAATGCTCAGTGCTGGGGGGAAGGAGACAGAGGGTCCCTGAGGCTTGCTGGATCTGAGAGCTCTAAGCTCGGGGAGAGACCCTGCCTCAAAAAATCAGGTAGCTCATGATGCTGGGCACCACACAAGCACTCTGCTACTGAGCTATGTCCCAGACCACCCAGATATGTTTTGATTTGAAAATACAGATTTCAGCCAGGCAGAGTCACCGGTGAATGTCTTTAATCCCACTTGGGAGAGCAGTAGGTGGATCTGAGTTCGAGGCCAGCCTGGTTGACAGAGTGAGTTCCAGGACAGCCAGAGCTATACAGAGAAAGAAAAAAAAAAAAAAAAACAGAAACAAACAAACAAAAAATGGAAATAAATAAAATACAGATTTCAGGCTTAAAAGGAGTATCCCCTGGAGTGGTTTTCTAGGACTAAGAATATTATTCATTTTCAGTTTAACCGTTTTACACACCCCTCAGCCTTACATTCTTCCTTTGCTTGCAGATTCTACAAGCCCTCCACGGCTTTTCCACAGGGCTTTCCTCAGTGATAGAGAAGTTTATGAAGGGCAGTGAGATGACTCAGGAGACAGTCACTGTCTCACAGGTCATCTGACGTGACAGCAAACATGAGCACGCCTGTGAGCTAACAGCGTAGACGGGCGAGCTGTGCTGGCCCACACCTCTAGTTCCAGCACTCGGGAGACAGGCAGGTGGATCTCTGATTTCGAGGCCAGTCTGGACTGCATAGTGAGACTATTATTTCTTAATGGGAGGCGCTTCTGTGAACCAGAGGGTTTTTTGTTAAGTGACAAATACGGACCCAGAGCCTGGTCAACTCTCGTGGAGGTGGTGCTAGTTTCCAACATTCTGGAACATGGCGTGTGCTCCTCAGTTTCACCAAGTCCTAAGCACAAAGACCACTCAGGAGTTTACCATGGCTGTCACTGTTGTTTGGATCCTGAACGTGCTGTTACTGGCAGTGAGGGAACCATCAGGAGGTCGAGACCAGTGGAAGGACATTAGGTTACTCTAGGTAAACCTAGGAGGCCACGGGGACACTGGTCTCTTCCTCTGCACACGTTCCTACCGTGGCGGGAGGGACACCTGGCCATGCATGGGAATCTCTGAAACCATAGACAAGTTTTTTCTTTATTGAGCTGATTTCCTCAGGTGTCTTGTTATAGGATGCAAAGCTAAGAGTCACCCTCACCGGCTCAGATGAAGGTGTCATACCTCTTGGAAGTCTCTGTACCTTTAAGAATTTTATTTGTGGCATCTTCTAACTTGAAATGTTTATCTGATACGATGGGTAAGTTTCAAATCACTCATTTTCTAGCACACTTCTGTTCTTCATGCAATTTTAAAACAGCTAATGTCAAAACCATTTCTCAAATTACTTTTGTGCCCCTTCCCATGATGGATATGCCTGGCATGCTGCAGAAAAATGGCCATACATGGTACCTGACTCTCAATACTGGCTCAAGTGACAGATCTTGGCAAACAGCAGTTGTCACAAGTCGCCAAAGCCCTGCTGTTCCCAACCAGTTCTACCTGTCATTACCTCATGGCTTTTTTTTCTTTTTGAGGTCTCACTCTGTAGACCAGGCTGGCTTCGAACTCACAGAGATCCTCTTGCCTCTGCCTCCCCAGTGCTGGGATTAAAGGTGTGTACAAGCCTTGTCTCATCGGTTTCGAATCCAGATCACTTGCCTTGGAGATGAGCTCATCATGGTTGGCCAGATGGGCTCTGCAGTGGATACAGCTGTACGTTCTGTGACAGTGCGGCAGGTAAGCTTGGAAAGTCTTGGACTTGGTCATTTTTACCATGTCTGCAGGGCGCTCGTCCCTCAGCTCCGGGCCAGCACTGGAGGAACTATGGCTCTGTCGGACTCTCTGACAGAAGAAACACTGGAAAATACACGCAAGAGCCGTCGCTGGTCTGGAGGGCGTGTGGTAGTGTCCACACACTGGGTCAAGAGAAAAACAGTGTGACCTGCAAACAAATTAGACAGGCTCTGGTTTGTATAACAGCAGCCGCCGCCGCGTGCGGAGGTGTGTTAGGCTCAGGTGATTTGAACAGGGAGCAGGCCCGAACTAAGGCGCTGCCCCGTTCTTCCCACCCTATTTTGTAGTGCTGGGGCCAGGGCTAGGGCCTTGTGCAGGGACAGCACAGGCTGGCCGCTGAGCTGTAGCCTCCACCCAAGACCGTTTTTTCTCAGGCAGGGTCTCATTCTGTAGCCCAGGCTGGTCTTAATCCTCCTGCCTGTCTCCTCTGAGAGCAAAGTCTTTTTTGTTTTGTTTTGTTTTTGTTTTTTTGTTTTTTTCAAGGCAAGGTTTCTCTGTGTAGCTTTGGAGCCTGTCCTGGATCTCCCTCTGTAGCCCAGGCTGGCCTCAAACTCACAGAGATCCTCCTGGCTCTGCCTCCCGAGTGCTGGGATTAAAGGCGTGCGCCACCACCGCCCAGTGAGAGCCAAGTCTTTACATGTACATCTAATGTTGTAAGCACATTATTTCAGAAACAAAGGCAAGCATGTTTGTACCTTTGCACAAGCTGGGTTGTTGGCTACAACATGCCAAGTAATCTGATTTTACTTGATAATACGGTCATTGCCAATTAAAGATTTTTTTATTCCAATCTTGGTGTATGTGCAGTGTATGCATGTGCATATGTTTGTGTATGTAGGTACATGTGCTGAGGATCAATATTTGTTTGATGTTCTCAACCATTCTCCATCTCATTTGAAAAAAAATTATCACTATTTGTGTGCAACTCAGGTTGTCCTGACTGTGTGGCAGGTGCTTTCATTTCCGACCCACCTTGGGGACTCGGGTTTGGCTGGCCCGGCCGCCCTGGGGATCCTTTCTCTGCCTCTCCAGGACAGGCATCTGCTGCCACATGCAGCATTACCTTTGTTTAGGGGTCTGAACCCAGGCCCTCATGCCTGTGCAGCAAGCCTCTCACAGTCCAGCCCCTCCCCAGCGCCTCCCATTCTGACCTTGTGTGTGCTCATGCTTGCACAGCTCGCTCTTTACCCAGAGCCGTCTTCCCGGCTGGCTCTGTGATCTTATCTGCTAATATTAGCTAACAGAGTACACCTTATATTTCCATACTATTTTAAAGCTTTGTAAATGTACAGGTTTCACAATGGCTCAGGAGGACTGAATTACACAATTCAGAGGCAGAGAACTCATAGTCTCTAGGGACCAGATCAGTCTTATAACCGTGAGTGTAGATCTGTCTAGGTGCGAGACTGTCACAGGCTGTGCCAGTCACCACACGTGGGAGCTGGAGGTGTGGTGTCCTTGAGGTGTATACCAAGTGACCAAAGGAGTCAGTGTGCCTGCCACACCTCTGTCTCCAGGGCTCCTTCTTCATGGTCACAAGCGGGTTCCATTTGGTGTGACTGACAAACCCATGGGGTTGATGTTCCTGATGATTTGTTATGTTCACAGGTCATTGTTTAGTACAAATAAAAGTTATCATCCGTTCGCGCCTCCTGCAGAGCTGGCAGACAGCATCTGCTTAGGCACAGTGCTGAGGCAGACTCGGCCCTGGACCGGGAGGAACTAAGGTCCAGTCTGTTGAGCAGAAAGTGGAGAAACCAAGTCATACCTGGACGCATACAGCACAGGAGCCTAGAGCAGACCCAGCTACTCTCCGGTCCAGTCCAGTCATCCATTCCATGTTTAGTTAAAAGTGCTGGGTGAGCCGGGCGGTGGTGGGGCACGCCTTTAATCCCAGCACTTGGGAGGCAGAGCCAGGCGGATCTCTGTGAGTTTGAGGCCAGCCTGGGCTACCAAGTGAGTTCCAGGACAGGCGCAAAGCTACACAGAGAAACCCTGTCTCGAAAAACAAAAAACAAAAAACAAAAAACAAAAAGTGCTGGGTGAGCTACTTCTTATCTTTGACTTTTTTGATTGAAACAAAAATAGACCTAAAATCGAGATTCCAGAACCATCTATTCTTGCCTGATTTGTATTGATCCTCAAATGTGGCCTTGTTCCCTCTCTCCCTCAATCTGTCACCTTGAGGGATAGCCACTAGACCTTGCTATGGGAGTGGTCTGAGGTGCCATCAATGTCCTTTATTTACTATAATGACTTTGTGTCCCAAGTAGCTTCCATCCAGGATCAGCGCCCCTTTCCCAGGTTTCATGAACTTACCCATTTTGATAGCAGTTAGCAGGTGCCCAGCAGACACAAGAGGCTTATTTTACATGTAAATAATTAAGAAAATGGAGAAAAAAAAAAACACTTGATCAAAGACATTGTTTGATTCTGGGACTCATGAAGCATCAGCCAACAAGGTTCATGAGTGACACACCCCAGACCCTAAACTGTCATGACTCAGCAGTGCAACAATCACAAGTGACAGCCCTGACACTGACTGATCCTTTACATGTTACTTGCCAGTTCAGAAAAATAACTTCCTCACACGAGTCACATGTTGTCTTGCTTCTCCATGGTACTAGGGATGGGAGTTGGGGCCTTGCATGCACATGCTAGGCCAGTGAGCTCCACTGAGCTGGCCTGTAACCCCCACCCCCATCCCTGCCTTCTGTAGTTTTAGTGTGTGTGTGCATGTGCACATGTGTGTTTATGTGTGTATGGGTGTGTATGTGGAGTGCAGAGGTCAACCTTGGGTGTCATTCTTCAGGAGTCACCCAACTGTTTTTGTTTTGTCTTAGGAGGTTTGTTTTTATTTTATGTGCATGTATGTTTGTGCTGCCAGAAGAGGGCGTTGGGTCCTTTGGAACTGAAGTTACAGATGGCTGTGATCTGCCAATATTGGTGCTAGGAATCTAGCTCAGGTATACCCCCTCCCATTTTTATTTCAGTATTATGTGTGTTGTATGTGTATGAGTGTGGCATGCACAGATCATGACACACATGAAGATGTCAGAGGACAGCGTCTAGGAGCTGGTTCTCTCTTTCCATCGTGCCCATGTGGGGTCTCCTCTTCTGCCACTCTGCGTATTCTACACGAACTGACATACTCACAGCGTCTCACCACAGCAGTGCCGCAGTTCAACAGTGTGTGATACGTCTCGCTTTCTGTGTCCCAGAGACTGGTGTTTGAATCTTAGATGGTCTTATAATAAAAAACCCAGAGCAGTATGGTTTTTTACAATAGGCATTAGGTTCTTTAATTGCTCTAGGAAGGGGTTTCTTCCATGATGGCAGGAAAGGACTGAATGGAATTTGTCATGGGGGCCTGCATGAGGCCCCTCGGAGTTTCCCAATGGCAAGGCAAAAGATTACCTTGTCTGTCCCCTATTGATCTACATTCCTTAGTCCAATGTTTGCCTTTGCCACACCTTCTGCATAATCCAGAAGGGAGGGGCATTCTGTTGCCATTGTTCCTTGAAAAAACACTGTTTCTAGGAACGCCCTTGTTTACAATCCCTTTTTTGGTGACATTGTTTACCACAATAAAAACACCTGACATTACTATTTTTCTTCAAACTTCTGGAAATCACCTTTCCTATCCAAGCATCATCATAGTCATGAGATCAACATTCATTGTATCTCAATCCATTCCTCCAAGGGTACTGATCTTACTTTTAATGGCCTAATTATCCTTTTCCATTGTGCATTAGCATTTCAAAAGCCAGAGATTCTATTGTTATCTGTCTAGCTTCTGAATTTGGTATCATTCTATTTACTGCTGAAGACAGCCTTTTTAAGAAATCCGTGAAGGTTTCTTTTGGGCCCTGCATAACTTTAGTAAATGACTCAATTTTCTTTCCTACTTCTTCAATTCTGTCCCAAGCATTCAAAGCTGCCATTCAGCATTAAGCCAGGATGTGGTCATCATATAGAGACTGCCTTTCTACATTAGCATAATTGCCTTCTCCAAGAATTTGATCTTGGGATATTTCAATGCCTCTAGCCTTACTTTGTTGTTCAATGGTCTTGGCCTCATCTTTCTACGAGATCCTCCATTGTAACTGTGGACCAGCTTCTAGAACAGCTGTAACCAAATCTTTCCAGTCTTGAGGAATAATTCTATTATGTTGACCACGAGTTTAACATCTGCTTCACAAATGGGGAATGCATACCATATGAGACTATTGCTTCTTTAAATCTCCTCAAATCTAACATTTGCACTGGAGTCTAGTCAGCTTGTACACAGCCTTGAGCATTTGGCAGTTCCTGTAAGGTTACTGGATAGATTAAGGTTGACTGAAAGCCTTTGGCTGTTTCTCTGTAACTGTATAATGTAATGCTGAGATTGGTTCACTGTTGGGTGCCAGATGTTGTTTCAATCTTTTTTTTTTTTTTTTAATTTATTTATTCATTATGTATACAGTGTTCTGCTTGTGTATATCCCCCTTCAGGCCAGAAGAGGGTGCCAGATCTAATTACAGATGGTTGTGAGCCACCATGTGGTTGCTGGGAATTGAACTCAGGACCTCTGGAAGAACAGCCAGTGCTCTTAACCTCTGAGCCATATCTCCAGCCCCAATGTTTCAATCTTAAGATGGTCTTATAATAAAAAACCCAGAGCCAGATATTGGGGTAAAAGCTGAAAGATCAGAGAAGCAGAGTAAGCCACAGCCACCACCCATTACCTCACCAACTCCACAAATCCTCTGACTGAAATCCTGAATCCTCACCCAAAAGGGTCTCAGCTGAACTTCTTCTTTTTTTTTTTTTTTGGTTTTTCGAGACAGGATTTCTCTGTGTAGCTTTGCGCCTTTCCTGGATCTCGCTCTGTAGACCAGACTGGCCTCGAACTCACAAAGATCTGCCTGCCTCTACCTCCCGAGTGCTGGGATTAAAGGCATGCGCCACCACCGCCCGGCTTCAGCTGAACTTTAGTTCCTGTTTCCTCACATCTTATATACCTTTCTCTGCCCAGTCATGTTACTTCCTGGGATTAAAGGTGTGTGTGCTTCCTAGTATTAGGATTAAAGGTGTGTGCCACCATGCCTGGCTCTGTTTCCAGTGTGGTCTTGAACTCATAGATATCCAGATAGATCTCTGCCTCCCGAGTAATAGGATTAAGGGTGTGTGCCACCACTGTCTGGCCTCTATGTCTAATCTAGTGGCTGGCTCTGTCCTCCGATCCCCAGGCAAGTTTATTAGGGTACATGATATATCACAAGAGACTGACTCAGATCTCCAGACTTGCACAGCAAGAGCTTTCAACTGCTGACCAATTTCACCAGCCCTCCTTATTTGAAACAGGGTCCCTCAATGGCCTGGAGCTTGCCAGTCAGACTATGCAAGCTACAGGGATCTGTCAGTCAATCTATCTCTGGTGTTGGGATTACAGCATGTGTTACATGCCCTGTACATTCAAGAGTGTAAGGTGAGGATGCAGCCACAACACCTACAGCCCCCCTCCTCTTACAAATACCAACAAGCACCACTCACCCACTAAATCTTAGTCAGCAGACTCAGAAGCAGTGAGTTTACATCACAGGCACTGGCAGCCACCCATGCAGCCATGCATGCAGTTCCCCATCCTTCCTTGTGCCCTGTCTGGGACTCAGAGCACCTGGCTGCAGGTTCCATCTTCAGAGAGCTCCAAGAAGAGACTTGGGCCTGATTCCTTCTCAGAGCCCTCCTACCCCATGCTGTCGGCCCTTGAGTCCCCACCATTCTGTTTTCTATCTACAGCATTAATGACCTTTCTAGTGAACTCCTTACTTCCAACAATCCAGCTAATGCTCTTTACGATGTGTCCCCTTGAACCCACATCCAAGACCTTTCACTCCCTGGCTTTTTTTTAAAAAACTTTGAGTCTTTCTTATATAGCTCATGTTGGCCTCAAACCTGTTAGGCCTTTTGCCTTGGTCCCGAGCACCAGCAGGGATTTCAGGTGTGCACTAACTATGCCCAGCTTCCAAAAGGGTCTTTTAAAAGATGAAAAGGAACCGTCAAGACGGCTCAGTGAGTACAAAGCTAAAAGGAACTTACGAGGGTGGGCCTAACAGCAGACGTCCGTCTAAACGTGAACACACACCGGGAGGCAATCGAAGCCCCAGGGAGACAGGTGTGGGAGCTGACACGAGGGTCAGCAGAAACCAACCCCGCAGACTCCTTCACCTTTGCTTCCAGCCTCCAGTACTGCAAGAGTTAATCATTTACGCAGACCGATGCAGTGGGTCTTGGGGGCAGAAGGGCATCTAGTTCTCCCAGGCTGCTGTCCGTCCCTTCCACAGCCCCCCATCTAGTCGCCACCTAATTTGGTCTTGGTATTTATCTGTCACGGCAGCCATGTCACCACTGTGTATGGCCCTAAGTAACACCACTGTGCCCTCCCAGTTGTGCTCTGGACACGGTGCCGTGACAACATGCCCGCTGTGTTTCTTTGGGTGACTGTGCTTGAGTGCTCATGACAGCTTGTGGGTATGCAGCAGCCCTCAGGCTGGTCAGAGCATAGTGCCACCATGGTGGCTTGTCTCTGGTACACAACAGTGTGTCGCCTAACAGCAGGCCAGCTCCTGATACTCCTCATCCTGTCTGCAGATATGGCAACATTCTGAGTATCTTCCCATGGGGCAGGTGTAAGACAGCATGTGACTGGGACTTCCACTTGCTTCCCGCTGGCCACTCCCACAGGAGAGTCTCTGTGTAAGATGCAGGTCCTCTTCTGGGACACTGCTCTCCAAGTCTTCCCTTCCAGGATGTGTCCTTCATCTCCATTTGTTGTTATAACATTTGAGGCAGCTGGACAACCTGGCAGAGACTGGGTGCCCACTGCAGCCTGTGCCTTAGAGATGGTGGAGGTGGGAAGTGGCTGGTCACAGGAAGCATTACTGTCCTCAGTGGTCTCTGGTTAACAGTTATTCTTATCCCGTGTCTTCATTTTCTTCATCTTGGCCTTAAAGCTGTTGATTTCTTCTTCCACCTCTTTTTCTATTAGTTGTTTGTGGTGATATTTTGTTTGTGCTCTAACAAATAAAGCTCGCCTGAAGATCAGAGGGCAAAGCCAGCCACTAGTTAGCCATAGAGGCCAGGCAGTGGTGGCACACGCCTTTAGTCCCAGCACTAGGTAGGTGGAGACAGGAAGTGACATGGCTGGGCGGAGAGAGGACTATAAGGTGGGAGGAGACAGGGGCGCAGTCCTTTCGGCTGAGGAGTTGGTGAGGTGAGAGGTGGCTGTGGCTCGTTCCTTTGTGTCTCTGATCTTTCTGCATTTACCCTGATCCCTGGCTTCGGGTTTTATTAAGACAATTAGGATCATGCTACAGTTGCTGATGCTTTGCCCATGTACCTGGTCCATGACGGGTTGTGGGAACTGAAGCAGACTACAAACAACCGTAAGGTGGACAGTGCATTGCCTCCTGGCAGAGAGATGCTTGGGGGCAAGTTGTGGCTTGCCCTGCCTGGTTAGCCAGAGCAAAGACCACAGCCTGTAACTATAGACAACTGCGGGAGTTGCTACTGTGTTACCGTGGAAGAAACAACTTAAAGGAAGTACTTTGTTTCAACTCACAGTTTCTGAGGGATTTCAGTTCTCTGTGACAGGGAACGGCATGATGGCAAAGCAACTGCTGTCTCTGTTAGTGGGAGACTGTGGACAAGAAGCAGAGAAAGCAAGCCAAAAAGGAGAAGAGACATCACCTTCAAAGGCCTACCCTAGTTACTCACTTCCTCCAGGCAGACCCACAACCTTCCAAAGAGCACTGTCAGCAGGTGATCAGGTGAACCTGTGGGGGACTGTTAGATGCAAACCAACGTCCAAATGTGATTGTTGCTTTAAAATTAAACCTAGTGGTTCTGGAGCAGCTGGAGGTCTGAGCAGGTCCTCTCATGGTCTCCTGTTTCTGTCAGGTACATTATGGACATTTGCTCAGTATAATGCTGAACGCTGCATCTCATCCATGCAAACAAGCTGTGAGCTCCAGAAAACCGAGTTACATAGCAGATAAATGTGTGTGTGTGTGTCATATGAACATATGTGTATATGTGTGTACATTCAGTAATGAGTTTCAAGTTCTCCAAAAGAAAAATCTAGCTAGACTGAAAACAAAATCTATCAACATATTGTTAGGCAGATGGCTCAGTCAGGAAAGGCCTTTGCCCTTTCCTCTGAGGCACGAGGGCTTGGGTTCAGACCTCTAGCACCCATGCACACGCCCAGGCATGATGGCACAGTTCAGTGACAGACTCTATTTCAAAACAATGACTATAAAGCCAGGTACAGTGGTGCACGCCTTTAATCCCAGTGCTCGGGAGGCAGAGGCAGGCAGAGCTCTGTGAGTTCGAGGCCAGTCTGGGCTACAGAGTGAGTTCCAGAATAGCCAGGACTACACAGAAAAACCCTGTCTTGAAAAAAAAAAAGTCAACTTCCAACCTCAAACTATGACCTGTCACATTTGGACCTACCCTCCTCTCTTGGAGAAGTACTAAAAATGCTAACCAAATAAAATTGTTCTTAAAAAGTTTTTTTGGTTTGTTTTTTTTGGGGGGAGGGAGGGTTGTTAGTCTAGTCTTGAATGGCTGAGCCATCTCTCTAGTTTTTTTTTTTTTTTCTGTTTTTTTGTTTGTTTCTTTCTTTTGTTTTGTTTTTCGAGACAGGGTTTCTCTGTGTAGTTTTGGTGCCTGTCCTGGATCTCGCTCTGTAGACCAGGCTGGCCTCAAACTCACAGAGATCCACCTGGCTCTGCCTCCCGAGTGCTGGGATTAAAGGCGTGCATCGCCACTGCCTGGCTTTTTTTTTTAAATAAGAGATAATGGTCTTTCTGTTTAGTTCAAGTTGGCTTTCAACACACTGTCTGTCTGTTCTCTTCTCTCAGCCATACAAGTATCTGGGATTTGTGGTGTACCACCACATCCAACTTGGGCCATTTCCTTAAAGCAACAATGTGATGATAAAACCACGATGAATGGCTAGACACCATTGTGCACAGCTGAACCCAGAAGTCTTGCCTGAGGATGGTGGTTGTTCTTGCCCTGAAAGCATTTCACAGAGCCTAGCACCATGGGAATCTCTCTGCAAGTTGAAGGCTGACTGCAGGTGTCCTAGCCCCAGAGGCAGTCATCACAGCACGGCCCTCTTGTCAATTCACAGCCCCCAATTCCACCAGTCAGAAGGTCTCCCAATAGATGTTTTTTGCTACAAGGCCCTAAGGCATCTGGCAGAGGCAGGTGAAAGCATGTATCTAGTTTGGAGAAAGTATATGTAGTTCAGTCCTGAGAAATCCCCACAGGAAGAACAATATAACAATTTCCCAGATGGCTCAGTGGGAAAGGGTATTTGCCACCATGGTGACCTGTGATGGATCACCAGGATCCTCATGGTGGTAGGAGGGAACCAATTCTCGAAAGCAGCCTCTGACCTCCACTTGTGCACTGTGGCAAACCCCAATTCCCAAGCAACCAAATAATAAATGTAATCTTAAAAATTAGAAAAGAGTACAGTAAAAACAAACAAACAACAAACAAAACAAACCAAGAGAACCAGGTGTGCCGGGATGGCTCAGTGTGGTAGAACACCTGTCTAGTCTCCCAAGGCTCTCAGGAAAACAAAGCCTTAGTACCAGGGCCAGGTGGAGACAAGCAGAGACTCCATGGACATGGACCGGTAAGGACTTCCTGCCTGTTTACAGAGACATATGATTGACAAGTGAGGGAGAATGACCTTGCAGATTCAGGAATTAATATAAATGGAACTAGAAATAAACACCATTAATACAAGGGAATTAACAGGACTAAGATGAAGGGAGAGAGGAAGAGAGAATCCGAACTGAAGATGAGTCAGAGACATTAATGATGAAAGAGTTTCCAGAACTGAAGAGACACTAGACTTAAGAAGTGTCTGGGCTAAATACAGAGCAGGAAAAACAAAAATAAAATCATGACTAGACGTAGACCAAGAAAACTGAAGAACACCAAAGGAAGCAGAAAAAGGCCATAAACGTGCCTAGAAATGAGGGGGGGGGGCAAGATTAACTAATGATCAGAACTGTTTCCACACTAAACAGTGAAACCCAGACAAGAACTCAAGGTGTCAATAAGACTTTGGAGACAGCTGGGTGTGGGTGACGCACACCTTTAATCCCAGAGCTCATGAGGCAGACGTAGGCGCAGGCAGATCTTTGAGTTCAAGGCCAGCCTGGTCTATAGAGTGAGTTCCAGGACATTCAGGGCTACACAGAGAAACCCTGTCTCAAAAACAAAAACAAAAGACAAACCACAAAAAACAAGACAACAAAGGTTTTACATTAGCCATTATCCTAAGCTTTCTATGCAGTAGTCTCTCAGAGCTTCAGATGGGCTCAAACCCCAGCATCACCCACAACAGAACCAACTCATTTTTATAAAGAATCAGCCATAGGCTCACGTCTGTAGTTCCAGCATTTCAAGGGCTGAAGCAGGAAGATTCTGAGTTCTGGGTCAGCCTGGGCTACCCAGCAAAACTTTGTCCTCCTTACCAGCCTCTAACAAAAACAAAAGAATTGGCAAAGTGGCACAGTCAGACAACTTAAAGGTTTCATTGTATTAAAATATTACTAAAGGAAAGCAACTCTTCATACAGTCGAAACTTCACACTCAAAACTACAAGTAGAAAAGAAGATGTCTTATGTGGACAGTCAGAATGCGTAGAGTCCTAAAAAGATCCAGCTGCAACATATGACAGCAATAAGTCAAACTGAAGTGAAAAATGTCCAAAGTCCTCGAGTTTTTCCACGAAGACAGTATTGTTTAGTTACAGATGTATTTTCTGAGAAATGTGAGGTTGGAGGAGAATTTCATTGTTGTGCAAACATTACTAGATGTCCTTGTGCACATTAGTCTTAGGGGAGTCATCATATACGAAGCCCAGTAGTAGTCAAAATGTCATTATAAACCAGGTTTTGAATCTGAGGAAGTAATGGTAACTCTGGTGGTACCTGAGGAAACTTCTATAAGAATCCACTAAGAGAGACTGAGGAATGATAAAACATTGTCTGTTTAAAAGCACTCAAAGGAGGAGAGAAAAGAAACAAAAAAAGGAATAGAGATTGCTGTGGGATGGTCTGTATGGCAAATGTGTTGTTGACTAGTCAATAAATAAAACACTGATTGGCCATTGGCTAGGCAGGAAGTGTAGGCGGGACAAGGAGGAGAATAAAGCTGGGAAGTGGAAGGCTGAGTCAGAGAGACACTGCCAGCCGCCACGATGAGAAACAGCATGTGAAGATGCCGGTAAGCCACGAGCCATGTGGCAAGGTATAGATTAATGGAGATGGATTAATTTAAGCTGTAAGAAGAGTTAGCAAGAAGCCTGCCATGGCCATACAGTTTATAACCAATATAAGTCTCTGTGTTTACTTGGTTGGGTCTGAGGGGCTGTGGGACTGGCAGGTGAGAGAGATTTGTCCTGACTGTGGGCCAGGCAGGAAAACTCAAGCTACAAGAGATCACAAAGGAAGATTTAAAACAAAATTATTCAATGTTTACATTAATCCTAAATGCACTAAAAGTTCAAGGTTTCAGATTACATCAGAAAACAAAATCCACAGACTGTTCACAAGAGACACACGTCCAATAAGGACAAAGAAGAGCGGAGACACCAAGGCCAGAGCCTTGCTAACAGTGCATCTGTACTGTGTGACTAACTGAAAGAAAATTAAAACTGAAAGTTATTTAAGAAGACACACTATACTGTGCTGGGGGATGTTCTGTGAATATGTCGCTTGGATTGGTTGATAAATAAAAAGCTGACTGGCCAGTAGCCAGGCAGAAGTATAGGCAGGATAAACAGACAAGAAGAATTCTGGGAAGTGGAAGAGCTGAGTCAGGAGACACCAGCGAGCTGCCCAAGGAGCGACATGTAATGGGACGCAGGTAAAGCCACAGAACATGTGGCGACACATAGATTAATAGTCATGGGCTAATTTAAGATATAGAGTTAGCTAGCAAAAGGCTTGAGCCATGGCCATGCAGTTATAATTAATATAAGCTTCTGAGTGATTATTTTATAAGCGGCTGCAGGGTCCGTGGGTCTGGGCAGGACTGGAGAAAACTTCAGCTGTAAGTTTAATAATAAAAGATGGCAGGGCTGGAGAGATGGGGCAGCAGTTAAAGAATATGTACTACTTTTTCAGAGGACCTGGGTTCAATTCTCAGTATCTACATGTGGTGGCTCAAAACTACCTGCATCTACAGCTGCAAGGGGAACTGAGTCCTCCAGCTTCTGTGGGCTCCTGCGTTCATGTGCATATACACACTGACAGACAGATGGACAAGGTGGCCCATGAGATTCATTGAGGAAAACTTAGCTTCTGCAGTGTTGGTGGTGATGGGGCATGGCATGGACCTTCTCTCCCTGACTCATACTTCCCCAGGTTGAGGACCACAGTCCTCCAAAACATCAATGCACAAGCCAGGGCTTTCACCAGACTCATGCCTTTGCAGAGTCCAGGAAGTAGTCTCACCTATATAGATTCAAGGTGTCATTAGCTTACTGTTTAGTTTGGGTCCATGTTATGAATTAAACATTTCGAGTACAGGGCTGCAGAGACAGTACAGTGATTAAGAACATTTGCTGCTCCTGCAGAGGACCTGGGTTCAGTTTCCAGCACCCACATCAGGCAACTCATAACTGCCTGTAACTCCAGTTCCAGGGCATCTGATGCCCTCCTCTGGTGTCTGTGGGCACTGCACATAAATAGTGTACATAAAGACAGGCATACACACATATAAGTAAAAAGTTAAAAAAGTATTTTCCAACCAAACAAGCATGCACTCACAACTTTAAGAGTCTGCAAATTCTTGAGCGGCTGAATCACACTAGCACCCTGAGAAGGGAGGAACTTGGGTCTAGCGAGCGCTGTGCACATGGCCCCGCAGGCAGTCATGAACACGGTGAAGCTCTCTCACCTCAGCAAGCGTTCCGCTGGTTCCCCACTCCACACTGCACTTTCGCCTTATCTGGAGACTGATGGTTAGTTCTTATCGTTAACTTAATTCAGTAAGGACATCTGGGATCGGCAAGTGAATTGTTGCCCAGATCAGACAGGCCTATGGCCATGTCTGTGAGAGATTGTCTTGACTGATGACTGAAGTGTGAGGGCCCAGCCCACTGTGGGCAGCACTGTCCCTAGGCAGGTAGGTCTGGGCTGTATAGGAGAGCTAGTTGAGACCTGGAAAGATGCCTCAGTAGTTAAGATCACCACTGCTCTTGCAGAGGACCTGGTCTCATGGCAGCTCACAACTGTCTGTAACTTCAGTTCCAGGGCATCTGACACCCTCTTCTGGCCTCCACAGAACTACACACAGGTGCATAGACAAATACGCAGGCAGAACACCCTTACACATAAAACAGAAATAAATAAGTAAAAGCTAGGTAGAGAGCGAGAAAGCTGGTAAGCAGCATTCTCCATAGTTCCTGCCTCAGCTTCCCTCAATGATGGAGTATGACCTAAGTGTAAGGTGAAATACAACCTCTCTGTCCCAAGTTGCTTTTGGTCATAGTGTTTATCACAGCAACAGAAAACAGACTATGGCAGAAGCCTTCACCATGTGGCCCTGATCTCAAAGTGTCTTTACCTGAAGCGGTTGTGAAAGCTTAATGATGCACAAGCCTCAAGTGGACTGAGACTCCCACAGAGAAGCAGCCTTGACTGACGACACCTGTGGACACTTCTGGTCAGGAGACCCTCCCACACCAAACCCGCTGGTGTCTACCACTTCCAGACTGCAGGAGACTGACCTCAGATGGACTCTTCCACCCCCAAAGTTCCCCTTTTCCATCCTGTAAAACCCCAAGACGCCCACACCACATCTGCACAGTCTCCACTTCCACAGCGAGACGGCAGCCCTTCAGTAGTTCTGATTAAAGGAACAGTTCTGCTTCTGCAGGTGCCCGTCTGTCTTTGATTTCCACACCGCTTCCATCAATCCCGGTCTAACGGTCTGCCTATGTGTCTTAGTCCCCAGGGCAGCTCCTCCTGGGCTCGGTCTGTTCACTGGATTGCCTTTTACCCCTTCAGGGGCAGCTGCCTCATACAAACTTCAGGTCATCTCAGTGGCTCTAATCTTGGACCAGCCACGGCCTGACAGCAGCCATCCCTGACATGAGGTTTGTGTGTCCACTTAGGCTTTAAATCAGATGCTACACAGTGGGAAAACACTGCAAGATCTAACAAGCAATTAGGAGCCCCTGTGAAGGAACTGGAAAGCAAATGCTAGTCAGTCTGCCAGGTGAGTCGTGACCACCACAGGAAGGACGCTGAGTCCTGAGTGTGGTGGGCATCCACCTCCACAACAGACACTGGTTTTTGTTGTTTTGTTTTGTTTTTTTCTCCTTTTTTTCCTTCTCCTTAGCAAACCAGTATGCTGGGTTCCAGAAGTTTCTCACCTAAAATAAGCACATACAATTATTTTAAGAGTCTGTGGATCAGGCTCATGTCCATATGGCGCACTTACCACACTGTGGAAGACAAAGACCCTGAGGAACAAACTGAAGCCCGGCAGCTCTTGGTGCCCAATGGTATGAAGTGTGGAACCATGATACCCCTCTAGCCAGCCACTTAACTCCCCACTTCCTCTCTGTCAGGGTCTCACTATTGAGTTGTGGCTGGCCTGGTACTTGCTATGTAGACAAGGCTGGCCTAGAACCCACAGAGCTCTACCTGCCTCCACCTTCCAAAGGCTAGGAGTAATGGTGTGCACCACCACCTGCCCCATGCCTTTGACTGCACACAGCATTGCTTTAACAGGCTCGATGCCGCCACTAACAAGCAGGTGGGCTTGGGCCATTGTGTAACTTCATTTGCTACTCGGAAGACTGAGGTAGGAAGACCAACTGAGCCAAGAATTTGAAGCTAGCATGGCTAACATATTGAGGCCTTTGGGGGGGGGGGGGCGATGGGGGGGAGACGTTTCATCTAGAACATTCCTGGGTGTATGTCCCTGCACTGGAATGGTCTATCAAAGGAGTTTACATTTGCAAAGCAATTGGATAAAAGCAGTCACAATGTTCCCTTGTAATAACAAAACATTAGAAAACACCTCAAGTTTGAGCGTCTGTGATGCCCTCATGTATGAGAGACACTGCCAGGGTGGGGCTTGACGCTGCAGTGAGGGAGGGCCTGACTTTCCTGTATCTGTGTGTGTGTGTGTGTGTGTGTGTGTGTGTACCACAGGTGTGGTCAGAGGACAACTCTGAGGTGGTTCTCCATCCACTGTGTGGGTCGAGGGACCAAACTCAGGTTGTCAGGGTTGACAGCAGGTGTCTGCTGCTCAGTCATCTTGCTGGCCCTGCACCTGTATATTTTGATGCTAAGCATACAAATGGACTATTCAGATGCACAGGACCTACATTCACAGGCTTGGAAAGATCTGGAAGGACTCAAATAGTCACAGTGTCACTAGAGCTGGCCTCTGGTGGTCTCTACTTGTTTCCTCATATCCTGTTTCCCCACTTGAATCATGGGATGAGAAGCTTTCTCCCACATTTCAGGCACAGCAGCCTGCACAGCAGCCCCAAGACAAAATGCCCTGTGCCTGCTGAGGATTGCCACCTCTTACTCCCTCCACACCAATGTTCTAGATACCTCTTCCCTCAGTCCCTCACCTTCCACCTCCTTCTGCCTAAGCACAACAGTGACTACTGATGATGTGTGTGCAATCAGCTCTTCTTGTCTAAGAGGCCACAGCACATCATTTCTGCCTCCTGCTGCCAATAGCAAGGCTCTGCACAGTTCTGGCCTCAGAGACAAGCCAGCAGAAAGCTGCCTGGTTTCCCTGAATGGCATGATGGCTGTGAAGACAGCTAGAGAGGAAACACAGCTGGGAATTGCACAGTTTTCCTTGTAATTTTGTGTGTGTGTGTGTGCATGTGTGCACACGTGCAAGTCGGGGGTGTCAGACCCCCTGGGGCTGGAGTTATAGTTGGTTGTGAGCTGCCTCATGTGGGTGCTAGGAATCAAACTCGGGTCCTCTGCAAGAGCAGTGTGCACTCCTAACCACTGAGCCATTTCTCCAGCCCTTTGTTTTGTTGTGTTTAGACAGTGTTTCATGTAGCTCAGGTTGGCCTAAAACTCCGTATGTAGCCAAGGATGACCTTGAATTTCTCATCCTCCTGCTACCATGCCTAGCTAAGCTAGTTTTTGTTTTTGTTTTTAAAGACAGTCTTGCTATGTAGCCTTACTTGGCCAGGAACTCACTTAAGTAGACCAGGCTGGCCTAGAACTCACAGAGATCCCTGCCTCTCTGCCTCCTGAGTGCTAGGATGGAAGGCGTGCGCCACTGTGTTTAAGCCTGGCTAAACAACTTTATTTACTTACATGTTATACACAACATAATCAAATATTCAAGGATTTCCACTCCACGTATGCCTGCTGATGTGTGCAGGACCCAGACACTGACTTGTAACAGGAGGTTAAATCCTGGGGACAAAACTGATCTTACATCGGATTCTATCTCACACCGCCTTCCCCAGAATCCTTAGCTCTCCACCAACTCAGGATTTTCTCTCACCTGCACCTAAGTCCTTTGCTAAATCCCATCCCACTTGCCTAGTATGTGTAAGACTGCGTTTCGTGTACTGCGAACAAGCTGCTTCTTTATATTTTAAATTTCCAGTGCATTTATCAGCGCTGCAGGCTACCCATCGGTGCCTCCTGACAGGGGTGCTTGAAGACAGACGTCAGAACAACACTGATGCTGACAGACGTTCACCAACGCTGGTTCTTTACATGCAAAGATAACCTGAGATGTAAAGAACAGACCCTTCTCAGTTATTTGACCAAATGTGCCACAGTGATGGAGGTGAACGGGTTTGGGTTTGGTGGGACTGCCAGAGCTGAGCCAGGAACTTTTTTTTTTTTTTTGCTTTGTTTTGGAGACAGGGTTTCTCTGTGAAGCCCTGGCTGTCCTGGAACTCGCTTGGTAGACCAAGCTGGCCTCGAACTCACAGAGATCCACCTGCCTCTGCCTCCTGAGAGCTGGGATTAAAGGCGTGTGCCACTGCCGCCTGACAGCTGGAAACTTTTGTGTGTTTAGCAGGATGGAACCGAGGGCCTCACGCATGCTCAGCACATGTTCTACCATTGAGCCACACCCAGAGCTCTTCTGTGACATTTATGTAATTCTAAAAGTATTCTAAAATAAGTTTATTTACAAAATTGGAGCTGTGGGTAGAGTGATAAAGGGCACCTGCCTAGAATGCATGAGGCCCTGAACCAAGAAGACATAGACTGTTATTCAGATTGGTCACTAACATGGTTTAGTTGTGTGTGTGTGTGTGTGTGTGTGTGTGTGTGTGTGTGTGTGTGTGTTTCATCTGGGCCAGCCCTTTGGACTACACATGTCTGTAGTAAGGCAGGAATTTGCTCTAATCCCTAAGAAAACATGGTAACCACATACGGTACTGGCCAGGAACACAAAGCCCTAGAGATCCTGGTAGCAGCAATCTTCAAACATGCACCCCTGTCTTTAAGAGTCCGTAAACAACGGCTGGAGAAACTCTCGGTATTTTAGAACACTTGCTGCTCTTGCATACCACCCTGGTAGGATTCCCAGCACCCACATGGTGGCTCACAACCATCTGTGACTTCAGCTCTAGGGGATCTGAAATCCTCTTCTGGCTTCTGTAGGCACCAGGTACACACAAGGTGAGCATGCATACATGCAGGCTAAACATTCATAAATGTATACATGCATATGTATGTACTTATATCCTGCTATGCCCAGGCACCCACACACCCACAGGACCAGCTTGTGGCCACAGGAGAACAGCTCCTGGTGAGGGGGAGGCAGGTACTCAGCAAACATTTGTTAACACATCTACTAGAAGACAGCGGAGGTGATGGGTGAGGGTGGGTTGCTCAGAAGGTCCTGGAAAGAAAGGTTCCTTAGAGGAGGTAAGCCTGGCCTTAGGACCTGTATAGTTTAGCAGAGCAGGGGGCAGGTGTGTACAATTCTTGGTCAAGACACATCAGATTAAGATAAATACGTTTTGGATACTCAGAAGAGGGCAACTGGATCAGAAAGAGCTTTGGGATGGAAAACGGTATTCTAAACGTCTATTTATCGAAAACAGAATTCTGCCAGCTTTCCATCCTGGAGCTCGGCACATGATTTGGACGTCGAAGATGAGCATTCATGCAGGTATTGAGGAGAGGATATCTTATTTAGTTGCTACTGTTGGCAATTTGCATTCATAGAGCCTAGAGCCACAAGTGGTAAACAATGAGGACAATTCCTTTTAGTTATTGTACAGGCAACTTGAAAATGCCACCCTTTATTTAACATTCCTTTATTGGAAGTATCTTCTGTATTCATTTCCTTTCCCATTTTTTTTAAGGTAGGGAGAAAACAATAGGGAGAATGGGGGCGGGGAGTAAAAAAAAATCAAAACATTGAGGTTTTGTGTTGTCTTTCAAAGTATGAACTAAATACCAACATGCCGGAAAGACAGAACAAAGTCAACTCGTCCTCCGCGCTCCCGCCCCGCCCGCCGGCGCCCAACAGGTGCTTGCCCGCCCTCCCGGAGCCGCCGATCCTCAGGTCGCCGCAGAGCACCCGCCTGGGGCCCGCCCGTACTCACGGCCGCTCGGCGGTCCGCGGCCCGGTCCGCAGCGCCCATCCGGCCCAGGCTCGGTCGGCGCGGGCTCGGCTTTCAGGCGGTCCCGGTGTGGCCCGGGACGCGGTCTGGCCGTTGGCGCCCTGGCCCGGCGCGAGGCATCCTCCCGCCGCCGCCCCGCGGGCCGCCTGCCCTTTGTTTTGGAGCGGTGGCCCGGCCCAGCCGCCATAAACGGCCACGGAACGCCGCGCTGGCCAATCGGTGCCCGCGCCCCGCCCTCCCGCCCCGCCCCCTCCGTGTCCCCGCCCCTCGCCCTGCCCCAGGCGCCCACGCGCGTTTCGCCGCGCCCCGGGAACTCGGCTTGAGCGGCCTGCCACGGCTGAGATCGCCGCGGTCTCCAGGGGCGGGGCCTGGCGAGGAACCGCCTGAGCCTGGAGTCGAGGCGACCGAACAGGTGGCTGGGCGGGTCGGGAGGTCCAGGTCCTGGGAAGGCCACAGGTTTGCGCCGCCGCTGGCTGCACGCAGGAGGACCTCTGCAGCTGAGTCCCTGGACTGCAAGCTTCTTCCCTTTCTCCATCCTGACCACCCTTTCTGAACTCTCCGAGTCACCACGTGAGAGCCTCCAGATCCCCGTGGACTTGAACTGTGGAACCTCCAGATCAGAATTCCTGCCTACAACACAGGCCGCCTATGTCCACTTTCCATGTCCATATGTGCGCCTCTTCCATATGTGCCTGTTATTTTTTTTCTTGGTCTCTTTAGATCGATTTTTTAAATAAAAGCACACTGCTGAGAGTGGGTGTACACATTTTAATACATGTTCGCGCCTTCTAGAGTGTTAGGATTTATTGTATTGAGAATGCCCCTAATTGATTAGATTGCGGCTTTTATTGCCAGTTACCCATGAGCTGCCATTTACTTAGCGACCCTCTCAAGTGATTGATTACTCTCTCGTCTATATTCTTCCTAGCTAGAAGATGGAATCTCACGGTTTTTGGTTTTTAAGATATTCAAGCTGTAATTCAAGCTGGCCTCAACTATGCAGCCCAAGGATGATCTTGAACTTTAGTTTTAAAACTTACTATTGTGTGCATAAGTGTGCACTGTGCACATTCGGCATGCTGTGGAGGACAGAGGACAGCTTTGCTTCTCTCCTACCATGTGGGTCCTGGAGTTCGAGCTCAGGTCATCAAGCTTGACAGTAAGTGCCTTTATCCACTGAACCATCTGGCTGGCCCTTCTATTTTTCTGATTCTGATTCTCTCTCTCTCTTTCTTTTTTGAGACAGGGTTTCTCTGTGTAGTTTTGGTGCCTGTCTTGGAACTTGCTCTGCAGACCAGGCTGGCCTCGAACTCACAGAAATCCACCTGAGTGCTGGGATTAAGGCATGTGCATGGCTCTTTTATTTTTAAAGTATTTAATCTTCTAATTTCTTAAGGGTTATTTTTATTTACATGTATGCATATGTATTAACGTATTAATGTATCCCACATATGTGCATGCCTGTGGAGGCCATAAGAGGGCATCAAATCTTCAGGAGCTGGAATTATAGGTGGTTTTGAATCACTCAACAGGGTTCCTGGAAACCTTTTTATTTTCATGTCGTGTGTGTGTGTGTGTGTGTGTGTGTGTGTGTGTGTGTGAGAGAGAGAGAGAGAGAGAGAGAGAGACAGAGACAGAGACAGAGACACAGAGAGAGACAGAGACAGGGCCCTATTGTGTTTAACAGACGCTCACATGAGCATGGGAGTGGTTATTTGCTGGAACAAGGGCAACTTCCCAGTGGCTACAGCACTAAAGACAGACTCTTTGGACATGGTGGGCACACCTTTAATCCTAGCAGAGACAGGAGGTCTCTGTGATTCTCTTTGTGTTCTAGCCAGGGCTACATAGTGAGACTTTGTGCCCATAGGGGAAAAAACAAAAAGATTTAAAAAGGTTAGAGCAATGAGCACGGGGTTGAGAGCCCTCGATGAGTTCCTTTTCCAGCACACACATCACAACTCAGTTCTAGGAGATCTAATACAGTCATCTGGCCTCCGTGGTCCTCTACACACACATGCACATAAAAACACACAGGCGCAAAGATGCAGACACATACATTTAAAAATACACAATAAAGCTTTTAAAACAGCAACAGATTGGATATCCCCAGCCAACTATTAACTATCAGTAGATCCTCAGTGAGGGTGGGGACTTGAATCCCTCCCCCACCGGGGACAGAATATGGTTGGGTTCCATCTTGTGCTATGAGTTCCTGAGTACAGCAACATATCATGTTCAGAAAACTGTTTCACAGACTCCTTCCCATCCTACAGTTGTTACATCCTTTTTGCCCTGTCTTCACAGTGTTCCTGAGCCTTAGAAGTGCTAATACAGATGTCCTGTCTCGGGCTGAGCATTCAACAGTCTCATTTCAACACATTACCCAGTTATGACTGTTAACCATTGGCCACTGTAAATGGAAGCTTCTCTGACCAAGGCTGAGAGGCGCACTGATCCACTCATGGTGTGAGCATGAACATATAGAAGGTAAGTTTGACTACACGTCCATTCAGCAGGGCAGCAGGCTTCCCCCAGGGCTGATGGCCTCCTTAGAATGGGCGTTTTTGTTTGTTGGTTGGTTTTTCTTTTGTTTTCGAGACAGGGATTCACTATGTAGACCTGACTGTCCTGGAACTCACTCATGCTCTTTATAAGTCCCTGACCATCCAGCCAAACCATTAGCTACAGCCATGAATCAGTGAACAATCACATACCTGGCCATTTCTCCTTCCAAATAAAATATATGTCATGTGTATCACTCACTGTGAAGATTTCTCTTTGTCGGTGTCTTTCAGGGTTGTCCCAGAAAGGGGTTGTAATGCTGCAGCTGTCCACTACTGGGTGGTGCCTGCATAAGAGGATGACTGGACCACAGGCCTGGGTACCAGGTGCTTGGAAGGGTCTACACTTGGCTGTGCCTAGTAAGGGGGAGGGCTTTTGCTCCTCTCCTTGGCATTGTTGTAAATGAATAAAGAGCATGATTAGAAAATTGGTGAGAAAGACATCTGAGGAAGAAGTATTTGGATAGATTTCTCCAAATGAAGATGTGAAGATACTGTGTCCCATGTAAATGCTTACCAAAAGGTGACTTCAGCTAAGGAGTTCAGTAATCAAGTAGATAGGATGACCAAATCTGTGGACTGTCACTGACCAATGGGCCCATGAACAAAGTGGCCCTGATGGCAGAGATGGGGTTATGCATGGGCTCAACAACATGGACTTCCACTCAGCAAGGCTGACCTGGCTACAGCTGCTGCTGAGTGCCAGATCTGCCAACAGCACTGAGTCCCAGATGTGCCACCATTCCTTGGGGTGAGCAGTCAGTGACCTGGTGGCAGGCTGACTACACTGGCCACTTCCTTTGTGGAAAGGACAACACTTTGTCCTTACTGGACAAATACTTATTCTGGTTATGGATTTCTCTCTCTTACATGTGATGCTTCTGCCAAAACCACCATCCGTGGACTTATCCACCATCATGGTATTCCACACAGTATTGATTCTGACAAAGGAACTCACTTCACAGCCAGAGAAGTGCCAACAGTGGCCCATGATCACGGAATCCACTGGTTTTACCACGTCCCCCACCATCCTGAAGCAGCTGGCCTGACAGCAGGGTGGAAATGCCTTTTTGAAGACACAGCCCCGTAGTGGGAGAAACTTACGGCTACAACGAGGAGAGTTTATTTGGCTTATACACTTTCATATCACCATTCATCATCAAAGGGCGTCAGGGCAGGAACTCAAATGGCAGGAACCTGGAGGCAGGAGCTGATGCAGAGGTCATGGAGGAGTGCTGCTTACTGGCTTGCTCAGACTGCTTTCTTATAGAATCCAGGACCACCAGTGATGGCATCATCCACAATAGGGCTAGGCCCTCCTCCTTCAATCACTAATTAAGAAAGTTAGGTTACAGCTGGATCTTATAGAGGCATTTTCTTGAGGTTCCCTTCTCTCAGGTGACTTTAGCTTGTGTCAAGTTGGGTTGGCTATTTGGAGATGAACTGTAAACAGGCTCTGGACCTCTCCACACCACTGAGGTTCTAATGGTTCAGCAGCTTTTGCACACACTGCTATTACAGGAATTCCCATTCAGTTGATAACTGGCACCTAATGGGGGTGTGGGGATACCTCACTGTGGCTTTGATTTGGTATTCCAGGTAATTAGTAATGTGTATTTCTTTTGAAAACTTCATTGGCCTGACATGTTTTTAACCATGACCCACATTACCCATACACTTCGTATCTACAGTACTGTTTGGGGGGACACACAAATTGAAAGGAGAGGGCTGGTTGCACAACCGTGTACCTAACACTATTAAGTAATAACTTAAAAATCGCTACGATGCAGGTTCTAAAGCATCTAAAAACCTACACTCTGGAAATGCTCCAAAATCTGAAACACCTCGAGCACCTACATGATATCCTAAGTGGAAATTCATGTAACAGGCCATGGTCAAAACATGAGTCCAGGGAAGGGAGCTAGGGCTCAGTGGTGTTCAGCTGGACATCAAGCCACTCAGCCAAGAACTCTCCTGCCAGAGCAAACTTTCAGGGGCTTAGAGCTCCTCACTAGAGCTGAGGCTGGAGGCCAGTGCCTTCTGCGGCATGCCTTCCCTGCATGGCTTCCACCTATGCTCTGGAACACGTGTACTCTCCTGCAAGGACTCTTGAGTCTTTCCTTTCCTTAAGGGTTCTGCCCACCTGTGACCCCTCCACTCTGTCACCACACTGGAGACCAGTGCCTTCACCCTCGCCCCTTTCTTCACCCAGAGTCTCCCCATTCCCTCACCCTTTCCTGGGACGGCAGGGACTTGGTTTGTTCCTGCCTGTTGCTCAATGCTAATGAGGTGTGCTGCAGGGTATTCGAGGACACAGTTAAAACCCAAGATGCCAGCCCGAGTCAATGCTCAGGACTGTTAGTCCTCCAGATGTTTCCTCTCAAAGAGCCTAGAGCAGGGCTTCCTGGAAAGAGACAGCATTAAGTGGGAACACTGTCAGTGGTAGAACTCTTGCTGAGCATGTGCCCAGCTCTGAGTTCAATTCCAGCACTACACAGATCAAACAGCGGCAGCAGCCAAGGAGATGGTTCTAGGGGTGACGAGCTTGCTGCACCAACATGAAGGACCTGAATTTGGATCCCTAGTGCCTGGCATGGTGGTGAGTGCTTGCAATCCCAATGCCAAGACAGGAGGCTCTCAGGGGCTAACCAGAGAGACCCTGCCTCAAAAAAAGAATGGCGGAGAGTGATGAGGGAGACACCTGACATTTTCTGACCTCCAGGCCAATGCGCACACAAGCACACACACACACACACACACACTGGTAGGGCTGGGGCTTCAGAGACAGCTCAGTTGGTAAAGTACTGGTGACATAAGCATGCGGACTTGACTGAATCCCCAGTATCCATGTAAAAGCTGTGTGCAGTGTGACATGCCTACAATCCCAGTGGGGGTGTGTGTGAGAGTCAGAGACAGACAGACAGACAGAGAGAGAGACAGAGACAGAGAGAGAGAGAGAGTCCAGGTTCAGTGGGAGACTGATAGGTGGGAGGGATAACAACACTAAAGACCTTTAAAAAAGTCATGTGGAAACCGACTGTCATAGAAGTTTCCTAAATGCATACATATACACATATAAAAAGTTCAAATGGAGCTACCCTAAAGTGTGGGGACAATGTCCTCCTAGACACAGGCTATCAAGCAAAAAGCCTAGTACCAGGAGTGGGCTCCCTCTTTCAGAGTTGCCAACAATACAAGCTATTGCCATGGCTATTGGTTATCCTCCGGAACTTGATGTGAGTCATTAAGCTAATAATGCTCATCCCACCTGGCTGGCTCATACAGCGCTGGGAGGTGCTGTGCACACTGCAGAAGTAGAGTGAAGTAAATGTCCTCCTCCAACTTTGTAGACCAGGCTGGCCTTGAACTCACAGGGATCCTCCTGCCTCTGCCTCCCGAGTGCTGGGATTAAAGTTGTGTACCACGCCTGGCATAAAGACCAATTTTAACCAACTGTGAACTCCACAAGCTTTACCAACTGGCTTGCTGAGGTATGCTCACTGCTGCAACAGTGTATGTGTGGGAGGAACCAACTACTTCCGATTGCATTTAAGGACTGCTCCAAGAGATGCAAACTTACCTGGCACCATAATTAGAACCTGTGATGAGGGGTCAGAGGTGCTGATTTATCCTTGTACCTGTGGCTCAGTGCATCTCTCAGCCTGCATCCCAGAGGTTCTTTCTGCAGTAGATGAACACAAAGTCTCAAACCTGGTCAAGGGGCAGAAAGAAAGAGACTAGAGTTGTCAGTTCTAATGGGACACCATATCACACACCCTCCTCCCAGGGCTCAGGACCATCGCAGGAGGGAGGGATGAGGTTGAGAGAGGCCGTAGACAACTACAGAAGCATCTCCAAACACAACAGGGCAGTTGCACAGAGGAACTCACAGGGGAAGAGGTGGTCCCCGAGTCAGTTTTTTTCAGGGATGTACAACATAATGGCCTAAGCCAGTGTGATTCTCAGTCTTCCTAATGTTGTGGTGACCCCCAACCATGAAATTATCTTCACTGCTACTTTGTAACTCTAATTTTGCTGCGGTTATGAATCATAATGTAAACATCTGTGTTTTCTGATGGTGTCAGGTGACCCCTGTGAAAGGGCCATTTGATCCCCAAAAGGGTCATGACCCACAGGGTGAGAACCTATGGAAATATATGCACTTAGAGATGGCACTTACTGGATGTGGTGGTGCATGCTTTTAATCCCAGCACTTGGGAGGCAGAGGCAGGGAGCTCTCAGTGATTCTGAAGCCAGCCGGGTCTACATACCAAGCTCCAGGACAATCAGGGTTACAGAGACCCTGTCTTAACAGAGAGAGCACTAAGTGGACTCTGGGATTAAAAAACAGTACATATGAAAATGGGAAGGAAAAGTGGGAACGAGAGAGGAATTAGTTGTAGGGGAGGAATGGGGGGCTGACTTTGTCAAACACATTATATACATGTATGAAATTCTCAAACAATAATAAGGGAGGAAAAAATACAGTGGCTAATGATTGAGGACGACAGCAGATGATCTCTGGTCATCACACACATTCATGCATGTGTGCACACTTTGTGCACAAATATCGACACATCTCTCTTTATTTTCCCACTCCTAAAAAGGGTTGACAACTGTGCTGGAGCTGGGCCTTCACACACAGAGGACCCGGGCTGGAAGATGTCATGGACTGAACTGTTACCCCAAATGTGACTGCAGTTTTCAAATTTTTATATATATGGGTGTTTTTGCCTGCCTGCATGTCTGTGTACCTGTGTGCCTGGTACCCGCAGAGGCCAGAACAGGGTCTCAGATTCCCAGAACTGGAGTTATAGACATCTGTGAGCCACCATGTGAGTGCTAGGAATTGAACCCCAGTCTTCTGCAAGAGCAGCCAGTGCTCCTAACTGCTATCATCTCTTTACCCTGTTTTTTTTTTTTTTTTTTTTTTTTTTTGTGCTGAAATTTAAAAAAAGGTAATTAGGAGCCTGGTGTGGTGGCACACACCTTTAATCCCAGCACCTGGGAGGCAGAGGCAGGCAGATCTCTGCATTCAAGACCAGTATGGTCTACAGAGTGAGTTCTAGGACAGCCAGAGCTACACAGAGAGACCCTGTCTCAGGGGGGAAAAAAAGCAACACCCCCCAAAGGTAATTAGGTTACAATGAAGTCATTAGGGTGGGCCTAAGATATTTTTGTTTTTGTTTTCTTTTCCATTATATTTATTAGGTTGGGGTGGGGTCAGATGACAACTCCAGGGAGTGGGTTCTCTTCTTCCACCATGCGGATCCCCATGATTAAACTCAGCTCATTAGGCTTGGCAGCCTTTACCATGACCCATCTTCCCTGCCTCCAACACTCCACTTCTGACCTTCCTCTCCAGAGCTCTACTGCTTATGGATATCTAAATCCTTTCAAGCCACACATCATGGAGTCATCCTTAGGTTCTTCAGTACCCTATCTCCAGTCTACAGGAGGTCTTGCTTCTGAACTCAGAACATACCCAAGACCAGCCCATTCCGCCCATCTCACTTCTAGTTAGATTGGGCACTCCTTAGCCAATGTGACCCTTGGGTACAAGGGCCTTGGGGGATTGGGTAGGAAGAGAATCCTGCCATCAGCCACTCTTCTGTTGGTGAGTTTCCAGGACATTATCTATTCGTCGGTCTCTGTTCCGAAGGGTTCTGATGTGCAGAACCATCTACTTCTAAAGCCTCTTAGGGCCTAAGATATTCTGGTCAGACACCTCCCAGATGTGAAGCCACAGGCCAAAAACAGGCATCAACAAGCTAAAGAGAACCAACCCCAGCAACACCTTGATCTTTATATCGACTCCCAGAACTGTGACAATTCTTACCTAAGCTGCCAGTGCAAGGTGCTGTTATGGCAGCTCGAGCAAACGCACTGGCTCTTGGGAAAGAGACATATCTAAAGCAATCCCCCTAAAGGGTCTGCCAGCCTGGCTTCCAACCCGTTTTGTTCCAAACCCTTGAACCAGCCAGGAGGAAGCAATCCACACAGCTGTAACTTCCATGAAGCCCGAACGGATCACTGGGTGCCATGGGCTCCTCAGCCACATGAGGAGCAGGGATGAAAGCTCTTCATAGCTCCCTCACTTCTAAACTTAGCTGATTCTCTAATAGTTTTCTGTGTGACCTTTCAAGCCCATTAAGGAAGAATGCAGATGCCAGTGACATAGCAACCAACGTTATATTACATTCTTTCCAAATTAAAACGTTTCCAGCTTTAGGACCAAGAAGAGGAAAATCTGAGCAGAGCTGAAAGTAAGTTATTGATGGAAGCAGTTGCCATGGCACTGTGCTGTCCTTGGAGCTGCCAGCTGCCACTTCATTTCCCCATTTTTCTTGCAAATGAAGGAGTGCACGAAGCTAAGGACCTGCCTCCCACTGTGAGGGAGAAAATAAACTCTGCATTTTAATTAGAAAGTTAATCAACGACGGGAATGTCTTTAGAGTGGTTATGCAGCCAACGTACAGGACTTCTCACTTCAATCTCCAGATGATCTTCTTAAAAATGCAGACTCTACATGCTAAGTGAGGAGCCTAAGATAACTGTAATATTCACGGTGTGGGGGAGTGCTGCTGAGATGAGCAGATAAGAGCAGTGGCTGTTCTGGAGGAGGGGCTTGAATCCCAGGACCCACATGGCAGCTCTCAACCATCTGCAACTCCAGTCCCAGGGGACACCATCTGGCCTCAGTGGACACTGCATACATGTAGTACACAGACACACACGTAGACAAAAATAGGCAATCAGAATATAAAAAGAATATTTTAACTTTTTTCTCATCTATCCCTTAAACGTGGTATGTATCAAGGACGACCTTGAACTTCGATCCTCCTGCCTCCACCTCCTGAGCTTAGAGATGTATGACACCGTGTTTGGTTTATTCTTGGCTGAGGGCTGAACCCAGGACTTCAATGAATACTGGATGTAACATTTTGCCTACTGAGCTCCGTCTTCAGCTCCACCAGAAGCATCTCTGTTGTTTTAGAGCCCAGACTGCAATGACCCATTTCTAAGTGCAGAGGAGGGTTGAGTATATTATATACATACCACCTCCAAAAACTTTTCTTCCTTTTCAGTGCTGGGAATGTACCTGCTAGGCAAGTGTGCGACTGCTGAGCTGTTACCAGCTCAGTTAAAAATAGTTTCTATCCTTTGAGACTGAAACTCGATTCCCACTAAATAACACCTATCTTCCCACAGCCTGCACTGGTGATCGGCGTGGGGAGGATGCAGGTGCTGGTCTGTGGGCCCAATATTTGTCAGGCTTTTATTTAGAACTGTTTTTGGTACCTGAACCCAAGAAAGGTAGCGGGCATTGTGATGTGCACGCACCACATTTTTGTGGTAATTTCCTGGTAGGTGGGATGACAGAACAGGCAATGTGATTTTGGAGTAGACAACAAGACACAGCTGCTAATACTTGCTCTGGTTTGGAGATGGTCTACGTGACCCTCCATAACTACATGCTGAGGCTCAATTCACATTGTGAGGCACTAGGAGAGTAGACGCTTAGTCCAATATTTAGGTGGGGCTGGGCCTCTGGAAGTTGATTAGGATTATACAAAGCCAACAGAGGGGAGCTGGGGTGATGGGCTTTATAAAGAGGAAAGGAGGTGGGTGGTGGTGGCCTTTAGTCCCAGCATCCAGGAGGCAGAGGCAGGAGGATCTCTGTGAATTTGATGCCAGCCTGGTCTACAGAGTTCCAGGACAGTCAGGAATATACACAGAGAAACCTTGTCTCAAAACCCCAAAAACTATCCCCCCCCCCCGACCCCCGTGCCTCAAAGGAAGACAGACAAGGCAGTAGGTGCCTGTGCTGTTTCTTGCTACATGAAATGCTATGCTAAAAAAAAGGTTCTCACCAACTGCCACACTGTTGACTTGCTGAGGTTGCCAGCCTGACGGAAACTTACACGACATACCTTCTTTGGACACGCTAAAATGCTAGCTAGTATCAACATCTTTAAACACACTGCCATCTTCTCTTTCATCACTGTCAAGGAGTATCTAGTGGTGGAACCAGTGAAACTCACTTCTCACTGGGCCCAGGTATGCTGGCCGGCCAGATGCACTGCATTTACCTCTAGTACTATCAACAGTGCCAAGGCACATATTTACAATATTTGGTTTTTACCATTCCCACTTGCTAAAAGCAGAACCACCAACAAAATAAGATTATTTACTAAGACACCACCTTCTCAGTCATTATCTCCCTAATCATTGAGTGGTGACAGGTGAGGGCAGGCTTTGCTCACATAAGCACACAATGCTCTTCTTGGGCTGTTAAGCTGGAAATAAGGCAGGGTGTTTGCAGTTTTGATTCCTCTTATGCTGTCTCTAGCTTGCATCAGCTCTTTGTACTGTTGTCTGTGAAATCAGAAAAAAAAAAGCAAACAAAACCAACCCCCCCAACCAACAAAAGCAAACAAAAACAAAAACGCAAAAACAAAAACAAACAAAAAACCCAGGCCAGCAGGACGGTTCAGTGGTTAAAGTGCTTGCTTGCCAGGCAAATGCCATGACCTGAGTCTCCTCCTCCGAGTCCATGGTGGAGGGACACAAGTGGAGGCCAGAGGACAACCTGTAGTTGGTTCTCTCCTCCCACCATGTGGGTTCCAGGGATTGAATTCGCTCCAGTTATTAACTGGTGGCAAGTGCCTTTACCCACTGAGGTACCCAACCCAACCCAACCCACCAGCAGATCTTTCCTGTGTAGCCCTGGCTGTCCTGAAACTCAGAGATCTGCCTAGCTCTCCTGGCATGCTGAGATTAAAGGCATGTACAACAATGCTGACCTCCTTACTCCTATCCAGACTGTTCTCTGTAGGTAGCTCAGGGTGGAGCTTGTGATCCCCATGCCTTAGCTCTGAGTGCTGGGACTACATGCTTAAACCACCATGCTTGACCCAAGGTCTATGTAAACACACTCTATCAATGGAAGGAAGGTGGTAAAACGAAAATTTTGACAGTGTCTTCCCATATAGTCCAGGCTGGCCTAGAACCTGTGTTCCTCCCACCTCAGCCTCCCTGCTCTTGAATGTGTCCATAAATTTCTCTCTAGGTTTAAAAATCCCCCTTTTCTTGTTGCCAGGGTCATACAAAGCATTAAGCCTTTTGGCTGGGCTGGGGTTGTAGCTGGGTGGTGGAGCATGTGCTGAGCAAATACAAACCTCCGGCATCTGTTGGGATCCTTGAGGATGTCGCCTCATACAAATTCCCTAGTGTACCAGGCAAGTTACTAGTGTACTAGAGACTGTGGAGCAATCATGATCAGACTATCCCAGAAGCAGAGCTCCCTGGGTGCAGGCTGGGGAGCTCAATCTCCATTCTGGGATAAGGCCTGCCTTTCGGTCCTGCCTTGAGGAGCTATATAGTTCTGTGCTCGAGTCAGACCTGATGGGAATTCACCATTGGGACCGGCAAAGGGTCCAGCTCATCCCTGTGTCGAGTGGGCTCAGATGACCTCAGAGACTTCTTAGGGCAAGACTTGGTTCTTGCTGTGTGGTTGCTGCTGAAGGTGGGATGGAGCTGGGGATGTCCTGGGTAGGCTGGTGCTCACTCCTGACACCAAGGACCAGAGACCTAATATGACCTGCACAACCAAGGAAAAAGTAAACTCAAAGGGGCAGGCTACAGGAGAGGAGGGGGAAGAGGATGTGTTAGCAGGTCTTTGGGGCAGGCCTGGTGAGACAGCAATTCCAGGTTGAGACCGACTTGTTTGAAACTACTCAGGTCTATACAGGCCCCAGGCCTATAAGGTCCAGGGGGAGTAAGTAAGGCATGCCAACCACCAGCAGTAGCCTAGATGTGTGCCTGACTGTTTTCTTCTGAGACCTGTTTTCTAATCTCTAGTGGACATCATCCTATGACCACAGCCCACTCCCAAGTGAAAACATCAACAGCAGCCATGCATCCCCAAGAGGCCTCCAGAAAGGGTGCCTATGCCATTCTACACGGCTCCCAGCCCTGTCGTCCAAGTTCCTGTCTGGGCAGAACTGCGGCCTGTGCACTGGCTGATGGCTTACTGCCTGCAAACCCCAGTGCTGACCAGGACACACAAAGGGGGCAGGGCAGAAACACGCCGTTTCTTTCATGACACCGCCTGCTTTTCAAAAACAAAATTAAAATGCTCTCTGTGTGGTTTGCTCTGACAGGTAGGCCCAGTCCGCCCCAGCCTGTTCCCAGTGCAAATCTCCTACCCCACAGTCACTCCTTTACCCTTTCCTTGAGGTGGGATAGTGCCACCACTAACAGCAGGGCCTCTTTCCTTCAATGTGTTGGTACTGCATTTCCTTCACAACTGAATTAGTTCTGATGAGGCAGCTGCTCTGACATGTAGGGATTTAAAAAGTTAAAGAAATTACTTCATGTGTTTGTGTGAACGCAAGTGGGTTTCAAGTGCATTCCTGCCGCTGCCTCAAAGGCCCAGACGGAGTTTTAGTCTCAACCTAGCAGTGGCCAGAACATTGTCTAACAGGGTGGGAGCAGGGTGCTGCTCATTCCTGACTTAAATACCCAGGCACTTTATTTACAAACCCACTGCCTTCAGTTCTTTCCTTCTTAAGCGCCTCTTTCCCTGTGCGCACGCTTCTCCATGCAGTGGTCTGGTGGTCTCATCCCTCTAAGACACTGGTATCTACGAAGTTGATGCTTGGGAACCACACAATCCAGTTACGAAATCATCTCATTCTGAGGTTTATCGTTTTGTATGGGCCTCTGCTGCCAGCTCAGTTCCCCTTGCCCACTTCTGTCCATTGCGGACAGCTGACTGTGGCTTCCCCGTCTCTATGGTTTCTCCATCTGTAAAAACTACTTTAAGGAGTGGGAGACAGACAGTTAAGGATGGAGGTAAACCTTTCCAGATTCCATCTCATGAAGGGGCACTGGTGAGAAAGGAACCCGAAACTCGAGAAGTTATACTGTGGTCTCTGCATGTACAACAGATAGTCAAAAGTAATTTATAAAACTGAAATATTTTGGAGTACTGGGCCTTGTAGGCAAGTGAGATATACCACTAAACTACATTGGCAGCCTGGGAACCCTGGTAGGGCTTCCACTTATCCACAGTGGGTTTTCCACTTTGGTCTTATCTCAGTGACCCCCAATTCTTATAGTCGTCCTAAGAAAATCCACATTTTCTGCTCTAGAAGGCCTTTGAGAATCTCAATTGTGGTTGGGAACCTGTTGAAAAGGGAGAGACATTCAAGGAAAAGATCTAAGAATACTCTGAGGAATTAGGTGGTGTAGGCTTAAGGGACCAATGATATGGCGGAGTCTCCAAACTGACTTAATGGGCCTGGGTCCCTGCATGTGGACAGCTAGTGTGTTCCTGCATTGACAGTCTGTAGCAAGCCATTGCCCAGGGTCTTCTCTTGGGCTCAGCAGCTTTAGCTCTGACCCCAGCACCCCAGGCTGCACACCTCCACTTCTTGCTTCTTTACATGCTTAGCTTCCATGACTACATTTATTGTATAGATATTATATAGATAACCCCCGGGCTCTAGGAGGCAGCTTCCACTCCCAACACTTATCCACCTAGGCTTAACCACCTGGGTTACTACTGTATTCTAAGTTTTTTGAGACAGGATTTCTGTGTAGCCCTGGCTGTCCTAGAACTTGCTCTGTAGACCAGGCTGGCCTTGAACTCAAGAGATCCACCTGCCTCTGCTTCCTAAGTACTGAGGTTAAAGGTATGTGCCACCATTGCCAGGCAATAGCTTACTTCCTATTTATAGACAACGGTCTTGCCATGCAGTCCATGCTGGTCTTGAATTCTACCATTTCTTTCCCAAGTCTTTGTCCTCTGTAAATCACTGAGCCCAAACCCTGGGCATCCTTCCTGTCTTTGGCTGGACAAGCACTCCAGGCTACAGTTCCAAACCATGGGTATGTCACAAGCCCCAGCAGTCGAGGAGAACATTTCTAGGTTCATGTGTGGATGGTAAGAACAGCTCTCAGGCTGGCTGCATGCTCAGTGATCGAGTGCCCGCTGTTGTTCACGCAGCAGGGTCTGGAGTTCACCTCTAGCACTGTAAACATCAAAACCCAAGTAAGTCCTCCTCTCCATTCTCTCAAACTCCACTTCGTGAAGAGGAGATCGGGACATTGAGAACAAAGGGAAAGATGGAAACAAAGGAATTTCTCTGGACACCAGCGACTGAACATGCCCCGAATTTCAAAGACCCACCCCCCCACTTCTTATGTGCCCACAGTTCTATGGTGATTCCCACAACCACAAGGAAGGCAGTGAAGGGTACCCAGTGGGCCCTGCTGATGTTCTTAAAATGCAAGAAAGCCATTTTAAGAGTGACCGCTTTCCACATCCTCGTCACAATCTGCTTTCAAGTGTATACTTCATGAATCCCCACAGAGGAAGACACCCAAATCTACAACAAGAATCAATGGTTCTTAAGGCACCCAGTTGCTGGCTCTGCAGGTACACAGCAGGAATTCAGTGTTTGCTGGACTCATTTGAAATTAGTAAATCAGGGGAAAAGACACACAGACAACTTTCAGTTACTGGGTTTTGTTTTTGTTTTTTTTAAGACAAGGTCTCTCTAGTTTCAGCTGGCCTGGAACACCCTCTTTAAAGGCCAGGCTCCACCTCCAGAGTGCTGGGATGATTTGCTGCAATGGACAGTCTCTTCCTTTTCCCCTCCTAGCTATGTGATGTCACTACCTGCAAGGGAAGAATGCCCAAAGCAATGGGCTCCAGACTCTTCAAATAGCTCTACTCACATTCCTGCTCTCCTGTGCAGAAATACTCTGTATTTAAAGACTCCAGACACAAGGGGAATGAATCTGCCTCCTCCCTCCTAGCACATCCTCTCGGTATGAGTGTTCACACTGCACGTCACCTGCACCACAGCGCTTTGCCCCTGGCCCCCTGGCTGGTTTTCTCAGTCACCGCTCCACTCTGTCCTCCCGGCACTCTGCTGTGTCCAACCCAGTGAATGTCGCTGAAGATAATGTTCCCTGGGGACGACCCTTGAATTCCCACTTCTCACGGAGGGTCTTCCTCACCTTCAGCAGCGATCTTTACTTCACCAGGAGAAGATGAGCCGGCCGTCTCCTTCTCCTCCTCCTCCGCACTTGAAGAATGATAACGGCGGAGTCAAAGACGCTGCCATCCACCTGATGCCCTTGTCTCACCCGGACCACCTTCTCTTCCCTGCCGTTTCTTTCCTCTTAGACTCAGAGATGCACAGAAGCCTGTCCTCCAGAAAACCCATCACACCACTGCTCCTGCAAACACTCTCAGGCCCTACCTTGCTCACCTCAGTACTGGACCGAGGAGGACTTCTACATCTGCCTCCACCTGCTGTGACCCCCAGCCCCAGGCCAGGGACACTTAGTTTTCACTGCTGTTAAGGGATGGGAAAGTAGGACAATGATAACCAGCAGGCTCCAGCACTGAACAAGGAAGACAGTCATTCCCATTGCTTTCTCCTGGAGCAGAGCTGAGTGTGAGATGCCGAGTGGTTCAGACACCCATTTGAACCAGTCAGTTCAGGGACACCAACTCCATTTCCTGAGCACGTTTGCCTCTCAGATGGACAGAAGCAAGGTCTTTAGTAAGCAGGGATTTACTGACACCTTGCAACAACATGAAATGTCATTAAAAACATTTAGGAAGACTTGGTATTCATTCAGTACTTGCTGTATGGTACGGTGATAATTACTTGAAATACATTTTTATACCTTCCTCACACATGATACCGATTCCCTTTCACAGCGGACAGTCTACTGTAGAGACTGAGCATGGGGAGAGCCAGCTGCAGCTAAGAACAGAGGGGAAGGTGGTCAACTTGGCTTTATAGTAGTGACCTAAAGCGCCCCCCCCCATAAAACAAACCAACAAAACATTTGCCCATATGCTTCCTTGTAAGTACGCCACTGCACTGCTCCAATATTGAGAAACAAATGCTCAAGAGTTGTGAACAGTCATGGATTATTCCTGGTGTTAAGAGAGACCGCATCTGACGTCGGCCTGTATTGGGGCCACTGAAGGTCAGGGGATGGATGGGGAGGAGGGAGGGGGGTCTTCTCCTTCTCCATAACCAGAGTCTGAACAGAATACCCACAGTCACCCAGAGCATCAACTTGTGACCGACCCTACTACTAACAGCTACCAGCGATCTGAGTCAGCAGGAGCACTATGAAGAATAGCTGCACTGTACCGAATGGCAGGTACCTGGTGAGACAGTAACACAATTGAATGACTCTAAGGACTTTTTTTTGTAATTCTTTTTACAAGTCAGGTGCCATAAACATTCAAATAATCTTTCTTAAAAAGCACGGTTACAACATCAAAAGAATTAAGATGAAATATAAACTTCTCTTACAATTTTTGTACACATTAACCAAATCACATAAACCACAGATAAATGTTCAAATTTAATATAATGAAAAAACATTTAGATTCTTAATAAAACCTTCCTTCAACATTTATTTTTTAAACTTGCCATTATCCTAAATAATCTATGCAGTTTGGGATACAATACCAAAAAGGTACCAACAGTACAAAGCAGATACAAAGCAATGTAAGAACTTTCTGGAGTGTTCTGCAGGGATAAATGGCACAAAAGGGGACGACCCTTGACTCTGGACCCCTCTGCTGTTGATCAACCATGTCAGGTTGGACATGGTATGAGAAGTCACGTCATTTACTTCACTCTTCCATGCTCTTATCTGGGTTATAGGGTACCATATTTTAAATACTAGCACAACAATTTTAAAGCACAAATGCTTTAAAAATGTGTAGGCAAAAGAATTGATCAGATTTTCAAAACCACTACATTTACAAAAATATTTCCCTTAAACTTGGGATTACTCCAAAACACTGATTTACAAATATAAAAGAATTATGAAGGACCCAAAGCATATGCATATATGAATGTGTGTATTAACATACTGTCACCATACTACATAAATCACCAAAAATTCAAATGTAACTATTAATATTAATGTGTTATCCTAAGTGGTCTGAACACTGTGGCATGCAGTGTGGGTGGTCGACCTTTGTGACTCCTCAGAGACCGCTGTTGTTAGCACACAGCTTCTCAAAGCTGATGGTCACCTCCACTCCAGTGCACACACGCACCACACACCATTCTTTACTGGGCAGAATTCTCATCTCTCTTGGACTGATGGGCAGGTGTTTCTTCACACTGACTGAAAGGAGAATTTTCTCACCCATGTTCTGCTCTATTTTACGACATGGAAGAAAACACCACCTGACAGCTTATCTGTGTTTATACATAACGGAGGTGCTCAATGTCACCAGTGTATCTGTGAGAAGAACCAAAGCAATGAGTGTGACCATACATGACAGCTGCCAGTTGTTGTAGTTACACTGGCTACATGACTCTCTGGTGGGTCATTTGCCGTGCACAGAATGAGAGCTGCACTGGTTGTGGTACAGTGACTGTAGGATGCAGTGAGTGGTTTCACACCAATCTCAACGCACAGTACCGGGAAGGGGGAGCTCAGAGAGCTCAGTCCCCTACAAGATGAGGCTATGGTTTCCTTATTTACAAGACCACAAATTAATCTCATAATATAATATGAATACCTCCCTTAGAAATATAAAGAAGAAACAAGTAGGAAAATTGTCAATGCTTAGGGAAAAAAAAAGCAGAAAAGAGAACTTATTACTAGTGTCTCAGTAAGAGGGTATTCTCCACCTTTCATGCCGGGTAGGGCTTCATGTGTGGAAGTGAAAAGCAGGTACTTACTAGGGCAAGAATCAAGGTCTGGTTTCTCAGGATGAGTCAGCCATTCGTTAGCCAGGTGAGGTGTGGGTGACACTTTGAACCTGGTAGCAGATACCCTGGGGTGCTGACAGCCCTTCCCACAGCTCTAGGATACACAGGCAGAAGGCCCTTTTCAGAGGGAACCAGAGATTTCTACCTGGTATGTTTGGATGATGTCAGAATCATCTGCTGTTCAGAGGGGCAAAGGGAGGACCTTTCTTTCTCTTTTTTTGGTTTTTGAGGTGGGGCCTATATACTCCCAGCTGTCCTGAACCTTGCTATGTAGACCAGGCTGGCCTCCAATTCAGAGACCCTCCTGCTTCTGCCTTCTGGAGTGCTAGGATTAAGGTGTGTGCCATCATGCCTGGTTGAAAAGGACCTTTCTGAGCCATCTTATGTAAACAGATGTGTGGGGCAGTGCAGGGGGTGGGTGGGGAGGAGTGGAGTGAGGCCCGTGAACATTTTTTGTTTGAAGCACAAATTATAAATTGACTGTCCACTTAAGACACATCGATCCAGAGGAAATCAACACTGAATCGTATCATCGGTGTAAAGATAAAGATGTACATTTATTTCCATGAGTTACAAGTGCATTGCTGTTCATACTAGCAGGCAGTCTTTATAGAACCCATTCTCCATTGCTGTCAAAAAACAAGGAAAAAAAAAAAAGACAGCTGAGAAATGAAAAGCTAACACTAGAGTTATCTTTCCTAAATTATCTTCTGGGTAGCAGTCTCTTTGTAGAATACAACTCAGAAGTCACAAGAGGTTTTGCTCAATCAAAGGATGTGAAACTTGGACAGTGATCTCTGCACAGAAAGCCTAACAGTCATGCAAGAGCACAGTAAGTATTGAACAAGGCAAACTTCTCCTCAGAGAGAGCGAGGGTTCAGGAGGCACTGCACTGGGATAACACCATCAACTCCACAGCACACAGCGCAGGAACAAAGGAGAGAGATCAGGAAATAGGAGAGCGCCTGAACACGGTTACTGCTAGCCTTTTATGACATTAACTCAGCAGTACCAGAAACACCTCAATACTTGGCAACAGAACAGAGCTTCATGATGAGAGCTCATGAAGGCTTTATTACAAGTCATTATACCGCTGAAAAGTGAGCTTGAGATGCTGACATGCTGTAGGAGAAGAACTGTACACTTTCTTGTTTAAAGACGCAGTGTTCCTCTTAGCTAAATCCCAAGGCAGTGAATGTGGTTACAAATACAGCTTTCTGTGTGAAACAGCTCAAAGTATACATGGAGCTCCACCCTGAACATCTAGATCAGCTTGCTCTCTACTTCACCAGAAACTTCTACAGCTTAGTGCTTGTACATCTTGCAGCAATGACAAGCACAGCAGTTCCTTTACAGCTCTGGCTAGGGACAGCATTTTGGCAAGTGCTAAACCTCCATTACAATAGAAGTAACTATAGGAAACCTGCAAAGTAACATTGCTGGTCCAATGCTTCCTTTCTAGAATAATGATCAAATTGTTTAGAAGCTGGGCAAATAGCACATACCTTAAATATGGGACTAACATGATACACAGAAAAATGCCCCCAAAGGACTCCCATGACAAAGCACCTGCCTCTGTAGCCTGCAACACCATCCAGGGATGCCCACAAGCTCCCGCTCTGGGTAGACAGTTACAAGCCAACAGAAGAAGTGCAAACTCTGAGCTGTCACTGACTTCAAGTGCCTTACGTAACAGCATTCCTTACTGTGAAGCGAGATGCCAGTGACTGGAGCCAGTTTGGAAAGACTCTCGCTCTGGTGAGGCTGCATGGTTCAGCAGGATGACATGTAGAAGGGATTCAGGAGAGGGAGGAACCACTGCATTTTCAAACCAGAAAGCGGTTAGTGACTAAGCAACAGTACACGGCGGCCGTGCACCGAAGGCGCACACTGCCGCAGGCCTATGCCAGGAGACATCTCTGGATGAAGGGTTCTGAGAAAGTATAAAAGCCACTACCACCAGAAAGTGCCCTCCGAGCGGCTCAAAGGGTCAGAGTGGGTAAGCTGAGACGGGCTGGAGACAGGACCAGGGGTCAAGAACTGGGAGGAACACCGACATCTGAGCACGTCCAGTCCTCTGAGCCCTTGTCCTGTAAAAAAAAGACAAACTTGGGAGTAAGGATTGAGCCATGTCACAATAAAGGCAGCAACAGCACAAAACGGCAAATTAAATGTAATGGGAATAAAGAACTGTAAAAAGGTCACTGTACTCTCACACATACATGACATGTGCAACATGCAGGTCCTGAAGGCTGGAGCTCTGCCCTCATTTCACAACCATCTTTCTCAGACAACTTTTAAGAGTTGAGTTGGTACGGTGTGGTGGTTTGAATGAAAATGCCCCTCCATATGGAAGTGGCATCATTGGAGGTGTGGCCTTGTGGGAGGAAGTGTGTGACTGAGGGTGGGCTTTGAGGTTTCCGAAACTCAAGCCAGGCCCAGCGGTTCACTCTCTGCTGCTGCCTGCCAATCTGGATGTAGAACTCTCAGTTCCCTCTCCAGCACCATGTCTACCTGCACACTGCCATGCTTCCCACCATGATAATAATGAACTAAACTTCTGAACTGTAAGGCAGCCCCAATTAAATGTTTTCTAAGAGTTGTCAATCATGGTGTCTCTTCACAGCAATAGAAACCCTCAGACATCCAGTGACTAAGGGAAGACACATGTCCACATTTACTGACATTCACAGCCTTGTTGGCTTCCCTAAATACCCTTCATTAATAATGTAGTACCCACCACTCCAAAAGCCAAAACTAGAGTTTAAAGGGTCTTTTCAGAATACTGCATCTCTACTGAAAAGACCTTCCTATCTTAGAATGACCAGGCAGCACAGTCACCTGCACCAGCAATGGGAATGTGTTGTTAACGCCCAAGTTTTCTCTTCATGAGAACAAACTAAACCCTGATGGGTAGTGAGGGCAGCAGACTCGGATTCTGAAAGGTAAGCAGCTGTCGCTGGCTCCCAGTGCTGGATGGTGAAATGAACCACCCAGGTCAAGGGGCCTGCCATCTATCTTCCGGTCAGACTCCATTTGTCTGTGTCCAGCAAAACACCCTCTCCCCTCCCGTTAGCAGCCTGCATATGGCCGGCCACCTGCAGTCACTACAGAAAGACACAAGTCACGTCTCTCTTCGCTCTTCTGAGGTATGTTTTTCCTTGGGAGAGATTAAACTCCAAACCAAATCTACTCTCACCAGACTGCAGTCCAGCAAGTCCGAGCCACCAAAGCCCTGAGGGTTAGGAGTCCCTGTACTGGGGGCATACATGGAACACATTCACGGTACTCACTGCACAGAACAGACCCACCTCTTTAGTGCTCATTCATTTTGTACTGTCTCTGAGAATCAGAAGTGTGGCCACATAAATCTTGTGGTATGTCTGGCTCTGATAAAGAAGTCTCGTTGGATTGATACAGTGACCAAGTGTGCTGCTAATGCTAGGAGACTTTGGAAACTTTACTCATTTGATATGCTGCCAGTACAAAGATCTAGTGGTATTGCTCTAAAAGGCCACAAAGCACCTTCAGGGATACGGCTTTCACCTGCCACTCAAGAGTCAGGCTGGAGCAGGAGGATCCGAGTTTGATGCCAGCCTGGTCTACAGAGTGACTTCCAGGACAGCCAGAACTATACAGAAACCCTGTCCCCCACCAAAAAAAGCCAGGGTGGGAAGGATGAGTGCCATAAGCCAACTAGTACAAGGTCATAGGCTGACAGGTTAATGAGGCCCAAAAATATTTCTATCTTCCAGGAAACCAAAGGGAGCTGAAGCTAATGCTCTTAGTAATCCATCTGCCTGAGGAAACTCATCAACAGGCAGATGAGGAAGAAAGGCCTACTTCTACATTCACAGGAGGGACTCAGGAGATGGGTCTGGATGAAGATGAGGTGCTGACCACATCCCTTTAGATTATCATTGGAAATGTCCATAAGCAAAATGCAATCAAACACCCTGACCTTTGAGGACACCTGAAAGCTAGCCCCAGGCAGCAGGTGTTTTTTGAGGGTGTGACTTCCCTCTAATGTCCCTGGGTCTCTTATCCCTATCCTAAGCTTGGAGCTTGTCTGAGCCCCAAGGTTGAGCTCAGGAACAACAAGCTCTCAGATCTAAAGACCAAGGAGTGTGACCACATGCCAAAGGAACCTGAGAGGATCTGTCAGTCAGCCGACACCTCAGTGCCGCCTTCCGGATTCCTTTTCACTTTATGTAAAAAAGTGATTGTTTATTTTATGTGTATGGGTGTTCTGTATGTGTGTGCAGTTCCCATGAACCCTGGAAGAGGGAGGGGAAACCCCTGGAATTGGAGTTACAGGTGGCTGTGACTGCTACAGGTGGAGTTACATGTGGGTGCTGGGAACCAAACCCAGGTCCTCTGAGGAGTAGCCAGTGCCCTTAACTGTTGAGCCGCTCCTCCAGCTTCTTATTTTTATTTTAAAGGGATAAATTGTAAGTTAGTCTAGATGGCAATTTCTCCTTGAAAGCATGAAATAAGTGAGATGGGTTAGTAGGTAGATGGGGAAGAGGTGGATTGGGAGGAGGAGAAAGTGAGTGCAGTCAAATGTTAATGGCATCTGGGGGTGGCATATGAGTATCTACTTCAAATTTTTTTTAATTCTTCAGAATAGCTGAACATTATCATTAAAGGAGCACTGGGAAAATGCCAAGATTCAAGCATACACGGAGTAACTGTGGGTCTCCAGCACTAAACTGCTGCAATAATGTTACTGGCTTCCGGCAACACCACTTAGCACCAGCGTGGCTGTTTGTGTGCAGTGTCCACGGACATGACTGCTTGCCAAGGCTATGGCCAGCCCCTTCCACGCTCCTTCTGTAAAAATCTTTTCCCTAGCAACCACTTAGCCCTATCAAGAATGCTTTTCCCTCATTGTTTGTTTATATTCTAACACAAATTCTATTTTCTCTTCTTTTACCATATTCTCCTCTAAGTTCTTGTACCTAAGTTCATGAAGCTCAGCTGAGGCATATATAAATTCTTCTGAGGGGTCAGTCTAGACTTTGCCTTCTTGAGAAAGCCTTGGCCACATTCCATGTGTGGACCAGGTCCATCAGGAGATTCTCTAGCACAAGCACTTGGACTATTTCTTTTGGCTCTGTCTCATCAGGGGAGAGACATGGCGAACTCTAATACTGTGGATTACTTCATCTGTGGCTGTGCTTTATTCAAGAGGGTCAGGTGCTGATGTGCCATGAACCTGCACATCATCGGTCGGCACAGAAAGGACCAGAACTGCAAGACGAATAGAGTTGCCAAGTCCCATTCATCCCCTGGAGTACAGAAGGAGGGACATGTAATCCCTAATAAAAGCTGGTACTGGGATGGTGGCGTGATGGAGTGGGCTGGAGGAACATGATCCTGAAGATAGGTGAACTTTCATAAATCTTTAGTTCTAATGTAAAGGATTATAGAAGAGTCAAAACAGTGGACTGTCTTGGAGGGACTGCTGGAGACCTCCTGCTACCCTGAGCACACACTGCTTACAAGAGGCCCTCGTCTTGGGAATGCAGTGGGACCCAGCACCCCTGCTTCCTCGCCAGCACAACAATCCCTATGTCCGCACCCCCACCCCAGCCCCCAATGGAATACTTCAAAATATGAAGCCACACCATGAAATCCATTTCCTTTTGGGGCTGTCTTGAACTCCTTTTCTCTCCTTCCTTTCCTGGCTGTCTTCTGTACAGTCTCCACGATCCTCCCCTCACACACTCACTGTCTTCCTGGCTTGCTTAATTCCTAGGTGTAAATCTCCTATCATGGTTTTTCCTGAATGGCTTCCGTATCTATGTTTCAGTTATAGTGTTTAGTGAATAAAATTCTATCTTTTCAAATCTTTATTTTTTAAATGTTTTTATTAGTATATATTAATTATACATAATAATGGGTTTCACTGACATTTTCATACATGTATAATGTATTTTGAGCATATTCACCCATTATCTTCTTACCCCCGTTCCCTCTCCCATTAATTTCCTCTTCTCAAGTCTTAGGAGTGTAGCTCAGTGGTATAGCACTTGCTTATCATGCATGCGGCCTTGGATTCAATCCCTAACACCACAACCAACCAACCAACCAACCAACCAACCACACAGTTCCAAGGCCACAAAAGTTACACAAAAGAATTTCTGAACATTTAAAATGCCATATAAAGTAAAATAAGGTTTTTGGGAGTTAATGCCTCAAAGCTGTTCTTTCCCACAAGTTATTTTCTCACATATACCCCCACCCCACAATACATACCACTACCACAGTTATCTAAGAGCTTCCACTCTATTTCATGTCCTCATAATCTGTGAAAGATGAAGTCTAATTTCTTCATTTCACACCATGAATCAATCAGAACAAAAGCTCTATCAATCCAAGGGGGCAATGAATTCCTTTCTCTTCCTAAAGATGTTTTTAACTTGTACCATCTCTCCCTTTCTAGGGGGTTAACTGTATAGTTAAAGTTCTAGATACCTGACCAATTTAAGATCTGTATCCTGGCTGGAATCTAGCAGTCTCTTCAAAAATGAGTTCTTTGAGCTTCTCCTTAGGTAAGTCATCCAATTCCATGTCAAACTTGAATGGTGCTTCAGCAATGGGCTTTAAAACAAAAGAGAGTATTTACTAATCACAAACGGTCACAGCCAGGGCAGTGATCTACTGATTTACAATGTGACTCAGATGGTCGAGTGTGGGACACAGTTCACTCTGCTGAAGAAGATGTAGAACTCTCATCTCCTTCTCTAGCACCCTGTCTGTATGCCATGTCCCACCATGAAGATAATGGACTAAACCTCAGAGATGGTAAGCCACATCAATTAAATGTTTTCCTTTATAAGAGTTGTGGTCATGGTGTTTCTTCATAGCAATAAAACCCTAAGACATCTTGATTTCCACATTCTTTCAGGAATCTTTTGTTTTCCCCCCATCTTAATTTGAACACTCGACTTGCTTCTTCCTACTTTATGAATAGGCTTCATTTTCTATGCACAGAAGTTCCCAAGTAGAGAAACATAAAATTTTAATTCACTTTGCATCTTCTTTTGTTATCCTTGAGGGAATAAAGCTTAAAATGGAGCCTGCAAGAGGATCCAGAGAAGCAAGGCACTGGGCCTGCTCTGGAGAAAACATGGCATGGAGTATATGCAAGCCCGCTTTCAGGAGCTATCACACCCACCTCTGGATTCATCAACTCTTACCATAAGCACTTTGTCCTGTCTCTGGGGAACAGCTCTGCCATGGGCCATTCCAATTTCTAGCTGTGGTAGGACAGGCTCATGTTTGAATACTTGGTCCCCAGTTGGTGGAACGGTTTGGGAAGGATTAGGAGATGTGGCCTTGTTGGAGGAGGTGTGTCACAGGAAAGGGCTTTGAGGTTTTAGAAGACTTACACCATTCTGAGGTGCCTCCCTCTGCCTGGTGGTTGTGTCTCAAGATGTGAGCTCTCACCTACTGCTCCAGTGCCATGTCTGCCTGCCGCCATGAGGGTCACGGACTCAAAACATCTGGAGCTGTAAGCCCCAAATTAAACACTTTCCTCTATAAGCTGCCTTGGTCATGGTGTTTTATCACAGTCACAGAAAAGTAACAACATTAGCCTTGGTCCCACCTCCCTCCTTCCATGCTCATCAGTGGTGCAGCTGTCCCTCTTTGTACATGCACTGCTCTACCTGCTGTGATTGACAGTGCTCATTCTCAAGCAGAGGAGGTGGGTATGCCATTACGTTCTTCACGAAAATCTTGACAAGGGCATGGCAAGAGCTTCTGCTGACTACTGAACATCTCTGATGCAGCAGCCAGGAGCACAGGCTCTTACCTCATCACTTGGGTCATAATACTGCTCCAGGTATGGGTGGGCCAGAGCCTGTTCAACTTCAATCCTCTTGTGAGGGTTAAATGTCAACATTTTATCCAGTAAGTCCAGAGCTACAAAGAGAAAGGATTTTGCAGTGGTGAGAAGCAGAACTCATTAGCAAATGTTTTCCATCTTCTATTGAACTGACTCTCATGTGGGCATCACTGTTAAATCTCTCTTTAAAAACTGTATGTGTGAGTGTTTTACATGCATGCTGTGTACCACGTGAGTGTCACGTACACAGAGGTCAGAAGAGGAAGTTGGATCCCCCTGGGGCTGGAGTTACAGGTGGTTGTGAGCTGCCATGTGGGTACAGGAAGTTGAACTTGGGTCCTCTAGGAAGAGCAGCTGGTGTTCTTAACTACTTAGGCATCTCTCCAGTCTTATTGTAAATCTCTTGCAACCATGTGAACCTAAGTGCTGAGCACATGGCAATCACAGATGCCAATGCTCAGAAAAGAATGGATAGCCAAAGGAGAAAAGTGAAGACTAGGGTTCAAACCCAGGATGGCTTACTAAATAAACTCTGACATTTCCTATATTACTCAGCTGTGTAGGTATCAAAAGTATAGAGCTGGGGATATGGCTCAGTAAAGTACTTGCCTATAACCACAGCACATGAATTCGGATCTCCAGCATCCACATGAAAAAGCTAGGCTCAACAGTGGGATTACTAGTGCAAGGAGACAGAGTTAAAAAGATCCAAGAGGCTTGCCGGTCAGTCATTCTAGCTGAATTGGTGAGCTACAAGTCCAGAGAAGTGAAAAGCGATTCAGAAAGACGCAACAAAGACCTCTGGCTTCCACAAGCATATAAATAAGGAAAGGCACCCACACAGCCATGTGTGCAGACATTCATATACTATACCCATAAACCCAAATAAGGTAGAAAGCAACTAGAGACACCTGATGCCAACCTCCATAAAAATGCACACAAAAATGTGTGCATATGTGTACATATATGCACACACACACACACACACACACACACAGCTTTTTAGAGAATGCGACACTAAAACACGGCAAAACCCCAACTATGCGCAAAGTTAGTAAAGCCTCTAGTCGTCCCCCCCCCCCCCCCCCCCCAGACAGGGTTTCTCTGTGTAGTTTTGGTGCCTTTCTCACTTTGTAGACCAGGCTGGCCTCGAACTCACAGAGCTCCTCCTGCCTCCCAAGTGCTGGGATTAAAGGCGTGCACCACCACCGCCCAGTTAAAGCCTCTATTGTTAAAGTGATTTCTCAGTTACTTACAGGTAGCAACACCACCCTCACCCATCTGCAAATTGGCACATACAGGTCCCCCACCACCACCCCCCAGAACAGCATGCATGGTCAGGAACTCAGGCAACCCCAAGTGTCCTCAAGATGTGTGAGATATGTGTTGATCCCTGTTGTCTGTATCAGGGAAAGACCCACCTTACTTCCTGCTCCTCACTTCTAAGAGCCCCACAATTCTTCCCTAAGGTTTTCCTTGAAGCAACTGAAAGTAATCTGGTTGGATGTGATGGCACTTGCCTACAAACTCAGACTCAGGAGGCTAAGGCAGGAGGACTGTGAGTTTAAAATCGGTCTGGGCTAGATACACAAACTCCCCCCCCCCAAAAAAAAAAAACCAACCGAGCAAAGCCAAAAACCTATGCCACAACAAGGTCGTCTGCCTAGTTATGATACTAATTGTCTAGAAAGTCTGAGAGATTATACCCAAATTCTAACAGTATTATTCGTAAGCCTGTGGGATACTTCCAGTCAGTTCAAACTTGTTGGCTTTCTGAAAGGAAGCTCTTTTTTTTTTTTTTTTTTTGGTTTTTCGAGACAGGGTTTCTCTGTGTAGCTTTGCGCCTTTCCTGGGACTCACTTGGTAGCCCAGGCTGGCCTCGAACTCACAGAGATCCGCCTGCCTCTGCCTCCCGAGTGCTGGGATTAAAGGCGTGCGCCACCACCGCCCGGCAAAAGGAAGCTCTTTTTTTTTTTTTTTTTTTTTTTTTGGTTTTTTCGAGACAGGGTTTCTCTGTGTAGCTTTGTGCCTTTCCTGGAACTCACTTGGTAGCCCAGGCTGGCCTCGAACTCACAGAGATCCGCCGGCCTCTGCCTTCCGAGTGCTGGGATTAAAGGCGTGCGCCACCACCGCCCGGCAAAAGGAAGCTCTTTTAAGGCAAACAGATAATTTGCAGCTAACGCATTTCTAAGACACATCCATTAGTTTCTTCCAGTTAAAGTTTAGGTCCTTAAACCACTAAGTAAAGTGTTCAAAAGATGATACCTTCCCTATTTTAAAAATAACTAAATCTCAGACGCCTTTACCATAAGCATGATTTCTGCATTATTCACAGCTATCAAAGGACAAAAAGAGAGAAGTGGGAGCGGCTGGCAAGTGCTGATACCACAATCAGAGAGCTCCTCTCCCCACACCACAGACCTGTGGTCACTACTCAGATAGTGTGAATCATGGCTGCCCATGTGTCTGCTTTCTTCCACGGTTTATTTCCCACGCAAGACTGGATGCCCCTTGGAAGCTGAGATCATATCTGACTAGAATCACCAATACCTCACAATTCCACATTTTCTAGTACTTTAAAAGGTTATACATACATAGCCAGCCGACTCCCATTCTTTTGCCTTTCCTATCCTTGTCCTAGCCACATCCTGGGAAAGCCAACTAGCTCTCCAGGTCTATCTTAGCCATTTAGTTAGATCCTCATCTTGCATCAACACTGAAACTTCAACTTGAGTTTCTGAACAGGGCCAGAGAAAACAATCTAATTCTAAAAACTGCCACAGTAACAGTGCTCTTCACACCATCTGACCTTGGAACCCCTTTAATAACCATTACAACTTACTGAAGATATGCTACTTTGAGAGCTGATGCACAAGAGTCAAGTTCAAAGATAGCAAGAGTGCCTCAAAACCACTACCACGGATCTATTACCCCCCCTTTTTTTATTAAGAGATTTCCTATTCATTTTACATACCAACCAGATTCCCCTCTCCTCCCACTCCCCAGCCTTCCCTCACAACCCCACCTCCTCCAAAGCAAGGTCTCCCATAGGGAGTCAGCAGAGCCTAGTACATTCAGCTGAGGCAGGTCCAGGTCCATCCTCCCTGCACCAAGGCTGTGCAAAGCATCCCCCCATAGGCACTAGGCTCCAAAAAGTCAGCTCACGCACCAGGGACAGGACCCGATCCCACTGCCTGGGGGCCTTCTAAATAGTTCAAGCTAAACAACTGTCTTGCCTATCCAGAGGGCCCAGTCTAGTACCATGGGGGCTCCTCAGCTATTGGTCCACAGTTCATGCAGTTCCACTAGTTTGGCTGGTTGTCTCTGTACATTTTCCCATTGTGATCTCGGATCTATTTTTAAAAGCAGTTGATTCAGATCATAGCTCCAGTAAGTACATGAGTACTCTTCTTCAAGAAAGTTGATGCATTCCAAATGTAGCAGAAATGCTTTAAGTAGATATCTTATTTTGTCACACAGAATAGCACAAAGCTTGTACTGAGTTTAGGATTTAATTTAGTGAGAACTTTTGCTATTTTGTCAAAGGTATCCTTCCTTGCACCTGACAACATTTTTAGTGTGAAGTTATGGTAATAGAGGAGCCCAGGGATGGCATTAGTGCCACACAGACTGCCATCTTAGTGACGGTAGTCATAGTTATCAGCACCTCAGTACCATGAAGTATATGGTGATGCAAAGGATCCTGCAATAATACTCTAATAGTTCTGCATTGACTGTAGTTCTAACTTCATGGATACCCTCAGAGTCCTGGGGTGAGGGAGGCTCTGGGGTCTAAGGAACACACTATTCAGAATAGTTAGCTATAGCACAAAAATCCAGATTTTCTACCTCATCAAACCACAGAGTCCTGGTTTAAAAGCCTACTCCTCTTGTGGATTGAAGTGTAGATAGCCCTTCCTGCTGATTGCTCCCAGAAGTGATATCCCTGGACTTCTCCGTACTCAGTCAACCTTGCCCACTGAACTTGTATCACAAGTCGTGGCCCTCCAGTGGTCCAGTCATTTCTGCCTCCACTTTCCATTTCAAACTTCACTCCCACTTTCTGTTTTAATCATGCCCCTCCCAGTCTTGGTGCGAGTGCAGGTATACCCATCTGCGGGGATTGTCTCCACAGGTATACAACCCTGGGTGTCAGCTCTCCCCTTTCTCTGTATGTACCAGGTTAACTGACCAACCAGTTTCTGGAGATTCTCCTGTTATCTCCAAATTCCATCACAGGAAAGCAGGGATTACAGTTTTCCTGGGCTGCTATGACTGGTTTTACATGGCTGTAGGAATCTGAACTAAGGTCCTTTACTTTAATCAAGTACTTTAGTGAGAGGTCTCACCAGACCTCTATTATTATTATTATTATTTTAATTTTTTCAAGACAGGGTTCCTCTGTGTAGTTTTGGTGCCTGTCCTGGATCTCGCTCTGTAGATCAGGTTGGCCTTGAACTCACGGAGATCCACCTGGCTCTGCCTTCCAAGTGCTGGGATTCAAGGTATGCGCCACTGTCGCCCAGCTTATTTTTTAAAGGAAAAAAACATTATGAATTTTATTATGTGTGTGTTTGCCTGTATGTATGTTTGTGTACCAACAGTGGGCTTAGTACCTGCTGAGGTCAGAGGAGGGTGTGAGATTCTGTGGAACTAGTGTAACAGGTGGTTGTGAGCCACCATGAGGATGCTGGGAACTGAACCCAGGTTCTCTGCAGGAGCACTAAGTGCTCTAACCTGCTGAGCCATCTCTCCAGCCCTTCAATTACCCTTACATAGTCATCAATACTCCCCTAACTGGAAAACCAACCCAGATTTTTCAGTCTATATATTGCTAGGCACTTACTTATTTGTTGTACATATGGACCATTCTCCATTTTTTAAAGTGTTTTTCAAAGCCCATGGGTTAAGCAACATTCAAAGCAGTCTTTAGACTGAGGTGATCAAGTTCCAGAATAAATACAACTCTGTGGCACTAACACCATGTTAGTTTAGGATTCTAATTATGACTCACATATGCAATATTGGAGTCCGAAAGACTCCCAAATAGTTGATGTGAACAACACTGGATTTTTGTTTGTTTGTGAGACAGGGTTCTTTCTAAAAGTAACTATTATGGTGTGTTCCCTTCCATATTACAGTTAATATTGGAATGCTTTAAATGCTATTCAGTTTAGACATATTCTCCACATCTGATCAGTTTAATGTTATGTTTTAAACCTTGAACATAACCTAAAATTTTTGTCTGAGTGTGTGTGCAAGCTCATACGCGAGGATGCCAAGGTGTATGTGGAGGTCAAGAGGACAATGTCCACGAGTTATTTCTCTCCTTCTACTATGTAGGCCCAGGGGATCAAACTAGGTTGTCAGGCTTGACAGAGAAGCCCTATTGCTGGCTTTAAATTGTTTTAAACTTTATGTGACCAAATTTACTTTTTTCATATTTGCTTTCTTATCTTTAAATGAGTCTTATCAAATACTGACCCATTTATGTGTATGGATGTTTTGCCTGCAAGTGTATCTGAGTACCAAGTGCATGCTTGGTGCCCACGGAAGCCAGAAGGTGTCAGGTCCCCTGAACTGGAGTAACAATTCTATGTGGGTGCTGGGAATCAAACCTGGGTCCTATGGAAGAGCGATCAGTGCTCTTAACCATGGAGTCATCTACATCCAGTCCTTCTTGGTTTGTGTTTAAAGCTTAGGAAGAGAGTAAATATAGAATTCAGAAAAACAGGAATATCCTAATATTGTTCTTAACAGTATGAATTAAAAAATTCTTTTAAGATTTGTTGTTTTATGTGTATTTTGCCTGTATGCATGTATGCACTACATGTGTGCCTGGTATACTCAGAGGTCAGAAGAGGCACTGGATACCCTGGCACTGGAGTTGCGGATGGTTGTGAGCTGCAACGTGGGTGCTGGGAACTGAACCTGGATACTCTGCAAGAACAGCTAGTGCTCTAACTGCTGAGCCACCTCTCCAGCTTCACAGCACCATTTAAAACTGCATTTGATCACAGATTCTTTAGGAATTCATTTTCACCTATAAGCAATAATTTAAACCAATTTATTCCAAGTAAAGATTCAACTTCCTAGTATCATCTGCTGTAATACTCATTTCTTCCCCTTCACTGAAGTCACCTTGGAGAGGATTCTAAACTAAGACTCCTTTGAAGAAGAAACCTGCAGCATTACTGGCTCAAAAGATTCAGCATTAAAACTTTCAACAACCACATAAAAAATGCTCAATTTTCCCACCCTCACCCCACCCCAGGGTTCTCTGTGTAGCCCTGGCTGGTGAGAGATCTGCCTGCCTCTGCCTCCTGAGTGCTAGGATTAAAGGAGTGCCCCCACCCCAACATTCAATTTAATTCTTAAAGTTAAACGAATTAAATACCACACCCATCCTCAATGTTGGCAGACCCAAAAGGTGAGTACCTAGAATTGTTAGAACGTAAGATCCAAACTGCCCAACTTCCTTCCACAGAAACTCAACCCATGCATGTTTTGCTCTAGGTCCCACAGCCTTGACCAAATAAGTTAAACTCTCGATGCCCGCTATTTTGATAAGCTTTTTTTTAAGGGTAGGGAAAGGAGAATAATTACTGACTGTTCAGTGTTCATATATTGTAAAGATGAGTACTTTCCCTCATATTCAATAGTTCCTTTTTCTATTGAGTTAATGTAGTGATATTTTGTTTGTGCCCTAACAAATAAAGCTTGCATGGAGATCAGTATGGAGCTAGCCACCAGAGGCCAGGCAGTGGTGGCACACACCTTTAATCTCAGCACTTGGAATCTCATGCCTTTGATCCCAGTACTTGGGAGGAGGAAACAGAAAGTGATATGGCTGGGTGGAGAGAGGAAGTGGTAAAGCGGGGTGGAGACAGGAGCTCGCCCCTTTCATTTAAGGATACCTAGAGGTAAGAAGTCTTTCTAGTGGTCGCTGCTCTGCTTCTCTGATCTTTCAGCTTTCACCTTGATAGCTGACTCTGGGCTTTTATTATTAAGACCAATTACAATTCGTGCTATAAGTTATCACTATTTATCCTTAAAACCTCTACTATTTCAACTTGAAAATTGAAATCTCGAGTTCTCTGATATCATTCATTGTTTTATGTCATTTTCGAACAAATCAGGGCTATTAGCTTCCTATAGTGAGGTTCTTATTGTTGATTTTACGTCCAGGGCTGTAGCAGCCAGGACGGTACAGAACTACTCAGGGATTAAACATAACACAGCTCTTTGCAGTTGCTCCTATCAATGGGAGGATTGCATTTCCTATCTTCTGCACTAGCTGACAGTATACTTTGATTTGACCCACTAAGCATGACAGATCATGGTTAGACCTCATCTCTAAAAGATCTTGCAGCTTCTGATGCCTTCTTCTGCAATGTTCTTGCCACCAGAAGCCTCGTCTAGTACCACAGTGAGGAGAAACTACAAGAAAGAGCACCAACAGCAAGGTATGGTGAGGCTACCCTGGACCACTCCACTGGAGGGGAGCCAGGAACCTCCCTGCCTAGCTGAACCAGCAAATGAACAAATACCCAGGTGTTATTCCAAGCCCCAAGTTTTGGAGTGGCTTGTTCAACAGTTAAAAACAATAAACGTAACTCATGTGAGCTTCAATGTCCATTATGAGGCTGGATAAGGATGCTTACAGGTAATCCCCACAAGAGAACACTATGCACACGTTTATAAAGCTGCTGATATGTAAAGATCTTCAAAATACATAAATGAGAGAGTTTCAGTCTTGGGATCTTAGAATCCAGAGTTAAGGATTTTCACATAATCCTATGATATAAATACTATTACCTTCATATTATAAATGAGAAAACAGAGGCCTAGAGACACTAAGCAGTTTCAGGTTAGTGTCTGGGCTGCCAAGCCTGTGCTCTATCTTCCTCAGGGCAGCCTCCAGCCATCTCTCCATCCTCCATGCTTTAGAGTCGCCCAACAGCTGAACCCGGTCATAAACATGCCACCCAAAGTTATTTTGAGATTCTCATTATTCATTATCTACGATAACCTACTGCACTGTATCAGAGATGTAAAGTTTCTCCTATAACCAAAGTAAATTATAACGAATATTTTTGAACCCTAAGTTGGGTCCATCCATGTTACTGGGCTGAGGAAACAGCAGAGTAGGTAGAGTGTTTGCCTGGACATCTTGAGAACCTGATTTCCACCCCCAGAATGCACTAAAGGCTGGGAGGATAAACAGATTCTGGGGCTTGCTGGCCAGCTAGAGACACTGTCAAAAAAGGTGGATGGTGCCTGAGAAATGACATCTGAGGTTGTTCTCTTGTCTTATACGACTATCAGACACAATTCTATTAACAATGATGTTTAAGAAAACAATGTTAGGAAGCAAATTTCACCTTTTAAAAATACTCCTGAAATTTAAAACCTATTACAAGAATGTATAAGGGTTTACACTTTGAAAATATAAATTTAAGGTAAAATGTGTAAGTACATTTTCAGCCATAAAGATACAAAGATGAGCAGTGTTGTGCTGGTGAGCTGTGAGCTGCTCCTTAGCCTGTTCAGATCCTCTTTTCTACACTGTTCAGTTATACCAATTGATGGTGAGTGCGCGCGCTAGAGAGAGAGCGAGAGAGAGAGAGAGAGAGAGAGAGAGAGAGAGAGAGAGAGAGAGGGGGGGGGGGGGGAGGGAGGGGGGGAGAGGGAGGGAGGGAGGGAGGGAGAGGGAGGGAGGGAGGGAGGAGGGGGGAAGAGAGAGAGAATGAGCACTCACTTCAATAGTTAGTCTTAACAATGTCAACACCACCTGGTGAAGAGACGGACATAAGAAACTATTTATCAGGTTCATTACAAGAGCAGTCCACAATCTTACTCAATGAACCATCTTTCCAGCCTAGCACATTTTAAATAAAGAATTACCCAACAGTTATAATTTGCTGAGTTTTCAGGCTGGAACCTAATAACTTAGTCAATATAATAAGCAACCTAAAGCTAAGCTTAAGGAAAAAATTATCAATAAAGTAAGATTTACCTTTGGAGTCAGCATTTGGGAACAGCCTGTTCCACGGCACCTTATTTTTGTGCGGAAGAGAAAGCAAGTAGTTTCTAGCTTTTAAATTTATTATACAATTCAGATCTTCCTGTGATGGAGATCCAAGAATTCCTATTAGACAGAATATTAGCTGTTAATGGTCAGGATAGGAACAAATTACCACATACATCAGTTACAGCACAGAAGAGACTCTGCACTTAAGGGTTTCTTACCACTGCCTGCTAATCGCCCTGCACTATAAGTTTTTACAAAAAGATATTTAGCCAGGCAGCAGTGGCACACACCTTTAATCCCAGCACTCAGGAGGCAGAGCCAGGTACAGGTATCTGTGAGTTTGAGGCCAGCCTGGTCTACAGAGCGAGATCCAGGACAGGCACCAAAACTACACAGAGAAAACCCTGTCTCAAAAACAAAACAAAACAAAACAAACAAAACTTTAGTATTTTTAATTTAGAGAAAATTTAAACAAAACAAACAACAACAACCAAAAACAAAACAAAACAAAAAACTCATGTCTATAGTGAGTCTGATGTAACCATGCTCAAGAACTTACCCAGGATGTGATTCAGCTGGTCAAGGTAATGCTTCCCTGGGAAGATAGGCCTGTTGGAGAGCATCTCTGCCAGGATGCAGCCCACAGACCAAATATCAATGGACTTGGTATAACCCTGCAACAGGAAGGGAGAAAAGACAGAGTAATAGAATGTGGTGTGCACAACAACACAATGAGATCTTATATGACAGCCATGTGGTAGATGAGAGTCTGAGCATCTCCTTTGAGACTCCTATTTTGAAATACATGGATATAGAATGAAAAACAGTAATCAGGCTTTCTTAAGAGATGCTGCTGGAGGGTGCTGGTGCACGCCTTTAGCCCCAGCACTAATGAGGCAGAGGCAGGTAGATGTCGTGAGTTCTAGGCCAACCTGGTCTACAAAGCGAGTTCCAGGACAGCCAGGGCTACACAGAGAAACCTTGTCTCTAAAAGCAAAAACAAACAAACAAACAAAAGTCCCCCCCCCAGCCCCCCCAAAGAAATCCGAGTAGGGGAGGGAGTAGTAACACTCACTGTTTATGTCATTTAACTCGTTTTTTATGAACTTGCAAATAAACTTATATGGACACTGAAAAACCTCCACCTGCAGTGGTGCTGGCGCCAACATTCTCATCTTCTCTATTACTTAGGTATAAAATTTTTTAAAAGAAGTTTGTTCAAAGTTCTGTAATTATTTTATTTCATTTTAACAATAGTACAAGATGCTTCTATATAAGGAAAACAAGCTGAATTACAAGCTGAAAATGTTAGATATAGTAATAAATGAAAAGAGAAATGTAACAACAAGAGGAAAAAAAGGAGTCAACCACTAAAACTGAAGAGCTGACTTGGAAAGACAGTTATGTTACTGCCAATGTAAAGTAAGAGAAACATTTGAGAGATTAATGAAAAGGAAATTTCATAGTCAAACTATTAACTTCAGTGTTCTAGAAATGACGCAGAAACTGCACATGAGCATCACCCGTCATCAGCACAAATAGCTTTGCCTTCTGATATATCGGAAGTTAGCACTGTTTCTGTGCATCCACATTAAACGCACGACACAGAAGTCACGTCCTTAGAAAGCGCCACACTCCTCACAAACAGCATGGATCAGAGTGGGTCATATGCTGTGCTAAGATGCTGTGACTGTGGTTCATAGCCACATTGGGCACCTTACACCACTGCCTGTAATTCCATCTCCTGAGGAGCCAATGCCTTCTTCTGATATCTTTGGGCACCACACATGTGCACAAACCCATACAGACACACAACAACAAAACCAAAAAGCCGTCGGGCGGTAGTGGCACACGCCTTTAATCCCAGCACTTGGGAGGCAGAGGCAGGTAGATCTCTGTGAGTTCGAGGCCAGCCTGGTCTACAGAGAGAGTTCCAGGACAGGCTCCAAAAGCTACACAGAAAAACCTTGTCTCAAAAAACAAAAAACAAAACAAACAAACAAAAAAGTCTTTGGCAAAAGACACAGTCAATAAGACAAAAAGACAGCCTACAGAATGGGAAAAGATCTTCACCAAAAGGCCTACCAGAAAAAAAAGAAACCCAAACAGAAGCTCAATGTCCTGAACAGCCCTCACTTTTGCCTGCTGGCTTATAATTCTAACAAAGAATGCATACATACTTCATTTTTTCCAGTCATGTGTGTTTGTTATTTGTGACAAGGTCTTAATAGCCCAGGCTGGCCTTAAATTTGTGGCAATTCTCATACCTTTGCTCCTGAGTGCTGGGATTATGCCTGACTGCCTCCCCCTCCATTCCTCCCTCCTTTCCTGTTCTTTTGAGAGGTTTCTCTTGTAGCCTGTGCTGTCCTAGAATTTGCTATGCAGAATCACAGAGATCTGCCTGCCCTTGCCTCCTGAATGCCAGGATCAAAGGTATGCACCACCACATATTACCACAGTCCAGATTGTTGGGTTTTTGTTTTATTTTTTGAGACAGGGTTTCTCTGTATAGCCCTGGCTGTCCTGCAACTTGCTGTGGAGACCAGATTGACCTTGAAATCAAAGATATCCGCTTGCCTCTGCCTCTTGAGTGTTGGGATTAAAGGTATGCACCACCACTGCCTGGCTCCCAAGACCCAGATCTTGTTAGCAGAGTTTGGATGACCTGGATCTATTACTCTTCACAGCAAATCAGTGAAGAGGAGGATGGATTTCATTCTGAAACGTATCTACCCTGTATTTTCAAGTGGTTACTATTCTTTCCACACCCAGTAATTTTGCTGAAGAGAAATTCTTCATTATTAGGTAATATAAAGTTTGTAAAACAGCTCTGGAACATATTCACAGAAACACGAATTACTAGAAACTGTAACAATATAAAAGCAGGTGTGGAAGCTTCCACAGGCAGTGCCTTAGTACTACAGACAAGGGAGGACACAGACCTTTACGGTCACCATGACTGAAGACAGTAAACCCTAAGGCCCAAAAGTTCAATTCTGAGAAGGATTAAGCAGCAATCTGGCTATGGCCAGATACACCAGACTGAAGGATGGAGACCAAGGTTTATAGCTATTGCTTCTTTTTCTTACCTTGGAATTCAACATAATTTCTGGAGCTCTGTACCAACGTGTGGCTACGTACTCTGTCAAGAACCCTGTGTGATCATGATCCGGATCTGCAACACGGGCAAGGCCAAAGTCACAGATCTAAGGGGAAAAAGTGGGATACCATTTTAGAGATACTGAGGAGCTAATATCAAAACACTATGAAAATAAAAAAGGCAATAGCAGTAACAAGAATTGTAACGAGAGTATGCTACCAATCCTATGTTAGACACCTTTCTGGACACTACAAACTCATTCTGAGGTGATGACAGACCACATGCTAGAGGGGAGCAAACAGGCACAATCTGACAACCGTGTTTGGATTTCATCACCACCAGCGACTGTGAGTGCACAGAAAAACCATCATGGGGGTGGTGGTGGTGGAGAGGTGTGCAATAGTGAAAAGCATAGACTGCTCTCGCAGACGACCTGAGTGGTCACCAGCATTCACACTGAGTGACTCACAATTGCCTATACATTCCAAGGGATCTGAGACTCTGGCCTCCTTGTGCAGCCACATACTATGATGGACAGACATATAAACACAAACACAGAAATAAAATTAAACCTTAAATACAAAAGTGTTAGGGGTAAAAATCATCAAACCCATCCAGAGACCTTTTCCTCTCCATGCCATTGTAGCTGACAGAATCACTGATGATTTGCTCCTTAAGCTGTCTGCCCTGTCCTATTTCTCAAACTCCTATTTCTGGCCAATTTTCCATTAAGTCTAAAAATATTTTTTTGTTTGTTTTATTTCTAAAAATTCTTCTCACTTCCCTACTTTTCACACAGCCAATCCCGACAGTTTTAAAACTTTCATGTACTTAAGATAAACCATTGGTTCTGATGTTCATTTATGTAGTGTGTGTGTGTGTGTGTGTGTGTGTGTGTGTGTGTGTGTGTATATGTGTGTGTGGGTGTGTGTGTATGTGTGTGGGGGTGTGTGTGGGTGTGTGTGTATGTGTGTGTGGGTGTGTGTGGGTGGGTGTGGGTGTGTGGGTGTGGGTGTGGGTGTGGGTGTGTGGTGGGGGTCAGAGGATGGCTTTCAGAGGAAGTTGACTCTCTCCTATTGTGTGGTTCCTAGATTAAACTCAAGTCATCTGGCTTTACCACTGAGCCATCCTGTCACCCACCAGTGCTCTGTACAGCACCCAGTTTCTCCCATCCTGACTCTCAGGAGCACCTCCCAAGACTCCCATCGATCTAGCTGTCTTAACACTGTGATGCTGCTTGAGTTAGCTGCCTCACTGACTCCAGCACAAATACAATGTGGACATATTCTACTAGGTCAATATAAATACAAAATTTTAATTCTCTGGTCTCCAGGAAACCAATGCAAGAAAGGGACAGGTTAATAGATGGGACACAGTACAGTAGAAGGCCATTTGGAAGACAGATCAATATGGAGGCTTCACTGTATTAAGTCAGCTAAAAAACAAGGGCTGGCACTTAAGTTCAACAGTAAAAGACTGGTTAATGATAATGCACTGTAAAACCCCCAGAAGAAAAGGTGAATGCTTTGTGGATCATTTTTTGTGTGTGGCATTTTTAAGTTAATAGTTTTCAAAATCAGTGCTCTTTTTCTTTTTCCTTTCTGGTTTTTTTTGAGACAGGGTTTCTCTGTGTAGCTTTGGTGCCTGTCCTGAGATCTGGCTGGCTCTGCTTCCCAAGTGCTGGGATTAAAGGTGTGCACCACCACCGCCTTTAATCCCAAAGGCCAAAAACAGTACTTTTTTTTTTTTTTTTTTTTAGTTTTTCGAGACAGGGTTTCTCTGTGTAGTTTTGGTGCCTGTCCTGGATCTTGCTCTGAAGACCAGGCTGGCCTCAAACTCACAGAGATCCCCTGGCTCTGCCTCCTGAGTGCTGGGATTAAAGGTGTGCACCACAACCACCTGGCAATCAAAACTGTACTTTTGTTTTTAAATCTTTTTGTGATTTATTTATTTTTATTGTATGTTCACTGGTGTTTTGTATGTACGTCTGGGTGAGAGTGTTGGCTCCCTTGGGACTAGAGTTGTGAGGATGTTAAATCCCTTGGGGCTGGAGTTCCAGACAGTTGTGAGCTGCCATGTGGATGCTGGGAATTGAACCTGGGTCCTCTGGAAGAGCAGACTATGCTCCTAACTGCTGAACCATCTCTCCAGCCCCAAATCCGTACTTTTTAATGGAAACAATTTGACCAAAATTCTGTCACAGAATTTTGAGACCCAATAAAACAAGTTTAATGAGAGAGAGAAAAACAGACAGATACACAAAAAAACCAAGGACTTGAACTTTGGCTGTAAAAGTAGGACAACAAAAGAAGAACAAGTCTCACTCTCTGCTGAGATACTCCACACAGGCAGAGACCCTACCCAATGCCCCAGCACCTTCCTCTGGCTCACTGTGGGCTGGCAGCAGAGGCACCCTACCCAATGCCCCAGCACCTTCCTCTGGCTCACTGTGGGCTGGCAGCAGAGGCACCCTACCCAATGCCCCAGCACCTTCCTCTGGCTCACTGTGGGCTGGCAGCAGAGGCACCCTACCCAATGCCCCAGCACCTTCCTCTGGCTCACTGTGGGCTGGCAGCAGAGGCACCCTACCCAATGCCCCAGCACCTTCCTCTGGCTCACTGTGGGCTGGCAGCAGAGGCACCCTACCCAATGCCCCAGCACCTTCCTCTGGCTCACTGTGGGCTGGCAGCAGAGGCACCCTACCCAATGCCCCAGCACCTTCCTCTGGCTCACTGTGGGCTGGCAGCAGAGGCACCCTACCCAATGCCCCAGCACCTTCCTCTGGCTCACTGTGGGCTGGCAGCAGAGGTACCCTACCCAATGCCCCAGCACCTTCCTCTGGCTCACTGTGGGCTGGCAGCAGAGGCAGCAGCCTTTGTCCTCAATGAGCCTCTTGTTTGCTTCAACACAGCATCTAAGAAGCTGCACATGTATTTTACAGAACGTCACCGTGTTATCAAAAGAAGCAAACAGGGCATCCTCTTCTTTCCTAACTCTCCTGCAGGATATGTGCCCTGTGGGAGCCCACAGAGGCTCCCCAGTAAGGCTTTACTCAAGGTCAGAAAGTCTGGGCTTGCTTAGCCCTGCAGGGCTGCATAATGGGATATTTGGCCAAAGGTGTGGGTACCAGGTGTTTTGAAGGGCCTACACTTGTTGGTACTTTATACCTTGACCTTGGAAGAGGGATGGCTTTTGTCCTTCCTCTTGCTGATGTTTAAAAGGCCCATCATGAATAAAGTCTGGGCAGCTGGGTATTTGACCCAGGCTCCATTCCCCACCCCACCCCTGCAAGCTACCCTGTACCTTTGTCTTTCTCTTTGTCTAGATCTATATTTTTTATCTAATACTTCCTCATTCCTCACTCCTTCCCTCAAGAACCCTCTGACAGGTCGGACACTTCCCATATGGAGAGAGTGAGGAACTCCTATGGTTCTCCACAGGGAATTGCCCACTCCAGCCTTTCCACTTGGCATGTAAAACCTCTATCATGAGCCTGAGCCTCCTTTAAATGACAGCTTGCTTGCCACAGAGGTTACAACCCTGATGGTCACTGGTCCTCACACATGCTATCAAAGCACTCTACCAGTGACTTACATTTCTAGCCCAGCTGTAAGACTATATTTTAGTTATTTTTATTATTATGTGTTTGAATGGTGTGTGTGTAGAGGTCAGAAGGTAACTTTTAAGAGTTGGTTATCTCCTTCCACTGTTCAATACAGGGATCAAATTCAGGTTGTCAGGCTTGGGCAGTGCTTTCACCCACCTGAGCCCTTTCACCGGCCTCCAGCTACCACTGCTGAGGAAGAATACAATTAAGTTCTAAATTCTGTTTGACCGATCTTGAAGCTTTAGTAAAACATGCCTTTATTCCTAGCACCTGGGAAGCTCTGTGAGTTCAAGAGCAGCCTGGTTTACATAGTGAGTTCCAGGACAGCCAGAGCAACACAGTGAGACCCAATCTCAAAAACAAACAAACAGAGCTCAAGAGCAGCCTGGTTTACATAGTGAGTTCCAGGACAGCCAGAGCAACACAGTGAGACCCAATCTCAAAAACAAACAAACAAAAACCCCCAAAAAACCAAAGTCTTATCAACCAATTCCTTTAGAGTTAATAGCATGAAGGATTTCCAGTACAGGAACTGTAGCAGTAAGACTAGAAAGAAGCAATGAATAAATGATATTTCTCATGTCTGAAGGAAAGTACTCTTAGTCACCACTTCCTATGGTAAACTACGACCAATCCATTCCATTTCTGAGCGACTTAAACTTTTCAACATGTGACTCACAGTGTTTCTCTTTTGTAGAGCTTACTCTTCATCTTATAATTCACCTTCAAGCAAAGCACACAACTCAGTGCAGCCAGAAAACTTCTCTCCTCTCCTCTCCCTCCCTCTTTTCTTTTGAGACAGGGTTTCTCTGTGTAGCCTCAAACTCACAGAGATCTGCCTGCCTCTGCCTCTTTAGTGCTGGGATTAAAGGTGTGTGATACCATGCCTGGCCACAAAATTTCCTTAATATCATATTGCTGAAGGCTAACCTAATTAACAAAGTCAATAAAACAACAACAACATTACCCAAACAAATCTATCACAGCTACAGATAAAGCCCTAGTAATACTCAGAATAACTCCATATAAAAGAAGCCAGACAACTAGTGCAGTCCAAGTCTAAAGGGCCCCATTAAATTTCAGCATTCCCATCTGACCACCTCTTGGACTATGTAAATGCAAATGTTCTTAAAAACATGTTCCATTTTGTATCCTTCTTTACAGGTGTAAATGCAATCAAACAGGCTGTGGGAATGCTTACTGATAACTCTGTGAGTTCTGTTTGGCAAACAATGAGCACACACACTAGTACTGACCATACCTCCCATTTTCTACTCCACTGAAAATAAGCCAACAGAAGCTGTAAATAGGGTCTACACCCCGTATGTGTGTCTGTGGACCCGGGAAATAAAGGGTCATCATGAAGTTCCGCAATGTGGTGGTACTTCTTGATGTACTCTAGAGCTTGAGTAGGTGTGACTCTCCTCCCCACTAGTGTTGGCTCACGTGTCATATAAACATACCACCTGCCACCATAGCCTATTCTGCATGTACATGCTTGCTGTGGCAAGTAAGAATCTCAGTGAAAAACCACACTCATCTTTGGAATGAAATGTTCTCCATATGAATGACATACTCCGGATATATACCTTAAAAATGTGAGTGAAGCCAGATATGGTGGAGTATGCAAATAATAAAAAGGTGAAGTAGGAAAATGGAGTTTGGGATAAGCCCCAACTATACCTTGCTGGGTGTGGTGGTACAAACCTATTACTAAGCCTGAGCTATATAGTCAGACCATGTCTCAAAAGAACAACAAAAAGCAAACTTTGGATAAAGGTTGTCCATATTTCATTTTCAGCCAATCTCTCTTGCTTATTAGCGACTGCCCAACACCCAGTGCTGCCCCCAACAGAAAAGGACGTAGCACTTTTCTTAACCCCTCCCTTGCTTCTGACCGTCACTCCTCTGGTCTTCCTGCCTGTGACACCTGTGTCCAACAGAGCCCCACTTATGAAAGCCTGTTGTTCATCCTTGGAGGGCCGACATGGACATTACCTTCCTCTTCTGCATCTGAATACTATTTTCTGTAGCCAGATACAGCATATGCTATCAGTTACACATTGTCTGTTGGGTTTCCATCTCTCAGTTTTCCACTTTCAGGGGTACACATACTTCTTGGCGTGGCATACCTAACAAAGCTTCACACAGGAATGTTCATTTAACTGAAAATTCAAGAAATTACTATTCCTAAACATCTACACATACTTTTAAAGTTTCTTTACTGGGATATAATTCACATAGTTAAAGTATACAATGCTATAGTTTTTAATATTACACGCACAGGGTTATGCAACCTTAAACAATTAACAACAGAAAAAAAACTAACAAATTAGAACTGTCTCCCCTAATGCTTTCTACTATAAACTCACTGTATAGATCTATCACATTTTATCCACAATTAGCTGGACATTTGGATTGTTTACATTTTTCAGTGACAATGAATTATACTACCATGAATACCTATGTACAAGTTTTTGTGTGGACATGTATTTTCATTTTACTAAGGTACATAGTTGGAAAAAAAACCCACTTTGTCAATGTTAATATATATATATTAACATAACATATATATAAATATGTATAAACAAATATATATATATATATATGTTAACATACTACATACTTCAGGTTGGCCTTAACTCCCAAAGATCTGCTTGCCTCTGCTCCCAGTGCTGGGATCTGAGGCATGTGCCACCATATCTGACATTATTGAACACTTAGATTATGTCTATCCCCGTGAGAAGCTCTGTATCACCATGAGCCTTGTTTTGCTTTCTTGATACAAAGGATTAAAAACAACGCATATGACACTACATACATAGAATATGTAAGCATGCACATAAAACATACACACATGCACATAAGAGCTACTGACTTAGCCAGGCAGTGGTGGCGCACGCCTTTAATCCCAGCACTCGGGAGGCTGAGTCAGGCTAATCTCTGTGAGTTCGAGGCCAGCCTGATCTACAGAGTAAGATCCAGGACAGGCACCAAAACTACACAGAGAAACCGTGTCTCGAAACCCCACCCCCACCCCTGAAAGAAAGAGCTACTAACTTGCTATAGTGGCTACTATCTCTGGAAAGGAAGAGTGAGTTAAAGAAGGAACAAGACTCATATTGTGTACTTATATTTTTGCTATAAAATATAAGTGACTTAACTGACCTTGAGATCACAAGTGGTGTTCAGCAGGAGGTTGGAAGGCTTGAGGTCACGATGCAGAACGTTAGCTGAATGTATATATTTTAATCCTCTCAGGATCTGATAAAGAAAATAGCAGATATGGTCATTGCTGAGGTGTTGTGTCTTCAAGAGCTTGTACAGATCTGTCTCCATGAGGTCCTGTACTATGTATCTGTTTGACAGGTTAAGGTAAACATCCAAGAGTAGGTCATACTTAGCAAAGCACCAAATAAATTCAACTTCTCTCAATCCTTTTCCCATGCAGCTTCTGATACAGCAAGGCCATCAATGGAAAGGAGAAACCGAAGAAAACATGGGTACACTCTCACGGAAGAGAACATACATCATCTCTGCTTCTTGTGGGTCTAGACTGAGACGTAAAACAGAATATTGGCCAATCTTGAAGTCTCAACTTCCCTGTTCTCCAAAATTGTCCACAACCAGTCAACTGCCTCCAAAGCTTAAAGAGCATGGTGGTCAACCAACATCAGTACTCATCTTTTTGGCCTAGAAGCAATGTGTAATGACACAAAATAAAATGCTTTAAACATTAAAGTGCAAATTACAATCTCCTCTTAGCATGCTTTATGTGTATGGGAGGAAGGATTAAAAAAATGCTTTGTGCACATTTCCTTCATTTCCAGTTATTTACTCCACAGAGTGACTACTGAGCAGTGAGGCAGCTGCTAACGTAGAAAAGGATACACATCTTTCATCTGCTCAATGGTTGGTGCCCGGATGATGTCATTGATGCCGATGATATTCTCGTGTCTGAAGCGCAGTAAGATTTTTATTTCTCTTAGGGTTCTCTGGCAGTAGGTCTGGTGCTCAAAAGGACTGATTTTCTTGATAGCAACTCGAACTTTGTTGAGATTATCATAAGCAGAGCTAAAAATAAAATAAAAAAAAACCCAAAGGTGTGCTACTTGAGAAAAGACAGTATTACAAACAGTTCACAGAAATTTTTGGCAGAAAAGAATACAGCAGATGCTGACCTGACAATTAAGAGCTGCAGGGCCCTGCTCACAAGATGAATGCTCATTTCCACAAACCTGAGATAGGTTCATTTCCTGTTTTGATAGGGTTACCACAGTAACAAGAGAGTGCTGGTCACAGCTTCTGGAGAACTCAAACTACTTGAAATGTACTTCCCATTTGAGAGACTTTATGATAAGTGTGGTGGAAAAGCTCTGAATTTAGTGAGGAATGGAGACAACAATACACAACATTACCCTCACAGAAATTTGCTTCCTAAATGAAAAGAGAATCCAGGTAGATTAATTCCAAATAAGGGTATCAGAGAAAGGATGAAAAATTGGGTCTAAGCTCCAGGTATGGTGGTGCACATCTTCAATCCCAGCATCCAGGAGGAAGAGGCAGTAACAGGCAGATCTCTGTCAGAGGCCAAATGGGTCTACATAGATAGTGCAAGGCCAGCCATAATGCGACCCTGTCTAAAAGGAAGGCAGACAGGCAAGCAAGCAGGCCCTATAGAAACCATATCCTATAGAAGTAGACTTTTTACAAAAAAGCAGGGTTAAAAGCAAGTAGAAATGAAACATATGGAAATGGAGAAGTACCAGTATGATTATGGGACCACTGACTTCACCCGGCACCGTCCCTTCCCAGAAAGAACCATGCTCACCAACAGCTCTCAATTTCTGTCTCAGAAACTATGCAAACCCATGCCTAGCAAGCAGATCACTCTTGTTCTGAAGCTCAAAGTGAGGGGAACACTGTGGTTGAGGAAGGAAGAGGGCTATGGTACAGGTGTGCCCTCCTGAACCTGCTGGCACAGAACTCTAAAAAGCCTAAGAATTTTCTAGTTGAGTCTGACCTTCAAGGTCATTAAGAAGATATAATATTCATCATAGTAGGAAGAAAGAACATATACTCCATTTAATATTTCTTCACTCGATTTTTATAGCATGTGGGACTCTAAAGTTACACTCCAGACCTTGCAAATATCAGAGGTAGCTCTGGGAGCAAGGTATATCCCTTTAGGATAGGAGCCAAGAATGATTTATGTATGCACAATATATGTGTATATGTATGAATGAATGAACGATGTGGTGATGGGGATGGAGCCCTGGGTACTGTAGGCAAGTATTCTACACCAGGTTGCACCCCTGGCCTACCTGACTTAGAGGTCTAAAGGTGCCTGTGGGGGTGTGTTGGATGGAGACCATGTTCTCAGCAGTGTAAGGAAGAGCAATAAAAGCCGCAGCAGGTACCACTCTCCGTAAAGATGATAAACCAGTGAAGGGCGGTAAGAAACGAATAAACAGTAACAGACCAAGACCCTCTTGTCCAACTTGAAAGTCAGTATGTTTACTCAGACAGACAGACTAGGAGGGAAGACAGTGGTATTTCAGAAGTCAGAGAAGGAACTTCAAACTGAGGTGGAGAAGGCTACAGAACTGGAGAACAGTTAACTCAGTCTACAGTGAGATGAAGTGAGGTGCCCTTGGTCCTGTAAGAAAATGAAAGGAAGGCAGATGTGAGTGCAAAAAACCAGGGACCTTTTAAAAAATGGTACCAGGGCAGGGGAAGAATACTAGAGAATGCAGGTAGACAACTGGACAGGTAGTATGAAGAAAGAAGGCAAATTAAGGTTGGAGACTAGTAGGGTGGAAGAGAAAGTGCCCCAGGGCAAAACGGGGGGGGGGGGGGACGGACGGACGGACGGACGGACGGACGGGAAAGGGGAAATCAACGTCAGAGGAGAAACACATGCAAAGAAACAAAGGCACTGAGTACCTGGACACATCATCTTCACAACTTGGCTTACGTCACCATCCACCCATCCAAGATGCCCAAAATAACGAGACCAGGTCAAGCTCTTTCCAAGGCCCAAGGGTATTTCTTTTTTCAAGTGGTCCCCTGCCCCCCCCCCCCCCACAGGGTTTCTCTGTGTAGTTTTGGTGCCTGTCCTGGATCTTGTTCTGTAGCCCAGGTTAGCCTCAAACTCAGAGATCCACCTGGCTCTGCCTCCCACCTGTGCTGGGATTAAAGGCATGCGCTACCACAGCCCAGCTCTTTTTCAAGTTATTTGAGACAAGGTTTCTTTGTGGAGTCTTGGCTGTCCTGGAACTTGCTTTGTAGACCAGGCTGGCCTTGAACTCAGAGATCCACCAGCCTTTGCTACCTGAATGCCGAGATTAAAGGGGTGTGCCACCATTACCCACATGGCCCAAGGTTATTTCAGATGTAGTCTTGGAACTGTCCCAAAGCTTGACGACAAAATGAATAAAGTTACTTTATATAGGAGAAACTGAGCAGATGCACTAGCCTCTACCAAGTGGTCCCAAGGAAACACGTACCTTCCAATGACAGAATACAAGCTCCGTCTCTATATTCTTGTGTAAGGTTTTTTTTTCCTTGCGTCTACAATCCCAAACAAAAACAAGAAAAACTAAAAATGGAACAAAGAGTGTGGGACCCTCAGGGTGGGACCTGATGATCTCCTCAGCCTAAAGAACAACTATAAAGCAAAGCTTATGCAGATATAATTAAAGGAGGCCAGTTTCATCCCTTACAAGAAGGCGGCAGTGGTTCTACATTTAGAGTCAAGGACAGAATCTTCCACAGCTATTGAGGAATGTTGCTAAAGCCAGAGGTATCCCTTCATGGAGGCCTGCAGCGGCCACTGCATGAATCTGTCAAAGTTAAGCTGAATTTTGTTGGAGGTGACAGTACCATGGAATGTCTGCTGAGAAAAGCTGCTGACAGAGAATGGAACCAGTCCCAAAGAGAAGTGTGTTGCAGTTTACAAAGTATGGAGCCATTTAAGCTTTTTTGACATCAGACATAGAGATACAGTATTTGGAGTTTGACTTGCTGGGTTTCAGGTCTTGCTTTGGTTCAGTATTTCTTCAATAATCTCTCTTTCATCCCTTTGAAAAGGCAATTCTATGCCACTGTGTTTGAAGTATGCCATTTGCCTTTTGCTGTTACAGGGGATTATAGTTAAAAGATTGTCTTGAGACTCAGAAAAGACTTTGGACTTTGAAACAGTGTTGAGACTGTGAAAGACTATGGGGACTTTTGAAGTTGGACTGAATGCTCTGCATTATGATATGGCCATGAGCCTCTGGGAGCCAGGGAGTGGAATGCAGTGCTTTGAATGAGAATGGTCCCCAAAGGCTCATATATTTGAATGCTTGGTTCCCAGCTGGAACTATTTAGGAAGGATCAGAAGGTGTGTCACCGGAAGGTGGGCTTTGATGTTTCAAAAGTCAATGCAAGGCCCAGGCTCTCTGCCTCTAATTTTTGGATAAAATGCAAGCTCTTGCCAAGCGGTGGTGGAGCACGCCCTTAATCCCAGAACTCCAGAGGCAGAGGCAGAGGCAGAGGCAGAGGCAGAGGCAGAGGCAGGCAGATCTCTCTGAGTTTAAGGCCAGTCTGGTCTACAGAGCTAGTTCCAGGACAGCCATGACTATGTAGACAGACCCTGTCCCCCAAATAAATAAATAGTAAAATAAACTAACCCGAAGTTTGGTAGTTGAAAGCAAAGATCAAAACACTAAACAGACACTAAGCCCGTGTGGAGGATGGAGGACAACCCGTGAAGTAGTGCTCTCCTCCACCTTTCTGCTTTATCCACTGGTCACCTCACTGGTCTAACAAGGTTTTTTTTTTTGTTTTGTTTTTTTTTGTTTTTGTTTTTTCGAGACAGGGTTTCTCTGTGTAGCTTTGCGCCTTTCTTGGAACTCACTTGGTAGTCCAGGCTGGCCTTGAACTCACAGAGATCCGCCTGGCTCTGCCTCCCGAGGGCTGGGATTAAAGGTGTGCGCCACTACCGCCCGGCAAGTTTTCTAACACTGAACAGGCTGCACGTATGTGTCAGCAAGATGTCTGAAACCTATGACTGATCTAGTTTGCTGCCTGTACAATTTTAAAGCTGCAAGGAAAGGAAAAAAAAAAAAAGCCTAAATGGATGTTGGAAGTTCCCCTGAGCTGAAAACAGAATTGGTGGTTTGTAGAGGCCAATCTTCAGAATTGTTGGGCAGAGAGAGAGTATTAAAACATACAAGAGCCAGTGGAGATCTGTATGGTGTTCCTTTTTGTAGTGTACATTATATTGCTAAATGTGTGGTGCTAGTTTAAGCTTATTAGAAGTAAATGTGTGTATGATGTCTTCCTTATCCTAATCTCTAGCATATTTATTTCCAAGTGTCTTCCAAATTCTATGTCTTGGGGCAGGCTGGGCCCCTAACTCTCTGATGGAGGGAAAGGAAAACAGCCCCTCTCCAAAAGCTATGAAAGTAGTAAACAACTGTTGAAAGAGACTTTCCATATAGTTGTGCAGAGAACTCCAGGGACACAGCTTTCCCACATGGTCATTCACGCTGAGGAGGGTTTTTTCAATGATGTAGCTGTTTTTGAGTCATACACGCTTGAAAGTAACCACCTAAACTCACTGATTCATTAAGCTGAAGTTGGGTAGGATTGTTTCTTTGGTTTAATGCCCTATCTGGGGTGAACAGATATCTTCTCAAAAAAGCTAAACAAATATAAAATTAAGATTTTTTGTTTTGTTTTTAGAGACAGGGTTTCTCTGTAGCCCCAGCTGTCCTGGAACTCACTATGTAGACCAGGCTGGCCTTGAACTCAGAGATCTACCTGCCTCTGCCTGCTGGTGCTGGTATTAAAGGCGTACACTATCACCGCCTGGCCTGAAAGTAACTTTTATGAACAATTCTTACTTAGTAACAGCTACAATTTGCCAAGTGCTTCTTAAATGCTAGGCACTGCTCTATGCTATGTGTAGAAGGTGGTATTTCAATGATGGATTAAGGTTTTAACAGGTAGCCAAAGAGAAAGGTATTGTAGAAGGAGTCATGGGTACTCAGAGGGCTGAGTACAAGGGATGCACAGGACAATGTGGCTTGAGTTCCCCTGTCCTGGGGTAGAGCAAAGGGTGACATTTCAATGACGAACAGGGAGGGGTAGCTCAGTCAGATACACAGGCACCACGCCAACCGCCGACAGGAGGTTAAAGCAGAACTAGGAGCGCCGACAAGACGACCACGGCTACAGTTCTCAAAGGACTGCCATCCGTCCGCACTCCAAAGTTAGAGCAGCTGCTAAGACTTGCCACTTGCTCTTTACGATTAAGGACTAATAAAGAAGTACATATGTTGAAGGGATCTTTTCTTCCATTGAGCCAGGATCTCTGTACAGTTCAGGCTTGTCTAAAACTCACTGTGTAGCCCAGGATGGCCTCAAACTTGCAGCTCCTGCCTCTACCCTTCCAAGTACAATGTGCACCATAATGTCCAGATAAAATTAATTTTTCTTAATGGTAAAATGGTATTCTGTTTAATCCTAACATCACAAAAAATAGTATTTCAATGTTTCCAATTTCTTTTGTAATTTTATATTCATTCAAAAGTATTGATTTGAGGGCTCGCAAGTTTTAGTAACAACTTAATGCAATGGTTCTCAACTTTTGGGCCGTGACCTCTTTGGCAAACTTCTACCTCCAAAAATATTTACATTATGATAACAGTAGCAAAATTACAGTTACAAAGTAGCAACGAAAATAATTTTATGGTTGGGGTCACCACAACATGAAGAACTGTACTAAAGGGTCACAGCATTAGGAAGGTTGAGAACCACTGGCCTAAAGGACCCATGGAACAAGAAAGACTAAGACAAAGAACTCTTGTTACAAGGGCAATTTATAGGCTCAGTGGAAATGGTAGAGACAGGAATATCAGTTTTGAAGGAATTACACAGCAAAACTTCCTCAAATACTTTTTGTCTCACTCAGTCCACACTCATGTTGGACTTGAACCTGCGATAATCCTCCTCCAGCAGCTTCCTGAATAATGGGTAGGAAGAAACACCTTGCCTGCCCTGAAATTCTTATTAATCATCTCCAACTGTGTTAAGCACTGTGTATAGAGTGGTGAAAACACAGCTTTTATGACCTCATAACTACACAGGGGAGAAATAAAGACATAGATATTAATATATGATTATATTATGAACAAATTACCATGAATATGGAGAAAAATATAATTAGTGCTATTAAAATGACTAGAGGGCTGGAGAGATGGCTCAGAGGTTAAGAGCACTGCTTGTTCTTCCAGACGTCCTGAGTTCAATTCCCAGCAACCACATGGTGGCTCACAACCATCTGTAATGAGATCTGGTGCCCTCTTCTGGCCTGCAGTCATACATGCTGGATACATAATAAATAAATAAATCTTAAAAAAAATAAAATAAAATGACTTGGTTTAAATTGGGAATTCACAGAAGGTTCTAACTTCTTGGCAAAGTGAGAGAGGCCTTCAAACACAGACCTGAGGGGTTGGGGATTTAGCTCTGTGGTAGAGCACTTGCCTAGCAAGCACAAGGCCCTGGGTTCGGTCCTCAGCTCTGAAAACAAAAAAACACAATCTCAAAAAACAGACAAACAGTACACTGAGTACAGAGCATGGCTTATAGCTATGCTAAAGAAATCTCGCAATTATGTCAAGAATTAAGTATTTATGTTAAACATGCTTCCATTTTAAGTGGAGAAAGTGTCACATTTATGTATTTAAAAATTAGATTTGTATTTTATGTGAATGAGTGTTTTGCTTGCATATATGTATGTACACCCACCACATGTGTGCCTGGTGCCTATAAAGGTCGGAAGAAGGTGCTGGATTCCTTGGGATTGAAGCTGACAGTTATGGACCACCAAGTAGGTGCTGGGAATCAAACCCAGGTTCTCTGCAAGAACAAGTGCTCTTAATCACTGTGCAGAGGCAAGCCAGCCTGGTTAACACAGTGAGTTCCATGACAGCCAGAGCTACACAGAGACCCTGTCTCAAAAAGTAAAAACAAACAACAAAGAACTTGGGCTTGAGACGTGGCTTGCAAGCTAAAAGCACATATTGTTCCCAGCACCTATGTTGAGTTGCTTCACAACCACCAGCATGCAACTCCAGCTCCAGGGGATCGACACCCTTTTCTGGTCTCCATACCCCCGCCTCCCAAATATAACTTCAAAGTAAGACAATAACCCAATTATTAAAATAGGCAATAGAATATTTTTTAACAAACAGGAAAATACGATGAAGAGTGAAAAGGCAAACGTGCATTAAAACCACACATTCCCTAGAATGGCAAAAATAAGACTGGTTGCAGGAAGTGGTGACAAGGACACACACAGTGGCGGCCTTCTTACACACTACAAGTGGGGTTACAAATGGTGCAACCACTATGGAAAACACAGCTGGCAGTTTCTGAAAAACCGAAATGCACTTAACAAACCAAACTAGCAACTTCAGTAAGTTGAAATTAATCTATTTCCACACAGATGTGTGTAAAAATGTTTATAGGAGTTTTATGTGTAAAAGCCCCAAACTGGGAACAACTCAAATGTCCATCAAAAGTAAAGGATGTGGGAGCTGGAGACATGGTTCAGAAGTTTCACTGCTCTTGCAGAAGATCTGAGTTCAGTTCAGTTCCCAGCACCTACTTCGGGTTGTGTCTCTACCTCCAGGGGATCTGACACCTCTAGCCTCCAAATAGCCTGGCGCCCATTACAAACAAAACAAAACTACATACATACAGCCTGTTTGTTTTCTAAAGAGAAAAGAAGTCATAGAGTTGGATGGATAGAGAGGTGGGGAAGAACTGGGAAGAGATGAGGGAAGGGGAAACCATGATCAGAATGTTATATGAAAAATTATTTTAAAAAAAAATCCAAAACAATCGCTAAATGGTGCAAAGGCACATACCTGTAATACCAGCACTTGAGAGGATCACGGGTTCAAGGAGAGCCTGAGCTTTCCAATCAAACAAGTTGTGGGTGGGAGATGGGAGGGATGGAGGCCGGAGGATTGAGTTTGAGGTCAGCCTGGTCTACATAGTGAGTTCCAAGAAAGCCAGGGCTACACAGAGAGATTTTGACACACACACATTCTCTCTCTCTCTCTGAGACAGGATTTCTCTGTGTAGTTCTGGCTGTCCTGAACTCACAGAGATCCGCCTGCTTCTACCTCCGGAGTATTGGGATTAAAGGCGTGTGCCACCACTGCCACATAAGTAAATAAATAAATAGGAAAGAAAAAGGTAAGTGGAGAAGAAAGAGTGAGAATAATAATCTAAGGTATATCCATCCATGGAACAGATCGAGACGTGCGGGTAACAATGAATCTGAGGAAAACCAGACAGTAAAAAGGTACTTATTTCGAAAAAACCAAAAAAAAAAGGTACTTATTTTCTTTTCCATATGAAATGGAATAATCTATATGAGCTTCTAGGAAAGCTGCTGGTAACCTCTGACAAACAAAAACAAAAACTAGTCTATGATTGCTTGAGGTATACACTGTAAAGGAGGAAGAGATCTTCTGTAGTGATGTGAATGTTTGGTGACTTCACTGTGGTGGTGGATACACAAGCATATATTATACAGGTTCCAAGATTTAACTATATAAAGAAGCATTTCAGCTGGGCGTGGTGGCACACCCCTGTAATCCTTGCACTTGGGAGGCAGAGACAGGAAGATTACTGGGAGCTTGAGGCCAGTCTGGTTTACAGTGAGTTACAGTATAGCCAGAGCTCCATAGATCCTGCCTTAAGAAGTTAAAAAAATCATTTTACTCCCCCCCTTTTTCTTGGTGCTGAGACTTAAATTCAGGACCTCATATATTCTTTTTTTTTTTTTTTTTTTTTTTTTTGGTTTTTTGAGACAGGGTTTCTCTGTGTAGCTTTGCGCCTCTCCTGGGACTCACTTGGTAGTCTAGGCTGGCCTCGAACTCACAGAGATCCGCCTGTCTCTGCCTCCCGAGTGCTGGGATTAAAGGCGTGCGCCACCACCGCCCGGCTAGACCTCATATATTCTTAAGCACAAGCCATACCCTAAACTACACTTCTCTCTTCCCGCCCTGTCCCAAAAGATGCAATTTATTGCATAAAAATTATACTGCAGAGAAGATGTTTAAAAGATTGAGGAAAATGGAGAAAAGGAGCCCAGTAGGTGTGGTAGTTTGTAACTGGCCCTCACAAGCTCGTAGGGAGTGGCATTATTAGATGTGGCTTTGTTGGGAGTTAGACATGGAGAAAGTGTGTCATCGTGGGGCAGGCTTTGAGGTTTCCTATGCTCAAGATACCGCCCAGTGTCACAGTCCATTTCCTGTTGCCTTTTGATCAAGATGTAGCCAGCACCATGTCTGCCTTCACACCAAAATGATGATAATGGACTGAACCTTTGAAACTATAAGCTATCACCTCAATTAAATGTTTTCCTTCTGAGACCTACCGAGATCATGGTGTTCTTCACAGTAATAGAAACCCTAATTAAGACAAGCTGGTAAAGTACATGCCACACAGACATGGCAATCCGAGTTCAGATCCTCAGCACACACACAAGAAGCCAGGTACGGTGGTGTGTGCTAATTATCTCAGTCCTGGGAAGGTGGAGACAGGCAGACTCCTGGGAATGGCAGGCTAGTCATTCTAATCCAACAGTCGAGTCCCAGGTTTCAGGAAGAAATCCTGTTTCAAAAAAAAAAAAAAAAAAAAAAAAGTAGGGGGCTGGAGAGATGGTTCTACAGTTAAGAATGCTTGCTGCTCTTTCAGAGCACCTGAGCATCCATACTAGGTGGCTCATAAACACCTTTATTAAACATCCAGGGGACCAAATACCCAACTTTTGACTACCATGTGCAGCCATATACCTGTGGCATTAACTAATACAGACACAGACATAAAAAACTAATCTTTGAGTGGTGGTGGTATGCACCTTTAATCCCAGCACTTGGGAGGCAGAGGCAGGCAGATCTCTGAGTTCAAGGCCAGCCTGGTCTACAGAGTGAGTTCCAGGACAGCCATGGCCACACAAGAGCAAGATCAAGGACAGGCACCAAAGCTACACAGAGAAACCTTGTCTCAAAAAAACCAAAAACCAAAACCAAAACGAAAAAAAAAAAAACAAAAACCAAAAACCAAAAACCAACCAACAAGAACATGCACCCCTACACACATTGAGCTGTGATATAAAATTAAGGGGCTAGTTTCCTTTACAGTTTGTGGCTGATAATGAAGGCAACTCCAAGGGAAATATTCCCAACAGGTTTCGATTAATGACATTATCTTTAGAACAAATGCCCAGCCTTCCACAATCTCCCTGTGTTTTAGTATAGAATTCCTGATTATGTTTAGCTTTTTTTCTCTATCCTCTCTAGCTATCTGTCATGCAGTCATACCTCACGGCAAAGACTCAGTAATATTTGTCTAAATAAAGTGGTTATGTCAAAGTACCACATACTGTACACAACATTAAGCAACCAAAATGCTACCTATCAACTGTGAATGGATTATTTTTAGAGGAAGCCATTAAGCTGTTCTCTAAGCCTCCCATTTTGGTGAACTTTAATTATATGAACACAAAACTACAGTACTTCATCTCACAGATAAAAATTAACTTGTCTTCAGATGCTAAACAAGTTAGACTGATCCAAATTATTGTTCCAAAAATAAGCAGGTAGATGATAATGACTGCTTTACAAGTATCCCTTACTTTAACTTGGCTCTCTCATAGAGCACTAAGCCACAGCAACTGGATTTTTGTCCTTTTCTTTTCTTTTTAAAGCGAGCTCCAACCATTAAATGAAGAAATGAAAGAATAAAAGCTAGCCTAAAGCCATTTTGGCTCTGAAACCAACAGTAATAAGTACTTTGGATCTACTCAAATGATTAGTGTGTATGCTCCAATACCTGACAGGTACTGTATGTAAAATGTGATGCCATATGTAACCTCTAGAGAAAGGTGCTCTAGAGCCCAGAGCACACACACAAATGTTGATGACTACAGATGCATTTTTCAAGGTCTTCTGGCTTTAAAAATCTTCTACTTTTTTTTTAAGATTTATGCACCAGGCATGGTGATGCATATCTTTAATCCCTACACTTGGGAGACAGAGGCAGGTTTATCTCTGTGAGTTTGAGGTCAGCCCAGTCTATATAGTGAGTTCCAGAAAGCCAGGACTGCACAGTAAAACTCTGTCTCAAACAAAAACACCCCCACACTTGCCAAAAACCAAACAGAAAGATTTATTTACTTATTACTTGTATGTGCATGTGCAGTGTGTATCTTCATGAGCTAATGTGCACAACAAGCATGAAGGAACTCAGAGGCCAGAAGTAGAAACTGGATCTCCTAGAACAAGAATCACAGACAATTTTGAGTCACCATATGGGTGATGGGAACTGATGCTGGGTCCCCTCCTCGAGAACAGCCAGTGCTCTTAACACTAAGCCCCCAAAATCTTGCTATTTATTACATTTTCCAATGTCGTAATTTAAAAAAGAACTAATTTGTCAGAAGAAAGCACAGCATTCCTATCAAAAAATCTGAGTTTTAGTCCTGACCTAGATACTGCTAAGTTACAAAATAAGAAAACCCTGCCCACACACTAAAACTGGAACAATACAGGGAATATCAGCACGGTACCTGCACAAAGATGACATACAAGCTCAGGAAGCCACCCAATCTGTGACAGCTATTCTTGTCAACCTGACCACATCTGGAACTAACACCCATGTGGCTGGGCACACCTGGGAGGGATGAATTCCCACCTTTGATCTGGGTCACACCTTCTGCTGGCAGCATACATAAGGACATGGAGGAAGGAAGCTTGTTCTCCTTTTCACTGGCAGTCCATCCTTTCACTGCATTAGGGCCTCCAGCCCCAGGAGGATGGGAACACCTATTGGATTCTTAGAGCCAGCCACTGTTGGGACAGTCGGATCACAACCTGTAAGCCATTCTAATAAATCCCATGTGCATGAGAGTGAGAGAGAGAGTGAGAGACAGAGACTGATTTTCATTCAATCAGTTTTCTTTCTCTAGAGAACCCTAACTAATACACCACCTAAATGCCCATGCACTGGACAGAAGCTAAATACATTACTGTGAATTCACATGTGGCGTATCCTGCAGCTGGCAAATAAATGAGGAAGACAGGTGTGGGGGTCCATGTTTCTAATTCTAAGAGTTGGGAGGTAGAGGCAAAAGGATCAATTACTTAGCAGTTTGAGGCTAGCCTGGGCTACATAGTGATACCATGTCTCAAAAACAAAAAACAGAAAAGAATCTGAACAGTAAGTGACAGAACTGGATCACAGTCTGTAGACTAAAACAGGGCAGACAGACAAACACAGATAGTGAGGAGCCACACTGTGAGAGGATTACAGACAAGGGGGAAATCGGACACTGTGCAGTGTTAGCACCTGAGTGCTGGGATCAAAGGTGTGTACCACCATACCTAGCTGTAATAGTTCTTAATGAAGCTTGCTTCTACTTTGTATCTTTTCATAATAATTAAATAGAGATTAATACCCTATTTCTTTCCTCCTCCTCCTCCTCCTCCTCCTCCTCCTCCTCCTCCTCTTCTTCTTCTTTCCTGAGACAGAGTTTCTCTGTGTAGCTTTGTGCCTTTCCTGGAACTCACTCTGTAGTCCAGGCTGGCCTTGAACTCAGAGATCCGCCTGGCTCTGCCTCTCGAGTGCTGGGATTAAAGGTGTGCGCCACCAACGCCTGGCTTAATACCCTATTTCTAATGGATAAATGGCCCAATTATTTGAATATGGTCCAAATACTAGATAAAAACATAAAACTTAGTAAAGCTTTACAAATAAGTAATTCCCCACTAAGGCAATCCTAACTACCTGATCCTATCAAACTCTTAAAAAAAAAAAAAAAAAAAAGGCTCATATACATATAATCTCCTAGGCTGGTCTCAACTTCTACAAGCCAAGGATGTCTTGAACTTCTAATCCTCCTGCCTTGACATCTTGAGCGTAGGAATTACAGGTGTGCAGCATGGTGTCCAGTTTACACAATGTGAACCTGGTGCTTTGTACATTCAGGGTAAGCACTCTACCAACCCAGCTCTGTCCTCAGACATTTATTTCTTTTTTTTGTTTTTTTGTTTTTTGTTTTTTTTTTTTAAAGATTTATTTATTTATTATGTATACAGCATGTATGACTGCAGGCCAGAAGAGGGCACTAGATCTCATTACAAGTGGTTGTGAGCCACCATGTGGTTGCTGGGAATTGAACTCAGGACCTCTGGAAGAGCAGTCAGTGCTCTTAACCTCTGAGCCATCTCTGCAGCCCTCAGACATTTATTTCAAAGTAAAAGAAAACCTATCAAGGGGGAATAAGGAAGCACAGATACTACTGAAAGGTTTAAGCACCATAAATGCAAACCGTTCCTATATGTAGGGCAATCTAGTCACACACTACAAACACTTTTTTATTTGACCTGGACATTCCGTTTCAGAGCAGACTCAGGGAGAGATGTTGTACTAAGAAACGTTTATAACTGCATCATTTAAAAGTATCCAAGCAGTCGGGCATAGCATCTGACACCTTTAATCCTAGCACTGAGAGGCAGAGGCAGGAGGATCTCTGAGTTGGAGGCCGGGCTGGTCTACAGAGCGAGTTCTAGGACAGCCAGGGATTCACAGAGAGACCCTGTCTCAGAAAAACCAAAACAAAACAAAACAAAACAAAAAAAAAAGTGGAGCAACAGGAAGTCAAACAAATGAGGGGCAGTCAATTTATTTTAAATAAAATTTAACTTTAGGTTGCGGGTACATGTCACAGGTAACTCGTAGATATATGAAAGTTAGTAGCACACAATCATATAGTGTAAGCAGTACACAGGGTGAAAAACAACAACAAAAATAAAATACAAACCAACCAACCAACCAACCAAGGGGCTAGTTAAGACGGCTCAGCGGACAAAGGCGCTCGCTGGCAAACCAAGCCTGAAGACCTGAGTTCAATCCCAGGGACCCACATGGTAGAAGAAGAGAAGAGTATCCCAAGTTCTACCTTCACTTCCCATCCCACAGGGTGAGTAAATAAAGAAAATCAACACCAACAATTAGATAAAGTAAAAACTAAATGGACTAAGTAAAATAAAAACAAGTAAACAAACTTAACACCACCAGCCTAACCATACTGAGATCAGTTACTTCAGCCTGAAGTGAGAAGGGAAAACAATAAACAGGAACCTAAAGAAGAGAGGAGTTGAAGCAATAACTGCCTTAGACTGCAGCGCTATCAGCACTGTGCGCAACAGGACAGCGCTGTGCGACACAGCGGCACCCAATGAATGAAGCTGGGTATGGTGGCCTAGGCCTTTAATCCATCACTCTAGGAGGTAGAGACAGGTGGTTCTCTACTGAGTTCAAGGCCAGCCTGGCCTACATGGTGAACTGCAAGACCAGACAAGGCTGTAATAGTGAGACCATGCCTTAAAAAACAAAAAAAGCAAGCACAACAATCAGCCAGGTTGATGGCTGTTGTGTAGCAGTTTCCTTGAGATTGTAACCCTGCATCCTGTAGGGAAGCTCCTTGGACAGGAAGGGAAACAACTCAAGGGAACTTCAGGAAGTCACTGAAACTGACCAGATTCACCAGGCCCCTCCTCGCCAGAATAAGAAATAAAAGATGAGTGTGGGGGTTGGGTATTTAGCTCAGTGGTAGAGCACTTGCCTAGCAAGCTCAAGGCCCTGGGTTCAGTCCTCAGCTCTGAAAAAAAAAGAGAGAGAGAGAGAGAGAGAGAGAGTCCTTGTGAGGCTAGTGAACAGATCTGCAAAGAAAACTGAGACAAGATCAGCTGCCTGGAAGACACAGAAACTTGCCAGATACCTAGAAGACATTAGACCAGCTGAGGCACCTGGTCTCCAACCTGATTGAGCTGCCTGCAGGCTGTCCAGTATGCTCCAGGTTCCTAGGTTTGTGAACTGTCACCTGTATTGGAGTGGACTTTGGTGCTGCAGCTGTCTTTGAGTCATTCCTGCTCCTGTAAGCAACCCCTCACCCATATTCCTGTAAGTAGCCCCAATAGAACTCATTGGTTCACCTAGTTGGATTTCTGAGGTGAGTAGATGTGTATCTTTCATCTCCTCAGGAAAAGTTTTGTCATACAATGGTGGCCCATTCCTATAATCCCAGCAATCTTGGCAGTGGAAGTAGTTCAAGGTCATCCTAAGCTAGCCTGAGCTATATATGATGCCCTGTCTCAACATAACCCTCACCTACCCCTCCAACCAACCAAAACTACCCATAAAGGGTCACAGACTTTGAAAAGAACAGAGGTATCTCATGGAAAGATGTGGAGGCAACTTTTTATAAAGGAAATTGCTTTTATCATAAAATGCTCCAGGAAAGAGAGAGGGAGAGAGAGAGAGAGAGAGAGAGAGAGAGAGAGAGAGAGAGAGAGAGAGAGAGAGAAAGGGAGGTTTGCCTTAGATAGAGGAAAAAGGAGTTAAGAAAAAATACCCACTCAAAAAGATCAAAATGGAGACAGACTGTAAGGGAGCGTGCATGGTTCAACTGAGAATGGGTGGTGTTGGTGGAGACATGTTGTTACAGCAAGAATCAAGTTCAGGTGGAACAGTACAGATCATCCCTGAGAGATGACAATAGGTAGGATCTGGGAAAGTTCAAGACTAGATCAACAGGCTGGAAGGATGGTTCAGTGTTTAAGAGTACTAAATGTTCTTCCAGAGAACTCAGGCTGGACTCCCAGCACTCACATGGTGCCTCACAACTATCTGTAACCCCAGTCTCAGGGGATCTGACACTGTCTCACCTCTAAGGGTACTGCACATATATGGTACACAGACATATATGCAGGTAAAACACCCATAAACATAAAAGTCAAATGAAAAAATTAGGAAACTATTTTACTACACAGGTAATGTGTACTAAAAGGTCATTTTCATACAAGGGTATGTTTTATGATGTTAAGCAAACCCAGTGCCCCACACCCTACCCTCTGCCTCCTCCTTCCTTCCCCTTCCCACTGGTCATGTTTCCCTTCTCCAGACAGTTCTGCTTTGCTTCTACTTTCATGTCAATATACAATGCATGATGGATGGCCTGCAGAAAATTAAGAACCACAAATGATTAAAAAAAAAAACTCATTTGGGAATGGCTTAATTTGCTTAATGATTATCTCCAGTTGCATTTAAAAGGGAATTCTGACACAGGCTACAGCATGCATAACTAAATGAGGCGATTAAGACAAAGAAAAATGAAGTAAATCAGTCATAAGAAGCCAAATTCATATAAAGCAGAATGATAATTGCCAGGGACTAAAGAAAGGGAGGAATGGAGAGTAGTGTTTTAATGGGTATATGGTTTCAGCTTTGCAAAAGGAAGAAAATCCTGGAAGAAACATACTCAAATTACTGAACAATATACTTAATAGTTAAGATGCCAAGACAATCGGTTTTTTTTAAAGATTTATTATTTTATTATGTGTATCCATGTACCATATTTCAGAAGGAATGCTTGTAGTATTAACACAACTCCATGCAGTTAAAAGGGAGGTTTATTTTGTGGGGTAACTTACAAGAAAAGGGATAGGTTACAGGGTCCGGGAAAGGTGTAGCACAGTCCAGCAGTGTTCTCTGGAAAACTCTGCTCGGGCTACTTCCAGCTTCCAGAATCCAGGAACCAAGAGAGCTGGCACATCCGGATCTCGGGTCTCAAGGGCTCCTGTCTCAGTCCCACCTTGTAGGTGTGACAGTTACCGAAGCCTCAATGAGGGTAGTACTTCATGTCAAAGCTGTAACAGCTACCCACTACAAGAAGGGGGCATCAGCCGGGCGGTGGTGGCGCACGCCTTTAATCCCAGCACTCGGGAGGCAGAGCCAGGTGGATCTCTGTGAGTTCGAGGCCAGCCTGGGCTACCAAGTGAGCTCCAGGAAAAGGCGCAAAGCTACACAGAGAAACCCTGTCTCAAAAAAAAAAAAAAAAAAAAAAAAAAAAAAAAAAAAAAAAAGAAGAAGGGGGCATCAGATCCCCTAAAATTGGAATTACAGATGGTTGTGAACCACCATGTAGGTGCTAGGAACTGAACCCAGGTCCTCTGGAAGAGTAGTCAGTGCTATTTAACAGCTGAGCCATCACTCCAGCCCTGCCAGATGTTGAGTTGAAGGTCAGCTTGGGCTACAAAGTCAGACCTTATTTCAAAAGAGTAGGAGTAAGATGATGGTTCCCACCCACTCCCAAGACAGGGTAACTCTGTGTAACCATGGCTCTCCTGGAACTCAGGCTGGCTTCAAATTCAGAGATTTGCGTGTCTCTGCCTCCCAAGTGCTGGGACTAAAGTGGTATGTGTTACCACTGCCCAGCCAAAATAGTGAATTTTCAATGTCTTTTACAACAGTTTTTAAAAGCCTTCATGAAGTTACCTATGTTCATAAACATTAATTAGACTACATACCAGTCATTTGCTTTCATTTCTAGCCTTAATCTCAAGACATAGTAATTTAGCTGATGCAATCATTTCCATACTTAAAAGGTATAAATATATCTCACCCAGGAGAAAAGAGGCTAAGGTTACAGCAGTAAACGCTTGCAATCCCATCATTCAGGAGAGATCCAGGTCATCCTGGGCTATTGTGTAAGAAAGACTCTGTCTCAAACACAGTCTCTAAGTCACCCAGTGTTGAATGAAGACCAGAGCTGTGATTCCAAAAGTGGTGTCATAAAAACAATACATAAGACGTATTTCCTGTTTGAAGAAGGTTGCAAGGAAGTGAACAGAAGTATCAGGACACCTCAAGGCACTATCACTAACACTGTCATACTTCCTTGAGTATTGTATATTATGCATGCATTAGCTGTTGGCGATGAAACAAGAACAAATAGGTAAGGAACTTACAAGAAGATACATGGTTCATCTCCAGCTGACTTGCAAGCATATCACAGCTTCCCCCAAATTTCTTCACTTCTTCACTCTAATCCCTCATGCAATTGTGACAGACACTCAACTGATACTTCTCTTACATACACTCAGTTTGACCAGATTTTAGTGTAAAATGAAGCCCCAGGCAAAAGACCCACACCCATGTTTAAATATTACAAGGCTGTTTAGAACTTTGTGATCCTAGGGTTGTTTGGGCATGGCTAAAACATGTTGGTAAAGTGTTTGCTACACAAGCCTGAGGACCTTTATTCAATCAAGCCTGAGGACCCACTCCATGTAAAAAGGGCAGGGGTAGCAGTGAACACCTGTTATCCAAGCAACAGAGACAAAGGATCCCTGAGGCTTACTGGCCAGCCAGTCTAGCTGGATTGGTTAGCTACAGGTTTAGTGAGAGACCCTGTCTCAAAAACTAAGATGGAGAGCCATAGAGGAGGACACACAATGTTGACTTCTGGCCTCCACAGGCACATACATAGGCACACACAAATTCCACAGCTAAAAATGTCACTAGAGAGCATCTAAAACCTATAACAGAGATTTCCCCACTTTGCTGAAACCCATCTATCTGATGTTCACACTTGTATATTTGGGAAACACTGTGATCTGGGCCAGGGAGGTGGCTGTGCTAGTAAATATATTTGCTCCCTAACCCAGTGACCTGAGTTTGAGCCCCAGAGCCCATATGGTAAAAGGAAAGAACCAACTCCCACAAATTGTCTTCTCACCTCTATACACATACCATTGTATGCATGTACCCACCTAAAATTTAAAGCGCAGAGTTATGATTTCCTTTTGTTCTGTAACTATAAAAACCATGAAATGTTTCCACATTGGAACACGGTATTGGGGTAACCTGCATCTGTGTTCCTGGGCCAAGGACATTCATATTTAACCCAAGAATAAACTGTTACTTCCTGTGAGGTGAGTGTTCTGTGTCCACAGCAGTAGTGTATCTTCCCCCACAGAACTTTCTTTTCTGTACCTAAGGGGGAAAGAGCTCATCTGTTCTTCCCACCAGTAATCTTGTAGTGTACAGATGTCCATCAAACCATGGAGGCTCAGTATAAGCCAGAGGCCTGGTTCCTGCTGCCCACAGTTACCCTTCCTCTAATACTGTCAAGGTAGCCAACAAAAAATTAGAGATTTCTCCATCTGGTACAAACAGCTCTTATAAATGTTTTATCTCTCACTGATGAACTACTCAAATGAAAGTTCCTTTACTTTAGTCTTAATTATAGCTCAAAGGCTGTTGAGTTTTTTAATCACTATGACAAATACCCAAGAGAAACACGAAGGAGAGACTTACATTAGCTCAGTTTGAATTCCAGTCCAGATCAGAAGTTCTGCTCCAGGACCCTGTGACTGAGGGGAGGTAGAACAGCATTCATCGGCAGGTGGGGGAGGGAGCAAACAAGTGATCTTGACAGGAGGGTTGCGGCACAGCCCCCTTGTAGATCCCCCTACTCCATCCAAGTCACCAACCCTTGGATGGTGCTGTACACATGCAGGTGTGGATCCACCTCTTTGCTAATTCTCCTTGAAACGGCAGGCATTCAAAACCTCACAAAAACACCTAGGGGTGTGTTTTACTCATTTCCTAGGTGTTTCTCAATTCAATCAAGGTGATGACAATAAGGATTAACCATTACAAAAAAGCAAGCAAACAAAAACAAAGAAGTTAATCATCACAAATGCTGACTGTGAAGCCTGCAAGCACACACATTCCCTGTTTCCATTTCATCCTCTACAACTGTGTAACAGAGATAATCGTCTTCCCTACCCATGAAGAGGGTTGAGTTAAGAGCAGTGAAGAAGATATAAAAAGTACAAAGTTTTATGTAAGGGACATTTCATATCACTATACTTTCATATGACATCTTTTATTATCTCCAAGTACACACTCAGGTCTTGTTTTGTGCATATAAGCAATACCAAGTTTGGCACTCGCCACAGAACACAAAGACACTCTCTTTTTCTTTTCCCTATTGAATGCTCACCTGGAAAACTGGTATTCTTCAGGGCAACTGGGGCACTTGGGGGTCACTCTAGAAGTAAAGGCCACAGCAATCAAAGAAGCCAGATAAACTTGGGTTTTCAAGAAATCTATTAGGGCAGAGGGGAAAACACTCAGACACAGACTTTTTTCTAAAGCTCCTGAAGTGTGTTTTACTCATTTCCTAGGCGTTTCTCAATGTCATCAAGAACTTTCTTTTCTGGGCAGGTGAAAATACTTGCTGCACAAGCTAACAACCCGAGTTCGCTCGCTCAACTCTATTGGAAAGAAAGAATTCACTCTCAAGGATTGTCCTCTGACCCCTACACACAGAGCTAATTTTTAAAAAAGAGATTATTTCTTCTGGTCCTAGTGCTAAGGTGACAGAAACAGTCACTGAAGTACGTCTGGGCCTAAGAACCTTAATAAATACCTCTGACTTTCAGATGTATAGAAGGCTGTACCCTTAGGAGCAATGGTAAAAATCGAAAGTAGACAAAGCTGTATGAAAACTGCAACCAAGCTTTAAATCAGTTCAATCTCCGACTGGACTAAGGTGATGTTATTTCTTACTCTATCTGCCTGTCAGAGGCTTGAGTAAACCTCTGGAGGAAGAGAATGCCATCCAGGGCCTCCATACACAGTTATCTAGCATTCACCTAATTATCAACCATGCAAAGAAACAGAAACAACGCAAGAAGGACAGTAGAAACATCTACAGAGGATTCATTACATGTGAACTTTTTTTTTTTTTTTTGTTTTTCGAGACAGGGTTTTCCTGTGTAGCTTTGCGCCTTTCCTGGAACTCACTTGGTAGCCCAGGCTGGCCTGGAACTCACAGAGATCCGCCTGGCTCTGCCTCCCGAGTGCTGGGATTAAAGGCGTGCGCCACCACCGCACATGTGAACTTTTAAATAGCTGTGACTGATATGCTTAATAGACAAAATGCTCAATTCCACCTGAGAACTGAAATCTCTAACTACAATAAAAAAGATCCTATTAAGAGTAAGGAAAAGTGCCAGGTGGTGGTGGCGCACACCTTTAATCCCAGCACTCGGGAGGCAGAGCCAGGCGGATCTCTGTGAGTTCGAGGCCAGCCTGGGCTACCAAGTGAGTCCCAGGAAAGGCGCAAAGCTACACAGAGAAACCCTGTCTCGAGGAAAGAAAAAAAAAAGAGTAAGGAAAAGTAACTCAATCTAATTTGCTCTCCTTCACTTGCCCTATTGCTTAACCATGCTCTGCTCACAGGGATAACTTAACTGCTGTCTCTTCTAGCAAGCAGGTTCAGTCCGCAAGGGAGGTCAGCCACTTTGTGTGGCTATGGGACCACCATACAGACTCAAACTCAAGAGTTCTTATGAGCTGTGGGCTGCAGGACACAATCTGTATAGTCTGCTGGTTACACAGAGAAAACACACGTTCAGAGAGCTGTCCCTTCTGGGTGCTATGGAAGAGTCATCTAGTTTAGCTGAGAAATACTTCACAGATGTAGATGGTAACACAGATGAAGATTACTGGGGAAATGTTGTGCTGTGTGGTTTAATTTTGAGAAAGAGAAGTCTGAAGTAAAAATGGCACAGATTTATTTTCTTAAGATCCAGGAACAGAAGTTGAAGTTCAGGATGACACTGGAAATCAGGGTTCAGTAGATTTAGGTTCTAATAGAAGGATTAAAAATTTTATCTAAACAGCCGGGCGGTGGTGGCGCACGCCTTTAATCCCAGCACTCGGGAGGCAGAGCCAGGCGGATCTCTGTGAGTTCGAGGCCAGCCTGGACTACCAAGTGAGTTCCAGGAGAGGCGCAAAGCTACACAGAGAAACCCTGTCTCGAAAAACCAAAAAAAAAAAAAAAAAAAAAAAAATTTTATCTAAACAGAAAATGAAAAAAAATTTTCTTAATACTGAAGTGTTCTGATGTTTCAATACTGTAAACATACAGCTTAATCGTCTAGAAAGTATTTCATAAAGGTACCTGTTAGGATCTGTGTTAGTTAAGGTTTCTACTGTGAAGAGACACCATGACCACAGCAACTCTTATAAAGGAAAGCATTTAGTTGAGGTGGTAGCTTACAGTCTCAGGAGTTCAGTCCATTATCATCATGGCGGGTAGCACAACTGCATGCAGGCAGACACGGTGCTGAAGTAGCTGAGAATCCTACATCTTGTAGGCAACAGGAAGTCAACTTAAGTGTCACACTGAGCAAAGCTAGAGCAAAAGAGACCTCAAAGCCCATCCCCACAGTGACACACTTCCTCCAACAAGACCACACCTACTCTAACAAGGCTACATCTTCTAATAGTGCCACTCCCTATGAGATTATAGGGGCTAATTACATTCATACTACCACAGGATATTTGTGTTTTATGCAACTGATGGCTGCATGTAGAACTGTGTTGTACTATAGTACAATTGTTTGAGTTACATTTATTGGGTGACGTGTTGACACACACCTTTAATTTCAGCACTCTGAGTTTCAGGCCAGTCAGGACTATATAGTAAGACCCTGTCTCAAAAAAAAAAAAAAAAAAAAAAAAAAAAAAAAAAAGGCAAAATGAAAACAAACAACCTCAAAACAAGAAAGTGTTTTATTTATTTGGGGGAGGGGCACACATGGAGGACACATGGAGGTCAGGGGTCAATTTGCAAGAACAAATTCTTTCCACTATGTGGGTCTGAGGGAATTGAACTCAGGCCATTAGGCTCAGTGGCAAGTGCCTTAACTGCCGATTATCTTACTGGCCTAACACAAAATGTTTTCTAAACAAAGGTACAATTATAAATATGAAAATTCATTATTTAAAGCATGATACCCCTTAACTAAACAAAGGTACAATTATAAATATGAAAATTCATTATTTAAAGCATGATACCCCTTAAGCAAAAGAAAGGAAAACAGGCTGGGCGGTGGTGGCGCACGCCTTTAATCCCAGCACTCGGGAGGCAGAGCCAGGCGGATCTCTGTGAGTTCGAGGCCAGCCTGGTCTCCAAAGCGAGTTCCAGGAAAGGCGCAAAGCTACACAGAGAAACCCTGTCTCAAAAAAAAAAAAAAAAAAAAAAAAAAAAAACAAAGCAAAGGGAATCAGAATGGAGAAAATACTTGCACTATGCACACAGTGTTATGGTGGAGGGCGGGAACTCAGTCAAGCGACTGCTGCACAAGCAGAAGGACCTTAGTTTGATCCACAGAAGTCATGGAAAAGCAAGGCACGGTGGCAGAAACAGGAGCATCAGTGGTGCTTACTGGCCAGCTAGCCTAGCTAATTGGTGAGTCCCAGATATCAGTGACCGGTATAACCCTGCCTCAAAGAAATGAAGGTGGGCAGCTCCTGAGGAATTTCACCCAAGGTTGACCTCTGGACTGGAGTCCAACATGTGTGCAACACACACCACAAACAAACAAACAAACAACTTCACAGCAAGAAGTGGCAAAACCAAGTGTGGCTGAGTAGAACTGCACGTCTAGTGGGAGTCTAGTAAAATCTAACCACTTTGGAAACCTCTGAAACTTATGCATTGCTAGTCACACAACTGTTCTGTTCTTATAGTCATACACACAACTCGTGTATATGAGAAATGTGTACACATTCACCAAACACACTTAAAATGACCAGTGAAGCACCATTAATTACCAACTGAGAATAAGTGGGGTGTGGTGGCACGTACCTTTAATCTCAGGCCATGGAAAGCAGAGGCAGGCAGACCTCTGAGTTTGGGGCTAGTCTGGTTTACACAGTGAATTCCAGGACAGCCAGAGCTACATAGTGAGACCCTGTTTGGAACAACAACAACAACAACAACAACAAAAACCCAAACAAACAAAAAAATGAAACAGAGAATAAGGATTGGGAATGTAACTTAGTGTGGTACTTGCCTAGCATTCAAGAAATCCTAAATTAATCCTCAGCACTGCACAAACTGGACATGATGACAACTGTCTTTTATCCCAACATTTAGAAGGTAGAGGCAGGATGATCCAAAGATCAAACTCATTCTTGGCTACACAGAGGGTTCGAGACCAAACTGGGTTACATAAGACCTTGTCTCAATACATTAATAAGAAAATAAATGGGAGCTAAAAACTGGCAACAGACCAAAGGCCTATTCTCAGATTGAAAAAATGAGTTGCCATATACTATTAACACCGTGGTGAAGATGAATCCTCAAACAGGAGCACAATGTTAATCAGGAAAAAAAAAAGGACATAAAACATAAGAGGACATGTTACCTGATTCTATTTATATGAAGTACAAATAAATAAATAACCAAATAAATCTGCTGTTAGATGCCAGTATAGAGGTTCTCTTAAGAGAGTAATGACTGGAAGGAAATTAAGAAGGTGCTGGGGTTCAAACTTGATTTGGAAGTAAGTTATGAGTATGTTCAGTGGGTGAAAATATACCACACTGTAATCATTTTTTTTGAGATTTTACTTATTTTTATTTTATGTGTGTGAGTGTTTGCTGATGTATATCTACGCATCACATCTGTGATACAGAGTGCCTGCAGAGGTCAAAAAGGGTGTATCAGTAGATCCCCTGGGGCCAGAGTTCCAGACTGTTAAAAGCCACCACATGGGTGCTGGGAATGGAACTGAGTCCTCTAAAGAGCAGCCAGTGAGCCTTCTCTCCAGTCCCCTCAAGCTGCAATCTTTGAAACAGCAGGTATTGTAGGAGCCGAAGAGATGACGCAGTGATTGAGGCAACTGGCTGCTCTGGCAGAGGACAGTTTGGCTCCCAGCAGCCCTCATCAGGTGACTCACGGGCCTCGACACTCACTGCACCTGTGCCATGACACATGTGGAGGTCACAGGAGAACTCTGGGCAGTCAGTTCTCTTCTTCACCTTTACATGGTTCAGGGGTCACACTCAGGTCATCACAGGCTTCTAAGTCTCTCAAGCTATAATCCCCAATAAGAGACAAGACTGTAACCAACTTCAGAAGGGGACTGGTCAAGTGCGTCTGTGCACACAGAGGCCAGAAGACAGTCTCAGGCTGAACAATCTCTTCAACCCCTAAAGTACCTATTTCATAATACATGTATTTAATTTATTCTTTAAACAATGGATACATTTGAGTAAAAGCTCAAATTAAAATAACTTCAATAAATACAGGCATAAATAAATTTCTGGAAAAACTATAGTAAAAAGAATCAGAAAGGGGCTACAGAGAGGCTCAGTGGTTAAAAGCACTTGAAGCTCTTACAGGGCTCAGGTTTGGTTCCCAGCACCCATATGGTGCCTCACAACCATCAACTCCAGTTTGAAATCTGATGCCTTCTGACCTCAAAGGGTACTGGGCATGCGTGTGCGTGGACAGATGGATGGATGGATGGACGGACGAACGGACGGACACAGCACTCAGGATTAATTCCCAGCACCCACATAGCAGCTCACAACTGTCTGTAACTCAAGGATCCAACACCCTCATACCAACGCACATAAAAATAAATTTTAAAAAAACTTAAAAAAGAAATAAAGTGAAAACATATAACCATCCAGAAATAATTTTGAATATAAGTAGTTTCATACAAAAATCAAACTACCTGGAAAAACAAAAACCACCCAAGTCCAACCTGTTTTATAAGCAAATTCTATTAAGCTTTTAAGAAATCAATCCATTCTAACTTTACAAAAATAGGAGAATAAGAGAAGGAACATGTCTCCTGCTCTCTGTAAACAAACGAGAAAAACAGTCACTAGTTGGCAATGCTGCTCAGTAGAAGAGAACTTGCCTAACAGGTAAAGGCCCTGGTTGTAATGTAACACACACATGCACATGCACTATTATTTACTAGCAAACTTAAACCAGCACTGTAAAATAATGCATTGTGCATTTCTATAGCTGTAATTAAAAACAGTCAAAGGTGGAAATGCCATCATTCAGAATTTTCTGAAAGTTCAAAAATGTGCTAGGCGGTGGCGGTGGTACATGCCTTTAATCCCAGCACGAAGGAGGCAGAGAGGCAAGTGGGTCTGAGTTTGAGGTTAACCTAGTCTACAAAGTGGGACCCTGACTCAAACAAGCAAAAAAGGGTCTGAAGAGATAACTTGGAAGTTAAGAGCACTACTGCTTTTCCAGAGGACCTTTGGTTCTGGGGTCCCAGAACCCAACCAGGCAGCTCACAACTTGTTTTTGTTTTTGTTTTTTAACTCCAGCTCCAGGGGATCTAACACCTCCAGCCTTTTCAGGCATCCGCACGCTCAGGCAACAATTAAAAATAATAAAAACAAAACAAAACTCCAAAATACTAGGAAAATGTTATCACAGGCAGAATGTCCAGTCAGATGTTGGTGACTTTTTTTTTTTTTTTAAAGGTGTAGGGTGGCGGTTCTCAACCTGGTGGTCAAATGACCTTTCAGAGGGGCTGTCTAGGACCACTGGAAAACAGACATTTACATTATGTTTCATAACAGTAGCAAAATTACAGTTAATGAGGTAGCAATGAAAATAATTTTATGGTTGGGGTCACCACAACACAAGTAGCTGTATTAAGGATTGCAGCATCAGGAAGGTCAAGAACCACTGGGCATCAATCAAATCAGGGGCCTCACAAACATCAGGCAAAAACATCCTACCACTGAGCCAAATCCTCAGCTGTAACAATTTTAATATAGCAGTTAGCGGTTTTGTCACTGATGCGTTAAGTATCCATTTTTTTTTCTTTTTGAGATATGGCCTTGCTCTGCAGCCCATGCTGGTCTCTTTCCTCCACTTCCCAACAGCTGGTAGTGCGACTGTAGCCATGTGCCATGATGGCCTACCATCATACTTTTGACCCTGAAGGAAAAGGTCTAAACTTGTATTTGTTTTAAATCATCTGATTCAAACAATGGAATAGAAACAAAGATGATTTAATGGGAAAATATATAAATTTTAAGATAGATTTTTAACACTTTTAGACTGAAAAGCAAGCAAACATTTTCATATCTGTTGAAGCACAGGACCTGGATTTGGATCTGCTGGTTTCCAGGCCAAAGTTCCTCCAGCTAGCTGTCTTCAAGGCTCCTCTCAAGTTTTGGCAAATAATTTAATTTTTATTAAATTAAAATATTAATATAATTAATATAAAATAAAATAATTTATACAAACACCTTCCTCAGAGTAACTCACAACGTAACTGAAGAGAAACAAAATAACGTTCTTCAAAATAAGTCTGCCAATGATGCCACCTGACCTATTATTTTAGTATGCATTTCTTACCAACATAATTAAAATGCAAGCTCCAAACTCATCAACATTTGATATATTACTAGCAACCTAATGCTTAGATTCCAATCTAGTCTTGCCAATTCAGAATAGAGTACTACATATAACCATCATGGATCTACTCATTCAGTGTGAAACTATTCTGCAGCTTTTTCTAAAACAAAACAAAACAATAAAACCCTGAATTAATTGTTTTTTGAAATGGGCGTGGATACGTGCATGTCACAGCGTATATGTGGAGTCCAGAGGACAATTTGCAGGAGGTGGCTCTCTCTCACCACATGAGTCTCAGGGACCTAATTCAGGTAGTCAGGATTATGCCTGCTGAGCCACCTTTTAGACCCAAATTGCTTGTTAGGTATTTTGTCAGTAACAAGAAAAGAGACAAATGCACCAGGTATTCAAGCACTCAACACTTCACCAACACTCTCGCCAACTCCTCACAACATACAAGTGCTGGATAATTTTCCACAGCCGCATGTAAGTGGACAAAACCCATGCCATTCCTCACTGCACTGAAGAGACACCATAAACAAGCTAAAACGCTGGAGTAAGCGCTACAGCCAGGCATCAGGACACTAACCTTAGAAAGTATGGTCAAGAATGTCTCTTGAGGACTCTGGGGATATGGCTTAATAAGCAGAGTGCTAGCTGAACAAGCATGAGGATCTGAATTCAGGTCCTCAGTGCCCACATAAAAAGCCAGGCGTCGTGACCATGCATACCTGTAACCCCAGCACTTGGGAGGTAGCTTACTGGTCAGCTAATCTAGGCAAATGGATGATCTCCAAGTTCAATGAGACCTTGTCTCAAAAAGAGAGAGAAGGGGGGAGGAGAAAGGAAGAAAGAAAGAAAAAAGGTAAGGCAGAGCCAGGCAGCTCTCTAGTGACTGCTCAGCCTGCTGACTCTTGCAGTATGCTCAGTAAGTCAAACTGTCTCCTCACAAGGGAGTACAACAGAGGAAGACTCCTGACATCAACCTCTGACCTTCACACACTACACAAACTCCCAGGAATGTCTCTTGAGCTGGGTGGAGTTGTTCACGCCTGTAATCCCAGTCAGTATCCAGTAGGCAGAGGCATGGATTACTCCAAGTTTGAGGCTAACCAGGTCTCTATATAGTAAGTTCTTAACCTAAGGCAGTTTCATTATTTATAAATTTTAAAAAGGGCCGGGCGGTGGTGGCGCACGCCTTTAATCCCAGCACTCGGGAGGCAGAGCCAGGCGGATCTCTGTGAGTTCGAGGCCAGCCTGGTCTCCAAAGTGAGTTCCAGGAAAGACGCAAAGCTGCACAGAGAAACCTTGTCTCGAAAAACCAAACAAAATAAAAAAAAAAAAAAAAAAAAAAAGGAACGAGCATGAATGTGAAACTAGGCGAATTAAGACAGGTTCACAACTACAGTCTATGGCTGTGGCAGATTCTGAGACACCACTTTTTAGTTCCTACTATAGGTTCCTGACTCAGAGCCTGCCCTGAGACTTCTCTGTTGCTGTGATAAAACACTGTGACCAAGACAGCTTAAGTAAGAGTTCACTTCAGTTTATGGATTCGGAAGGGTCAAAGTCCACAACGGCAGAGACTGCATGGCTGCAGGCAGCAGGCACGATGGCTGGAACAGCAAGCTGAGAGTTCACATCTTGGACCACAAGCAGGAAACAGGGCACCGTGGGAATGGCACCATGCTCTAAATCCTGAAAGCCCACCTCCAGAGACATACTTCTCCCAACAAAGTCACATCTTCTAAACCTTCCCAAACAATGCCACCCACTGGAAACCAAGTGTTCAAATACACAAGCCTATGGAGAACACTTTCATTCAAACCACCACAGGGACCTTGGAGAATAATCTATTCCACTGACCTCCCCTCCCCCCAATAAACTTATTTATTTTACATCCTGGCCACAGTTTCCCCTCCCTCCTCTCTTCCTAGTCCCCCACTTCCATATTTCCTTTGTTCCCACCCCACAATCCACTCCTCCTCCATTTCTGTTTAGAAAAGGGCAGGCCTCCCATGAGTATCCACAAAATATGGCATATCAAGTTGCAGTAAGACTGAGTACCTCCCATGTACTAAGGCTGGGCAAGGTGACCTGGTATGAGAAGTAAGGTCCCAAAGGCCTGTAAAAGAGTTGGAGACGTCCCTGTTCCCGCTGTAAGAGGACCAAGTTGCACAACTGTAACATATATGCAGAGTGCCTAGGTCATCCTGTGGACTCTAATGCTTTTAAAGTTACTGAATCCTTGCCTTATGCTGCTGGTCTTAATAATCACATGTGGAAGTTAACAGATGACTGAAAGGAAAACAAAGAAGTGGGGAGGAGAAGGGAGAAGAGAGAAGGAAAGTGGGGGTGCTCAATAAGGAGGAGAATGTTGAATTTGAGACTTTCCATGAGGTGAGGCTCTGAAGGCCCTTGGAAAGGCGGCAGTTTGCAAACACCAGACAGAACACATCCTTTCTTCCCCGTCACTGAACAGGACCCCTCTAACTTGGTTGTTTGTAGCTTGCTCTTTCAGTGGTTCTGCTCCCACTTCATAAAGCCGGGAGGCACAATCCCCCTGGCATCTCTCTCCTTGCAGAGTGGGCCATTTCAAAGCTCAGGCAGTCAGTCTTCACTAGTGGAAACAGAAGCAATGAAGCTACTGGACATATTTTTAGGCATCTCTCAGTGTGGGAACCCAAAGAGAAAAAGGAGTAAAAGAGGATTCAGGAAACACATTCAAGAAAATGTTTTCAAAGACTTATTTTTGTGTATTTGTGTGAGAGGACACACATGTGGAGGTGAGCGGACCCAAAGGGCTGGTCCTCTTTGAAGCAGGGTCTTTTATTTGCCACTCTGCTGCATGCATGCTCTAGGTTAGCTGGCCCAGGAGCTTCTGAGGTAATCTTTTGTCTCCACCTCCCATCTCATGTTCAGGGGTGCTCTAATCACAAACATATGCCACCATGTTTGGCTTTTACATGGGTTCCAAAGATCCAAATTCAGGTCATCAGGCTTGCAAAAAACTTTACCCACTGAGACATCTTCCTACCCTTCAACTGTCCCATCCCCCCCCCACCCCATTTTTCTTTTCTCTATTTTTTATTGAGACAAGGTCTCACTATGTAGACAAGGTTGGCTTTGAACTCAGAGAGTTGCTTGCCTTTGCTTCCCAGTGCTGGATTAAAGGTGTGGGCTACCATGCCCAGCTTCAACTGTTTTTTTTTTTTTTTTAATTAATAAGTACATACAGTTGCTGGGGAAACTTGGATGTTCTTCATTAGAACCTATGTAACACCTAAGAACTGAAAACAATCCAAGTAAATTCATGTAACAGTTAATAACTACCAGGAGTACCTTAGGGACTATATCAAAAAGTTTATAACCTGGATTGTTGAGAAACACTGTATTTCTGATGTTTGTGTGACGTTTTCTAGGCTCTAAATATGACCTAAGACTTATTAGTTTAGCAACTAAATCTGAGTTTCTGAATCCCAAGCTGGGTGTGGTGGCACACCCTATAAACCTAGCACTTGTGCCAGAGACCAGGAGTCCAAGATCACCCTCAGTTACAGAGTGAGTCAGTTACAGCTGGAGCTACTAGACCCTTTCTCAAAACACACTCAAACCAGAAATAAAAGCAATAGTAGACAGAGCAGGCATAAGACACAAACTTCATGAGAAACAGCAGAAAAGGCCATCCTTTGATGAGTCCCAGTCATCTACAACACCAAGCTCAAACTCCCAGCTTTCATATGACCACACCTTTCTCCCTGAGGTGTTCTTTACTCTGGCTGTGGCACTCTGTGGTTTTCCTGATCACATATGCTATTTTCATGCTGCTGTGCCTTTGCATGCATTATTTCTCTGCCTAGAAAGCATTTTTAAAGATAAACTACTCATACATTAACACTAAGTTCAACATCTGAAACACCTTCCATTACCCAGCACTCCATGCATCCCTCCTGTACAGCACTGGCAGTCTGTGCTACTGCCCAAGTACATCCTATTCAGACAAAATGACCACCATGCAGGAACCAAGTGAATCCTGTGTTTGGTAAGCTCTTCCTGAGCACATGATTTTATATATATGAACAGTTTTAAGGAAGGCTAAAATGAGATGCAAGAAAAAGTAAATAATATTTTTGTTACTGAAGCCATTTATTTTCCCAACTTCATCCTCCCTCCCTCCCTATTTGTTTTCAACACTGGAGATGAACCCCAGGAAATGCTAAGCAAGCGCCACCACTGACTCCCAGCGCCCTACCCCTAACGCTATAATCTTCTGAAGGAGACAGAATGGGTTGTGTCCCACATATCAGGCCCAAGCCTTTTACCACTGAGATATACTCGCAGCCTCGTCAAGTCACAGAGTCATACTCCTAGCTATGTCCTAGAGCAAGTTACCTAATACTCCCAAATCACCTCACAGAAAAGAACAAAAGAAAACCTAATCACTTTTGCAATTGCTTGAGGGTTAGATTTGATACATACTTCTTAAAACATACACACCCCAAAACAAAGTGCAGAGTAAGTGACATGTAAGTGAGTAATCATCAAATCTTAAAAGAACAAAATACTGTATTATCAGGAAAAGGAACACAGTATGATTTCGACAGGAACCACCTTTTGATTTTAGAGTGGAAAATATGGTAACTTATCTTCAGCTGCATTCTTTTTTTGCTCCCTGTAGTAACCCTTTAATGACCACCATGTCCTTGGGTTCCTGTGATAGCATCAGTCTTTGGTTTCCTGGTCCCTTTCACCACAGTTCCTGTCCGCTTGCCTTTGATTGACACCTCAAGGCAGATATCGCCCTGTCTCAGTTCTCAGGTGTTTTCTCATCATTTCCAATGGCCTGACCTTAAATTAAGACTCCCCCAACCCCTCTGTCACATACAGAAACAATATTTCAAAATTAAAACTTACCCAGGGCTGGAGAGATAGCTCAGGGCTTAGGGTGCTGGCTCCCTACAAAGAACTCCAGTTCAGTTTCTAGTACCCACATCAAGCGGCTCAGAGCCTCTTTACTCCCTCTTTCGGTCTCCAAGGAGACATACGCACACATAGCCATATAAATTGAAATAATTTTTTTTAAATTGAACTTAGTCATTTTGGTAGACAACCAAGTACCCAGCTTCCATTTCTTCCTTCTCAACTCTGCTATCCATTCTTCTATACAAGTTCACCAATTCTCAGGTTTCTCTTCTTTGCAGTGACACTTTTATTCCTCCTGCTCTACCTTAGTGGTTCTTACTCATACTGAGGACCATGAACCCCTCTGAAAATCTACTGAATATACTAAAAAGATGCTGAACATGCATGCTGACAATGTTAAGAAACCAATGCCTCAAATAATAATCTGTGCTCCTCCACTCAAGATTTTAACTATTACTCACTGTATACAAAGTTCTCTTTATTTATTTATCTATCTATCTATCTATCTATCTATTTATTTATTTATTTATTTTGTTTTGTTTTGTTTTGTTTTTCGAGACAGGGTTTCTCCGTGTAGCTTTGCGCCTTTCCTGGAACTCACTTGGTAGCCCGGCTGGCCTCGAACTCGCAGAGATCCGCCTGAATCTGCCTCCCGAGTGCTGAGATTAAAGGCGTGCGCCACCACCGCCCGGCTAAAGTTCTCTTTTTTTTTAAAGATTTATGTTTTCTGTGTGTTTTGTCTGCTTCTAATGTTTGTGCATCATGTACATGCCTGGTATCTGTGCAGCCAGAAGAGGTCAGATCCCTTAGAACTGGAGTTAAGGGCTACCATGTGGGTTCTGGGAATTGAACCCAAGCCCTCTGTAAGAATAACAAATGCTCTTAATGCTGAGCCATCTCTCCAGCCTTTGTATACAAATCCGCATCATTAGTTCCTGCTCCCTTGTTACAAACTTCAAGATGCTTTCTGTATAGCCATTAGTGGTCTACAGACTCAATAAGCCGACACAGAAATCACTATTCTCCCTGGTAAAGCCACTGTGCCTACCGTACGCCCTCTTGCATTAGGGCCCCAATACTAAGCCTGGTCTCACATTAGCTCAGCAATCTTCAAACTCATGTCCATCTTTCTTCGATTCTTATCTTTCAACTACCACTGCTTTGCTTCTGCCCTTCCCTTTGTTAAGTCTCTTATCACTTCCACAAGAGCTCCTCTGACTGATTCTGTCTGCTTAAGGTTCCTCACCTCCACTGACACTGAATGCTACACCTTGAGATGACCACAATGGCCTGATTTCTGTATCATCACCAAAATTTAAATTTGATCATGACTGACTCTCAAAGACATCAGTGCTTTCTTTCCCATTCAACAAATAAAATCACTTACTTTTGCCATTATGGAGTCCTCTACAGTTTCCACCAAAGTACTTTTCTAAGATTAGATTCAACAGCTCAGGCTGTTACTTGTCCCTATTATCTGACAATCAAAATCACACCCACTCTTAAACACCCAACTCAAAATCCAGTCTTTTCTTTTAAAAATCATTTTTAATTATGTGTATTCATATGCATGCATATATGTGCATGCACACAGGTACCCAACAAGAGGTCAGAGGCATTGAATTACTTGGAGCTGGAGTTACTGTCGGTTAGGAACTGAATTCTAGTAGGAACTCTCAAGTGCTGAGCACCCACCACACTTTATCTTTTTGTCTTCTATATGATAATTAGGAAGGGGAACCTAAACAAAATAGTCACAATTTCCAATGAAACTGCTTTAGGGAAAATCCTGCTAAAGAATAGCTGAAAATCCCTTATTTTTAATGACTTTAAAAATTATTTTTTACTATGTATGTATGTATGTATGTATGTATGTTTGTTTACCTACTGAGTTTCCTTTTTGTTTTGTTTTGGAGACAGGGTTTCTCTGTGTAGTTTTGGTGTCTATACTGGATCTTGCTCTGTAGACCAGGCTGGCCTCAAACTCACAGCCGCCTGGCTTAGCCTCCAAAGTGCTGGGATTAAACGCGTGTGCCACCACTGCCTGGCACCCATTGAGTTTTCTATGCACGTGTGTGCAGATGCTGGGATCTGAAGGTTCTCTTAACCACTACTCCATCTCTCCAGCTTTTTAAAGAAGACAACTATTCAAGCAGACATTTAAGCCAAGACACTCTCTATAATTAAGAATATTCTATAAATACTAAGATATGTTATCAACCTGGAGATAAAAGGATGGACCCAGGACTCAAATTCCAATTACATCTGAATTCTTCTTAAAATTAAAGTTTGTATTTTTAAATTTATTTCATGCATATAGGTGTTTTGCTCAAATCTATGTCTAAGGGAACATCTTATCCTCTGAAACTCGAGTTACAGACAGTTGTAAGCTGCCATGTGGGTGCTGGGAATCAAACCCAGAGGAGCAAGTGCTCGTAACTGCTGAGTCATCCTTCAGCCCCTAAAATTTGAATTTTAAAGAGAACTTTGCACAGCTGCTGGAAACTTCAAAGGTCAAGCAACTCCACAGCAGCAACAGCACCAGGATCTAAAAAATCCATCTTATCAGACAGAGGTGGGGGGAGGAGTCCAACTGACATAAATTTCTTGTCCCTATTTAAAATAAGCTAATTTTTAAAGTAACTGAGACTATGACAGGCAATTTTTGAGTATCTATGATAAGAGTTACTGGCATGTTTACCAGCAGGTGCAAGAGCAGTAATATGTGCAAGACAGATGTGATGTGGGAAGTATTTGTTCTCCATTTCTTTGTAAGGTCTTTAATTGTGACCTAATTTAATTTCTCTTTTAACTCCCAAGACCAGTTCACTTTTATCTTCACAGTTGTACACTATGAAATATTTTGTTCATGAAGAAAATGTAACTATTCATGAGTCTTTTTAAAAAGAACGTTAATTATTCTATCTAGTTAAGACACTTGGTGAAAAATACATCTTTCCTGGCATTTCTAAAATTATGACCATTCGAATTTGAACGCATTTCTGAAATAGACTTGCTCACCAGGAAAATATGCCAAAGTACCGAGATTATTAATAACATCAAGGAAAGGGGTGTGTAATGACTGAAAAGCTGCAGCACTTGAAACAGGACCTGTCCATAATCAAAGCCTGATTCTAGTTTTGCGCCCTTGTAAACGGACTTTCTTTCAATACCTTATCTGAAAGAGGCTCTTTTTTCCCTCAAGATGGCTAGCCAGGTAAAATTAAACTATGCAGAGTATCTATCTCAGAGATCTTCAATAAATTTGTTTACTTTATTTGGCACAAAAGACACAAATTCAGGGATAAGAAAATTTACTTCCCCAAGTCCCCCCCCCCCCCCAGCTGAGGACCGAACTGAGCTAAATCCTCAACCCTCCAAGTTTTCAACGTACAAAACACAAATAGCTTGTTCTAATAAAAACAATACACCCATCGTTCCACAATCAGGTGAGAAATCCTGCAAGTGACCAGACAAGAACTATTAGGGCTGTATATATACTGAACACTAAAATGTGAAGGAGAAATGGCCGCAGTAAATTGGGCTAAAACGTCTGGATACATTTACAGTGTTAAGAAAGCGCTCTTGATGGTAACGAAGGAGAAATTTAAAGTCAAATTAGGCCCAGTTCCAAATACAGCTTAATAACTCTAAGAGTGATGCTGGCTTATCCTTCCTGAAACGCAACCGATACGATATTTAAATCCATTCTGAAACTTCAAGATTTAAATATCCGCACAACCAACGCTGGTATCATTAATGCTTTTTAGAAAGCTGAGTAGAAAGGCATCATTAGCTCCACTGAAGGTATTTTGTGAAAGCTGTTCACGTATACAGAAGGAAGGGAAGAAAAATATTGTGGTGTTCAGCACACAAGCTGATTCGGGCTTGCAAAACCACGGCTGCCTCCACCACCACCACCACGGACAAGTATGTGATGGAATTCCTGGTTTTATAATCTAATGTCAAAAGAAGGCGGCTATAATGCTATAAATTAGGGGACACGGTGCACTTCCGTTCCCGTCCCGAGGGAGAAGACTCGAAAGTACGAGCTTGAGACCGAGTCCTCCGGTCCCGGTCTCAGTGTGGGCTGCCCTTCCAACGGCAAACGAGGGTCAGCCCAGGAAGCACCCCAGCAACACCTAAGCCTCGACGGGCTCCGTGAGTGTGGGCCACAGAGAAGTCAGGGGTCCAGGTCGCCGCAGAACGCGAGGCCAAGGCGCGGGAAGGGCCGCGGGTGCGTCCAGAGCAGCCACGGGCAGAGGCGTGGGGTGACCGGGTGAGGCCGGGCTTGCAAGCCAGCGCAGACACTCACCAAACCATGCCGTAGGCGCCCTCTCCGATGTACGAGAGGTTGGTGTAGCGCGGCCCCACGTCGAACACCTGCCCGCGGACCATCTCCGGGCCCGCCGCCGCCGCCGCCATGTTGGCTGCCTAGCCGCCGCCGCCGCGTTGGGCTTGACGCTTCGCGGCCGACGCTCGGCTTGTGCAGCGCCTCCCGCAGGGACCGCGCCGCTACCCGTGCAGCCGCCGCCGCCGGCGACCGGGAACGAGGAAGGAGGACAACACAGAGGAGAGAACTGACCGCCAGTCGAACCACTGCCTGCCTTCTTGCCTGACGGGCGGGCAGCGAGCGGGAGGAGGGAGGGGCTGGCGTCGAGGGGCTCTGGGGCGGAGTCAAGGGCGTGCGCGCTGATTGGCTCCTCGCGGCTCTGGGGCGGAGTCTCGAGAGCCGGCGGAAGCAGCGAGCTCAGGCAGGAGCACTGCGGCTGCGGGGGAGGGCCGTCTGGTGCGTTTGGAGGACCCGGCGCTAGGTGGCTCTTGAAGGCCGGGTTGAAACCTAGGCGTAACGACCCCACAGAGTATCCGACCCTTGAGCTAGCTGGTCTAGAGTCTAGAACGAACTCGTGTGGGACCGGGAACTTGGCGTGAGACCGGAGGATTCACCATATACCAGCCACTGGACCCCTGAGACAGGCCTCTAGGAATCCGTGACCCACTCTGTGATGATCTTAGACTACCAAACTGAGACAGAAACCAAAAAGCATGACCCAGACCCAGAAAGATGTTTTCACACCTAAAAATGTGAGACGTAAGTGGAAACCAAAACACAAGGCACTGAATCCCCTAATTAGAGGTTTGTTCAAGATTTGCTGAATACTTAAAAGTGTTGGAGCCAGCCACCCTTCTAGAGAGAAGAGATAGACAAAATACGATACTTAAGTGCTATGAAGAAGTAAAGAGTGGAGGGAAGGTGTAGAGAGTTGCGGTGAGGACACTGGAGAAAGACTTTGGAATTCAGGGACTGAGACCCAGGTGTTGTGTAACAGTTTCCTGAGATTGAAACATTCTATCCTGCGGAGGAGCTCCTTGAACAGGAAGGTAAACAACTCGGGGGAACTTTGGGAAGTCCTTGAAACCGACCAGATTCACCAGATTATTCTCCAGAGTAAGAGAAATAAAAGCGGAGTCCCTCTCAGATGAACTCAGCAATAAAAGCGGAGTCCCTCTCAGATGAACTCGGGGAGCTGTCTGCAGAAGCGGAAACCAGCTCCCGGTCTGGAAGAGGTTTAGACCAACTTAAAACAGCTGGGAGGACACTCTCCAAATTTGGTGGTATTCATGCTTTGGTCTGTCCTGAGCTCCCTATCTTTAGTGAATAGGTGTACGTTGTATCTCCCCAGGAAGCGTTTTGTCACACAACACCAGCTTGGTACAGATGAGCAGAAACTCAGATGGGCATACTGAAATACAGCACAATTAGAATTGCTGAAACATCTGAACAAGATTTAGAAAAAACTTGAGGGCTGGAGAGATGGCTCAGAAGTTAAGAGCACTGACTGTTCTTCCAGAGGTCCTGAGTTCTATTCCCAGCAACCACATGGTGGCTCACAACCACTTGTAATGAGATCTGGTGCCCTCTTCTGGCCTGCAGGCATACATGCTGTATATGTAATAAATAACTAAATCTTTAAAAAAAAAAAACAACTTGATATTGTGGGTCAGACCAGTCACAACACTAATAAACTGAAGAATAAAATTGGAATCTCAAAGTAGGTGGGTGCCAAGCAATGGGAAGATAGTGAGTGACACAGTTTGTGTCTCAGTTTGTTGTCCCTGGTGTTAGGGTATTGGAGAAGTCCCAAAAAAGACCGCCATCCACATATGCAATCAGCAACTGTGTTTATTATCTCGAGAAAGCTTCCAGCATGCTGGGGTCAAACTCATAAAAGCAAACTACATAAAAGCAAAATGGGACAACCCCAAGAGTGACATGTGGGCTCCTTTTAAGCACAGCTAAGGGGAGTTCCTAGGACAGTTAGGTCATCTCAGATATGAGTGGCTTAAGCAAATAGCAGTCATATTAGTGTTGGTTTTAATGTGGCAGAACAATGTTATTCATTAAGTGGCACTGTTACTGTGCAAGAAAGGCCATGAGGCACAACAAAACCCACTATCAGAGCTTTATTAGGAGAACAGAGGGGCAGAAGAGAGCGTGACTAGGCCTGTGAAAGACGTGCACAGAGAGGAGGGGAGAAGAGAAAAAGAAGGGCAGAGGAGTCTGTGTCCTGCTTCTTATGGATTCCCCTGCACATGTGCATATGGGTTTATGGAGCTACACCACGTATGTGCATAGATGGCATGATCATACAGCACATGGATTACTTAGGACATAAGGCCCCTTACTTGGCTACTGAACTGTTCATGTGTAGTCGTAGCTGGGGGAGTGGCCAGGAATTCCAACAATTAGTACATTCTAATTGGCTCGGGCGAGTCAGGGTGTTAGGATTCTACCACTCTAGCTACGACTGCACATGTGCAGTTCAGCATCTAAGCAAGGGGTCTTAGGTCTTATGGTCATCAGTGCACTGCATGATTGTGCAAATGCACGCAGCGAGGTCACACAATTTGCACATGTGTGGCGTATGAGCCCACAGGCGCATGTGCAGGGGAATCCTTAAAAGCCGGACGCAGACTCCTCCCCTCTCTCTTTCTGCACCCCCCACTCTCTCCCTTCTCCTCACATGTCCCTTCCACAGGCCTGGCCACACTCTCTTCTGTCCCCCCCTTCTTCCTAATAAAGCTCTGATACTGGGTTTTGTCGTGCCTCATGACCTTTCTCACATGGTAACCAGTGCCACTTTTTTAAAACCAACACGGGCTGGTTAAGGCTATAGCTTTTCCATTTGGGAGCAGGCCTGGACAAGCTCCAAGCTTTTATTTGGTTATTACCTTGAGCTTATTGACTGTGGAGGCTGACTGGCCTAATATGAGCTGATTGTGGGGCTGGCTCAGGCCTGGTACTACACATACCAGGCCTCCTTGTCCTTGCTGTAGGGGGTGTTGGAGACGGATTGTCCTTTGTTCATGGCTCTTCCTCAGAAACTGCTTGCTCAGTCTCAGGAAACTGAAATTGAGGCCTGATTTCTGAGAGAAGACTGAGCAGCCTGTTATAGCGTCTGCTGGGTCCTCTCACTTGGAAGCAGACTCCTCTGTGGGCAACAGTAAGATCTAACTTAGAGACATCAACTCTGGTCTTTTAGAAATCAATAAAAGATCCACGAGGCAATCTCAAAGATAAAGAAGTAAACCTTTAAAAATAAAGGGAGTCCCTCAATGTTAGAGTGCGTGCTTAGCCTATGACAGGCCTGAGATTCATTTCACAGCACTAAAGGAACAAAATCCGCAGGAGAAACAGAAACAAGACACTAGAAGTTCAAATTAGTCCTTCAAAATGTGTTAAGTCACTCAGCAGAATCCTTTTTAGAAGACAATACCATGGTTCTATTAGGATGTATTTTTTAAAGATCAGGATAAATGATCATGAAATTAAAACCACTTAACCGCCGGGCGGTGGTGGCACACGCCTTTAATCCCAGCACTCGGGAGGCAGAGCCAGGAGGATCTCTATGAGTTCGAGGCCAGTCTGGACTACCAAGTGAGTTCCAGGAAAGGCGCAAAGCTACACAGAGAAACCCTGTCTTGAAAAATCCAAAAAAAAAAAAACCATTTAACCAACATAAAAGTAGCAGTTGAAACAGTAAAACAGACCCGATGACACAGAAAAGCAAGTCAGCAGTATAAATGGTGGACATGAGAAAAGTCTACAGTCATAGAATTCCTTAAGAAAGAAAATGATCTAGGATAGTGTTGCATGCTTTTAATCACAGCATTTGCCCAGCCAGGGCTACATAGTTAGACCCTGTCTTTAAAAGAGAGAGAGAGAAAAAAAAATAACCGAGATAATCGTAGGAATTCAAACTATACAGATCCCAAGAATAAAACTGAGGGAATCAATTAGAAGCAATAGTTAAAACGGAGGAAAGCTTTCCTCAGTAAATAAAAGTAGAAAATTCAGTGAGTTCGCTAGGTTCCAAAAAATTAATAAGCAGGAGCCAGCTTGTCTGAGCTACATATTCTATTGCTGTGTTAAAGTGCTCTAACAAAAGCAACATAAGGGAGGATGGGTCTACTTCCACTCCCAGCTTGAGAAAACAGTCCATCATGGCTTGAAAGTGCTGGTGGCAGGAGCTCGAGGCAGCTGTTCACGTTGCAGAAACAGGAAGCAAAGAATGATGCTAATACTCAGCTCCCCTCTCCCTTTTTAAAATAAGCCTAGGCCTTCAGCCCAGAGAATGGTACTCTCCATAGTTAAGGTGGGTCTTCCAACTTCCATTAACATGAACATGAATCTCTCACAGGCATGCCCCAAGCCAGCTTTAAGATGAAATCTGGATAAATGCACACCTTTAAAAATGAATTAGTTATCTTTATTCTATGTGTATAAATGTTTTGTCTGGTTCGGGTAGAGGTCAGAAGATGATGTTGGATCCTGGAGTTACAAATGGTTGTGAGGGGCCATGTGGGTGCTGAGAACTGACCCTGGGTCCTCTGCTAGAGCAGCCAGAGCTCTTAACTGCTGAGCCATCTCTCCAGCAGCTGAAAGTTGATACATTTTAGGGATAAAGAACAAACTAATAATATCCTATCAGTGGATAAAGTTACTTACTTGAAAAGCTAAAAACTAGCTCCAGAATGGAGGTAGATGACAGGTTTTAGGCTTCCTGAAGGCCTCTCTGCTAATGCAGCAAACTGAATCAGACCGAACTGGTAATTGGTAAGCCCAGGTTTAATGGGTAAAGTGCTCCTGGGCGATTCCCCGGCCCACAGAGAGGAGATGGGGACTCAAGATCAGAAGAACCACTTGTCTGTTTTCCGGGGGTGGGGTGGGGGCTGCAGTTTATATACTCTGTGGGAGTGGTCTTGAGCCTCTCTGGAGGAGGAGCTGTGTTTGGCAGGCTTTGAAGGGGCGGGTTTAGGGAAAGAAATGGGGAGGGGAGTTGAGGTGGATCTTCCACCAGACTCCTTCCAAACATTCCAGACTCTTTGAGTATAGGGATGCCAGGGTGCCAGGGGTTGAGGTGGAGCTCCCACCCAAATAGTAGATATCTATAATCCTGCATGTGGAGGCAAAGGATCACAAGTTTAAGGTCATTCTTGGCCAGTCTGAGCTACAGGAGACCCTGTTTAAAAAACAAAACAAATACCTAAATATTGACCTTCAGATTTCTTCTCTATAATATTTTTTGTAGTAATTAGATACTAAAGGAAAATGAAATAAGACTGGCAGCTGCTGGAAGGGTTTCATTGTGATTCTTCTTGGATCATTTCATTCACTCCAAAGTCTTAATTCCTCCTAGATCTTTGCTGCTCTAAATAACTCTCTTAATTTTGTTTTTGCAATTATTTGCTGGGGGTGGGTGGGCAGGGCATATCTCAAACAGCATGTCTTTGGAAGTCAGTTGTGATATTTTAATTGTGCTGAAATATGATTTTTATTTGTATGTTAATAAAGTTTGCCTGGAGATCAGAGGTCACATAGCAAGGTCACATAGCCATAAACAGGAGTCAGGCGGTGGTAGCCCATGCCCTTAATCCGATCACTTGGCAGGCAGAGTCTCTGTGTGGTCAAGGACACAGCCAAGCAAGGTGACAGAGCCTTTAATCCCAGTACCAACCATAGAGACCTGGAGGTCTGTATAGACAGGCAGTGACGAGGAAGTCATGTGTCTGGGCTTAGAGCCAATGAGAAGGCAGAACAGGAAGGCAATAAATACACAAGTAAGACGGGAAGAAACTCTCTCTGGGGAAGCGACGGCTGTGAGGGGCTTTGAGGTGGTAAGATGAGGTAGTTGTGGCTCTTCGCTAGTTCTCTGATCTCTTTGGCTATCACCTCTGTAATTGGCTCTGTGTTTCTTATTTGATAAGACTGTTTAGAAATTCGTCTACAGTCAGTGACAACTTGTAGGAGCTATTTCTCTTCTACCATGTGGGTTCTGGGAACCAAACTTAGGTCATCAGGTTTTGTGGTAAGTACCTTAATTTTTTTGAACCATCTCACTGGCCCAAGAGCTTCAGGTCAGCATGTCTACTGCACACTGGACAGTGCCACATGACCGCCCACATTTACATGAACTCTACATATCCAAACTACCAACAGTTAATTGCTAAAACCTTAGCTTCAATTTCCCCAGACTTAGGGGGGATTGCAATAATACCCACCTCATATATATACTATATAGAGTAAATAAGATAACACACAAAGAGCCCTGTAGCACAAAATCTAATTGGTCTTTTAATAATAATAAAAAAAACCCAGAGCCTATTGGGGTAAATGCTGAAAGATCAGAGAGACAAAGGGAACAGGCCACTGCCACGGCTTGCCTCTAGGACTCTTCAGCCTGAAAAGCCTTTAGTTCCTGTCTCCTCATGCCTTATATACCTTTCTCCACCCGGCCATATCACTTCCTTCTTAGTGCTGGGATTAAAGGGGTGTGATTCCCAACTACTGGGATTAAAGGTGTGTGCCACCACTGCCTGGTTCTGTTTCTTTCCTAGACTGAGTCAATCTCATGTAGTCCAGGGTGGCTTTGAACTCACAGAGATCCAGAGTTCACAGAGATCTCTGCCTCCTGAGTGCTAGGATTAAAAGTTTGTGCCACCACTGTCTAGCATCTATGTTTAATTTAGTGGCTTGTTCTGTTCTCTGATCTTTAGGCAAATTTTATTAGGCTATACAATATACCACCACAGAGTCCAGTACAAAGTATACTATGTACCCAATAAGGGTTATCTGTTATTGTTATCCACCCCACCCAACCCTGTTCCTGATCTTGTATCTAGTGGATAGTGTTACCTTTACGCAGATACAAACTGCAAACACAGCTATAATTGTAATGCCTCGTAGGCTGTTGGTGTAAGCTTTGTGGTAGAATATTTATCCAATATGTATTTTACCCCACTCCTGAATGTAGCACCCCCTACCCAGTCACAAATTTCCATAAAGTTCAATATATATGAATATATTTAAGATTTCTTTTGTTACTTTATATGTGTAAGGTGTATTCATGTATGTGAACGTGTGTGTGTGCATGAGTGCACTTACCTGTACATACATGTCCATGTGGAGACCAGAGGTTGACCTCAGGTGTTTTCCTTTGTCACTCTCCACTTTAGTTTTTGAGACAGCATTGCTCACTGAAACTAGAGTTCTCATTTCAGCCAGACTGGCTAGCCTTTCAACTCGTACTGCTGGGCCAGGCTTGTGTGGGGGTGCTGGGGATCTGAACCCCGTTTGTCATGCTTTTGTAGCAAGCACCCTACTTACCAAGCCCTCTCCCCCATCCTAATATCTCTTCACTGTATTTTTGCTACTCGAAACTACGGTCTCCAGACCCAGAAGCATCAGCTTTTCTGAGAATTTGTTAGAATTGTAGCATCTCAGGCCCCACATCAAACGTCCAGAATCCAGATCTGCATTTTAACAAGAACCCAGGTTATTAGTTTCCATCTAAAGTTTGAGAAGCAAACTTTGCGTGTAACCACTTGTTGGCTAAGGCCTGTTGTATCATCTTACTGAGACTGTGGTGCCATCTCCAGTTGTTTCTTCTTCTATTGGGATTGGTCTTTCGATAACAAATTTAATCATATTCATCCCCTGACTCCCAACTTCCTTTTTCTTTTTGTTGCTGAGAATTGAATCCTGTGTCTTAGTGCTCTTCCACACTTTCCATATAATCAGGAGTTTGACTGGACCTTAGAGCACATATCAGGGTTGTGAGGAGCCAGGCAAAACCCAAAAACTGTGACAGTGAAACAGATTAATAAGATATGACACCACATAAATGACTTAAAAGCTCTGGAGGGGCAATAAAAGTGAAGTGTGAACACTGACATACAAACACTTCCGTTAGGAGCTGGAGAGATGGCTCAGTGGTTAAGAGCACTTGCTGTTCTTCAGAGAACCTAGGTTCAGTTCCCAGCATCTACCCGGCAGCTCGCAGTCATAACTCCAGTTCAAGGGGCTCTGTCACCCCCTCTGGTCTCTGTAGGCACTACACACGTGGGACGTGGACAAAACACCCATACACATAAAATAAAATTATTAATTAACCAAACCAAAGCAGAGTTCTAGTTCTGAGCAAATTTTCTATGCTCCAGAATGGCAGAAGTGGAAACATATCTCAAACTCATAAATTTTTTTGAGGATTAAATGGGTTAGTATGTAGCTTTGAACATGATACTCAATAGTTACTGCTTTTTTTTTGTACCATGTGTTGGCATTCTAGCCTGCCCCTTGGGGACAGCCTTGCACATCTGGATATAAATCCTACTTTAAGAGAAAATTCCTTCTCCCCACTCTCTCTCTCTGTTCTCACAAGGTGTGCACCTCTTTCTCCCCTTCTCTCTTTTCCATTCTTTCCCTCTCCTCCTCTCTCCCCTCATCAAATAAGACTCTTCACCGAACACTGTGTGTATGGTGTCTCCGACTCTCACCCACCATGGGGCACCTTGGCCCAAAGGCCCTCCACCCACTGGATCTTACATTGGTGCTAGGTGACGCTTCCCTTGGCATTTTCTCCTACATGCCCAGTCTGAGAAATGCTGGGACCCTGTACTGTCTAACATCATCGCTTCTCCAACTTCTAACTGGAGGACCTTTGGGACTCTTCACCCTATCGGTAAGATTCCCCCCTCCCCTCTGGCCATTTTCCATGAGTGAGGATTGTTTTCTTGACCGTGGTCTCTCACTTCTTGGCCCTGTTCAAAACCCGGTAGCAGGCACCACACATCTCAGGCTTTCAGCCCTCCAGTCTGTGTTCCTATGTGATAGCATTTGGTGGCAGCTTGCACCCACTCACTCCGCGGCCCATAACCTTTGGATGATGGTCTCCTGGCTGTTTTGAGCCATCATTGGTCCCCGCTGACCCTCTGGGACACGGAGGTCAGTCTGTTGGACCTTGTACCTCACTGTGGAAAATGTACCTACCCTCGCCTATCCCAGCTCCTTCCTTATTTCCTGCTCCCTCATGCTTCTCCAGCAGTTACATCATCACTTGTCGCCAGGTCCCTTTCCCATGGCATGTGCACCTTTAAAACTACCCCTCATCCCTCTCCTCTGTAATTTCATCCCCAACCTCTTTTCTCTCTCTTGCTTAATTAACTCTGTTGCCAGTATCTCATCTACCTGTTCCATCCATGGACCCTGGCACCACCATTTTCCTGTAGCTGCCTGCTCCCTTCACCCTCACGCTTTTGCTCTCAAACTGTCTCATACTGTTCTGTCTCTGTCTGTTCCCTGTGTCCCACTCTTCTCCCTCCTCCTGCCACCATCGCTGGAGGCAAGCCATGCGGAGCCAAGCCCCTCCTGCCTCCAGCAGCCTGCCATCCCTCTGCTGCTGCTGAGGCTACCGAGGCTTGGGGAGATGGCCACATGTTTGTTTCTGATTGACTTTTAAATGCTTCAGTTTATCTGTTCATTATCTGTTTCATTTGTCTTGGAAAAAAAAAAAACCCATGTGAACACGTGATCAGGCACCAGAAGGCCATAATGTATGTGGTCAGGCAGGTGCCATCTTGGCTAAGGTTAAAGACAGACAAGTCATATGGCTCCGTGGCCATCTTTGACAAGGGCAATCATGTGATCAGACAAGCACCATCTTGGCTAAGGTCAAAGAGGGAGAGGCCATATGACCTCACTGCCATCTTTAATAAGGACAGCAAAAAGTCACTTTTTGTCAGTGTCTCAAGCATGGGCGGGTTGCCTGGTACTTGAGCCATCTGTGTGGGGCAGAGGTTCAGTCACAGCCTGGGATTCTTTCCTCTGCAGCTGCTTGCACTCATGTGGGCAGGGCCCAGAGACCTAGCTGCTCCCCTCTGGGACTTTCTGGTGATATGGCCAACTTGCCAGTTCATTTTATAGAAAAAAGTCAAGCCTTACTTTTTCTAAAGCTACTAGGTCTCTTGACATAACTAAATGATTTAAATGTTTCAGATTACTTCCTCCCCTATATATTAAGTTTTAAAAATTTCAGATTTTGATGCCGGGCGGTGGTGGCGCACGCCTTTAATCCCAGCACTCGGGAGGCAGAGGCAGGCGGATCTCTGTGAGTTCGAGGCCAGCCTGGTCTCCAAAGCGAGTCCCAGGAGAGGCGCAAAGCTACACAGAGAAACCCTGTCTCGAAAAACAAAAACAAAAAAAAAAAAAATTCAGATTTTGACATTAATAGAGTTCTGATGCAGTTTGGGTCACAATCTCAGGATTTTGGATTTTCTTTGGTTGTCTTCCAAATATAAACTTATGGGTATGAGTCTACTGCTGTTTTTCAGATGTCCCACCCCTGCTCCAGATAAAGGAGTTTTCCTTGCCTCTCTATTCCTGAGGATGGTGTTTCTCTCTCTCCTGGTCTCCCTTTCCCAATTACTAAGTCATGGGCCTAAAGGCTCCAAACAAGTTCACGAATTTTAATTCTGTCTCTGGTCTACCTGCTTCAGCAGGTTTCCACTTGGCTGGCAGACACATCCAAGCATCAACTGCTGCAACCTGCTCCAAAGGACCACGAGCTCTAGACTTGCGGAAGGCTGATATGGTGTGGACCAGTCCAACCAAACGTAATTGTTCCCTGTCTCCACAGTCAGGTCAGATGACCACCTACTTCTGATAAATACCCCATTGCCTGGGTTTCCTCCTTACCTTTGACTGGCCTCAGTCTCCCTGGGCTCTGACCACCAGAGCCCTGTTTCAGCTTGAAGCTGCTATAGAAGAGCATTGTCCCTGCTCCCCCATCCCCCCTGCCAAACAGGCTAAAGAAAAAACCCCAGCATAAGGGACAAATTGGCTACCTAATGCCCATTGATAATACCAGGAAACTGGACCCAATGTTGTCAATTGATAAATTTATTAACTAAAATGATTCTACAATAGAATAAGACACTTGACTTTCTTTATGCCCAAACAAAGAGGTATTATATGACCTTAAGAAATAATTATTTCTATATAAATCATTCAGGATTATAATCTGGCTGTACTCAAATATCAGAACTACAGGGCCTTAAAAAATGATAATAGGCCGGGCGGTGGTGGCGCACGCCTTTAATCCCAGCACTTGGGAGGCAGAGCCAGGCGGATCTCTGTGAGTTCGACGCCAGCCTGGGCTACCAAGTGAGTTCCAGGAAAGGCGCAAAGGTACACAGAGAAACCCTGTCTCGAAAAACCAAAAAAAAAAAAAAAAATGATAATAGATGCAGATATCACTGCCAATGGCTTAAAAAGTGTCTTTCCTTACTCAAGGTCTGTTCAGGTCTAGGAATGTAAGTCTCCATGTCCTTGCTAAATTTATCTGTTCATATTAACAAAAACTAACAGAGATTTACACTTCTAGAAAATTTAAATAAATGATGGCATATGTTTGATCAACAAGATATATATCGTATGATGGAGTTTCTGGTCCACCAAGAGGGTCCTTTTCTCAGACGGAAACTTTTCTCAGAGTTTGGCCACACCCTGACTCACAATCCCCTTTTCTCCTGTTCCCATTCGGCCCTGGGATCTTTCTCCTGTCACTCCTGTGCATGCTAATAAACTTATCTGGGGTCAGAGACAGAACAGCCACAACATTAAACATAGAGGATAGGCAGTGGTAGCACACGCCTTTAATCCTAGCATTCCAGAGGCAGAAATCCCTCTGGATCTCTGTGAGTTCAAGGCCACATTGGAAACAGCCAGGCGTGGTGACTCACGCCTTTAATCCCAGAAAGTAAGCCTTTAATCCCAGGGAGTGATGGCAGAAAGCAGAAAGATATATAAGGCGTGAGGACCAGAAACTAGAAGCTTTTAGGTGGTTAAGCCTTTAGGCTTTTGAGCAGTAGTTCAGCTGAAATTCATTCTGGATGAGGACTCAGAGGCATCCAGTCTGAGGAAATAGGATCAGCTGAGGAACTGTGGAGGTGAGGTAGCTGTGACCTGTTCTGTCTCTCTGATCTTCCAGCATTCACCCCAATAACTGGCCTCAGGTTTGATTTTATTAATAAGAACTTTTAAGATTCATGCTACACAGATCCTTGCCAAGACAAGGTAGGACAGATCTTCAGAAAATCCTGCTTCACAGAAAAGTATGTCAGATAGGTTAGGCCTGTAGGCTGAAGATGGATGCCACAATGTTGCAGAGGAACCTTGGGCGACTGTCCAGGTGGTCAGCTGTTTCTGTCATTTCTCACATTTTTTGGAAGTTGCTTGTTTGCACTTCCTGCTTACTCAGGTAATATTATTTCCTTCTTAGGTCTCTGAGGAAGTTCAAGACTAGATAGTTATAGTTATAGTTTTCCTTGTTAACAAATTTGGAAAAGAAACTCACTAAAGAGGTGTAAAGTGTACAAGTTTAAAAGACATCAAGAGATAGTTTTCAGTTGGTAACACAAATTAGGATAGAAAGTGAATTAGTTACACTTTGGACTCATGAAAATAGGATAAATAATGGCATATTTTCTCTGAATCTGTCAAATGTTAATGGACTGGACACTGTTAATGTAATTCTTGACTGTACATATTATATATACTTATTATACTTATTGTATATAGCTTTTCTTATATTAGTTATAATCTTCTTTTATTATTTTAGACAAAAAAGGGGAAACGTGGTGATATATTGTATAGCAAATAAAGCTTGCCTGAGGATCAGAGGACAGAGCCAGCCACTAGATTAAACATAGAGGCCGGGCAGTGGTGGCATACACCTTTAATTCTAGCAGTCAGGAAGCAGAGGTCTCTGTGATCTCTGGATCTCTATGAGTTCAAAGCCACCCTGGACTACATGAGATTGATTCAGTGTAGGAGAGAAACAGAGCCAGGCAGTGGTGGCACACACCTTTAATCCCAGCACTTGAGATCTAATGCCTTTGCTACCAGTATTTGGGAAGCATACACGGCATTGATCTCAGCACTAGGAAGGAAGTGAAATGGCTGGGCAGAGAAAGGCATATAAGACTTGAGGATACAGGTACAAGAGCTTTTCATCTCAGGACTCAGAGGGTTTCAGTCAGAGGATTCATGGAGATAGGATCACCTTCCATTAGGCCTGAGGATTCGGCAGTGGTGAGAAGTCTCTCTAGTGACTTGTCCCTTTGTCTCTGATCTTTCAGCATTTACCTCAATATCTGGCTCCAGGTTTTTATTATAAGACCATTTAGGATTCGTGCAACAGTGACCAATTTACTTCATCATAAAAATGTAATTGGCAATGAAATTCTAAAGTGTAAAACATCTTTCCTGGGCTGGGGAATGAGCTCAAACCAGTTGAGCACTTGCCAAACATCAGGAAGCCCTGGACTGGATACCCACAATACATGAACTGGGAGTGGAGGTATAGGTATGAAATTCTGGCACTTAGGAGAAGGAAGCAAGGACATTGGAAGTTTAATGTCCTCTTTAGCTGAGGAGGCAGTTCAAGGACAGCCTGGGTTACTTGAACCTTTGTTTAAAAAATAAAAAGAAAACAACTACAAAAAGTCCTTTCTTCAGAATTTCAATAAAGAGGCTGTTTTTACTGCACAGACGTTCACTGAGAGGTGGTAGAACTTGAGGCTGGGCAAATGTTTGTGGCCTTCTTAAAGCAGCTGTTGTAATATCATTGTTTATGCACCATCTGAAAGAATTTTTTCTTCCAGAAGAAAGAGAACTAATACATTATAATGACATAAAGTATTTGGCCATTATGTTTTTCCTAAAGAACTTTCCTTACTTGGTTCCACGGATACTAAGCAACCCTGTGAGTTTGGCTGCACTTGAAGTTTCCTAACAGGCAACGTCCCAGCAGACAGCTCCATTCAAGTCCTGTGTCGATTCCTATCCATTCTAGGACAGAGTTTAATCCCATCATTCTGTGCTGAGTCAGACCCATAGGGAACCATAGTCCAGCCACTCCATAGGATACTGTGAGACTATACTGAGCTGTCCTTTAGGGATAGGGCTGTACTTGGTTGGCCAGGTGGCTACCTGAATGTTTCTACAGAATGGTAACAATTTATAGTAGAAATCTTAGGAAACAATGGATCATAGATGTCTCCCTTCCCTAGTAGTAACAACTCAGTTTTCTCTGGGTAAACTGTCTTGTCTGCACACTCCTGTAGTTTGAAGGGCTGATCCCACCACCACCCTCACCCCAAGCATGGGACCCTGTGCTCTCCACCCAGAATTATTAGTGTTCGCTGGAAGATTGGGCATGTGATCTTGTCCAGGCTAATGACACTCAGCTAAGACTATCAGAAACCATTGGAAAGCTGGGCGGTGGTGGTGCACGCCTTTACTCCCAGCACTCAGGAAGCAGTCAGGCAGATCTCTGAGTTTGAGGCCAGCCTAGTCTACAAAAAGAGTTCCAGGATGGCCACAGCTACACAGAAAAACCTTGCTTTGATGCCCTCCACCAAAAAACTACATTTACTAAAGAATCTTTTGATCAAAATGGAATATAACAACTACAGTAATACACTTTAGAAAACCATGAAATATACTGTCTCAGTTTGGGTTTTATTGCTGTGAAGAAACACCACGACCACAGCAATTCTTATAAGTGAAAACATTTAATTGGGGCTGGCTTGCAGTTTCAGAGGTTTAGTCCATTATTGTCATAGAGGGGAGCATGGTGACATGCAGGCAGACATGGTGCTGGAAAAGGAGCTGGAAGTTCTACAAGCTTCTGAGACCTCAAAGCCCACCCCCTACTGATACACTTCCTCCAGCAATGCCACACCCACTCTAGCAAGGTCACACTTCCTAATAGTGCCACTCCTTATGAGCCTATAGGGGCCTGTTTTCTTTTAGACCACCACATAGGCCAAGTACTATTGCACAAACTTAGAGGATAATTCTTTTACTATCAGGCAGGTGTTCACCACACTGACTCACAGGGAAGCTGTTTGTTTATCCCTTTTCAGGGTCTTCCGGGTTATCTGTCCATGTCTTAAGTTCTGCTGCCCTCTGTCTCTAGTTAGAAGCTGTCAGTCCAGAAACATTGAAACAAACATGACAGGAGCCAGGGTGAAGCAAGCAAGTGGTGCACTTAAGAAGCCCTGCTCTCTCTGCAGGGGCAGATGTCAACATTGAGACTGAGATCTTGCAGTCCAGGGGGCTCATGTCTTATACTAGGCTTATCTCTGTCAAGAAAAATTGACACCAACAGTAAGGACTTCCTCATAGGAGAAGTGTCTGCCCTACTGCTGTTTGTGTCTCACTTATATGGGATGTCCTTCTGTATGCTGTGAATATGTGTTGCTTTTATTGGTTGAAGAATAAAGCTGCTTTGGCCTATGGCAGGGCAGAATATAGCTAGGCAGGAAAGCCAAACTGAATACAGGGAGGAAAAAGGGTAGAGTCGAGAGAGAAGCCATCCAGCTGTCCAAGGAGCAAGATGCCAGCAGACCAGAATTGCCACAGTCACATGGCAATATATAGATTAATAGAAATGGGTTAATTAAAATGTAAGAACTAGGCCGGGCGGTGGTGGCGCACGCCTTTAATCCCAGCACTCGGGAGGCAGAGCCAGGCGGATCTCTGTGAGTTCGAGGCCAGCCTGGTCTCCAAAGCGAGTTCCAGGAAAGGCGCAAAGCTACACAGAGAAACCCTGTCTCGAAAAACCAAAAAAAAAAAAAAAAAAAAAAAAATGTAAGAACTAGCTAGTAATAAGCCTGAGCCATCGGCCAAGCATTTATAATTAATATAAGCCTCTGAGTGATTATTTAAAAGTGACTGCATGATGAGGTGGGGTAGAGAAAAGCCTCTGTCTACATCTCTCTCCTCTGAAACTGAGACAAAAAAAATTGGCAATGTCTTAGTCAAGGGACTGCTTGGTAAGGGTCGTCTTGCTGCATCATAAGGTGTCAGAAAAGAGGCATGCCAGCTCAGGTCTTCCACTTTCCTTAGGAAAACCACTAGTCTCATCATTGGGCTCTACATCCACGACCTCACTTAATGCTATAGTTTGGATATGAGTACCCCAAAGAAGCTCACATGTTGAAAGCATGTTCTGCAGCTAGTGGACCCACTCATTTGTGAGCTGATTATATCAGGAAGTCTCTTATGTAGCTTGTGGATTAACCCACTGATGGTTACATTATCTGATGGTGTTATTTGGAAGTACTAAAACTGCATTTGGCAGTGATGTCTAGCTGGACAAAATAGGTCAATATGTGTATGTTCTTGAGGGCTCTATCTTGTCCTGGCACCCCAGCTCTGCTTCCTGGTCGTCATGAGGTAACCATTACTGATCCACTACACCCATGATATTCTGCCCCACCACATTCCCACAACAATGGAACCAAGCAAGTGTAGACTAAAATCTCTGACACCATGATCCAAAATAAATCTCTCTCCTTTTTAAGTTGTTTATGCCAGGTATTTCCCTGTAGCCACAAGACGCTGACCAGCCTCCCTAACTACCACGGACATATGAATTTAAAGGACTGAGTTCTCAAACAAGAATTTTGAAGGGATAGTCAAAAATGTCCTTAGACCAGTCGCAAGTTAGTTCAACAGCCCCTGGCACCACACGGCACCACACTGTAAAAAAAGGTATGAAGGAGCTGTCTCTTTGGGGATTGATTTTGTGGTCCCAACAGGCTCATGTATTTGAAAAGATGGTCTTCGGGTACTGGCAAAGCTTTAGGAGGTTGTGGGGACTTTTTGAAATGGGCCCTGACAGTCTTGGGGGTGGAACTTTTGGGTTAGAGTCACACACGGTTGTAGCCTGAGGTCTGTGTTGTCTAATTGGCTGCTGAGACGTAGGCAAGTTGCTTTGAGTCTTCACAGAAGTTTCTTCTGCTACCAACAACACCATCATGCTTCCCTGCCACAAAGCTATAAGCTAAAATAAATCGTTGCCCTGAGTTGATTCTGTCAGGCATTTTGTACAAGTATTGGGCAAAGTCCCTAGTGCTGCTCTCAGGCTCCCTTCACTCTTAGCATCTTACATGAATGTTGTGATTCATTACAGTCCGCAAACCATTGCTCGTAAACACTCTTTACCAAAGCCCGTACTTTTTCAGCTGGCCTTAGTTTTTACTTAAGATCCTTTCTCTATTTGAGAATAAGAAGTCACACAGGCCGGGCGGTGGTGGCGCACGCCTTTAATCCCAGCACTCAGGAGGCAGAGCCAGGCAGATCTCTGTGAGTTCGAGGCCAGCCTGGGCTACCAAGTGAGTTCTAGGAAAGAAACCCTGTCTCGAAAAACCAAAAAAAAAAAAAAAAAAAGAAGTCACACAGGGGACATCTTTTCATGTCTCACTGGGAGACTGGGTCAGTGACCTATTACACGTCAATCACAGTAAAAAGTGTGTGTTTATGTATGTATGTGTGTGTGTATGCGTATACCCACTCTGAGGGGTCAGGATTCATGCTTGTTACCCTGAAGAGAGTGAGTCTTCTTCCTAGTCACACATCACAAGGGCAGCTGTACACTCCACTCTACTCAGCACGCCAGCACCAGCAGGGAAGAGAATGTTTGGGCCACAGAGAAGCCTGTCTTACTCTTCTCTCCTTGTCTTCAGGGCCTAGACATTCTGCTCTCCCAGCTACCTAACCCCTCATCCCAAATGACCTCCCAGGCTTCTCTCTGCCCACTGTTTCATATTTTACCCAAGAGTCTCTCCTTCTTTATAGTTCTCTAAGTCAAAATATAAGCATCTTCATCAACCTCATTCTTTACCACCCCCTACATCTGACTCACAAAGAGCTCACCAACACACACACACACACACACACACACACACACACACACACACACACACACACTATCTTAGGGTTTCTATTGCTGTGAAGAGGCACTATGACCATGGCAACTCTTTTTTTTTTTCCCAGAGCTGAGGACCGAACCCAGGGCCTTGTGCTTGCTAGGCAAGCGCTCTACCACTGAGCTAAATCCCCAACCCCTTCCATGGCAACTCTTATAAAGGAAAATACTTAAATATTTAATGGTGGTTCTCTTACAGATCATTATCGTCATGGCGGGAAGCAAGGTGGCATGCAGGCAGACATGATGCTGGAGAAAGAGCAGAGAGTTCTACATCTGGATTAGCAGGTAACAAGAAGGAGTCTGAGTGAGCATAGCTTGAGCATAGGAGATCTCAAAGCCCATCTCCACAGTGACACATTCCTTCCTACATGGCCACACCTATTCCAACAAAGCCACACCTCCTAATAATGCCAGTCCCTGTGAGTTTATGGGGGCCAATTACATTCAAGCTAACACACATACATACATATACACACACATACCTCATATGCACACACAACCACACACATATACCACATATACACACAACCACACACACACACAACCCCCCCCCCACACACACACACATTTTGAGACAGTCTCACATCTCACTATGTTGCTCCAGCTGACCTGGAACTCACTACATAGACTAGGCTGGCCCTGAATTCACAGAAACCCACCTTTTTCTACCTCCCAAGTACTGAAATTAAAGATGTGTGCTACCATGCCCAGAAATACTGTTTACTTTTAAAAATTACTTTTAATGTTTAGAACATGCTATGGTCTAATGTTTGTATCTTCTGCCATTTAGACATTGAAATCCTAATTCTAGGATTTAATTCTAGGAATTAAGAGGTGGGCGTTTGGGAGCTGACTCATAGGTGTGGAGCCCACATGGAGGATGGTGGTGCCCTTATGAAAAAATCCCAGGGAGGTCTTTCACCATGGGAGGCGTCCTCACTGAATCTGCTTCCATCTTAACCAGGAATGTCCCTCCCTCCAGCACCATGAAAAACAAGTGTTCATTGTTTTTAGTCTCCTAGTTTGTGGTATTTTATCATATCATAAGTCTTGGTTACTGCTCTATCGCTGGGAAGAGACACCAGTGCCAAAGTAACCCTTATTAGATGAAGCATCTAGTTGAGGACTTGCTTACAGTTTCAGAAGTTTTGGCAGGCATGAGAGCTACATCCTGATCCACAGGCAGAGAGAGAGAGAGAGAGAGAGAGAGAGAGAGAGAGAGAGAGAGAGAGAGAATATGAATGAATGACTGAACCTGGCATCGGAATATATGAGCCTATTGGGGCCGTTCTTATTTGAGCCACCACAGTACAAATGGACTAAGATGGGGCAGTGTTAGAGGATGGACACATTGGGACTATAGTTCAGAGAGTTCCTAGGGCTCCTTGCCAGGCTTCCCTTATTAGTAACATCTTACATTAATATGCATTCATTACAATGGACAAACTAACACACTATTATTAATTAAAACCTAGACTTTGTTCAGATTTCCTTACTTCTCCCATAATGTTCTTTCTCTGTACCATGATTTCATCTAAGTCATCACATTTCTTTTAGGCTCTCTTACTTGTTAAGAGTTTCCAAGATTGCCTTATTTTTGGTGACGTTGGCAGTTTGGGGGTTCTGAGCACACGTCTTTAGTTTTGGTTAGCCCTCCCCCCTGCCCATTCTTGTTTACACACCTAGATCTCTCCTCTCCTTCCACATTGCACACATTCCCATCCCTTTCTGTCTTGCCCCAGCTCCCTGTGGCTTTTTTTTAGTTCTGCTCACTGCTCTACAGGTACTCACTCCAATTTAAAACACAGAAGTCTAAAAATTCAAGAGGATTTGCACACAAGACAGCAAAGTGTGCTGTTTGTCTTTCTGAGCCTGGGTTAATCTCACTCAGTATAACCTTTCCCTGCTATATCCGTTTTTCTGAAAATTTCATCACTTTTAGTGCTTAATAAAATTCTATTGTGGCCGGGCGGTGGTGGCGCACGCCTTTAATCCCAGCACTCGGGAGGCAGAGGCAGGCGGATCTCTGTGAGTTCGAGGCCAGCCTGGTCTACAGAGCGAGATCCAGGAAAGGCGGAAAGCTACACAGAGAAACCCTGTCTCGAAAAACCAAAAAAAAAAAAAAAAAAAAAAAAAAAAAAAAAAAAAAAAAAAAAAAAAAATTCTATTGTGAATATGAACCGTATTTTCACTATCCACTTATCAGTCAAAAGACATCCAGGATGGTTCCATTTTCTGGCTACTGTGAACAGCTGTGCAGGTATCTTTGTCTTAGGCTGCAGAGTTCTTTGTGGATGTGTTAATACTATTTCAGTTTCCTGAAAACATCTACACTGATTTCTGTAGTGGTGATACTTTACACCCTACCAGTGAACAGGGATTCCCTTTACTCACGTCTTTGCCAGAATTTCTTACCATTTCGATAGTATCACATCTATCATTCTTGATAGTAGTTATCCTAACTAGGTTGGATGGAATATCAAAGTAGTATAGTTTACATTTCCCTGATGGATAATGATGTTAAATACTTTTAAAAAGTTGTGTGGGTTTATATCTGGGTCCTCTGTTTTCTTCCACTAATCTACATATCTATTTGTGTGTATGTGTTTGCCCACCACCATGCTATTTTTATTGCGATGGCTCTATGATTTAACTTGAAATCAGGTGTGGTGGTTTGGATGGGAACAGCTCCCATAAGCTCGTGTATGAACACTTGGTTCCCGGTGGAACTGTTTGGGAAGGGTTAGGAGAGGTGGCCTTGTTGGAGTGGGTGTGGTCTGATTGAAGGAAGTATGCCACTGGGAGTTTCAGTAGATATCATTCCCAGTCAGCCCTCTGCCTCATGGTTGTGTCTCAAGATGTGAGCTCTCAGCTGCTTCTCCAGTGCCATGCCAGCCTGCCTGCTGCCATGGCCACCACCATGATGGTCATGGATGCTAATGATCTGAAACTGTAAGTCCTAAATTAAATGCTTTCTTTTATAAAGTTGTCTTGGCCATGGTGTTTTTATCATGGCAGTAGAAAAGTAAGACAGAAGGTCTTTTAAAGATTCCTCTTAAAAAATTCCTTGTCTTCATCATGGTTGCTTTGGCTATCTGGGATCTTTGGTGAATCCAAATTATTTTTAAGATTTTATTTTTTTTCTGTGAAGAACAACACTGGAATTTTAATTGCCAATGCATTAAATTTGAAAATTTCTTTTTGATAAGATTACCATTTTCACAATATTAATTCTTTTGATCCATGAGAATGGGAGGTCTTTCCATTTTCTAGTGTCTTCCTCAATTTCTTTTTTCATGAACTTAAAGTTTGTAGAGGTCTTTCATTTCTGTGGTGGTTAGGTTTATTCCAAGGTATTTTTTTACATTTAGTTTATTTATTTATTTATTTATTTATTTATTTATTTATTTATTTATTTATTTTGGTTTTTCGAGACAGGGTTTCTCTGTGTAGCTTTGTGCCTTTCCTGGAACTCACTTGGTAGCCCAGGCTGGCCTCGAACTCACAGAGATCCGCCTGGCTCTGCCTCCTGAGTGCTGGGATTAAAGGCTTGCGCCACCACTGCCCAGCCTACATTTAGTTTATTGAGACAAGGTGTCTATCATGTAGCCTTGGATGTCCTGAAAAGCACTATGTAGACCAGTCTGGCCTAGAATACACAGAGAACTGCCTGCCTCTGCTTCCCAAGTGTTACATATTTACTTATTTGTAATACAACTGTGAATAGGATTGTTTCTCTAAGTCTGATAATCATTGGTATAGAGGAAGACCACAAATTCTTTTTATGTTAATTTTGTATCCTTTGCTGAAAGTGTTTATCAGTTATAGGAGTTTTCTGGTGCAGTCTTTAGGGTCTCATATATAGAATCATATCATCTGTAAATAAAGGTACTTTGGCTTCATCCTTTCCTATTCATAATACTCTTATTTCCTTTTCATGTATTATTGCTTTAATAAGACTGAAAACTCTGAACTAAACGGGAGTGTAGATAGAGCAAACACCCTTATCTTAATCCTGATTTCAGTGGGAGTGCTGCAAATTTTCTCCATTTATGGTAAGGTTGGCTATATGTTTGCCATAGCCTTCATTATGTTGAGATATGTTCTTTTCATCCATAGCCTCTCTAGGGTTTTTGTCTTGAAGGGATGCTGGATATTATCAAAGATTGTTTCTGTATATTTTTGGTTGTGAGCCTAGCCTTTAAAGGCTGAGCCGTCTCTCCAGCCCTGTTTCTGTATATATTGAGATGATCATACGATGTCTGTCCTTGAGGTCATTTATGTGATGAGGCAACTTGGTAGATGAACTTTTTTATGCAATCTTGAGTTCAGTTTTCAAGTATTTTATTGAGAATTTTTTGTCTATGTTCGTGAGAAAGATTGGTCTGTAGTTTTACTTTTTGTTGTGCCTTTCTCTGTTTGCTCTCATTATAATGCTGGTTTCACAGAAAGAAATTGAAAGCTTTCATTTATTTTCTTATTCTTCCCCTTCCTCCCTCCCTGTTAGCTTTCAGGCATCTGTACTGGCCTGCCCTTAGGGTCCTGACAGGATATACCTCAACTGCAGCCACACACCCCTTGTGTGCATTCACTACATTTCCTTATAAAAGGTGGGCTTTGCCCACCTCCCGTCTCTCTCTCTCTCTTCCCCTTCCTTCATTCTTGTCCCCAGGGACCAGTCTCTACCCCTTCCCTCCCCTCCCCTCAGTAAACCTCTCACGTGGGCCCTGTTGCATGGCAGCTCCTTCCCGTGGTTTTTAAAATACAACATTTTGTGCCATGACTCAGGCTCTCCCGGCAGTCTGAGACATGCTGGGACCCTGGAACCTGGTCTGTCTGAAACAGCCTGCTTTCCCCACCTAATGGGTCACTGAGACTCTCCAACCAACACTGATGGTTGTTCAGTTCTCTCCCCTCCCCACAGCTTCTGGCCATCTCCCATGAATGAGGCTTCGTTTCTCGAGCACAGTCCTTGCCTTCTGGCTTTTCCTGAAGTCCTGGTACCAGGCGACTGTCTCACTTGGGCTCTTAGCCCATTAGCCCCTGCTGTTTTGGATGATGATCCACTAAGCAGCCTGTGCCTCCTCATTGGTCCTTGATGGATTTCTGGGATGCTAGAGATTCCAGCCCTTAGATCTTCTCTACCTGGAAAATGCGCCTACCTCCATATTCAGCACCTGATTTAAGGGCTTAACTCACCCGCCTTTGCAGTCAGACTTGGTCTCATACTCCTTAGACGCCAATCAAAATGGCCGCTAACCAGCACCTGAAAGACCCCCGTTTGGAGTCTTCCCTCTGGAGAGACCCTCGCCCAGAGATCACACCGAGACCACAAGTCAGATGCAAACAGCAAGAGGCTTTATTCCGGAACACGGGTACCCGGGGCGACACAGTCCCTCCAGAGGCTGAAGAGACTGGCGTGCCGACGGGCTGGAGTGGAGGGTTTTTATAGGGTTGGGCAGCGGAAGGGCGGGTACAGAAGCAGGAAGTATAGTTTACAGGGTTCTGATTGGACGATTCGTATGAGGCCAGGTTCAAACTCAGGACAGCTCGTGGTTTTTCCCCCGAGCTCGACATGCCTGCTGACTTGGCTCTTATCCAGGGTACAAGTTGTTTTTCTGACCTTTAGTTCCCTGTTCTGGGGCCAGGTGGCCGACCGCAGACACCCCGCTCGTTCCTGCGCCCATGTCCTCCAACTGAACCCTCCCCGTACTCCTCAGGCCCTGCTCAAAAATGGCGTCAGGCCAAGCAAGCATGCTGGGGCCCCTCAGCACCATCCCAGTAGAGTCCCGGGGTCCCTGCCTGCACCTCCCTGCAGGGCTCCCCAGTCCTCAGGCCGCGCCACCCCCACAGGGTCCCCGAGTCCCCAAGCTGCGCCACCCCGGGGGTACCCGGGTCCCAGTTTGCACCGCCCGGAGGGTCCCCAGCCCTTGGCCTGCTCCATCCCGCAGGGCCCCGGGCGCCCGGGTCGCGGCCCGCACCACCCTCGCCGGCGGCGGCACCGGGCGCTGGCGCCGGGCAGCGGCGCCAATCGGGCTCGAGGACACGGCGGGCCCGGGCTGGGAGCCTGCGGTCTCTGCCCGCCGCGCTACGACGCGGGGCCCGGGCGCGCGGGCGGCTGCGGGGCGCGCATAGCGGGCGCGGGCGGCTGGCGCGGAGACGGAGATGCGGCCCGCCTGCGCTGCCCGCGGCTCCGCTCCTGGCGGCCTTTCACACCCATACCCGGTATTTCACAGGACCCTTGCAACTTCTGCCAGCCATCCCATAGATGGGCGGGGGCTGGTGGCTGGCACTGGTTACCCCGTGGAAAGGTCACGATCACGACAGAACCCAGTGGTACCTTTTAGAGCTTTATTAGGAGGGAAGGGGGTGGGGGAGAGAGGGAGAGAGAGAGAGAGAGAGAGAGAGAGAGAGAGAGAGGGAGGGAGGGAGGGAGGGAGGGAGGGAGGGAGGGAGGGAGGGAGGGAGGGAGGGAGGGAGGGAGAGAGAGCGCTAGGCCGCGTGGGGGTGCACGTCCGGCTTTTAGGCTGGGACGCAGTCTCCCACTGATGACGTAATAAGGCGCCAGACAAGACCCTGAGCTGCCCATATACAGAATCCTTACAGGTACCCTACTTTCAAGCTTTCTCTTATCAAGTCCCTACTCTGACGTAGCCTTTCACCTTTTCTCTTCTTTGTCCCCTACCCCCCCAAACCTGTTGCACTGACTTTGGTGTGTGGCTTGTTTGTTTGGTGGCATACGTTGGCAGGGCCCACCGAGGATACCCACTCATGCTGGGCCCTTCCCGGCTTGCTCCACCCTCAGCAGATTTCTGTCTTCCACCTGCAACAAGTCTGCTTTCTCATTCACCCACAGCTTTGCCTTCCAGTCAATACCAACAATTGGGTCTCTGGTGGGGCCACCCGCCTCTGACCATTCCCCTGGGTGTGAGACTGGGCTCAGTATTCCCTGGACCAGGCAGTCAGGGAACTGAAAAAGAATTCTCCACTTTCTTTCTTTTTCTTTGCTTCAAGACCTGCTTGTGTCTGTCTGCTCTCCCTCTCTAAATGTTCTGTTTGCTGCAGTGTGTGAATCAGAGATGGAGAAGCCAGCTTCATCTTGCTCAGCACACACCAGCTCTCCCTTTCTATTTACTCAGCTCGTGTTTAATTCTGTGTGTATGTGCATGTAACTATTAACAGCAACCACGTGGTTCTCCTCCATCTTGACTGGTGACCTCATCATGATTTCTTGTGAGCTCCAGGGAGTCGACTTGGATCCATCTGAACAGCATCTTGCCAGGTCCAAGTAGTGCCGGACAGTTCCACAGAGCCTGGACAGTGAAGTGAAACAACCAGCTACATCAAGATGTGGCCAACACCCTAGTTTTCTCAGATCTCCCAAAGATGATCAACGCCCCCCAGGTCATCAGGAAGCAGTCTCGAGAACACAGTGCCCTCATCCCCGCCTCACCTGCTACCCTGTTCTAACTCCTCACCTTTTTATAATAAACAAAAGGGAGGAATATTAGCATTTAGGCATCTTTATTGACCTGCCCTTAGGGTCATGACAGGATCTATCCTCAGCTGCAGCCACTAAGAGCACCCCCTGTGCACATTCGCTACATTTCCTTATAAAAGGCGGGCCTTGCCCACCACCTGTCTCTTTCTCTCTCTCCTTCCCTCTCCTCGTCTCTTGGTTATTTGAGACAAGGTTTCTCTGTGTAGCCTTAGCTGTTCTGGAACTTGATCTACAGACCAGGGTGGCCTAGAACTCAGAGACTCACCTGCCTCTGCCTCCCTCATGCTAGGATTAAAGGTGTGCACCATTATGCCTAGCCTACACCTGACTTCTCAAAGGAGACTCTAAAGACATGAGGGCCTGGACAGATGTTCAAACTCTAAGAGAACACAGATGCCAGCCATGGCGACTCTACCTAGCAACATTTTCAGTCACAATAGTTGGAGAAAGGAAAATGTTCCATGATAAAACTAAATTTAAGCAACAAATTGGACAACAAATGATACAGCTAACTCTCCCAGGACTTGACATTTAACCCAACTTTTTCTTTTCAGAATCTTCTAAAGATGCTGTCACCCCTAGATAACAGGAAGTAAATTTAAGAACACTATGTCCACATTCCCAAGAGCTGGGGCAGGTGGTTTTTGGTTCTCGAATGGGTTATGGATATTTGTCATTGTTTAGTGGGGTTGGTTACAAGTTGTTATTGGTAATGGTCAGAAAAAAAGCTGAACAAAGTTTAGATTCAGGGTTCTTGTTTTGAAAAGAAAAAAATGGGATAAAGAAATAGGATAAAAGGATAGATTATTGAATCTACTTTTTTTGCTTTATTTAATTAAGGATTTAAAAAATCCATTTTACATATTGATCACAGATCCCTCTCTCCTCCCTCCTCCCACCCCTCCCACCTCCCCCCCAAACCACCCCTATTCCCTCCTCCAAAAATCCAAGGTCTTCCCCGGGGAGTCTGCAGAGCCTGGTACATTCAGTAGGGGTAGGTCCAAGCCCCTCCCCTTGCATCAATGCTGTGTAAGGTGTCCCACCATAGGTAGTGGGCTCTAAAAAGCCAGCTCATGCACCAGGGATGGATCCTTATCCTACTGCCAAGGGGGCCTCTTAAGCAGATCAAGCTACACAACTATCTAGCTTATGCAGAGGGCCTAGTCCAGTCCCATGCAGGCTCCACAGGTGTTGGTCTAAAGTTCATGAGTTCCCACTAGTTGGGTTTGGTTGTCTCTGTACATTTCCCCATCATGATCTTGATGCTCCTTGCGCATAGAATCTCTCTTCTTTCTCTTCAACTGGACTCCTGGAGTTCTGCTTGGTGCTTGCCTGTGGATCTCTGCATCTGCTTCCATCAGTTACTGGATGAAGGCTCTCTTGGTCCAGTCAGAGCTGGCAGATTCTCTGTCTCAGGAAGCCACTTTGAATCCACTTTTAAAAAGCAACTACTTGTTTTAAATATTTTACATTGATATGGATCTTTGTACATTGATTAAAAGTTGAGATTTTTTTTGAACATACTGCACATACATTTCTAATCTTGTTCAAGGTATTATACCTATACATCTCATTTAACAATGTAATATAAATTTCTAGTCCTTGAAAGTTATTATCACCAACTAATTATGATATAAAGAAATGTAAGTTAGTAGTTAGTCATTATAATTGAACTTGTAGCCAAATTAGGTATGTTTTCAAGGTCAAACAGATGTATTTTAGATAGACAGGTAGTCTTCAAACACTTCAGAGATCTACAGAACATGGCATTTAAGATGTTTTAATAACATAAGGTTCTTTTTTTTGACAATGAGACATGTCTGCTCCTGGCAACATCAATCTATGTCAGAGAAGATGATGGGTATTGAAGAAACTCCATATGGAGTTTACTTTCTTTGTGGCAAAAGTTAGCCACTGGGCAAGAAAATGTCCTTACTTCGACTGCTGACAGTATACTGTCCATATGGGACAAGCAGGACACAAAAGAAAGGACTGCCAAACTTTGCCAAGATAAGGTAAGACAGCCCTTCAGAAAATCCTGCTTTACAGATGAGTCTGTCAGATATGCTAAGACTGTAGGCCAAAGATGGATGCCCCAATGTTGCAGAGAAACCTTGGGTGACTGTCCAGGCAGCCAGCTGTTTCTGTCATTTCTCACATTTTTTGGGAGTTGCTTGTTTGCACTTCCTGCTTACTCAGTTAATATTATTTCCTCAGGTCTAGAGGATGGAGTTGAAGAATTTATAGTTATAGTTTTCCATGATACCAGATTCAGAAAAGAAATTCACTAAAGCGGTGTAAAGTGTATAAGTTTGAAAGACATAAAATATAGTTTTGGTAATGTAAGTTAGAATAGAAAGTGAATTAGGAACAATCTCTTGGACTCACCAAGATAGGATAAATATTGGAGTATTTTCTTTGAATTTGTCAAATATTTACAGACTAGACATTGTTGATGTATTTATTGCCTGTATATATTATGTAGTTATTATACTTATTGTATATAGTTTTTCTTATGTTAGTTATAACCTTTTTAAAATTTTAGACAAAAAAGGGGAATGTGGTGATATTTTGTTTGTGCTCTAACAAATAAATCTTGCCTGGAGATCAGAGTGTACAGCTAGCCACTAGAGGCCAGGCCACACCTTTCTTCCCAGCACTTGGGAGGAGGAAACAAGAAGTGATATGGCTGGGTGGAGAGAGGAAGTGATAAGCTAGGCCCTTTCAGTCTGAGGATTCCTAGAGGTAAGAAGTCTTTCTAGTGGCTGGCTGCTGTACTCCTCTGATCTTTCAGCTTTCACCCTTGATATCTGACTCTGGGTTTTTGTTATTAAGATCAATTAGAATTCATTCTACACATGCATGTAACATGAATTGTTTAACAGTCTTATTAATAAAAAACTCAGAGCCAAATATTGGGTGTAAGCTGAAAGATCAGAGGAAACAAGTCACAGCCACAAGTTCCTATCGATAGGAAATCCTCAGCCCAAGAGAGAGCTACTTTCTGTATACTCATGCCTTACATACCTTTCTGTGTCTTGCCATTTTACTTCCTTTCTCTGCCCAGCTACATCACTTCCTCTTTCTGCCCAGCTCTATCACTTTCTGTCTGTCTGTACAGACCTCCAGACCTCTATGGTTAACTAGCTCTGGGATTAAAGGTGTGTGCCACCACGCCTGGCTCTGTTCCCAGTGTGGCCTTGAACTCACAGAGATCCTGATGGATCTCTGCCTCCAGAATGCTAGGATTAAAGGTGTGTGTTACCACTGCCTGACCTCCATGTTTAATATAGTGGCGGGCTTTTTCCTCTGATCCCTAGGCAAACTTTATTTGTTAGAGCACAAATAAAATATCACCACACATGCACACAGATGTGTACACACTCACATGCACACATGTGCACACACATGCCTGAACACATACACCTGCACACATACTAGCACACACATACACACACACACACACACACACACACACACACACACACACACACGCACGCATGCACGCACACACACACACACATGCACATGTACATACAAAGTAACACAATCTTTAATGATATTTAGGTTTATTGTCTACCTGCAATCATGTCTGTGCATTATGTGCATGTATTGCCTGAGATGGCCAGAGGAGGGTATCAGATCTTTTGGGATTGGAATTACAGATGGTTTTGAACAACTATGTGGGCACTGGGAATTGAACTTAGGTCCTTTGGAAGACTGATCAGTGCTCTTAACCAGTGAGTCATCTCTCCAGACTCATAAAATTAAAAAAAAGATATAATAATTGTATTTGTGTACTAAATATTGGAGCCTATAATTTCATAAAATAAACAGTAAATGGACAAAAGGCCACAAATGTCATGACACAATAATAGTGGGGTCTTTGGTACCCATTCATATTTAGATAGAACTTTCAAACTAAAATTACCAACACAATTTCAAAGCTAAAATATAGCATGGATCAGTTGAACTTTATATATATATATATATATATATATACAGAATACTCCATCCAACAGACTTCCCTTTCTCCAAAATTGATCACATAATAGACTACAAATGAAGCATTAACAAATACAAAACTATCACAGTAATTTCTTGTATCCTATCAGACCACAGTGTAATAAAAGTAGAACACAACAACAAGAAAAACTACAGAAAGACTGAACAATTAATCCATCTTTTTAAATAAATGTGGGTTATTCAAGAAGTCAGAGGAGAAATTAAAAAAGAAAATCACCGAGTCAAATGTATGGATACAATGAGAGCAATATCAGAATCTCTGGGATGCAGTCAAAGCAGTCCTAAGAGGAAAATGTATAGCTGTAAGTGCTCATATTAAAAAAGTCTCAAATAACTCGGGAGGCAGAGCCAGGCGGATCTCTGTGAGTTCGAGGCCAGCCTGGTCTACAGAGTGAGATCCAGGAAAGGCGCAAAGCTACACAGAGAAACCCTGTCTCGAAAAACCAAAAAAAAAAAAGTCTCAAATACCCTAATAATGTGCCACAAAGCTGTAAAAAATAACAGACCCTGTAGAGGTAAGAAATAATACAAATTAGAGAGGAAATTATTAAGAGAGCGACTGAAAACAATATACAAAGTCAACCAAAGAATCAATTCTTTGAAAAACTTAACAAGGTTGACAAGCCCCAGGCAAAATGACATAAAGAAAGAAGACCCAAGTTAATAAAATTGGAGATGAAGAGTGTGTTATGACTCTAGTGAAATCTAAAACATGATTAGAGAAAAACCCCGTCTATCTCATTAGCATGAAAATTTGCATTGATCTATAATCATTGGTAACTTATATGCATACTGCAGAATTAATTCATTATCCTTTCATCATTTGCTCTGTGCTCTTTTCTTATGTGCTGGGGATCAAGCCCAAAGGGTTGCACTGTTAGGCACGTTCTCTACCACAAGTGCTTTAACCCTTCGTTAGACACTTTATAAAAGTCATTGAAGGTATTGTGTTTTATCAGATTCCTTTTCTGCATCAACTGAGATGATTGTGTGAATTTTCTTTCCTTTCTCCTAGTGTGCTATATGACATTGATAAATTTTTGTGTCAAGCCATATTCCTGAAAGAAATCCCATTAATTTTATTAATACTTATTTTATCTTATTTTCAGCTTACTTACTTATTATTAGTGTGTGTATGTGTGTGTGTGCACATGCATGTGTCATGGTGTGCATGTGGAGATCAGAGAGCAACTTGCAACAGTCTTTCTAACATGTGGAACCTGGAGATTAAACTCAGGTCATCAGTCTTGCATTCAGTTTAAAATATTTTGTTGAAGATTTTCATATTTGTGTTTTAAAGGGATATATACATACACATTTGTGGGTTTTTTTTGAGACAGGGTCTCATGTATCCCAGGCTGGCCTTGAACTAGTTATGTAGCTGAGGATGACTTTGAACTATTGATCCTCTTCCCTTTTTCACCATGCTGGGATTATAGGTGTGCACAGTGCTGGGAACTGAACACAGAGTTTCTTGTGTACAAACAAATGATCTACCAATTGAGGTATATACCCAGCCCCGTGTAAGGGAGCAAATAGCTGAACAACATGTCTCCATAGTCCAATAACCTCTCAATAAAGGAATAAGAAATAATTGAATCTGCCTTCTGGGACCAAGCCTTCAAGACAAGAGCCTTTTGTAGGACACAGTGTATACAAAGGATAACATTTTATTTTCTCAATTTTGCTACACGCTCCTGTGGAGAGAACCGTGTATGGAACAAAGCACTGAAGGACAGTGTAGACCAGTCCAGCATCCTGGGAATCCAGTTCTCTGGCCAGAGACAAAGTGTAGCTTCTGTGGCTCACAACACAATGCCCAGACTGGGTAAATTACAAAGAAAAGAGTGTTGATTTGTGCCAGAGGCATAAACAGCAGATGACAACTGATATTCATAAGGTCAACCCATCAGATGAATGACTCTCTGATGCAGGAACCTCATCAAGCAAGGCTTACGAGGCCATAGGCTACTATGAATGCTGTTTGCTTCTGTCTGTGATTTTCTAGTGTGCTGCCATAATTCTTCCTTAAAACAGCTGTGGGATTCTTCCCACAGCCCATTGGTGGTGTGTTTTCCGCATGTTGGGCGTAATTATATCTGTGCGTAATTATATATTAATCAAGATGATTTTACCTTAAGGTATATAATTTTGATGAATAGAAATAATACTAGGATATTTTCATAGCTCAGACTGATATAGAAAAATAACAATATTCTCAGCTGTCATGGCAGCTTTTTACACAATTAGTTGATTTAAGACCTCAGAGCAAATTCAAAGTAGACTAGTTGCCCCTGCAAATGAATGCACAAGGACAGATTCCCAGATGTCTGGTTGCTGAACCAAGGTCAGGCATGAAGCAACTTTAGTGCCAGTTCTTTGCTTGCAAAACTCTGGCTGGTAACATTAAAGACATAATTCCCTGCATAAATTCTCTCAGCAACTGACTCTCTGCAAAAACTCTAATCTCATTTTTATGATACAAGACTCAAGGTTCAGCCAACAAACTGTTTATGTTTAGGTCCTGGGACGCTTTTAAGGTCACTGTTCCTTGAGAAAGTGCGCAGCACTGTACCTACCACTACATACCTCTAGCCTGCTCACCAGGGAGCTTGGCTGAGAGCCAAGTGTTGCCATGGTTACTCACTTCCAGCCTTGCTGGCTGCCCAGTCAGAGCAACATTCCAAGTCCAAGAAAAACCATGTGATTTCACATATGTTATCATGTAATCTTCTTATTTTTTACTCAGGAAATGTAATGTGACCCTTAAAATGTAACTCATGTATTGTCCAGAGCTTTCTGTCAGCAATATATGTAACTGCAAAGACAAGGAGAGAGAGGTTTTTTTTTGGGGGGGGGGGGGTGTGAAAAAAATATAAGAGCACAAATCCATTTTTATTTATTAATTTTTTATTAGTTTAGATCCTGGAAGGGTATAGCATCACATTAGAAGTCTTGTTCCCAGGAGGCCCCCACAGGTGCCAAGATGGTGGAAAGACAGTTTGGAAATTTTGCACCCAGGATATGCAAAAAAATTCACTATGTCAGCAAGAACTAAACTTTTTCTATCTGAGGGTTAGGAAAGGAATACATGTGTTCTGATGGTAACTTTCTTTATTACTGCATCTTGAAATTCCTTCCAAAAGAATCTCTCCACAGGTATCTTTCCACAAGCGGAAAACACACCGCCAATGGGCTGTGGGAAGAATCACACAGCTGTTTTAAGGAAGAATTATGGCAGCACACTAGAAAATCACAGACAGAAGCAAACAGCATTCATAGTAGCCTATGGCTTCGTAAGCCTTGCTTGGTGAGGTTCCTGCATCAGAGAATCATTCATCTAGTGGGTTGATCTTATCAGCTGTCATCTGCCATGTATTCTTATGGCCTCTGGCAGATTTGGTTCATGTTTCTGGTCCAACATTGAAGAACCTTAGTGGTGGTCTTTTTGCTGGCAGAAACTTGAGGTGGTACAGGTTGTCTTGTGGCCAGAGAGAGGGCAGTGGAGACGCCGCATGAGTCTCAGAGCAGATAAACCATACTCAAACCTCAGTGTTCTCGCTCAGATTTTAGGTTCCCATGACCCATTATTACATCTATCAATGTAGCTGCCACCAACCAAGAACTTCCCAACAGATGAGACAAGAAAAATAAAGACTGGAAAAATAAAACAAAGATGCGTGTGGCCTTGTCTTATTTATTAAGAGGCCTTTTTGTAGTTCACTCAATTTAAATAAATCTTTGACAGGTTGATTAATTGGTAAGAGTAAGGCTGTATTCAGAGCTGAGAATACAGAGAACTGAGAATTGAGCCCAATGGTAAGTCCTCTTGAATAGGTACCATGATGGCCCAACCAAGCTGCCTTGGGGAGAGCAGTAGAGAGAGCAGGGGAAGGGCTGCTTCTCCATATGCTCCACCTGTAGGATCAGGAGAACGCTGTGGTCCAAGGGAACTGCCAGGAAAGGACTTGCATAACCTCCCCTCCCCCACATGCCAGAGCCACACAGAACAATAAGGCTGCAGAGATGGGAGGTGCCCGTTCACTGCTGCCCCTCCTCAAATATTACCAAAGCAGAGCCTGGCAGGCCAGAGGGTCTGAGGATGTCCCCTTTCCACTCAGCTCAGCTGTGCCAGCATTCACTCCATAATTAGTTAATTAATTAATTAATTTCCTATTACTTCATCTCCCCTTTTGAGGTGTGCCTCATAATGGCTCCGCTTTTGTTTGTGTAGTGCTTAGCGAGGTTTTAGGACTGTGTTTGCTTCCCCAGCCAGTCTAATCAAGGCTTTCTTGATTATACTGTTCATCTATATTGCATGTACTTTCCCTTCTTGTTCTCATGATTAGACAGAGTGCCAAAAGCAAGTGATTGCTGAGAGCTCAGACTTAAAATGGGACGTCTAGATCACCCTCCTCCTCAAGGCTCAGGGGACATCATGGAAAGGGGGGCAGAAGGAAAGTGAAAACCCAAGGCTTGAGAAGAAGTGCTGTTCACTAACAAACTCACAGTAGCTATGATTGCCTACATAAGATCAAGCCTGTCACCGTTTCAGCATGAATAGAGGGGCTCATGAGGTCCCACCCCTAGCTGAGGAAATATTGGCAGTAAATTGTGCTGAGAGGGGAGTCACTTTTTTTTTTCAGGAACGCACTCACTGGTAAGTTGCCCATGATCGAGTAAATAATCCCACATTATGTTCATGCAGGCAAGCCTGATTAAACTCCATGGGTTTAAAACAAAAAAAAATGTGAAAGCAAGATGGAGACAAAGAATGCTTCAGGATTAGGAGGGCATATGAGAAGGAAATAGGGGGAAGAATATGATTAAAATACGTTATCTGTATGTAAGAAATTGTCAAAGAATAACATGAGTTCTGCCTGGGCTGATGGCTAGTCAGGTCTATATTTGTCTGTTAGTTGTTTAAATTACAATGTTCATTACTTTCCAAGCATAAATTGAAGGGAATCACAATATTTGGAGGGATGAAAACTCTGTAGTAGTTACAAGGAAAATTGCAAGGTTTGATCAGATGGGATACTCACATGGGCCTACATCAATGATTCAGTGGTCTAATCAAGTAGACATCTGTGTAGGGCTCATGTTAAGTGATTAGGTTGGCATCTCAGTATTTTGCTGAAGAATGAATTTCATAGTGTGAGTTGTTTCTTATTGAGATTGGCTACGTAGAATGTTGTGAGTCATGGTATGGGTCTGCTATAAAGTGTGGAATTTTCTGTGGCAATATCTTGGTGCCCTAAGAAAGACTGAACTAGTCTGTAATGGTCAATTTCTGATGACATGCAGTTCCTGCTCAGAAATAACAATGGCCTTGTTCCTACTCTACCCAACAACAGCATCTTTGTTCTGAGGCTACAATAGCTCAATACAGCCATCATCCTAGAATGGTAACAAAATGTTTAGTGTAGCTTCTTATATGCTATAAAAAGGAATAATATATATTTGAGGCTGTCAACAAGTATGGCCTATTATAAACTAGATATATAGCAGATAATTCACAACAACAACAACAACTTCTCCTCCTCCTTCTTCTTTTCTTTTTTCTCTTTCTCCTCCTCCTCCTCCTTCTCCCTCTCTTCCTCCTTCTCTTCCTCTTCCTTCTCTTCCTCCTTTGATAGACTCTCTCTGTGTAGCCTTATCTGGCCTGATACTTGTTATGATGTAGACCCAGCTGGCCTGGAACTGAAAGAGACCTGCTTACCTCTGCCTCTCAAGTGTTGGGATCAAACACATGTGCCACTATGCCTGGCACTCTTCTTGGGTCTTAAATATAAACTATGGCTGCTAGAGTTTTAAAATTCACTTGATAATTTCCATATACAATCTTTAAAAACTATAAAATAGCCGGGCGGTGGTGGCGCACGCCTGTAATCCCAGCACTTGGGAGGCAGAGGCAGGCGGATCTCTGTGAGTTCGAGGCCAGCCTGGACTACCAAGTGAGTTCCAGGAAAGGCACAAAGCTACACAGAGAAACCCTGTCTCAAAAACAAACAAACAAAAAAAACAAAAAAACAAAACAAAACTATAAAATACAAAATATGGGACTTGGGATGTATATAGCTCAGTCAATAGTGTTTGCCTAGCAGGCAAAAACTGTTAAATCAACAGCGCTGCATGAACCCAGTGCATGCTGACACGCCTCCCTGTCTTCCTGGCACTTGAGAGGTGAAGGCAAGAAGATAAGAAGCTTAAGGCCAAGGTGACATAGCTAGACCCTGTCTCAAATATATCTGAGAGGTGGCTTTGTGGCCGGAGCATATCCAGCTCTTGCCATGAGCTTGAGCACTCACAACAGATAGCTCATAATCTCTTGTAACTCCAGCTCCAGGGAATCCAATGCTTGTGCAGCTCCACATGCACATGCACTCACATGTGCACACATACACATGATCAATGTAAAATAAATATTTAATATGTAGAATATATTCTGATAGTGTTGCTTATCATAAAAATGATTTTGTTTTAAATTAGAGACTTTTTTGCTTTTTTTTTTTTTCAAGACAGGTTTTCTCTGTGTAGCCCTGGCTGTCCTGCAACTCTCTCTGTAGACTAGACCTGCCTCTGCCTCCCAAGTGCTGGGATTAAAGGCTTGTGCTACCATTGAAAGGCTTGGAGATTTCTTTAAAAAGTGTTTGAAGATGTAAACTAGATAAGAAATGAGGTTGATGAGACAGGTCAGTTGGTGAAGTGATTATGTACAAGCATGAGGACCTGAATTTGGTTCCACAGCTCTCACGTAAAAAAGCCAGGCTTGTGTTTAGAATTCCAGTGCCTCACTTGGGAGGTGAGAACATGAGGCTTCCTAGAAGGTCAGTGACTACTCAGTCTAGCTAAATTGGTGAACTATTGATTCATCAAGAGACTATATCTCAAAAAATAAGCTGGAGCTAGCACAGTCATGCACGCCTTTAATCCCAGCATTCTGGAAGCAGAGGCAAGCAGATCTCAATGAATTCTAGGCCAGCCTGGTCCATACAGTAAGTTCCAGGTCAGTTGAAGCTACACAGTGAGGCCCTGTCTCAAAACAAAACAAAAAGGTGGCAAGCAATTAAGAGAGATGTTCAGTATTGATGCATGGACATGTGCACCCACACACCTATACACAGACACACAAGAAATAAAAAGCCTGAAAAGAAATCAATAGGTAATGGAAAATATAAAATGTTCTAAATATATGAATATATTTGATAAAAATTATTTTTAAAAATTTTATATAAATTTATTATTATTATTATCATCATCGTGTGTATATAATGTCTGTGTGCGGGCATCTATGTGCATCAGCATATGTGTAGAGATCACAAGATAACTTTATAGGAACAGTTCTCTTCTTCCACCTTTATGTGGGTTCCAGGGATCACACTAAGGCCATCAGGCCTGAGCAGCAATCCCTTTATCCAGTCTCTCACCAGCCCCTGTATAAAATTATTTACATGATACAATAAGATCATAAAAAAAGATAGGGCAGGGGGCTGGAGAGATGGCTCATTGGTTCAGAGCACCTATTGATCTTGCAGAGGACCCAGGTTTGGTTCCCAGAACCCACATGGCAGTTCGTAACCATCAGTCAGTCACTGTGGTTCTAGGTGATCTGATGCCAGAAATAATAAACCCTTCAAAAAATGGCTGTAGATTCAGAGAGTAACTTTTCTCAGTTGAAAAGCTTGCCTTTAAGGATTTCAATAGCAGAGGCGAACGTTAATGTTATTAACAGTATTAATGAAGAGGAAAGGTGAAGGAACAAGCTGCTCTGTTCGTGGTCACTCTCTAGTCTTCTCCAGGTAGCTCGAAAGAAGAAGCCATTTTGGGTGAGTGTCCCTGGCTCCCAGAATAGGACCTATCAGCCATCAATAAAGCTGGACCAAGTCAGTGTGCTTTATGCAAGACAGACAGACAGACACAGAGGAGGGTTTGTCCAAAACATTCTCAGAGAGGGAGGGTGTCAGGAGCATACTGAGATGTGGAGCAGGTTTTCTGGAATATCTAGTTACTATGTTTCATGAATCATTTTTACTATAGTAAAACTATAGTCTATAGTTTTGCCCTATCTTAACTTCTTTAGATTTATTTACTTTATGTGTCTGCATATTTTGCCTGCATATGTGTATGTACCTTGTGCATGCCTAGTGCCAGCAGAGGTCAGAAAGCTCAACCATTGTGTTTGCGGCCTGAGAGCAGCATTTTGGCTCTGTGCTCCCCTCTCCCCATTGGGGCGAGCGGCACCAGCGGCACCAGCATGCCACGCGCGGACCAAGAAACTCGTGACAGGGTGAGGAGGGACCAGTGGTGGCCCGAACCTCCTGGTGGCCCCAGGACTAGCTCTACACAGCAACGCTATGCTCCTTCATTTGCTTTGGCAGAGCTCCCAGACCTGATGATGCCCTCAGGCTGCAAACATGGTCGAACCTGGGGTACTAGCACCGAGGGTAGTGTACAGCAGCCTGGAGCTCTTGAGAGTCCTGCCTCCAGACATGGTGCCCAACTACATGATCACCCTGACTTTGAGCAACAAGAAGATACCCGAGATGAAGAATGGCTCATTTTCTGGGTTAAGTCTCTCCAGAGACTTCGAAGATCCGTGCTGCCACTGGAATCCACATTGATGTTTGTGATCTGTGCTGCCAACCAGCAGCTGCGGGCAGGGAGACATCCTTTGCAGTGGTATCAATGACTGCAAAACTCATAACGAGAATGAGAGTCACTGAAGGTTTCTGTGTTAACCTCCCTGCCCCCCAAAAAGAAGCAGTCCAGACATGAAGCTAATGAAGAGGGTCCCTCAAAACTGTGATAAGCCCGGCGGCGGTGGCGCACGCCTTTAATCCCAGCACTCGGGAGGCAGAGCCAGGGGATCTCTGTGAGTTTGAGGCCAGCCTGGTCTACAGCGCGAGATCCAGGACAAGCACCAAAACTACACAGAGAAACCCTGTCTTGGAAAACCAAACCAAACCAAAAAACGGTGATAAAGACGCTGAGGTGTAGCTGTTCACATTTGATGGCTTCCGGAATGGGCAGGGTGGGGAAGGACTCAGTTATTTTTAAGGGGCTGGCCACTGTGAGTTTGACCACGTTCCAGTGAACATATGGTGGGTTTTTGGGACGTAGGTGGGCACAAGGGTGGAAGGGTGTACCTGGGAGGAATGGGAAGCAAGTGTGATTGGGGTGCATGGCATGGCATTCCCAAATAATAAAGACATTATGTTGGGGGAAAATTAATATTCCTCAGACAACAACAGCAACCCCCAAACACGTACATATTGCTCTGATCTGCACAGTGGTTCAAACAGAACACAAGCTCAGCCGGTGCACAAAATGTTTTTCCAGGAAAAACTAGCTCTAAGATACACCCTGGTGCCAAAATTAAGGTGACAATAAAACATATTTATCTGGGCCAGGGATTGTTGCTCTGTGGTAGAGTGCTGGCCTAGTGTGCATGAAGTCCTAAATTCAATCTCTAATACCACATCAACTGGGCATGACTATGTATGCCTGTAATTCCAGCTCTTGGGATCAGGAGTTCAAGGTCAACTCCAGCTACACATCAAGTCAAGGCTAGCCTGGGATGCACAAATTTTGTCTCCAATACAAAACAAACAAATAGGCAGGCAAACAATGCATAATCACCTAGGACTCAACTTCCACACACTAGGTGATTAGAAATATTAAAAATTAGAAGTCAGGGTCCCTTTAGGATTGGTCCAACCTAGTTTGGAAAGGTCCTTATTTAATTTTTCTAACTACAAAAGCATCTCTCTTAGGTAAGATATGACTCCTTTTATTAATCAACAATAATAATTTACAAGAGTAAAGAGGGCACAAGAACCAAGAGTCAAATGAGCCTCCAGATGCTGGCTCTGTAAACTGGAACCAGGACACATAGTGTTATGAATTATTGTGCAGCCGGGCGGTGGTGGCGCACGCCTTTAATCCCAGCACTCGGGAGGCAGAGCCAGGCGGATCTCTGTGAGTTCGAGGCCAGCCTGGGCTACCAAGTGAGTTCCAGGACAGGCGCAAAGCTACACGGAGAAACCCTGTCTCGAAAAACCAAAAAAAGAAAAAAAAAAAAAAAAAAGAAAAAAAAAAGAAAACAAAAAAAAAAACAAAAAAAAATGAATTATTGTGCAGGGGGACCCCAAGGGTATCCTGCACATGCAGGGAAACATGCTGGGCAGATGCAGTGGTAGACTGGGCAGATGCATGCCATGCAGGCATGGTGGTAGCAGCGGTGGCCAGTAATTCACAACCTAGACATTGCATCCATGTGGAGAGTTTATTATAATAGAGAGATGAAGAGAAAGATAGGAAAGAGAGAGAAAGAGAGAGAAGAAGAGAGAGCGAGGTCGAGGGTGCGCACATTGTGGGAGGAAAAGCAGAAGAGAGAGAGAGAAAAGGGAGAAGTTTTTCCTTAGAATAAGGTTTTTATGTCAGGATGCAGGGAGGCACCAAGGGGTGGGATTTCAAGGGGCGGATCAGAATATTAACATTTCTCTGTTTTGATTATTATAAAAAGAGGTGAGTTATGGGAGCAAGTGGGGGGAACAAGGATACTGAATTCTTGAGGTTACTTCAAGCTGACAAGGGGCAAAGTGGGGAGGGGGAAACTGGGAGTCATATGTGGCAGAAGATCTCAGAAACATTCCTTGAGGGAGCTGAGAAGGCAGGTTGCAGCAGTGGTGTTCGAGGAACTTGGTGGGAAATGACACGCCAAAGCAGGAGTGCAGAAGCCTTGGCATCTGCTGTTTCTCTGGAGGTCAGGTGGGAACAGTGAATCTGCAAAATATGCTCGAAAAATAGGTGGGGTCAGAAATGGGCTCTGGAGGTTGTTAGTTTTCATCAGATCAGATTTCTTGATGCAAGAGCAAAATTTTTTCCAGGAGCCTGTAGGTATCTGAAAGACAGCTGGAATGGATTTACACCATGGCAAAAGGGTTAAAAATCCATTTAAGGACTCTTAAGAACACTTTGTAGTCAGTGTTCTATCAGTTTATCAAAGCTGCATTTATCAGTATCAAAACTTTGAACCTCTGGAGTTATATCTGAAACTGGTCTATCCTGTACCATGAAGTCTGTGAATGAGGCATACCTGTCTGTAATTGGAGAGCATACACATATATAATCTTGGGATTGGGACTGTTAAACTGATACCCTAGCCATCAAACATTGTCAGATCTGAGAAGGATAAATTTAAGAAGTGAGACAGCTTTCCAGCTACCTAGGCAGCAATCCCAAGTCTCTCTATGGTCACAGGGGGTGGGCAGAAGCCCCAAAGGCAGCACTTGTTCAGCTGATAGGCCCAGAAGATCTGATAGATTTTTTTTCTGTGGAGTAGAAATTTGGAGAGACTGACCCACCTTGACTTTGCAGTATGGGGCAATTGGTCCTCTCTTGTTCCACTTATTCACAGTCTGGACAGGATCTCAGTTTTTTGCTGCATGGCCAACTTTGCCATAAGCTTCCAGGTAGAAGTTCTTCTGTGGCCATCTATCTTCTTGGAGGAGATACAAGATGCTGTCAGGAGCTGACATGTATCTTTATTATAAAAAGGTTTTTATATTAAATGCCATATTCTCAGATCTCTACAGGTGTTTGAGAACTGGGGGAACAAAATCTGTTAGATGTATTTATAACTTTGAGAGCATATATATGACTTAAATCTGAATATATAGGTTTCCCAGTAAGTTACAGCTTAATGAAGTTAGCAAGGACAGGGAGGTTCACATTCTTAAGCCTGAATAGACCTTGAGCAAGGAGAGACATTCTTTAAGCTGTTGACAGTTATATCTGAATCTATTACCATTTTTAAGGCCCTGTAGCTGTAGTTCTGATCTTTGAGTACAGCCAGATTATAATCCTGAATGACTTAAATAGAAATAATTATTTTTTAAGCTGTCTCCTGAGAAGGCAAAGAAGAGTGACAGGGGAAAGATCCCAAGGCTGAATGAGAACAAGAGAAAAGGGGCTTGTGAGTCTGGGTGCAGCCCAACTCTGAGAAAAGGACCCTCTGAAACAAGGAAAGTGCCCTCTTGGTGGATCAGAAACTCCATCCTGAGTGATTTATATAGAAAGAATTATTTCTTAAGGTCATCCAATACCTCCCTGGTTCTGCATAATGAAGGTCAAGGTTCTTATTGCAAAACAATTTCTAATTAATAAATATCAATGGACATTAGATAACCAATTGGTCCTCTATGCCAGGGGCTTTCCTTTTGACTCAGCATTTCAGCCTATTTAGGTCAGGGAACATGAGGTGATTGTATTCTTTTCTGGAACTGCTGGCAGTTGGGGTGTTGTTGTCAGGGCCCCCAAAATGATAAAAAGCTAGTCAAAGGCTGAAAAGCTAGTCAAAGGCTGGGCAATGGGGCATTTGTCAGAAGCATGTGGTTATCTGACCTGGCTGTAGAGGCAGTGAACAATTACGTTTGGCTGGATTGTTTCACATCCCATAGACAAGAGTCTCTGCTGGCATCCATAGCAGGGAAAGTGCTGCAGATTGTGGTCCACAACTTCTGCTTTGATGTTTCTGCCAGCCTGCTTAAATATAGACTAGAAATGGGAGTTAAAATTAATGAATTTATTTGAAGTCTTTTGACCCATGGTCCCAAGACCAGGAGAGAGAGAGAGAAAAAAAAATACCATCCTTAGGAATAGACAAGTGAGGAAAAAGTAAAAGTTTTAGATAAATTAGTATTATCAATCCAGTACTGAAATCCAAATCCTGGTAATGAGTAGCCAAGGAAAATTTAAAATCCTGAGCTTGTGACCCAAAGTGTATCTGAATTGTATTAATGTTAATTTCTGAAAATTTAAAATCTCAATATGATACCACCTTCATGTAGTTCAGCTGATGCCCTGGAGGGGAGTGCATACCTCTCCAGGCCCCACCCACACAAGCAGTCACTGTGGAATGAACAGCAGGTTGAGACTGGACCTCTGCCCCACCCAGATGGCTTGAGCCTGAGAGAGGCAGCTGGGGAACACCAGGCCAATGCCGGTGGACTTTTCCTTGGCCCATAAAACAATGGTGAAATAAACCATGACAGGAGGTGATTCCATAACCTCCCTCCATACCTACCATCTGAGAGCCAAGTGCCCTGCCCATGCTGCCCTTAGTAAAGATGGCAGTGAGGTCATATGATCTGCCTGTTTTGAACTTAGCCAAGATGGTGGCTAGACCATGTGGTTGCCCTTATTTAAGATGGCAGCTTGGAAACATGGTTGCCCTTATTTAAGATGGTGCCACCTGATCATATGATTGCCCCTATCAAATATGACGCCTGACCACATGTTCATGTGTTTTTTTTTTTAATTGAGCAGATAAGGAACAGATAAATTGAAGCATTTAAAAGTCAGAAAGAAATATAGATGGGCCATATCAATCATACATTTCCATTTGTACACAGGAAATAGACTTTGTGAAAGAAAGATGGAGAAGTGTCAGTGCAGCCAGGTGGGAGAGAAGGACCCCCGCCCCCCAGGCTGAAGCATGGTGCGAGCAGCCACAGGGGAATGAACCCAAGCCATGGGCCATGGCAGTGGTGAGGGCGGGGGGCCATAGGCACATTTTTCCACAATGAGGTATAAGGCCCAGCAGACTGGCCTCATCGTCCCAGAGGGTCAGCAAGGGCCAGATAACCAATGGACCGTCGTCACAAAGGCTATGGGCTGTGAGGCGGGCAGGAGGAAGCAGTGGGATTGCCTGGCAATATTGGGCACCAATGTTATGAATTATTGAGTGGGGGGACCCCCGAGGGTATCCTGCATGTGTAGAGAAACATGCTGGGCAGATGCAGCAGCAGGCTGGGCAGATGCATGCCATGCAGGCCTGGAGGTGGTGGTGGTGGCGAGTAATTCACAACCCAGACACTGCATCCACATGGAGAGTTTATTATAATAGAGAGATGAAGAGAAAGATAGGAAAGAGGGAGACAGAGAGAAAGAGAGAGAAGGAGAGAGAGAGAGAGAGAGAGAGAGAGAGAGAGAGAGAGAGAGAGAGAGAGAGAGAGAGAGAGCGCACACACACACGCGTGCGCGTGCACACACCTTGTGGGAGGAAAGGGGAAGAAAGACAGAGGAAGGGGAGGAGTTTTTCCTTAGAATGAGGCTTTCGCATCAGGACGCAGGGTGACGCCAAGGGGTGGGATTTCAAGGGGTGGATCAGAATATTAACACATGGTAAAGCAAGAAGTCAAATAATAAAGAAACACAAACATTAAATGAATCTTTTTGCCCCATTGTCTTAGTTAGTCTATTTGCTTATATAGCTTTAATTGTACAAAAGTGTAGGTTCTTTTACACGAATCACATTCAATGCAATTGTAGTGTAAGATATGACAGCAATTATCCCTTTCTCTTACTTTTTTCAGTTGACCTGCTTATTTATGTTTTTAACCTGGATTCTCTGGGACATTAAACCCTAGGGAATATTTTAGGCCACATAAATTATAAACGTAAAAGGTTACTGATTTTATTCATGATTTATGTCATATTTAGATGTGCCTTAAAATGTTTTGGCAGAGCAATATATAAGACCTTAAAAAGACATCATTAGATTGCCCCAGGCCATCCTGAGACCTATCCTATTCTAGTATCAGGAGATTTCCACTTCTTTAACTGGAAAGATGTAGCAAACTGGAAGGAAGCAGACTCAGAATACAAACTCTGTATCTGACCTTCTAAAGAGTGGCAGTTTACAGGAGCACCAACTCTTCCTGGTCCCTCTACCTCTCTTTGTGACTTTCCATACCCAAGATCCCTCCCAACCAGGGTCCCTTTGGCCTGCCCATGTGGTGCAGAGACACAGGATACCTGTGCTCCCATTCATGGCACCAGGAGCTGCCTTCTCCCCTCAGCCCCTCTCCTTTCTTTGAGTTCTAAACCTTCTCCCCACAAGGGACTCTCCAGCCAGTACCTACAGCTGTAGCACCCAGGTCCTTCCTTCAAGACTCATGGGGGCCCTGCCAGCTGCCTGACCGAGACCCTTCAGGCAGAGAAGAATGAGGAGGAGCTGTCTCGGCATGTGTTAGCAGCTAAGGAAGGCGATCACTTGTGGGAACCTGCATGCTAATGTGTCTTCAAATAGCATTTTCTCTAAAATCTTTTTTAAAAACAGTTAAAAAAACATTTATTTGTGTGTATGTGTGGGTATGTGTGTGTATGTGTGGGTGAGTGGGTATGCATGTGTGGGTATGTGTGGGTACACACATGCCATGGGACATGTGTAGCGAGCAGAGGACAACTTGGGGTTGGTTCTCTTCTTTGGAGCCCAGGTTGTCAAGTCTGATGGAAAGAACTTTTCCCCACTGAATCATTTTGATGGCCTATTTTCAGCTGAGTTTTCATGGTGTAAATAAGCATGTCTAGAATGGTCTTTGCCCATCATTTTCCTCTTTTACATATGGGAGCTAAGAATGTCCCCAAATGTGTTGACTAGCTTTTATTTTAAATTATGACCTTAAAATGAGTATGACTAAGAATATACTCCTTAACTGATCGTGCTTAGGGATTGGCCAGCCCATATATGAACGTTTAAGCTCATGACTAAAGCCCTCCTGCTTCATTTATCCTGAGAGAGCATTGATTTGGAGTGGCCTGCTGCAGTAATAGATCTTTCTCTCCTCTTCTATGTCTCGGCTGTGCCTGTCTGCCTTTGCACCCTCCAGGATACAAACCCACTGTGTTCAGTTACAGTGGCATTTAAAACTCAGGAGCTTTGTCTACGATGTCCAAGATCTGCCCATCTCACAGCTGCATTCCGTGGGAGAAACAGGTTATGAATGTGTGTGTGTGTGTGTGTGTGTGTGTGTGTGTGTGTGTGTGTGTGTGTATGTGCCAGTCAAGTGTGCTCTGACTCCATCTTCTCTAGAATATTCCTTTTGTAGGCTGTCTTCCAGGACGCATGATGGCACTTCAGGCTCTGTGCAGTTTTGCTCTTTTTTATTTTTATTTGTTTGAGTCAGGGTCTCACTATGTAATCATGGCTGTCCTGGAACTACTCTGTAGACCAGGCTGGCCTTGAGCTCACAGAGATCTGCCTGCCTCTGCCTCCTGAGTGCTGGGATTAAAGGCGTGCACCACCGCCTCCCGGCTATCAGTTCGCTAGTTAATGACAGAGGAGAGAGAAGGGAGAAGAAAGGATGGAGGAAAGGAGAGATAGAAAATTGGTTCATACCCATAGTCCAGTACTTGGGAGGTAGAGGCAGGAGGAATGTTGCAAGTTTAAGGTCTAAGAGTAAGACCCTATAATAACAAATCAAAATAAAAAGTAAAAAAAATGCCACAGAATCCCTTTTGTGTGATGTTTTGTTAGAGATAAGTACAAATGTTAGCATTTAGGCATCTGTACTGGCCTGCCCTTAGCGTACTGGCAGGATTTATCCTCAGCTGCAGCCACTAAGAGCACCCCTGTGCACATTCGCTGTATTTCCTTATAAAAGGCGGGCCTTGCCCACCTCGTCTTCCTCTTCCTTTACTCTCATCCCCAGGGACTGGTCTCTGCCCCCTTCTCTGCCTCTTCTCTCCCCTTCCCTCCCCTCAATAAACCTCCCTCGTGGGCCCTGTTGTATAGTTTGACTCCTTCGCACCACTTTTAAAATACAACAATGAAGGCAGAAATAATATGTTCATTTTCCCTCTACTTTTAAAATACATTAAAATCAAAACTTTTTTGTGGGCCTCTAAAGTATCATGGACACATTGGTCCTGTCTCAACGTGGGTGTGTCTGATGTTTTTCTCTTTCTTTTCTTTTTTGAGACAGGGTTTCTCCATGTAGCCCTGGGCTGGCCTCGAACTCAGAGATCTACCTGCCTCTGTCTCCTGAGTGCTGGAATTAAAGCCGTGCACCACCACAACTGGCTGTCTGATGTTTTCTTAAGACTTAACCTAGATGATTGCTGCAGAGATTGTTGTGGGGTATTCACCAGAGAGGACTGCTCAGACATGGGTTTGAGCCAATAGAAAGTCTGGCCAGTGACTACAGTGGGTGTTCAGGATCCTGAGCCTTTCTCAGGGTCAACTTTTAAGCACAAAACTCATATTCTAGGTTGACATACTTCAGTTAACAAGAACTGTGAGCCAGAAACAGAACTATAGAAACTAAAAACCAAGGTTATTACACTTAGAGATTTTCCCAGAACTATGGACTTTGACGGATTAGGTCTTTGTTTTTGTTTTGGCAGGTGGTACTGTCTACATGCTGAGTTTTACAGCCTGAATGGCATTTATATCATGAAGTTTGTTGTACTCAGGTCTGGGGGGCCTACTAAGGTCTAGGACCCTGTTACAAGATGGTGCTGGGGGGAGACACATCACAACCTATCAGAGGGACATGGTGACTACTTGGTCATTGTGATGACCTTGGTACCATGGTCAAGTTGGTTTTTCTACCACAAAACTCCTGTGGTGTCTCATAAAGAGGTGTTTGATACTCTGCCCAATGCTTGCATTATCTATTTTTGCCAGATAAAGTGCTCAAAGTGTTAGGACATTACAAAATATATTTCATTATGGGTTCTGTGGATTAGGAATTCAGGTAGAATATATCAGGCTTGACTTCTGAGTCTCCTCATGATGTCTGGCCCTAACATGATTCAAAGTTTTAAAAATAATTTAAATGGCTGGTGGCTCTATGTATTAGTCAGGGTTCTCTAGAGGAATATAACTGATAGACTGAACACACACACACACACACACACACACACACACACACACACACACGGAATTTATTAGAGTTGGGGCTCCTAGAGGTCCCACTAGTCCAGCAATTGCTATCTCCCCATGGAAATTTCAAGAATCCAATAGTTGTTCAGGCCACAAGGCTGGATGTCTCAGCTGGTCTTCAGTGTATGTTGTGATCCCCAAGAAGTAGGAAAGGACTTGCCAGCCAGAGTGAGGGCAAACAGGCAAAAATCAAAGCTTCATTCTTCTATGTCCTTTATATAGGCCGCCACCAGAAGGTGTGGCCCAGATTTAAAGTAGATCTTCCCACACCAAAAGATCCAGATTAGGGTAGGTATTTCCACCTCAGATGATTCACACAAGAAAAATCCTTCACAGGCGTGCCCAGCTGCTTGGGTTTTAGTTAGTTCCAGATGACGTCAAGCTGACATCCAAGAACAGCTACCATATTCCAGATTCACCTCTAGGATGGTACCCTAGGATGTGGGGGCTGAAAGACAGATGAGGAAAGATGGCTCCCTTTGGGACTTGGGAATTGCCACAGCTTGGTAGCAGAGAGAGAAGGAGTATGTCTTCCGGACCTGGCCCTGGGAGTTACATGGTGTCTCTCCTGCCATATTCTAAGGGCCACAGTTATTTCAGAGGAGAGAAACTAGCCTCACTTTTTGATGAGGGTGTGACAGGAGAGTGGAGGAAGAGGAATTCTGTTGGAGCTAATCTTTGAAATATACTTTATATTTTGCAATATCTTGTTCCTCATCAAACCTCTACCCTACCAGCATTAGTAGCCACAACTCCATCATGCCTGTTCTTCCTAGACTAAGTGAGGTTGACTAGATGGCTGATTTTTCAGTTTGTTGCCCTTTCTATATTTATGAGTTGTTTTTGCACACAGAGAAGAGCTCCCATCCTCACTGAACAATATGGACTCATAGATGTCTCTCTAAGTCAGCAGTTAGTAGTTGCTCACTTTTTTCTTTTCCTGAGACAGAATCTCATGTAGCCCTAAGTGGCCTTGAACTTATTATACAGCCAAGGATGCCCTTGAGACTCATCTGGCACTGGTGCTGGGACCAACCTCAGGGCACTGTAAATTCTAGCAAGCAGTTTACCCACTGGACTACATCTACTACTCTCTCATTATTTTTTATTTTGATGCTCCAAAGGTCAGATAGACCATTGAAGGAAAGCTCTTTCAAGCTGGCTCCTATATCTTGATATCTATCTAAACTTACAAAGAGAGTTAACATACATATATACACATGTATAGAGAGGTCACATATATTGTTAAGAGTTATATAGCTTATCTCTAGAGAATTTATAAATATATCCTTATATAGAATTTTTTATACATGTATTGTGTGGTTGTTTCCTCCAGGTTGGACATTACCATTGTCATGTAGGCTTTGCATCATTACAGGCTTATAAACAATGATGCCAAGCCACCCAGAATTTACATCTCTGAAACTTTGAGCTTTTCCTTCTTTAAAACTGATTATTTGCCGGGCAGTGGTGGTGCACGCCTTTAATCCCAGCACTTGGGAGGCAGAGGCAGGCGGATCTTTGTGAGTTCGAGGCCAGCCTGGTCTAGAGAGCGAGATCCAGGAAAGGCGCAAAGCTGCACAGAGAAACCCTGTCTCGAAAAACCTAAAAAAAAAAAAAGGAAAAAAAACCCTGATTATTTAAGGACATTTTTTTTTGGTCACAGTGATTGAAAGCTGACAGTTGCATGCACACATAGTCATAAAGAATTCAGCTTCATTTCTTGGGATTTTACTTAAGAGCTGTATTTGTTATTCTCTTCAGCAGTAAGAATCATCCCTTGTGTTATCCTCAATATATTTGCTCCATTTTCCAATCACGCCAATTGCCTCCTCTGGCTTCCAGCCATGTTGTCATTTCTGAGGGGAAGGCAGAGAAGGGAGGAGAAGGGTAAGGAGGCAGAGGATTGTGTGCGAATCTCCTGCAGCCCAGCCCCTGCCACATCTCCATTGCCTGATGTTGACTGCCCAATCTCTCTGGCAGGCACTTTTTAGCCCTTCTTTTTACCTAAGCCTTCTCCCCAGCCTGGTAGTTCTAGCAGTTCTTTCTAACACCCACCGGCAACCCCTCAGAGTCTGTGTAGCTCAGGCTTGCCTCAAGCTTGCTGCACGGCTAATGATATCCTTGAACTCCTGATTCCCTTGTGTCTAACACTCATGTATAACCACGTTTGTCTATTCTTTTTATTTTTAATTATAAAGTATTTGCTGTGGGGCTGAGGAAATGGCTTAGGCACGTAAAGTGATTGCTGTGCAAGCATGAATACTTGAGTTATGATCTCCAGTGTCTACATGAAAGTCAGTTGTGGCAGCACACATTTGTAATCATACACTGGAAGCAGAGACAGGTGAACCCTTGAAGCTCGTTAGCTAGCCAGCCTAGCTGGATCAATAGGCTCTAGGTTCCATGAGAGACCCTACCTTAAAATGAGGTGGACAAGCACACACACATGCACATGTACATACACTACACACATGTGAGCACACACACTCACATAAGAGAAAAATATTTCATGCTCAGTGGGTGGTTTGAATAAGAATGCCCCTCCCCCTAGGCATGGTGGTGCTTGCCTTTGATCTCAGTACTTGGGAGGCAGAGGCAAGCCAGCCTGGGCTACCAAGTGAGTTCTAGGACAGCCAGTGCTACACAGAGAAACCCTGTCTTGAAAAAAACAAAAACAAACAAACAAAAAAAACAAAACAGGAATGGCCCCCATAGGCTCACATATTTGAATGCTCAGTCACCAGGGAGTGGCACTGCTTGAAAGGATTAGAAAGATTAGGAGGTGTGGCCTTGTTGGAGGAAATGTGTCACCGAGGGTGGGCTTTGAAGTTTCAAAAGTGCATGACAAGGCGATGTCTCTCTCTTGGCCTGCAGATCAGGTGTGGTTTTCAGCTCCAGTGCTATGTGTGCTGCCCTGGCGACAGTGAACTAACCCTCTGAAACTGTAAGCAAGCCCCCAACTAAATGTCTTCCTTTATGAGAGTTGGTCATAGTGTCTTTTCACAGCAATAGAACAGTGACTAAGACACTCAGTTTTACACAATCCAATGATGCAACTTGTATGAAGCATGGCATGAAAGTCCACATCATCTCATTCACACCAACACTAGGATGGAACTAGATTCTTACGTGTGATTTTCAGAACAAACATACATGATAATACTTATTTCTTTACATGCTAACCTAAGAAATTAATGATAGTGTTGTGATGATAGGGGAGAAGCAGAGCAACGTGGGTACTGGGGCTGTAGATCAGGGTAAAGCTGGTATGTGCAAGGCTCCGTGTATAATTCCTAGTATTGGAAAAAAAAAAACACATGCAAGTTCTTATCATTTTCAGTGTTGGAACAGGACAGTTTTGTGTGTTTTCATTGTTTCCTCTTGCCCAGGTCTGAGTGTAACACTCGTGTCATCTTTCAAAGAGACATACAGGGATCCATCATGAGACTATTCCACCATTTATCCTTTCTGAACAGACCATGCCATCGAGGGGCACTTCAGTCTTGCTTTGCCCTTTGGGCTGGTTGTCGGTGGACTGACTAGAAGCTTCTGGAAAGAGACTGGTGGGTTGGGGAGGGAAGCACCAGAAGGCTGAAGACTGCATTTTCACCTTCATGTCTGGGCAGGGCAATGGCCCAGGCTCTCTTTTGCTGGCCCGACAATTTTTTGACCTTTCCTACACTTTGGGATAGCTCTCTCTCACTGTCTGACCTTCTGTGGTTTCAGTTATCCATGGTCACATATGGTTTCAAGACATTAAGTGGAAAATCACAGAAATATTTGATCAGTTCTAAACTGTGTGCCATTCTGAGTAGAGTGATGAAGTTTGCACTGACTGGCTTCCTTCCACTCAGGATGTCAGTCACCCCTTTGTCCAACGCATCCCCGATATATATACTACCCACCTGCTAGTCACAGCAGATTGTTTTGGTATTATAAATGCTTGAGTTTTGGGCACTCTTCCTTATTTTACTTAGTACTGACCCCAAAGCACAAGAATATTGGTACTGGCTAGGCATGGTAATTGCACACCTTTAATCCCAGCACTTGGGGACAGAGGCAGGTAGATCTCTGTGAGTTCGAGGCCAGCCTGGTCTACAGAGTGAGATCCAGGACAGCCAAAGTTACACAGAGAAACCCTGTCTCAAAAAACAAACAAACAAATAAAAACAAAAAGAAGCAACTGAGGGAAGAAGGTTCATTTCAGCTCACAATTCCAGGTCATAGTCCATCATTGCAGGGACATTGAGGCAGGATTGTCGCACTCACCCACAGTCAAGAGCAGCGAGAAGGGTGCACATATGCTCACTTGCTGGCTTGTGCTCAGCTGGATTTCTTCAGTTACATTCAATTCAGGACCTCCTGCCTTGTTGAGGGGTAGGTCTTCCCAAATCAATTAACATAATTAGGATGATTCTCCATAGACATACCCATAGGACAACTCAATGTAGATAATCCCATATTGAGACTCTCTTCCCAGGTGATTAATCAAGTTAATAATTAAAACTATGATAGCTTGGAAGGCACTCTGACATCCCTGGGGCTCTCCTCACATGTAAGTACATTTTCTTTCCGCTCCCCACAAGAGAGACTTGTTTCACAAAGTAGAGAGCAAATCATTTGAAGACCTTGGCTGCCACCTAACCCATGCTCAGCAGCATTGTACCAACTCCATATTTATTCTCCAAACTAAGCAAGTGATTATCTCGAAAGACATAAGAATTCAGTAAGACTTTTTGAAGACCAACTGCTGGTACACACATCTGATTTCTAAGAAATTTGTTCTATTTAAATCTACTCGGCTACATGGGCAGCCACACGGCTCTCTCTCTCTCTCTCTCTCTCTCTCTCTCTCTCTCTCTCTCCTCTCTCTCTCTCTCACACACACACACACACACACACACACACACACACACACACCCACCTCACAGATATATTCCACATATACTCTCATGCACTCACACATACAATTCCATACATACATACTCACACTCTCTTCACACTCAGATGTTCACAGACACATTCACAAGCACACACGTTGGCATCCTTACAAACACTTGTGTTCTCACACACACATTCGCACCTCACATTTGCACACATGTACACACCTGCCATCCCAGTTCTCAGATACTGCAGGTGGTGACCACAGAGAGGAAAGTTCAGCTCTGACTGCCTGGAAGGACACAGCGGGGGGGGACACACTCCATCTAGGCATATGGGGCGAGTGCCACCTCTCACCCCCACTCCTCCAGGACTAGCTGGTGTCTTGGCCCAGTGGTCACCCTTTGGGTAGGCATCCGGGCAGTGGCTATGGCTTATTACTAGTATGTCCACTGGCCATCAGGCCACTAGCCACCCTCAAGCACAGCCAGCTCCTCACCCATTCATGGCCTGCCTCAGGGCACCTCCCAGGGAAGACCCCAGATACCATACTTCAGTTAGCAGAATCCGACAAGTATTTTACCCTAAATCATGGTCTCACTACACCTCAAACTTGTGGTCCTCCTGGCCCAGGCTCCCAAGTGCAGGCATCACCAGCTGGACCACTAGACCTGGCATCGACCTGTTCACACGACATTCCTTCAGAGTGAGCTGCACTAGTCTCAGGCGTAAATCTAACACACGTGGACAAATGAGTTTATTAGCATCATCAAGGCTCAAAACAAGGTGGACACTGTTTCTGTTACTCCAAAATGTCTATAGACCAGTGCTTCTTGGTCCTGGGCATAGTGCCAATCAGTCCTCTCACCTCTACTTCTGACCCAGTCCTGCCCAAGGCTTTTCTGTACCTCTAGCCTGGGAAATCCAAGCTGCAGCTTGTTTCAGGGATGGCGTGTTCAAACCACAGGACAGGAGGATGGCAGGCTGTTCCTCCTCATGCTGGCGCGTCTTTCCTCTGCAGAGCACGCTGTTCCAGCTCTTGCTCTCCCTGCCGTTCTGCTCTTCACACAGGACTGAGCATTCTACCACAGCACCAACCTCCAGCTCTTCCTGGGACCTGCTAGTTCCTGTGTCCCTCTCAGGCACTGTCTACAGCTCAGTAGGAATGGACGTTTGTTAAGCAAGCAGACAGAAGACTCAGTCTAGACTCCACTGCGTAGACCACACCGGCCTCCGACTGCGGGCAATCCTCTTGCCTCTGTTTTCCCGAGTGCTAGGATTATAGGCCTAAGCCACCAAACCCTGCCTTGGCTTTACCTTCAGGTGTCAAGCTCATGAAGGCCTCTAGGCCTCTGGGCCCATCATTGCCTCTAATTACTGAACAGTGGAATGCCAGAAAGCATCAACTGGCCAGTCTCTAGTCCAGAACCATCCAGAAGCTTCAGGGTTAAGACTGTCAGACATGAGGCTTGAAGTCTGTTCTGTGTCCCGTTGCAGCCCTAGCGATTGTCTCAGCACTATTAAGATTGGAGGACACCTGTTTCCAGGTCTCCCAGGATTGCCGCCTCTGAATCAGATCTGGTGAGCAGCAAGGCCTATCTTCCTGCCTGCCTCTTCCACTTGGTACACACTCGGATGGCCCCAGAAGAAGGCTGCTCTGTTCTCTACTCAACCAGCTGCACCAGTGCGTGATCTGAAATAAGGCCAGCAGACCCTGGGGGAATGAGCGGATCGATCTGGTTTTATGAAATAATGTTTTTTTTTAAACTTATTAATAAGGTAGAAAATGGGCTAGGAAGATAGCTCATTTGGTGACATGCTGGCCTTAGGGCTGGAGAGACGCTCAGTGGTTAAGCACTGGTCCCTCTTCTAGAGGACCCAGGTTTGATTTCCAGCACCCACATGGTGGCTCACAACCATCTGTAGCTCTAGTGCTAGGGGATCCAACACCTTTCAGCCTTCACAGACACTGCACACATGTGCTGCACACACACACACACACACACACACACACACACACACACACACACACACACACACACGTTTGTAAACAAGAGGTGGGGGGAGCCTGGAGCTTGCTTTGGACATATGACCTAAGTTTGATCACCAGAACCCATGTTTTCTTTTTTCTCCTGCCAGGTGTGATCATGTGTGCTTGTATTTCCAGGTGCAGGTGAGTTTGAGGCCAGCCTGGGCTATAAGAGACCCTGAATCAAAAACAAAAAACAACCAAAAAAAAAAAATTAGAAAATACAGGGCTGGAAACAGTGAAATGATGAGTTTCTTTTTGGCGTGGGTGAGACTTGGAGTTCTGAGGACAACGACGATAAAAGGAGGAGAAGGGAAAAACACACAAGCAAAATGTGGCGGTGTACGGGTGTCATTCCAGTACAGGGGCATCAGGAGGACCAGGAGTTCAAGGCCGGCCTGGATACATGAGATCCTGTCTAAAACAAACAAGCAAAGAAGCAGAAAGAAAATACATTTTTTTTTTTGTATATAAAGACGCATGGCATCTAATCACCCAGAAATGACTGATTTTACCGTAGTGAGCACTAGTTCCCAACTCTCCAAGACACCAGCAGGTGCTCACTCACTATGCTCCCCTGCCATGGCCTCAAGACTATGCTTTACATTATGTGAGGTAAAATAAGTTGTTTTGCCGTGTGTGTGTGTGTGTGTGTGTGTGTGTGTGTGTGTGTGTGTGTGTGTGTGTATGAGGACCACCTCAGGTGTCATTCCCTAGTTGCTACCACCCTTTCTTGTTTATTCTTTTCTCTTGAGAGTGAGTCTCTCACTGACCTAGAACTCACCAAGTATGCTAGGTTGTTGGGATGGATGATCTCGGTTGTCAAGGTGACTGGATTTACTATCATCTAAGTGCTGGGCACTCCTCTGCTCTTCTCTGCTCTCCTCTCTTCTCAGTCCCTTTCTTTCTTCTTTCTTTCCGTCCTCCCTCCCTCCCTCCCTCCCTCCCTGCCTCCCTCCCTTCCTTCCTTTTGTGAGAAAGAGTCCATGTAGCCCTGGCTGTCCTGGAACTTGCCGTGTAGACCAGGCTGGCCTTGAACTCACATAGATCTGCCTGCCTCTGCCTCCCGAGTGTTGAGGGATTTTCTTGGTTAGCTGATTTAAAATGGAAAGATTCACACTAAATGTGGGTGGCACCTTCTGGTGGCAACTTAGACAACAGGGAAATGGGAGAAGGAAGCTTGCTTTTTGCCTGCTTGCCTTCATTCTTGCTGGCAAATTCATCTGTTCTGCTGCTGTAGCTGCTGGAATCCTTGCTGATATTAGAATCAGCTTTTCTAGGCTCTAATGCAGACTGAAGACAGCAGTTATCAGGCAACCCACCCTCATGGATGAGCAACTACCAGATTCTTGGCCTTTATGGTGTGACACAGCCATTGTTGGACTACCCAGATTTTATAATATATGTCAATCTAATAAAACTCCTTTTAGTGTATATTCATTCCATTGCTTCTGTTCTCCTAAAAAACTCTATTAGAGCCGGCTAGCTAAAGAGCCCCAGGAATCCTCCCATCCGATTCCCTAGTTCATACATACATGTATGTCCCTAGACATACATCATCAAGTCTGGTTTTTTAAAATCATGGATTCTAAGGACTGAATTCAAGTCTTCTTGATTGCAAGGCAAACACTTTACCAAGAGAGCTATCTCCCTAGCCTCTTGCTTTGATTTTTTGAAACCGGGATGTCTCCCAATATAAGCCCAGGCTGGCCTTGAGATTTCACTTCTCTTCTCTGGCCTCCTACGTGCTGGGGTTATGGACCCATGGTGACCTGTGTGCCATCTGAACTCCTCTTTTGACCTATCTTTGACTGGCTTAGAGCCCACCCAGGTCCCAGACAAGTTGATGAGGCTGAGATGGGTATGTAGGACTCTTGAGTGGAGAAATGTGTGGTCAAGTTAGATACCAGGTTGCTAGTCAGGATTCCTGTCTCTCTTTCCCTGGTTCTGCTACATTCCAGACCCAGCCTGGGGGTTGAGGCTTTCAGGTTCCCTTCCTCAGAAGGAAGCCCTCATTTGGTGAACTGTGGCCCCTGCTCTCTGTGTTAGATCTCGCTTGATCTCCTACTGGCCGAGTCTAATACATCCTCTGCCCTATCCTGGTTTCTTGGTCACTTGGGTGAAGTACCTTCAGCTTGCACCCATCTGCCCATCACACCTCACTTGTCCTTCAGGCCTCCCCCACTCCCATCTGGTGGCTCTGAGAGAGGGTGTCAAGCTACATGCAATTGGGGGACAGGGGGAGTGCAAGCCACCATCTGGAGACTGATACACGAGCCGACTCATCAGGGAACAGTAAGGCAGCATATACTTAAGGAGGTTTTGCCAGGCGCTCTGGAGGAGTTGTGTGGGTGGGGGGAGGGGGAAGGCAGATGGATGCGTGGGTAGCAGGGGGCAGGGCCTGATGAGGAACCCCCAGATTTGTATGTTGGCAGTATCTTCTTCTGGGCTTGTTGCCTAGTGGGCAGCTGTGTCCCCTGGGGGCAGGGAGCTCTGGGGACAGGCTAGGCACCAGCCCACTAGTTAGAGAGAAGAGGTCTGCAGGGGAGAGAAGAGGTCTGCAGGGGAGAGAAGAGGTCTGCAGGGGAGAGAAGTGGTTTACGGGGTAAAAGGGAGATGAGAAGAGAGGGCGGATTGTAGGAGTGTATGCATTATGTACATTTGTGAAAGAACAAAACAAACAAACAAAAAAAGAACTCCTGCCTCTTTGCCTGGCTTTGCCACGCCCCAGCTCCAGTATTTCCATTCCCACTCCGCCAGGCCCAATAGCAGCTGATGAGGTTGCCTTCCATAAAGCAGTCTGCAGCCTGGAGGGGCCAGTCTGGGCGACTGGGGAAGGGCTGAGAGAAACAAGGCAGACCCTGGGCAACAGCAGAGGCCCAGAGGCACAGGCAGAGTGGATGGGGCCTGGGCTGAGACAGTGCTGGGGAGGAAGAGGTGCAGCAGGTGTAGGCTGCTAAGTCCCCGGAATGTCTAAGGCCTCTCCTAGGTTCTAGGGAGGGTTCAGGACATTTTAAAAAGCACAGTGAAGTTTATTGGAAGACCATTTGGCTTTCAATAGTTTATACAGTAACGGCTCCCTATGGAATTTTCATGCATACTTCGTTTTGGATGACCCATCCTATCCGAATGGATATTCTGAGTCTGTGCTTCATGCAGGCAGCTTTGATGGTCTCTGTGGCTCCCGAGGAAGCCCAGGAAGAGGCTGCCATTCCTGCTTTCTTTTCCTATTTGAGGAAGGAAACTAACCAAATGGCAGAAACTAGTTAGAAACCCCTTCCTTAGGTTGAAGAATTGCCCCTGAAGACTTGGCCGTGTACCTTTCACTCTTGGTGGAGACTTGGTGTTTGGCTTTGTAGGCTGCCCTCATCCCAGCCTTGGGAGCTGTTACACACACCAGGCTGATGTCTGCTACATGGCTGCACTGAGCCCTGCTACCAGTGGCTTCTCAGTCATCTTGACTTGATGTATTGACCCTGGAGAGCATAGAGAAGGCTTCCAGGTGTCCTGAAGAGCAGTTTCCTGTGTTCTGGGGGCTCCAGTCTACTTGAGTCTGCAAGTGCTTACTGGAGCTGAGGCCTTGGGGAGCAAATCCCACTCTAGCCAGCTGTTGGCTGTCCCCAAGGTGGGTGAGGTCCCCAAGGTGAGCTGGAGGTCATCGTGGAGGGATGGAAGGCTGCAGGTCTACAGTCAATGGGGAGTTGGGTGGGTCCTGGCACATCTCTCTTAAAGGCCACCTGTGCTAATGGTCCTGAGGTAGGTTCCTACCTTCCAGGCAAGCCTTGAAGGACCTCTCTCTAGCCATTGAGTCCTGTAGTCCCAGGCCCTTCACTAGAACAGTGAGCCCACCACTTCCCAGGCTGTTGTCCTCCATACCCTTGACTTAAGCTACCTGGACTGTGGCTCCAGCTGGCTGCTCAGGCCATTGCTAGGTCTGTAGAGAGATGCTGGGTCTTAGTACCCTTATCTTATGCTACCAGCTGATCTCTCTCACATGCTTCTTTTTTTGGTTTGTTTTGTTTTTTTGAGACAGGGTTTCTTTGTGTAGCCCTGACTGTTCTGGAACTCACTATGGACACCAGGCCGGCCTCAAACCCTCAGAGATAGTCCTGCTTCTGCCTCTGCCTCTGTTAATGCTGGGATTAAAGGTGTGTGCCTCCATGTCCAGCCTAAAGAAAGCTCTCTACAAGTCAGATACCTCAGTTGCTCTTGGCACAAATGGTTTCGAGACACAGCAAACAAACCTTTTTGACTTGATTCAGTTATAGAACTGTGTTAAGTCCTGACGCACAGCACTGTGCTGCAGCTTGTTTCCATAGCAACAGCAAGCTCTTTATGATTCCCTCAGTGAAATGCTTCTAAGGGGTGTTGTGGCTTGATATGAAATGCACCCCACAAGCGTGTGTGCTTGGACACTTGTCCTCAGCTGGTGGCACTGCTTGGGACCTTGCTGGGGGAAGTGGGTCCCTGGGGGTGGGCTTTATAGTTGGCTTCTGGTCTTTTCCTGCTTCCTCTGTGTGGATGAGCTCTGCTCTTCCAGGCTGCTGGGCTGGCCTCATCCCATGCTCCTGACATGCTTTCCCTGTTCAGACAGACTGTGCCTTTCTGGAATCTTCTTCCATCACTTGCTTTTTGTCATTTTTCTTTTCTTTTTTTTTAAATCACAGTAATGTGAAAGTAACTAGTTCATTTGGGTATTTGGAGATAATATACCCAAAATATGGTATTTTAACATTCATCTGTTCTACCGAAATAACATTTGACTGAAAACAGAAGCACGTTTGCTGTATTAAGTAAACAGAACTCGGGAAAATCTAAACAAGGAAAAAGAGTGTTCCACAACCCTGCCTTCGAAGCCAGCAAGAGAGCTTAGTACATTCACCCAGGACTGCGCAGCCCTCTCCTGAGAGCTCCTGTCATTGCCCTGTTTGAAGGCCCTATGTGCAGGCAGAGGATGGGGGTCTCAAGGCCAAGTGACGGAGCCATTTCAGGCTCTTGGCTGCGGTGAGGTACCGCTGATGCTGTTGGGGCTCCTGAGAGGCCTGACCCCTCTTTACTATCCCAATAGCTGGTGGGACGGACAGTCTCAGGATGGTAACTAGGACCAGCTGGCTAGGTGTTCACTCAGATCCTCAGCAGCTTCAAAACACCCTGGACATCAAGAGGGTCCTGAGTCCAAAATGTCTCTTAGAGGCTCATCTCTCAATGCTTGGTCCCAAGCTGTTGGTACGATTTCGGGAAATTGTGGAAACCAGCAAGCAGAACTTGGCTTGAGGAAGCTGATCACTTGGTGTGGGTCCCTGGTCACCTCTCTTCACACTTCCTGGGTTAGCTTTGAGGTAGATACCCATGAAGTCTGTCACAAGCACATGGGGTCTCTCTTGAATACCTTTAGCTTTTCTGCTAAGTGTTTGTCAGTGATACAGAAGTGACTACAGACAGACACTCCGAGGGGAGAGATGCCAAGTGGTACTCAGGAGTCTTGAATATGCGTTTATTGACACCAGTACAATGGGCCCCAGGAGACTGTCCCTCTGAGCTCATTACGCTGGCACTTGTCCCTAAGATTAGAGAAACATGATATCTTAGAACAAGATTCACTGTTGCATATGACTCCCAGGAAGGCCCCTGAAATAAACCCTTGGCAAGGCCCACATGGCATGTAACTGACAAAGCTCAGTGTGTTTGGTAAAGATGCAGAATTCAGGGAAAGCACAGGACTCCTGAAGACGATCCCTGGACACTACAGAGGCAGAATCAAGCCAGAAACACAGCTTGCTATACACAAAGTTGGCCTGGCTTCCCTACAGTATGGCTAGGGCCGTCCTCCTGGCCCTGAGGATACAGCTGAGGTAGCCAGGACACCCATGCTGAAACCTACCATTGGGGGAGGGGGGAAGAGGGCGCTGCGTGCAGGACCCAAGAGGGCAGGAGCGACAGATCACGGTGAGCACCAGGGGCTTCCCTGAGACCTCCAGGTGCCTCTGCCTCTCCCATCACGAGTCCCGAGATTCCCAAAGCTCTGCTGCAGATGCCTTGCTTCCACACCCCTTCCACAGCACTTCCATCCCGGTTTCTGACTAAACCCCTTCAAGCCTGCCCTGCCCTCCCACCTCCTACGCCTACGGCTCAGCTGGGAGGCAGCCCGATTGCTTTAGCTTTCGTATCCATGCAAGACACTGGCATCTGTAACTCAGCTCTTTCCCGGCCCACTTAATTTTAAGAATAGACACTAATAATACTTAACCCCTCTCTACTGCTGGTGGAGGACGGGCTCCTCTGCTCCGGCAGCTGCTCACCTCGAGCAGCCCCTAAAATTCCAGGTCAGGACTGGTAATGTTGAGAACCCTCTCCGTGCCTTACCAAAGGTAACTGAGGCCAGAGAAGTACAGTGACTTGTTCAGCTCATGCAATGAGATGGTGGCAAAGCTGGGACTTAAGAAGATTACTCTGGTCAGGAGATCCTCTTGCAGGCTAGATATGGCAGCTCCAGTCAAGACAGAAGAGTCCTTCTCTGTGTCCATGAGCTAGCACAAGGCCAGCCTGCAACAGCAGGAGAGTGTGCCCGCTCTTGGTCACTAGGTAAGGATGGAGCAGCGCCTAACGTTGGTTCTGGACTACTCCCCAGCAGGGGCTTGGCTATCAACACTGCAGATGGACTGAGGGGAAGGAGAGGCACTCGGAGAAGCCTGGAAAGGGGCTTCCCTTCACACTGAGGCCTTGATTTCTGGCACAACCTTATATGTGAGTATGAATCAGACCATCAAGGGACATCTATGTGGGCCTAAACTCCACTCTTACCAGCAATGAACAGAATAAGATTAGCAAAAAAGGGAGAAAACCAAAGTCAACATCTCCCTCTATCAAAGTCATTGTTACAGGCAGGCTGGACCAACAACCACACTCCTGTGCTGAGAGGGCATCAGGCCTTCAAGCTGAGCAATACCCAGTCACTTACAGTGGGCAATTATGAGTGTTTAGGATGCTTCCTATCAGGAGACTTTGACCAAGGAATCAACTACATGGTTTCAACTCCTCCATTCCTGCTGTGGGAATGGGTGAAGGCCAAGCATTCAGGTGGTGTGCCCACCAAAGCTGGCTCTGCTCTCCCCACACTGCTGGGCAGTGTACTTGCCTCAGGATCAAAAGCATGTGTGCCCTTGTTTCTTTTGAGAGAGGGTTTAGGTGTGCTGAGCAAAGCTCTGCAAACCTTGCTGAGACTCTGCTCTCTACCCGAGTACTATCATCCTCTCTGTGGGGAACTCACAGGCAAGCTTCTTCCCAATGCTGCCCTCCCGAGCCATGCTAAGCCACCTACTACCCTCTGGACCTGCTGGTGTCTGCATGCTGCAGCCTTGGCTCACAACCTCCCTAGTCCTTCTGCTCGGGGTGTCCTTCCCTCGGCCTGGCTTCCTCGCCTGATTTTAGACATCACAGCTCTCCAAGCAGCCAGGCACCATTGCTGCACCTCCCACCCACTGCTCGAGGGATGTGGCACTCTTTCATGTTGCTCAGATAGAGAGGACAGAGTCCAGAAGGGAAGGACACCAGCCACAGGAGACAGGTGGTGACCGTGGCGGCAGACTGTTAGCGCCTAAGGAGGTGTACTTCTGGGCGGGCCAAAGTTCCTTAACTATGCACTGTCCTCAATGACTCAGTGTGATGACAAATATACTAAGATTCTGAAACTTCTAGTCCAAGGGCAGTGAGATCTTCCTAGGTGGGATCCAGCCGGACCTCAAGGGTGGGCAAGGAGGCCACTGTCACCCAAGATGCCCACAGTCACAGCCTCTGCTGATCACTTTAAGGAAGTTCTGAGGTTCCCAGAAGCACAAAAGGACCTTCCCACAGCAAGTGCTGCCTTCTTGAGAACCTGAACACACCTATCAGGATCCATGCTGGGCCCAGCAGCTCTCATCTACACCAAAGCTGATTAAGGCACTTAAGTGGCTTGTTAACACAACCTGAAAAGTTTGTTTCCATCCTGATTTAGGAAAATAAAACAAAACAAAACAAAAAATAAAACAAAAAAACCCCAGTAATACTGCAAATGTCTTCATGAATACATAAAAAAGTAAAATACTTAAGTTTTCAGGAATAAAATAAATGCTAAGCTTAGCTTAAATTACATGACCTTGTGGGTCAGGTTGGCACTGATAAAACACGATAAAACCTGAATACTGATTCTGGATTAGACCTTTCTTTCCTTGCAATAACTCTAAGTACACAAACAACACACACACACACACACACACACACACACACGTCTGACTTCACCTCCCTAGGATGCTCAAGGGAAAGAGGTCTACAAGACCCTGGTGGCCTTAGAACTCAGCTAAGAGTGGCAGTGGGTCAGTGGTACAGTGAGAAGCCACAAGCCCAGGCCAGACACCTGGCTGCAGACTTTACCCCAGGATGGGCCTAAGAGGTCTGTGTGAAGGTTAAGACCTGACCTGTGTTTTTGGTTAGGATGCCAACAGGTGCCTGTGGTTTCTGTCCTCAGCCCCGTACTGCTGGGACCACCTCAGCCATCTTCTCTTCAGTGAGGTCATTTTCCTATGCTTCCTTCTGAGATCCACTTGCTGCCTACTGCAGTTCTGCAGACAGACTGTGGCAGGCATCATGAAGGGCTGGGGTGCTAAGGGGATGCTGTGAGGGTATGCACCCCTGCCCACTATACCTGCTGGATCTAAGGTCTTTGAAGGGGGGGGGAAATCACAAGGGCAGGAGGAGTTAAGGTGGGGCTGGGGGCCTGGACCACTCAGCTTCTTGGTGAGGTATTGGTCTCAAGTTCTGAGATGCCAGTGGGCAAGTCCTGGCTTCCTACATCTGCTTGGGCACCCCCTGTTCCCTGGGCTCCACCCTCCAGCAGCTCTCGGGGGTCCCTAAGGAAGACTACCATGACTGTAATGTTGTCATGGGAGCCCCGGTCACGGGCCACAGCCACTAGCTCCTCAGCAACATGCAACCCGATGCCCTTCTGCCTGATCAGGTGGCTGTGGACAAGACCCGAGACTTCTTGGTGGGGGACAACATCAAAGAAGCCATCACAGGCAAGCAACAGGTAGTCTTCTGAGCCTGTTAGCTCTCGGGATGCTGCATCTGCCTCACCAGACACATAGGGCTTCTGGAAGACATCCCCTGGGGAAGAAGAGACAGAGAGCCTTGTTTCCTACTGCCCACAGGCCCAGGACCAACCTCCTATCACCATCCCCACGCGCATGGAGGTGCAGAGCCCAGCTGTCTCTTGAGGGGTCACCACCCTCTTGGGAGCACAGTCATCATCCCCCAGCTCTACAGGAGCAGTTCTTGCTCCAGGAATGGCTGCCATCTCCAGTGTGTCCAGAGATAAACAGCTACAGCAGCATAAAGACAGGCCATGGGGAAGGAGCCAACCAAGACTCTTTAGGAAGGTGAGAGGGCAGATGCCCAAATCCCCAGGACTAGATGGAGATGGAGTTGTTGGAGGGGGCAGGTGTAGTCTCTGAGTTGGGTCCCAGCAGTGGTGGCATACAGAGGAAAATGGACCTTGAACACGGTTTTTGGAGGAAGAAAAGAACCATTGGTGTGAATGGGCTGAAAGAAGAACCTCATCTATGGAATATTTAACCCTGGCTAGGGGTTTCCTACTATATTTTAGGGGGGCCTAGAGAGGGTCCCTGACTTTCTGTTTCTACTTTATTATTATTGGAGACAAGATCTCTAGCCCAGGCTGGCTTCAAATACCCTATGCAGCCCAGGATAACCTTGAAATTCTGATTCTCCTCCATCCACCTCCTGAACGCTGGGATGGACTACGGCTAAGGAACTGCGCCCAGGACTCCGTGTGTGCTGGGCAGGCACTCTGCCGACCGAGCTACACCCTTCCTTCTTAATAATTCCTGGACTTTAGAGTGTGTGACAGTACTCACAGTCAACACAAGCTGCACCCTGAACCCAAGCCTCTCCTGGGTACAGCGACCTGGTCCAACCTTCTCAGTGCCAAGGAAGCAGCTGGGATCCTGGAGGCAGCTGCTGACACTCCCCTAGACTGTGCCGAGCTGGGGTCCACTAGGTTGGGTGGATCACATTCTGAACACAGTGTTTTTAGTTTATCCTGGTTTATTTGGAGGCAGCTCTACTGTATGTCTAGGAGGTCTACATGCTGTGAGAATTTGAGGAACACAGTTCCGCCCTAAGTCCCCGAGTAAGCCTGTGGCTCCCCACCCTGCAGCTGCCCCACTGTATCCCCTTACCGATGGCTCTAGACACTGCCAGGGTCCCGTTGACTCTCCAGCAGTCCATGAGAGAAACAAAGCCACCCAGTGCTTCAATACGTTCTTTCTCATCCTGCAAGAGACAGTCATAAGGTGGGGACTTGAGTGAGGGCAGGGGCTCAAATGTTACTATATAAATAGATCTTAAGTCAGTCCTAAGACACACTTGAAACCAAAGTACTTGAACCAAGTCAAGAGGCTAGACATCCAAGTCAGACATCATCAAAACAGGGTCAACTGTAACTAACCTCACTATCTGTTAGCTGTGGGAACGGTTGGTTAATCAAGAAATGGTCAGCACAGAAGGTCAGCCATGTTAGCCATGATGTATCTCTAAGCAGTGTTAGCTCAGACTTGGAGGGCAGATCCCTCAACTTTAATCTGGGGTTTCTAGGTCTACCTTGAAAACTGCTGGGTGAAGTGTGTGCTGTGTACAGAAGGCTACAGGACAGGGCACACACTGGAGCCAGGCCACGAGAGGCAGCCCAGTGTGCAGCCCTTGGTCACACCTCCCCACTCAGTCCTAGGCACTGTCTGTTTGCTAGAAGGTCATGGCGTTCCAACCCTAACTGCAAGGGCATGGGTAGAGGCGTGGTCTAGCCACTAGTATCTCAAAACTCTCTTTGGTTCTGTCAGTCCCCTCTGGGGAGAAGCCTTCCAGATGTAGTTTGTCTCCTGGAGGCTGGTGTATATACCTTACGCCTAGATGAGGGAGGTCACTCATATCCCTATTTTATTTGTTTTATAAACCTGACTTCACATCTCCCTTGGGGCAGAACCCTCCTTTCTGAAGTTCTAGGTCCTGAGATATTTGGCTGTGGGAACAGGGCTTAACTGGGCATCAGGGCCAATGATCCCCACCATGACAGGCAATTTGGAAATCCCTAGCGAAGGCCTCAGTGCCGACAGGCCATCCAGTCTGCACCGGTGACAGCACCAGGATTTAGAGTAATGTGCTGAGCTGGTTGGCCTTGCAGAGACTGGCCGTAGCCTGGTCCTTCTTCCCTTTCCTGGATCCCTCCTCGGTCTGTACTGATCACAGCCTTGCCCTATGCTCATGCCCGTTCCAGGTGTAAGCCACTCATCCTTGTCAGTTTCCTCTGACACCCTCCCCTGGTTCCTCCTGCTTTATCCTCCCCACCTCCTGAAACAGCCTCTCTGCAGCTGAAGCTAGATGGCACAGCAGTTGCTATGAACAACCACAGTACCCCTTTCCCTGGCATCAGCAAGGTTTCAGTGCCACTCAGAGCACCTCGGCATCCTGGTGGACTCTCAAGGCCCTTTCCCTATCTCTCCAAAGCCTGGACTCCTCCCTCCTGAGGCCACTGATCTGTAATTGCAGATGCCATTGACAACTCACAGCCCCACCCTTGAGACCAGACCTCAGCTTGCCCTCTAGTGGCCTGGCCATGATGAGGGTCGGTAGTGACTCCTTTAGAGTTATTCCCCTTGTTTCAGTAGCTGCAGGTCAGTGGTGCATCATCTGTTCTCTCATCACTGACTTGCTGCATCTCATCTGTCTTCAGGACTCAGCCCATGCCTCATGTGCTTTCTCCACAGTACTTGACCTGGGTCTTAGACCCTCACTGCTATGCCCTGCTTCTCCACCAAACAGAGTGCCTGGGCAGAGGGTACGAGGTCCCATTTCATCATTGTGCTGCCTCAGCAAAGCATCCTACGAAGTAGACACTAAATGCCAGCTGGCCTAACTGAGCCCAGGAGTGGGGTGGGCTCTGTTTAGACAACTGCAGGATAAGATACCATCATGAGTCCTCACACAACCCCAGAGTCACTTGTGGTGGTTGCTGGGCTCTCTCTGAAGCTCTCCAGGCTGCCAGGTCCACATGTTCCTGTTGGGGCTCTGGCTCCAGCAGGGGTCTTTGTACAGAGGTCTAATTGATTTTCTGGCAGTTGGCAGGCAGTGACAGGGATCATAGGCGAGAGTTGGCAGGATGGGGAAGGAGCTCGGATCTGATCTCGGCTCTGGCAGGCTACAGGTCAGCAGACACCTGACCCATAGGTATGCTTCTTCTGTGCAGACACTAATTCCATCTTCAGCCCAGGCCATCAAGGGACTCTGTCTGACAGACAGACCCTCAGACTCAGAAGGGTCAAGCTAGGACTCAGGATTGGGTGGAGAAAGGGGTTACTGCACACAGCTTGCAGATTTTGGAGTAAAATATCCGGCTCCTGGGCAAAGGTTGGCACGCATCCAGAACTGGTTATAGTTTACCTGCCCAAGGAAGGAGGACCTGTCAGGGAGCAGATATCAATCCCTGGTAGTTGTGGTGGAAAGAGAGTGGCAGAGGCTATCACCTTAGCTGTGTGTCCTGAATAAGTGACTGAACCTTTCTGAACCTTGGTTCTCTCTTCTATACACTAGCATGGGCACATGTGCCTCCCCAACCAGGAGCCACATCCCTGCCTGCTACCTGTCCTTACACAACAAAAGAGGGATGCGTGGGGAACATGGCCAAGTCCTCAGGCAGGAGCTGACCTCCCTAACATGGATGCAATGCCCACAGTCAGTGCAAAAAACAGGCAAAGGACAGACAGAGGAAAAGAATGCAATGATCTTGAACTTTTGAAAAGATATTCAAGAGCTGGACAGATGGCTTAGTGGTTAAAAGCACTGGCTGCACTTGTAGAGAACCCAAGTTCAGTTCCCAGCACCCACATGGTGGCTCCTATCAGCCTGTAACTACAGTTCTAGGGCATCTGACACCCTGCCTGGCCTTTGCTGATACTGGGCACAAATGTAGATCACATACTTGTGGGCAAACACTCTTGCACATAAATAAAAATAATGAAATTTTAACAACAACAGAATATGCTCAGATTTACTCTGGAAGGCTGGGTGTGGTAGCTCACACATGTAATCTTAGCACCTGAGAGGCAGAGGCAGAAGGACTGTCTCAAATATGAGGTTAGGCTGGGCTATGCAGCAGGTTCTAGGCCAGGCAGAGCTACATAGGGAGAACTTACCCAAAAAACAAACAAACAACCCCCCACTAAAACAAATTCACTCTGAAAGAAAAGAAGGAGGTATTCTTGCCTTCCAGCTGGTGTTGAACAATTTCCTTCCAACTGAATCAGACCCTTTTGGAGGGAGAGAAGCTCACTGGGTTTTTAAGGTTTGGGGAGCCCAGAATGTTGTGCAAGAAGCTGCAGGGATGATGCCTTCATGAGCCTGGTGTAGGTTTCCCATGATGCAGCTTCAAGTTACTTGTAAGTAATCCTAATAAACACCTGGTTCACCCACTAGACTTGGGGGAGGTGACTCTGGTTTGCCACCAATACTTTATCTGGAGTGAACAGGCACCTGTTTACTTCTCTCCATGAAATGCCACGAAGCAGATGGGCAGACTCCGTGGACTGGTGAGACTGTGGACAATGGACTCTCAGCAGCAGCAGCGCTCGGCTCAGGCTGGTCCAGGCTGAGGACAGAAGCTGGGCAAATTTCCAAGACTAGTATGTCTGCCGTGACTTAGCATCCTTGCTCCTGGAAACCTGTTGTGCAGACACCTGAGCTTGGACCATGTGATGTACATAGTTACCATTGCTGCCACCTTTCAGAATGGGAAGAAGAGAATCCTGGTGAATGTCTGTGACTTGGGGCCTGGACTGTGAATGGAAGGCCACGCTATGTGTCTGTAAGAAAGGGTGGGAGCTTTGCGTGCTGATGAGGGAGGTCCCAGCTGTACAATGAAGTGACACAGGCAGAGAGGAGGACAGGGAAAGCAGGGCTGGGCAGGTGGCGTATAGGCATTCCTCGAGTCTGCATTCCCTTTCTGACTCTAGGAGAAAGTCTAGACATGTTTGTGAGATCAGAACCTGAGCACTTGGAACTCTTATGTCCAAGGTGAGGACCTCAAGACTCAAGAGGCTGAGTGACTTGAGAATTCTGTTATTCCAGGGTAGACTCTCCCCATTGAAGCTCCGGGCATGAGGTCTTCCAGACTCTGGGCAGTGTGGCCTCCTTGCTCACTGTCAGCCAGCGGCCTGAGGTCTTCCAGACTCTGGGCAGTGTGGCCTCCTTGCTCACTGTCAGCCAGCGGCCATCTGCTCTTTGACTGTCACTGTTGTGGGGTTCTCTGCTGGCCTGAGCGCAGGCCCCACAGGCCCATTGCTGGGTTTGCCTGTTAGGGCACAAGGTCCTGTTCTTGCTTGAAACTCTGGGCTCCCAGGAAGGGCTCACATGGGACCCCTGCCCTTCTGCAGGAGCACTGGGAGTCTTCTGGACCCTTTCGTACTTTCTGGTTTACCAAAACAATACCGTGCTGGGGCCTCCTGGCATTCCACTTCCCCATGGGGTCCCCAGACATGGGTCCCCAACTGGGGCTCAGCACAGCAGGAGTCTGAGAATGTCTTAAGCTTGGATGAAGGGCACCCCTTACCTGTCGCTCGGGTTTGTGCGGCTCCATCAGCTTCACTACCTGGCCCTGCTGTACCAGAATGACCTGGGAGTCTCCGAGCCAGGCGACGTGCAGGGTTGCTCCTGTGATGAGTGCACACACACCTGTGGTGCCGCTCTGCAGTCGCTGCAGGGAGAGAGGGAGAGCCATGGAGAGTTGAGGACTGAGGAGGAAGGCGGTCCTCCACAAAGGAACCCCACAGCCGTACTCAGGCTCATTTTCATGCTGTATGGAGAGAACATGTACCACAGGACCCCCTTCAGACCCAACGCTGGAACTGGCAGGACGGTCTGCGGTGGCAGGAAGCAGACCACTGACACTGAAAACGGGCATGGAAGGGCAGGGGTGGGCGAGGCTACAGAGAGCAGGACAATTTAGGCATGACCAATACTGAGGCAGGGCTTCATGAGTGTACGCACAAGTGAGAACTTCTTCAACTGCATACTGTAAACAAATACAACATATGCTCGAATTACATCTCAGCAAATCTGTATGAAAAAAATAAAAGGGCTGAAGGTGCAGATAGTGGTAGACCATTTGTGCTACCCACATGAGGCCCTTAAGTTTGATCCTGACCAAGAAGGAGGCAAGGGAAGGGAACTAAACACCTGCCTAGGAAACGTCTTCCTCTATTCTGAGGGGTAACCCTAATCTCGGTGGTCTGCTGGATGTGACAGAGGCCACTAGGCTGCCCTTAAGAGTTTTAGATGTTCCACAGCTTTCTGTTGAGAAATAGAATTCAGTTCTGCTGTATTCCACTAAGGTCTTTTGGCCGGTGTATGATGATTGAGAATCTCTCTCCAGTGTTCTGTTATTCCAGGGTGGCCTCGACCAGTGAAGCTCCGGGCCTGAGGTCTTCCAGACTCTGGGCAGCGTGGCCTCCTTGCTCACTGTCAGCCGGTGGCCATCTGCTCTTTGCCTGCCACTGTTGCGGGATTCTGGGCTGGCCTGAGCACAGGCCCTGCAGGCCCATTGCTGGGGTTGGTTTCTTAAGCATCTAAAGCATCAGTGTCTCAATGTCAAAAATGGCCACAGCATTAGACCCTGTCTTCACTGCTGCTGGGAGGGCCCAGTGAGGTCAGTTTTAGCCACAGAGGAGAGGCCCATGGTCTTTTTGCATAAACAAGGGCCTCATGCCTACACACAGTTGTCACTCCAAGAAGAAAAGCTCCCAGTAGCCCGTCGAGACCTGGCTGAACAAGGGGCACTGGGACAGTTTGTTAATCATGCTTTCTATTTTCTTTTTGGTTGTTTTGTCTTTTTGATGAATTGACATCTGGGACCTTGGTGATCCTGGTGAGACCAGCACTCCCAGAGCTGTTGAACTTTTAGTGACATAAACCCAAGCTCTGTTAGTATTACCTTTCACAGGCACACCAGCCAGTCTGGAGCGCATGCCTGCAAAGCTGCCTTGTTCACCTACAGGGCCTACGTTCTCCTGGCACTGGCTAGCTGGGGACTGTACCAAAGCTCAGACTAGCATGGGTAATTCAGAGTACCTAAAACTGAGCTTGCTGGGACTCAGATTCCTGGGAAGCCAGGCTTGCCTCTCTGCCCTGTGACTTCTGCTCACGGAGCTGTAAATGATCAATTCTTAGTACCTGTCTGCCATTCTACCGTCCTCAGTGGAAGGAACCAGCCTGGGTCTTAAGTCAGGTAGCCCTTTGCCGGGTTGGCAAACCGTGTCTGTGTTGTAGAGATCCAGCATGGGGGTCCAGGAGTGCTGTGGTTTGCAGGTCTCAAGTCTTTGTGGGCTACAACTTAATTTCCATTATGAGGTATTAAGAAGGTCAAAGCATCAGCTATAGTACTGGGGAAGATGACTTTGCTGGGGTGAGCACTGGGAGGTGACTGGGGCTAGATAAGGAATGGATACGGTACAGGGTAGAGCTATCTCAGCATAGTTAGGTCCTGGTGGCTTTGGGAGACGGAGGGAGACCAGAGATACATATATATCCATACACGTGCACATGCACATTTGTGTTCTCTCTCTCTCTCTCTCTCTTTCTCTCTCTCTCTCTCTCTCTCTCTCTCTCTCTCTCTCTCTCTCTCTCTTTCTCTCTCTCTCTCTCTCTCCCCATTTCTTGCTCTGAGCTACCATGACATACTACTAGCAAGGCCATTATCAAGAAGGCCATGTACCTTGCACGTACCGAACTGAATCAAAATCAACCGTCTTTATAAAGTGATCCAACCTCAATTATTTTGTTATGGTGATAAAAAACAAGACTGGTACAACAGGCAAGCTTTGTGCTCCCTCCATTCAAATGAAAACTGAGCCCCATACCTGAAGGAATGAATGACTTCCAGCTGTGCTTAGTGAGACCCTTCCTTCCTGAACCACCAGTCACTTTCATTTTTCTTCCTTTATGGAGACCAGAACTCTCTGATGCTAATAGCTACAGTTCTGCAAACAGCACGTTAGACTCAGCTGCCCGTTCTCACCTCTCGCTTGGCTTTCCAGAGAAACATCTCATCAGTGCGCCGGAAGGCTTCTTTGAGGGCCGCTGCCGGGTCTGTGAGCAGCTCTGGCTGGTGGGAAGCATTGGCGTGCACGTGGACAGAGGCATACCTTGCAGCATCCACTCCTCCATGACCATCAAACACAGCAAAGTAGGCGCGGTCCACAGAGTCCTGGTGGGAATATAGTGGGAGTCAGGCCCTAGGCAGCTGCTCTCATCACGGAGGGTGTTCTCCAGGCAGTAGCTAGAGTAGCACTATGGTTGCAGAGTTTGTCCATACTTCATTATGTTGGAAACCTAATCCCCACGGTATGTAAGGGAGATCTTTGGGAGATAATGGGGATCAATCCACCGAGGGATGAATGGACTATCAAGGAGTTTTTCTCCTTGGGAAACTTGTTCTATCTTGCTATGTGATAGCCTTCACTGCTTTGGTGTTCTGCAGAGTTTCCCATCAGCATGAAGGCCCTCTTCAGATGCAGCCTCTCAGTCTCCAGAGCAGTAAGAAATACATTTTTTATAAATGACCTAGCCTCAGGCAACAAAACACACCCAAGACAAGTAGGGTCTGGAAGAACTGGCATGGCCTTTACCCTCAGACAAGTCACACTGCTCAAGGACTACAAACAGGGAGGCTTAGGAAAGGCCAGCCCTCAGAGCCTCAGGCTCAACAGCTCTTCCAGGCTATTGCAGACATAACCCAGGTAGGATGCATCAGGAGGCACTCACTGTTAGAGACACAGCAATTCAAGTCTGAACCTAGCACCTGGCCTCTTTATATAAAAACACAGCCAACTGTTGGCTTTGTTTAGTCTTTGGCTGTGGAAAGGAATGTGCCTGGAAGCTTGGTGCTGTGAATTAGCGTCTCAGGCTCCCCAGGGTGGTACCCTGAGAGCTGCCTAGCGCTCAGCCCCAGGACAGCGACTTCTCAGTTTTCCCCAGCTCAGCTTTGGCTAGCAGCTCTCTCAGCACTCATGGCTCCTCACCTTCTGCATCAGCCCCCACCCTCATGCTATACTGCCCGTTTCTGGGCTCTGCTGGGGCAACACTCACAGACAAGCCGAAGAGGTGGTTCAAAGTAGGAAGGGACACATGTCGATCCTCCATCTTGCGCCGTGTGTTCCGGATGGCATGGATAGAAACCAGCCACTGCCGCTGAGGGGCCTGGGCAGTCAAGGGCACCTGCTTCTGCCACTGGCTACAAACTTCCCAAAGGCAGTTAAAGAAGCTCCGTGCCAGGCCTTTGGCATCGAGCACTGATGGGCATGATGGAGAAATTGTTAACCAAAAAGCAAAACCATACAATTGGGGCTTAGCTACTCTCTCGTACTCCTTTCCTGCCATGTTCCCTGGATTTAAATAGCCCCACTCAAGTCTACAAGGGCCCCACCTCATCAACCAGGGCAAGCTCAGCACACTAACCTATAAACTAGGCAAGAAAGTCTGTTGCTGCTGACAAAAAAATGTCTGGGGGCTGCCCATTAACTAGGAATACTTTAGGTCCAATGACAGAGGCATAAGTGAATTCTGCCTTTTCCGATGAAAAATTGAGCTAATGTTATAAAGATTTCTGCCGGGCAGTGGTAGCGCACACACCTTTAATCCCAGCACTTGGGAGGCAGAGCCAGGCGGATCTCTGTGAGTTTGAGGCCAGCCTGGTCTACAGAGTGAGTTCCAGGACAGGCAGGACAGGCACTAAAACTACACAGAGAAACCCTGTCTCTAAAAAAACCAAAAAAAAAAAAAAAAAAAAAAAAAAAAAAAAAAAAAAAAAAAAAAGAAAGAAAGAAAGAAAGAAAGAAAAAAAAAGAAAAAAGATTTCCACACCTAAACACACAACTATCCTCTAAGCCAGCAACTGTACTCTTGGGCATGAATCACAGAAAAATGAGGGCTGTTCCCACGAGAACACTAGCTTCATCTGTGATAGCCCAAACCTGTCATCTGTCCAGATTCCTTCCAACCTACAAATGACTCGGCAGCTAGACCCTGGGTGAGGGTCAGCAGCAGAACTCAGGGAAGCGCTGACAGGTGGCCCAGACAGGTCAGTCCCCGGAGAACCACACCAAATGGAAGGTGCCATTCCCCAGATGTCAGCTTTTTTGAAATGACATCATTGAAATGGAGAAAAGCGGTCACTGCCAGGAGTTAGGGACTGGGTATATAGCAGGAGAGGTGAATTAGGGCGGCCTGTAGAGGGTCGCTGTGATACGGAAACTGTCGTGTGTCTGACCGTGTTCAGACCCTGTGTGTGACAAACTATTATAGTTTTGTATGCTATTACCAGGAGGAAAGTGAGTCATGTGCAGTTGGGATAGCTCTGCATTGTTTCCCATAATTCTCTGCATGTGTACCTATGATTATTTCAAAACGAAGTTCATTTAAAGGATGGGACAGAACAGAACAACTCCCTACCCCAACCCAAGCCCCAACCCAAGCAAGCAAGCAAAAAACCAGTTAGGGCTGGGATGGACCCTGGTGATGGAGCCTCTGCTTAGCCCACCCGCTTGAGTTAGGTCCGCAGCACCACACACAAGAAAAACTACATGGCAGCATAGACACTACAAAGTTTACGAGGATGTGAAACTGTTTATGATACAATTTTAAATTGAGAACGACAGGAAATGACATATATAGTTATTCACAAGTACACGAAAAAAAATCACTTTGTTCCAGGAAAAAATGGGCAGAAATCCTCTCTGTATAACCAAGGCACAGGCAGTAGGGCCTCAGGAGCTACATTTGTGGGCTCCCCGACTCCCCATATATACATGGTTTAATACTTTTCCAGTTCCCTATTACAAGTGCTTGCCCCATGTTAGGGCCTTTCCCTCTGTTCCTTCAGCCAGTGGGGCTCAAGCCACTCTCGAGTGCTGGACCTGGTAATGTGCTGTGCAGAGTTGAATTCAGATTTAAAAAGAAAGAAGTCCCACAAAGCCTAGCTTCTAGGGAGAGACCACCAAGGATCAAGTTCAAAGGAGACTCCAGGGGCTAAGCTTTCAGGCCTCACTTCATCTCAATGCATAAAGCCCTCTTGCCTGTCTGGGTGTATGTGGCAGGCAGTTATACGTGAGTCAGAGCCATCGTCTAAGAGGTCAGGTAACTGAAAACCACAGAGTTCAAACATCAAAGGCCACACCAGAGGGACATGAATTGGCAGAAGTGTGGCTATGAAGAAGAAGGAAGGCGTGGAAGGAAGCCAGAGGGAGCCACGGAAGAAAAGCCATGAGCAAGGAGAAGGATAAATCCAACCAGAATCCTCTACCAAGGTGGGGGCAGGAAATCTACAGCCTGCTGTAGCGTCATGTCCAGGACAGTGTACCACTCAAGCATTCGCAAACAGCTCGGGGAGTGGCAGGCTCAGGAGCCGGAGAACTGACTATATTAGGCCCAACCTAGGGACCGAAGCTCTAAATGCGACCCAGTGCAACCTCCTGATGAACTCGTGTGCCCCTAATCCAGCCAGTCTCTAACCACATCACTTCCTAGGTCTTTCATTCTCTCTTCTGTAGAAAGACAGACTCATAAAACTGCCTTGGGTGCTGCTGTGGTCTCTTTGCTCTTGGAAACTGCTGGTATTTAGGAAGCGGTGAGCATCCCAGGGCCTCTGGGCCCGGGCTGCCTCCTTTTCGGTCTTAGGTTACACTGCTATTTCCAGCAATAGGTTTAGACTTGAATTTTGCTCAAGCAAAGAAAGGGCAATTAAAACCGAGGAGGCAAGCCCTGCAGGAATGCCCAGCCTCAGGCTCTTGGAGCCCTATCCTGACTTCCGGCCGAGGGCTAAGCCCTGACTTCAGGAACTGCCTGGGAGGTCTGTCTTCACAACCGTCACAGGGAGCTGGCAGGCGGGCAGAGATGCTGTGGTCACATGTCTGCCTGTGGACAGTCTCACAGAACGTGCTGATACAGCTGGGCAGGAGCAACTTGGAAACTACAGGCTTGCCACAGGCCCTCAAATCCACAAGCCTAGGCCTGCATGGCAGCTCTGGGACAGCCGGGGACTCCTCGCCGTCTTGTCTCCACATGCCCTGGTGAAGGCCTGGCTTGCAGCTGTAATTCTCCTTCCTACCAGCAGGTGATGCTGTTTCCCGTCTGGAGAGGTAAGGTGGGGGTGCTTCCTTTGTGGGGCCCAGGGGCAGCTGCCACCAGGCTGGAAGCCCGCTGGCTTTATAGAGAACAATGGCCGTTGTCATTGTGGATAGCTGTCTCCCAGGCAAGGGGCAAGGCCATGCTGGGATGAAGGCTGGCAGGGAGTTGTGGAGGGGCCAGGAAAAGGGTGGGGAGGGTGGCTGGTAGGCATAATTCCCAGAGGCTGAATCTCTTTTTTTTTTCTCCTATTGTGTTCTGTGTCTTTCCTTCTACACATGCCCTGAGGCCGAGCTTAAAGCACACAGAAGCAGCATCGAAGGCGAACCTGCCTTCTGCCTCCTGGAACACGCAGCCCCAGCCTGTGTGGCACACTCCTGCAGCGGCCACTTCCTTCCTGCCAAGTCCGACCTTACAACAACCAACGCCTTGCTAAAGACTAGGAAAGACAGCCCTGCAGATAAGGGCCCTGAAGCCTCTGGGCACTCACTCCCAGCTCCTGGGTCCCTCTGGTTGTGGTGGACCACTGTAGGGCCCAACCCACGGAGGGCGGCTGCTCCAGCAGCAGAGAGGTAAGCCTCTACCGTTACCACCTCATGGTGATGGGGCCACGGAGTGCTGACATCCAATGGTCCCAACTAAGGTAAGTCAAGGCAGGGGACCTAGACAACAGCTGCTCCCCTCCATGGGCAGACATGCCACACTGCTGAGGGCCTCATGCCAGCTGAGGGGGGGGCAAGCACAGGTGAGGTTGGCTGTGTGCTGTGAGCCAACACCTTGGGTTCACGTGTAAAGCAGGAGGAGCGTCATTCATTTCCAAGGGCTCTGAAGCATAACAGAGAGAAGATAAAGGTGGTGCCTGGTCACGACCGGATGTCTCACTGGCTGGCTCTGACTTGGGTGCTGGCCAGTCCCCACTGCATGTTTCCTACTGCCATGTCAAGTTTCCTTTGTACTCTGACCTTGCTGTCAAGGGCACTGACCTTTAGTGTCAACCTGAGTCTGTCACTTGCTAAACAGTCTCAGAGCCATATGAGAGGAACTCACAGGTCACAAGGGCTTTCTCTTCCTCCTCTTCCTCCTCCTCCTCCTCCTCTTGTTCAGGCAACTTCTTGAATTCAGAAAGGTCTGTTTGTAGTAGCTGGGAAATCGCCTTGTGGGTCACAGCTGCAGCAAATGGCGGGGGAGCATTCCTGGGGAGAAGACAAGAGAGGGAGGCTGGAGTAGCCCCCAGCTGACGGGGAGGCCTGCATCCTCCACCTCCAGACGGACTTAGGCCTCCACCCTTCCTGTGGTGTCATTACCGGTGACCTCTGCCTCCAAGGGCCTGGAATGGATGTCCACACAACACCAGGGGCACACCATTTGATAGGCTCTGCTGGAAGGTATGCTTGAGGCATGTGAACCTCAGTGACCAGGAATCTGCCCTGGTTCTCAAGCTGGAGACCCTGGGACCAGGGCATGTTACGAGCTAAACTGTATTCCCTAATTCATATGCTGAAGGCTGAACATTTATTGCCTCAGATGGGATCGTTCTTACAAGTAGGCTCAATGAGGATAGCACTAGTAAAGACAAGATTATGGTAGAGTGGGATGGGTCCCTGCTTCAGTACGACTGGCTTCTTCTGTGAAGAGGGGTAAATACAGATACAGACACCCATGAGGAGAAAGCCACATAGCTATAGGACAGGGGTGTGGGGATTCTGGACCTACACACCAAGGAATGCCCATGATTATCTGCAGACCACCAGGAGGGTTCAGCCAGGCTGACACTTTCACCTCCATTTGGCCTCCATCCTGTGAGACAAGTGTGAGACTATGGTGTCTGGTCTGTGTGCTTTGGGGGGCAGCCCCAGGAGACTGCTCCTGGGAGAGTGGGGCCCAGGTGATGCCTTCTGACAGATGACCCATGCTGCCCATGCTCTGTACAGCTCAGGATCTCTGGGCTGCTGGGGGTGGATCAGACTACAGTCACAGGGAACTCTGGTCTGTTCTGAGGAGAGACATGATAGTGTCAGACTGAGTTCTTAGATCTCTCTGAGCCCATGGAGGATGGGCTGAACGGTGAATGCTGGTGACAATAGCCTAAGGGCTGGGCAGGGGGCCTTGGTGACAAAGAGACAGAGAACAGTGCTGGGAGCTATCAAGAGTGGGTCAGAGGAAAGAACTGAGAATCCAAGGATCTGATGTGAGCAGCTGGGTGGAGGGGTTGGGGGAGCCCCACCAAGAGCCCAGCTGGGACAGGGAGCCAGGTTCTGTTTCCACAGGTTCTGCAGAGTTCAGGAGCCCTGAGGAGCTGTGGGAACATGGTTTGGCAGGAGCTAGAGCCCAGGAGGAATGAAGGCTGGGAGGCCCAGCTCCAGGAAGAGTTGGTGGAGAGGGAGTTGGGAAATAAGGGTCCTCCTTGGGACCACAGCAGAAAGGTTCTGAGGAACGCAGACCGTTCCGGAGTCACAAAAGAATGAAGTGCATAGGGCAGTGCCCAGGAACGCCACCTCATGCTGGCGGCAGTCTGGGAGAGGAAGTGTCAGTTTCCTGTCGGGGCCTTGGGCAGGCAGCAGTGCAAAATGGGACAAGGGACCAAAGAGGAGAGGCGCCTGGTGAAGGGAAGCCTGCTGTAGCCAGGGCAGGGAAGACAGCAGGCTGAGGACGCGCCTCTCCATGGCTGCTCTGCCCTCCACAGGGCTCTGAGCCTTGGGGATCCTGTTTAAAACAGAAGCCCCGAGTCTCTGGCAGAGTGGTCAGTCTTCCTGGGGCCTCAAAAGCGTCTAGGATGCACCTCGACACTACAACCTGCCTCCATGTCTAGTGCGGGATTCCCGAAGCTAGACTATGTGCTCTAGCCCAGTGTGCCTATTCCAAAGGGCATCTGGCTGAGTCTTCACGGCCGACAGTCTGGCTTTTAAAACTTCTCTAATTTAAAAAAAAAAAATTGAGATAGGGTTTCATTTTGTAGCTCAGGCTGGCCTTGAAATAGCCATATAGCCCAGGCTGGCCTCAAAGTGGTGATCTTCATTGCTTCAGCTGGGATTATAGTTGTGAACCACTATGCCTGGCTTTTGTGTGTGTATGCATGTGTGTGTAAGTGTGTGTGCATGTTCCTGCAGAGGCTAGAGATAGCAGATGTCTTACTCTGTCACTCTATTGGATTCCCTTGAGACAGGGTCTCTCACTGAACCTAAAAGCCACTGAGCTCCTGGGCTCTGCCTGTCTCTATCCCCTAATACTGGGATTACAGGTACATGCAAACACGTCCAGCTTTTATGTGGTTCCTGGGGATCTGAATGTACATTTTCATGCTTGTACAACACTCTTACCCGCTGAACCATCCATCTCCCTAGCCCCTTTATTGTCCTTTAAAACAAACAAATCAACAAACAAACAACAACAACAAAAAAACCAACCACAGTATCTCACGTAGTTCAGGCTGGCCTCAAGCTTGCTACGTAACCAAGCTGACCTTGAACTCCTAATTCTCCTATCTCTGCCTCTTCAGATGGAGTGCTAGGGTTACAGTCATGCACCAACCATGGCAGGCTGACATTTCAGCTTTGATGAGAACAACGACCTTCTAAGAGCCTTGCTGATGAGTCATATCCTAAGGGTACTGGCCCTCTAGTGACGGCCTTTAGTTTTAGAGAACTGAGGACTGAACCTGGAGACTCCTGCGGCTAGGCAAAAGTCTGCCACAGCTTTCTTTTTACTTTTTGAAACAAGATCTCACCCAGGCCCTTCACTTGTGCCCTGTATCCTAGGCAGGCCTGAGCCGTCAATCCTCCTGCACTGACCTCAAGTAGCAGAAATTACTGGACAGCACTGCCAGGCTCTGCTACCGACAGCCTTTGGACTGTACAGTGAGCTGACTTTTTCCAAACAGAGAGTGACTCGGAGAGGCCTGTGGACGAGCCTTTGAGAAAACAACTGGCTGCAATGGGGTGCAGGCCGGCGGCAAAGCACCTGCCGAGCTCGCTGAGACCGAGTTGAATCTCCACTCCTCTCTCGCCACACTTCCCACCCCAAATAAAGAAGAGCACATCTGGGAGGAAGCCAAGACATGAGAACAAGGTCCCGTTTGAGGCATTTCCTGCCAGGCACTGGGCTTTCCTGTAGAGGCAGGGAGAAGGTACCCGCTGCTCATCTGGCGCTGGTGAGGTCATGCCGAAGCTTCCTGCTCACAGCCTGCTGCATTTGTTGGGGGCAGGGAGGCAGCTTCCAGCCATGGAGACACAGACAATGCCTGGCCTCTGGCCACCAGCACTTCCTTCCCATTCCAGGGACCCACCCATGGATGTTCTGGAGGCCCTCAGCCCTGTCACCTGATTCTGGTCCTGGGAGTGGAGCTCTTCAACTAGGCTAGAGGATACTGTGCCTAGGAAAGGGCTACCTCAAGGGTTACGAAGAGCTACAACATGACGGGGGGGGGGGGGGGGGGGGGGACCACATCCAGACAATCACAGTGTAAGTTTTATATTGCTCAGGGACCCAGAGATGTGACAATGAAATCACAATAAACGGAGAAGAAAGGAAAAAGAGTGTGCAAAGCCCAGAGGTCAGAGATACGACTTCTGGATGGTCTCAGAGGAACACCATTTAAAATCCAAAGAAAGAGACAATGGTTCACTATATTTTATACCCACAACTCTAAATTGGCTGTGGGGACATGAGCAAGGCAAGAGGGCACAAAGTAACTGTGTGTGTGCACGTGGGTAAATGTGAATGCCTGGGAACCGCTGCACATAACCAATGCAGGTTACATACGAGACTCATACCGCAGGTGATGGTGACACACACCCACGTCCACACACAAGAGAGAAGGTTAGAAAAGAACAGAACAAACCCATTTGGAGGGCTGGAAGAGAGACTATAGCTGTACACTAATTTTTTATCACACACTGTGTGTGTGAGACAGGGTTTCTCTGTATAACAGCTCTGGCTGTCCTGGAACTCGCTCTATAGACCAGGTTGGCCTCGAACTCACAGAGATCTGCCTGTCTCTGCCTCCCTTAGTGCTGGGATTAAAGGTGTATGCCACAACCAGCCCACTGAACCGAATTTTTATGGCACACTTATGGTTTGTTTATTGATGCATACACACTCAGCAGGTCCCTGGGGCTCTGTGCCACCCCATCCTTCTTCTTTTTTTTAACTAAAAATAATTTTTTTTTTACTTTGAAAACTTTTAGAAACTTTACTGTTAAACTTGCATGCAAATAAAAACATCCCACATCAAAACTAACTTGACTCAATGAACAGTTAAAATAGGCATTCAAAATGGAAGCTATGGAGCAACACACTAAATACTATACTTTCAGTATCAACTATATTTTGTGTGCTTACCCATTACTAAAACAAACAACAACAAAAATCCATGACAGAATTAGAACTGGAAGGACAATTCGCTCTTTATCTTCTTTCATAATTAGTGACCATGACCATATTCAGCCCTTCCTTATCCCCCAATGATTAGCATTTCTTGTTCTTTTTCTTTCATGTTATACTATAGCCACATGTACATTTGTTTACATATATGTATATATTATTGGCTAGATCCCACATATGAGAGAAAACATGCATTTTTTTTTCTTCCTGATCTTGTGTGGCTTCCCTTGATATATGCATTCTAAGTTCATCAGAAAATAAAGTTTCTTTAATACAGTATTTTGATCATGGTTTTCCCTTCCCAATCTCCTCTCTATCCATCCAACTCCATGGTCTTCTCTCTCTTTAGAAAGCCAACAGGCAAATAAAAATCTAATAAACAAAATAATAACACCACCACCACCCAAAGAAAAAGCACAAGAAAACACACACACACACACACACACACACACACACACACCATTAAAAACCACAAAATCAGAAACCATAATATACAAGAAAAAGGCCAGTAAGATAAAAAATGCCCAAACACACACACACACACAAATCTACAAAAACGCCATTGTGCTGACTTATCTACAGCTGGGCATGGCTGCTCGTCTGCTTTGTAACCCTGTGAGATTCCACTGGAAAAAACTCATTTTTCCTTTGCAAGTGGTTGTCAACTGGGATGGGAGCCCATGTCCACTTCTCCTCTCAGCACTGGGACCCCATCTGGCCTGAGCCCGTGCAGGCCCTGTGCACGCTGCCACCGTCTCTGGGAGTTCCTATGTGCATCATGTCCTGCTGTGTCTGGAAGACACTGTTTCCACGGTGTCACCCATCCCCCTTCCCCGGCTCCTACTACGATCTTTTGCCCATCATCGACCACTTGTGTACCTCAAACGAGTCCTGATCTGGGGCTCTGTACTCCAGCCTCGCCCCCTTTCAGGTAGACAGAACTCCTCTCAGCCCATCCCTGAGCGGGCACTCTGCAGTCGCTAGCAGCCATCATCGCCTTATGCACTCCCCGCTTCCCATTTCACTGCTGTAAAGCAACACCAGCTCCTTCCACCCAGGTCTCCCCAGGAAAGTCCTGCCTTGGCACCACCTACACCTGGGAACCTGTGCACAGCTCAGACGCCCCGTCTAAGTCCCTGGGTGTCAGGGCCATGTGTCCTTGCCATCCCAGCAGGTATCTCCCCATCAGCTTTCTCCCTCCCATTCCAGTCCTTCTGGGCTTGGTTTCCTCTCTGGACTCCTGAGCCCTGCAGGCAGCAAGGGCCTTTGTCATCTATGCAGCCGATCCAGCCGCTGCTCTCTCCTAAGTGCTTCACCCCTGCAGCTCCCGAGTGTGGCTGTGCTGCTCCGTCCTGCTCTCACTTCCTGTACTCAAGGCTTCTGACCATGAAACGGCCAGTTCCTTCCCACCCCGAGAATGAGTCAATTTATACCATCTGTATCTAAGATACTTTCTCCGAATTAACCAGCAACACCATGTTCACATAACGTGATCACAGAGCAGCGCTCCTGAGCCTGTGGGGTCCAGGGTGGACACGGCTCTGAAGCAGACTGCCTGTGCACTGTCTACTGTGCTAGGGTCCTAGCAACTCCTCCTGGGTGAGTAGAGATGGAGTTGATGGGCACCAAGGGGGCAAGGAAAGTGCATCCTCAGGGGACACTGAGGGGACAAGGGGCTGAGGCTGAACATTGCTCTAGCTTCGGGGTATCTGCAGAAGAGTCATGAGTAATGCTAAGAGTAAGAATTGTGGGCTTGTTCCCGTGGTGAATGAATGGCCAGGTTTGTATGGATGCTGTATGGCCTGAAAGTCCTCTTGCCTCTGCAATAACCTGCACCCATCTGAGCAGAGGGGGCAGAGATCAGAGATGGCATCTGTCCTCTACTGTCTTTCATGGCACAAGTCATTCCAGAATGGATAAATGAAGGGGAAGGTCCACAAGGCCCAGCACAGGTCTTCTGAAAAAGGGGGTCTGAGTTCAGCCCAGGAGACAGTCCTGCAGACTCACAGAACCTCTTCTCTTCCTTCCCCATCTGCAGAGTGGCTGGACCAGGCACTTCTTGGTGCCTGCACATCTTTTATCTGTGAGATGGGACTGGGCTAGCTGCCTCTTGGATCATAAGGGCTTTGAGAGTCATGTGGCCCTGCCTTACCCAGACCATAAAGCCAGTCTCCTAGCCCTCTTACCTCTGCCTTAAAAATTGGCAGAAACAGGACTTACCTTTGAGCACTTAGACTGGTTCAATTGTGTACCCCTCAACAAAGACATGATCCAGAATGTGACCTGATCTAGAATTACAGTTTGTATAAATGCAGTTACAGTAAAGCGGGGTCATTTCGTGGAAGGGCGACCTCTAATCTACTATCCAATATGACTAGTATCCTTCAAGGAAGGAGGCCAAAAAGAAAACTCGGGGAGCTAGTTCAGTCGGCAAAGTGCTTCCTTCGCAAGCATGAAGCCATGCGATTAGATCCCCAAAAGCCATGTGAAAATCGGAGTGGACGTGTGTACACCTGCAATCCCAGTGATGGTGAGATGGGAGCAGAGACAGGGGCATCCCTAGAGATTTGAGGGCCACCTAGCCTGGCCTGCATGGTGAAGGTCTAGGCCAGTGAGAGACTGTTTCAAAGATTGTCCTCTGCTCTCCACATGTACGCTGTACATACCCACACAAAACGAAATTTAAAAAAGTGAGGTCACACAGACAGGGAGAACGCCATGTGATGATAATAAAGGCAATTTACCAGAGAGGTGAGTCTAAAAGCCAAGGAGCACTAAGCTGTGGCCACCAGAGAGTCCTAGAACAATCTCCCCACAGCCTCCAAGACAGCACAGCCTTGTTAGATTTTGGATCTCTGGTCCTTAGACCTGTCAAAGACAAACTTCTGTTCTCACTGCCTGGACTGTAACACTTCGGTGCTGCAGCCCCACGACATCTACACCCTCATCTCAAAGTTGCACTTTCTGTTACTTCAATACTTTTAACAATGAGTTGAACACATTAAATGGAAAAATGTTTGGTCTGGAGAGATGGCTCAGTGGTTAAGAGCACTTGCTGTTCTTGTAAAGGGTTCTGTTCCCAGCACCTACACAGGTGCTCACAACCATCTGTTGGCAGGCATGTGGTGCACATCCATATATACAGGCAAAACACTCATGCACATAAAATAAAATCAGTAAAAGAAAAACAACAACAACTGTAGAAATAATAAATAGGTAACTTTAAATAGGTGCACTATTCTGAGCAACTTAGTCATGTGCTTGTCTTACGGGGAACAGTAACCTTGTCTGTCCAGTGCACCTATCCATCAGTCATTTAGCAGCTGTCTTAGTACCACAGTGTTCAAAAGGCCCTTATTCTACTTAGCAATAGCTGCAAAGCACAGGAGCAGTGATGCTGCATTCTGACAGTGAAGAGAACCATAAAAAATGGTTTCCACTTATCTTTAAATAAGATAGTGGATGCTCTTGACCTAATCCCTAGACATGCTGAGCCTGCTGAGATCTATGCTGAAGGAGTCTCCTGTCTGCAAAACTGAGACACAAGAAGCAGGAGGAAAAGGCCCGAGTAACCAGGCCTCTCACTCTGCACTTTTAGGCTCTCCTGGAATGCACCCCTACAGATAAGGGGAGACCATGCCACTCTCGTAAGTCTTAGGTAGGTCAAGGTCAGCACCTGACAGACAATGCTGCACCCTGCTCCTTTCCATCAGGCTTCTCCCTTCTGAGGCGGCCCAGGCCTACCTGCTGCCCAGGAAGCCCATTGCCAGCTCAGCCAGCTCAGCCTCCACCTCTTCCTGGCTCAGTACTGTCCCTGGGACCTTCCATGGCAAAGGGCTCTCTGGGCTCAGTGGGGCTGGGAAGTCTTGGAGGAGGGTGTCCAGGAAGCCTGGGATCTCACTGTCACAGGCCATCTGGCTGCTGTTCTGTAGGGCTCCAGAGGCCATGCCCAGGGCATCCCGGGGACTTGCAGTTATGTTGGGGTGAGATGGTCTCCAGTCAGTCTTCACTCTGGGGAGAGATGTCAGAGTTAGAATATCAGAGGGTGACAGTTTCTGTATGATGTGGAGTACCCTGCTTTGTCTCTTTCACCAGCAAGCAAGGTGAGGCAGGTACTTCAACAAGCCCTGGGCCTCATGGTTCAGGGAACACAGCTAATAGAGTGGAAATCCCGTTTAGTATCCTGACATGGGTTCAAGCAGAGAAGCATGCATGCCCAGAGACTAGCCTTAGAAGACGGTATCAGAAGCAGGCCATGAAGCCATCTCAAAGAAGTGACAGAGGAAATGCACGTTGCCTGCAGAGTGGCAGGTATGGTCAGAGGCAAGCAGGAGAGGGACACCAGGACTGGGTCATCAAAATAGGTAAAGGGTTTAACTGGATCTCAGGATGCCAGTAGCCAGCAGAGCCCAGGGAAGACGTGATGCCAGGATGTCCATAATTGACCAGCTGGTAGAAAGGGACATTTGCCAGGCTGTAGAGACAGTGGGAAACAGAAGCACCACACACAGGGGCTGTCAGTGCAGAGTTACTTGGGAGCTAGAGCAAATTAGGAGCAAGACGGGCTCCTCCCCAGGTACCTCTGGGGCTGCCTGCCAGAGACGAGGGGCCTCTGGGACATGGTCAGGTCTGTTCACTGCTCTCTAGCAGGAAATGTGAGTCAAGGGCTTTGAACACCCCAGCTGGGCACATGGGTTCCAGCCCCTTCCCACATCCTTAAGGATACTGAGGGCTCTGTAGCTGCCAGGCCCTGGGTGTGACCCCAAGCTCTGCAAAGCCAGGCTAAATCCCCATTTTACCAGGATCTGGAGGTGGTGGTCCCCTGCCCAGGGTCTCAGGATAAGGAGCCTCAAGCTGTCACTGCCCACACCAGCCCTTTCACACTTGAGGTACACAAAATGCTCAAGACTCTTCAAGTCCATAGCTGTACCCTGCCCTCTTCCCTGGGGTAGGATTTTAGCTCTCATGTGGCTCAGAGCCACCTCCGGCATGGCCAACCAGTCCTTCTGTACTCAGTGTCCAAGTCTTGCAGGGCACTGTCACCCCTTTAGATAGCCGATGACACAAACAGACTCCTATCTTCGTTTACGATCATCCGGCCTCAAATGATACTTGAGTGTCTCTTGCTTATGTCTTGCTTTTTGTTCCTTTGTGGTGCTAGGAACTGAGCCCAAGGGCTCGTGTACGCAAGGCAAGCCCACTACTACGGAGCCACACATCAACCCCCTCTGCCTTTCTTTCAGGATCCCTGTGATGCGTGTTGGTCCCTCCCTCCCCTGGCTCCCCTTGGTGCTGGAGCAAAGCCCTACTTCCCATCACACCCCGGCAGATAACCTCCCTGCCAGCATCTGCTCACACAGGCCCCTCTCTGCAGTCACTGCTTTTTGTCAGGTACACCCCAGGCTTAGTGTGACTGTCTACTCACTCTAGCCCCCCAAGGATGTGGCACCTTTGGGGGCTCTACTTAATATTCTGGCTTAGGAACTTTCATTAGGAAACAACTCAATGTGTTGCCATCGGAGGAAACAAATGGCAATCTTTACGGTGATAAAGTGGATGTAAGACTCTGAGCACCCCAAGTTCTAGGCAGAACCTAGAGAGCAGCTTCACGGTCCATCTCCCTTTGAAGGCCTTCCAGATTCTAACCACTAAATGGACCAGGTAGAAAGACAGGCAAGACTCCTAGAACCATCAGTCTTGGAACGATCACAGATGGTGTCTCCACACTTTGCTGGGAGGGAGGGTTGAGGTATGAAACAGGATGAGGAAAGTCTGAAGAGCTAAAGGGAACTCAAAGGGACAGCAAAGGCTGTCCTCACTTACAACAGTTTCTAGTACAAAAAGACTAGAAAACACAAAGAGGGGATGGAGATGCATCTCAGCGTAGACTGCTTGCCTGGCATGCACAAGGCCCTGGGTTCAATCCCCAGCACCACACCTGTGACCCTGCACTTGAGAGGTAGGGCCACGAGGATCAGAAGTTCAAGACCATCCTGGGCTCCATGCAGAGTCACAGGCCAACTGGGACACTAAACAAAACACAAAAGGAGAAGTAGATGTGGGAGGGGTTCCAATATCATGTTAATCAAAATAGTATTTAGGGTACAAAAGCAAAGGTGTGATGTGAAAGCTAATATTGTCACCTTAACAGGATCTAGAACTACTGAAGAGACAAGTCCTGTCTGTTTGGGATTCCCTAAGTGAGAAGGTCAACTATAATTGTGGGTGGTACCGTTCTATCAGCTGGGGTCCTATACTAAATAAATGAAGCATACTAGCGGAGCCCAGCATCCATCTCTTATTCCCTCACTGTGGACACAATGTGACCAGCTCCCTCTTCAAGATTATGTTGCCATCATGGACTGTATTCCTTGAAAACCCCTCATTCCTTAAGTCCCTTTATAAAGTATTCTTTTGCAACAAGAAAAGTACAAGTGATAAAAAAAACAAAACACAACACCTCTTACTTTTTTCAGAGGCTGGAATCAAGAGCGAATCTGTTTTTAAAAAGATACACAAAGAAGCTACACGCTGGTGGTGGCACATGCCTGCAAGCCCAGCATTCAGGAGGCAGAGGCAAAAGAGTTGCCACAAGTTTGAGGTCATTCTGTCTACACAGCAATGTCCAAGGGAGGCCAGGCTACAGAGACCCTGTGTCAAAAACCAAACAGCCTCCAACACTGGAAGAGGCAGGATGCTGCCCCTGGTCTACAGCAGCCAGCTTGAGCTCATCCACCAGCAGAGTATGACTAAGTAGAACAGTTCAGTTTAAGGGAATGAGAGATGACAGGCTTTCTGTGGCCACTCGCGAGCAGAGGGACTTGGAGATCATGCAGCAGAAGCAGAAAGAGGCAAATGACCAGGAGGCCCCCACGAGGCTCGGTTCACCTTTCCTGTCCTGTGTGTGTGGAGCCAGTCCTACCATGCTCCCTTTCCTCCTGTAGTGCTCACAGGTTCCAGCACATTCCCTTGGTCTTGACTGGGAAGTGGGTCCTTTCTGTGTTTCCTTTCCTTCAGGTAGCCTCGCTCCCTCTTAGAGGTGAGGGGTTACCCTTTCCCAGTGTTTTTATTCCTATGGGGCATACCCCAAAGTATTAAAAGTAGTTTTGTAAAAACATACAGTACTTTTTGTTGAAGGTCATATATAAATTACTAGAGTTAAAATTCACTGTCTACACTCACATTTATTAACAAGTTAATAAAATGTAGCCTGGGTTACAAAGTGCAAGCAGGTAAAAAGACAGAGTGTAAATAGAGCGAAGAAGGCAGGATTAGGACAGGAATGAGACAGATACAGGACAACCAAAGGTAAGACGGAGAAGAATCAAGTGGGCCCTGCGCTGGGGTTGGAGAGGGACAGCAGAGGCAGTAGGGAGTTTGTACACAGGCGGAGCATGGAGACAAAGAGATGGCATCAATTTCTCAGAGGACCAGGCCAAATGTCATACAGCACCCCACCCACCAACTGCTCTAGGCTCAGTATGCAGGGACGGAAGTGTGAATACTGCAAAGCTGTTCTCAAGCAAGTGACAAGCATTTGGATTATACCATGCAATTCTACAGGACCTAAAGATAACAACATTCTCCAGCAGTGTGAAATGGGCTAACACAAAACTACGACTAGGATCAAAGTGAAAGGACAGCATGCTCACATCCGAGAGTACACAGAAAGCCCCAACTAGCAACACCCTGAACACAGCATCACCCTACCTGCCACACACTACAGCTGCTAGATGTTTCAGAAGGCCTCTTTCTGACCTTTGCCCCCGGACTGTTCCTGCATCTGGAGCCCTTCCCCACAGTGTACCTGCTTTCCTCGGCATCTGGGCTCACCCTCTTTGCACTGCAGCACTCTGGACCCAAGTCTTTAACGTACCTGGCTACACACCTGCTCTCATTGCCCTGTGCTGTCTGCTCCAGGCTCGGGACCTGTTTGTCATAGGCCCCAAGGCGATCTGCACCGTGTATGCTGAGTGGGGCTTGGGTGACAAGGCACACAGCGTGGCACCATGCGCATGCTCTTGTGCAAAGCTCTGCCTGCATCTGCTGGCTTACTCTCAGGGCCCGTCCTGACTGTCCACTTGCACTAGAAAGGCAGTATACCCAGAGAAATTCTGCCTGCTGTGGCCATTTCTGCATTGTGTGGCTTAGGCCACGGTGAAGAACTAGGCCACAGTTTTCCTTCCCTGGAGTCAAGCTGAGGCAAAGAGTAAGAGCAATACCCTTCCTTGCTTGACCTCTTTCTGACAAAATCCTAAATCTGATGCATGTCTTTCCAAGTTATATGAAACAACCAAGCTCTGGAAGCCCCAGACCCAAAGAGAAAGGTTCAGACAGCAGCAGGAAGGACTGGCGAGGGGCATGGCACCACTGGGGTACTGGAGGGGAGAGCAGTTGCTGGCTGGTAGTCGGCAGCTGGGCAAAGGAGTCAGGGGAGAACGGGGTGGGGCAGAACACAAGTGCTGGGCCTGGGGTGGGGCTGTTTGACTTCAATGGTCTCACAGCAGCAGAGGGCTCAGGATGAGAGGGACATGTGCATGAATGTGTGTACGCCACCAAGGGAGGGCCTGTAGGGAGGGTCAGGGGGGAAACCAAGTTCCAGAGACCCATGGCTGCACGGCCTTGACTGGTTTGGCCAAATGTGACACTTGGCTGGTTCCTCCTGGTTCTGGGACTGGTGCTTCTCTTATACATATGAGCTGGCAGCTGCTCCTAAGATCCTGAATTTGTGACCTCCCTGACTCAACCTCTCCAGTATTGGGATCATAGGTGTGTTATATCCCTAGGATATATCAGGACTCATTTCTCTATTTGTAACTGACTGCTAAGAATAAGTTGGTGTAAATCCTTCTAGATCTTAACTAACCTTTTACTTCACACATGGAAGAGATTTTATTTATATTTAAAAATGATTATAAAAAGTGTGATAAATACACATTAAATAAATCATCACTTTATGGTGGTTCACGCCTAGAATCCCAGCACTCGGGAAACTGAAGCAGCAGAACTGCCACCAGTTTGGTGCCAGCCTGGACTACTAAGTGAAACCTTGCCTCAAAAAAGAAAATCCAGCCATGTGGTGGTGTCGCATGCCTTTAATCCCAGCACTCGGGAGGCAGAGGCAGGTGGATCTATGTGAGTTCAGGGCCAGCCTGGTCTACAGAGTGAATTCCAGGACAGCCAAGGCCACACAGAGAAACCCTGTCTAGAAAAACCAAACCAACACCCCCACCCCCCAAAAAAAAGAACCAACCAACCAACCAACCAACCAACCAAAGGGCGGAGGGGTGGTGGGGTGCTGTTTGGAAGTGTAGCTCAGTTGGTAGATACTAGCCTTGAAGACAAGAGGTCCTGGTGAACACCTGCAATTCCAGTACTTGGGGGATGGAGCAGGAAGAGCACAAGTTCAAGGTCGTTCTTAGCTACCTTATGACTTGGAGGCCAGCCTGGGCTACATGAGACCCAGTTTGAAAAAAACCAACAAAACAAAACAACACAAAAAAACACTTAGTATTTTTTTCTCTATTGGTGCTAGAGACTCAGCCCAGGGCCGGTGCAAGCTTCGGACGCTCTCTACCCAGCCATGTCCATTCCCCACTTGAACCATCTTTAATGGCCATTCTGTGGCGACAAGCACAGCCATATTATTATGCAGCCAGTTTTCTTTTTAAAGGCTTGGTATTCTTTCAATGGATCCCAAGCTCCATGAGGTCAGGGTCCCTGGCCCTTTGTGCTCAGCAAAACTGAATGGCCACTAAGAAGTGAGATAAGTAGCCTGAGGCCTGGAGCTATGAAGCAGGAAATGAAAATGCTCCCTTAGCACACTGGATAGCAAAGACAGTCTTAAAGACAAGGCTGGCTTCAGATGACATCACAAAGGAATTCTGAAAATTAATCTGTTGTGGGAGGTTTATGGTTTTTAAAACATTTGTTCTGTTTACCTCTCAGAACCTATGAGTGCCATCAGGCCACGCTGCAGCTGAAAAAACAAAAACAAAACAAAAACAAAACCAAAAAACAGTGCTGGGGAAAATACTATTCTAAGGTCATAAACGAGACATGGACCACTGCAGGACTCAGTTGAGGACTCTGGTGCTCAGTGACTTGGCCATTTCCACCCCAGTTTGTTGTGGAGAAAAAGTGAAATCAGACAATGGGAGGGATATGAGCATACAGACCATGAGGTAGAGATGGGCTCAGTTCCTCTGGTGAGAACCGTTCACAGAACTTGTCCCAGAGTATACTGTGAAGACATCTGTTACTCAAGGGGCCTGGAAGTAGAAGGCCTTGGTGGGGTAGACCACCGCCTTCCGCTGGGCCTCCCTAGATGTTAGTCTCTGTGCAGAAATTCCTACAGCCTGGTGCCTTTCCTCCTCATTACACAGACAGCTTAGGGGCTGGCCTGAGACCACACAGCTGTAACGGTGGAGCCCCAGGCTCTCATGACTGAGGCTCAACGACAATCTAGTCAAACAGCTTCAGACCGAGTCTCCAAGTCAGGCGTTAACTAAAACACCAGCTTTAAACACACGCAGGGGCGCCAGGGCGCCAGACATTCAGGTTGACAATGTGGGGGCCTTACTAGTAGGGCTGAGGGCAGGGCCGCGGGCCTGGCTCACATGCTTGGGGGTGGGAATGGGAGATCCTTGAAAACCGGGGACTGTCACCCCGTGGTACTCCCGTTTGCCTCACAGCTCAGCCCCCTCCAGGACCTCGGTTCAGTCACACCCCATGGGGTCGATAGATTCCCAGTTCTGTGTCCTTAGCTCCCATGCTTTGCCTCAGTCCCGCAGGGTCCCGGTTGCTTGCCCCGCTCTTTTGCTCACTGGTAACCCCACGTCCCTTGAGTTCGGGCCCCCGAAACCCGTCTTGGCCTTAGTGCTTTCTCGCCTCTCCATTTCCTCCTCCGTCTCTTTTCACCCTCATGCACCTCATGCCCCCACCTGACCGCCACCCTAGCCGGAGTCTTCCACCCTCGTCCTTCATCCCTAGCACCCCACGGGCCTCACCTGCCAGGCTGCCGCAGTGCTCCCCACAAGCTGCTCTGGGCCGGCCACGCCTACTTCCCGTCCTGGGGCGCCGCAGGCTCCGCGCAAGCGCAGTCAGGGCCTCGGGTGGGCCTCCGCTGCCCCCTGGCGGCCTCTTGGCCCTCTTGTTTTTGGGAGGAGACGTGCCCGTTCACCAGTGAGCTGCTTCACTTCTCCAAGTAGGAGAAGTGAGTAGGCAGAAAGCAGTCCTTGCTTCCCAAGGCTCAGAAATTAAACAACTCGTGTGATCAGCTGCAGGGCAGGGATGTGGCTACATACTGCCTAGGACTGGCCACTCATCAGAGACAAGAGGCGCATTCCTCTGGGTCACGTTCGCTTGTTTCATTTTTAAATGAGAGGGGTCATGGGAATGCTTTCTTTGAAAGAAAACATTCATCTGATAGCAATGGACGTGTATGATGCCTGTGTGCGGTGTGGAAGCACCCTTCAAGTTTCACTGTGGTCCTGCCCCTAGGAACAGGCTCCACGTGGTCAGGGCCCTGATGCCTGCCCCTTTGTGCTCGGCAGGACTGCCTGGCCACTGAGAGTGAGGTAAGTAGCCCGAGGCCTGGGGCTATTAAACAGGAAATGAAAATACCCCCTTACTACATTGGGTAGTAAAGGCAGTCTTAAAGACAAGTTTGGCAGTTAGGCAGTGGTGGTGCACACCTTTAGTCCCACCACTTGGGAGGCAGAGGCAGGTAGAACTCTGTGAGTTCAAGACCAGCTTTGTCTACAGAGTGAGAGCCAGGACAGCCGGGGCTACAGAGAGAAACCCTTCAGGTGACATCACAAAAGAAATTCTGCAAATTAATCTGTTTTAATCTGTTGTGGGAGACTTATGGATTTATAACAATTTGTTTCGTTGTTTGCTCCTCAGAACTGTGCTGACAAGTACATGCCATTAAGACCACACTGACTTAGGGAACTAAGGTCTCAGGGAATTCTCACTGATTGGAAGGTTTCAGGGAAGCCATGAGCCTGGAGAACCAAAAGATGACTGTTCTGAAATGAAATCACCTCGAGGGTGTGGGTACTGGGGAGTGTGTGTGTGTGTGTGTGTGTGTGTGTGTGTGTGTGTGTGTGTGTTTGCATGGTGGGGAGAGTGTCTGTCTGCTATGCAAGAAGCAGGGTTCTGGTTCATTCAATCTGAGCCAGGTTTGAGGCCAGTTATAACTGGGTGAGGTAAAGTGATTCGAGTTGACGGTGACGGCTCAGAGACGCAGCAAAGGTAGGCACTGGGAACTTACCCTCCCTTGTTAGGCTCCAGGCCAAGGACATACCCGCGCATTCCTTTTGTCCTGAAGTTGTTGTCCACATAGTTAATGTCTTGCCTGCAGTCCATTATACCAAAGCTTTTAACCTTTATTCTTGTCAAAGGAATCTCAGTGTTAGCTCTACCAACCAGCTTAGCTCAGATCTGTGCTTCTCCAGCAAGGAACACCCAAGCTCTAGGGTAGAGCCAAGAGGTCCCAGATCTCCCATCCATGTCCTCTCTCCCAGCCCCCTTAAGCCTTTTCCAGAAGCTTGCCTGAGCACTCTGTAGGTGGATGTACACAACCTCCCAATCACATCAGCCCATATCACCTTTGTCAGAGACCAGATACATCACTCTCGGGCTTTAAAAATCTCAGTGATGGGTTACTGGCTCCCTCTTGGGTACTGATTGTTCTCATAGGGATAGGGAGGAATGATACATAGCTACAGGTCCATGGAACCTTCTACAGCACTGGGAGGGTGCTGCACCTGGTGAAACAGACTTCCTCATGTCAATGTGCACTGCAATCGCAAAGTAACAGAAATGGAATCTGCAGTGCCTGGGGGACAAACCACTGGCCCTGCCACCATGAGCCACAAGTAAAGACAAGGAGGGCTAGCCTGAGATCTTGCTTGCCTCAAACAACACAGGCTGCCCTGTAGCTTTGACCTCATCAGCTTCCAAAGCAGAAGTGATGCCAGGAACATAGCTGCTCCAAAGACAGTTCAGGCTTAGAACACGCCTCGCTTCTTGTCCTAATCATTCCCAGTTGACATATTAGCAAGGATAATGAGGCTGAACACCACTGATGATGGAAGGTGAGGGGCCAGGGGTTCAGAGTGCAGTTCCACACAAAAGGGAAAAAATTTCAGGGAAAAACAAAGGGACACATTAAGAGGCCCATGTGATAGAAACCTCACTGTAGAATTTTAAAGATGGATAGTCTGGGTTTAAGGCCTATAGGACAGTCTTTTTCTCAAGCCCAAATTAACTACACAACTGAGCTGCCCTCCTGTAGTCTATTCAAGATGGAACTGGGCCAAATGGGCCGAATAGCAAAGCCACAGCTTTGTACTAGGTATCCAACTCAACAAGACATGTGGCCTTATTAAGGTTCCAGATTCTGACTGAGTGGAGAGGCTAGGTTCTGAGTGTCCTTTTTGTCCTATAGCTTATACTCCTGGGACACATTCCAGCAACTTCTGTACAGCTTCCTGGTCCACTACTCTGAGCAGCTTTCCCAAGGTATCACCTCTTCCTCTGTTGTATGATCTTCTATGGTCGTCAGGGCTTAGGTGGGAAGCCTGGTGGGGCCATGTGGATAGACTACTAGTTGTCTTATGGCTTTCTCATGAGTCTCCCTGCCTTGAGTGTCGGGGAATCTACTGCAGAGGGAGGGTTCCTGTGGGAATGCTGAGGCCCTGCAAGACATGGCAAGGCACGGGCAGAGGGCAGTCACTTTCTATCACAACTGAAACAGGAACCCATGCTGGGTGGGTGAAGGAACATAGGAAGGGGTTGCAGTCAGAAAGGTGGCCCACAGCTACACCCAGCTACCACAGAGCAATCTGGCTGGCTACAGAGTATTTTCTAGATTTGGCATTTGACCAGCTTCAATGGGGTACCCAGCTGCCTGTCTGAAGCAATACAGACTCATGATGAGAACAGGAGCGAAAACAGATCCACAACGTTACCAGAGTCACACACATACTCTATGTGACAAATTCGCTTGGGGTTTCTGAGTGCCGGCCGTAAAAACGGGTTAGGGATCAGGGGGCTAGGCTACAGGCAGTGAGCAAGGGACTGAGACCTAGACTGAGTACTTCACCTGCTCTGCCTGCTCCACCTGGTTTGTCAAGGCTTCTGTGGGCTGCTATGCCCATCTTCCTGCTAGCCTTAGACTGCCCACTGCGTGTGTTGTGCACAGCTACACCACTGCACATGTACACACCTGGCATCAGCTACAGGCCGATTGCTCCCCATGGTCCCAGGTGGCTCTCTTGCTGGCATTGCCATGGTGTAGCCAGAGCAGGGTGCACTTTAAACATGCACAGGATTGTGATGATATAGTTACCCTAATAAAATTTGCCTGAAGATCAGAGGACAGAACAATTAAACATAGAAGCCAGGCAGTGGTGGCACACACCTTTAATCCCAGCACTCGGGAGGCAGAGATCTGTCTGGATCTCTGTGAGTTCAAAGCCACCCTGAACTACATGAGATTGACTCAGTTTAGGAGATAAACAGAGGCAGGCAGTGGTGGCACACACCTTTAATCCCAGTACTTGAGCTCTCATGCCTTTGCTTGGAAAGCACATATGCCTTTCATGCCAGCAAGTGATGGCTGAGCAGAGAAAGTTACGTAAGGCATGAGGAGGCAGGAACTAGATAGAGGCTTTCAGGCTGAGGAGTCCTAGAGGTAAGACGTGGCAGTGGCTTGTTCCTTGTCTCTCTGATCTTTCAGCATTTACCCCAATATCAGGCTCCAGGATTTATATTAAAAGATCTATTAGAATTCGAGTTATATCTGGCATCCAACTTTTGGGGATCAAATTCACGAATTTATCGGCTCAGGCCAGAGCTACACGTGGCCAGAGTCCCCACCCTGCCAGCTAGGTTTTTGTTGCAGCCTCTCTGCAGCAAACTCCACAGTTTTAGGCTCCAAGAACCGCAGGAGCTAGCCGCTTCTGCACACTCCCCTGTGCAGACAGCTGGATCTTCACTTCCTTCCTTTCCCGGTGGGTTCTGGCTTTCTCTGGGCCCTCTCCTCGGGCTGCTGCCACACCATCATCTGAACTGTCACTGTCAGCAGACTTGGAGAGTCAATTAGGATTTCTTAAAGGGAGGAACTAGTTAAAAGAAAGTTTTTTTTGTTAACAAATTCAGAAACATTTTTTACAATGCAGGGAGTTTGGTCTCTATTTGGTAATATGATTGATGGTCTAAAAATGGAACAATTAAATGAGAGGATAATTAATGTTGATGGGATTCATGTAATGTCAATTATAAATATTGTTTGATCATTTCTGTTTTACCATTGAAAAAGATGGATAATATGCGTACCAAGATAAAAAACCTGTTAAAACAGATCAGAGATATTCAGACCCAGACAGAAGAATTTAAAGGAGAACCTGTCTCAGCATTGCATTATAAGGTTACAGAGGATCAGCCTAAGGCTTTCAAACAGCCAACCTTCATCTATCCAGTAACCATACAGGAACTGCCAAATGCTCCAGGCTGTGGATGTGCTGACCGGACTCCTGTGCAGATGTTTGATGTTATGGAATTTAAGATGTTTTAATAACATAGATTTTTTTTAAAGACTATGAGGCAGTCTGCTCCTGGCAGCACCAATCTACTTCAGAGAAGATGATGGGCATAGAAGAAACTCCACATGGAGTTTACTTTCTTTGTGGCAAAAGTTAGCCACTGAGCAAGAAAATGTCCTTGCCTCGACTGCTGACAGTATGCTGTACAAATGGACAAGCAGGACACAAAAGAAAGGACTGTCGAACCTTGCCAAGACAAAGTAGGAAGGCCCTTCGGAAAATCCTGCTTCACAGAAAAGTTTGTCAGATATGCTAGGCCTGTAGGATGAAGATGGATGCCCCAACACTGCAGAGGAACCTAGTGTGACTGGCCAGGCAGCCAGATGTTTCTGTCATTTCTCACATTTTTTGGAAGTCGCTTGCCTGCACTTCCTGTTTACTTAGGTAATATTATTTACTTCTTGAGTCTCTGAGGGAGTTGAAGATTAGATAGTTATAGTTATAGTTTTCCTTGTTAACAAATTCAGAAAAGAAACTCACTAAAGAGGTGTAAAGTATATAAGTTTGAAAGACATCAAAAGACAGTTTTAGGTTGGTAATACAAGTTACAATAGAAAGTGAATTAGGTACATTTTGGACTCACCAAAATAGGATAAATAATGGAGTATTTTCTCTGAATCTGTCAGATGTTAATGGACTGGACTTTAATTCTTGACTGTATATACTTATTGTACTTACTGTATATAGTTTTTCTTATATTAGTTGTAACCTTTTATTATTTTAGACCAAAAAGGGGAAAGGTGATATCCTGTGTACCCTAATAAAATTTGCCCGACGATCAGAGAGACAAAGGAACAAGCCACTGCCATGTCTTACCTCTAGGACTCCCTGGCCTGAAAACCCTTAGTCCTGTCTCCTCACTTCTTATATACCTTTCTCCGCCCAGCCATATCACTTCCTTTTTAGTGCTGGGATTAAAGGCATGTGATTCCCAACTACTGGGATTAAAGGTGTGTGCCACCACTGTCTGGCTCTGTTTCTCTCCTAGACTGAATCAATCTCATGTAGTGCAGGGTAGCTCTGAACTCACAGAGATCCAGACAGATCTCTGGATTAGGATTAAAGGTGTGTGCCACCACTGCCTGGCATCTATGTTCAATCTAGTGGCTGGCTCTGTCCTCTGATCTTTAGGCAAATTTTATCAGGGTGACAATATATCACCACACAGGATGAAGGGGGACAGGGGAATAGGTTTCCATAGGTACAGCCTCCACCCCCTTTCACCAGTAAAAGGCCCCAGGCTTTTTGCTCCAGAGAATACAAAATAAAAAGCATTTTAATGGTTCCAGTGGCTTAAAGACAACCACCATGATGTGTCCACACCAAACTGGAGCTGGAGTGAGGGAAGATGGGTTGTCATACAAAGTAAGCAGCCAGGGCTGACATCTTGTCTTTTGGCCGCCTGGGGTTGGGCTTTCCTGGAGGCCTCCGGCCCCGGGCCCGCCCACGACCCTGCCTCCTTCCAGGACCACCTCGGTGCATGGGGTGGCAGGAGGCTGCATGCTTCAGCTCCACCAGCTCCTGGAAGACGGGGTCGCAGAAGATGCAGCCCGTGTGCTGTGTCTCGTTACCAGGAAGAGGAGACTTGGCTTTGTTGAAGTCTACATCAAGCAAGGCAGCCTCGCAGGCATTGCAGGTGTCAGCAGATACCCGTACTCGGTGAGCATTTTCAAAGCAGTGTGCCACCACACTGCATGTATTGCAGGCCACCTTCCACTTGGGACCGGAGGTGGGGTCCAGAACCAGGACTCCATTCTCGCACTCCACGCACTGGCCAATGCCCAGCATGCTCAGTGAGTGCTGGCAGGTAGGGTGTGTGCACTCATTGCAGCCCATGCCTGAGGGAAGAGGAGTCCAGTGACCTAAACCTGTCTTGGCTCCCTCATCTCCGGCTGCTTTCAATGTCAAAGTGGTACTCTTAACCTGCTTTGGGGGCATCTTGTTCACACTGGCCTGGGTTCTAACTGTTATCATCCAGTTTCTGCTTATCTAAAAATGTTCAGTCCTCAATCCTCTGAGGATTCCAGCTGACCCCTAAACCCTCATTTTGCTTCTGAAGCTTATTCTAGGTTGCCCTCAGATCATCTGGTACTTAACTGTTGCTCTGTAAGCCACTCGGGGGGCAGGAAGAGACCCTCATTATCTTGGCAGTATGAATGCAGATCAAGACCCCCTGAGGACTCCTTGTAAGTGCCATGGGTAACAAAGAAAGGTGCTGGCTCCCAGTCTGATAGGGGACGGTGCCACCAGAGAGTGGGTGTGGGCACTGAGCCCCTCTGGTGGCAAGCTCTGCTTAGTCTGCATACATGCTCTCTCTTTTTCCAGCAAAGAGTGGAAAGGAAGACAACAGCAGTGTCTCAGAGCCTAGGGGGCTTTGTCTGACAGGTGTCGTTCTCTGAGGCCGCCTGCCTCTCACTCAGCCCAGCTCCTGAGGCACAGCTTGCTCCCTGCCCAGATCCTAAGTGAACAAGCCGCTTGTTCAATTATGACCCAGGCATACCCAGTGCCCGAGCAGTGGCCCAAGTATTTCCTGAGGTCCCTGACTGAGTATTAGTGGGTACAGGTAGGGAAGGATGGGTAGGGACCCCATTGGAGTCCGAAGTATGAAGCTGGGAACAACCATGTGCCACACTCACCTTTCTTCATGTCTCGGAAGGGTGGGTGGTTATAGCAGTAGGGACATAGTGGGTAGCTCTTGCCCCGGGAGCCTGAGGACCACAGGACTAGTTCAAAGTCATCCAATGGGCACCGCAGTTCCTTGTAGAGCTTGATGGTTCCATTTTGGGGGAGGGTGTAGGTCTCGTCACAGTGGGAACAGTGCAGGCAGCTTGGCCTGGCCTAGGGGATGGGAACAATAAGCAGGGGTGAGGGCGGCTGGGTCTGACTCTCTTGCTCTATGTCCTCCCTTCACAGCACTGAACAGGTAATGCAGAATACCTAACAGATAGATACACAGAATGCACAATTCAGTGTCAGGCAAGGACCTCCCAAGCACTGGTATGAAGCACAGTTACCACATCTCCTCTTTCCTACCTCCCTCACAAAGGCACGGATTCTAAGTAAGGGGCTGGTGGATGGTTCATCAGGTAAAGGTGCATGATGTTAAGCCTGAGTTCAATCCCTAGCACTCATGTGATGGAAGGAGAGAACTGACTCCTACAAGTTGTTCTCTGACCTCCACATGTTATGGAATGCATGTATGCACGTGCATGCATGCGTGTGCATGCATACACACACACATACACACACACACACACACACACACACACACAGAGTAAAGCCCCAGAATGTTAACAATATTCATGAGAGCAAGAGAAATGATGGCAGTAGGTGGTGGTCGTATGCCTTTAATCCCAGTACTTAGGAGGCAGAGGCAGAGGCAGGTGGATGTCTGTGAGTTTATGGCCAGCTTAGTCTACAACAGATCGAGTTCCAGGACAGCCAGGGCTGCACAGAGAAGCCCCATCTCAGGGAAAAAGGAGAGAGGAATGGTGACAAGAGTGAAGGACACCACGCACTGGTCTGGTGGTTTATGTAGTTACTGGTGCCGATTCAGGCCTTTCGATTACTCTGTGTGATAATTAAGACAACAAACATTATTTCTGCGTGACTAATGACAAAGCAGAGGCTTAAGGCAACGTCTGCGCAGGAATGCTGCGGCCAGAAGTGGTTATAGTCCTTCAAGCTGCACATACCTGGATATACTTCATAAATCGATGGCACTTCCCACAACGTGAGAGGGGCTTGCCTGTGGCAGCCAGGGGTGAAAAGGATACCTCCATCAACTCGTCCATGCCTGAGAGCAAGCAGAGTACAGGAGTCATGTCCCTCCTGGTCTTTGGCAGCCCTCCCTCCAAGACATGGCTTGGTGGAACTAGCTGAACTAGACAGAGGCCAGCATACACGGTCAAGGGGCCAAGTGACTGTCTGTCAGTGATAGACTAGGGGGCTACAGCCCTGTTCATCGACTTGGTATATCCCTGATGTGGACGTAAATTAACCTGCTCCCAACAACAGCTAATGAGGAGACGTCAGTGCTGTGACCTGCAGAAGCTCAGAGCCCAGATCTGGGAGTGGGCCTCAGGAGGCTCAGCCCTGTTGGAATGGCTGCTGACAAGAGGCAGGGAAGAGGCAGGTCTTACCAGCAATAGAATCAACAAAGTAGTGGAACTTTCTCTTGAAGACATCCAGGGTGTGGCCCAGGACCTGGTGGTAGTCGGCTTTACCCTGGGCAATCAGGTTCAACTGCTTCTCCACTGCACTGCGGATGGTAGGGAGTACCAGCTCTGCATCTATAAGCCAGTGGGTGGATGCTGCTGTGGGCACTGGTACCCAGGACCCTGCAACCCCACTAGGCAGGCAAGAACTGCTGTCCTGCTTGACCCAGTCTTCCTGGATTCCCCCTGCACTGCTTGTCTACAAAGTTGGAAGTCATCAAGGGCAGCTCCTATTGCCATCAGACTTTTCTTGATTTCCCATCAGAAAAGGTTTTTGTGTAGAAATCTTGTACAGGATGGCTAGGTCTGTGCTGTATTTCTTCATCTCCCAAAGAACTAGGGGCACACTTTAGTGGGCCGAGATGGTGGGTATCTTAGTAAAGAAGCCAGATTTGGTTTGCAGGAGAACCCTCTGTTGGACCCATTATAATCTGTTCATCCACCAAATTCCTGAGTCTCCACAGCATCTTTGCAGTGGGGTTGGGGAAACGCATGAGGAGCACAGGGCCACTTCAGGAGGAAGCAGAGCTACAGCACAGGAAGGAGCTGGGAAGCCCAGCAGGTCATAGGTAGTGGGTAAGAGACTCACCAATCTTGTAGTAACCATGCACCAGGACAATGCCAAGGTTGGTGGGCTTGAGCCGGCGGCCACTCTCTACAGTGACATAGTTTCGCTGGCAGATGTTGTTGATGTGCACAGGGATACTGGCATCAGTCCCTGGAAGGCACAGCATGGCTCTGGGTATTCCTCAGCCTGCCCCAACAAGATGCTCTGGACTATGCACTCTAGTTTCACCACCTGTCAGAGGAACCCTGTTTTTTTTGGACCCTCCCAGATACCCATGGAAGGAGTATCATGTCACAAACTGAAGCTTATTTTGCTCACTGGGTCCAGACTGCTGTCTTGTGTATGGCTGCCAGAAGCTATGATGAAGAAAGGTTCCCAAGACAGAGCAGGGCTCTCCCTGTACTGTGCTGGCACACCTGTGAATCCAGGAACAGTCTTCATTGTGTTCATTTTAGTTCTGCAGTTAGAATACAGAAGCCCAGAGAGTATAAAGGATTCTGTTAAGGTCAGAGAGCATTCCCTGAAAATATTAAATGCAAACCGGCCTCTTCCACCTGGACTGTGGCATATATGCCCTCCTATGTCAGGTCCAGCTTCTCAGAGAGAGCTCATTATGCTACTGTTGAACCTGGGTAGTTTATCCGCTTCCCCGTCACCTTCTCCCTTTCTCTAGGCCCTTCACAATACCCAAGGCATGTTTCCCACTCTGGGGATGCAGCTTCTTTCACCTGGCAGAAGTTTCTTGGCAGAGAAGTGGAAGGTGAGGCACCCTGCTGTGCTGCTGCTCAGAGGATGTGAAAATGGAACTTAACGCTGGCTGCACACTTGCTGGCAGAGGGACATGTATCTTCCCACGGCACTCTGAGCAAGTTCTACAGGGGAGACACCAGCACTGGGGGTTCAGGAGCCTCCAGAGGCTCCACGGCTCATGGCCAAGGGTAGGAATTGGCCCCGATCATGGGAGCTTGGCATGCAAGAGCCCCTGGATGGCTGCTATAGTCAGCTTTTTTTTTTTAAAAGACAGAGACTCATTCCATAGCCCAGGCTGGCTTTGAACTTGTGGCAGTTTCTGTGGGATGGTCTGTATGTCAAATGTGTTGCTGATTGGTCAATGAATAAATCACTGATTGGTCAGTGGCCAGGCAGGAAGTATAGGCGGGACTAACAGAGGAGAATTGAGAGAACAGGAAGCTGGGTGAAAGAGACACTGCCAGCCGCCATCAGGACAAGGAAGATGTAAAGTACCGGTAAGCCACAAGCCACGTGGCAAGGTATAGAATAATAGAAATGGATTAATTTAAGCTGTAAGAACAGTTAGCAAGAAGCCTGCCACGGCCATACAGTTTGTAACCAATATAAGTCTCTGTGTTTACTTGGTCGGGTCTGAATGGCTGTGGGACTGGCGGGTGTCAGAGATTTGTCCTGACTGTGGGCCAGGCAGGAAAACTCTAGCTACAGGCAGTCTTTCTTTTTCAGTTTCCTAAATGTTAGGATTACAGATAGGAGTCATTACGCCCAGGTAGGTAAGCCTTTTTTACATGGCCCATGGACCTTGTTCAACAGTACTGCTCTCACTCACTTTCCTGTTCAGAAGGTCACACAAGAACTCTGTTCACTGTCCCAAACTGAAGTGTATGTTGGTCTTTGGGTCCAGAACAGTCTCACATGTGGCTACTAGAAGTCATGGGTGCAGAAAAGGTTCTTAGCACTTGGCTATGCCATCAATGGGAACTCACAGCAGGCTGAGGTTACTGTCAGGATTCACTTCAGGTACCTGGGCCCTGGGGAGAAGTGGATCTAGACCAGAATTCTAGGGTAAGCCTGCCTAGTTAGCTGTGTTTGGGGGAGGCTGTTGATCTGTCCGAGGAATCTTTCAGAATCCTGGGCTAACCTTGAGTCTGGTGGACACTTTTCAGTGTGCACTGGTCCCATGGTGCACAAGGTTGTACCACATCTTCAGATGAAAGGCCTTGCAAACAGCTGTACACAGGGGTCAGCTAGAGCCACGGGTCACACACTGGGTCACCTGCCACCACACGCTGACCGGGTGCACATACACTGGGCCACCAGCCACCACATGCTGACCGGGTGCACATACACTGGGCCACCAGCCACCACATGCTGACCGGGTGCACAGGGGTCATGGGCACGCTTGCTAGGATCATCTCTTGGCCCAGGGGCCGTGGGAATGGAAACCCCAGATCTGGACACCCACCGATACCATGCTTCTCCATGAGTGTGATGAGCTCAGCCTCAGTCAGATAGTCTGGTGGACTCGTCTGCTTCTCCAGCATCTTCACCTCACCCACAGAGAAGGTGTCACCCTTCTGGCATGTGGGCAGACTCTCTTCCAGGGGCACGCTCTGCCAAGGCATGATCTCTGTGAAGCCTAGAGAGACACCACTGTCATTTGAGGTTCCCACCTGGGCCTTCCGTCCAGGGATCCCATGTGTCTGTGGAGATGAGAAGAAAGGGACCCCATGGCCTGCCATTTTACCTGGGGAGATGACTGTCTTTCCTGAGCATGTAAAGTGTTCAGGCCCGATCCTGAAGGAGATAGTGCTCTGGAGATACTTGCAGTCATGGCTCACTGTGGCAATGAAGTGTCTGGTGATGTACTCGTACAGTCGCCACGCGTCACCCCCTGGAAAGGCTGAGTGTTACCAGGCGCCCTGGACTAACAACAGAGCCTTGGCATGGGTATCAAGGATGTGTGAATACTTGATGATTGCAGGAACTGAGTGTAGGGCTATAAGCACATGCCAGGCAAATGCCATACCATTAAGCCCCATCCCCAGCCTCAAAGCCTAAAAGGAGGAAGGAAAGTACAGCAAGGGAAGCTGCTCTACTGCGTGGATGGCCCCATTACAGTGTTTCTAGTGGACTGCTCATTAGGCACAGCTCTAAGTGGTACTCTTGCTTCACACTCAGAGGTGCAGCAGCTCCTGGTCCCATTGGCCCTGCTCTCCCTGGTCTATTGGCATTCTTCAGGAACACGGTCCTCAGAACAACCTTAGGCTAGGGAGGCAGTACAGTCCACCTTTGAGTGCTGCTACTCTGCCTCACTCCCCGACACCACAGCTGACTGTATACCAGCCTCTTCCCAAACAGCTGCAATCATTTCACTTCTGTCTTCCCTAAGCCAGTGACAGGCTGAGGAGCAGCCATACTGGTAAGAGGCCTGAGCCTGTCCGCTGGTGCCAAGTGCCTATAGCAGCTTGCCCTTCACACTCTGGAAGCTTGAGGAGTGTGAGCATGTTGGGAAGAGGAGTACCCAATACCTAATTCAGCCTCTGTAGCTGACTTCATAGGTGTGATAGGAGGATGGTCACCAGCATCATGGCCTTTCCGTGGGCGGTTGATGCCTTCTGCTAACAACTGTTTTACCTGGAGGAAGGGAGGCAAAGCAGAGTCCAGTCAGGCTGGCTGCTTCCCACTGGTCTTGGGTTTGTCCAAAGCCTGTCCGGAGGCCACAGCTGATGGGTTGTGCAGGGCAAGGCCTACTCCACTCACCGTGTCTGCCCAGTAAGGGTGGTTGGCCTGCTGTCGCAGAGAACCCTTCAGGTCAAAGTTCTCGGGGTAGTGAGTGGTTTCTGTCCGTGGGTAGCTGATGTAGCCCTGTGTGTATAACCTCTCAGCTATCTGCATGGCATGTTGTGGTCCCATACCTGCCAAAACCAGGAGGCTCAGGTGTCTGGAAGGTGGCTAGGAGCTCACCCATAGGCTTGGGCATTTTTGTTTTCTCCCCAAATAGACTAGCACCTCCTAAGAGGACAAAGATAGCTCTTAGTGGTAATACTGCCAGGGCTCAGAGGTAATGGTTGGCTGGGCACCTGGGACACAGCCTGTCCAAAACTGAGGTCCTGAATCTGCAAAAGTGGGCCCAATGGGAAACACTGCTCACTGTGCCATGTACCACTGTACAGTGTCATGGCGGTGCTGATGACATGGCCACAGAGTTGGATCTAGGTCTTTGAGCAGCTAAGGTTGCTGGAACCACAACTCAGTTCTGTGTCCCGAGGCTTCGGCGCTCTAAGAGAGCCTGTCCTATTGCTCTGCAGCCTGGGAGCTGGCACTTGGCGATGGGTCATTGGATGGAGCTGGCACTTGGCGATGGATCATTTGATGGCATTGCTGTATCAAGAGCCAGCGCTGTGAGGATGGTGCTTTAGGGAACGACTGTCAAAGACCAGCAATATTTCAGCCTGACTCTTGTGACAGCTAAGGAAGGAGCGTTCAGAGGAGTCCTGTTCTAGGACTCACAGGAAAGGAAATTCAAATGAGACTCAAGACCCCCACCCTCCAAGCTTCAAACATCACAGCATGAGAGGTGCTTGGTGTGGCTTGAGATACTGGCTCTGCCCTATGCTGGACTACAAATGTCTTTGGGGTGGGGGTGGGGCTTTAGAGAAATGTCTCTACATACCCAGAGCTGAGCTGGCCACACGCAGCATCTCCACAGTGTTCAGGGCAAGTGGTCTCTGCTTGGCCTTTTCTTTCCTACTTGTAGCCTCCACCTAAGGCCAGGAGAGATGGGGGGCATTTGGCAAGATGAAGAGGCCATACAGTTGAACTGTGTGGACAAAGGTCTGAACTGAATCATTTGATCTTCCTGCTCCTGAAATTCACTTTCCCCAGCAGCCTGACAACTGAACTGAGTATTTAGATCAGGAAAGCAAGGGGGAGGGGGAAGAGAAGAAACACACTCCCTGTTTTTCTTGAAGGAAGAAGAAAATGTGGAGCAAGAGGCTGTAGATGTAAATCCCACTGAAGTCAACACAGGCCAAGCCCCAGGGTAGCCTGCGGGCCGTGTCGGGGCTGCCAACGGCGTCACTGGCATTGCAAAACCTTCCTATTTTTTAAGGGAAGCTGCAAGTCATGTTTCTATGCTAAATCTCACACTTGCTTGATGGTAATCATTTTGAAATTATCTATAAGCCATGCTTGTCTGGTGAGCTAGCACTTTCCACTATGGGGTAGAATACTCATAGAAAAGCTGACTGTCTACTGTAAAAATAATCCAAACAAACCAGCCAGTCTCCCACCTTTACCAACCCCACACAGACTGGCCAGGGCAACACTTTCTAGATTCCAGACCAACAAACATGGGTGCTGACATAGAGGATATCTGTGTGCATGTGGTACTGGAGGTTAGGGTTCCTGGAGGTGGGTCCTGACATCAGCATTACCAGTATCAAACAGCTTCACCTGTGAGTCAGCAGAGCCTGAGCAGAATGGCACCAACACAAGGCTTGAAAAAGGCAATTAGAAGGTGACTGACGGTCAGCTGCGACAGCTGTAGGGCCTGGTTCTATCCTGTGCAGCCAGCCGCTGCTGAGCTGCATCGTCTTCCTAATCACCAAGAAGCAGACTCCTCCGATCCAAAGAAGCCCCGAGTAAAACACACCACCACCGCAGGGTAAAGGTGACTGAATATGAGATTTTAGACCTATATCCTTCTAGCTGTGTGACCTCAGGCAAGTTCACTAATGTGAACAAAGGTCCAGCTGCAGCTAGTAGCTTTGGATATTGAAGAAAAAAACATCTGTGTGAAATGGAGTCCTGCCAAAGGAGACCTTGCACCTGGGAATATTGGAGGAGACAGTGGAAATGGCAGGGCAGTGTCTCAGATGTGGACAGCAGCTGGGGTAGTGCTTCACGGCTGCACTGGCAGAAGTATGTCAGGAATGTATGTGTGAATTCACTTGTCCAAGAAGCCATCTGCATTTCAAAAAGGCAGAAAGGCAAGGCCCAGGGCCACAATGATTCCTCTGATCATAGGTTTCTAGGGCCCGCCCATCCAGGACAGATGTGACAGATGTGGACAGAGAAAGAATACCTGAGCTTCTTTCTCTAGCTTTGTCATATTTAAAAACATCTGTGCAATCTCCCGGTCAAAAACTCTAACTCGGTCCCAGTCCAAAAGGAGAGACTCCTCTTTATTGGTATGAACCTGTAGGAAAGACAAAAGGAAAGCACATTGCAGGGAAGAAAGCCGAAGCAGAGGAGGCTGGTTTTGTCCATGAACGGCCTTGCTCTAATGTCTCCTAACTGCTGAGCTATGGGTCCAGAGCTGATACCTCACTCTTCTCACCCACTGAGCATCAGATAGTCCTGAGGTCTTGCTGACGGAGGGCCTTAAAGGAACACCTGAACAGAGCTGTGCTTCTCACTCTGCTCCTGCCTATCAAGACCTGCCTAACAAAAGTACCTTCATTCCCACAGTCCTCTGTCCTACATTTTAAACCTCTGTTATGCTTTAGGAGGCTTTTATGTAAAAAGGCTCTAAAGATGGATAAAATTTGAAAGCCCAGTCTTCATCCCATGCGTGGATTTCCCCACTGCAGACACTGGCTGAATGGCTGACCTCATCACGCACCCCAGAGGGAACTCACTCCTACTTATCCAAATGTAATGTATCTAGGTTCAGCCTAGCCTATTGTCCCCATGAAATCTGGTGCCTCTTCCTCCTGGGCACCAGGACCAACAACTGCTTGGTACTATAACCCACACTTGTGCTCTTAGCCTGGACCAACGAAGTGCTGATTCTGACTGGTAAAACTCTCATAGTCCATACCCCAAACCTACACCACCACGCAGGAACAGAGAAGGGAAGAGAACCTTGGCCTGTAGTACCCAGTAGGTCTCTGGTTTGAAGGACTGGATTTTATCATGTCTTTCCACACAGAATCCCAGGGTAGGAGTCTGACACGGCCCAAAGGAGATGAGAGAGCTGTCTAAATCTCCGTATTTTCCCTGGAAATACTTCGTTTGGAACCTAGAGGGTTGGGGAAGAGAGAAAAATGGCAGATCAATAATTCACTCTAGGCAAACCCTACGCAAACTTAGCTTGTGGATCTGGGGGTACATGCAGAGAGGGCACACAAGGAGGATGCTCCTCACTTAGAAGAAAGCAAAAGTGACAGAGCAAGAAGCCATCAAAGAAGAGCAGGATGTCCGTCCTGTGTGCACAGGATAGAGTGAGGACAGACAGCACACAGATAATCTGCTTATCAAGTTGTGGTGGGTGTGACGTGCATCTGATAAACAGATATTTTATTGAGGTTTTTAAAAAAGGTATCTCTGGTAGCTTATGCAGGTTCTGAGGGCCTGAGGAGAGGCAGAATCCTGGCTAAAGGGACAGTCTGTGCATGTGGCAGGAGGCAGCACCTGGTGAACGCACAGCCGATGCGCAGGTCTAGCTCCTGGCGGGCATCCACTGAGAGTGCCTCATTGTGGTCCGGCTCACTCAGGCGTGTCATGGCATTACAGATGTCCGTGTCAGTGATGGAACTGAACCTGGCCCGGAACACGGTCTTCTCACCACTGTGGGCATTGTTCATGACCGGCAGAATGGCATCAAGGACCTGGAAGAAAGAATCCTGGCAGTGGTTAATTCCCTCTTTACCCCACTGCTGGGCTGGCCCCCTTCCCGGTTAACCTTTCCCCACCATACCAGGCCCTCCTGTATTTGTTTGTCCTTCTAGATGTCTTGGCCTCCCCACAAACCCCTTGCCACCTGGCTGTCTCTCTTTCTAGTTGGACACACTTCCATATAAGGTATGCACCCACCTCCGCAGTCCAGTTCCTTTCTCAGTGTGGCCCCACAGCCACTACCTCTTTTACGTTACTAAGCCCACAAAGGGCCTCATGGCCCCAAATCCCTTCCCTTTTCTGGGAGTAGGGAGTGCTTGGATGGACAGGTAGAATTTTTATATGACTGGAGAAAAGACAGAGAAGGAAAAGAGGAAATGAATAAGAATGGGAAGGCTACAGCAGGCCCTGTGTGTGTGAGCTATGCACAGGTGGCCCTGGAATTGAGATTTGCTAAGGCTATGCAGGGGAGGAAAGTCCCAGGGAAGCTGGGACACGCAGTGGCATCACTATGGGAAAGCAGTGGTCCATGAGCTGCTGTTGTTTCTAGCCCCAGAGGGGGTCCTCCTGTGGGGTGGACAGGGAAAGGAGGGAAGCGGGTATCTGAGAAGAGACAGTATACAATTAAATTTGCTAAGAGAGCTGCACGAGAACACTGGGTGCCCTGAATTCCTGTTTTACTGGAACCATCTCCTGTACTCAAGTATGTCAATTCCCAGGTGGGGCTGGGAATAAGGACACAGAGGTGACCTCTATGGAGCCACAGCATGAGGGGTACTAGCAGGACCAGCAGGCATAGCCAGCAGCATTCAAGTGTCATTACAGAGGGCACACAGGAAACCTTCACCAGCCTCCCTGTAGGCAGGGCTCCCTAGGATGGGTAGGGCCGAGGACGTGTAAGGTGGAAGATGAGATCTGGGGCTAGAGAGATGGCTCACTGGTTAAGAGCACTTGTTGCTATTACAAAGGACTCAGGTTTGCAACCATGGGCAACTCCAGTTCTGGGGAGTCTGATGCTCTTTTCTGACCTCTGAGGGCATTAGGCATGAACACAGTATACATACATACATACATACATACATATAGACAAAACACTCATACATATTAGGAGATTGCCAAGGATATTAACTACAGCAACTAAAGGTCTGCAACGGGCATGGAGCTAGGCCCAACACTGACAATTCTGAAGCGTGTACCTGTCCAGAATGGGGTTTAAAAAAAGAAATGAAGATAATGATGATTATTATTAGTGTGGGTGTGGGTGCGCTTGCATGTGCCATGGTCTGAGTATAGAGGTCAGAGGATAACTTTCATGACTTGGCTTTCTCCTACTATGTGGAGCTCTGGGATTTGAACTCAGGGTGTCAGACTTGGTGGCAAGCACCTTTACCAGAGGAGCCATCTTGTTGGCCCTAGTTTATTCATTAAAAAAAGAAATAAAAAGATTTAATTTTTTTCACTTTATATGTATGAGTGTTTTGCTTGTATGTATGTATATCCCCCACATGAATGCCTGGTGCCCTGGGAGGTCAGAAGAGGGCATCAGATGCCCCGGAACTGGGAGTTACAGATGGTTATAAATCTGGGTCCTTTGTAAGAGCAACAAATGTTCTTAAGCACTGAGCCATCTCTCCAACCCTAGGTGTATGTATTTTAAAGTAGCTACACATTTTCTGAAATGGAGTGGGAGAAGACTTTTTAAAAGCCACTATATTCCCTATGCTAGCCTCAGGAACAGTGTGACAAAATCAGGTCAGGAAGGGTGGGGAGAAGGTCTAAAGGGAACCAGACTCGGTCCCATACTCACCTCAAAGCAAATATTCTCGCCTTCCTTGTCACAGTCCAGCCACAGCACGACGTAGTCACAGCCTCTGCCCTCCACCTGTCACAAAGCAGACATTGACAAGCATCTCTGTGACACTCCCCTCTGGGGACAGGAGATGGAGCCAGGTTCTGAGCTTCCGGTCAGAGGACCAAGCCTGGGCTGAGCAGGAAGCTGTCTGAAGTGAGGCTGTCTCCGCACCCAGAAAAGATTTTGGTTCAGAACTATCATCCTGTTAGATCAAAAACTTGTCATTACAATGTGAGCTACCCTTCTGCGTGGTGTGGTGCATGTGCATGGCTGTGCAGGTGCAGAAGCCTGCTGGCAGAGGCCAGAGGAGGTGGCTGGGTACCTTGTTCTACCGTTCTGTCTTATTCCCGGAAGACAAGGTTTCCCAATGGCCCTGTAGACATGTGGTTGGTCAGCAGGCCCCAGGGATCCTCCTGCCTCTGCCCTCCACAGCATTCACCACGGTGCTGGGATCCAAACTCAGGTCCTCACACTTGTGCAGCAAGTGCTCTTACCCACTGAGCATCTCCCTAGTCCCTATGACAGGCATTTAAAAATATTTTTATTTTTATTATGTGGTAACAAAACACACATGCACTCCATAATTTTCAGAGGGTAATAAAAGATTAAAGTAGATTTACTGAAGGTTTTATTTTCAATATTTTTCAAACATGTATATCATATACTTTGATTATATTCAACTCCATTATTTTTCTTGTCCACTTTCACTGGCCCTCTTCCTGTTCTACAATATGACCTTAATGTTCTGCTGTGGGATGGTCTGTGTGGCAAAGGTGTTGCTCTGATTGGTTGGTAAATAAAACACTGATTGGCCAGTAGTCAGGCAGGAGGAAGTATAGGCGGGACAAGGAGGAGAATAAAGCTGGGAAGTGGAAGGCTGAGTCAGAGAGACACTGCCAGCCGCCACGATGACAAACAGCATGTGAAGATGCCGGTAAGCCACGAGGCAAGGTATAGATTAATAGAAATGGGTTAATTTAAGCTGTAAGAACAGTTAGCAAGAAGCCTGCCATGGTCATACAGTTTGTAACCAATATAAGTCTCTGTGTTTACTTGGTTGGGTCTGAGCGGCTGTGGGACTGACAGGTGAGAGAGATTTGTCCTGACTGTGGGCCAGGCAGGAAAACTCTAGCTACAATGTCCCAACCTACATAAATATTAAAAGAGCCAAAATGAAACAGTTAAATATTAACAGTGGTTGTTTTGGGTCATGTGGTTGTATTATTTTTCTTCTTTAAACTTATCTTTACTTTTCAGTTTTAAAAAAATAATATGTACATATTTATCTATTTATAAAAGATTTATTTATTTATTATGTGCACAGTGTTCTACCTGAATGTATGCCTGCATGCCAGTAGAGGGCACCAGATCTCATTATAGATGGTTGTGAGCCACCATGTGGTGGCTGGGAATTGAACTCAGGACGTCTGGGAGAGCTGCCAGTGCCCTTAACCTCTGAGCCATCTCTCCATTCCGTACATATTTATTTTAAAATTAGCTGAGCCATTATAAAAGCAGAATATCTGCTCTCCAGAACTGGTCACAAGGATGTCTGGGACACAGAACAAGGCATGGAAGTGCCCCGTGGGGCAGCAGTTTCCATAGAAAGGGCAGAAAGATGGGTCCAGGGCTGCCAGCAAAAGCCTTGGTGCCCAAGATGTGGACGAGGACACAAATGATGGTGCGACAAGAGCGCTGTTGCACCCACGACACAGGGGCTGGAGGGACCTCCTTGGTGGGCTCATACTCCCTTCACATACCTGCAGGAACTTGACCATGTTCAGCTTGGGGTTAGCTTCCTTTTTCTCTGTTGGAGCTTGGCTGAACAGCTCTGCAGGATCCACCTTATCCCACTTGTTGTACTTTCCTGTAAATCATATCCATGAAGACACTGAATGATACTTCACAGTTCACAAGGCTCAGCCTCTGCAGCTGTCACAACCCTAGGGATACGGCAGGTGCATCATGCAGAGATGGGGATGGCCACCTTACCCAGTTGCTAACCACTTCATGACCTGTTGGAAACAGGCTCTAACTGGACCCTGGGTAGTACTGTACAGTGCTCCTTTCAATAGGTCAGGGGCAGGAGGGGAGAGGTCATCTTACCCAGAAAATCCAGAGTCATCACATGACCACAGACAGATGTCATTTTGAAGTGGACAGGCTGGCCAGCAAAGGTTCCTGTGTACTTGTGCACTGAACATGCCCCATTCAGCCCTTTGTGTGAGGACATGTTCCCTGGGGAGGCAAGGCCACAGACAACTGTGAGACTGAGTTGTAGATGCTGTGGGTCCCTGAGCCTACATGCTGACCCTCAGAGGACAAAGTGGTCACTGGTAACATTCCCCAGCCCCCCTGCAGTTAACTAGGTACGGGGTGACTTTACAGTGCTCAGGGACAAAGGCATCTATGAAAATGTAACAGTGACTCACACCAGAGTCCCACACTGGCTGGGAACTAGAGGCGGAGACTCTTGGACTCTCACTGCATTTCTGTTTTCTCTTCTCAATTTGAATTCTACCTTCATTTAGTTAGATTTTTAAGGTTACCAGAAACCTAATTATCATATCCTATAATATGTTCCCTCAGCTGAACACTCGTGGTACTTGGAGATGAGATGAGCCTTCTGTACCCCTCTGGACCTTTGGATAGATTCTCAGCTTAACTAGGGGTTCTTCCTCCTCCAACTGTTGGTAAAAGGGAGGTCAAGGTCCAAGTGCTCTTCCTATTTACAGGGAAACAACCCCTATGTGCCAACCCTCAATGGCAGAGTGGATCCTGATGGGCAAATCTTCCTCTACTTTCCTGGCTCTTAGGTCACTGGTCACTTGTGAGATGTAGAGGGTGTAACTGTAACTACATCAAGGGCCCAGTAGGCAGTAGTGAATATCTAGTGGTGCAAAATCCAAGACTTAGTCTCGTCTACCTCCTCCCAGGATTGCTTCTTGCGCTTATGACCAATGCCCCTAACTGGTCCAGCATGTTGACAGACACAGCAGTTCTACTCCACTATCATCCCTGGAGGCTTCAGCCTTCGTACCCTGTATGTGGACACAGCATGTCCCAGGAGGTTTGCTACTGAGGTGTTTCCTAAAACCTGCCAATCCCAGCTCACCCTGCCAGCCGGTGGAGGCACATTTTTGGAAAAGAAATTCTGTAAAAAGCACAAATGACAGTGCTTACAGATTAAGCAATCAAACAGCCTAGTACTTTTGTTTTTTCTCACCTCGGGAGAGGATTTTGGCGATGGACTGTGCCAGGGATGGCTTTTCTGCTACCATGAGCACGGTCTTCATTCCTGCTCCAGGCTGTCAGGGCCACAGACTGCAGCACCCACACCCAAGACAACAGCAGGAGAAAAGCTTAGAAATGTCTCCTCTGTAGCTCAACACGACTGTCAGTGCTGACTCCTGAAGGGAAGAAACGACAATACATTTATTTCATCCCCTCCAGTGCTCAGGGAACTCTTTGAAGAGGGGCAGAAAGAAGGTAGAGGTAGGAGTGAAGCATTGTGGGATGCTTTCTTCCAGGCAGCAAGACCTAATGGCACGCACTCAGCAGCTGCTGAGGGAAGGAGAAACATTTTCTTCAGTGGTGTAGCTACTGGTGATGTCCAGGACCCTGTAAATAACCTAATGAAACTCACCGGGCCACACACAAGATGATGGACGTGAAAGCAGAGGGCAACAAGTTGGGAAGAAGAAGGGAATCCCAGAGAATGGGGCAAAAAGGGCAATCAGTCATGAATGTGACAAAAATACATTATATTCATGTATGAAAATGTCACGATGAAACCCATTAGTAAGTATAAGCAACATGACTGGGTTGGCAAGATGGCTAGGTGGGTAGAACAAGGAAAGTCACTTTTCTTTCTTATATTTGGCAAAACCAAATACTACTGTTCTGCTACAGGAATACAGCAGCAAAGTGACTCCTGATGACATTCTTCTATACCCACACATCAGTGCCTTGCTCAGGAGACCGGAACTAACAGAGACTCACAACAGGACAATGTGCAGAGAAGAGACTTAGATCTAAATGGGATGTCTATCAAACCCCTCCCCTCAGGGCTCAGGCAGAAAGATTTTAAGAGCCAGAGGTGATAGAAGACTTCAATAAAGTGTCTTCCAGACACAAAAGCACTGATGCACATGTGAACTCACGAGATAGTGGCAGCGTGCACAGAGTTTGGGCCAGATGGAGTCGCAGCACTGAGAGAAGGAAGTGGACACAGGCTCCCACCCCTAACCAGGAAGCTATCTGCAACTGACATCCACTGGCAAAGGGAAACTTCGTTATTTCCAACAGAGTCTCAATGTGTATTAACCACACCTCAGGGTAGGCCACATGCCCAGGAGTAGTTGGCCACCCCAAAATGAACTGAATAGCATTTCTGTAGTCTTTTTGTCTCATTTTGCTTTGTTTGGACATTTTTTGTCTTATTGACATTTTCCTTGCATTGGGTTTTTTTTTTTTTTTTTTTTTTGTGTGTGTGTGTGTGTGTGTGTGTGTGTGTGTGTGTGTGTGTTGCTTTTTTTTAAGGCGGGGGAAGAGAATACAAAGTGGGGTGCATAGAGAGGTGGGGAGGAATTAGAGGAGGGGAAAACATGATAAAAATATATTGTGTGAAAAAATCTTTTTTTTTTCACTAAAAATGTTTTAAAAAACAAAACAATAACCATATTTGGGCACTTGGAAGGTAGGGTGAGAGGATCAATAGTTTAAGGTCGGTCATTGGCTACACAGGGAACTAAAGGCCAGTCTGGACTACATGAGAATTTATCTCAAAATAGCAAAACCACAACCAACCAAAAGACATCCATTTAGAGCCTCTGCCAGTGCTCCCTGGCTGGACTGCTCTACCACTCTGAAAAATATCGTTTGGTGATACCTCTTCTTCTTGGCTTATTGTTTGGGCAGGGTATGGGAGCCAGGCTCTTGCACAGAGCTGTATCAGCCTCTGAGCTCTTCTAATGCTGTCTACCAGAGTCAAGCCTCTCTTCTCACACCCATAGCCCTTGGCCAGGCATCTGTCTTAACTAACCCACATTACACTGTGCTATGGCCAGTGATACCTTGCAAGAGAACATGCAAACCTCATATCTGGACCACTGTTGGCCCTGCTGCAGCTTTCTGGGTTCAGGTAAGATGGTAGAAAGCAACGCTGGTTCATGTCCTCTTAGAGCTCACACTACAGTGCTGGGTCTCCATAGGTGGGGAGGGTAAGAGACAGGGTAGGGCTGGACAAGATGGCATCTGGGAGAGGTGTGCAGGCAGAAGGGATCAGGGAAGGTGAGGCCTGGAGAGACATGGCTGGACAGTTGGAGGGGCAATGAAGTGGGTGGGGTAGGGTGGGGAAGCTGGTGGCAGCGAAGGATTGCCCTGGAGTGTAACAACCCGATCTCAAATATTAAAGGGGCCCTCTAGAGGACACACAGGTGACTGGACCCTGAAGAGCCAGGGCTAGACAAGACTGGGATGGGATAACACAGATAACCTCTAGATTTTTGGCTCAGGCGACTGAAGGAAGATTCCTGCTGGTTGATGAAAACTTGAGAGAGAAATAGGTCAAGTCAGAATCGGAGCAGTTTGGGTATGGCCGAGGAAGCAGCAGTGGTACATGGAAGGAATGCAGCGGGGCCACAGAGACGAAGAGGAGCCATTAGGATGTGGCAGGAGAGGTGAGGCCTGAAATCTAAGAAACTAAGCCCTTCGGTGGTCTTTTTTGACACCACTACAGTGTCAGATGTAGGATGTGATACAGCAGCCAAGACCTGACCATAGGTTTAAGCAACCTAAGTGAACCCCAGTGACCTTGATGGGAACCATCAGTGACAAAAGCAAAGGCTGAGTGGGATGAATTCTAGAAAACTCTAAGTGTGCTTTTACAGTTCCTTTTAGATGGATGGCATGCCACTGTGAAAACTGTCCTAGAACAGAAGGAAGATGAGGGAGTGGGAAGCTACTGGAGTGACATCGGAGTGGGCCAAGGGTTGAGAGGCAGCTGGCCAGCCAAGAGCATGAAGAGCAGCCTAGGGAGGGTGTCCAGGCAGTCTGGGGTCAGGCAGGAAGCAAAGGAGGTGGCACCTCTACATCAGGAGAGGGCAGAGGATGAGAGGCATGGTCAAGATGGCAACCTGACTCTAGGGAGGGTAAGGAGAGGGCGCTGGAAGGGGCTACAACACTGTGTTCTGTGGACTCCAATGGTAAAAAGCTTGGTACTAAGGTGGGAATGAAGTTAGAGGGAGCAACTCTTGGCTTTCAAGATCCTCAATCAGGAATATGGATAGGCTAGGATAATGAACACTTATCTGAGGAGGGAAAGTGTCCGGAGGGGAGACCACAGAAACAAGTGGTAAGTGCTTGCAAGACTGTTCATGTGGACAGTGTACCCTATGAGGCAGGACAGGACTGTGGTGGAAGGACCAGATGAGACATCTATGAGAAACCACTGCTGGGGGAATTCTCCGCAGCATTATCATTCAAAGTAAAAGATCAGAACCAACCTAGCAGTCAAGAGGGAACTGGTTACATGAAGGAATGACATGTAAGTACAACAGAACACCCACAGGTCGCCAGGATGAGTTACATAGGGAACCCCGTGCAAGTAACCCAAAAACGAAGCATTGCTACCAGTGACCAAACATGCCTCTGTGTACACATGCTCGTTTACAAAAGGCAGGTGAATCTGCACATAACTCAGAAGCAGGTGCCTGGGGAAGGCATGCAGGTCTGGCGGTGGTGGTGGCTCTAGCTTGTCATAACCCCTTCTGTACTATTTAAAAATTTGGTGCCATGGATGTCTATGACTGATCAAAGAGAACAAAGACAATGGATTTTAGAATATGGGCTGCAAAGAGCACTGTCCACAACAATGGAGATGTCAATGCAAACTCCTTCGATAAAGGGTTTGTTACTCCTTATGACGTATGGAAGCAGCCGAAGTCACAGTTAGCCTGGGCTGTCACAGTCGTTGCTGCAGGGCCACAAAGAAATAAAATTTGCCCCAATAAAAACTTGAATGTTTTCCTTAAATATACAATCTCAGGGGGAAAAAAAGCCAAGCTATTCAAAATTGTACTTGTTCTGACTTCCTGACCTATTTCCCCCTGAAAACCATAACTGGGCATCACAGGTCTGTCTCTAGATGGACTGTGTCTAGGTTACTGCTTATCTTTGGCACTGGGTGCACAATGCCTGTTTGCTGGAGCAATGAAGGTATGTGTGGAACAGCCATGCCTCTGATGTCTATGCTGGTCAAGTTTTGGCTTAACCAGAGCCAGAGGACCAGAAGTGAAATTTAAAGGGGACACAGAGACGAGAAAGGAAAACTGGACGCAGGAGGGAAGAGAGGACCAAACACTGGACAGTCCTGCCAGCGTTGCTGGGATGGGCACATTGTCATTATATTGCTCTATAAGGAATGTGGGTCACACTAGAGCTGGAGGGGCAGCATGTGGACCCATTTGCTCTAGAACCTGTGCTCTCAGATTTTATCCTGTTGCCTCTGAGAATATCTCTGCTGTCCTCCCTGTAGTACCTAACTACTAAGCCTGGCATGGCCTCTCAGGTTCTTGTCTTATAGCCCCCAGAACACAAGCAAGTGATGGGAGAGCAGAGGCTTCTGTTCACTCACTCTAATGGGAAGTAGTGGATGGTGAGAGCAAACACCACTGAATGTCTGAATACATGAGAAAATTTTATCTGTAAAGTGAATAAAATGCTTACAGATACTTTAAAAACAAAAAGAAACCAAAACCAAAACTTATGTTAGTGAGGGCGTGGTAGGAGGCAGAGGCAGACAGATCTCTTAGTGTAAGTTTGAGTGTAAGCTGGTCTATACAGTGAGTTCCAGGACAGCCAGGGTTACATAGTGAGGCCTCATCGCACAAAAACAGCGGCAGCAGCACCTGACTTTAACTACAGGGTACTGCAAACACTTTCATTCCTAGGAGCTCTTCTTCCATGGTTTCAAAGTTCTGGGAATTTTCTATCTCTACCCCTCCTCTGCAACCAAAGATCCTAGGTTACTGAATAGACTGGCAAGTCCCTTCACACACAAACATTCTGCCTTAGCAGGATTATATTGCTTATCCAGGAAAAGGAATATAATTGGAATTTACATACATATATATATTACATCCATCCATCCAGGAAAGGAATATAAGTTTCCTTCCTTCTAGCCCAGAACACGTTCCTTTTCCCAGATCAGATTCTACCTTTTAAAAAGATTTCTGAAGATGTAGTTGTGATTAATCTCAAGATCTCCTGATTTCCTGTTAAGGCACATCTTCCATTTCAAAATGAAAACGAATGAGAAAACCTGAATTTGACAGCTTACAAGCATCCCTTACATACCACATTCACACTTTTGATTTAGTAACACTTCTATTTACTTAAGTTTTTGCTTTTTTTGTGTGTGTGGAGAGACTGGGCATTGAGGCAGGGCCTCATGTAGCCAGTGCTGACCTCAAATTCACTATGTAGCCCAGGATGGCCTTGAACTCTTGATCTTCCTGCCTTTAACTCCCGAGTGCTGGGAATACAGGCATACACCAAAATGTCTAGCTAAGATTTTTAGATATAATCACTTAAATATATAAAATACTCTGTAACATAAACCTACAAGATACACCAAGTTTGATCTTACTTGTCAAGGCTCTGAGACTACAGTTTGTCCTATTCTGGAGTTAGGTAAGCAAGTGCTATTTAGGTGTTGACCGCAAAGAGAGAATAGCAAGACAGCCTGTTTATACCTTGCCAAATCTCATCAGCAATGCCACCATCACTGTGTCCTTTGGGAGACACTGGAAATGTGGGCATTTACTTTTGGGTCAGTGTCTTATGAAGTAGTAGATTTAACTCGATGAGAAGGCCTGAAAGGGGTCAGCAAAGCACCGAAGTCTGAGATTGTAATACTCCAGTGATTTTTAAACACTTTCAGACCCAGGAAAACAGGCCTACCTCTTTAGCCCCTTCTTTGTATCGAGTACGCTGCAGCTCTATCTACCAATATCTCCATAAAATAGGAGTTACTTAAAAATTTAAAAAACATGTATTTTATGTGTGTGTACATGTACGGGTGCACACATGCTGCCTGTCACAAGTGGAGATCAGAGGACAACGTATGGGATTCGGCTCTTTTCTTTCATCATGTGGGTTTCGGAGATTGAAATCGGGCTGTCAAGCTTGGTGGCAAAAGCGATGAGCCATCTCACCAGTTGAAGTTTTTAAAGCTAGAGTAAATTGCAGTTCATAACAATTCAAGCTAGTGACAAGGAACCTTGGCAAACGTTTTCTTTTGTTTGTTTGTTTTGCCTCCCCGACTATCAAACCCTAGCTGTTCTGGCTTCTCACGTCCTGTTCCCAAAGGCGTGAGTGACAAACCGGTTAAGAGAGGTCACCGTCTTCCCTTTCACCTACGCATAAGTTGCTGGCCTTCCATTCTAGTTGACTGGTTCACCCAAGTTTTTCTCCAAGTCAGAGAACAGTCGCGGTCTCCGGACCGAGCAGGCTCCGGGAGGTAAGCGAGTGGAACCTTCGGCGGAGCGCAGGCCTCCGCGAGCAGCACGGCCTCCCGGAGCCCGTTTCCCTACCCGTGGGTCGGGGGACACACCTCACCTCGGGGCCGCGGCGAGCTCGGTGGAGCAGCAACAGTCGCTCCCTAAGCGCCGGCCCACCACTGCCCAGAGGCCCCAGCGCGAGGGCCGGCCGGCCGGGCGGCGAGACAGCGGCGCCCCGCAGGGACCCTCCCTCACGCCCCCGCCCGGGTCTGAGCGCCGCTATTATTCCGGAAATGCCTGAGAAAGCCAGCGTCTTCCGCTTCCTCGCGCAGCCAGCAGCCCACTGCTCACCCGCTGTGCCGCTGCAGCTCTCGCTCGCTCCGGCCGGGCTCTCCCGGTGGCCACTTGTGGATCCACTTCCGGCTCTGTCCGCTTGTGGTGTCCCCTCATCTGCTCTCCGATGTCGACACTTCGGTGTCTGCAAGTTCCGAGGCTGGTGAGTTCCGGGTGCCCAGCTGTCTGTGTCCGGTTTGGTACAGAGGGAGTTCCCCAAGCCTCCACTATGTCCCTTCTCCCTGCATCCTGGAGGGGGGTGGTCCCCCAAAATCATCCAGAGAAAACAATAATGATGATGGTCATTATAATTATAAAACCAGATGCTATTAATAATTAAAATAAATTTAAAATTATAGACAGCAGGCTTCTTTCAGAGTTAGAAACATTTGGAGAGTCAAGGATGGTGGCTCACACCAGCAATCTAGCAATCAGGAGGCTGAGGCAGAGAGTTAGAGGCCAGTCAGGGCTACACAGTGAGTTTCATTCCAGCCTGGACTACAGACTATACAAAACAAAACAAACAAAACACCATCTGTAATTTTGTAGACTATACTATTTGTGTTAATATATTGGGAAGATGATGTATAAAATTTTTCTAGAGTATTAGGATCACAGAAATTTTAAAATAGTTTTCATGACTTTATTAGCATAATGTTTTTAATAGCCTGGTGTAGCAACATATAACCTTTAATCCCAGAACATGGGAGGCAGAGGCAGGTGGATTCTGTGAGTTCAAGGACAGCCTGATCTACAGAGCTAGATCTAGGACAGCCAAGGCTACACATAGAAACCCTGTCTCAAAAAAGCAAAAACCAAAGACCAAAACAAAACAAAAAAACAACCCCCCAAAACCAAAACAAACAAACAAACAATAACAACAATCCAATCCTTCTGGTTTTAAACCATCACTCTGTTATCAAGACTGGGCCCAGACAGTTCCAACAAGCTATCAATAAATACATCGATTAAACAGACAGCTAAAATGGCTGCAGGATGGCCCAGCCTGTAAAGACAATGGCTGTCAAGCTGGCCATGTGCACATGAAATAAATAAAAATAAAGAGATAAGTAATACTAAAAAGCAGAGAAAGGAGGTTTATTCAGTGTGCCCACATGTGACAGAGAACAACCAAAGAGGTCTAGTGAATCTCCCCACAAGTTTTTGAGGTCCTGGCATGAGGCTTAGGTTTAAGTAAAGAGCAAGAGCTACGCTTAACCACACAGTCATGGTCAAGGTTGTTAAGTCTCAAACCTGGACAAATGGCTGAGGGGCCTATTTAACATATCAAAGTGGACCTGGCCTCCCGGTTCTTCCAGCATCCCTCAGCCCCCACCTGCTGACAGACCTTGCCCTCTACCCTGAACTCTCCATCCCAGGGGTTGGGCTGCCCTTCCCCCAGAGGCTCTTCCCTATATAATCCAGACATTATTGGTTACCTGCCCTTTGTACCTTTGGCCTCCTGGCTGCTGCACCTGGTTCCTCTCTCTCCCCTCTCCCTTTCCCTGCCTCACATGGCCCAGCTTAGTCTGGTCATGTCCACTCTGGACTTTCCCAGGTGTCTCTGCCTCTGACTACGCTCTCCCTTTTATCTATAATAAAATTTTCCTCCACCATACCTAGGAGCAGTCATGTCCTTTCCTTTTTATTTATTGTTTTCATTCAAAGGTGAGGTCTCACCCATAATCTACCCATCATCCTCTCATAGTGATCTGATAAGTTGTCAGAACTGAGTGAAATCTCTTCCTCAGAGGCAAGTCCCTTCAGTGGCTGGTCCCAAGGCTTCAGCCTTTTCCCTCCCCCAGAATGAGGTTCCTGGGGAAATTTTAATTCTTTGGGGACAATAGTCTGATAGCACAAGTGTCTGTAGTTAAATTATCATTGTAACATCCTGGCAGGAGTGATATCCTAAAGACCAGCCCCTCCCTTTGTCGATCAGGTTATGATCTCTGTTGCTTCCTTTTTGAAGTCTCATTACCTGGCTTTGTTCTAGGACAGAAAAACCTGGGTTGAAGGCTCTTCAGAACTTAGAAGGCATCAGAGCACCCCACTCCCTCTGAGACCCTGGTTTCCTGCTGTGTGAAGAGGTGCTTTTACTGCCCTGAGGATGCATGCTCTTGTCCCAGTTTACCAGGCATTTAAAAGTGAACAAGAAATCTTTTTCTGAGAGGCTCAGCTTCTCAGGGGAGTTGAGGTCACTCTCCCTCAGGGAGATGAGTCCACCAGCCAGCTCCTGGGTTCTGGTCCACAAGTTTCTAGCAGGTGCTTCCTTGCAGTATGCTTCTACGGAACAAAGGCAGAGCCACCAAATCTGCCATCAGACCATTCTGGTAAGTGACCTGCAGAGCCCAGAAAGCCCGGGAGGGTGGTGAGCAGGGACCAGCAGTGCAAGGACCCTCTTCTCAAAGCAGGGAGGAGAGCGTTTCCCAGCTGGCACGGGCCCCAGGAGCAGTGGCCGTGGGAAGCAGAGTGCTGCCGGTCATCAGCCATGGCCTGGATTTCTGTCCTGCTCATGCTGGTGGCCCACCTGGCAGGTAAAGATCTCTTGGGGCCCAGAGCCTCCTGGCCCCTCCTCTTGACTTGTTCCGCCCCGGTGATGGCCACGGTTCTGTCTTCTCAGGTTGTGGCCCTCAGCCCACGCTGCATCAGTCACCGTCTGCCTCTTCCTCGCTTGGAACCACCATCCGCCTCTCCTGTGCCCTGAGCAGCAACCATAACATCAACATTTACAGCATTTACTGGTACCAGCAGCATCCAGGCCACCCTCCCAGGTTCCTGCTGAGATATTTCTCACGCTCAGACAAGCGCCAGGGTCCCAAGATACCCCCTCGCTTCTCCGGATCCAAAGACGTGGCCAGGAACCTGGGGTATCTGAGGATCTCTGAACTGCAGCCCGAGGACGAGGCTGTGTATTACTGTGCCATGGGGCTCCGGAGCCAGGAAAAGGAGAACTGGATGGAGAGGGAGAGAGGAGGAGAAAAGTAGTTTACAGATTCGGAATCCCAGGCTCTGGAGACATTCAGACCCTAAACTGAAGGTTTGCTTTGCTCAGTTAGGCTGATAAAGGGAGGAGGGGTAGAGCATTGGGGCTTCACAGAGCCAAGAAGATGGAGCCATTCAGCTTTTCCTTGTCTTGCAATGTTGCTGTGAGCCCCACTGGAGGCTGGATTATAGAATTAAAGCTGTTTTTCTGAGTTAGGCTTGGCTGGTTTGTGATATCAGAACCAATGTCATAACTGGCCAGTCCCCAGAACCTGACTAGTCATTCTCAGATGGGCCAGGCACCATGAACAGCATACTCATTATGATCGCGGGTAAGTGGATGACAGAAACATCTTGGAGGGGGACCTCCTTGCCAGGGACAGCGTCTTCTATTGTCACCCTCACAGTCACAGAGGAAAGTTTAGGAAACACCATCATTGGCCCTCTACTTTGGGGGAGAGCAGATATCAAGTGACAGGCTTAGAGCAGGTTCTGCTCCTTGGTACTAGTGATGTTTTGGGATGGGGCTGCCTTGTCATGGAGCTGCCTTTGTGTTGTGGGTGTTGAGCAACTTCTCTGGCCTCTGCTACCAGATGCAGTACACAGCACATGCCCCCCACTGTCAGTGATGACAACCCCAGATGGATCCAGATATCAGTAAAGGTCCCCAGGGTGAGCTACATCTACCTTCTGTGCAGGGGAGTGATAGACAAGCCAGCATTTAAAAAAAACATATACACAAGAAGTAATTATTGTTATTATTACTACTACTATTATTATTACTTATTTATTTATTGGTGTTTTTGAGACAGGGTTTCTCTGTGTATCCCTGGCTGTCCTGGAACTCAAATCCTCCTGCCTCTGCGTCCCAAGTGCTGGGATCAAAGGTGTGCTCCACTAACACCCTGTGAAATAATTCTTTATTACTGCAGCAGGTTAGTACGTCAAACATCATTCTGTGAAAGTCAATGGACAAAAGTATTAAAAATAACTATAGTTAAATAATATTAATGAACACTTTACAGGAATAGTTGTAAATTGTGACTTCAGTTAGTACAGTGTGAGTGGAGGAGAGGTAGAAGGTCGAGCATTCTTACAAATGTTTATCAGCTTAAAATAGACTGCTGAAACTCTTGAGTTATCTTGTGTGAGTCTGTTGGTATAGAAGTTACACACACACACACACACACACACACACACACACACATACACACACACACCACGCTCTGACTTTACGAGACAACCCCTCTCCCCTAAAGATGCTATTGGGTTTGTTTTGTGCTGGCATCTGCTGCTGGGCATGGAGCCTCTCTTTAAGAGTGGTTTGTTTCCCCAGTGAGACTTCCTTGGAGAAAACTAATATTTCATTTGCAAATAGCTACCAACTGGATAGCTTCTGGGTTAGGGACAGGTATGTGTACACTCCTTTCAGCTCTAGGACCTATGTGGTGCAGACTCATGCAGGCTGTGCATGCTGTCATAGTCTCTGGGAGTTCATAAGTGCACCAGCTCTGCTGTGTCTAGAAGGCCTTGATTGCCTGGCATCCTCCATCCCCTCTGGCTCTTTCACTTTTTTTCCCCTCCTCTTCTTTAGGGATCCCTGAGCCCTGAGGGGAAGGATTTGATGGAGATATCCCATTAGGGCTCAGTGTTCCAAGATCTCCTTACTCTGCATATTGTCTGGCTGTGGGTCTCTATTCGTTCCCATCTGCTGCAGGAGGAGGCTTCTCTGATGATGGCTGAGCAAGGCAGGGATCTGTGAATATAGCAGAATGTTATTAGGAATCATTTTTTTTTGCTGCATTCCTTTGGCTGAACAATAGTATGTGGTTTTCCCCTAGGTGTATGGCCTGCCTAGTCTCATGTTCTTGACCACCGAGGCAGTGTTGGATATGGGTTCTACCCCAGAGTGGGTCTCAGCTCAAATCAGATACCGGTTGGTGACTCCCACAAGCTTTGTGTGGCCACTGCACCATCATATCTCATGGGCAGATCACTTTTGTAGATTGAAGGGTTGGTAGCTGGGTTGGGGTTTACTTCTCTCCTTTGGTAGCGTGCAGAGTATCTTCCAGTACTATGAACACTACCCAGTAGGAGTGAGGGCTCCAGGTAGGCACCAGCTCACTTTCTCTGCATTCAGTGAGTAGTGTAGGTGTTACCTGCATCAACAGGGACTTGCCATCTGATTGTGGGAGTCATTTCTCTTCTTCCATCATGTGTGCCTGAGGGATCAAATCTGGTCCTAAGACTTGGCAGCAAATGCCTTCACCTGCTGAGCTGAACCCTCTTGACGGCCTAACACTGACTAATTTACGTGAAATGCTTAACTAGCTTTGCCTGTCATGGGTGTGGCCTCTTCTTCCTTCATGTCGTGTAATTATCTACCTTTTATCTGAGTTGTGTCTCACCCAACCTCCACTGGGCTTCCTACCGCTCACTCTGCCTTAGACTTGCCTTGTCCTCTGTCCTTACCGTCCCTTTGTCCAGACCCGCCTTCACTTTACCTACTGACTGCTTCTTGTATTCTAAGGCACGAGGCAAGCCACATCCGCAGTCCCCAACTTCTAGTGGCTACATTCAGATAAAGTGACCATGCATGCTGGCATGAGTATGTAGTCCTGGCGGGAGGTCGAGGCAGGAGGATTTAGTTTGAGGTTAGCCTGGACAGCGCAGTGAGATTCCCTCGTCTGAGTCCTGACTCAGAAAGGTGGAGCTTTTCCTTTCTTTATTCTTTTCTGTCTCTTTGGAATGTGGGCCAGAACGCAAATATGCTTTCTCGGGCACTTTTTTGCTGGGTGGCTGTTTGCTGACCCTCCATTCCTAACTGGAAAGGGTTTTCTCTCTCTTGGGTAGCTGCTGATACTTTCAGCCTGCCTACCCTGTTGTTTTTCTTTTAAATGTTAATAAAATTGTCCTTAAGCATAAAAAAAAGTTAAAAAAAGGTGAAATGATTTCTAATGATATATTTTATTTAACACAACATGTCCCAAATATAATCATTTTAATGAGCAGGCACATATAAGCATTGTTTTTTCTTTGGTACTCCATCTTTGAAATCCAGTATGTATTTTACAGTTGTGGTTTGTTTATCTCAGCTCAGACCCCCAGAAACTGCATATGGTGTATGAAAAGAGCACAGATTGGAGGGACAGAATTCAGGTTCCTCATCATCCAGCCCTTGGAGGCTGGTCAGAGCCTGTGCTGAAAGTCCCTTCCAGCTGCGCGGTCCATTTCTGCCCTGTTCGGCTAACTGCCACTGATCAGGTGCCTGGTACGCTTGGGCGCCTCCAAACCTTCACTTAGCCTGTTTGCACTGGGAGGATTTCCTGTCGCTGGACTGTGTCCTCCCTCTGCACGGATGCAAGGCTCCCCAGCGATCTCACCTCCCCCTCCTTGGGCAACCATTTCCTGGCCGCTCTGTAGTTGTTACCTCCCTCCAGTGGGCAGACAGCCTGTTTTCCTAGTTACAGTTAGCACCTGCCTCACAGCTCTGGCTTTATTTAGCAAGACTCTTACACTAGACTGCAAATTCCCAGCTGGCTGGAGTCTCTGTGTGTGTGATAAACACTCTAGGTGGGAACACAGGCGGGAATGAGTAATGAATGCACGAGTGAGGGAATTCTTGGCTACTCTCATTAGGATCTCATTGGGACCCCACAGTGGCTGGGGTCACTGTGATTCCCTGAGACTGGAGAGAAGCAGCCCAGATTCACATTCACACTCTCTCACTGTCTGTACGTCTGTCTCTCTGTTGTTGTTTCTGTCTGTCACATTACTATCCTCTGATATTTGACAAATGAAACAAGTGACTGAATGCTGTAACCAAGAGGGGCCTGGAAAAGGAAAGTTTGAAGGAGGCGAATGTGCAGAAGGAATGCAGGGAACCTTCTGAGCTTGAGCCAGAGAGCAGGTGGGGAGGGCGGGGTTCCCAGGGTGTCAGGACACACTACCCAGTACTGCAAAGACTTCAGGATCTCTGCTTCAGTATCAAGAGGACTCCTGACTCCTGGTTGTGGGGTTCTGAAATGTGAGCTATACACACACGTTCCAAATTCAACAGGAAACAGAACCAAATGAATGGACATGTTTTCAGTGACTCAAACATGAGGCCCTGGGGGAATGGGTTCTGAGGAGCTCCTGGGGGTCTTACAGGGTGGCACTTACATTTTTACCATCCAATTCCATGGACAAGCCATTACATTTATTTTGCTTTATTCTTTATTTTTTTCCTGCAGCTCCTATTTTTCTTACTTAGCCTGTGATTAGGCTGGGGTGTGAGCTCCACATTTGTTTCTCTGCTGTTACTTAGAAACAGGTCATGGCTTGTGCATGCTAACAAAGATCCTTGACCAAACAAACTTCAGCTAAGTTTGTCTGAGCCTCTTCTCAGCCATGCTTCAACCCTGGCTCATAAAGACCACCCAAACACTGACCTAGTTCCTAATGTCAGAAGGCCCCTTGTCTAGGAGGACTCAAACACCTCTTGAAGTGTCTCCTGAAAACTGCAGAATGAATATATGCCCGTGAGGCCCCTGTTACAAGTCTCTACTGGAGAACAGGAGCCTGACTTCAAAAAGCCCCAGTTAGCACTCCTAGAGTGGGATGGTAAGAACTGCAGATTTTTCATTATAAACCAGTAATTAGTAAAGGTTAGAATATGCCATTCTACACAAGGGACATGAAATATCCGTGGAGCCATATACCATGGATGCCAAAGGACAGCTCTACTTTTTCCCATTTTGTGATTTATTTTTCATTAAACAATGTTTAATTAAACAATGACTTATTTTTTGTTATTTCTTATTCATGTGTGTATGCCACATGAATGCTGGTGCTCGTAGAGACCGGAAGGGGACCTGATGTGTCCTAAGAACCAAACTTGGATCTCCTGGTCGCAAGTGCTCATGATCACTGAGCCATCTCTCTAACCTCACTCTTTTCCATCTTTAAAAAATTATTTTTTAGAAGCCGGGAGGTGGTGGCAGGCAGATCTCTGTGAGTTCGAGGCCATCCTGGTCTACAGAGTGAGTTTCATGACAGCCAGAGCTACACAGAGAAACCCTCTCTCAAAAAAACAACCAACCAACAAACAAACAATAAAGAATTATTTTTTAGGGTAGCATACAGTTTCATTTTGGCATTTTCATACATTTGTACCATTATACTTTATTATTACTCACACACACACCCAGCCCCTCCCTCCTCCCCCCTCCCCCCACTCCCACCTCCTTGCCCGGTGCTTCCTGTCTCCTCTCTGGCTGGTTTCCTGTCTTCCCTTTTCTGCTTCCATGTCACGTGTGTTCCGTTATCTTGTCTGTTCCCTGTCAGATCCTTCTCTTCTCATGATCCCCTTTCTAGTTTCATGACCCAGAAGCACAAACACACCTTATAGTCACATACACATATGTGCACACACATATATCATTTAAACCCAGGTTCTGTGTGTGAGAGAAATTGTGGTATTTGTCCTTCTGAGTCTGGATTTTATTGCTAGCATAATGATTTTCAGTTTCATCAATTTTCCTGCAAATGTCATGATTTCATTTTTCTTTACAGCTGCCTAAAATTCCATTGTGTATTCATGCCATATTTTCTTTATCCATTCATCTATTGATGGCATCTATGCTAGTTAATTTCCTGGTTATTGTGAATAGTACATCAAAAAATGTGGTTGTGCAAATATCTGTGGTATGTTGACTTCGAGTCTCTCAGGTACATCCCCAGGAGTGCTACAGTTGGCTTGTATGGTATTCTATTTTGAGTGTTTTGAGGAATGTGCATACTAATTTCCATAATGATAGCATAAATTTACATTCTCACCAGCTCGAATAAGTGTTCTCTTTCCCCATCGTTCTCGCTAGCATTCGCTGTCATTTGTTTTCTCGATGATGTCGTTCTAATTAGGGTGAGGTGGAAACACTAAGCAGCTTTTGTTTCTTTTTCTTCCTTGTGAATGCACGTGTGTGCAGATCCTCTTGGCTTTGCCGCCTGAGTGCTGGTGTTAAAGGGTTGTGTTACCACATCTGGCAATGTCCTTGGGATTTTGATAAAGATTGCATTGAATCTGTAAATTGTTTTTAATAATATAGTCACCCTTACAATATTAATTCTGATAATCCATGAACATGGGGGTTATTTCCATTTTCTAATGTCCCCACTTTTTTTTTGAATGTATTAAAAGTTTTTATTCTTTTATATGAAAGTGGGACCTTTTATCTCTTGGTTAGGTTTACTGCTAGGTGTTTTATTTGTTTGGAAGCTATTTAGAAGAATGGAATTTCCCCCACTCCCTGATTTTTTTCCCCAGCAAGTTTGTTATTGGTATATAGAGAAGCTGCTGATTTTTGGATGTTTTATATCTTGATACTTTGCTCAAGGTTTACTAAGATTTCTGGTGGCATTTTTTAGGGTCTTTTAAGTATAGGATCACGTTGTCTGTACCTAGGGATAATTGTCCTTCTTCTCTTTTGTATCCATTTTATTTCTCTTGTCTTCCTGATCTAGTTAAGTCAACACTCTAACATATAAATGTGGAGAAAAGAGAGTAGACATTCTTGTCTTGTGCCAAGCTTTAGGGGAAATTCTCTTAGTTTTTATGTAATATAATGTTGACTACTGGGTTTGTGGTATATAGCATTTATTATGTTGAGGTATATTTCTTTGATTTCTTTGTCAAATGAATTTTCTGCATTGATTGGGGTAATCATGTGATTTCTTATCCTTAAGTCTGCTTATGTGCCTTATTATACTTACTGAATTTTATGTGATGAACCATTATTATATCTCTGTGGTGAAACTAACTTGGTTATGGAGTATGACCTTCTTAATGTATTTTTGAATTTGGTTTGCAAGAATTGGGTTGTAACTTTTTGCATATATTTTCACCAGGGAATTTGATTGATAGCTTTCTTTTTATGTGGTGTCTTTATATAGTTTTTGTATGAGATTAATGTTGGCTTCATAGAATGAATTTGATAGTATTCCTTCATTTTGTTAAAATATCACATTGACTTGTGTATGTGGGATCATCCATGCCTCCTTGTAATCCATCCTGGTATATGATCTTTTTAAGGTGATGTTGAATTTTTGTGTGGTAGTATTTTGTTGAACATTTTTGCGTTCATATTGTTAAGCATGTTGGTCTATAATTTTTTTCTTGTAGTATCTTTGTTTGGTTTTTATATCAGGAAAATGCTGGCAGCGTAAAAAGCATTTAGCCAGGCCTTGTGATGCACACTTTTACTCCCAATATGTGGGAGGCAGAGACAAGTTTATCTCTGTAAGTTCCAGGTCAACTAGTGCTACATAGCAAGAGATCCTGCCTTAAAAGTGGTGGATGGGGAGAGGACGGGGTGTGGAGGAACAGCTCAGTGGTTAAGAGCAAAAGCTGCTCTTCCCGAGGATCCAGGTTTGATTACCAGCACCCATGTGGCAGCTCACAACTGTAACTTCAGTTGCAGGGTGCCCAACGCTCTCTAGCTTCCACAGGCACCAGGCACACACATGGTGCACAGACATACATGTAGGTAAAACACCCACACACATAAAATAAATAAAAAATAATTTGGAAGTGTTTCTGTTCTATGTTTTGGAAGAGTGTGAGAAGAATTGATGTTAGCTCTTTTAAATTTTTGGTAGTTAAGGTTTGTTTAGGTATAGTTTGTTAAGGTATAATTGTTTGTTATCGTCCACTCTGGTGTGTTTTTATTTCTGTGGCATTAACTGTACTGCACTTTCGTAAACTTCCCGGTTTTACTTATTTTTACCCTTTCCTTAGGTAGTCAGGTGCGGAGCTTGTCACTCACCTCTCAAAGACCCACTTCTACTTTGGCTGATTTTGAAAAGTGGTTTTAAGTTCTCTAACTTCGCTGAATCTCTGTTATTCCTTCCCTTCTGTCCACTTTAAGCTTCATTTGTCCTTTGTGATTCTTTTTTAAATTAATTAATTAATTACTTTTCCCCAGCCCTATCACAGTTTCCCCTTCCTCCCTCCTCTCTTCCCAGTCTCTCCCTCCACCCTGCACTCCTCCTCCTCCTCCTCCGTTTCTCTTTACAAAAGGGCAGGCCTCCCATGGATATCAGCCAGTCATGGCATATCAAGTTGCAGGAAGACTAGGCACCTCCTCTCCTATCAAGGCTGGATGAGGTAACCCAGAAGGAGGAAAGGGTCCCAAAAGCAGGCAACCGAATCCGAGACAGCCCTGCTCCCACTGTTAGGAGCCCCACAGGAAGACCGAGCTACACAACTGTAACATATGCGCAGAGGGCCTGAGTTAGTCCCGTTCAAGCTCTCTGGTTGGCAGTTCAGACTCTGTGAGCTCCTACTAGCCCAGGTTAGTTGATTCTGTGGTTTTCTTGTGATGTCCTTGACCCCTCTGTCTCCTACAATTCTTCCTCCCCCTCTTCCATAGGATTCCCCAAGGTCCACCCAATGTTTGGCTGTGGGTCTCTGCATCTGTTTCCATCAGTTGCTGGATAAAGCCTCTCTATGACAACTGGGCTAGGCACCAGTCTATGAGGATAGCAGAATCATTAGGAATCATTTCGTTGACTTTTTCTTTTGTTTTATTGCCAGTCATGTTTGGTTCTATCCTCGTTCTCTGAGCTATCCTGCCTCTGGGTCCTGGTCCTCCAGGCAGTGTTGGGGTGGGCTCCCTCTCATGGTATGGGTCTCAAGCTGAACCAGTCTTTGGTTGGCTACTCCCACTATTTCTGCACCACCTTTCCCCCAGCTCATTTTGTTGGCAGGGCAAATTGTAGGTCAGCGATTGCATGGCTGGGTTGGGGTCCCAGTCCCTCCACTGAAAGACTTACCTGGTTACAGGAGATGGCTAGTTCAGGCTCTATATGCCCCATTGCTAGGAGTCTTTGCTAGGGTCACCCTCCTAGATTCAATATGATGTTCCATCCATTTACCTGCAACTTTCTGTCTTTTTTTTTTTTTTTTTGAACAGGGTTTCTCTGTATGGCCCTGGCTGTCCTAGAACTCACTCTATAGAACAGGTTGACTTCAAACTCAGGGATTTACCTGCCTCTGCCTCCTGAGTGCTGGGATTAAAAGCATGAGCCACCACTACCTGGCCTTTCCTTCCTGGTTCTTTGAGGCTTAGTGCTACATTATTAATTTGATATATTTTCTTCCATAAGCATTTTTGGTATAAATTTTCCCCTTAGTACTATTTTTGCCGTATCCCTCTTAGAACTATTTTTGCCGTATCCCTCGTGTTTTGATATTTTTGTTTTGTTTATTGTGTTAACATCTCATCTGGTGCAAGGCTGGCTCAAACTGAAACTATGTAGGCAAAGATAACCTTGAACTCCTCATCCTCCAACCTTTGCCTTCCAAGTACTGGTATCGAAATCCTGTGCCACAATGTTTGACCATCATTTATTTATTTTTGTGGAACTGATTATCAAATCCATACAAATGTATGTGCACATGGGTGCCGGAGATTGACATTGTGTGTCTTCTTCTGTCTCTTCCCTTCTGTCTCTTCTCCCACTGAACCAGGGGCTGCTGATTCACTTAAACGGTTGTCGAGCCACCCCCTGGGATCCTCTTGTCTCTGCCTTCCAGTGCTGGGATTGCAGGCACTAACGGTTCAGCATCAGTTGTCTTTCCAGTGCCTTTTTGGATATCTGGGAAGTGTGGTGTTCGATAGAGAATGATGCAGTCAATGCCATAACTAGAACTGCATGCGTGCCATTTCCTTGACCTGGTGCCAAGGTCACCCATCTTGGCACCCAAAGACTGCTGTTGGCAATACCTTCCTTTTGCAAGTGGTAATGGTTCTTCAGGCTTCCCTCTGACTTTGCTGTGTGGAAATATCATAGATCTCTCTTTGACATTATCCCTGCTTTTGTTTACATCAGGAGTAAAAAGCCGGTCAGCACCCACAACTCTTCATAACAATTGAAGACTTTTTCACATTTATTTTCAAATGGAGTAAATACACTTTTTTTTGTTTGTTTGTTTTTTGTCTTTTTCAAGACAGGGTTTCTCTGTGCAGCTTTGCACCTTTCCTGGAACTCACTTGGTAGCTCAGGCTGGCCTCGAACTCACAGAGATCCTCCTGCCTCTGCCTCCCGAGTGCTGGGATTAAAGGTGTGCACCACCACCGCCCGGCCAATACACTTTCTAGAGCTGAGTGGGCAAGTGTGTCTGATAATGATATATTTAAGTACTTTGTCCCAGTTAACTAGTAAGCCATTTTTATTGAACATCTGGGTCTTTTTCCTGCCTCTTGCACTCAGATCCATTTTCTACCATAGATGTAACTATAAGATTTGCAGTTCTTTTTTTTTGTTTTGTTTTGTTTTTTTATTTTTAGTTTTTAGATTTGCAGTTCTAAGAGCAGCATCCTGCTTCAAGAAATAAGATTTTACATTCTGAGGTCAGGACTGTAAGAAGACCTATTAGAGCAACTATAACTGTCCCTTGAATATCATTATTAAAGTCAATATTTTCTTCATGTTTTCATATGAATATGAATTCAACTTCATGCTGAATAAGTATGTTATGATCATGTCTATAGCAATTGCTCCCATCAAATTATCACATCACCATAAAGTTATGGACAGTCTCCTTTTTGTTACCAGTTTCTGTAAAATAGGGTTTTGAAGAGTATGTTATTGTCCCTTCTCATGCCAACACGCATAGGCAGGCACCTCTGAGGCCACATGAGATTTTTCTGGCCAGTTACCCACAATGGTCTAATAGGACCTCTGTCAGAGATAGAAATGTAGTCCTTTAGGTCTTCAAAAGAAGTGTCTATATGGGGACGAGACAGAGTAGTTGATATAGCTACAATTGCCATTAAACTTTTGATATCATCTTGTGGTATTCTATAAAAAGTTTCTCATTTTTCTTGTATTTCTATTACATAGGTGTGTTTTTCCAAAGAGTTGCTTATTTTTAAAGTCATTGTGGAATTATGAAGTTTGAATATTGTGTTTATTTTAATTGATAAAAGTCTTGAAGAATGAGCATTTTTGGTTCCTGTAATCATCATTCCCTTATTTTTTCCTTTATTGAAAAAAGGTTTTTTAATATGATATATTCTGATTATGGTTTCTCCTCCTCCTCCTCCCCCTCCTCCTCCTCCTCCTCCTCCTCCTCCTCCCAGTTCCTCCCCTCTTCCTCTCCCATCTGGACCTATACCTTTTCTGTCTATTGTTAGAAAATAAACAGACATCTAAGGAATAATAATAGGTTTATTCTAAGATAGTTTAATAAAATAAAATACAATAAGATAAATAAAAAGCAAACAAATTGGAATAGAAAAAAAATAACCAAACAAGAAAAAAAGCCAAAGAAAAAGCACAAGAAACACGTATAGACACAGAGACACACATGTTGGAACACTCAGGAATCCCGTAAAAATCCAAAACTGGAAGCCAAAGTATGTACACAAAGGACCTGAAGGATACCCCCCCACACACACCCCACACGCTCTGACTTTACGAGACAACCCCCCTCCCCTAAAGATGCTATTGGGTTTGTTTTGTGCTGGCATCTGCTGCTGGGCATGGGGCCTCTCTTTAAGAGTGGTTTGTTTCCCCAGTGAGACTTCCTTGGAGAAAACTAATATTTCATTTGCAAATAGCTATCAACTGGAGATAGCTTCTGGGTTAGGGACAGGTATGTGTACACTCCTTTCAGCTCTAGGACCTATGTGGTGCAGACCCATGCAGGCTGTGCATGCTGTCATAGTCTCTGGGAGTTCATAAGTGCACCAGCTCTGCTGTGTCTAGAAGGCCTTGATTGCCTGGCATCCTCCATCCCCTCTGGCTCTTTCACTTTTTTTTTTTTTTTTTTGCCTCATCTTCTTTAGGGATCCCTGAGCCCTGAGGGGAGAGATTTGATGGAGGCATCCCTTTTAGGGCTGAGTATTTCAAGGTCTTGCTCTTTGCATGTTTCTAGTTGTGGATCTCTATTTATTCCCATCTGGTGCAGGAGGAGGCTTCTCTGATGGTAGTTGAACAAGGCACTGATCTATGAGCTGTGCTTATTCCTCTCTTCACACTGAAACACTGAAGTATTGATTCCAGGACTTTCTATAAGTCTGATTTGATGGCTATGAATTCTTTTTTTTTTTTTTTTTTTTTTTTTTGAGGCAGGGTTTCTCTGTGTAGTTTTTGGTACCTGTCCTGGATCCTACTCTGTAGACCAGGCTGGCCTCAAACTCACAGAGATCTGCCTGGCTTTGCCTCCTGAATGCTGGGATTAAAGGCGTGCACCACCGCTGGGCCTGGATATGAATTCTTTTAGCCTGTTTATATTGTGTAAGGTTTTTCCTTCTCCATCAACCGTGGTAGGAAGTTTTGCTGGGTAGAGTCATCTGGGTTGGCATCCATGGTCTTCTCGAAGTGTCTTGTTCCAGGCCCTTCTGTCTTTTAAAGTTTCCACTGAGAAGTCGCCTGTAATCCTAGCAGGTGCTCCTTCATATGTGGTTTGTGCTTTTTCCCTTGCAGCTCTCAGTACCTCTCTGTATTCTGTACATCTGTCTGGTGCTTTAACTGTAGTACACTGTGGGGATGTGACGGCTTTATTCTGTACATCTGTCCGGTGTTTTAACTGTAGTATACTGTGGGGATGTGACGGCTATTCTTGGTTGTCAACTTGACTACATTTGGAATTAACGACAAACCCAAACAGCTGTGCACACCTGTCATGGACTTTCCTTGATTGGATCATTTAAAGTGGGAAGATTTACCTTAAATCTGGATCATATGAGGTCAAAAGACCCGCCCTAAACCTAGGCAACACCTGGGCCCATATAAAGGACTTGGAAGAAGGGTGATATAGATATGATAGGATGAAAGGGTAGATTAATGAACCTGCTTTTAAAGAGTAACAACTTGTTTAAAATTTTTATATTGCTATGGATTTTAGTTTATTGATACAAGTTTAAACTTAATTTTGTTATACTGTATATATATTTCTATTCTTGTTTGAGGTATTATGGTTATGTAACTCATTTAAAATTGTAATGGACAATTAAAAAGTAGATTAATAATTAGTCATCTGAGATAGATCATTGAATCTACTCTGAGAAAAAAGATAAAGAAATAATAGGATAAATAGGTAGATCACTGAATCTACACTGAAGAAAAAGGGGAAGATATAAAAATGACAAAAGGTAGACTACTGAATGTATTATGAAAAGAAAAAAGAGAGAATATGGATATGATAAGATAAAAAGGGAGGTTATGGAATCTACTTTTAAAAAGGAACTACTTGTTTTAAATAAGATAAGTAATGAAAATTTTTTGGTCTGAGTTTATCAAATGTTACTGGACTGGACATTGTTAATATATATAATGGAGTTTTTATCTGAATCTGCCAAATGTTAATGGACTAGACATCGTTAATGTAATCTTGATTGTGTATAATGTATATACTTACTGGATATAATTTTTCTTGTATTAGTTATAAGCTTTTAAAAATTAAATGTGGTATTATATTACCCCAAATATTGTGCATGCTAATAAACTTATGCTGGTAAATCAGAGAGACAGAACAAGCCACATCGCGGATCATCTGCTGGTCTTGTTTCCTCAGACTGGAGGCCTCTGAGTCCTCATCCAGAATGGGTCTCAGCTGAATTGCTGCTCAAAAGTCTTAATGCTTAACCAGCCAAAATGCCTTTAGTTTCTGGTCCTCACGCCTTATATACCTTTCTGCTTTCTACCACCACTCCCTGGGATTAAAGGCTTACTTTCTGGGATTAAAGGTGTGAGTCACCATGCTTAGCTGTATCCTTGAACACATGGATTTCTGCCTCTGGAATGCTAGGATTAAAGGTGTGTGCTACCACTGCCTATCCTTTATGTTTAATATTGTGGCTGCTCTGTCTCTGACCCCAGATAAGTTTACTAGCATGCACAATATTTGGGGGAATACAATACCACAGTCATCTATGATAATCATATTTGTAGCCATGTTAGTTAAGTTTTCTAGGTATACATAGATATATTTCAGATAGATAGGTAGTCTTCAAACACTTCAAAGACCTATAGAATATGGCATTTAAAATGTTTTAAAAATTTAGACTTTCTGGACAGTGAGACATGTCTGCTCCTGACAGCACCGATTTACTTCAGAGAGGAGGATGGGCATTGAAGACACTCTGCATGGAGTTTATCTTCACCTTGGCAAAATAGCCATTTGGGCAAGAAACTGTTCTTGCCTGGACTGCTTGATCAACTGGACATGCAGGACCCATAGGAAGGTGACCACTGAACTTTGCTTGACAAAATGGTCCTTCAGGTTCCTGCTTTGCAGAGGAAAACTGCCAGACATTCTACAGGACACAGAGAAAAGTGACTGAGAGACTCTAGGCCTGTGGGCTGAAGATGGATGCCCCAACTTTACAAGAGAATTTTGGATGACTGTCTAGGCTGTCAGCTGTCTCTGTCTACCCTGCAAGACTCCCGAAAGTTGCTTGCATCCTTCTCCCATTTCTCAGGTAGTATTATATCCTTCTGAGGTCTTTGATGTGGTTGAAGACTAGATACTTACAATTTTCCTTAGTTATGATAAAAGATAAGTTAGATATAAAACCTTAAACTCACAAATATAAGATAGATAGGATATCTTCTTTAATATTGTAACTGTAATTCTTGCTCGATAATTGTTTTGTTATATGTAATTTTACTATGTTAAAGTTAAAACCTTCCTTTTTAAAAAAGAAGAGAAGGAGAAGTGCTGTGGATATCGCTCTATATAAACAAAACACTGATTGGCCAGTGGCCAGACAGTATAGGTGGGACTGAGAGGAGAATTGAGGAAAGAGGAAGGATAGGGGAGACTGCCTGGAGCCGCTGCCAGGACAAGGAAGATGTAAAGTACCGGTAAGCCACAAGCCATGTGGCAAAGTAAAGATTAATAGAAATGCGCTGAATATAACAGTGAGAGCTAGACAATGATAGGCCTGAGCTAATGGCCAAGCAGTTTAAATAATGTAAGAGTCTGTGTGTTTATTTTATAAGTGGGCTCTGGGACTGGCGGGACTTGGCCTCGGGAACTGGAGAGAAATTCTCCAGCTATAGTAGGGGGCTTTTGCTTTTTGCCTGTTTGCCTTCACTCTCCCTGATAAGTCCTTCTACCCTGCTACAGAAGCATTCCTTCACTGATGTTAGAGCCTACTTCTTCAGGATTCCGACAACTGAGACATCCAGCCTCATGGAATGAACAACTATTGGATTCTTGGGAGACAGCAATGGGTAGACTAGCAGGACCACAGCACGTAACGTTCCTCTAATAAGGCTCCTTTATATAGACATTCATCTCATCAGTTCTGTTCCTTTAGAGAACCCTGACCTATATGGAGAGTTTCTTTTCTGGTCCCATCTTTTTGGTGTTCTAGGTGCTTCTTGTATCTGTATGTGTATGTTTCCCCTTAATTTGGGGAGTTTTTCTTCTGTAATCCCATTGAAGATCTGATCTATGCCATTGACTTTGTATTCTCCTCCTTCATCTATGCTTATTTGATCTTTTCTTGGTATCTTATATTCTTTTTTTATTTTATAATTTAATTTAATTTTACATATCAGCCATGGATTCCCCTGTCCTCCCCCCTTCCGTGGCCCCCCCTCGCCTTCTCCCCAGCTAATTCTTGCATGTTTCTTTCATGTATTTAAAATATTTTTTTTCATATTCTTTGCTTGTGTGGTCTAATTCCTCTTCTTTATCTTAAAATTCAGATATTTTGTCTTCTTGATCCTACTTATAAGGCTTTCCCCCTGAGTTTTCTGATTGGGTCATTGAGTTTTCAATTCCATTTTCATTTCAGATTGAGCTCTCAATATTTCTCGCTCTTTATTTAAATAAGCTTTTGAAGCTTGTGTTATCTTTATCATTTTACTTATCTATGTATTTGTCTTTTCTTGGACATACTTTAGGTGCTTTTTGCTATACCCCTTTTAAGTTCATTGAGGTTTTTTTTATGTCTTCTTTAATCTCCTTGGATTCTTTGTTCAAGTTTATGATTATTCTCTTAATGTCTATGTACTGAGGTTTATCTAAGTAATTCTCACTGGAGAACATTTCTATAGGACTAGTGGATGAGTTTGGAGAGGGAACATATTATCTTGGTATTTCATATTGTTTGTTTTTTGTGACATGACCTGTACCAAAACCAATAAAAGGTCCAGCCTTTATTGTTTTCTCCCAGGGTCCGTGGAAGAGTCTAAGAACCAGCCAGGATTCTAATCTGAGGGATATCAAATGAATCTAAGTACATTGAGTTCTTTAGTCCATTCATGTTATTCTTCTAAGTCAGTTCTACCCACACAGTTACTTTTCTGTTCTTGTACTTAGCTCCTCTCAGTCCCTCCTGCTCTCAGTCCCTTCTGCTGTTCTCTCATCTCTGTCTAGTTCTTTCCATCTCCGTCCTCATCTTTGTTTTTCTCAATCTAATTCTCCCTCGTGCTCTTAGAGAACCAGTATATATACACATGCAGTAATTCTTTGGCAAAGCAATGTGAGTTTTCAGGGTTGCAGAGATGGGTGATAAGGATCCACACATATGGCAATAAATGTCAGCTTCCAATTACAACCCAAAAGGGGAGTGACTAAAGGGGAGTTCTCTGGTAAGGTCAACTAAAGGCTAAGATCAATTAAGGAATCTAGGAATAGCACCTGACTGAGGAGGAATTAAAACCTAATTTGCACAAGAAAGAAGCTGGGCACCTATCACCTCCCTGGCCTTGATGGCAATCTCCTTGGGTCTGTGGGAAGTAATCACCTTAAATCACCTAAAACATCTCAAGAATGTGAGCAGTAAATCTCTTAAATTAGGGTCTTGTATAAATAACCTGGGGTGAAGGTAAGGAGTTGAGGATTTAATTGCTAGTGGTTATTTTCCCTTATCTGTAAGTGAGATGAGCTAATGTTTACTTATGTGCAGTTTTGTCCTTGGAAAAAGGTATCTTTGCTGAAATACTTTTGTCCAGAGAATGGCCCTGGACAGATGTATGTTAATAAAAAATAAACACAGCTGGGGACAGTTATTCAATTACCCCAAATGTATAGGGAAAGTTGTGCCCAAGATTGAGATGCAGTTGTGAGATTACATGTACACATCACATGGAAATGCATGGTAAATGTGGAGAATCATAGCTGTTATTGCACAAGAAGTTTACAACAAGAGACAGTCAGTTCATTCAAAAGGCAGTAATTCCTTAATGCCTTGCATGATGCTTTCCTCTAACAGAACCCTTAGTCCTGATAGGTTGACCTTCTGAACTCTAGTTGTCACTGTTGAATACTCCATGGACTTTTGCTACCAGCGGCTCTCAATAGACCTGGGCCTGTGGACTTCTTTTCTTGGTCTGATATGGATTATAGCTTCAGGCTGGGCCAGTGCAGAAGCTGCTGTGGGGGCAGAGCTAGGCTTGGGAGTGGAGATAGCACAGCATACTTGATTTGGGTAGACTCATTAGGAAAAGCCAGTGGGTGAGGTGTGCCTCCTGCATTTAGGAGTTCTAAGCAGTTATGTTACAAATCAAAGATTATTACTGGGAGCAAGATAATCAGCTGGTTGAGGACTCTTGTTCTATGTGGATAGGACTTGTGGTTGGACAAGGAAAGCTTTTTAAATGCTGGTCTCTAGTAACTTTCATTTCCCTTAGTGGGTAGTATCACAGAATGGGAAAATAGGTAGACCTTACAAATGTTATCATCCCAGGAAAACCCAGGCATCAGAACCCTTGAACCTAGCAGTTTTACATCCCTGTGCAGATCTCAGACATTAGAACCATTGGCCCTACAAGCTTAACATCCTTGTGCAGATATTGGGACCTTGCCCCTTTAAGTGTTATAGGACCCTTAGCCTCACAGGTATTACGATCTCCATGCAGTCCTCTGGTATTGTTCCACTAAACCATTCCATAGGAGAATTCCCCAGTTACCTAATCACCTTCCAGTAGACTCCACCTCTGTTTTACATGTGTATTTGTGTGTACATGTTAATATGTGTGTGGGTATATATATATGTGTGTGTGTGGTGTATAGAGGTCAGAAGTTGATGGCTGAAGCAGGGTCTTTCACTTAAACCTAGACCTCAGCAACTCAACTGGTTTAGCTAGCCAGCTTGCTCCAGGAATCCTCACTTTCTATCTTCAGAGTGCTGGGAGTATAGATGGGCATTTATGTGGTTCTGGGGGTTCAGACTCTGGACCTATCCCTTATGTGACAAGTACTTTAGCCTCTGAGCCATCTCCCCAGTCCTTAGACACCACATTTTCAAAGGTACCACCATCTTCAGGATTGCCACACTAGGGACAAAGCTTTGAGCACATGAACTTTTAGAAGGCAAACTACATCCACACCATAGAGAGTGGGGTCAGGGAGAGGTATTTGCTTTCTTCTCTGTGCTCACACATGGCACTTGTGTGTGTCCTAGTGGTTTCTGACATAGGAGTTTTGAAGAGCTCTGATTGGCCTCTGGTGGCAATCTTGTTTAGCACATGCAACCCAGACGTCTCCTCTGTGGGTTCTTTTCAGTATTGTGCTGTTGACTCTGCTCAGGCCAAGCCCAGGTTTGGCATTTTCAGATGCTGTGGGTTTTGGTTTATCTCTTTCAGGTAGTATTGGCAGGGCAGGGGAGGTGGGCAGAGTTGGTCATCTGTGGGTGTTCATCCCACTGACCCTCTGCCCAGGCCACTGTGAGTCCTGCGGATGTGTACCCATGGTTCTAGCCAGCCTCTGCTGGGAGCAGGGGGATAGGTATCAGTGACTAGATTTGTCTTCTGTCTGAAACTTGAACTTGATCTTTCTGTGATTCTCTCTGTTGAGAGAGCCTTGACTACACCTGATCAGAAACATCTGTCTGGACTAAACTCTGTGAATCCTGAAGCCACTGAGTGCCATTATGTTCAGGGTTCAGTGCACCAGGGAAGCTGTAGTGAATGTTAACACTTCCTGTTCTCCCCAAGTTTCAAGTCTAACACATGTGTAGTTAACTGTGGAGCCCCAGGGGTCAGAAGCAGCATTGTATTGAGGCATATATTGTTTTCTGGAAGATTTTCTGTGGCTTTCCTCACATTTTCAAAGATATTTGTGACTCATAAAAGGCTTAGTGTTTTTGGACTTAGGACCCTCTATTTCTTCCTAGCTTGGGAAGGAAGTGTACCAGTATAAGTCCCTGCATTTCAATGAGTCCATCTATGAGAGATTATAGTGAGCACCCCACGGATGTCAGATGACATAGCTGATTTATTAATAGCATTCTCTAGAGAAACAAAATGTGTGTGTGTGTGCAAATACAGAGAGATTAAGATTTTTCAGGAAGTGATGCCCACAGCTTGAAGATGGCAGGTTCAGAATCTGAAGGAGGCTGTCAGGCTGGAAGCCCAGGGAGGAAATGCTGTTCATGTTCAAAGTCATCAGCCAGCAAAATTTCTTGTTCAGGAGAATTCAATCTTTGTACTCCAGTAAGCTAGACGAAGCAATCCATATCATAAAAAGAATCTATATTATTTGAAGTCCATGATTTAAATATTAATTTCACCAAAATTATCCAAAACATCAAGATTAACGTTTGTCCAAGTTCTTGGGCTCTGGTGGATACACAGACTTCATCATCACACTGGCCTCCACACTTGCCAGTGGTTGCTACACTATCGTTCTCATGTCCAGTAAAGCCTCAAGATCTCCAGGCTTTGGAGGATGATTTATGCCCTCCAAAAACCACAGAAGCCACCTCAGAGAGGGTTTCAGGAACCGTGGAACAGGTCAGGGTTTCTGAAAGCCAGGAAACTTCTAGAGCATCAACAAGTGTGACTTGGAAAAAGCAGTTCTGTAGCTGTTCTAAAATCAGTCTGTGTAGATGGGTATGCAATAGCCCTGAGTAGAGAGGTGGGCAGGAGCCAAGAGAGAAAGCAGGGCTGAAGTACCTGGATAGGAGACAATCCTTTACCTGAAGAGAGAAGAATCAGGCATCTTGAGTGTTGAGTGAGGGGTGGTCTGATGGCTACATCTGGATAACTGCAGGAAGCTGTGGTTTGTGGCTGCTTCTTGACCAGAGGCCATGATAGGATCAGGGCTTAGAGAACAATTGGGAAGGTCTGGAGATCTATCATTGCTCCAAGAGGGAATCATGGGTTCTGAGTCCTAGGATGTAGGGTTTCTGGGGTGGAGCAACTTAGTTAATGTCCCTTGGATCCTTCCTTCAATCTCCAAGATATAAGGAGCCCAAAGTAGGCAGAAAGGCCATGTGCCTCAAGTGAAGGAAAGCTAGACTGGACCAGAAGTCCCTCTGTACTTCACACATCTGTTAGGGAACTCACACTCTATTGTCTGGTACCATGTCCTTGTCTTGATGGACCATGGGCACTCCAAGATGTAGTGCTTGTCCCTCAGGGTCTGCAGTCAGTGTTTGAGGACACAGGGATCCAAGCAGAATCTCATGAATCCATGGAGTCTGACTCACTGTGGCCCTCATGATCTCTGTGAGACAAGCAAGACATCTGCTTGTTACACAATCCCACAATGTGGCTGGATAGATGGGGGGAGTCTTGCATGGCCAAGTGAATGCTCCCACAGCTGGAGAAGAAGCTCATGGGCTTTGGGTGAAAATTGTACAGACGAGTTATAAAGTTCTGCCATGCCACAGGAAGACAATAGGTCACTGAAAATGGTGATGAGGATAGACTTTACATGATCTGATCATACATAAAGACAAATAAGAGTTCAAGTTATTTCACAATGCATACATAGGGCGTGTCCAATGAGCATGTAATGTACTCCTGTACAATTTTCATTTGCTTTCTCTGTTTTGTGTTGCTTTTTTTTGCATCAGGATCTTGTTATGTGTCCCAGGATGGCCTTGAACTCACCTTCCTCCTGTTTCAGCCTCCCCAGTGCTGCAATTGCAGACGGGTGCTACCATGGGTGGCTAATGTGTATCAGTTATACTTTTACAGATACGGGGTGTTATCTGTAAAGATTTGGGGTGTCTGGGTTTGGGATATGAGATCTACAGGTGCTGAACCTGGTGCATTAAACACCATTCTAATTACTATATCATGATTCCTGGGTCAGACCAGTGGCTTTTCGCTGAACTTAAACCTCTGCTTTAAGGAGCCCCATGACCCTGCATTAGCTACAACTCCACCTCACATCCCTGCATTAGCTCCAACCTCACCCCACATCCCTGCATTAGCTCCAACCTCACCCCACACCCCTGCATTAGCTACAACTCCACCTTACATCCCTGCATTAGCTACAACTCCACCTCACATCCCTGCATTAGCTACAACTCCACCCCACATCCCTGCATTAGTTACAACCTCACCCCATACCCCTGCATTAGCTACAACTCCACTCCACATTCCTGCATTAGCTACAACTCCACGTCACATCCCTGCATTAGCTAAAACCTCACCCTACATCCCTGGCATTAGCTACAACCTCACCCCACATCCCTGGCATTAAGCCTTTAGAGAGTCTTGTTCCATTGGGCAGGTGTTCAGCTGCTCTCTGTGGCCCCTCTAAGCCCTGGGGACCTGCTCCACAGACCCAGGGTGCCCTTGGGGACCTGGATATCAGTCAGGCAGAGCCACCCAGAGCTCCAGGGACGGGTTAGCAGGTGTGAGCATACATTCCAACCACAACAGGGTAGTTTGCAGATGTCCCTCTGGGAGAGACAGATGAGGACTGTGGGCATTAGAGGGTGCCTGCTGCTGGTGGGAACCAGAGCCAACCTGGGGCTTGGCTACACACATCCATTTGCACGGGAATAGCTTCTGGCCATCAGAGGAGGAGCAAGCCTTTTGCCAGGAAACCTACACTGCAAGAGGGGCCGGAGTTGACTTTGAACTTAAGGGACAATGAAGGTCAGAACAAGACAGGCACTGGGCACCATCCCCAGGCAGTGCAAAGTTCTCCTTCTGTTGCTGCTGTTGGGCCTAGTAGATGGTGTCCAGCATGTACTTCCCCCAGGCTCAGCAGGAAGGAGCAGAGCCATGGGCCCTGGAGCTTCAGCAGGAAGCAGCAGGCCTAGACTGTGGACCCTGCCAGGCAGGTAAGGGACTTGCTTGTGGGGGATGTATGAGTGTGCCCATGGACTGGAGGCTGGAGTGAGTGACTAGGAAGGTGGCAGTTAAGGCCAGAGGTACGAGAAGGAAGGATCCACCTGAGAGGAGGGCTTTGTGCAAATGATAGTCTAAACTCAGTTTAAACCTTGCTATGCTAGGCCAGTTTTCTACCAGTGAGCCACATCCTTAGCCCATCTCCCCCCACCCCCACTTTTTTTTAATTTTGAGAAAAAGTCTTGCTAGGTTTCCCAGGCATATTGTCTGTAGCCTAGGCAGGATTTGAACTTGCCATCCTCCTTCCTAAACCTCTGGAGTAACTGGAATTAAGACTATGACCCCAGGTCATTTTAGTGTACCACTGTCTTAATTCATTTAGAATTAACTGTGTGTTTGTCTTGTCAAGTAGTTGCAGTTCTAGAAATTTATTCTTAGATAATTATCAAAACATCCATTAAATGTTATGGAAGTGTCTTGGGGTGGGGGGAGTGGAAACTGGGGGCATGGAGATGACTCAGACATGAGGACCTGAGTTCACACTCTCAGTGTGCATGCAAACAGTGGGAGGTGGTAGGTCATGCTGCTAATTCTAGCACAGGGAAGTTTGGGGGACCCCTGGGGCTCACTGGCCAGCTAGTCTAGCTGAATCAGTGGGCTCCAGGTTCAGGACAAGACCCTGTCTCAGAAAATAAGATGATCTGGCCTGAGCTGCACCACAGCTGTGCTCTGCACAGGGAAGCACTGCTGTGTATTCTTCATTCAGCCTGATTCACTGGATGCTCATCAGGTGGGTGGAGGAACCACTAGTCATTTTCTCTTTTTAAAGATTAGGAATCTGAGTGCATATAACCTTTGATCTCTATAGTTCAATATCACACTTTTGCAATTTATCCAACTTGTTTTATGAATATTTTGTTCTTTTATTACTGAGCAGGATCCCACTTTTTATAACTATAGCTAAAGAAAAAATTAATGAAACATTAAAAATTTCTATTAAATCATAATGAACAAACATTAGAAATGATCAAGAAAATGGAAGAAAGAAAAGCAAAATTATAAATTATTGTTCATATAGGTTAAGCATATCTAATCTGAAATGTTCCAAACTCCTAAGCTTTACATGCAAACATGACCCTGTACATGGAGAACTGCATATTTGGGCCTCGTAGTCAAAATGTGGGCACACTGGGAATGTTGTATGAAAATACTACCAGACTATTGTATGTGTATGTCAAATATAAATACATTTTTGATCAGATCAGATATGTGCAACACCCCCCCCCAGTCTGAAGTATTTAAGAATTTCAGGTAAGGAAATCATTACTTGTGACAGGGTGGAGGGCATCTTAATAGGTGCTATAGTCTAAGGTGTGCATCAGAAGTACTTTGTCATAACTAATTAAAAACACAAGCTACAGCCGGGCGGTGGTGGCGCACGCCTTTAATCCCAGCACTCGGGAGGCAGAGCCAGGCGGATCTCTGTGAGTTCGAGGCCAGCCTGGGCTACCAAGTGAGTTCCAGGAAAGGCGCAAAGCTACACAGAGAAACCCTGTCTCGAAAAACAACAACAACAACAACAACAACAACAAAAAAAAAAAACACAAGCTACCAAATGACACAAGAAGGCACACCAATCTATAGTCCTTGTGTTTAAAAACTGAATGCTGATGTGAAAAACTACTCTTTCCTATTGGAAGCCTCCTCTGGTGTGTGACGGTGTTTAGCTGTCTGCTTTTATTTGAGAATGGGACATTGTGCAGAAGACACGGTAAGAACACTGGTGACCGTAGACTGTGGTCCTCACTACAGTGTGATCTTGGCTGGGTAATTTGGCAAGATGCATCAGCATCATTAGATATTTCTCCTTGAACTGGCTCTTACTGCCTCTTTCCTGGAAGATAAAAACTAGCTTCTAGTATTTGGGGCACTAAAAGAGAAAAGAGGCCTTAGGGATCTCAGCTTCCAAGTGCAATTGTTCACTTAACTTTCGGTTTCAGGGTGATAACTGACCTCAATTGGACATGGCATCCCTCTACTCCAGATTTACTGGCATTTTCCTTTCCAGGTTATGTTCAAGGTAGATGACATGCAGCCCTGGGGAAGAGTCCTAAGACTTTCTTTTGTAAACTAGGTTTCATAATCATTTTCATTTAACCACCACCATTTCAGTTGTAGCTCTTATTCTGAGACCTCTGATCAGTTCGTGTGCGGTATGAGGCAGGGAAGTGTCTGTCCCTTTGTCTGAGCCATTTCTTGAGTGGTGATTTTCACCTTGGATTGTTATGGCACCTTTGCCAGAAAGTAAGTCATGAATGTTCATACTATCCAGAGTGACTAGGCTCAATGTAACCCCTATCAAGATTCAATCACCTTTTTTCTCACGGTAAATAGGAAAGTATAGGACTAGGTGTGGTGGTGCACACCTTTTATCCCAGCACTTGGGAGGCAGAGGCAGGCAATCTCTGAGTTTGAGGCCAGCCTGGTCTATTTAGTGATTCCCATATCACTAAATAGGGGTACATTGTGAGACCCTGTTTCAACAAACAAACAAACAAACAAACAAACAAACAGAAAAACATCTTGAAATTCATATATGGCACAATAGCACAAAAATGACCATTTCTTAAGAATCTGGTAAACATCTCTGTGATAAATACAATGACCAAAGCAACTTGGGGAGGAAAGTGTTTATTCAGCTTATGCTTTCACATCACAATTCATCATCAAAAGAAATCAGGACAGGAACTCCAACAGGGTGGGAAACTGGAGCCAGGAGCTGATGCAGAGGCCACAGAGAAATGCTACTTACTGACATGCTCTCCATGGCTTGCTCAGCCTTCTTTCTTATAGAACCCAGGACCACTTCCTCAGGGCTGACCCCACCCACAATGGGCTGGGTCTTCCTACATCAATCACTTATTAAGAAAATGCCCAACAGCCAGATCTTATGGAGACATTTTCTCAGTTGAGGCTCCCTCCTCTCCAATGACTGTAGCTTGAGCCAAGTTGATATGATACTAACCAGCACAACTGCTGGTCATGTAAATATCTCCTAGCCATGCTGTAAAAATTACTTTGTTTCTGAGAAACAAATTTTGAATAACTTTTAGTAGGTGATAGTAGGTTGCAATTGTTATTTATTTTGAAATCTATTTTGTATTAGTTAACAAAGAATAAAATTCAGGAATCTTCTACAATATGGAAGAAACTTGAAGACATTATGTTCAGTGAAGTAGGCCTGACCCCAAAGGACCAACACTGTCATAGAGTGCCTCTCATGTGCAGATTCATAGAGAGGGCAGAGTCAATGTGACAAGGGGCAGGTGTGGAGGAATGAGAAGTTATTGCCCAATGAGTACAGAAAAGCTGTATGGTGGGGGAAGGGCCCACAACAGTATGAGTATGTCTTAATGCCATTGGATAGAACAGGTAGAGATGGTGTAAATGGAAAAATCTTGTTATGGAAGCTGTAGTGTGACCCAGTGAGTCACACAGTAAACCTTTTTGTCTATATATCTTTACTTGCAAGTGTTCATTGCAAAGAGTCATTGGTCTGGTTTGAGGCCTCTGATTCTGCTACACCATCCATACTGGGCCCTCACTTGGATATCCTGTTGTTGCTGCTCTGTGCCATGGAGATCCTACAGCTTTGGATCTGCAAGACGTGTCCCTTCTTGTGCTCCAGCAGATCATATATGGGGAGGATGTTATGGTGGGCCAACTCATAACCCTGGTTCTGGGCCTGGGTAGTTTCAGGGTTGATCAGCTTGCAGGGGCCATTCTCCTGAGTGCTGCATTTGGTGAGGGACAGGGACATCTCTCCTGCTCTTATGACCTTAGGGCCAGCCCTTCCAACTGCCACAGGTGGTGAGGGTGTTCCCCCCTCCCCCACCATATGGGAAATGAGGGGTGAGGCCAGATATCCCAAGCTCACACACACCCCTGTCAATAGGGTCAGCTCTACTGTGCTGCCCAGGCAAGGTAAAGGGTCTGCCTTTCCCAGTGCTGCAGCTGGTAAGGGGGAAGCTCAGCTCCCTCACCTGTGGCAGGCAGCAGGGGCAAGGAGGGGAGGTCATCTTTCCCTCACCCTCATTACCTCATGGCAGATGAGGGAGGCATGGCCAGCATTCCCACTCACATTTTCAGGGCCGACTCACTTGTATCCCCACCAACAGGGCCATCTCTACTGTGCTGCCTAGGTGAGGAGCAGGGCCTGCTTTCTTGAATGTTGCAGCTGGTAAGGGGGAGGGCCAGCTCCCTCATCTGCTGTAGGTGTCGAGGGGTAAGGGGGGGCATCTCTCCCTCACCCATGCTGCATGGTAATGTTGCAGGAATCGAAATGGTCTTATAATAAAAACCCGGAGCCAGATATTGGGGTGGATGCTGAAAGATCAGAGATACAAAGGGACAAGCCACTAGAGAGACTTCTCACCACTGCTGAATCCTCAGGCCTAATGGAAGGTGATCCTTATCTCCATGAATCCTCTGACTGAAAGCCTCTAAGTCCTCAGCCTAAAAGGCCTCTAGTTCCTGTCTCCTTGCATCTTATATGCCTTTCTCTGCTCAGTCATTTCACTTCTTTCCTAGTGCTGGGATTAATGGCGTGTGTGCTTCCCAAATACTGGTAGCAAAGGCATTGTTAATATTCTGACCTGCCCCTTGAATGCATCCTGACATAAAAGCCTCATTTTAAGGAAAAACCCCTCCCCTTCCTCTCTCTCTTCTGCTCTCTTTCTTCCCTGCCATGAGGTGCGCACACCTCTGCTTTTCCTCTCTTCTCTTCCTCCCTCTCCTTTCTGTCTTTCTGTCTCTTTATCTCTATATTATAATAAACTCTTTCGGTGAGGATGCAGCACCTGGGTTGTGAATGAATGTCCACCGCCAGCCACTGCTGCTGCATGGTGTGTCTTGCCCACTGCCCACCACTGCATCTGCCCAGCATGCCAGCATGTTTCCCTGCACATGTGGGATACCCTGGCCAGCCAGGGTCCCCAGTGCATATATCATAACAGGCATGAGATCTTAAGTGCTGGGATTAAAGGCATGTGACTCCCAAGTGCTGGGATTAAAGGTGTGTGCCACCACTGTCTGGCTCTGTTTTTCTCCTAGACTGAATCAATCTCATGTAGTCCAGGGTGGCTTTGAACTCACAGAGATCCAGATGGATCTCTGCCTCCCAAGTACTAGGATTAAAAGTGTGTGCCACCTCTGCCTGGCCTCTATGTTTAATCTAGTGGCTGACTCTGTCCTCTGATCCTCAGGCAAGCTTTATTTGGTACACAATATATCACCACACAGTAACTCTTATAAAGGAAAAACATTTAATTGGGATGGCTTACATTTTACAGAGGTTTAGTACATTATCATCATGGTGGGAAATAGCAATGTGCAGGCAGACATAGTGCTGGAGAAGTAGCTAAGTGTCCTACAACTTGGCTTGCAGGCAACAGGAAGTGGTTTGTTTCACTGGGAGTGGCTGAGCATAGTAACACACTTCCTCCAACAAGGCTACACCTACTCCAACAAGGCCACACCTACTCCAACAAGACACACCTACTCCAACAAGACCACACCTACTCCAACAAGACACACCCACTCCAACAAGACACACCCACTCCAACAAGACACACCTACTCCGACAAGGCCACACCTCCTATAGTGCCACTCCCTTTGGGGGCCATTTTCTTTCAAACCACCACATTCCACTTCCTGGCCCCCAAAGGCTTGTAGCTATATCATAATGCAAAAATGCATTCGGTTCAACTTCAAAAGTCCCCATAGTCTATAACAGTCTCAAATTTATTTAAAAGTCTAAAGTTCAAAGTCTCTCCTGAAATTCATGCAATCCCTTAACTGTAATCCCCTGTGAAATTAAACCCAAAAAGCAGATCACATATTTCCAACACATAATGGCACAGGATATACATTACCATTCCAAAACATAGGGAAGGGAGCACAGTGAGGAAATACTGGACTAAAGCAAGAATGAAAACCAGCTGGGCAAAACTCCAAACTCTGCATCTCCATGTCTGATGTCAAAACACTCTTCAGATCTCCAACTCCTTTTAGCTTTGTTGACTGCAGCACACTTCTCTCAGGGCTGGTTCACTCCTGTTAGCAGCTTTCCTCAGCAGGGATCCCATGGCTGGCATCGCCATCATTTTAGGTTCTCCAAGGCAATCTATGCTTTACCTTCACAGCTTCACATAATGGCCTCTTTAGGCCTCCATGCAGGGACACCCCTGACACATGCCTGACCTCAGTGGCTTTCCTTAGTTGTGGAGGAATATTCCATCATGCCTTTTTTCTATCCTTGGCTCTAAAGCCAGAACCACATGACTGAAGCTGCCAAATTCTGCTGCTTGCTGGGGCTGGAACATGGCCCCCCCTTCAATTACATCTTCACTAGCTTTCTGTTTTCCATGGTTTCCTTCACTGCCTAAGCTTGGCTGTCCTGAAACTGGATCTGTAGACCAGGCTGGCCCCAAACTCAGAGATCTGTCAGCCACTACCTTCTGAGTGCTGGGATTAAAGGCATGCACCACCACACCTGGCTCTAAGCTTTTTTTTCTTTAATTTCTTTTACAACTTGGAAACTTAGCTGAGTGGGATCTTGCCCTGAGATCACCACTCCCTTTATTCCATTTCTTAATCTGTTTATCTCCTTGAACACAGGACTTAGCTGCATTCCATTTCCTGGTGCCCCTTTGCTCAATCTGTACATTTTGTATTTTTATTTGCTCAGTTTGCTCCTTTTCATTATAAATCTTCACCAGAGTTAACACTAATAACCATATTCTAGAGTCTATACTAGGCTGTTTTGAGATTTCCTCTGCCAAAGGAATTAATCCAAAACTCTTCACTTTAGCTTTAAGCAGACTTTTCAGACAAGGGCAAAAAGCAGCCACTTTCTTCACCAAAATATCACAAGAATGATCTCTAGGCCACAAACTAACATTCTTCTCCTCTGAAACCTCTTGATCCAGGCGCCTACAGTTCAAATCATGATCAGCACCACGGTCTTCCATGTTTCTACTAGGATGGCCCATTAAGCAGCACTTAAAACATTCAACTGCTTTTCTAATCCACAGTCCCAAGGTCCATATTTCTTCAAACAAAAGCATGGTCAGGCCTATCACAACAATACCCCAGTCCCTGGTACCAACTTCTGTTTTAGGGTTTCTATTTCTGTGAAGAGACACCATGACCACAGCATCTCTTATAAAGGAAAAACATTTAATTGGGATGGCTTATATTTTTAGAGATTTAGTATATTATTATCATGGTGCAACATGGTGGCAGACATAGTACTGGAGAAGTAGTCGAGTTCCTATGTTGGCAAGGCTCGAGAATACGTGAGACCTCAAAGTCTACCTCCATAGTGTCACACCTCCTCCAATAATACCACACCTACTTCAACAAGGCCACACCTCCCATTAGTGCCATTCCCTTTGGGGGCCATTTTCTTTCAAGCTAGCACAGGGAGAAAGGGGTTTATTTGGCTTACATTTCTACACTGCTGTTCATAATTGAAGGAAGTCAGGACAGGAACTCAAACAGGGCAGGATCCTGGAGGCAGGAGCTGATGCAGAAGCTGTGGAAGGGTTAACTGGCTTGATCCCCATGGCTTTCTCAGCCTGCTTTCTTATAGAACCTAGGATCACCAACCAAGGGATGGCAACGCCCACGATGGGTTGGGCCCTCCCACATCAATCACTACTTAAGAAAATGCCTTACAGCTGGATCTTACGGAGGCATTTTCTTAACTGAGGTTCCCTCCTTTCAGATAATTCTAGTTTGTGTGTCAAATTGACATTAGACTAGCCAGCACAGATGGTTGCACACATGAATCAATAAAAAAGTAGCCTGAGGGCTGGAGATATGGCTCAGAGGTTAAGAGCACTGACTGTTCTTCCAGAGGTCCTGAGTTCAATTCCCGGCAACCACATGGTGGCTCACAACCACTTGTAATGAGATCTGGCGCCCTCTACTGGTGACAGAACACTGTATATATAACAAATAAATCTTAAAAAAAAAAAGTAGCCTGAAAGATCAGAGAAGGCCTCATGATGGAAATGAAAGCATTGGAATCCCCACAATATAGCGTGCTTGGGTCCTGGGAGGAAGCTGGTTTGGATAGATCATGAGGAGCTGGTATGGAAGAGACTCAGACACTGTAAAAAGACACACGTGTGCATGTACACATACACACACACACACACACACACACACACACACACACACACACACACACACAGAACTTCCTGGTTCCACCACACCCACCAGAGAAGATACACCATACACCATACAGGAATTTTTTGAGAATCTTCTGGGCCTGGTGTTGCTATCAACACTGAAAAATTCAGAGATGGAAGAGGCAGATGGGATACTGGCCGTCTATCTAATTTCTACCAAGGAAATAGTTCATTTACTGTAGTCCTGTGCCTGTCTCACCCAACAGGTTCCTGTTCCAGACCATCCCACGGGCAACAGGCCCCAGGTGCTGGCCCCATGGGTTTCCGTCTGAGCACCAGTCATGGCATGTCTTTGGTAGAGGGACCCAGCTCACAGTCCTGGGTAAGTGGCTCTCATGATCTCATTCAACTGTTTCAGAAAAGTCTGTTTTCCCTCTAGAGAGTTCTTCCCGTTTGCCTTCCCTAGCCTTACAGTCTGACATGTGCTGTTTTCTGTGGGTGAGGGAGAGGCGGTAGTCTTAGGGTAAACCACAGGAAGGACCCCAATAGTGTCATCTACTCTTCTGAGGCAGATGCCCAATGGGGCTCAAAGACTGAGATTTTCAGGCCTTAAAGACCACTAGACTCCAGCGTCTGAACTGAGGCCCAGATGTCCATCTACACTGAGATGGCCACATAGTAGGGCCACATATATGGCTGGTGCCATGAACCCAGCCATCAGAGCTTAGATACTCCATGTGGAAAACTACCGAGGCCAAGAGAGGGATCTGGCTCAGTCTAGGCTGCAGTACTCCGATCTTCTGCTGGCCCACAAGGTCATGGGGGCACACAAAAGGCTCAGAGTGACAAGGTAACTAGAACCTGGTCCTCCCAGGATGATTACTGGGAAAAATATAGACTCTTGTTCCTGGGCTCTCTCAGGCTCGAGGCCTGCTGGCTAACTTGGCTGGCTGTTTCGCTTGTCCATCTTCCTCATATGTCCTCAGGCTTAGAGAGGGATGAGGGAGCAAATGATGCCAAGTGAAATCAGGAGTCACCAGAGCTTCTGAAGTGGTCATGGGGTCACTATCATCATAGTCTGGGGGATGGAGCCCCAGGAACACAGCCAGTGCAGGGTTCTGTGGTCAGGTAACCAACCACTGTGGACAAAGTGTCAGCTCCTTGGAGAGTTCTCTCTCTAAGAAACTAAAAAGCCTTTCAGAACATACTTTTTCAGTTTCTCTTTCTGTAAGGATAAAATTAGATCAATCTGGACCTCTAGAGGAAAATCACCTGTGATTAGTGAAAGGGATTGTGGCTGGCGCTGTGATAGTGGTGGCACTGGTTACTGCGTGGAAAGGTCACAGTCATGACTGAACCCGGTGGTACCTTTAGAGCTTTATATTAGGAGAAGGAGAGAGAGAGAGAGAGAGAGAGAGAGAGAGAGAGAGAGAGAGAGAGAGAGCCAGAGAGAGCCAGAGAGAGCCAGAGAGATGCAGAGAGAGAGATGCAGAGAGAGAGAGATGCAGAGAGAGAGCGTGGGGATGCACATCTGGCTTTTAGGCTGGGACGCAGTCGCCTGCTGATGACGTAATAAGGCACCAGATAAGACCCCGAGCTGCACATATACAGAATCTTTACATTCCAGACTTTTGCTTATTATAAAAAAAGCAAGTAAATAGGAAGAGGGGCGTCATTTCTTCCAGAAAAAACTGCTTCCAGCTGACTTGGAGGGCATCAGTTTGCTCTTGGGGAGAATAGGGAAAGGGGGTCTTCTGAGGTAGACAGGTGTTGTTGGATGATGGGCTTTCCATCCTGGAGCTGTGCATCTTTCTTGGCTTGGCATGGCACTCTGGCTGTTTTTGTATCTGACAGGATGCTGGTGAGACAGGAAAAGCCTGAAGTAGGTCTGACCTGTCCAGATGGATTTAAGCTCATTTCTGGAGCTTGGGAAAAGTTTTGAACATCTTAAGAAGCAGCCATGAGAAGATTAGTGACCATATGTGGTGTTTAGTACTCTGCTTATATTGGTTAGTGTTAATGGGAGAGACAGAGAGATTGGAACATATTAAGCTTTATCAGAGACAGATTATTTTAAGGCACCTGTTTCCTTTACTAGTTTGGCATCCAGGAGACAGGTGATCAACTGTTAAAAGCATTTCACAGTAACAGATGTTTATATTAAAGTCTGTTTTTGTAGGGCCCAGATTAAAGTCTGTTTTTGTAACCCCAGACACTTTTGGGTCTGGGGGTGTAAATATCTTTAGCTGTTACAGTTTCTTACTTGGTGATCTCTGGACTCCGGTTCTGTAGTGATCCTGTACCATTAGCTGAACAGTGAGTTAGAACAGGGAATGGGGAAGAGAAAAGCTTGTGGTGCATGAGAACTTATTCCCTTGGAATTAGGGACAAGGCAAAGATCAGGGCCCTGTCTATGTGCACGTGAGAAACACAGGCGGGTAGGTCTGGAGTGAGGCACATGGAAGCTCCTATCTTAGCTGGAAATCTTTTCCCATTAAGTAACCCTGAAAGTGCAGTTAATCTGATGAGGTGCGTAAGGCTGTCCTCCCTACCCCGACAATAGGGAAATGAGGAGAGGTGACATCCCAAAATTCCCAGGACCAAGTCAGTGGCTCTGGTGTCCAGAAGGAAAGAAATGGATTGCTTCCCTGCTGTGTTCTGGGTTCCCTCATGCCTATAGCCAAGCCTAGGTCTGCTGGAGGTCTTAGCTTGACGTTTGCATATGTCTTGGCACCTGGGGGGCAGTGAGCTGACTGGTTGTCTTTCTAGGTGGCACTTTCAACAAGGCTACCGATGGCCTGGCAGGGCACTTGCTAGCCCATGGCCTTTTTCCACACTTAGAACAGGGACCCAACAGCATTCTGGAGTCAGCAAGTGCCAGCACTTGGCAATTGTGTTTTCGGGTTTTTTTTTTTTATCTCTTCCCTGGCACACCTTGAATGCCACAGATGACACTTTTGCCTGTGGGGTCAGGAGCCTTGCTCTCCAGACTTACGTTTTAGTCAGGGAGGTCTGGGGAACAAGAGATGGATTTTACTCTGTGTCTTGAATTTTTTTTTCCTTGATGTTTGCTGGCTTAAGGACAGCTTTTTGGAAGATCTTCCAGGAGGCAGACTATAAATTGATCTGAAACTGTTTTATGAAACTGTTTATATATAAATGGAACTGCTTACAGAATTAGTTTTATGTTACAAATGGAACTGTTTAAATGGAGAAGTTTGGGTTTTCTTCTAACTAGGTTTGAGATTTTGTTTAAAAAAATTTATAAAGAAAAGGGAGAGTTAATATTCCTTAGTCTATTTAATTTAAAAAATATTTCATTGTTATTTAAGTGGATTAATGTTATGTTTTGTTAGTAAGAAATGCAAATGTATATACTAAGAGATTGCTTTAAAGTATAAAGAGTTTTATTAAGAAACTGCTTTTGGATGTTTTGCTAAAGGTTTTAAAGTGTTAATGGTTAGATTGAGAATATTGCTTTCAAATATAGATTTGTAGGAATTATAATTGTGTATAATAATATTTATGTCATTATGTTATCTAAATGGAGAAATTTGGTTTTTTTTTCTAACTAGAATCAAGATTTTGTTTAAAAAAGTTATAAAGAAAAGGGGGAGTTATGAGTGAATTAAGGTTGAATATATGTTTGTAGGCATTGTAATGGTGTATAGTAATGGTCATGTATTATGTTAACCTATTGACATTGACACACCATGGTTTGGTGAAGTAAGGAAGTATTTAAGTTTGATGTGAAAACATCAGAAGTTTATCCTCTGTTCTATTAGCAAGAAATTCAAATGGTTCTATTAAGAGTTCAAGTTGTAAGATTGAGAGAATTGTAACTATGTATAGCAATATTTATGTTAGAATTATGTTAACCTGTTAATGTTAATGATGAAGCTAAGGGAGTTTTAAAGTTTGCAGTTGCATCAATAGTTTTCTGGTTTAGAAAGGGCTGGATGAAGCTAAGACTGATGTAGTCACCTTAGACCCAGTCCAAAAAAGAAATGCCATCTTTATCATCCTGTACTCCTATACTGGAAGGTGTGACAGCTATGAAGATTGCTGTAAGCTCTTAATGGGGAGTTATTTTTTATACATTAAGAAAGGGGGACCTATGGGAGCCCATTTTCAGGTTTCCTAGTGGCTTTACCCAGCATGTCTACATGGAGAGGATGATTAGACCATGGACCTGAGTGCAGGTATCTGAGATGGTCTGCACTTGGCTATGCTGGGGGGAGGTCTTTGTTCCACTTCTTGGCATTCCTATAAATACTCTGGGGCAGAGACAGTCGAGGCCCGGTGAATTAGGATCCAGGCCCTCCCAAGTCTCTCCTGTATTTTCTATCTGTATCTCTCCCCTCTATCCTTCTATCTAATATTTCCTGCTGATCCTACTCAAGAACACTCTGGAGTAATGTGGGATTGAGGAATGCCCCCCCCCCCACAAGGATGTCTGTTCTCTAGGGGACTTGAGTGGATAGAGAAGAAGAAGGAAGCAGGATCTTCTCATCTCAGGGTCTGATGAGAGAGGGTGCTTCTCTGTCACTTGGGCTCTCCTGTGACAATTCTCCTCCCCTTCTCTATCTGCACAGGTCAGCCCAAGTCTGACCCCTTGGTCACTCTGTTTCTGCCTTCCCTGAAGGATCTCCAGCTCAACAAGGTCACACTAGTGTGTCTGGTGAGTGAATTCTACCCAGGTACTTTGGTGGTGAACTGGAAAGTAGATGGAATCCCTGTCACACAGGGTGTAGAGACAACCCAACCCTCCAAACAGACTAACAACAAGTACATGGTCAGCAGCTACCTGACACTGACATCTCACCAGTGGACACCTCACAGCAGATACAGCTGCCAGGTCACTCATGAAGGGAGCACTGTGGAGAAGAGCGTGTCACCTGTTGAGTGTTCTTAGACCTTGATCCTCCCTGAAGCCTCAAGGGCCTGGATCTGAAGTGCCAGAAAAGGTCTTTTTTTTTTAAACTACTAACCATCCCACCTCCTCTCCTGTGCCCAATACTCAATAAATATCTTGTTACCCACAAAGAGTCTTCTCTATCTCATTGGTTTCCATGCCATATTTCACTTGCATGCCCAGGAACTTCAGAGTTTGGGAGTTCTGGAACCCAGTGGGAAACTAACCCAGGGGAGAGCTCATAATCTGTGAATTTTCTGGGACATAATGTTATTGCTAAAATCCCTTCCTATGGGAGATATAAGCAGCATCTACCCCTCCTCCAAAGGTCCCAATGATAAACCAAGGCACGATTCCACCAAAGTTTATTCTGGGAAACAAACAAGTTTCTTTGCTCCCTTACAGAGCATAGGTGAGGGGTTTACAGAGGTGTGGGTGCCCTACCCTCTTAACAGGCTGCACCTGAAAACCTTTCTCAGAAGGGAAATTTCTACACATTAGTTATAGGCAAGACCATTGGCACTGGGGGAAGTGACAGGTTCCAACTCCCCTCCTTTTTTTACTGGCCTAATTCACACTCTGTAGCATCTCAAGGCACATTGCCCATCTTGGCTTTGCTGACTAGCTCCTGTATCCAGGAACTTTATACTCTCTTAGATGGCTAACCTTTGAGATCCCTCACCAAATCCTCCTTTGGCTCTTTTAGCTGGTGTTTCCTGCCATCTGCCTTCCACAATTTGCTTTCCCAGGTGGTGAATTAGCTGATCCATGCATGTTGTTGGATTCTGTCTTAGGGCTTCTATTGCTGTGATAAAAAAAAAAAAATTATGACCAAATAAAACTTTTGGAGGACAGGGTTTATTTAAGCTTACAGTGTCTAGTCCATCATTCAGAGAAGTCAGGGCAGTGACTCCAGTTAGGAATTAATGCAGAGGATAAGGCTGCTTACTGCCTTGCCTCTCATGTCTTGCTCAGCCTACTTTCATTCCTTCTTTTTTTTTTTTTTTTTTTTTTTTTGTGACGGAAAGGATTTATTTGGCTTACACTTCCACATTGTAGCCCATCATTGAAGGAAGTTAGTACAGGAACTCAAACTGGGCCAGAACCAGGAGGCAGGAGCTGATGCAAAAGCCATAGAGAAGTGCTCCTTACTGGTGATAGTGCCGCGAATGTTATGGGAATAACCAAACATTTCTGGATGGATTTAAGGCTTATGCCAAAAGACTGAACTTATCTCTGGTACTATGGACTGGGCCAGGAACCCATGACTAGGTAGGCCATATGCCTTGGAAGAGAATTTAGTACTACTATTCTGTTAAATGGACATTGTATCAAATGGCTAAAGCAAAGCAAAGCTTAAAACCAGCTGGGCAGACTCCAAATTCTGCATCTCCATGTCTAATGTCAAAGTGTTCTTCAGATCTCCAACTCCTTTCAGCTTTGTTGACTGCAATACACTTTTTTCTCTTAGACTGGTTCTATATCCTGTTAGCAGCTCTACTCAACAGGTATCCAGCTCTGGCATCTTCAGTATTTTGGGGTGTCCAAGGCAACCCAGGCTTCAACTTCACAGCTTCACACAATGGCCTCTCTAGGCCTCTATTTGGTGACACCTCTGATACATGCCTGGCCTCAGTGGCCTTAGTTGTGGAGGCAAATTCCATAGCTCCTTTCTTCTATCCTTAACTCTAAAGCCAGAACCACATGGCTGAAGCTGCCAAGTGCTGCTGCTTGCTGGGGCTGGAACATGGCCCCCTCATTCAATTACATCTTCACCAGCTTTCTGTTTTCCATGGTTACCTTCACTGATTAAGTCTGGATAGCCTGGAAATTTCTCTGTAGACCAAGCTGGCCTCAAACTCAGAGATCTGCCTGCCTCTGCCTCTGGAGTGCTGGGATTAAAGGTGTGCCACCGGGCTGGAGAGATGGCTCAGAGGTTAAGAGCACCGACTGCTCTTCCAGAGGTCCTGAGTTCAATTCCCAGCACCCACATGGTGGCTCACAACCATCTGTAATGAGATCTGGCACCCTCTTCTGTATACATAATAAATAAATAAATCTTAAAAAAAAAAAAAAAAAAAAAGGTGTGCCACCACACCTGACTCTAAGCCTTTCTTTAATTCTTTTTCACAAGTTGGAAACTTAGCTGGGTGGGATCTTTCCCTGAGGTCCCTACTCCCTTTATTCCATTTCTTAATCTGTTTATCTCCTTGAATGCAGGTCTTGTCAGCCTACTCTCTCTTATAGCACCCAGGACCACCAGTGGTGGCACCATCCATTCTACTTCAATTATCAATGAAGAAAATGCAACATAGGCTTGTCCACAGGTCAGTCTGGTGAGGCCATTTTTTCAGTTAAGGTTCCTCATTTCCAAATGACTCTAGCTTGTGTCAAGTTGACATGAAACTAGTAAGTATGATAGACCCTTTGTCAACTTGACACACAAACACACCACTGTCAAAACATAACCTTTCCTTTTTTGTTGTCCCCAAGATTTCATATTAATATCTGTCAGGAGCCATTATCATGAGTTATTACAGGCCGCAGGATTATACAGTAATTATACAGCCATCATTTGATAAGGTCAACCCATTAGAATTAATAATTCTATTGGAGGAAACCATCACACAAGGCATTTTGCAATTATTGCCTTTTGAATGAATTGGCTGTTTTCTTGCTGTAGATTCTTGCTGTAGCCTTTTCCCATCTTTTACAAATTTGGGATTTATTTTCCACAGTTTAGAAATGTTTGATTATCTTTGGGCACAATCTCCCTTTGCATTTAGGATGTAATGATCATATCCCCTAGCTTTGTGTGAAAACAGTCACACAGTCAAAACCTGTTTCCCACAAACAGGTCTTTTGTTCCTTTCTCCAATGGAAATGTAGAGATCTGCCTTCCTGCAATTATCTTCATTGGCAGGCATTTGGTCAGTGTTAAGTGTACAGGCAAAAGTATCTCATTTGAGACATTCTCAGACACCCAACGACATAGAATTACAACATGTCTAAAATTGTTGATTCACAGCCTTAGAGAGACAGGAAACAAGCATGCCCTGGGCTCACCCTGCCAGCAGATAGGAAAGTACCGCTCCAAGCTAATCTCACACTAACAAATTCTTAACTCCTTGTACTTACTTTCACTTTGGTTTATTGATTAGCTTATTATCTACCACACTTAGGAATGTGTATTACACACAGATTCCCCCTTTTCCCTTCTTAGATTTCCCTAATTGATTTAAGGTCTCTTTTCCTCTCATTTGACCCTGTTCCCTTCAAGAGTTCACTGAGGCTTTTACTAGTTACCTCCTCCTAGAGTCATAAACAAAGCCTGAGAGTCACTAACTGGTGTAAACTCTTATTGGCCTTTTATGACCCTGAAAGAATTCAAGCCTTATGACCTTGCTTTGGCCAGAGAATTGCTAATTGTATTTGTATAAAAACTAGAAACGCGCCTTTAATCCCAGCACTCGGGAGGCAGAGCCAGGCGGATCTCTGTGAGTTCGAGGCCAGCCTGGGCTACCAAGTGAGTTCCAGGAGAGGCGCAAAGCTACACAGAGAAACCCTGTCTCGAAAAACCAAAAAAAAAAACAAAAAAAAAAACTAGAAACGGGGGGGGGTGCTGGAGAGATGGCTCAGCGGTTAAGAGCACTGGCTGTTCTTCCAGAGGTCCTGAGTTCAATTCCCAGCAACCACATGGTGGCTCACAACCGTCTGTAATGAGATCTGATGCCCTCTTCGGGCCTGCAGGCAAACACGCAGCCAGAACACTGTATACATAATAAATAAATTAATTAATTAAAAACAAACAAACAAAAAAAACCCTAGAAACTTCAGAGACTCAGGGTAGAACAAGGAGAACAGAGAGAGCAGAGGCAGAACAGTAAAGAGACATTGATAGAAAGAATATGGTATGAGTGGATTTATTCCTCTTTCCTCAGATTAGTTCCTTCACTGGTTGTAGAGTCTCCTTTGAACTATGGGAGAAGGTCTTTGAGGCTGGACCTTAAAGGCTTTTGATAAATATTAACATCACAATATAAAATATTCCAACTTTTAAAGGTCCCACAGCCCTTAAAAATTTTAACAATTTAAAAGTTCAGTCTCCTTAAAATATCCAAATTCTCTCTGAAATTTCAAATATCTGTAAAATTCCAAAGCCTCTTACTGTGGGCTCCTGTAAAATAAAAAAAAAAGTTAAATATTTTCTTACTCTAAGAGGAAAGAACCAGGCACTGTCACAATCAGATCAAAGCAAAACCAAAGTCAAGCCAAGTGAAACTCAACAGCAGGCCTTTGGGACTATTAAGTTTCAAAGGAATTGCCAAGCACATATAGCACATCTTAGAGACTCTGGCCAGCTCCTGCTCTTCTCGGTGGTTATCTCAAGGTATTGGCACCTCCAAAATGCTGCATTCTCCTGCTGTGATTGGGTTGCAATTTTACCAACAGTCTCTTCTGAGCCTTCTTCAGGGACTCTGATCCTGCTACATGATGTCATGTGTAAACTTCTCCCCAGCACCCTTCAATTCTGGTGCTTCTCCTTTAGGCTACACATTTACCAAGGGCTCTTCCCATTTCTCCTGGTGCCAAGACTCAGCAATTCTCTATGACTCCTTCATGCCTCAACAACCAGTACTACCTGGAAAACTCTTACATGTTACCAAGTTTGGCTGCTAGCACAAGAATCAGCATTGGCCCATCTAGATCACAGCTTCTGTGTGCTGACCCCGAGGAAATACTTCTGGTCTTTTCTTTTTATTTACTCTTCTGTCATAAAATACATATCATCTGCAGCCTCCCTTCCTTCCACTCCTCCCAGTCCCCTGCTTCCTTTCACTCCCAGGTCCACTTCTTTTCTGTTTCCCCTCAGAAAAGAGCAGGCTCCCCAGGGATATCAACCAAACATGGCATAACAAGATGCAATAAGACAAGGCGCAAGCTCTTATATCAAGACCAGACAAGGCAACTCAGTAGGATGAAAAGGGTCCCAAGAACAGACCAAAGAGTCATAGACACCCCACTCCCATTGTTAGGAGTCCCACTAAAACCCCAAGCTGTAGCTGGAGAATTTTTCTCCAGCTCCCACCACCAAGTCCCGCCAGTCCCAGAGCCCACTTATAAAATAAACACACAGACTCTTACATTATTTAAACTGCTTGGCCATTAGCTCAGGCCTATCATTGTCTAACTCTCACTCTTATATTCAGCCCATTTCTATTAATCTTTACTTTGCCACGTGGCTTGTGGCTTACCGGTACTTTACATCTTCCTTGTCCTGATGGCAGCTGGCAGTGTCCCCTCTGACTCAGCCTTCCACTTCCCAGTTTTTGACTTGGCTTCCTAGGCTTGACTAGGCTCAAGCGGGAACACGTGGCTGGATTCAAGCTCTTAGGCAGAACTTGTGGCTACAGTTCTTGCATGTTCTCTCTCTCTCTCTGGATTCACACCTCGGACACTAGGTGGCTGTTTTGAAATTCCCTCGGATTTCTACTGTTCTACGAGGACTTGGTAAGTCACTTAACATATCAAATATTTTTAAGGAAACTATTTAAAAGAGAGATTTTTTTCCACATTTAAAAAAAATGGGTTTTCTGTGTTCATTGGAAGAAAATTGGGCTTTGTTTGCAATTTTAGGCAGTCTGACAATGGAACAGCTATATGAGAAGATTAATATTGATCGAATTATGCATTTTATTACTATGCTTATTCTCATTTTACTATTTAAAAAGATAGTCAATTTAAGTGCCAGGGTGACAGCTTTAGAAAAACTTGTTAAACCTGTAAAAACTCAGACAGAAGAAACTAATAGTGAAGTTGCTTCAAGATTGGATCATAGGGTTACAGAAAGAAAGCCTGTTTTCACATAGTCACCCTTAGTTTGTCCAGTAACCGTACAGCAGTTGCCTGATCAAATGACTACACAAAATATTTGGGCTCCAATTGAAATGTTAGATTTACGAAGGTTTAAGGAGGCAATAGTATCTTATGACATGCATTCCCCATATGTAAAGCAAATGTTAAACTCTTGGTCAACATATAATAGGATTGTACCACAGGACTGGCGGGAGCTGGCACAAGCTGTTCTTGAACCCAGTCAAAGGCTTCAGTGGCTAACTTGGTTCAAGGATGAAGCTAACAACATAGAAAAACAGTGGAGGGATAAAGGAATACAAGTCTGCCAGGATCAGCTTATTGGAGAAGGTCAATACGCTTCAGCACAAGCACAATGTTTATATGATGTCCAAACCCTAATTTTATGTCAAACAGCAGCCTTGAATGCATGGGACAGAGTTGAGGAACCAGGAAAAATAACTGAGTCATTTACAAAGGTTGTACAAGGCCCAAAAGAATCTTTCACAGATTTTTTACAAAGACTGGCTTCAGCAGTAAAGAGAATGGTCCCGGATTCAGAAGCTAGTAAGATAATAATTGAATCTTTGGCCTTTGAGAATGCGAATGCAGCATGCAAAACAATAATCAGGCCGTTAAAGGCAAGATCTGCACCTTTGGAAGATTGGATTAGAGACACAGTTAATGTTGAAGCTCATGAGCATGATGATACGTGGGTAGGAGAAGCAATTTCAAAAGGTTTGAGGAATGTTAGATGTTTTGGATGTGGAAAGCAAGGACATTTGAAAAGGGACTGTAAACAGGTCATTCCTAGAAACAATGTTTCTTCAAGGAACAATGGCAACAGAATGCCCCTTCCTTCTGGAGTATGAAGAAGGTGTGGTAAGGGAAAACACTGGACCAACGAATGTAGATCAACAAGGGACAGACAGGGTAATCCTTTGCCTCAGTGTTCGGGAAACTCCCAGAGGGGCCTCATGCAGGCCCCAATAGCAAATCCAGTTCAAACCTTTCCTGCAGTCATAGAGGAAACCCCTACTCAGAGCAATTAAATAACCAAATGCCTATTGGAATAAGTCAGGATGATGAAACAGAGAGAATAGAAAATTCAGGAGAAAACATAAAGAAAATTTTTTGGCAAACTTCTATTAATGAACAAAGACCAAAATTATCGATAAAAATAAATGGTGTTTTGTTGTCTGGTCTGGTAGACACAGGTGTGGACGTTACCATAATTGCACCAGAATTTTGGCATCCAACTTGGCCTCTTCAGGAGGTAAACGTTCAACTGTTAGGTATTGGGACATTATCTCAGGTGAAACAGAGTGCAAGATGGCTCGAATGTATAGGTCCAGAAGGACAGAGAGGAAAATTGAAACCATATGTAGCTAACATAGCTATGAATCTGTGGGGTCAAGACTTGTTGCAACAATGGAATACTCAGATTAACATCCCTCCAATCTCAGAAACAAATCATAAACTAGCACATGTTTCTGAGAGAAATATTAGAAGGCATTATTCTGAGTGGTCACCAGCCATCCATATTATACAAGAACAGGGCACAACAACTGATGATCTTCCAAAAACATCAACAGCTCTACCTTTAAAATGGTTAACAGTAAGCCTGTATGGGTCCAGCAATGGCCTTTAACAACAGAGAAACTCCAGGCTTTAGAAGAGCTGGTAGAAGAACAGTTAAATGTTCACCATATTGAAGAATCAACCAGCCCTTGGAATTCTCCTGTATTAGTTATTAAAAAGAAATCTGGTAAATGGAGAATGGTAACAGACCTTAGAGCAATTAACAAAGTAATTCAGCCAATGGGCTCTCTACAATCTGGAATTCCTTTGCCTACTCTGTTACCAAAAGGATGGCCTCTCATAGTTATTGATTTAAAAGACTGTTTCTTTTCAATACCCTTACAAGAAAAAGACAGAGAAAGATTTGCTTTCACAGTGCCTACTTATAATAATTCTCAACCGGTTAAAAGATTTCAATGGAGGGTCCTCCCACAGGGAATGTTGAATAGTCCAACTCTGTGCCAATATTTTGTACAACAGCCATTGGAAGTGATATGTAAAAAATTTCCTAAATCTATAATTTATCATTATATGGATGATATTTTACTAGCTGACTCAAATGCAGATACTTTAGAAAGAATGTTTGAAGAAGTAAAGAAAATTTTGCCTTGCTGGGGATTGCAAATTGCTCCTGAAAAGATACAAAGAGGAGATTCTATTAATTATTTAGGATATAAAATAGAGCTACAAAAAATTAGACCCCAAAAGGTGCAAATTAGGAGAGATCGACTACAGACTCTTAATGACTTTCAAAGATTATTTGGGGATATTTCTCATCTACGAACTATTGTTGGGGTAAAAAATGATGAACTGCATAATTTGTTCAAAACCTTAGAAGGTGACAAGGACTTAAATAGTCCAAGAGAATTATCACCTGAAGCTGAGAAAGAATTGGCCTTGGTAGAAAAGAAAGTACAAGAAGGGCATGTGGATCGTATTGATCCAAAGTTGGATTGCATTTTGGTTATTTTACCTTCTAGGCATTCTCCTACAGGAATATTAATGCAGAGGGAAGATATTATATTAGAATGGATATTTTTACCAAATAAACCAAATAAAAAATTAAAAACTTATGTGGAAAAAAATCTCTGACTTGATTTGGAAAGGAAAATTGAGACTTCGTCAATTAGCAGGAATAGACCCAGCAGAAATTGTCATACCTTTAACTAAGGAGGACATTGAAAAATTATGGACAGAAAGTGAACCTTGGCAAAGAGCTTGCAGTAATTATTTGGGAGAAATTAACAGCAAATATCCCAAAAGCGATAGAATTGATCTTATAAAGAGAGCTGATTGGATCTTGCCTCGAATTGTACGGGAAAAGCCCATATCTGGAGTTCGTACATTTTATACAGATGCCAACAAACAAGGAAAGGCAGGTTACAAATCAGAAAATTTAAGTAAAGTGGTTCAAAGTCCTTATAATTCAGTTCAAAAATCAGAATTGTATGCTATTCTGCTGGTATTAATGGATTTTTCAGAACCTCTCAACATAGTAACTGACTCTCAGTATGCTGAAAGAGTAGTATTACATATTGAGACTGCAGAATTTATCCCTGATGCTTCAGAATTAACTTCACTATTTATTCAATTACAAGATACAATCAGGAAAAGGAGTCATCCTTTATATATAACTCACATCCGATCCCATACTGGTCTGCCAGGCCCTCTAGCACAAGGCAATGATGAGATTGATAAATTATTGATAGGAAATGTGCTGGAGGCCTCAGAATTTCATAAAAAGCATCATGTCAATAGTAAAGGTTTAAAAAAGGATTTTTCCATAACCTGGCAACAAGCCAAAGAAATAGTAAAGAAATGTCCTACTTGTTCCTTCTACAATCAAACGCCATTACCAGCAGGATGTAACCCAAAGAGTACTCAAAGGAATGAAATCTGGCAGATGGACGTGTTTCACTTTGCAGAATTTGGAAAACTGAAATATGTACACCACACTATTGATACTTATTCAGGATTTCAGTGGGCAACTGCTTTGAGTTCTGAAAAAGCTGATTCTGTAATCACTCATTTGCTAGAAGTTATGGCCATCATGGGTATACCTGCACAAATCAAAACTGATAATGCTCCATCATATGTCTCTGTTAAAATGAAACAGTTTTTTGCTTATTACAATATAAAGCATATTACAGGCATACCACATAATCCTACAGGTCAAGCAATTGTAGAAAGATCAAACAGAACTCTAAAGGATATGCTAAATAAACAGAAAGGGGTAACAAAAACCCCCAGAAACAGACTGCATAATGCTTTATTAACTTTGAATTTTCTTAATGCCAATGAGAAAGGAACAACAGCTGCAGAGAGACATTGGATAATAGAAAAAACTACAGAATTAAATCAGCCTATATACTTTAAGGATGTGCTGACCTCAGAATGGAAACCAGGGTATGTGTTACGTAGGGGCAAGGTTTTGCTTTTGTTTCTACAGGAGAAGATAAGTTGTGGGTACCATCAAAATTGATAAAGGTTCGATTTGAATAAGAGAGACCTCTTAATTAGAGGAGGTGATAGTTCTTCAACCAGCATGAATATCCAATTTAAACTAACTTATACCAGTAACACATGTCTTTTCATTTAATCAGATAATAACCCAACTTGCCAAAAAGGAACATCCCCAAAATTAGTCTTGGGGAAAGGTTTTGTTTTTGTCTTTTAGGAGAATGAAGGTTAAGGAATCTGAAGAACACAGGACAAATGAGGCAACTGAAGAAAAGGGACAAATCATCTATCCCAGGAAACAGAGTGAAACAGCGTATGGGTATATATTATCTAAAAAATTTTATGTCTTCCTAAATGTTTGTTTCTGCTTTTCTCTAAAAATTTAACACTATTGGTCTTCTAATAATCCCAGTTCAATTAAAATTTAAAGCTGACTTTAGAGTTGGAGAATGGCTCTCTCCTTCTTTAAACTCAAGCATGTTGTTAAAAGGAAAATGCAAACCCCTGTATCATGCCAGAATAAAAGAGCCATCTTCTGCTATGGGACAGGAGAAAAGCCAAATTAACTAAGGGACTATTCTATTACTAATCTCAACTCTTTGATTCTATTCTGATTCTTTAAAACTTTTCTTAAAGTATAAATTTTATATCAAAATTTACAAGATTAATATATATAGATATATAGATATATATACATTTTAAACTTTGTTAAGATATGAATCGTCATATAGAGTACTAACTAATTCTAGAAAAAATGCTTCAATTAGCTGCATATATATGTCTTTGTGTTCAAGTCTCTTATCAGTTTTCTGCAGGAAATCACGGCCAGGCCTAACATCAACTGAAGTCTCCAGGAAGAAGTTGGGGCCCCACAACAACAACAATTCCACGTGGACAATAATAATATCACTAAGCTGACAAACATCATCTACAGATCAGCTTTGAACTACAAGGTGCTCAGAGCAATTTTGAGATGACTAGCTGAGATGATCCAGTCTCAAAGACTACTTGAATAAGGACTTGAGATAAACCCTGAACTTTGGCATTATACACAGACTGGATAATGAAGGATATAGTTACCTTTCCTAGAATTTGACAATTAACCTAAAATTTTTCTTTCAGGATAAAGATAACTTCACCCATACCCAGCAGGAAGCAATTTTAAGAATATGACACCCACATTCCCAAAGAGGTGGTGTGGGGCGGGTGGCTTTTTGGTCTTTTTAATGGGTTTTGGGTCTGGGATAATTTTTCATTGTTTAGGGGAGTTGGTTACAAGTTGTTGTCAAGGGTTAGGACAAAGGCTAAGCAGATTAGATTTAAGGTTCTTGTTTAAAAAAAAAGAGAGAAAGAAAGAAGAAGAAAAAGACAATTACTAGTTTTAAATACTTTACATTGGATTGGATTGTTTTATATTGTATACAAATTATATATATTGAAATTGATATTGTTAGAAAATGCTATATGTATATTTCTAATTGTACTTATACCGTTCATTTAACAATGCAATTTTCTGATCCTTGAATGTTATTATTACCAACTATTAGGATATAAAGAAATGAAAATTAGTAGTTAGACATTACAATAGAACTTGTAGTCATATTAGATATGTTTTAAAAATTGAGCAGATATATTTTAGACAGGTCATCTTCAAACCCTTCAGAGATCTACAGAATATGGCATTTAAAATGTTTTAATAACTTAGAAAATTTTTCTTTTTTGTTATGATTATGAGACATGTCGGCTCCTGGCAGTACCAATCTACTTCAGAGAAAATATGGGCATTGAAGAAACTGCATATGGAGTTAACTTTCATTGTGGCAAAAGTTAGCCACTGGACAACAAAGTATCCTCGAATCAACGGGACAAAATGGACAGACAGGACATGAAACAAAGGACTACTGATTCTTGCCAAAACAAGTGTGGTTATGGCTTTATCAAAAGGCATCTTCTGAGGCCAGGACAATATGGCACCATCCCTGAAGTGGCCTTCGCAGTTCGGAAAAGGTACAGTGCCCTTTTCTTTGAAGGCAGCTGAACAGGCAGTAGGCCGATGGCTTCTGATGTGCAATGGAACAGCAGCTGAAACAGTTATTCTTGAAGAGTAACTAAGCTCACACCTCTCCATAGTAGTCTGGCATTTGACAGAGGGATGTGGAGAAGAACGGGATGCTGAGATGAAGCCATATATACACAGCCAAGAAGAATGGACAGTTGAATTAAAAAACCATCAACAATTTCCAGAATTTAAAATCCTGAATCATAACATGACACTAGTGGAATTCAGGTGTTTCTGGTACATGGACTGCTCTCACCCAATGTGAGGTTGAACTGTTGACCTTGTGTACATCCTACTTCACAAATGAGTCTGTCAGATACGCTAAGCCTATAGGCTGAAGATGATGCCCCAGCATTGCGGAGAAACCTCAGGTGACTGTCCAGGCAGCTGGCTGTTTCTCTCAACTCACAAATTTTTTGGAAGTTCCTTGCATGCACTTTCTGTTTTTATTTTTGTTAGGTAATATTATTTCCTTCTTGGGTCTCTGAGGGAGTTGAAGATTAGTTAGTTATAGTTGAAGGTTAGTTAGTTATAGTTGAAGATTAATTAGGATAGAAAGTGAATTAGATACATTTTGGACTTAACAAAATAGGATAGATAATGAAATTATTTTCTTTGAATTTGTCAAATACAAATGGACTAGACATTGTTTAGACATTTATTACTTGTATATATTGTATATAGTCATTGTACTTTTGTATATAGTTTTTCTTTTGTTAGTTATAACCTTTTCTTTTTTTTTTCTTTTTATTAAAATAGAAAAGGGGAAATGTGGTGGTATTTTACTTGTACTGAAATGTGATTTTAATTGTATGTTAATAAATAAAGTTGTCTGGGGGTCAGACCTATTAGAGCCATAGCAAGTGCATGGCGGCGGTGGCGCATGCCTTTAAGGACCTGGAGGGCAGTACATTCAGGCAGTGACGAGGCAGTCACATGTTTGGGGTTACAACCAATGAGAAGGCAGAACAGCTAGAGTATATAAAGACATACACACAGGAAGTAGATCCCTTTCGGAGAGCTCTCTTGGCTGAAGAGGATCGCTGAAGCAGGAAGGGTGAGGCTCTTAGCTCTGACCTCTTGGCTTTCTTCTCTGAATCGGCTCTGTGTTTCTTATTTAATAAGACGGTTGGTTACATCTACACCAAGCTAAATAACCACAATATATATGTAGAGGATCTAGCACAGATCCATGCAGGCCCAGTGATTGCTGCTTTAGTCTCTCTGAGCCCCTTTGAGCCATGCTTAGTTGATTCTGTGGTCTGTTCTGGTGTCCTTGACCCCTTTGGCTCCTACAATCCTTCCTATCCCTCTTTTGCAAGGTTCCCCAAGCTCTGCCTTGTGTTTGGCTGCGGGTTTTTGCATCTGGCCCCCTCAAATGCCAGAAGAAGCCTTTCTGATTACAACTAGGCTAGGCATGGACCTATAATTATAGCAGAATATCACAAGGAATCATTTCATTGCCTTTTTTTGGTTCTATCCTGGGTCTCTGAGCTATCCAGCTTCTGGTTCTGCCCAGGCAGTGTTGGGCATGGGCTCCCTCTCATGGCATGGGCCTCAAGTTGGACCAGCCATTGATTGGCCACTCCCACAAGCTCTGGGCCACCATGTGCCCAGCACATCTTGCAGGCAGGACAGATTATAGATTGAAGTTTTTGTGGCTAGGTTGGTATCCCAGCCCCACCACTGAAAGTTGCCTGGTTACAGAAGATGGGCAGTTCAGGCCCTATATCCTCCATTACCAGGAGTTCTTTCTAGGGTCACCCTCATAGAATCTTGAGAGTTTCTTTTTTTTTTTTTTTTGGTTTTTTTTGAGACAGGGTTTCTCTGTGTAGCTTTGCGCCTTTCCTGGAACTCACTTGGTAGTCCAGGCTGGCCTCGAACTCACAGAGATCCACCTGGCTCCGCCTCCCGAGTGCTGGGATTAAAGGCATGCGCCACCACCGCCCGGCATCCTGAGAGTTTCTATTGCACTATGTTTCCACATTGCCCCCCAAATGCCCTCTAATTCCAATCATCTCTCCCTGTCCTCCCTCCCTCCCTCCCTCCCTTCCTCCCTCCCCCACTTTATCCCTCTTGTTCCTATCCCTACCCTCTCCCAGTCCACCTGCAAAATCTATTCTATCTCCCCTTCTCAGGGAGATTTATGCACCCCCATCCCAGAACTCCTTGTTACTGAGCCTATCTGGGTCTGTGGATTGTAGTGTGATTATCCTTTACTTAGTAGCACATATGCACTTTTAAGTGAGTACACATCATGTTTGTCTTTCTGAGTCTGGGTTACCTCACTCAGAATTATTTTTTCTAGCTCCATCCATTTCCTTGCAAATTTCATGTCGTAATTTTTTTTAACAGCTTAGTAATACTCCATTGTGTAAATGTACCACATTTTCTTTACCCATTTTTCAGCCAAGGGATATCTAGTTGTTTCCAGTTTCTGGCTATTATGAATAAAGGCACTTTGAACATAGTTGAGCAAATGCCCTTGTGGTAGGATGGAGCTTCTTTTGGGGTCTTGAGGTAGATTGATTTCCAGTTTTCAGAGGAACCACCACACTGATTTCCAAAGTGACTGTACAAGTTTGCACTCCTACCAGCAATGGAGGAGGGTTCTCCTTGCTCCACATCCTCTCCAGCATGAGCCATTACTTGCGTTTTTGATTTTAGCCATTCTGACAGGTGTAAAATGGTATCTCACAGTCATTTTGATTTACATTTCCCAGTGGCTAAGGATGTTGAACATTTCTTTAGGTGTTTCTCAGCCATTTGCTATCCTCTGTTGATAATTCTCTATTTAGATCTGTACCCCACTTTTAATTGAATTATTTGGTTTGTTGATGTTTAGTTTCTTGAGTTATTTATATATTTTAGAAATTAACCCTCTATCAGATGTGGAGTTGGTGAAAATCTTTTCCCATTCTGTAGGCTGCCATTTTGACCTAGTGGTATACCATTTGCCTTCCAGAAGCTTTTCAATTTCATGAGGTCCCATTTATTAATTGTTGAGCTCAATGTCTGCACTATAGGTGTTCTGTTCAGAAAGTTTTCTCTTGTGTCAATGTGTCCAAGGCTATTCCCTACTTTCTCTTCTATCAGGTTCAGTGTGTCTAGTTTTATGTTAAGATCTTTGATCCACTTGGAGTTTTTTTGTTTTTGTTTTTTGGGTTTTTTTTGTGGCTATTTTTTTTAGACAGGATTTCTCTGTGTAATAGTCCTGGCTATTTTGAAACTCTCTTTGTAGACCAGGCTGGCCTCAAACTCACAGAGATCTTCCTGCCTCTGCCTCCCAAGGGCTGGGATTAAAGGTGTGCACCACCACTGCCCATCTGGACTTGAGTTTTGTACAGGGTGATAAATATGGATCTATTTGCATTCTTCTACATGCAGACATCCAGCTTTACCAGCATCATTTATTGAAGATGCATTCTTTTTTCCACTGTATATTTTTGGCTTCTTTATCCTTAGGTATGTGGATTTATGTCTGGCTCTTTGATTTGATTCCATTGATCAATGTGTCTGTTTTTATGCCAATATCATGTTGTTTTTATTGCTACAGCTCTGTTACAGCTTGAAATGAGGGATAGTGATATCTCTGGAAATTCTTTTATTGATCAGGATTGTTTTAGCTATCCCGGGTTTTTTTGTTTCTCCATATGAAGTTGAGAATTGTCCTTTCAAGGTCTGTAAGAATTGTATTGGAATTTTGATGGGGACTGCATTGAAACTGTAGACTGCTTTTGGTAGAGTGTCCATTTTCACTATGTTAATCTAGTGATCCATGAGCATGGGAGATCCTTCCATCTTCTGATGTCTTCTTCAATTTCTTTCTTCAAAGACTTAAAGTTTTTGTCACACAAGTCTTCACTTGCTTGGTTAGAGTTTCACCAAGATATTTTATATTATTTGTGGCAACTGTGAAGGGTATTATTTCCCTGATTTCTTTCTTGGTCTGTGGTCATTTGTATATAGGAGAGGTACTGATTTTTTGAGTTAATCTGGTATCCAGCCACTTCACTGAAGGTGTTTATCAGCTGTAGGAGTTTCCTGGCTGAATTTTTGAGTCACTTATATATACTATTATATCATCTGCAATTAATGATACTTTGACTTCTTCTTTTCCAATTTGTATCCTTTTGATGTCCTATAATTGTTTTATTGCTCTAGTTAGAACTTCAAGTAAGAACTATATTGAATAGATATGGAGAGAGTTGACAGTCTTGTCTTGTTCCTGATTTTAGTAGAAATGCTTTTAATTTCTCTCAATTTAGGTTGATGTTAGTAGTGGATTAGTATATATTACCTTTATTATGTTCAGATATATCTTTTGTATCCCTGGTCTCTCTAGGATTTTTATCATAAAAGGTTGTTTGATTTTTGTCAAAGGCTGTTTTTTGGGCATCTAATGAGATGATCATGTGGGTCTTTTCTTTCAGTTTGTTTATATGATGGATTACATTGACAGATTTTCATATGTTGAACTATCCCTGCATCTCTGGGATAAAGCCTACTTGATCATGGTAGATGACCTTTTTTGTGTGATCAAAACAATCTGTATTTTGTTGAGCCTTTTTGTATCAATGTTCATGAGGGAAATTGGTCTATAATTCTCTTTGTTGAATCTTTGTGTGGTTTGGGTATCAAGGTGACTGTGGCTTCATAAAAGCAATTTGGAAATGCTGCTGCTCCTTCTATTTTGTGGACTAATTTGAGGAATGTTGGTGTTAAATCTTCTTTGTAAGTCTGGTAGAATTCTAAGCTAAAACCATCTGTCTCTGGGCTTTTATTGGTTGGGAGATTTTAATGATTGCTTCTTACAAAAAGATTATTCCACAGCACTTCTTTTTTTTTTTTTTTTTTTTTTTTGGTTTTTCGAGACAGGGTTTCTCTGTGTAGCTTTGCGCCTTTCCTGGAACTCGCTTTGGAGACCAGGCTGGCCTCGAACTCACAGAGATCCGCCTGGCTCTGCCTCCCGAGTGCTGGGATTAAAGGCGTGCGCCACCACCGCCCGGCCTCCACAGCACTTCTATATCCTTAGTGGCTATAGGTCTATTTAAGTTGTTTATCTGGTCTTGATTTAACTGGTAAGTGGTATCTATTGAGAAAATTTTGTGGAGTACAGGTTTTTAAAGATGACCTAATGATTCTTTGGATTTCCTTGGTATAGTGGTGTGGATGAAAATAGCCCTCATAGACCCATAGGAAGTGACACTATTGAGAAGTGTGGCTTTGTTGGAGTAGGAGTGGCTTTGTCAGAGGAAGAGTGTCACTGGGGGTGGATTTTGGGGTCTTAGATGCTCAAGCCAGGTTCAGTGTCTCACTCTTTTCCTGCTGCCTGCTGATCCAGATGTAGAATTCTCAGCCACCTCTCCAGCACCACATCTGCCTGCGTGCTGCTAACACTTCCTGTCATGATAATAATGAACTGTAATTCAGCCCCAATAAAGTGCTTTCTTTATAGAGTTGCCATAGTCATGGTGTCTTTTCACAGCAATAGAAATCCTAACAAAGACACTTGGTGTCTTTGTTATGTCCTCCTTTTCATTTCTGATTTTGTTAATTTGAGTATTATCTCTTTATCTTTTAGTTAGTTTGGATAAGGGTTTGTTTATCTTGATTTTCTCAAGGAACCAGCTCTTTATTTCGTTGATTCTTTGTATTATTCTGTTTCTATTTTATTGATTTCAGCCCTCAGTTTGATTGTTTTCTGCTGTCTACTCTTGAGTGTGCTTGCTTCCTATATTCTAGAGCTTTCAGGTGTGCTGTTAAGTTGATAGTTTAAGATCTCTCTTTTTATATATATATAGGCACTTATGAACTTTCCTCTTAGCACCACTTTCATTGTGTCTCGTAAGTTTGGGTATGTTGTGCATTCATTTTCATTGAATTCTAGGAAATCTCTAATTTCTTTATTTCTGTCTTGATCAATTTTTTTTATTCAGTGTAGAGTTGTGCAGTTTCCATGAGTTTTTAGGCTTTCTGTTGTTGCTGAAATCCAGCCTTAATCTTGGTGCTTTGATAGGATGAAGGGAGTTATTTCAATTTTCTTATATCTGTTGAAACTCACTTTGTCACCAAGTATGCGGTCAGTTTTGAAGAAAGTTCTGTGAGATGCCGAGAAGAAGGTATATTCTTTTGTGTTTGGGTGAAGTGTTTTGTAGATATCTGATAGGTCCATTTGGTTTATAATGTCTGTTAGCTCCAGTGTTTCTCTTTATAGTTTTTGTCTGGATGACCTGTCCATTGGTGAGAGTGGGGTATTGAAGTCTCCCACTATCAATGTGTGAGAGTTAATGTAAGTTTTAAGCTTTCATAATGTTTCTTTTACAAATGTAGGTGACCTTGCATTTGAAGCATGGATTTTCAGAATTGAAATGTCATCTTTGTGGATTTTTCCTTTGATGATTATGAAGTATCCTTCCCCATCTCTTTTGTTTAATTTTGGTTTAAAGTCTATTTTGTTAGAGATTAGAATAGCTACACCAGCTTGATTCTTAGGTCCATTTGCTTAGAAAATCTTTTTCCAACCCTTTACTCTGAGGTAATGTCTGTCTTTGATGGTGAGGTGTGTTTCTTGTATGCAGCAGAAGGATAGATCCTGTTTTCATATCTTTTCTGTTTTTCTATGGCTTTTTATCAGAGAATTGAGCCCACTGATATTGAGAGACAATAAAGACTAATGATTGCTAATTCCTGTTATTGTTGTTGTTGATGGTGATGGTGGTGGTGGTGGTGGTGGTGGTGGTGGTGGTAGTGTGTGTGTATGTGTGGTTTCATTTGGTTTTGCTGGTATGAGATTATGTATTTCCTTGGGTTGGAGTTTTTCTTCTCATATCTTCTGTAGGGCTGGATTTGTAGATAGATATTGTTTAAATTTGACTTTATCATAGAATATCATAGAAACATATAAGATGTTTTCTCCATCTTTGGTGATTGAAAGTTTTGCTGGGTATAGTATTCTAGGCTGACATCTGTAGTTTCTGAGTCTTCAGGACATCAGTCCAAGTCTTCTGGCTTTTAGGGTCTCCACTGAGAAGTTGGGTGTAATTCTAATAGGTCTGCCTTTATGTGTTACTTGACTGTTTTCCTTTGCAGCTTTTAGTATTCTCTGTACTTGTCTTTAGTGTTTTGATTTTTATGTGGTGAGTGGACTTTCTTTTCTGGTCCAGTCTATTTGGTGTTCGGCAAGCTTCTTGTATCTTATAGGCATCTCCTTCTTTGGGTTAGAAAAATTTTCTTTTATGATTTTGTTGAAAACATTTTCTAGGCCTTTGACCTGAGATTCTTCTCCTTCTTCTATTGCTATTATTCTTAGGTTTGGTCTTTTTGTAGTGTTTTGGCTCTCCTGGATGTGTCAGAAATTTTTTAGATTTAACATTTTCTTTGATGATCTATTTCTTCTCTTGTATTTTTAATGTCTGAGATTCTATCTTCCATGTCTTGTATTCTGTTGGTGATGCTTGCATATTCTTATTCACTTACCTAGATTTTCCATTTCCAGAATTACCTCAATTTGTGTTTTCTTTATTGCTTCTATTTGCATTTTCAGGTCTTGAACATTTTTATTCAAATCCTTCAGTTGTTTGTTTTTTCTTGGCTTTCTTTATGGGATTTACTCATTTCCTCCAATTTCTTGTTTGTCTTTTCCTCAATTTCTTTAAGGGGTTTATTAACTTCTTTACGGACCTCTATCATCTTCATAAAGTTGGTTTTAAGGTCTTTTTCTTATGCTTCAGCTGTGTTGAAATAGTCAGGACTTGCTGTAGTGGGATAGCTGGATTATGGTAGTGATGTATTGCCCTGGCTATTGTTTGTGTTCTTATACTTGTGTCTAGGCTTCTGGGATTGGGGTAATCACAGGTCTAGGTGCCAATTTCTGGATTTGTCTTTGTTGAATGGATTTTTCTTCCTTGGTTTCTGTTTCCTTTCTGGTATTTTGGTCTATGTGGCCTGTGGTTGATCACAGGGTCTCCACCTGAGTTGGGGGTCTGGCATGGCCTCTTGTAGAGCAGGGTTGTCTCCATCCAAGTCAGGGGCCAGAACACATTGGTGAAGAGGGGAGAGGGGATTGGGAATAGTGTAGGGGGCACTGAGAGAGTGGAGAATAACTGCAGGTAGGTGGCCTACCTGGAGTTCTGGTGGCTGGTATGGCCTCTGGTCTAGTAGGGAGTCTGCCCGAGTTGGGGACTGGGATATGGTGATGAGGGGGTAGGGGGATTGAGTATAGTGTTGGAGTAGGGGCACCAATAAAGTAGAGGAGGTCCATGAGTGGTCTGCCTACCTGGTCTTCTGGCAGAAGTGGCCTGTGTTTGGGCAGGGGTATCTGCTGGAATTGGGGGCTTATACACTGTGATGAGGTGGAGGAAGAATTGAGGATTGAGTCTTTTGGAAGCTAGAGAGTAGGAAGTATCCATAGGGGGGTAGCCTACCTGGTCTTCTGAAAGGCATGGCCTGTGGCTTGGCAGGAAGTATCTGCCCAAAGGAACCAAGAGAGTTGCTGGTCTCTTCCTCTTTCTCCTCCTTCTCCTCCTCCTCTTCTTTTTTTGTTTTTTGAGACAGGCTCTCATTGTGTAGCCCTGGCTGTCCTAGAACTCAATTTGTAGACCAGACTGGCCTCATGCCACTACTGCCCCACATGTTGCTGGTCTCTGATTTTTCAGCATTAACTGACCAGTATTGATTGTCCCAGTAAAGCAATGGCTTTGAATTACTGATTCTTAATTCAAAATATCACATAAATGGCCCTGAGAGACTCCTTAAGGGACTTTCAAAATTTCTCTCTGCAAGTTCACAAGCTTCCATTTTCTGCATTGCTGTCAAGATTCTTATCTTCCAAGCTCCCACAGAACATCTCATTGGAGCACTCATCCCTAAATGGGATGCCTCAAAAAAAAAACCCCACCAACAAAAAAAAGCAAAAAAGACCAAAATGTACACACACACACACACACACACACACACACACACACACACACACACAAAACACATTTTGTGTGAATCAACTACTCCTGAACATGAACCCTTCCCTGGCCTGTGGTTGATATGCTCACTGTCATTTCACTGGAGAAAGTTGATTTTTTTTCTCTTCATAGCAGGTATCAGTTGAAAACAGCCTTCTTGGTTAAGGATGGGGCTTTGTGCCCACTTCCTCTTCTCAGTGCTGGGATTTTGTCTGGTTAGAACCAGTTTAGGGCCTTGTGCATGCTATCGCAATCTCTGTGAGTTACTATGAGTCCTGTTGTGTCTGGAAGATACCATTTCTTTGGAGTCATCTGCCTCCTTTTCTACATAGATCCCTGAGCCTTGAGGAGAGAAGTTTAATAAAGGAATCCCATTTGGGGTGAGTGCTCCAAGGTGTCTCACTCTCTACACATTGTTCAGTTGTGGATCTTTTGTTAATTACTATCTATTGCAAGAAGAAGCTTCTCTGAGAGCTGAGTGATGCTCTGCTCTATGGGTATAATGGTATGTTATTAGGAGTCATTTTATTGCTATGTTCTTTTAGCAGAATAATAGTAGTAGATTTTGCTCTAGGCCCATGACCTATCTAATTTCAGGTTCTTGGCCACTATAGAAGTGTCCTATATGGTTTCTGTCTCATGGAGTGGGCTTAAATTCAACCAGAAAGTGGTTGGTTACACCAATAACATTTGTGCCACTATTTCACCAGTATATCTTGTAAGTCTCTGTTGTATGCCATGGATTATAGCTGGGTGAAACCAATAATTACTTTTCTCCGCTGGTAGTGTGCAAAGTACCTTCCAGCCTGATAAACTGGTCAGGGGGGTGAAGCTTCTAGTTGGACACAAGCTCAGTTTCTCCATGTTCAATGATGTAAGTTGTATTGTCAGCAATAGAGCCTGGCTATCATGTTATGGAGGGTAACCAATAGTCTTGGTAATAGCCTGTGATGTTTGGGAGACTCTATGGGACATCTTTAGCCAATGACTCAAAAAGATGTAACCCACACTTGGTACTGGAGTTTTTTTTTTAATTTTAATTAATTAATTAATTTTATTTTTTAAAAAAAGATTTATTTATTTATTTTGTATACAGTGTTCTGCCTGCATGCCAGAAGAGGGCACCAGATCTCATTACAGATGGTTGTGAGCCACCATGTGGTTGCTGGGAATGGAATTTAACTGCTGAGCCATCACTCCAGCCTGGTGCTGGAGGTTTTACTTAGTGGCATAAGATGTCTAGTTAGGGCATTGTCTCTCCCAGTATATGGTGACTCCCTTTAAATTCATTTCAAATATGTATAAATTTTAAAAACTTCTACAGTACTATAACTTTTCAAAAGGCATTAGTGTTAGTCATCTCTCCCCACATTCCATCCTTCACTCTGCCCTCCCATCACTTTCCCCATTGGATTCTCCTAGTCTAGCTTCACCTTTATCTCTTTATAATGCTATACTCTATTTCCCATTCCTGGGAAGATCCCTTCCTCCTCTTTGGTTCCTTACTAGCTGCATGACCTCTGTGTATATTTTAAATGAAACATGCACATCTAAAGTTTAAAAGCTTACATCCACATGTAAGAAAAATATGCAATATTTGTCTTTTTTTAAAATCTCACTTGGGATGATTGTTTATAGCTCCACCTGTTTGCCTGAAAATTTCATTTTTTAAACAGCTGAATAATACTTTATTATGCAAATGTATGTCATTTTTATTACCCATTCATCAGTTGATGGACATCTTGGCATTTTACAATTTCTGGCTATTGTGAATAGATTAGCAATGAACAGAGATGAGCAGGTATCTCTGGAATAAGATGTGGAGTTCTGTGAATATTTGCCCAAGAGTGGTATAATTGGATTTGTGGTAGATCTATTTTCAGATTTTTGAGAACTAGTGATTTGCCATGCTGATTTCCACAGGGCCTGTATCAGTTTGCACTCCTACCAACAATGAATAAGTGTTTCCCTTCACACACATTCACACCAGCATGAGCTATCATTCATTTATTTATCGTGGCCATTCTGACTTGTATAATATGAAATCTCAAAGGAGTTTTGATTTGCATTTCCCTGATGACTAAAGATGTAGAACATTTTAAAAGTGTTTTCCAGCCATTTGTGTTTCATCTTTTGAGAACTCTCTGGTTAGTTCTATACCCCATTTTAAAATTGGGTTATTTGTTTTCCTGATTTTCACTTTTATTGAGTACTTTGTATATTCTAGTCACTAACCCTCTATCAGATGTACAATTGGTAAAGATTTTTCCCCATTCTGTAGGCTGTGGCTTTACTCAAATGATGGTGTCTTCAGCTGTACAGAAGCTTTTCAGCTTTATGGGGTCCCATTTATTGTTTGTCTTAGTGCCTATGCTATCAGTGTTCTGTTCAGCAAGTCCTTTCCTGTGCTAATCACTTCAGGCTTATTTCCTACTTTCTTTTCTATCAGATTTAGGCTATCAGGTTCTTTTGTTGTGGTCATTGATCTATTTGGAGCTGAGTTTTGTGCACAGTGATAAATATGTATCTATTTGCATTCTTCTATATATCCACGTAGGGTAAAAGGATGTAAAAAGGTATTATTCCAAGTAAATGGATGTAAGAAGCAGGGCAGTGTACCCATTTTAATATCTGACAAAATAGACTTCAATTCTAAACTAATCAGAAGAGATAGGGAAGGACACTACATACTCATCATAAGAAAAATCCACCAAGAGGATATTGCAATTATAAACATTTATTCACCAAACACTAGGACACCCAAGTGTATAAAAGAAATACTACTAGAGTTGAAATTGCATATGGATTCTCATATAGTGATAATGGGTGACTTTAATACTCCACTTTCCCCAATAGACAGATCTGCAGATGAAAACTAAACAGAGAAATGCTGGAGTTAAAAAACATCATAAATCATGTGGACCTAGTAGATATTTATATATCATTTCTCCCATATACTGAAGAACATACTTTTTTTCTCTGCAGCCCATGGAACTTTCTCCAAACTTGACCACATACTTGAACACAAATCAAGTTCTAACAGATATAAGAAAATTTAGTGTTAAGGCCAAGGATTGTGCTGAAAGAGATGAAAAAATTGAAAAAAGACCTGATTCAAATATTGAGTAAAAGGAGTGGTGCCCTCAGGGCAAGACACTACCCAGCTAAGCTTATAACCTGTAAAAAAGAAAAGCCTGGGGAATTGTCTGTTCCTAAAAATGAGTAACAAAGTAAAACTTTTGCAAATGTGATTCAAAGTGGCCAGGCTCCATCCCATGAAGCTTGTTACAGCAACTGCCCTACTCCTGGTACCAACTTCTTCTATCTTAGTTATTTTTCTACTGGTGTGCTGAGATCCCATGATCAAGCCAACTTATAAAACACATTATTTAATTTGGTGCTCATGGTAAGAGTCCAGGATGGTGGAATAAAGACATAGTGGTAGGAATAGCTGATAGTTCACATCTTGATCCTCAAGTTGGAGGCAGAGAAGGGGTGGGGAGGAAGAGAGGGGGGATGGCATGAGTCATTGAAACCCCAAAGCCCACCCCCAGTAACACACTCCTCCAACAAGACCAGACCTCCTAATCCTTCTCAAATAGTTCTAAGCAATCAAACATATGAGCCTGTGGGAGTCATTCTCATTCAAACCACCATAAACATCTTCACCAACATTTTTTAAATTGTTCAAAAAAAGTAGAAACAAGGCACTGTAAAAAATGCCTTTTATAAAGTCAGTATTATTCTAATAGCAAAACAAAGTTAAAAACACCAGAAATTGAAAATTATAGGTCAGTATTCACAATGAACATAGATGCAAAAGTTCTCAACAAAATACTCACAAACTAAATACCAGCACATATAAAAAAGGTCATCCACCATGACCAGCTGACATAAAAGCAGACATGTAGACCTATGGAACAAGTTAGAAGAACCAAACACGAGTGCAAATGACTACAGAAATATGCATATTGAACAAAGATACAAAAAAATACACAATGGAGAAAAGATAGAATCTTTAACAAAGGGTGCTGGGAAAAGTGGGTGCCAAATGTATAAGAATAAAATAGATCCATATCTATCACCCTGCACAAAGATCAACTCCAAAAGGATGAAATACTTCAATGAGAAACCTGAAATGCTAAAATAGCTGAAAGAAAACAGGCAGTATCCTATAAGCTATAGATATAAGGAAGTATATTCTGAATCAGACTCCATTTGATCAGAAATTAAGGTCAACGATGACAAATGAGATCTTGTAAAACTCAAAAGCTTCTATATAGTAAAGAGTCACTTGAGTATAGAATGGTTTTACAGTATGGGGCAGAACCTTTGACAATTGTACATCTGATAAAGGATTTTATATTAAGGATATACCAAGAACTCAAGAAACAAAGACTCAGGAAAACAAGCAATCAATTAAAATGGGTTACAGATCCGAAGAGAGAGTTCATGAAAGAAGAAATAAAAATCTTGAATAAACAGGGGCTGGAGAGATGGCTCAGAGGCTAAGAGCACTGACTGTCCTTCCAGAGGTCCTGAGTTCAATTCCCAGCAACCACATGGTGGCTCACAACCATCTGTAATGAGATCTGGTGCCTTCTTCTGGCCTGCAGTCATACATGCTGTATACGTAATAAATAAATAAATAAATCTTTAAAAAAAATCTTGAATAAACATTAAAAAAATATCTTTTCACATCCTTAGCAATCAGGAAAATGCAAATTAAAACAATTGTGAGATTTCATCTTACCCCAGTCAAAGTGGCCAAGATCAAAAAGACAACTGACAACGAATGCTGGTGTAGATAGATGGAATGGAGAATCCTAATTCACTGTTAATGGAATTATAAACTGGTACAGCCACTGTGAAAATCAGCATAGAGAATTCTTGAAAAGCAAAAAATTTATCTACCATATGACCCAACTATGCCACTCTTTGGTATATGCCGTAAGTACCTGACATCATAGTTTGTGGATATCTGCTTAGACATTTCATTGCCACACTAGTCACAATAGCTAGGAAATGGAAATCACCTGAATGTCCTTAGATTGATAAATAGACAATAGGTTGTGGTACACATACACAATGGAATATTACTCAGCAGGAAAGAAAAATAAAATCATGAAAAATTCTGGCAAATGTATGGAACTAGAAAATATTATATTGAGACAGTGAGATAGGCCAAACTCATAAAGACATTGTCCATGCTCTTTTTCATCTGTGGTATCTAGCTTCATATCTTCAGATGTGAGTCTATACCCTGGAGTAAAAAGGGACCATGGTTAGGGGGAGCTCTAGAGAAGCAAATAGCAGAATACAGGCTATATGAAGGGGGAAATAGGAAAAATAGGGAAGGCTTTAATTGGGCAGGGGAAAAGGGAGAAAAGGGAAAGAAGAGAGATCAGCACAGGAGAGGAAGGGTAAATAATATGAAGGATGCTTGAAAAAGACATAGGGAATTTTATATATATCTAAATTTACATATAATACTTAAAACTGTATGTGTATATGTGAATATATAGTTTAAATGAAGTTATGCCACTTGAGCTGACAATGTTTTTCCCAAGAGCCATAGACTATCTAACAAAAAACCTGGTGTCTTAGTTGATGGTCTATTGCTGTGAAGAGAGACACCATGACCAAGGTAACTCTTACAAAAGAAAGCAGTTAATTCAGGCCTTGCTTATAGTTTCAGAGGTTTAGTCCATTATCATGATGGTAGTACTCATGGTGCTGGAGCAGTAGCTGAGAACTACATCCTGATCCACAGGCCAACAGAGGAAAGAGAGGGTGGGGGGGGACTGGGCCTTGCACAATTTTTTTGAAAACCTCAGAGCTCACTCTCAGTGACATACTTCCTCCAACAAGGCCACTTCTACTCCAGTAAAGTGACATCCCCCTAATCCTTGTAATCCTTTCAAAAAATTTTACTCCCTGGTGACTAAGCATTCAAATATGAGTCTGGGGGCCCATTTTATTCAAACCACCACATTCCACTTCCTGGCTTATAGTCACATAATAATGCAAAATGCATTTAGTCCAACTTCAAAAATGCCCATAGTCTTGCGGTCTCAGCAGTGTTTAAAAGTTCAAAGTTTAAAGTCTCTTAACTGTAACCCCCTATAAAATCAAAATAAAAAAAACAGATCATATACTTCCAACATATAATGGCACAGAACATACATTATCATTCCAAATGGGAGGAAAGGGAGCACAGTGAGGAAATACTGGACCAAAGCAAGACTGAAAACCAGCAGAGCAAACTTGAAATTCTGGATCTCTATGTCTGACATCAGAGTGCTCTTCAGATCTCCAATCTTTTGAGATTTGTTTACTGCAACATACTTTCTCTCTCTTGGGCTGGTTCCACACTTGGTCTTCAGCCCTCCTTGGCAGGTATACCACTGGTCCAGCTTCTCCAACATCTTGGAGTCTCCAATGAAATCCAGGCTTCAACTTCACAGCTTCACACAATGGCCTCCCTGGGGCTCCATGCAGAGACACCTCTGACACATGCTTGGCCTCAGCAGCTTTCCTTAGCCATGAAAAGAGATTCCACAACCCTTTTCTTGTATCTTTGACTCTAAAGCCAGAACCCTGTAGATGAAGCTGCCAAGTTCTGCTGTTTGGTGGGGCTGGAACTTGCCCTTCCCTCCTTTTTCAATTACATTTACATCAGCTTTCTGTTGTTGATGGTTTCCTTCATTGTTTAAGCTTTCCTTTTAATTCCTTTTTACAAGTTGGAAGTTTATCTGGGTTGGGTCTTGCCCCAAGGTCATTCTCTTTATTCCATTTAGCTTCAGGCATTTTTTTAAAACTTTTAAATCTCCTTTAAGCAGTGGATTTAGCTCCATTACACTTCCTGGTTCTTTTTAACCTTAAACTATACATTTTCTATTTCTCTTTGTCCAGCTTGCTCCTTTTCATTATAGATCTGTGTAAGAGTTGTAGGGTCCAGAAATACAGGAATAAGATAGGAATATAGCAATAAGATAGCATCTGCTCAGGCTCCCAAAGCCCAAGAACCTGCAGGTCCCTGTTTCAGATGTGGTCAGGGGGGCCACTGGGCCTGGGTCTGTCCAAACCCTTGAGAACCATTCTGATCATGCCCACAGTGCCATCAAGAGGGACATTGGACCTCTGACTGTCCTCATGTCCTTTGTGGCATGAGGACATCAAGCCCAGATGACCTTCCAGTCAACCTCCTAGGTCTGGCTGTGGACGACTGAGGGGCCCAGGCTGCCTTGGCCCGACCACCACCGTCTCAGACAGGTACCCTGTAGTGCAGCCATCACAGCACCACCATCATCCATTTCTCTTCTTCTCGACTCTGGGGCCACCTTTTTGGACCTGAGAGATTTTTGGGTACCCACCTCTCCTTCTCATTCCTCTATTGTTGGAGAAGGGAGACAGCTTTCCCAGTCTCACCAAACCCCATCACTTAGCTGTATTTTTAGGAGTATTCTCCTCATCCATCCCATCCTAGTGGTACCAACTTGTCCCATTCCCTTTCGTGGAAGGGATCTCTTGATAAAGTAGGGCCCCCTATTTCTTTTGCTCCCCCTATCTGCTTGACCCCAGGGTCGTCAGCCATCCCCCTTCTCCTTGTCTTCCGAACCACACACCTTTTCCCTTACCAGCTTCCCAGGTGTATCCATGGGTATGGGACACCCAACACCCCGACAGACAAACATCACCCCCCTGTCATTCAATTATAAAACCCTTTCACTCTCATCCAGGGAAAACACAAGACATAGCCCACCTGCCTGATTTGGGAAGTTTTGTCTGTCTGTTTTCTGTGTGCAGATGGGTCTGTTTTCTGATGTATCCATAAGTTTTGTTGTAAGCATGGAACCGAGACAGAAATCGGTCAGGCTCAGGTGGATGTATGAATGATGGTGGCCACCTCATGTTTTATTTCTGACTGGTCTTCTTTGAGTGTGTGAGCTTTCTGTGTTGATTGGTTTTGTTTTTGCTTTCTTTGCTGCTGCCAACCGCCAGTCACCACTGCTAAGGCTGTTGGTTAAACAGCACTACTTGTGGTTGGCCGCTGCCCGTGGCAGCCATGCTGGCAGAGGAGAGTGCTGATTGGAAGAATCACAAGCCATGGTTACCTTTTTAGAGCTTTATTGGGAGTGGGGGGAGAGAGAGGGAGAGAGAGGGAGAGAGAGGGAGAGAGAGAGAGAGAGAGAGAGAGAGAGAGAGAGAGAGAGAGAGAACAGATGGAAGGAGAGAGCGGAAAGAGAAGGGGAAAAGGGACGCACAGAGGGCCCGCTCACTTTTTAGGCTGGGACGCCATCGCAGGCTGGTGACGTAATTAAGGACAGAATCCTTACAAAGGCTGCTTGCTAAGGCTGCTTTGATGGCCAGAGCTCAAAATTCATCTCTGTGCTTTCTGGTCACTGGATTCAGTTTATGAAAGAAAGGATTTAAAAATAATGCTTGTTTAATAAGGTATTAAAGCTATACCTCCATGCATTTGTATACAAGAATGTACCTCTGGCTGCAGCCAAACGTCTTACACACAAATCAAAGAAGTTAACTTTTGGGTCACCTATTACTGTCTTCTCTCCTCATCACCCGTCCCACCTTCTAACATACAAGGCTCTCCAGACACCCCTCCCTTCCTGAGTTCTCTCTCTTCAGGTAGAATTGGCAGAGGATGCCACACTTATGTTTCAGCCATGCTCAGGTCTCAATATTTCAAAATGACTAAAGTTGCTGGTTTGACTCTCTTAAGGCATGTATGGTTCATTTTTGTTTCTGCTGGCTTCTGCCATCAATCATACTTGGTTCCAAATTCTAGAGTCTGCTTTTTTAGCTACCCCTTCCCTCCACCTTTGCATCCTTCTCTTAATCCTACTAGTCATGCCCTGCCTGTAGGGTGAAAAGGGTCAAGGAAAAACAACCTGACCCTGACTTAGAAACAGGGATTGAAATCTCACCAATCCCTGAGGTCCCTGAGCACAGAATCCCACCAATCCCTGAGGTCCCTGAGCACAGAATCCCACCAACCCTTGATGTCTCTGAGCACAGAATCCCACCAATCCCTGAGGTCCCTGAGCACAGAATCCCACCAATCCTTGATGTCTCTGAGCACAGAATCCCACCAATCCCTGAGGTCCCTGAGCACAGAATCCCACCAATCCCTGAGGTCCCTGAGCACAGAATCCCACCAATCCCTGAGGTCCCTGAGCACAGAATCCCACCAATCCTTGATGTCTCTGAGCACAGAATCCCACCAATCCCTGAGGTCCCTGAGCACAGAATCCCACCAATCCCTGAGCATGAAATGTCACCAATATCCGAGCTTGCCCCAGAATCAGACCACCAAAATCAGCTAATCCCAGGCACCCTGGAAAGCTCTCCTCCATTCCCCCTCAAGAACCCTATATAAGGTCTGTACCCTGTTCAGTTTGGGGCTGTTTCTCACCGGAGGCAGCCACCCTTCTGGGTTCTTCCTTCCCAATAAATCTCTTGAGTGAGGTTTAGTGTGTGGTGTGACATTTTCACCAGAGTGAAGCCCAGCTATGTATAACAACTTTTGCTTGGAGCCACAGCAGAGTGGAGTGGAACTGTAATACTTTCTTGCTGGGGAAATCTTCCCTTAGCGAGCAGAGTTGTTACACTCTAGGGGACCTGAACAGAGCTGTAACCACTTCACTGGGGAAACCCCTCCCTGCCAGGGCAGAGTTGTTACATTGGGGAAACCTTTCCCTGGAGCAGGGCTGAAGCTGCCATGCTTACAGTGACTTTGTGGTACTCCTTGGCTCCCGACTGCCAGGATATCTTTCCATCTGAGCTGCAATGCTTACACTGCCTTATAAATTTGTCTAGATTTCTTCAACAACAGATCCAAAAGATGTCTAACCAGACTTTTAATCAGTTGCTATTACAGGGTTACTGCCCCCCAGCTATGGAGCCAGAGGCCAGATTATATCCTGATGGTGAAGGTCAAGTTCACCCCAAGGACTTCGATACCACCAATCAACAGGGAGTAATCTAGAGATAACATTGCCTCCTTTCCCAATCCCTGATTATTTATCAATAGCAAACAAAAAAGGGGTGAATGTAAGCCCCTGGAGGCTTGTGAGTGGCCAGGCTCTGCTCCTGAGGACCTCCAACTGCCAGGCTCCACCCACAGAACATTCTAACCATCATGAGGGCTGGACCCAGCCCCTTCAGAAGCAGGTGACCAAGCTACATCCTACAGAGTAAAAAAGAAAGACGTGAAAACCCACCAATCCCTGGCCTTGCCCCAAGCTCAGGATTTGAAATCCCACCAATCCCCACCCTGAAAAGCTCCACCCCCAAGAAATGCTACATGAACCCCTGATTTCTCCTCAGTTCTCTGCTGTTTCTCACCTGAGCAGAGGCAGCCACCCTCCTGGGTTTTTTTCCCTCCCAATAAATTGTTTGTTTGAGTTTGTTGTTTTGTTGTGCTGTGTGACTTTGTGGCATTACTTGGCTCCCAACTGCCAGGATACCTTTCCCTTCAGTGTTGTAACACTTGCCCCGCCCCCCGCGGAGCTGTAACACTCTCTTTGGTAAAGCCTTTCCCCTCAGAGCTTACACTAGTCCTCAACTACCTGGAGAGCACCGTCAAATACTAACACTTGATCAAGAAAGCTCATATATGGGTGAGATCTCAACAATTATTGTAGAGGACTCCAAAGATGAGAACCAGACAAATAGGCATGCTCCCGCACTGGACAGGATGGCGGGGTTCCTGTCCAGCCACCCCTCCGCAGCACTGGTTCTGCCCGCTCCGACATCTGGTGAGCCTGGGGTTTCAGGTGGAGAGATATTCAGACACACATTACTGAATATCTGATACACAGTTTTCAAAGAGAAGCTGGAAAGCAGTGGTAGACAGACTAAGTGTAGTACATACACACTGTTAAACTGGAGACTTTCTCAGTTAAGAGTTGTTCTGCTTAGCTGGGCATAGTGGCACTCAGGAGGCAGAGGCAGGCAGATCTCTGTGAGTTCAAGGCCAGCCTGGCCTACACAGTGAATTCCAGAGCAATCAGGGATATGGAGAGAGAGAGAGAGAGAGAGAGAGAGAGAGAGAGAGAGAGAGAGAGAGAGAGAGAGAGAGAGAGAGAGAGAGAGAGAGAGACCCTGTCTCAAACAAACGAACGAACGAATGTGCGCGCTCACACACACACACACACACACACAGTTGTTCTGTGTGAGAATGCAAACAAGCCTTTTGCTTAAAAGGACATTTAACCTGAAATATGTCTAAAGTTGATTTCATTCCTACAGGGCCAGTTTAAGACACTGTGTGAGGCACTACTGTGTATGTTTTAAAAATCATTACATTTTATATATGTGTAAATCTTTCAAAGAATACTTTTTTTTTTAATAAGTAAGAAAAAAAAACTGGGTTTCTTTGAACTCAAGATATACCACCCCCCCCCCCCCCACGCCACTCAGCCACAAAATGAAGCTCGACTTTAAAATAAAATGTCCAAAGAAATTCAGATAACAAAATTGTTATTAAGAGTAACCCTGGACCGTAGGATATTAATTACATCATTTGCTTTTCTGCGTTCCCCAATGACTCTCTCCGACTGCTTGCTTGCTATCTGGAGTATAATTAAGTATTCGGTTGTTGTGAACCTTCAGAGGAAATAAAAAAGTGTCATATGTACTAGGGATACACTAAAAAGAAAACATTGAGTTAAGGGTGCTTTGACAATACCGTATCGATCATATTATACGTGGTTTACATGCTTGGTTGTTCTTGACAGCCCGGCTACAGTTTGCTCCCAACACTCCAGCGCTTGTACCTATAGGTGCCACAGCAACCGCTCTGGGTCGGTTTGTAGAGGACAGTGTCCTCCTGACAGTCGCCGGTATGGAAAAACAAACAAAGCCCAAACCAAACCAAACCCCAAAACCAAGCTCCTAGGTGGGTGCTACGTTGTAAGCGAGGTAACCATACTGTGTGCCTGCCTCCGTCACACTGGCCGTGACGTCACGACCTTCGATGGCGGTTGCATCCGGTTTGGGTCGGTTGCCCTGAAGACCGATACACAGAGGAACGGATCCTAGTGCAGGCAGGGAGGTGGCGGAGGTCCTGTTATCTGCGGACCAGCTGCGCCTGGCGGACCAGCTACACCATGAGCCAGCGGCAGGTGCTGCAAGGTATGGTCAGGGCGGGCGGGCGGGCGGGCACTCGGGAGGGTTGGCGCCGCGGGCCACCGGACGGCTCCACCGGGTCTCTCTCCTCAGTGTTCGAACAGTACCAGAAAGCCCGGACGCAATTCGTGCAGATGGTGGCGGAGCTGGCGACCAGACCCCAAAACATCGAGACGCTGCAGAATGCAGGTGAGCCTGCACCCCAAGTGTTGCCCGCCTTCCTCAGCTCATGCCCTGTTGGCTCTTACGGCCACATTGGCCTGGCCTAACTTGAGCTGTCCCTAATTTCTCACGCCCTCCGACCGGCCACCTCACCCTTAATTCCTCCTTGATCTCTTATCCCTTGAGCCCTGGCCCTCCCAGTCAGTCCCTGACTCCTATCTGCTATACCTCTGCCCCTCAGCTGGGTCCCTTGCTTGATGAGTTTTTTGTTTTGTTTTGTTTTGTTTTATTTTGTGCCTGGGGAACCAGAGGAGACATCTCCAAGTTCCTCCTGTACAATCTCAGTCCCCTTAGGGGGTCTTAGTGATTGAGGCCAAGAGGGTGTAAGGGCTTGGTGTTTTTATTTCCATTTTCACTGAAATCAGGCAGGTTGTCAGGATGATTCAAAGCAGTATAAACTGCCTGGAAGTCATTTTGCATAGATGTTAATCTACCCTAATCAGACCCACTTTACCCATGAGCCCTGTGCATTCCGATGTCCTAGTCCCTGCCAGGCACTCCTGTGGTTGATAGAGGTACGTCTTCCTCACACAGGAATCTGAACCCTGCCATTTCTGCAAGACTGGCTGTTAGCAGCCCCACAGCATGGGGACCACAGGCACCTGCCACCACACCGTCTTTTTGTGGGTGCTGGGGACCCAAACCAGGTCTTTAAGTTAGCTCAGCAAGTAACTCAGTAAGCCATTTCCCCGCTCCCTCTTGCCATCTTTTGACCTTCTTAGGCTTCCTTACAATAGAGAAATTCCAGACAGATTCAGTAGTGCTTTTGGTCTTATTTAGGGAAAAAGGAATGTTATGTTCCTAGATCTGAAGTAGGTAAAGACCTGGTTTTGTAAAATCCTTATGAAGCTCTAGTTCTACTCCTTAGATTGAGAAAGTGTGGGAGAAGTGAGGCAGGGAAAGGGGGGAAGTAAGTAGAGGGGGGAGAGAGAGCGAAGGAGGGGACAGAAAGAGGAAGAGGGGACCTGGAGAAAGGACAGGGAGAAGAAGAGGCAGGGGGTGAAGGGGGAGAGGGACGGGGAGTGTCACTTGCCAGATCAAACATGAGCCACTAACTGAACTGTGAGATTGCTGTCACTATTTTGTCCTAAAAAATCCTTCTGTTTATAAGGATATCTTTTTTTCAATGATTTATTCTTTTTTTTTCATTTTACATATCAACCACAGTTCCTTCTCCCCCCCCTCCTCTTGCCCCTCCCCCTCCCCCCCCCACCATCCACTCCTGAGAAAGGGTAAGGCCTCCCATGGGGAGTCAACAAAGCCTGGCATATCAAGGCAGGACCAAGCCCCTCCCCACTGCATCAAGGCTGAGCAAGGGATCTCGACATAGGGAATGGGCTCCAAAAAGCCAGTTCATGCATCAGGGATAGATCCTGGTCCCATTGCCGGGCCCCACACACAGACCATGCTGCACAACTGTCACCCACATTCAGAGGGCCTAGTTCGGTCCCATGTAGGCTCCCTAGCTGTTAGTCTAGAGTTGGTGAGCTTCCACGAGCTTGGTTCAGTTGTCTCTGTAGATTTCCCCATCATTATCTTGACCCCTCTTGCTCATTTAATCCCTCCTCCCTCTCTTCCACTGGACTCCCAGAGCTCCGCCCAGTGCTTAGCTGTGGATCTCTGCATCTGCTTCCATCAGTTACTGGATGAGGGTTCTATGATGACAGTTAGTGTAATCACCAATCTGATTACAGGACAAAGCCAGTTCAGGCACCCTCTCCACTATTGCTAGGAGTCTTAGCTGGGGTCATCTTTGTGGGTTCCTGGGATTTTCCCTAGCACCAGGTTTCTCCCTAACCTCATGATGGTTCCCCCTATCAAGATAACTCTTTCATTGCTCTCCCTCTCCGACCCTACCCCAACTCAACATTCTCAATGATTTAATTTTATTTCATGTGCATTGGTGTTTTGCCTGCATGTGTATCTGTATGTGGATGTTGGATCCCCTGGAACTGGAGTTATAGATAATTGTGAGCTGCCATGTGGGTGCTGGGACTTGAACCCTGGTTCTCTGGAAGAGCAGCCAGTGCTGAGCCATCTCTCCAGCCTCCTTATAAGGTATCTTTAAAACTAACTTACACACCCCTGTACCTTTCTGGTCCTTCTTTTGTCCCTGGGATTTTGGTGTTTTTTTTCTCAGATATTTTCATTGGTAGAGCAGGTGAGGGAAGCAATGAGAATTGAGAAAGGATTTTTTATCTTTATTTTTAAAAATTTGAGAGAAGTATAGATTCATGTGCTCTTTACCATCCATTTAACTTCCTCTAGTGACATATGTCAAAATTTTATTATTACAATTATGATGCTGATATTGACAGAAATTTATTAATTTCATCCACATTTCCCCAGTCACACTATCTTCCGTGTATTTCATTCTAAGTAACTTTATCTCATGTGTATTCACCATCATTACACTCAGATCAGCATGCAGGACTCTTGCATTGTTCTTTGCAGTCACACCTGCTACCTCCTTCTGTCCCCAGCTCTGGTAACCACTGAACTAGCACCAATTTATAAGATGTTGTCATTAAAAAAATTGATTGTTTTGGGGCTTGAGAGATGGCTCAGCCATGAAAAGCTTGTACTGCTCTTTCTGAGGACTGGAGTTTGATTCCCAGCACCAGATCAAAGGGCTAACAACCACCCATTACTCTAGCTCCAGGAGATGTGTGTGTATGTGCACAGGTGTGTTGTTGGTTGTTTTTTTACTCTTTTGGGGGGCCTGACACCCAGCTCCCAAAAAAATCACACATAGAGGCTTATTCCTAATTATGAATGTCTGGCCTTAGCTTGGCTTGTTGCTTGCCAGCTTTTCTTAACTTTAAATTATCCTGTCTACCTTTTGCCTCTAGGCTTTTATTTTTATCCTATATACCTTTCTTTATTTCTTACTCCATGTCTGGCTGTGTAGCTTGGCGGCTGGGCGGCTGGGTGGCTGGGTGGCTGGGTGGCTGGCCCCTAGAGTCCTCCTCCTTCCTCTCTCATTCCTTCCTCTTCTCCTCCCAGATTTCTCCCTCTATATATTCTCTCTTCCTGTCAGCCCTGCCTATCCTTTCTCCTGCCTTGCTATTGGCCATTCAGTTCTTTATTAGACCATCAGGTGTTTTACACAGGGACAGTAACACAGATTCACAGAGTTAAAAAATGCAACATAAACAAAAGTAACACACCTTAAAATAATATTCTACACAGGTGTGTGCTTGGGTGTGTTGGCCCAAAGTGTTGACATGGGGTTGATTCTCTTTACTTAAATAAAAATTTTAACTTATGGTTATTTTGTGGGGATATGGTGGTGGTTATGTGTTTTGTGTGTGTACAGGTGTGCATATGCCACAGTGTGAGTGTGCCACAGCATACATGTGGAGATCAGAGGACAACTTTAAGAGTTGGCAATTGCTGTGGCAGGCTTGATCAGGGTTTTTTTTTTTTTTTTTTTTTTTTTTTTTTTTTTTTTTTTTTAGAAATATTGGAGACTTTGGACTAAAAAAGCAGTTGAATTCTGTTAAGTGGGACTTAATGGGCGTCTTCTTAGGATCTTGGAAGACAGTAGTACTGAGAACAGTGTGGAATATGTAGGCCCAAATCAAGAGGTTTCAGAAGGGAACAATATTAGCACGTGGGCTAGAGACTATTTTTGTGATATCTCGGCAAAGAGTGTGGCTGCTTTTTGTCCTTTTCCTAAGATTCTGTCTGAGGCTAAATTGAAGCATTTTGGACTAGTTGTTTGGCAGAGGAGTTTCAAGACAGCCTAATATTGATTCTGTCATGTGGTTATTAGTAATCACTTTTAGGCAGATCTACAATGAAAAAGAGCAAGTGGGGCAAAGAGAAATGAAAATTGTACAGTTTGAGGAGAAAAGGAACACCAGGAAATTTAAACCAGGAGTCCTGGTTTGTGCTGAAAGAGATAAGGAGAAATGGAATAAAGGAAAATACAGTAAAGGGTAAAGCTGAGACCCCACCCAGCTAATCTTGCAATTTGTGAAAAGAACAGGTCTACAAAACAATCTATTCCTAAAGAGCAACAGCAAAGGAAAACTGATGGCAGATGTAATTAAAGGATTGGCCAGGCTCCATCCAAGCAGGCAAAGGACTTGGCCTCATCAGCTACCTGGTTAAAGAGGATATAGGAATAAAGTGTTTATGAATCTTCCTTCATGGTTAAGGAAAGCTGCTGAGGCCAGGTATTATTTCATTTTGAGAAATCTCTGTTCAGTTCCATAGCCAACTTTTATTGGGCTTTTGCAGGTTTTTTTGTATATTCTAGATGTTGTAACAAAACTTTTAAATTTTGTGAGGTCCCATTGTTAAGTGTTCTTTTTTATTATTTTTATTTTTAAATGAAGTAGAATTACATCACCTTCCTCTCTCTCTTTCATTCCTACAGCCCCTTCCAGGAACCCTTCCTTGAATCCTCCCATGTTCTTCCCAAATAGCCTCTTTTTCTTTGATTATTATTATTATTACGTGTATCTATGTATGTGTTTCTCAAAAATATATTAATACAACCTGCTGAGTCTGTTTTTGTTGTTTGTGTGTATGTGGTTTCAGGGCTGACAACTCTGCATGGGACAACAAGTAAGGGAAGAGGCTAATTCTTCTCTCAGCAGTCAGTTGTCTTGTCTAGGAGTGGGACCCTTCAAAATGTTCTCTCTTCCGTATTTACATGTCTACTGATATTATAATTTTTATGATCCTGTTTAAGCATCCATTTCTAAGAGAGACTGTTGCACAGCAGATTTTCTGGTATTTAGGTTCTTTCAGTCTTTCCATCCCCTTTTCTACAACATTCCCAAGTCATACAGGAGCCATAATGTACATGTATCAGTTGAGTGGACCTTAAGTCCAATTAGACAGCTCTTGGTTACCACTACCATGTGAGTGCCACTCATTGCACCTTTATGGCCCCTGGGTGTTGCAGCTGAGTAGGACTGTTTAATTGCTTCCCTACCTTAGCAGCTTGCATAGTATTTTCTGGAATAGTATAGTTTCTGCAATTGCATAGTATCATGGAAGCTAGACTTCAGGAAAGATGCTTTCAAATCAGATCCAGCTTGAACTATCAGAGTCCTATATCCCAAGTGTTCAGTGTCTGTAGCAATAGGGACCCACCCTCAACCCCTGAGAGGCAATCAAGGGCTGCATAAGTAGTCTCTACTGCTTTTAAGTCACTAGGATTATTCTGACCAACCATTTGGAAGCATGTTTCTTTTTTGATCTATATGGTTCTTGTGGGAAGCCCAACTGCCTTAGTTCACACACACACACACACACACACACACACACACACACACACACACACGTATCGTGTATAAATTTAGGTAAATATAAAATAATATGATTCCCTGAGGCTTTATCAAACAACCTTGGTGTCATTTTTTTCCTTGTTCCCCCTCCATCTTTATTGACACCTCCTTCCTCCTACCTAATTGAAGATCTCTCCCATTTTCCCATTTTCCACTTCATATCACCTATATCCTGCTAGTCTCATATCAAACCTCTCCCACCATCCATGTATGATCCCTTCATATTTTCCTGGTTTCTGTGGCTACTCCATGTTGTATACTCACATCTGAGGATTTGTGGTTAGGAACCACTGATGAGCAAGAATATGCAGTCTTTGTCTTCCTGGGTCTGGGTTACCTACTTAATATATTTTTAGGTCCAATTATTTACCTGAAAATTTCATGATTTCATTTTCTTTACAGTTGAATAGTATTCCAGTGTTTATAAATACCACATTTTATCACCCATTCATCTGTTGAAGGACAGTTAGCTTGTTTCCATTTCCTTGCTACTGTGAACATGGCTGAGCAAGCATCTGTGGAATAGGGTGTTGAGTGCTTTGGGCACCTGCCAAGAAATAGTATAGCTGGGTCATATGATAGATTTATTTTTAGCTTTTCGAGGATTCTCCATTTTGATTTGCAGAGTGACTGCACCAATTTGCATTTCTACCAACAATGAATAAGGTTTCTCCTTTCCCCACAACCATACTGGTATTTGTTTTCAGGATATTAGCCATGCTGAGTGGGGTGAGATGAAATCTGAAAGTTGCTTTAATTTGCATTTCCTTAATTGCTAAGTGGTCTGAGTGTGACAATGAGCAAAGCTTGAGCAAAAGACCTCAAAGCCCACCTCCACAGGGACACACTTCCTCCAACAAGGCCACACCCACTCCAACAAGGCCACACCTCCTATAGTGCCACTCCCTTTGGGGACCATTTTCTTTCAAACCATCACATTCCACTTCCTGGCCCCCAACGGCTTGTAGCCATATCATAATGCAAAAATGCATTTAGTCCAACTTCAGAAGTCCTCAAAGTCTGTCACAGCTTCAACAGTGTGGTCCAAAGTGTTGGTTATGTGGCAGCCATGGTTACCTTTCTAGAGCTTTATTGGGAGAGCGGGAGAGAGAGAGAGAGAGAGAGAGAGAGAGAGAGAGAGAGAGAGAGAGAGAAAGAGAGAGAGAGAAAGAGAGATACAGAAGGAGAGAGTGTGGAAAGAGAGGGCACAGAGAGGGCACGCCTGCTTTTTAGGCTGGGATGCTGTTGCAGGCTGGTGATGTAATTAAGGACATAATCCTTACATCCCAGACTTCCTCTTATTATAAAAAAAAGCAGGTAGATGGAAATAGGGGCGTTATTTCTCTCAAAAACTGCTTCCAGGTGACTATTGGACTTTGGTTGGCTCTTGGAGGAATGGGGAAGGGGAGTCTTCCGAGGTAGACAGGCATTGTGGGATACTGTCTGCCATCTGTTGTTCTGGAGACATGTATCCTTCTTGGCTGTGGCTGGGAACCTTCTGTCTGACAAGATGCTGGTGACACAGAAAAAAAGCTTAGAGAGAAAAGAGTCATTATTATTTTATGTTGGCACTTATCTGAGGTAGATCCGGCCTGTCCAGATGGATTTAAGCTGGTTTCTGGAGCTTGGGAAGAATTTTGAAACATGTTAAGTTTTATCAGAGACAGATTATTTTAAAGCATCTGTTTCCTTTATTAGTTCGGCATCCAGGAGACAAGTGATCAATTGTTAAAATCATCTCATAGTAATAGATGTTTTTAAAGTCTCTTCTGAGATTCATGCAATCTCTTAACTGTAATCCCCTATAAAATCATAATAAAAAGCAGATCATGCACTTCTAACATACAATGGCACAGGATATACATTACCCTTCTAAAACACAGGGAAAGGAGCACAGTGAGGAAATACTGGACCAAAGAAAGAATGAAAACCAGCTGGGCAAACTCCAAACTCGTCATCTCCATGTCTGATGTCAAAGAACTCTACAGATCTCCAGTTCCTTTCAGCTTTGTTGACTGCAACCTATTTCTTTGTGTTGGGTGGGTCCACTCCATTAGCAGCTCTCCTCAGCAGGTGTCCCATGGCTCTGGCATCTCCAACACCTTGGGCTTCACCTTCACAGCTTCATGCAATGGCCTCTCTAGGCCTACATTCAGAGACACCCCTGACACATGCCTGACCTCAGCAGCTTTTCTTAGGTACAGAGGCAAATTCCATAATCTGTTTCTTCTATTCAGAACCATGTGGTCAAAGCTGCCAAATTCTTCTGCTTGCTGGGGCTGGAACATGGTCCTCCTCATTCGATTACGTCTTTACCAGCTTTACCAGCTTTCTGTTTTTGATTGTTACCTTCACTGCCTAAGCTTGGCTGTCCTTAAACTTGCTCTTTGACCAGGATGACCTCAAACTCAGAGATTCATCAACCTTTGCCTTCTGCATGCTGGGATAAAAGTGTGCACCAAAACACCTGGCTCTAAGCTTTTCTTTAATTCCTTTTCACAGGTTGGAAACTTAGCTGGGTGGGATCTTGCCCTGAGATCACCACTCCCTTTATTCCATTTCTTAATGTGTTTACTTCCTTGAATACAGGACTTTACTCCATTATACTTCCTGGTGTCCCTTTTTTCCTCAAAATTTACATTTTGTGATTTTCCCTGCTCAGCTTGCTCCTTTTCATTATAAACCTTCATTAGAGTTATAACTAATAACCACATGACAGAGTCTATACTAGGCTGTTTTGAGATTCCTTCTGCCAATGGAAGAAATCCAAATTCTCCAGTTTAGCCTCAGGCAGACTTTTCAGATGAGGGCAAAAAGCAGCCACTTTCTTCACCAAAATATCACTTATACTTGGGTCTTCTATTTTGTTCCATTGGTCTTCATGTCTGTTTTTGTCCCAGTGCCATATTGTTTTTAATTACTCTAGCTCTGTAATATATCTGGAAGTTTCCAATAGCAATCCCTCCAGTATTCTTACTCAGGATTGCTTTGGCTATCCATGGTCTTTTCTGTTTCCATATGAATTTCAGGATAGTTTTTTTCCCCTCTTTTTGTAAGTAATGTATTTTGGTCGAGATTGCATTGAATTTTAGTGTTTTTTGGTAGGATGGTCATTTTTACAACCTTAATTCTGCTAATTCATGAGTATGGGATGCCTTTTCATTTTCTAGTGTCTTTCTCCATCTTTTTCTTCAGAATAATGATTTTATATATTATAACAGTGATTATGGTGATATACCTATTGTGTTTTTAATTCTATGATGAGTATTATGAAATCCTATTATATATCATACTTCTTTTTCTCAGTGAGTTTACTTGTAGCTAATACACATACTTTTCATGAATATGAGACCCTTGCAAAATGGCCCTCTAGCTTCCTCAATTCTGCGATTGATCTTGATAAAATGTGTAATAAACTGTTAATTCAATTGGACTAGGGGACAACAACAAATGGAAGATTTTACTGGCTAGGAGGGACCTTAAATGAGCCTGGGAATATTACAAGTTACAAAGACTGGTGTAGGTGGCCCCTGTTCCCCTCCTGACCACTAAGAGCTGGAAATTGCACTATATACACTTCAATCTTTTTTTGTATTCTCCATGATGGTGCATGCCATTACCCAACATAGTTGTTTACTTTCTGAATAAGAGATGTAAATTCTTATCTAACTTCATAGCATTTAAAAATTTTATGTTAATTTCTATATTTTATTTTTTTGGAATTTTCTACATATTTTGATCGTATTCACCCTTCCTCCACCAACTTTTCCTAGATTGATCCCACTTCCCTTCTCTCCAAACTTTGCCTTTTTCCCCTATAAAGACTAATTTGTGTTGCCCAAATATTCTTGGACATGTAGTCTTTCATTGGAGTATGGTATACTTATCAGGGTCTATACTCTTAGAGAAAACTTACCCTTACTCCCCCAGAAGCTAAGAATTATGACTAGTCCTTGGCTTTGGGTGGAACTGCATGCCCAGTACTCCTTTCCATACTGGAATTTGGTCTGGTTTGGGCTTACAAAGGTCTTGTGCATATTGCAACAACCACTTTAAGTTCATATGGGTAGCTGCTCTTTTGTGTCAAGAAGAGACTGTTTCCTTGTAGTTGCCCACCTCTGGCTTTTATGACCTTTCTGCTTCCTCTTCTTCAAAGATCTTTCAGCCTTTGGAGGATGGAGTGCAGTATGCATTTTCCATTTAGGTGTAAACGTTCTTAGTCCTTAATTTTCTCCACCTTGGCCAGTGTTGGTCTGTGTTGGCCACTTTGATTAGAAGCTTCTCTGATGAGAACTGAGAGATGCCTTAGTCTATGGATATAATGGTAAGCCATTAGGAGTTAATTTAGTATTATGCCCATTTAGCAGAATAGTAGTAAATTTCTCCAAGGGTCTATAATCTGTCTCACCACAGCTTCTTGGCCCAGTAATGGTGCCAGGTATGGGTTTGATCTTGTGGAGTGGGTCTTAAATGCAATAGGAGAGCCATTGGTTATTCTGATGATGTTCATACTATTACACCAGTAGGTATGTCTTATCAGACAAATCATTATTTAGTTCACAGGGTTATCATCTGGATAAGATTTGATGATTACTTTCCCCCTGCATTAGTGTATACAGCTCTTCAGTACTATGACAGCTAGCCAATAGAGATGGAGCTTCCAGGTGAGAACTAGATTGATTTCTCCATGTTCTATGACTCAAGTATGTGTAGTCTTCAGCAGTAAAGTTTTATTATCAAGTTCTGAAGGGTAATAAACAGCATTGACAATATCCTATAATGTCTGGGGTGTCATTGGGACTGAACTGGTCAACAACTCCATGAAAAATAACCCATTCCTGGGATTGGGCTTTTTTCTTAGCCTCTGGTATCTGTTAGTAGGGGCACTATTACCCTATTATAAGGTAACTCCATTTAAATTATTTGTATGTGTATATAGAGAAATGTTTTAAGAAGGTTCTACAGTAGTAGGTTTCCATATGGTTTTTGAAGTTTTTAGTGTTATTTATCCCTCTCACTTTCCCTCTTCTACCCTGCTTCTCCATCTGTCACTCCAATTTATCTTTCTGTTCTACAGTTCTCCTTAGCTCTTTATTACATTCTTTATTCTGTCTCTTGAAAGCCCTTCCCTAAGGGCCCTTAGTAATTCCTGACCTCTGTTGGTATTTTGGAAAAAATACACATATCTAAACCTTCAAAGCTAATGTTCACAAATGAGTGAAAGCATTCAATATTTGTTTTTCTGGGTCTGGGTCACCTCACTAAGAATGATTGTTTCCAACTCCATTTACCTGCAAATTTCATAATTTCAGTTTTTAATAGTTAATATTCCATTATATAAATATACCACACTTTCATCATCTATTCAATTGATAGACATAGAGGCTGTTTCCATTTTCTGGCTATTGTGATTAGAGGAATAATGAACCTGTCTGCACAAATATCTTTTTTTTTTTTTTTTTTTGGTTTTTCGAGACAGGGTTTCTCTGTGTAGCTTGGCACCTCTCCTGGAACTCACTTGGTAGCCCAGGCTGGCCTCGAACTCACAGAGATCCGCCTGGCTCTGCCTCCCGAGTGCTGGGATTAAAGGCGTGCGCCACCACTGCCCGGCCACAAATATCTTTGTAGTAAGATACAGAGTCCTTTGGGTATATACCCAAAAGTAGTTTAGCCTGATCATGTGGGTAGCTCTATTCTCAGCTTTTTGTGGAATCTCTGTATTGATTTTCATAGTGACTGTACCAGTTTTCACTCGTATTAGCAGTGAACGAGTTTCTCTTTCCCTGTATCAATGTCAGCATTTGTCATTGTTTCTTTTAGAACTTAGCTATTCTGACTGAGGTAAGAGGAACTCTCAACTTAGTTTAAATTTGCATTCCCCGAATGACTTAGAATGTTAAATATTTAAAAAATGTTAGACAGTTGTATTTTATCTTCTGAGAACTCTGTTCACTTCCATGCCCCACATTTTAATTGGATTGTTTTCTTGATGTTTAACTCTTTGAGTTTGTTATACATTCTAGATACTAACCCCCTGTCCAATTATAGCTGGTGAAGGTTTTTCCCTCTGTAGGTTTCATTTCACTTAAGTGATGATGTCTTTTTATGTACAGAAATATTTTAGTTTCATGAGGTCCCATTTATTGTTATTAATGCCCATGCCATCAGTGTCCTGTTCAGAAAGTCCTTTCCTGTGTTAGTGAGTTCAAGTGTATTCCCTGCTTTCTCCTCTAGCAGATTTAAGGTATTCAGTCTTACATTGAGGTTCTTGATCCTTTTGTAATTGAGTATTTTCAGAGTGAGAGATTAGGATAGTTTCATTCTTTCACATGCAGCTAACTAGTTTTTACCCGCAGCACTTGTTAAAGATGCTGTCTTGAAGGTTCCTCTAGTCCTTCTTGGAGATCACTTTTAGCATTTTCATCAGTCCTTTGTAACTGAACCAACCTGCAGAACCTCTCTCTACCCAAAGCTACCTCACTAGGGGATTTTCATCCTCCTTCCTGTCCCCCATTTCTGTCTCTCTACCTTACCCTTCATCTTGCTGCAGCCTTCTCACAGGAGCCCCTCCTTCCATTCCATCACAATCCCCTGGGAACTCTGCCTCTTGGTGGAGACTGAGGTTCTCCCTGGTTTTTTTCTCACTTCCTCTTTCAACCTTTCTTTCTAGCTTATCTCTATTCTTTTATGAGTCCTTTCCAACCACAAAGCAATTGTCAACTAGGTATCCCACAGCTACCACACTTGACTGGGATGCAGGAATCCCACAGCTACCACACTTGGCTAGGACTCAGATTGACCAACAGCAGTCAAAGAACAGAATACCAATCCAACAAAGATGAACTCAGGTGTCTACACCAAGAAACACCCCAATCACCAGAACTCCAGATGCCTACATCCCAGCATAAAAACACAAACCATGAACAACCAAGATGATGTACCTCCTCTAAAAGTCAGGAACCCAATTGTGTTAAGGCCCTAAGACAAGTAATTTAGCTGAAGAGCAAGATACGGACTTCAGAACAGCAGTTATGAATATGTTAAAGACTTAAAGAGGATGTGAATAAATGCCTTAATAAAGATGAAGACACAAACAGTTGAATGAATTTATGAAAATAATTCAAGACCTGAAAGTAGAATTTAACAAAGAAATAGACTCACCAAAGAAAACTTAAACTGAAATAAAACTGGAAGTGAAAAACTCATGTTGTCAAACAGAAATCTGAAAGGTGAGCCTTACTAACAGATAATAAGACCTGAAAGAGAGAATGTCAGGCTTGAAGACAAGCTAGAAATGGAAAGCTCAGTCAAGAGAATGTTAAATCTAAGAAAGTCCAAGTCTAGTGTGGCCTCCCCTGCTGCATCACACATGATCTATAGGCTTTCATCAGAAACCTCTCTACCTTATTCTCCACCACACAGGACCCTTCCACACAACATCACAACTTTCCATCCATCCATATCTACCCCCACACTCTAGGCTAGGACCAGGGAGCATATACTGTATTCTAGCCTAGTACCCTCTGCCAACCTGACTTTACTTCACTCAAGTCATTTCCGATGTCTAGGCCCAACATTCTCCCACATCCTCTCTTCTGCTCCAACCTTCTCAGTCTATAACAGAATCTGAACTAATAAAAGAAGCCCACATTCCCAGATCTCATTGCAAAAATAATTAAAGTGTGAAAGATTAGGCTAGTATCTTCTCTCCAAAATCTACCCATCCTGTAGAATTATTTGCCCATGAGAATTACCTAGATGAATCCCAGAACACAGAATCTAAAAGAACAATCATAAACTTCATCAAAGAATTCAAAGTATTTAAAGAAGACACAAAGAGACAGCTCATGGAGGAAAATTAAGGAGAATAAATGCCTGAGTGCTGTTAAAAAAATACAAACATGAGGCTGATAGAAATGACAAAGATAAACCAGAATTTTAGAATAGAATTCAATAGATAGAAACATTGGTGAGCACTCAAGATGAAATGCAGATGGAATTAGGAAACACTACAACTCAACTAGAAAATGCAAAGGAAAGTCTTGTAAGTAGAGTGAATCAAGTATAAGAAAGAATATCACTGCAACCCCAGCAGACCACAGAGGCACAGGCACAAACCACACCACGTGGAAAAAACAAGTGAGTGACTGGCCTCTCATCTGGACTGCCCCAAAGTCCAGGACCCTAACTAAACCCCAGGCCACATTCCATGACCTCCCTTCCCATCCCAGCACTAGCAAGGCAACTGGACCTGCCTCCACCTCTGGTGGAACTCCACTGCTCTGGTGCGGTCCCCACTAGCCTTACAGGCAGGTAAGATATCTGTCTCCAGGCTGCACACCCATACCCACCCACTGGATGTGGTCCTGCCGAGGCCCACTCCAACACCCAAACCCTAAGCACCAGGACATCCTCTCTGTGGCCATCTCTCCCACAAACCCAGCAGACTCCAGAGGCACAGACGCAAGCCACACCAGCTGGACAAACAGCTGACTCCAGAGGCACAGACGCAAGCCACACCAGCTGGACAAACATCTGACTCCAGAGGCACAGACGCAAGCCACACCAGCTGGACAAACAGCTGACTCCAGAGGCACAGGTTCAGAACACAACAGCTTGCACAGCAGGCACAGGCACACCAGTGGAAGACAAGATGAGTAAACACTGCTGTAAGGACACATTCAACAACCGCCAGAACCCAATGATCCTACAGCGGCAAAGCCTGAACGTCCAATGCAGCTGAAACACACACACACACACACACACACACACACACACACAACGCACACACACACACACACACAAACTTAAAAATTAGTTTATGAAGATGATAGAGGCTCTTAAAGAAGAAATGAAAAAATTCCCTTAAAGAAGTCAAGGAACAGAAAGAGAAACAAAAAATTGGAAGAAATCAATATATCCCTTAAAGAAAGCAAAGGCCAAGAAAAAAAAAACAATCAAACAGGTGAAGGAAACAATTCAAGACTTGAAAACTGAAATAGAAACAATAAAGAAAACACAAACCGAGGGAATGCTGGAAATGGAAAAACTGGGGAAGAGAATAGGAAACTAGAGATGCAAAACATTACCAACAGAATACAAGAAATGGAAGAGAGAATCTCAGGCATTGAAGATACAATGGAGGAAATAGATTAACCAGTCAAAGAAAATGTTAAATCCAAAAGATTCTTAACACAAAACATCCAGGAAAGCTGAGAAACCATAAAGAGACCAAACCTAAGAATAAGAGGGATAGAAGAAGGAGAATTCCAGCTCAAAGGCACAGAAAACATATTCAACAAAAAATCATAGAAGAAAACTTTCCCAACCTAAAGAAGGACATGCCTATGAAGGTATAAGAAGCATACAGAACACCAAAAAGACTGGACCTCCTCACATAATAATCAAAACACTAAACATACGGAATAAAGAAAGAACATTAAGAGCTGCAAAGGGAAAAGTCCAAGGAATGCATAAAGGCAGATCTATCAGAATTATACCTGACTTATCAATGGAGACTCTAGAGCAGATGTTGTATAGACACTGAGGGACCATGGATGCCAGGCCAGATTACTATACCCAACAAAACTTTCAGTAACATAGATGGAGAAAACAAGATATTTTACGATGAAACCAGAGATTTTATACCAATACCTGTCCACAAACCCCAGCACTACAGAAAGTACTAGAAGGAAAACTCCAACCCAAAGAACTCGGTTACATCCACGAGAACACAGGCAATTAGATAATCTCACAGCAAACCCAATGAAGGTAGACCACACGCACATCACCATGACCACCACCAAAACCAAAAAGTAATAGAAATTAATAATCACTGGTCAATGTCATCTCAATATCAGTGGATTCAATTTACCAATAAAAAGACAGGCTAACAGAATGGATATGAAAACAGGATCCATCCTTCTGCTGCATACCAAGAAACACACCTCAATTTCAAAGACAGACATTACCTCAGAGTAAAGGGTTGGGAAAAGACTTTCCACTCAAATGGACCTAAGAAGCAAGCTGGGGTAGCTATCATAATATCTAATAAAATAGACTTCAAACTAAAATTAATCAAAAGAGATGGAGGACATTTCATATTCATCAAAGGAAAAAATCCATGAAGATGAAGTTTGAATTCTGAACATCTATGCTCCAAATACAAAGGGCACCCACATATATAAAAGAAATATACTAAAGCTTAAAGCACACATCAAACCCCACACATTAATAGTGGGAGACTTCAAACACCCCACTCTCACCAATGAATAGCTTTGCCAGACAGAAACTAAACAGAGAAACAAGGGAACTAACATATATTATGACTCAAATGGACTTAATAGACATCTACAGAACATTTCACCCAAACATAAAAGAATATACATTTTTCTCAGCACCTCATGAAACCTTCTTCAAAACTGACCACACACTCAGTCATAAAGCAAATATCAATAGATACAAAAAAAATTAGAATAACCCCTTGCATCTTATCGGACAACCATGGGCTAAAGTTAGAGTTCAACAACAACAGAAAGCCTGAAAATTCATGAAAACTGGACAGCTCTCAACTGAATCACCTCTGGGTCAAGGAAGAAATAAAGAAAGAAGTTAAAGACATCCTAGAATTCAATGAAACTTAATGTACAACATACGCAAACTTATGGAACACATTGAAAGCAGTGCTAAGAGGAAAGTTCACAGCACTTCATAAAGAATTTGGAGAAATCTCTCACGAGTGACTTAATAGTATACCTGAAAGCTCTAGAACAAAAAAAGTAAACTCAGCCAGGAGAAGTAGACACCAGGAAAAAAAATCAAATTGAAGGCTGAAATCAATAAAATAGAAACATAGAGAACAATACAAAAAAATGAAAAATAGAGTTGGTTCTTTGAGAAAATCAACAAGATAGACAAACCCTTATCCAAACTAACCAAACCAACAGAGAGAGAGAGAGAGAGAGAGAGAGAGAGAGAGAGAGAGAGAGACTATCCAAATTAAAAAAATCAGAAATGAAAAGGGGGACATAACAACAGACACTGAAGAAATCCAGATAATCATTAGGTTATACTTCCAAAAACTTGTACTCCACAAAATTGGAAACCTAAAAGAAATGGACAATTTTCTGGATAGGTACCTTGGCCAAAATTAAATCAAGACCATATAAACAATTTTTTTTTTTTTTTTTGGTTTTTCGAGACAGGGTTTCTCTGTGTAGTTTTGCGCCTTTCCTGGAACTCACTTGGTAGTCCAGGCTGGCCTCGAACTCACAGAGATCCGCCTGGCTCTGCCTCCCGAGTGCTGGGATTAAAGGCGTGCGCCACCACCGCCCGGCTCATATAAACAATTTAAATAAACCTTTAACCCCTAAAGATAACGAAACAGTTATTAAAAGTCTCTCAACCAAAAAAGCCCAGGGCCAGATGGTTTCAGCACAGAATTCTACCAGATTTTCAAAGAAAGGCTAATACCAATACTCCTCAAATTTTTCCACATAATAGAAACCAGAGGGAACATTGCCAGACTCTTTTTATGAGGCTACAGTAACCCTGGTACCCAAACCACACAAAGATGCAACTAAGAAAGAGAATTACAGACCACTTTCCCTCAGGAACATTGATGCAAAAACACTCAATAAAATACTGGCAAACCAAATCTAAGAACACATCAAAGAAATCGTCCACCATGATCAAGTAGGCTTCATCCCAGAGATTCAGGGATGGTTCAACATATGAAAAATCTGTCAGTGTAATCCACCATAATAACAAACTGAAAGGAAAGAAACCACATGATTATCTTATTAGATACAGAAAAAGCCTTTGACAGAATCCACCACCCCTTCATGATAAAAGTCTTGGAAAGATCAGGGATACAAGGAACATACATAAACATAATAAAGGCAATTTACAGCAAGCTGACAGCCAACATCAAATTAAGTGGAAAGAAACTCAAAGCAATTTGATTAAAATCAGGAACAAGACAAGGCTGTCCAGTCTCCCCATACTTATTCAACATAGTACTTGAAGTTCTAGCTAGAGCATTAAGACAACAAAAGGAGATCAAGGGGATACAAATTGGAAAGGAAGAAGTCAAACTTTTGCTGTTTGCAGATGATATGATAATATACATAAATAACCCCAAAAGTTCTGCCAGAAAACTCCTACAGCTGACAAATACCTCAGCAATGTGATGAGATACAAGATTAACTCAAAAAAAAAATCAATAGCCCTCCTATATACTAACGATAAAGAAAAAGAAATCTGAAAAAGAAATCAAGAAAGCAACACCCTTTACTGTAGCCATAAATAACATAAAATACCTTGGGGTAATTCTTACCAAACAAATGGACAAACTGTATGACAAAAAACTTTAAGTCTTTGAGGAAAGAGGTTGAAGAAGATATCAGAAAATGGAAAGATCTCCCATGCTCTTGGATAGGTAGGATCAACATAGTAAAAATGGCAATCTTGCCAAAAGCAATCTACAGATTCAATGCAATCCCCATCAAAATCCCAACACAATTCTTCACAGACTTGGAAAGAACAATACTCAACTCATTATGGAAAAACAAAAAAATTCAGGCTAGCCAAAACAATCTTGTGCAATAAAGGAACCTCTGGAGGCATTACATCTCTGAATTCAAGCTCTACTACAAAGCAATATTAATAAAAACAGTTTGACACTAGCATAAAAGCAAACACGTGGATTAATGTAATTGAATCAAAGTCCCTGACATTAATCCACACACTTGATTTTTGACAAAGAAGCCAAAAATATACAATGGAAAAAGAAAGCATCTTCAACAAATGGTGCTGGCATAACTGGATGGTGGCATGTAGAAGAATACAAATAGATTCATATCTTTTACTCTGCACAAAACTCAAGTCCAAATGGATCAAGGACCTAAACATAAATCAAGTTACACTGAACCTGACAGAAGAGAAAGTGGAAAGTAGCCTTGAATGCATACAAGAGACCACCTCCTAAAAATACCACCAGTAGCACAGACACTGAGAGCAACAATTAATAAATGAGACCTCCTGAAACTGAGAAGCTTCTATAAGACAAAGGATACAGTAAATAAGACAAAACAGCAGCCTACAGAATGGAAAAAGGTCTTTACCAATCCTACATCTGACAGAGGACTGATCTCCAAAAATATGTAAAGAACTCAAGAAACTAGACAAAAAAGTACCAAATAATCCAATTAAATATAGGGTATAGATCTAAACAGAGAATTCTCAACAGAAGAATCTCAAAATGGCCGAAAGACACTTAAAAAATTGCTCAACATCCTTGCCATCAGGGAAATGCAAATCAAAATGACTCTGAGATACCATCTTATGTAGCTAGAGATTTCCTGCCTGGCCCACGGTCAGGGCAAATCTCTCTCACCCCGCCAGTCCCACAGCCACTCAGACCCAACCAAGTAAACACAGAGACTTATATTGGTTACAAACTGTATGGCCGTGACAGGCTTCT